>NC_064621.1:66137418-67387418 GCF_023898315.1 Schistocerca nitens | reverse complement strand
TCGTTCAGTGTGACAGAAATGCAATACTTCCGCAAATTGCTGCAGATCTCAATACTGGGCCATCAACAAGTGTCAGCGTGCGAACCATTCAACGAAATATCATCGATACGGGCTTTTAGAGCCAGAGGCCCACTCGTGTACCCTTGATGACTGCATGACACAAAGATTTACGCCTCGCCTGGGCCCGCAAAGACCAAAATTGGACTGTTGATGACTGAAAACATGTTGCCTGGTCGGACGAGTCATCTTTCAAGTTGCATCGAGCGGATAACCGTGTACGGGTATGGAGAAAACCTTATAAATCCATGGGCCCAGCACGTCAGCAGTGGACTGTTCAGACTGGTGGAGGCTCTGTAACTGTGTGGGGCGTGTGCAGATGGTGTGATATGGGACCCCTGATACGTCTAGATGCGACTGTGGCTGGTGGCAGGTACGAAAACATCCTTTCTAATCACCTGCATCCATTCGTGTCCATTGTGCATTCCGACAGACTTGCGCAATTCTAGCAGGAGAATGCGACACCTCACACGTCAAGAATTGCTACAGAGTGGCTCTTCTGAGTTAAAATACTTCCGCTGTCCACCAAACTCTCCAGAAATGAACATTATTGGGCATATCTGCGAAGTCTTGCAACGTACTGTTCAGAAGAGATCTCCATTCCCTCGTACTCTTATGGATTTATGGACAGACCTGCAGGATTCATGGTGTCAGATCTCTCCAGCATCACTTCAGACATTAGTTGAGTGCTTGGCACGTCGTGTTGCGACACTTCTGCGTGCTCGCGGGGCCCTAGGGGATATTAGGCAAGTGTGCCAGTTTGTTTGGCTCTTCAGTGTATAAACTTAAGTCGCCGTTTTGCACCCGTCTGTAGGTGCAGGCTAAGCTCAGGAACTACTAGAGGGATTTAGGTCAGTTTTTCACTAATAGATACATTGATTCACGTGGAAGGGTTTAGTATGTAATTTGTAACTATTTCGCATAAATTGTCTGAATGATGATGAATTGAAGTTATGTTGTGAAAACAATGTCATTTCTACCTAGCAAACAGTCACCGTAACTTGAGAGAGCAGTAACGACTCGATATTGCAGCAAGCGTGACTGCTTCACGTCAGATTTGGGGATCGAGCGCTGTAGCATGTGGCTGCAAACCGAGGGGCTGTGGGATCGAAGCCCTAATCGGACACTTTTTTCATTCTGTCTCGTAACCTAGCGTTTACCTTTCAGGGATGAACATATTCGCTGTAATCGAAACATGACTCGGATCCCACGTTATACTCTAATCCCCTTGACCTGGTTGGATATCTACTTACGGACCTGGAAGTCGCCTAAGTGACATACAAGTATAAAACTGTTAAACGAATCTCCACTGGCGAAAAAGAGATTTATGCCTTTTAAAGATGATGAAGACATGGGCATGATTTCTTGAATGAGATGCGAAATTTTCTTGCGGATGAATTCACAAGATTTCTAAATACTTCTACGCCGATCGATGAACTCATTTAGAAATATGATGACAATTTCAGACTGTCAGTTTCTGCATCCCACAGTTTAGCAAATTTACCACTTCGTCATCAGACTGTGATGTGAGATTCGCAATTTGAGATAATGAAATTATTTAGCCGATAGCTCGCTTGCAGTCGTTTGGGGACAATAGCACAACGAAAAAACATACGAATCCAAAATATGTGACGTTTTATTTTTTATGCTTCAAGTAAAACGTTTTCCGAAAATGTACTTCTGCAACTTTGCTTCCTTTACATATAGTACGTTCTTTCAATAGCGCAGCAGATGACTTACCTTTCAGCTTTCTGATTCCCTTGAATCAAACATACATACGGACACAGTTTTTTGTGTGGCAAAGCGAAAACGTCGGACATAAAAAGTACACAACTAAGATCTGCGGTAACAACTCTCAACAGTGCATCACAATGCGCATCAAGCTTCACAAGAGAGCTATAACACGAGCTAAACATGTAGATCGTGCAACTTTTTTCTTATTATTCCTGTTATTTGGGCCACATCAACCAACTTCGATACATACTGAATCACTCACACACACTCATACACCCATGAGTCGCATACAGTGTTTACATCGTTTGTAAATGTATTACTTACATCGGAGTGTGCTACCATCATTGTAATGAGATGCCAATCCAAACGCCAGTTCAGGAGGGAACACGTAACGTCCACGACTCCAGACAACTTTCCTGGCGTGCACTGCTCACTTCGCGCAAATTCTATGAAAGTGCTGACATTCGTTCATGCAATGTGGTTCTCTCAGTTTTATTCCAAACTCCACAAAGCTGCCTGTAAACAAATCTTCTTCCGGTAGATACCTAATGATACCCGTGTGAACCCGTGACATGTCGCTGGATATATGTAACTCCATCACTTGCAAAATGTCTGAGGCTAATACTCAACATAATCAACAACGGTCCCAACACACTTCTCTGGCGCACGGCTGACGTTACTTCTACATATGTTGATGACTCTAACTGCAAGATAACGTGCTAGTTCTAGGACAACATCCTACCTCTTACAGTCAGGTCACGTATTTGAATTCACACCCCATATGATCTAACTTTCTTTAAAAAGCGTAAGTGTGCTAATGAGACCAACGGTTTTCGGAACTCAAATATTTCTGCAACAGCCTGATTGCCTTGATGAATGGCCTTTAGATTGTTGTGTCACACAAGCACGATCAGGGCCTCACATGACCGATGTTTTTCGAATCATAGTCGGTTGGCATGGAGGAGGTAATTTTCTTCGAGCTACAAAATACGCAGATGGACTGCAGTAATACCTAATCGTAGTTTTGTGGAAAATTTCTGCGATACTTGGTACGTCCTGTGCTCTCTTCCAACTACTGGGAAGCGTTTCGTCTTCGAGGGATCTACGATACATTGTTGTTGGACGAAATCTAATGCTTTGCTTCTCGATACTGGTGCTGTGCATATTCCAAAGAGAGGATATATTTTTACTGTAAAGATAACAAAGTTCCATTCAAACTTCCATTCTGTGGGAGAATCCCGCCGGTGAACATCCACCTTTCCTCCTCCATTTTCATCTTTTATCTACCATTCTTCAACTGAGCCAAATGGCTGAGCGCTGAAGAGACTGGAGTAATATTTGGTAGAAGAGTTACAGTTGAGCCCACATCCTGATTTAGGTTTTCCATGGCTACCATTTTGATCTCCGAATCGTCTATGAAGACTTCGTTTCTTCCTTGTATTATCAAAATATCCACGGGTGTACTGCCGGTCTACAGTGTCCAACGGGCACAATATTTCGGCGATCATACATGTCGCCATCATCAGATGAACTGACGGACTGAGCTCCTGTGAACGTGCCGGCACGGAGATCCGTACGCTATGGCTGCTCAGAGGGGGGTTCGGTCGCAGTGGCGGCCGATTTAAATACCCTCCGCTCGCGGCGCGCTCCCTCCGCTGTCCGCGCCCCGCGCCACGGTCGCGCGGTGGAACAGATTGCGACGGCGTCTGAGATGACGACGGTGTGATGACTCTGTCCGCCGTGGTCCTCATAACTATACGTTTGCTCGATTTACTCTTGATTATCCCAATCGCCGGTTCCCAAGCCTTGCTAAGATTATAGCCACAGTCACGGTTTATGAGGTCGTCATTGGTGCGAATTTCGATGGCCTCTCTAACAACGCTGTCCCAGTATCTCGACGTCTGTACCAGAATCCTCGTGCGTTCATACTCCATAGCGTGATTTTCCGACAAACAATGTTCAGCGACCGCCGACTTGCTCGGATACATCAGTGTGTGCCTCTGGTGTTCACGGCATCGATCCTCGACGGTACACATCGTCTGACCAATATACGACTAGCCACATTGACTGGGAATCTGGTACACGCCTGCCTTTCTCAAACCGAGGTCATATTTGGCGCTCCTCAAACCGAGGTCATCTTTGGCGCTCCCCACCAGTGCACGAGTTTTATTCGGAGGACAAAACACAGTTCCGACCCGGTGTTTCTTCAAAATGCGGGCGATATTCCCCGAGAGTGCGCCTGTATTTGGAATAAACGTAGTGCCTACCACCTCCCTCGTGATTTCATCCATCTTCACAGGTTGTGCTGTAGTGGTTGGGCGGAGAGCACGTTGAATCTGCCACACTGATTACCCATTTTTTCGAAATACAGTTATCAGATGTTCTAATTCCTGGGGTAGACTCTCTGCGTCAGAGATAGTGCGCGCCCTATGTACTAGAGTTTTATGTACCCCATTCCTCTGTGAAGGATGGTGGCAGCTGTCTGCGTGCAAATACAGATCAGAGTGCGTTGTCTTCCGATACAACCCATGACCTAGGTGCAGTCAGCCTTTCTCTTGACCAAGACGTCAAGGAAAGGTAATTTACCCTCCGTTTCAGTCTCCATAGTGAATTTTATGTTGGGGTGGTTGGAGTTTAGATGTGTAAGAAAGTCAAGGAGTTTATCCAGTTCCCTCTGAGCAGCCATAGCGTACGGATCTCCATGCCGGCACGTTCACAGGAGCTCAGTCCGTGAGTTCACCTGATGATGGCGACATGTATGATCGCCGAAATATTGTGCCCGTTGGACACTGTAGACAGGCAGTACACCCGTGGATATTTTGACTATCAAATACGCCGGGAGAAACTCAAGAATCACTTCCTTGTATAATGCTTAACTTCTGGACTTGTCTGTTTTATATGCTTCGTTGTAGAGCCATTCAATCTGTAAACTTAATGTAATATTCAGAATTGAAAAAAGACGAAGAAGAGGAAGAAAAAAATAAATCATAAATATTCATGTAAATGTAACGGTTTATTGTTGTGTTATCAAGGAATTGGATTTTAGTAAATACACTGAAGGACAAAAAGTCACAACACCAAGAAGGAGTTGTGCGAAGCAAACGAAGGTTGGTAACCGTCTTTCTACATCCTAAAGATGAAGTCTTTACAGATTTGGAAGGCTTAGGTGCTTTTGAGATTGCACAGGTTAGTTGATGTTAGTCTAGAACGTCTTTAAGGTGCCAAAGAAGCCAATATAAACATCTCACTGAGTTTGAACGAGGTCGTATAATTGGATTACGAGAAGTTCGGTGCTACTTCTGCGATATTGCATAAAAACTGGCAGGAATGTAGCCACTGTATACGAGTGCTGGCAGCGGTGGTCAAGAGAATCAACGGTGTCAAGGACGCCGAGCTCCACGCGGCCACATAGCACTACCGAGAGGGAGGACCATCCTGTTCGACACATGACTCTCGCACATCTGCAGCAGCAATCTGAGCAGCAGTTGTCACCACAGTGACACAACGAACTGTTAAAAATAGCCTATTTCAAGGACAACTCCGAACATTCCACTGACCCCGAACCACCGCCATTTGCGGCTCCAGTGAAATCAAGCGTGAGCTCACTGGAGGGCAGGGTGGAAATCTGTTTTGTTTTCTGAAGAAATCTGGTTCTGTCTCGATGCCAGCGTTGGCCATGTGTTAGTCATAAGGAGGCCAATTGAGGATCTGGAACCAACGTGTCCGCGTGCTAGACATACTGGACCTAAAACTGGAGTTGGGATATGGTTGGTTGGTTCTGAGCACTATGGGACTCAACTGCTGAGGTCATTAGTCCCCTAGAACTTAGAACTAGTTAAACCTAACTAACCTATGGACATCACAAACATCCATGCCCGAGGCAAGATTCGAACCTGCGACCGTAGCGGTCTTGCGGTTCCAGACTGCAGCGCCTTTAACCGCACGGCCACTTCGGCCGGCGAGTTGGGATATAACATGTGATTTTGCATGACAGCGGGAGCTTTCTCGTGGTTACCTGACTGCAAATTAGTACGTCAATGTAGTGCTGCCATTCGTGAACAACATTCAACCAAGGTTTCCCAACTAGAGAACGCTCGCCAGTATATTGCTGTTGTAACGCAACATATTCTACAGAGACTAAATTAGAATTATACACAACTGGCCATTAAAATTGCTACACCAAGAAGAGATGCAGATGATAAACGGTTCATTGGACAAATATATTATACTAGAACTGACATGTGATTACATTTTCACGCAATTTGGGTGCATAGATCCTCAGAAATCAGTATCCAGAACAACCACCTCTGGCCGTAATAACGGCCTTGATACGCCTGGGCATTGAGTCAAACAGAGCTTGGATGGCGTGTACAGGTACAGCTTCCCATGCAGCATAAACACGATACCACAGTTCATCAAGAGTAGTGACTGGCGTACTGTGACGAGCCAGTTGCTTTGCCACCATTCACCAGACGTTTTCAATTGATGAGAGATCTGGAGAATGCGCTGGCCAGGGCAGTAGTCGAACATTTTCTGTATCTAGAAAGGCCCGTACTCGACCTGCAACATGTGGTCGTGCATTATCCTGCTGAAATGTAGGGTTTTGCAGGGATCAACTGTAGGGTAGAGCCACGGGTCGTAATACATCTGAAATGTATCGTCCAATGTTCAAAGTGCCGTCAATGCGAACAATAGGTGACCGAGACGTGTAACCAGTGGCACCCCACACCACCACGCCGGGTGATACGCCAGTATGGCGATGACGAATACACGCTTGCGTTGTGCGTTCACCGCGATGTCGCCAAACACGGATACGACCATCATGATGATGTAAACAGAACCTGGATTCATCCGAAAAAAATGACGTTTTGTCATTCGTGCAACCAGGTTCGTCGTTGAGTACTCCATCGCTGGCGCTCCTGTCTGTGATGCAGCGTCAAGGGTAACCGCAGCCATGGTCTCCGAGCTGATAATCCGTGCTGCTGCAAACGTCGTCGAACTGTTCGTGCAGATTGTTGTTGTCTTGCAAACGTCCCCATCTGTTGACTCCGGGATCGAGACGTGGCTGCACGATCCGTTAGAGCCATCCGGATAAGATGGCGGTCATCTCGACTGCTGGTGATACGAGGCTGTTGGGATCCAGCACGGCGTTCCGTATTACCCTCCTGAACGCACTGATTCCATATTCTGCTAACAGTCATTAAATCTCGACCAACGCGGACAGCAATGTCGCGATACGGTAAACCGCAATCGCGATAGCCTACAATCCGACCTTTATCAAAGTCGGAAACGTGTTGGTACGCATTTCTCCTCCTTACACGAGGCATCACAACAACGTTTCACCAGGCAACTCCGGTCAGCTGTTGTACGTGTATGAGAAATCTGTTGGAAACTTTCCTCATGTCAGCTCGTTGTAGGTGTCGCCACCGGCGCCAACCTTGTGTGAATGCTCTGAAAAGCTAATCATTTACGTATCACAGCATCTTCATCCTGTCGGTTAAATTTTGCCACTGTAGCACGTGATCTTCGTGGTGTAGCAATTTTAATGGCCAGTATTGTATATTAATACCTTGAGCTGCTGACGGGCCTTGAAATATATCTACTGGGTCAGGTGAAAATGTGTTCCCCGACCGGGACTCGAACTCGGTATTTCCTGCTTACATGGCAGACGCTCTATCCATCTGGGCCACCGAGGGCACAGGGGATAGCGCGACTGCACGGACTATCTCACGCACGCCTCCCGCGAGACCCACATTCTCACCTTATACACTCCTGGAAATTGAAATAAGAACACCGTGAATTCATTGTCCCAGGAAGGGGAAACTTTATTTACACATTCCTGGGGTCAGATACATCACATGATCACACTGACAGAACCACAGGCACATAGACACAGGCAACAGAGCATGCACAATGTCGGCACTAGTACAGTATACATCCACCTTTCGCAGCAATGCAGGCTGCTATTCTCCCATGGAGACGATCGTAGAGATGCTGGATGTAGTCCTCTGGAACGGCTTGCCATGCCATTTCCACCTGGCGCCTCAGTTGGACCAGCTTTCTTGCTGGACGTGCAGACCGCGTGAGACGACGCTTCATCCAGTCCCAAACATGCTCAATGGGGGACAGATCCGGAGATCTTGCTGGCCAGGGTAGTTGACTTACACCTTCTAGAGCACGTTGGGTGGCACGGGATACATGCGGACGTGCATTGTCCTGTTGGAACAGCAAGTTCCCTTGCCGGTCTAGGAATGGTAGAACGATGGGTTCGATGACGGTTTGGATGTACAGTGCACTATTCAGTGTCCCCTCGACGATCACCAGTGGTGTACGGACAGTGTAGGATATCGCTCCCCACACCATGATGCCGGGTGTTGGCCCTGTGTGCCTCGGTCGTATGCAGTCCTGATTGTGGCGTTCACCTGCACGGCGCCAAACACGCATACGACCATCATTGGCACCAAGGCAGAAGCGACTCTCATCGCTGAAGACGACACGTCTCCATTCGTGCCTCCATTCACGCCTGTCGCGACACCACTGGAGGCGGGCTGCACGATGTTGGGGCGTGAGCGGAAGACGGCCTAACGGTGTGCGGGACCGTAGCCCAGCTTCATGGAGACGGTGGCGAATGGTCCTCGCCGATACCCCAGGAGCAACAGTATCCCTAATTTGCTGCGAAGTGGCGGTGCGGTCCCCTACGGCACTGCGTAGGATCCTACGGTCTTGGCGTGCATCCGTGCGTCGCTGCGGTCCGGTCGCAGGTCGACGGGCACGTGCACCTTCCGCCGACCACTGGCGACAACATCGATGTACTGTGGAGACCTCACGCCCCACGTGTTGAGCAATTCGGCGGTACGTCCACCCGGCCTCCCGCATGCCCACTATACGCCCTCGCTCAAAGTCCGTCAACTGCACATACGGTTCACGTCCACGCTGTCGCGGCATGCTACCAGTGTTAAAGACTGCGATGGAGCTCCGTATGCCACGGCAAACTGGCTGACACTGACGGCGGCGGTGCACAAATGCTGCGCAGCTAGCGCCATTCGACGGCCAACACCGCGGTTCCTGGTGTGTCCGCTGTGCCGTGCGTGTGATCATTGCTTGTACAGCCCTCTCGCAGTGTCCGGAGCAAGTATGGTGGGTCTGACACACCGGTGTCAATGTGTTCTTTTTTCCATTTCCAGGAGTGTATATACGAGGGTGAGTGAAATGAAAACCGTAAATTTCTAATAACAAATCGAAATTTCGCGCCGTTATCCTGCAAGTTGGTAAGCGTGCTACAAACAGCGTGCAGAATGGCCTGTAGGTGGCAGCATTGTGCAGTTGCACACATACCGTCGCAGTATCAGTACAAAGATAGCCGCCCCACTTACGACTTGCACCAGGGAAGAACAGCGTTCTGTTATTCGGTTTTTGCTTAGTGAAGGTGTGAAACCTATTGAAATTCATCGACAAATGAAGGTTCAGTATGGTGATGCATGTTTGTCACAGCAGCAAGTCTACAAATGGAGTAGGAAGTACGCAAATGGTGTGACTTCAGTGGAAGATGCTCCTCGTCCAGGTCAGGAACAACGAGTTGTGACTCCACAGTACATTGCACTGAATGACATTGCAGCATGTTTACAGATTAGTCATGGGTCAGCACACCACATTGTGCATGATGTGCTCCAGTTTCACAAAGTGTCTGCAAGATGGGTGCCACAGCAGTTGACTCCTGAAATGAGAGACCGACGTGGATGCTTGTGAAGAACTTCTTCGGCGCTTTGAACGAGAGGGTGATGGCTTCCTTGGAAGAATCGTTACTGGGGACGAAACCTGGGTTCACTTCCACCAACCAGAATCGAAGAGAGCGAGCAAGGAATGGCGCCATTCCTCATCACCAAAACCAAAGAACTTTCGAACAGAACCATCAGCAGGGTTAAGCTTACTCTCTTTTGGGATGAAAAATACGTCATTTTGGAGAATTACATGCCTAGAGGGACCACTGTCACCAGTGCATCATACACAGACCTCCTAAAAATAATCTGCGGCCTGCAATCAAATCAAAGCGACGTGGATTGCTTTGAGCAGGAGTCCTTTTGCAACATGACAATGCAAGGCCCCACACGGCCCGTACAACAGTTGCAACGATCACAGACCTGCATTTTGAGTGTCTTGCTCATCCACGATACTCACCAGACCTTGCCCCAAGTGATTTCCATATGTTTGGACCACTCAAGGACCCAATGGGAGAAAGAAGTTCCGTTCTGATGAAGAGGTACGCCACGCGGTGAATGTATGAGTGGTTGCGCGGACTACCAAAAGAATTTTTTTCTAAAGTAATTTATGCACTTTGTAAGCGCTGGAGGACTTGCATCGAGCGTGGGGGAGATTAGGTTGAACAGTGATGCAGCTTTGTACCACTTCTGCACCATAAATAATATTTAGAAAAAATATTAAACTTTTTCATTTGCCTCACCCTCTTACTTAAATGGATATGGTGTCTGTTCTTTCGGACCGGATTTGTCTCCAATCGAGGACATATGGGACATCATCGGACGGCAACCTTAGCGTCATCCACGTACAGCATTAACCATCCTTGAATTAACCGACCAAGTGCAACAGGCATGGAACTCCATCCCATAAAGTGCCATCAGGCGCTACTACAACACAAAGGATGCACGTCTGCAAGCTTGCGTTCAACATTCTGGCGGCTACACCTGTTATTAACGTACTAGCATTTTCCATTTGCAACGGATTACATTGCGTTTGCATTATCCTGTGATCTCGCAGTGTTATTCAGTTGCATGTGACACCTAGACAAATGTATTACCAAACCCTCATTACTCTACATTAATTACTTTTTCTGGTGTTGTGATCGTTTTTCCGTCAGAGTTCATAAAAAATGGTCCAAATGGCTCTGAGCTCTGTGGGACTCAACTGCTGTGGTCATCAGTTCTCTAGAACTTAGAACTACTTAAACCTAACTAACCTAAGGACATCACACACAGCCATGCCCGAGGCAGGATTCGAACCTGTGACAGAGTTCATAAATAACCACATGAAAATAAGTTCTTCAGTTCATCCACTTTGGCACCAAAATGTGATCTAGACGTACTCCCTCGCGAGATTTGCAGCTACTAATTTGAAAACAATAGAAACTTCTGACTTTATAGAATGCTTATTTAGGTTTGTGTTTCAGGTTAATTAATTTGTATGTGATTAGTTGGTGCTTAGGGAGTCCAACTGATTGATCTGGCTACAAAGCGGGGTATTATGAGGAGGTTATAATATATGTGGGTACGTCCTGAAAGAGTTATAATTGACATATTATAGAGGAGAATGGGATATCTGGCAATGAAATATTGACATTTTCCAGTATTTGTATTGAAACACTGGGAATAAGCCATTGGCGTTAGGTTTTACAAAATGAAGTTTTGTACTAGGCCTTCTCAGTGCCACTCCGTTGATCTGCCAAACCAGCTGACCCAGGAAAGCGTTGCTCCCAGAATTTCCATAAATGAATACCGCGAACTACTGACCGTGGGTGATCTTGTAGGACAGGCAGGTTCCTTCGACTCGCACTTTCCCAGCTGCATCTTTGGTGTATTTGTGACATACGGGCGCAGTGGTTCCCCAAATAAAAACTTTTACTGTGCCAAGGTGGGTGGCCTAGAGGTTAGAGAGCTATTCCAAGCCATATGCCAATAAACAGTGAATAGAAAGTCCGAGGAAGGGCTTCTTCTTGTATAATAAGGCGACCGCACCTACACGTCATGGCCGATTTCGTCCAAATTTAAGGTGTGTGCAGGGCCTGGCCATAAATGAAAGAAGTGGAAGCTCCTGATGGCCAAGGGTTTAGAAAAAACAGTAGTTTTAGAGAGGGGCGGGTGGGACATGAGCTCTCTCCAGGTTAACGTCATATCCAGGCGACAGTTAGCGCAGCGGCAAGAGTACGAACGGGTATCCGACGGTCTTGGGTTCGAATCGCTAGGCTGTCAATTTTTACGTTACATTCACTGCAAATAAAAGCAAATAGTGCTCAGTATATTGCATTTACTAATATTTTCATAAAAGGAAAGGCAAATAAGTATTTACGATTGCAAATGAATTTCCAGAAAGCATTTCTATGGTTTGCGAGAACTTCATATATAAAATTAGATACTTAATGTTATATTTCTGGACCTAAAACCTGTCTGACACAGCAGTCAACTACAGTCTTGGTTGAAGTCAAATGTGCAAGCCATAAGATCATCTCAAGATAAACTATCAATGATGTAGAGTGTACTCAACATTTTAATGTTACGCATAGATCAAAACCTTTCTTGGTTTGACACCTACAATTTGTTAGTAGTGATATTTAAACTACACAAATAATATCTTATTTACTGGTAATGAAACGAAAAAACTTTTTTTCTTTGTTGATATTCACTGTATTACGTCGAACTGTTTTGGTACGTGTCGTGCTTGAGAAGGACAAGGTGATCAGCTGCGCAGTCTGTGGATTCGGTTATCAAAATTCGTGAAGTCTGTTGTAGGAATCCTCGTCTACTGTCACATTACATATATTCCATAGCGTGATAAGCATTTACTGAATTGATTGTTCAAAATGTTCAAATGTGTGTGAAATTTTATGGGACTTAACTGCTAAGATCATCAGTCCCTAAGCTTACACACTACTTAACCTAAATTATCCTAAGGACAAACACACACCCATGCCCGAGGGAGGACACGAACCTCCGCCGAGACCAGCCGCACAGTCCATGGCTGCAGCGCCTAGACCGCTCGGCTAATCCCGTGCGGCACAGAATTGATTCAGTGAATATTAAAAAGAGATATATTCGCTGCTCCGGTGGTTTAATGTCAATAGGCTCTCATCAGAACAGAACAGTGATAACACAGAGCTATCCAAATGTAAATTTAAAGACATTCGCGTGGAATACTAATTTCGTTTCGCACAAATTCCTCGCAGTCATTTAAATCTTACGTATTAGTGTATGCCTTCACACTCGCTTAATTCCACTTTCCACTTTATTCTGTGTTATCAACATTTCGTAAACTGTGTACGTTGTCACTCCTTATGCGCTCTAGTAGCTTCCTCACAGATGGTGTCACAGACTCGAGAATAAACCTTTATGGTCCCGGCGGAGGTTCGAGTCCTCCCTCGGGCATGGGTGTGTGTGTTAGGATAATTCAGGTTAAGTAGTGTGTAAGCTTAGGGACTTATGACCTTAGCAGTTAGGTCCCATAAGATTTCACACACATTTGAACTATAAACCTTTATGGTCATATTTACGCAGAATCATATTAGGTGCAATTTATTGAGAAAAATATGAACATAAAAACTATTTATAATTGCCGATTATGTATGCTACTAAGGTGACGTCACAGCAGTTGGGCTGAATCGTGCCCTCGGCTTAGGACCGGATTGAACTTGTTCCAGTTGCCACACGAATCTTAAGAGCTTCTGAAGTGATGTCAAAAAAAAATATGTCCCGAACATGAAACGAAAAAATATGAGCAAATCTGTGCCATTAAGTATTGCGTAAAATTTGGCGAAACCGTTACTATAACTTCAAAATAACAGCACACTTATGGAGAGGATTTTGTGTCCAGAATACAATTATTCAGATGCCATAAATGCGTGTAGCAAGCCGAGTAGAATTGGAAGACGAAGTTTTTGTGAAAAAATCTTTAACTTCAAAAACAGATTAGATTAGATCGTCGATAGACAGGATAGTCAACAGCAAATTGAATTAGAACGTATTTAGCATCCCTCAAATATAAACACAGGATTAAGATAGGCAAAAAGCGTGCGCAAATATGTTTGGGAAGAAAGTTAGGACTGAGAATAGGGACTATCGAGCGGATGTGTCTTCATTTTCTAGATAGCCTTCAGTGTGAGCCAGAATTCTTACGTCCCGTTATCACGGTTGAATATTCAAATACAATCCGGTAAAAACGCTGCAGTCACAGGTGACGCACTGTAGGTATCCCGACCCAAGAGAGCGAGAGTGAGTAATATTTACATGTAAGAGTAAGCGCTATTTTCCCGTTGGAAACATAGTCCATAAGAAAAAGCGTTCCTACAGGACAAAAAAAAATTTACCTGTAAGTTCCTAAAAGACGCAGAAAAAGACGGGAAGTGTCTAACCAGGAACTGCACGCTGTACGATCTTGCAACACAACAGTGAGACGGTCACACGGCACTCCCAATAACGAATTTTGGTCAAGAAACAGCATTCTTGTACGCTGCATCTCAGACACTGTGACTTCTTTGTTACTCAGACGGTAAACGAGGGGCTGAAAGGTATTCCACCATGAGTGTTCCAGAACTGCTAGGATGACTGGAAGCAAAGCCTCCATCGCTGTCTAACTGCCACTGCGAATTATTCCATACGGGACGAACTTAATGTTTGATAAAAATAAAATCAGTAATTATTAAAAAAATCTAATCCCAAGTACGAAAAACGCAGTTGCTAATAACTGTGAAAGTTCCGAACAACCAGTTTGATAAGTCACGCTTCCAAAAACACAGAGAAGAATTACACTACTGGCCATTAAAATTGCTACACCAAGAAGAAATGCAGATGATAGACGGGTATTGATTGGACAAATATATTATACTAGAACTGACATGTGATTACATTTTCACTCAATTTGGGTGCATAGATCCTGACATATCAGTACCCAGAACAACCACCTATGGCCGTAATAACGGCCTTGATACGCCTTTGCATTAGGTGAAACAGAGCTTGGATGGCGTGTACAGGTACAGCTGCCCATGAAACTTCAACATTATACCACAGTTCATCAAGAGTAGTGACTGGCGTATTGTGACGAGCCAGTTTCTCAGCCACCATTGACCAGACGTTTTCAATTGGTGAGAGAGCTGGAGAATGTGCTGGCCAGGGCAGCAGTCGAACATTTTCTGTATCCAGAAAGGCCCTTACAGGACCTTCAACATGCGGTCGTGCATTGCCCTGCTGAAATGTAGGGTTTCGCTGGGATCGAATGCAGGGAACGTAAAACATCTAAAATGTAACGTCCAATGTTTAAAGTGCCGTCAATGCGAACAATAGGTGACCGAGACGTGTAACCAATGGCACCCCATACCATCACGCTGGGTGATACACCAGTATGGCGATGACGAATACACGCTTCCAATGTGCGTTCACCGCAATGTCGCCAAACACGGATGCGACCATCATGATGCTGTAAACAGAATCTGGATTCATCCGAAAAAAATGACGTTTTGCCATTCGTGCACCCAGATTCGTCGTTGAGTACACCATCGCAGGCGCTCCTGTCAAGGGTAACCGCAGCCATGGTCTCCGAGCTGATAGTCCATACTGCTGCAAACATCGTCTAACTGTTCGTGCAGATGGTTGTTGTCTTATAAACGTCCCCATCTGTTGACTCAGGGATCCATACGTAGCTGCACGATCCGTTACAGCCATGCGGATAAGATGCCTGTCATCTCGACTGCTAGTGATACGAGGCCGTTGGGATCCAGCACGGCATTCTTTATTACCCTCCTAAACCCACCGATTCGACATTCTGCTAACAGTCATTGGATCTCGACCAACGCGAGCAGAAATGTCGCTATACGATAAATCACAATCGCGATAGGCTACAATCTGACCTTTATCAAAGTATGAAACGTGATGGTACACATTTCTCCTCCTTACACGAGGCATCACAACGTTTGTAAGTACGCTGTTCAGGTTTTTTATTGATAACGCCACGTAGCGCTCTGTATGAAAATCACTGGCTATGCTGTGTGCAGCCTGTGGCTGGTTTGCATTGTTGTTCGCTATTGTAGTGTTGGGCAGCTGGATGTTAACAGCGCATAGCGTTGCGCAGTTGGAGGTGAGCCGCCAGCAGTGGTGGATGTGGGGAGAGAGATGGCGGAATTTTGAGAGCAGACGATCTGGACGTGTGTCCAACAGAGACAGTAAATTTGTAAGACTGGATATCATGAACTGATATATATATTATGACTTTTGAATACTATTGAGGTAAATACATTGTTTGTTCTCTGTCAAAATCTTTCATTTGCTAACTATGCCTCTCAGTAGTTAGTGCCTTCAGTAGTTTGAATCTTTTATTTAGCTGACAGTAGTGGCGCTCGCTGTATTGCAGTAGCTTGAGTAACGAAGATTTTTGTGAGGCAAGTGATTTGAGAAAGGTATAGGTTAATTTTGGTCAGGGCCATTCTTTTGTAGGTATTATTGAAAGGCAGATTCCCTTGAGCTAAAAATATTGGCTGTCAGTTTAGTATTGATCAGAATAGGGTTGTGTTGGGTTGTTTGGGGAAGACCAGACAGCGAGGTCATCGGTCTCATCGGATTAGGGAAGGACGGGGAAGGAAGTAGGCCGTGCCCTTTCAAAGGAACCATCCCGGCATTTGCCTGGAGCGATTTAGGGAAATCACGGAAAACCTAAATCAGGATGGTCGGACGCGGGATTGTTGAACCGTCGTCCTCCCGAATGCGAGTCCAGTGTGCTAGCCACTGCGCCACCTCGCTCGGTGATCAGAATAGGTAAAGAGCGAAATGTCTGAGTACGTTCAGTTCTGCTCAGCTGTTTAAAAATCAAATAGTGTAAGAGGTTTATCAGCACAGTAATTCATTAATTTTTCTAAGGGGACGTTTCACGTTTCACCAGGCAACGCCGGTCAACTGCTGTTTGTGTATGAGAAATCGGTTGCAAACTTTCCTCATGTCAGCACGTTGTAGGTGTCGCCACCGGCGCGAACCTTGTGTGAATGCTCTGAAAAGCTAATCATTTGCATATCACAGCATCTTCTTCCTGTCGGTTAAATTTCGCGTCTCCTCGGACCTCTAAAAAAAATATCCTCAATCTCAAGGTGTCGATGAAATGCATGGCTCTTGAGGTGGAACTGTCGCTGGCCGGCAACCTCTTGGAAACTTGCCGCCCCTCAGTTGTATGAGGCTTCGTGGGACCGAGATGGAACTCTCCAAATTTTGTCTTCTTCCTCCCAGCGCGGATGCGCGGCTGGTGTGTATGAACACCCACTCTAACAAGAGCTCTCGTGTAGCCAGTCTTCCAGACTCGGGGTTACACAGAGTTATTCATTAAATAGTAATAGAACGCATGCTGCTCGTCAGAACGTGTTTTCGATTGTGAAATGGAAATAGGGCAGCTTTGAGCAGGTTTGCCTTTTCATATTCAGAAACGTTTGAGACAGTCGCAGGTATACAGAAATCAGTCAAGCGATTGCATAATGGGACACGGTTGCTTGAAACTACTAGTTCCCAACAAGCGACAAACCTCCAGGAAACTAAATGCCTTGGGGAATATGCCATCGAAACAATGCCATTTGGTTTCCGCGTGGAGAATGTGCTGGAGTCATCTGGTCTGGAGCACGTACAACCCCAAATCTAGGATTCTAGCAGCCTGTCACCGTGGTCCAAACTAATTTCAGATTTGGTGCCGTACAGGAGAGACTGTACTCCTGCATAAGTTTTTAATACATTACTTAAGGACATTTTAACTGGGCACTACAACTCTACGGCTGTCTTTACTAATGGATCTAAGCAAGAGGACTCCTTTGGTTGCTCTGCTGTTTCCCCTAATCGTGTTCTACATCTACATCCATACTCCGCAAGCTACTTGACGGTGTGTGGCGGAGATTACCTTGAGTATCTCTATCGGTTCTCCCTTCTATTCCAGTCTCGTATTGTTCCTGGAAAGAATGATTGTCGGTATACCTCTATGTAGGCTCTAATCTCTCTGATTTTACCCTCAGGGCCTCTTCGCGAGACATACGTAGGAGAGAGCAATATATTGCTTGACCCCTCGGTGAAGGTATGCTCTCGAAACTTCAACAAAAGCCCGTGCCGAGCTACTGAGCGTCTCTCTTGCAGAGTCTTCCACTGGAGTTTATCTATTATCTCCGTAACGCTTTCGCGATTACTAAATGATCCTGTAACGAAGCGCACAGTTCTCCGTTGGATCTTCTCTATCTCTTCTTTCAACCCTATCTGGTACGGATCCCACACCGGTGAGCAGTATTCAAGCAGTGGGCGAACAAGTACGTGTACTGTAACCTACTTCCTTTGTTTTCCGACTGCATTTCCTTAGAGTTCTTCCAATGAATCTCAGTCTGACATCTACTTTACCGACGATTACTTTTATATGGTCATTCCATTTTAAATCACTCCTAATTCGTACTCCCAGATAATTTATGGAATTTACTGCTTCCAGTTGCTGATCTGCTATATTGTAGCTAAATGATAAAGGATCTTTCTTTCTATGTATTCGCAGCACCTTACACTTGTCTACATTGATATTCAATTGCCATTCTCTCCATCATGTGTCAATTCGTTGCAGATCCTTCTGCATTTCAGTACAATTTTCCATTGTTACAACTTCTCGATATATTACAGCATCATCTGCAAAAAGCCTCAGTGAACTTCCAATGTTATCCACAAGGTCATTTATATATATATTGTGAATAGCAACGGTCCTACGACACTCCCCTGCGCCACACCTGAAATCACTCTTACTTCGGAAGATTTCTCTCCATTGAGAATGACATGCTGCGTTCTGTTATCAAGGAACTCTCGAGGTTCGATCGCTTCGAGACTTCTCCGTCTTCGACACGAAATTATAAGCGATCTTGCGGGCACTGGTGGAGATGAGATGTGCTTACAGTGCTAAACTCCTTGTCTGTTCCGAGTTTCTGTGCCCTTCATCGTCAACAACGCTTGTACCCATCAGATAAAGTAGTCAAAACTATCCAGACGACCAGATATGCGTCTATGGAAAGACAAGTGGCTGGAACTGCGTCTAGTAAAGCCCACTACCTCCTTTCATCCACCATGATGGGATGCGGAACTCCTCACTCGTCTTCGCATAGGCCACAAGTCTTCTGACCCAGACTTCTTGCTACGGCGAAAGGATCTTTCAAAGTGTGGCGCTAGTGGTGTAGAGATTACTGTGAGCCAAGTTTCACTAGACTGTATTTTCTTTTCTGCTAGATGACAGATGCAGATTTGCCAGTATATCTGGCCTCATTGAAACGGATGTGACACATATATTTGTGATCAGTCTGAGTTGCTTTCAAAAATTTTGGAAAGTTCCTCTCAATGTGTTAACAGAGTGACTGACTTTTTCTTTTCTTTTAAGTGGTCAGCCAGTCACATATCCCTGTGCCTTTATAGCTCCTCTGTCTTTTTACTTATGTTTTCTTCCAAGGTGTACCTTTCACTACTTCTTCTCTGTTTTACTGCCTGTGATATCGAGTGATTGAGTGGGTCAACGCGGGTGAGGTAGCAGTGAATGAGTGACTGAGAGAGTGTGCCAACGCTTTTAGCCTTTTTAACCATATTCGTTTCTTTTAATATTTGTAAGTGCGCTCATAAACTCATCTTTGAGAGTCGACAGCCCATAAACAACAACAACAACAACAACAGACATCGAGAAAGATTAGTTTTTGTCCGGAGGAATGTAGGGTCATGCAAGATCACACTGAACCTTACGGCTTATCATAGGAGGTAAAATAGTTAAATAAAGGCTAACCTATGTTTATAGCATCTCTAGGTTCACAGAAATCTTTTTACAGTATTGACTGGAATACACATTTTAAAATTCTGATGGTAGCAGGGATAAAATATAGGGATGCGAAGCTGTTTCCAACTTGTACAGTAACCTGATTGCATTTATAACAATCGAAGGTCAGGAAAGAAAAGCAGTCGTTGAGAAGGGTGTGAGACAGGGTTGTGGTTTCTGCCTGATATTATTTAATCCGTACACTGAGTAAGCATTAAAGCAAACCAAGGAGAAGTTTGGAAAGGCAATACAAAAACATACAGAATGATTAAAATGTTTGATGTTGGTTGATGACATGTAATTCTATCAGAGACAGGAAAAGACTTCAAAAAGTAGTGAAAGGAATGGGTAGTGTATTGAAAGGAAATTCTAAGACGCAAATCATTAAAAATAAAACAATGGTAGTGTAATATAGTCGAATGAAATGAGGCACTGGTGAGGGAACTTTCTTGGGGAATCAGACGCTAGAAGTGGTAAAAGGAGAAGGAGTTCCGCTACTTCAGTAGCAAAGTAAATGATCGTTACGAATGGTTCAAATGGCTCTGAGCACTATGGGACTTAACATCTATGGTCATCAGTCCCCTAGAACTTAGACCTACTTAAACCTAACTAACCTAAGGACAACACACAACACCCAGTCATCACGAGGCAGAGAAAATCCCTGACCCCGCCGGGAATCGAACCCGGGCGCGGGAAGCGAGAACGCTATCACACGACCACGAGCTGCGGACAAGATCGTTACGGAATCACAGGTGATCTAAAATACAGTCTGGGTTTAGTAAGAAAAAACATTTCTACAAAAGAAGAGTTTGTTAATATCGCATCGAAATTTAAGAGTTAGGAAATCTGTAGGTAGTTGTTTGGAATCTGTCTTGTACGGAAGTGAAACGTAGACGGAAAGCAGCCCAGACAGGAAGAAACAGAAGCTTCCGAAATGCTACAGACGAAAGCTGAGCATTAAATAGGTGGACCGAGAAATAAATGAGGAGGTATTTCATCGAATTGGTAAAAAAAGAAATCTTACTTAAAGAAGGGGCCAATTGGGAGGACACATCCTGAGACTTGAAGGAGTCGTCAGTTTGGTAGTGGAGGGAATACTTGACTTCTTAGCAACGAATAATCCTGAGCAAATTGGAACACCGTGATACATATAGAGATTAGTGACCACGAGGCGTTGTAGCAAGACTGCCGTACTATCGAAACCCACCAAAAATAAACGAAAAATGCATCTGTTAAAAGATTCATATAAAAATAATCGGTTTAAGTGCAAAGAAATAGTATATACAGCAACTGAGAGACATATTTCAAATAAATTAATAAGAGATTGTACTGGTCCACCATGATACACAAAACTAGTAAGAACACTGTTGGAGAAGCACCGAAAACTTGTCACATTTAAAAGAACGCAAAATCCCTCAATATTGCCGAAGTTTTACAGAAGCCCAAAATTTCAATGCGAGATACTTTTAATAGTTTCCACAACGATATTCTGTTTTGAAATCTGCAGAAAATGCAAAGACATTCTCGTCGTCTGTAAAGTACACCAGTAGAAAGACACAATCAGTATAACAATGGTGATGTGCAACAAATGCAGAATTATTAAATACCGTTTTCCAAAATTCTTTCACCAAAGAAGACGAAGTAAATATTCCAAAATTCGAATCAGGAACTATTACCAACATGAGCAACTTAAAAGTAGATATCCTCGCTGTAGAAAAGAAGGTTAAATTACTTAATAAAGGCAAAACCTGGGGTCAAGAAAGTATATCAGTGAGGTTCAGGTTGCTGATACAATAGCTACATATTTTGTAATGATATACAACCGCTCGGTCGTCGAAAGATCCGTACCCAAGGGCTGGAAAGTTCCCCAAGTCACACAAATTCCCAAGAAAGAAAATAGGAGCAATACGCGGAATTACAGGCCCACCTCGCTAACATCGTTTTGCAGTAGGATTTTAGAACATGTACTGTGGTCGAACATTGCGAATCAGCTTGAACAAAATGATTTATTGACAGAGAGCAACACGGATTCAGAAAATATCGTCATTATGGAACACAACTATCTCTTTATGTGAGTGGTACTGACAGGGATCTAGAAATTGATACCATAATTTTAAGATTTCCAGAAGGCTTTTTACACCGTTTCTCAGAGGTGGCTACTAGTCAAATTAAGTGCCTGGGATGTACCGTTTCAGTTGTGCGACTGGAATCGGGATTTTCTGTCAGAAAGGTCACAGTTCGAAATAGCTGATGGAAAGTCATCGAGTAAAACAGAAGCAATATCTAGCGTTCCCCAAGTTTTATAGACCCTCTGCTGCTCCTGATCTACATAAACAATTCAGAAGACAATATTAATAGCCCTCTTACATTGTTTGTGGATGAGCCTGTCATTTATCGTCTTACGAAGTCATCACATGATCGAAACGAATTGCAAAACGATTTAGATAAGATGTCTGTTTGGCGCGAAAAGTGATAAATTGATCCAAATAACGAAAAGTGTGAAGTCATCTATATGAGTATTAAAAGAAATCCGCTAAATTTCGGTTGCTCAATAAATCATGCAACTCTAAAGGCTGTAATTCAACTAAATACTCAGGGATTACAGTTACGAATAACATCAACTGGAACAATGACATAAATAACGCGGGTGTAGAGAAAATCAAAGATTCATTGGCAGAACACTGAGAAAATGCAACAGGTCTACTAAAGAGACTGCTTAGACTAAGTTTGTCCGCCCTGTTCTGGAGTACTGCTGATCAGCCTGCGATCCGTATAAGATAGGTCTGACGGAAGCCATCGAAAACGTCAAAGAACGGCACCTCGTTCTCTTTTATCGCGAAGTAAGGGAGAAAGTGGATGTGATACGCGAACTGCGTTGTCAATTACTAAATCAAAGACGTTTTTCGTTTCGGCAGGATCTTCTCATGAAATTTCAATCACAAACTTTCTCCTCAGTGTGTGAAAATATTTTCTTGGCGCCCACCTACATAATGAGAAATGATCATCATAACAAGATAGAGAAATCAGAGCTCCCACGGAAATGTGTAACTGTTGGTTTTTTCCCGCGCACTGTTTGAGAGCGAAACAGTAGACAATATCTTGGTGGTCCGGTGAGCTCTGTGCCCGGCACTTAATTGTGAATTGCAGAGTAATCACGCAGACGTAGATGTAATATTTGGATGGTAAAAACTGTAGAGGTAACCAAGGGATGAATACAGCAAGCAGAAACTGATGGGTGGAAGTTGGAATAACTATTCGGAGACGAAGAAGTCTGCACAGGATGGAACAGCGAGGAGAACTGCACAAAACCAGCTTTCGCACACTGAAAATCGCAGCAATACCAATTATTCTCGCTATTTTTATTTTATGGGTCTTAGGCTGTGGTGCAACGCATATTTCTGTGCCTCCAGTTTTATATTCCAATGATGAAGACACAATTACAGTCTTCAAACGGGCAAAAATAGCAAACTTAAACGAGCTCTGCCAGTCGAACTGTTTATACAGCTAAGCTTGTTCAAAACTGCTATCTGAATCTTTATAGACTCTGATGATGTCCGCAGCAGTCGAAGACGAAACATTACGCACAGAAATATGACTCGGACTACGGCCAAATGCCCATAAAACAAATATAACCGGGAACGCAAATAGCGGCCGTGAAAGCGTGCATAACATGAGAAATTACTTTTCCAGTCCGCCTACCAGATATAGTCAACCGTGAACTAATGCATTATTCTGCAAGGACTTTTTGCAGGAATTTTCTGGAATGTTCAGGATTAACGTCTCACCGTCGTATTGATCATTAGAGGTCAATTTGACAAAGATAGGGAACTAAAATGTCGCTAACCTACAGGGTGGTTATAATTAAACTTGTTTCCTGAGAGAGCCTCCATGAAAAATGAGTGCTCGTGGGGCAATAAAACTTTGTGGAAACATTTGTAACGATACTCGGAAGAGAAATAGTGAATAAGCCACTGAAAGAAACACGTTTTAATTTACACGTGAGGGGGTAACAGAATTTTTGTTAATTGCATTCAGTGTTTATGCTATCGATTACAAACGTTGCTCAGTGTGACGACCATGTACATTCACAACAGCCTGGAATATCATTAGAGATACTATTTCACAAAGTTCGTAGCAATCTTCGAAAGTTGTATCGTGGAATATTCAGCTGTCGTGACACAGCTAGCGCACGGCTTCAAGATCAAACATTGCGTCCGGCATTCTTAGATATGGCAACTGTAACTTCAACTATTTGTGGTGCAATTGAGTTCAGCCTCCCCCGGGAGCCATTCCCAGTTCACCGGAACGTCGAAATCATGTGCGGAAAGAGGACCTTCTCGGTATTCTTTTAACATGTCAATACTCGCGAAGAGCAGTATCACTATTGTTGTTTCAATAAAACAATTTTACTAGTAAAGCCCTGCTCACTTCGTCCACGTTGACGGTATGCTTGTGTAATGCACCCTGATGCTTGTGCTTCAAACCTAGGTCGCCGTAAAAGTGCCGGCGACTAACGCTAGTTCATGACATCAACATTACTAAGAACGCAAACGCTGCAGTGCACAGTTTGAACATCGTTCCTATGTTGTTGTTGTTGTGGTCTTCAGTCCTGAGACTGGTTTGATGCAGCTCTCCATGCTACTCTATCCTCAGCAAGCTTCTTCATCTCCCAGTACTTACTGCAACCTACATCCTTCTGAATCTGCTTAGTGTATTCATCTCTTGGTCTCCCTCTGCGATTTCCACCCTCCACACTGCCCTCCAGTACTAAATTGGTGATCCCTTGATGCCTCAGAACATATCCTACCAACCGCTCCCTTCTTCTAGTAAAGTTGTGGCACAAACTCCTCTTCTCCCCAAGTCTATTCAATACCTCCTCATTAATTATGTGGTCTAGCCATCTAATCTTCAGCATTCTTATTTAGCACCACATTTCGAAAGCTTCTATTCTCTTCTTGTCCAAACTATTTATCGTACATGTTTCACTTCCATACATGGCTACACTCCATACAAATACTTTCAGAAATGACTTCCTGACACTTAAATCTATACTCGATGTTAACAAATTTCTCTTCTTCAGGAATGCTTTCCTTGCCATTGCCAGTCTACATTTTATATCCTCTCTACTTCGACCATCATCAGTTATTTATCTCCCCAAGTAGCAAAACTCCTTTACTACTTTAAGTGTCTCATTTCGTAATCTAATTCCCTCAGCATCACCCGACTTAATTCGACTACATTCCATTATCCTCGTTTTGCTTTTGTTGATGTTCATCTTGTACCCACCTTTCATGACACTGTCCATTCCGTTCAACTGCTCTTCCAAGTCCTTTTCTGTCTCTGACAGAATTACAGTGTCATCGGCGAACCTCAAAGTTTTTATTTCTTCTCCATGGATTTTAATACCTACTCCGAACTTTTCTTTTGTTTCCTTTACTGCTTGCTCAATATAAAGATTGAAAAACATCGGGGGGAGGCTACAAAGCAGTCTCTTCCCAACCACTGCTTCCCTTTCGTCCCCCTCGACTCATAAGTGCCATCTGGTTTCTGTACAAATTGCAAATAGCCTTTCGCTCCCTGTATTTTACCCTTACCACCTTTAGAATTTTCACATCTGTCAACACCTGCTTTCTTTGGGATTGCAATTATTATATTCTTCTTGAAGTCTGAGGGAATTTCGCCTGTCTTATTCATCTTGCTCACCAGATGGTAGAGTTTGGCAGGACTGGCTGTCCCAAGGCTGTCAGTAGTTCTAATGGAATGTTGTCTACTCCCGGGGCCTTGTTTCGACTTAGGTCTTTCAGTACCCTGTCAAACTCTTCACGCAGTATCATGTCTCCCATTTCATCATCATCTACATTCTCTTTTATTTCAATAATATTGTCCTCAAGAACATCGCCCCTGTATAGACCCTCTATATACTCCTTCCACCTTCCTGCTTTCCCTTCTTTGCTGAGAACTGGGTTTCCATCTGAGCTCTTGATATTCATGCAAGTGGTTCTCTTTTCTCCAAAGGTCTCCTTAATTTTACCGTAGGCAGTATTTGTCTTACCCCTCGTGAGATAAGCCTCTACATCCTTACATTTGTCCTCTAGCCATCCCTGCTTAACCATTTTGCACTTCCTGCCGATCTCATTTTTGAGACGTTTGTATTCCTTTTTGCCTGCTTCACTTCCTGCATTTTTGTATTTTCTTCTTTCATCAATTAAATTCAGTATCTCTTCTGTTACCCAAGGATTTCTACCAGCCCTCGTCTTTTTACCTATTTGATCCTCTGCTGCCTTCACTATTTCATTCCTCAAAGCTACCCATTCTTCTTCTACTGTATTTCTTTCCCCCATTCCTGTCAATTGTTCCCTTATGCTCTCCCTGAAACTCTGTACAACTTCTGGTTCTTTCAGTTTATCCAGGTCCCATCTCCTTAAATTCCCACCTTTTTGCAGTTTCTTCAGTTTTAATCTACAGTTCATAACCAATAGATTGTGGTCAGAGTCCACATCTGCCGCTGGAAATGTCTTACAATTTAAAACGTGGTTCCTAAATCTCTTTCTTACCATTATACAATCTATCTGAAACCTTATAGTGTCTCCAGGGTTCTTCCATGTACACAATAATTCATGATTCTTGAACCAAGTGTTAACTATGTTTAAGTAATGCTCTGTGCAAAATTCTACCAGGCGGCTTCCTCTTTCATTACTTAGCCCCAATCCATATTCACCTACTACGTTTCCTTCTCTTCCTTTACCTACTGTCGAATTCCAGTCACCCATGACCATTAAATTTTCATCTACCTTTACTACCTGAATAATTTCTTTTATCTTATCATACATTTCATCAATTTCTTCATCATCTGCAGAGCTAGTTGGCATATAAACTTGTACTACTGTAGTAGGCGTGGGCTTCGTGTCTATCTTGGCCACAATAATGCATTCACTATGCTGTTTGTAGTAGCTTACCGCACTCCTATTTTTTTATTCATTATTAAACATACTCCTGCATTATCCCTATTTGACTTTGTATTTATAACCCTGTATTCACCTGACCAGAAGTCTTGTTCCTCCTGCCACCGAACTGCATCTCTTTCCAGTCAGTACAAAATTTAATTTTATTAATGTATTATATACCAAATATGTTTTAGAACAGTTAATTTAATTCTGAAGAGGACGCTCATAGTAGCGTCGAAACCTGATCAATTTTGTCTTAATATTTGTGACCGAGGGCTTATTTGTTCTAACATAATTCTGACACGGTCACTGAATCTTAGCAGCTATGTTCAAAGTTTTACCAACCCTTTTGGTTAGGATTTTCGAGGAACCGATTAACTAATGGCGCCTCCATAAGTCCCATCACGTCCACTGCAGATAACATCAAATGTAGAAAGAATCAACTGATTTGATCCATGTGCAGGGGGATGGGTGTACTTTCTGTAGGACAGTGATACTAAGACGATGCTTCTATTGGGTACACAAATGATCCCTATGGCAAGGCCTATCCTAAACACCCGACCCTACCTTTTTATCGCTATTAGAACCCGAGATAAGAGTACCGGAAACATTTCGAATTTATGCGTGGCACTTTGGTACATATTAGGTGCGGATACCGTCCAGTCTAGCGATAACCATCACTGCATTTAATTCGTGTGTTCTGAAAAAATAGTATACAGCATAAATACGAGTGGTCAGACGGGAACTTTTACCAGACCAGGTCAAAAGCTACGACGTAACTGTGCAGAGCAGGTCAAAAGCTACGACGTAACTGTGCAGAGTAACGCGCCTCTTACAGACATCAAACTGACGCTGCTACACGGTACAGAAGCGGAAGCAAGGAGAAGCCGTGAATTAGTGAGCAGGGTGGAGTGCTGGCGGCGGAATGTTCGGCGTGGCCCAGATGTGCCGGAGCGGCGTACTGCGCCGCCTTTTGGGCAAGGCCCGCGCGCCCGTAGATAGGTCAGTGAGCGCGGGGCGCGCGTCTGCTCCGGCGCCTATTGATCGCCGCCGCCGCCGCCTCCGCCGCCTCCCGGCGGCCGAGCGCCCAGTCCCGCTCCGGCGCTGCTGCGAGCCACACTGGCCGCCCGTCCGCCGCCGCCGCCGCCGCCGCCGCCGCTCGCCTCTCGCCTCCCGCTGGGCCTCTAGTCGCTGCACGCGGTCACCGTCAGCGGCCGCCAGACACCTGCGGCGGAGGTGTCCGACAACTCGGCGCGATGTCGTCTTCTAAGGGCGGTAAGAGCGGGACCTCGACGCCATCTGAGGGCAGCGGCGCTGCGCCGGCCACCACCACCGCCGCCCCCGCAGGGACAGCCAGACCTGCCACCGCGAAGCCTGCAGAAGCGGTCGCCAAGGCGGCTTCCAAGCCCGTCAGCGGCTCCACTAGCGCGGCGCCGGCCAAGACTTCGCCGCCGGCAGCGGCTGCGCCCAAGACCACCGCTGCTACCACCAGGGCACCGGCGTTCAAGTCCGCGGCTCCTGCTGCTGCTGGAGGTGCCTCTCCACCAAAAACTGCGCCCATCTCTTCCACAGGTAAGATGCCGCCCAAGACGAAACCGGCGACCGCGACTGCTTCGGCGCCCTCGAAGGCGTCAGTATCGAAGACGAGTGCACCGTCTGCTACAGTTAAGCCGACGACGGCGGCTACGAAGTCTGTCACCCCGAGTGTTACTAGTGCCACACCGGCTTCCAAGACGCCTCCAGCTACGTCGGTGCAGGCTAAAACTACCACAACTGCCGCGGCTAAAGACCCGAAACCGTCGAGTGCTGTGACGAGTGCTCTTCCGGTGTCTTCGACACCTCCAGTGTCTTCGACGAGCGGCGTCCCGAAACCTACCACAGTGGCTTCCAAGTCTGCGGCACCTAAGACCGTGTCCCCTGCGACCAGTGCTCCCTCAATGTCGAAGGCGGCTACACACGCGAAGACGACATCCCCGAAATCTGCAACACTTCCGAGTACCACTACTGTCCAGTCTCCGATTACTTCGACGAGCAGTGACGCAAAAGCTCCACCTGTAACTGGAAAATCTGCGCAGATCGCCGCTGCGAAGCTCCCACCTGCTTCTGTGCCTGTCACAACTGCACAAACGCCACCTAAGACGTCTCCTGTGACCCAGAAAACTGATCCCGCGAAACAGCCGAAAACTACTGCAATTACCAGTACGAAACCTACCACAACACCGAGCGCCACAACAGCCCCGTCGGTGTCGAAAACGTCTCCGGTTACTTCGGTTCCTACTTCTGCAACGCAGGCAAAATCTACGTCGACAGCTGTTCCGAAGGCTGACGCAAAAGTGGCGTCCGCAACAGCGACTAGTGTAACTAGTGCTGCCGCTACGGAGGCCAAGAAGTCGACGGACAAGAGTGGTAAGCCGTCTGCCCCGTCGACGGCGAAGGAGAAGGTTAGCGCAATTCCCACGACCGCTGTTCAGTCTGTTCCGAAACCGCAGAGTGCGGCTCCAGCGCCGAGCGATCAGAAGGCTTCTACCCCTGATGTCGGCAAGACCTCCGCTGTCGCGACACCGCGAACTACAGCTCCGGCGACGCCTGCAACAACTGCTGTATCTACTGCCGCGAAGACGACGGCTGCATCCACAGTGGCAAAAACACCTGCCGTTACTTCGATTCCTGTCGCCGCACCGGTGAAGCCGATGACAACAGCGAGCGTTCCTACTAGTGCCCCCTCAGTGCCGAAGACAGTCACTGCGACAGCTACCGTTGTCCCTGAACCTACCACCACTGGCGGTCTGAAGACGGCAGAGTCGAAGCTTCCCAGATCCGCGACATCTGTCGCCTCGACGGCTCCGTCGGTTTCGAAACCACCTCCGACGGCGGCCGTGTCATCGGCGAGTAAAATTACCCCAGCTACAGTCTCGATACCCCAAGCGACACCGACTGTGAAGACGGCGGAGCCCAGTTCGGTCCCGAAGATCGTCGCGCACCAAGAGCTCAAGACGGCGCCGTCAGCGCCAAAGACGACAGCTGCCGTGTCGACAGCGGCAGTGCCAGTTACAACGCCAGCTCAGAAGGCAGAGAGTACCGAGGTGACAGCCACTTCTGCGAGTACCGCGCCCTCCGCGACTAAAAGCGGAAGTGTGGTCCCAGCGCCGCAAGAAGCGACCGATCGAAAAACGAGTCTAGCAGAGCAGCAGGGAGCTAAGGTACTACCACCCGCTGCGCCGAAGACGTCAGCCGCAGTGACGGCAGCTGCCACAAAAACAGCTCCGGCGACTTCAGGGGCACAGCAGACCCCAGTGGGCTCAAGTGTCGGGCCGTCTGTCACGAACAGCAGCACGGCGCCGCCAGCGAAGACTGTCCCCACGAGTGTGTCTCCGGCTGCTACGACAGCGGCTGCGGCCGTCTCTAAGATGCCGACCTATTCGGCAGCTGCGACACCGGCGACTACTGCTGCCACTTCGGCGAAGAAGCCACCTGCGACGACGGCGGCAGCAGCGGATTTGAGAGCAGTGCCGGTCCTGCCTAAGGCCGTCACTTCTGCGGGGACGCCCGTGTCGAGGCTGTCGCCTTCCGGTATAAAGATATTCACACCCGTGACGGCCACGGCAGCGTCGGCCGTGGGCAGGGTGGCTCCCATCACGGCGACGGCGCCCTCCGCCTCCGGGACGACGCCGGCCTTCACCAGGACCGTCCCCTCCGTGACGAAGGCGTTCTCCGCGGTCACGGCCGCGACGGGGGCCGTCACCGCCGCCCCGGCAGCGCCGCCGGCGTTCGTGTCGGCGCCCGGCGCGACGGGGCAGAAGCCGCTGCAGCCGGTGCCGCTGGTGGCGAGTTTGCCGACGAGCCAGCCGCACGCGGCCACGGCGACGGCGGTGCTCGCGGGGAAGGCCGGCTCCCCGCCGGGCTGGGGCGGCACCGGAGCCGCGTCGCCGGTGGCGGCCGGCGCTCCGCCGTCGTGGGCGGCGGCGGCGTCGGTCCCGCGGTCGACGCCCTGCGCGTCGAGGTCGCTGTCCCCGGCGACGCCGACGCCGACGCCGCCGCCGCCGGCGCTGCCGCCACCCTGCCACTCGCCGGCGCCCTCCGGGGTCGCGTCGCCGGCCAACAGCGCACCCACGCCGTCGTCGGTGCGGTCTCCCGTGGCGGCCACCCCTCCTTCCGGGACGGCCGCAGGGTCGCCGATGACGCCGCCCCTGCCGCTGCACAAGGCGGTCGCCCCGGCGACGAAACCTGTCCCGACCGCGACGGCCGTTTCCGTGACGACGTCGAGTGCGACCGCGACCAAGACGATCCTGGCGGGCGACGCGTCGCAGGCCGGCAAGGACGACCAGCAGCAGCGGCTACACGAGATACACAAGTACGAGCGTGACGACGACGAAGACGAGGACGAGGAGCGCGCCGGCGGGCAGCCGTCCAAGGCGCGGGGCTTCCTCGACCTGTGGGACGTGAGTAGCGCTCACCGTAGCTCGCCTCAGCCTACATACTCACTGTGCCGCTCTTACGCTCTAAACTGAATTGCCACTTGCTAAAAGAGCCTTACCCATTCCAACCTAGTTTCGAAATAAACTAATAAAACGCATCAGGTCGAGCTCCATGTGGTGGGTGCACGCAACGACTGTGGTTATATTGGGTTAGATAGAGCAGCAATCAGTCGTAGAATTAAGTTGCTTTACTGGCAATGGCAAGGAAAGCGTTTCTGAAGAACAGAAATTTGCTAACATCGAGTACAGATTTAAGTGTCAGGAAGTAGCTTCTGAAAGTATTTGTATGGAGTGTAGCCATGTGTTGTTGTTGTTGTTGTGGTCTTCAGTCCTGAGACTGGTTTGATGCAGCTCTCCATGCTACTGTATCCTGTGCAAGCAGTAACCGATTTGAATACGACCGAAATACAAATCGAAATTTTCCTTGAACGATGTTGCACAAGGTAACGTTTATCTGCGGATATTTATCCTTAACCCCACTAACACCAAAGCATTTTCCATAACACTAACTACCAACGGGCTTGGGAGATACTTTGTGCCCACCACCAAAAATAAAAAAAAAACTAATGTCTTTCATTCTTGTTAACTTTTATTAACAAAATCTTTTCTGTGTAGTACAGACATATAAGTAGGGTCTTCAACTTGAAAAATCTTTTAGCTCAGTTTTGGCAATACCAAAGGAATTTTAGCAATTTCTGTGTACACAGAGACAAATCATACTTTCTGATCACCATAAAAATTATAAAACACAATTTTTTGTCAATTTTCGTTGAATTTTCGTACAATTTACTTCTTAAAGATATGTAGATGTGCAAGAAGGGTCCTGAAAGAGATAATATGAATATGCATTTCTTGCGAAATGTTACATTCACTATTAAGGCTTATGTTTCTGGGTTACGTTTTATCGAAAAATTCAAAATAATTTACAGAATCTGTTACAAGAAATGAGTAAAAACAATGAATTATTTTCCAGATTTTAAAACATAAACTACATGACTACAACACAGTATTTTCAAAAGGTGTGTATTAAGTTTAACACATGCAGCACCAAGAGTGCATAGTATACATCACTGGAATGTTAAGTCTGCCATCTACATATTTTATATCCTAGCCTACATAATGACTTTTTTTTTAATGTACAGCTTCCATTGCGTAGCCGGGTATCTTCTACTAGTTTTGACTGAAGGGCTCCCCTGACATTCTAGAAGAGCTTCAGTCACTGACTTAAGTCCTTATAGCATATAACATGATTTCTTCAGAATCGTTCCTACCATACCACAGTCTCTGAGTGCCTTCTAGCATTAAAAGAAACACGGCTACCCTTCAGCAACACGCCATTGTGCTTAACTCCATTTTGAATATTTCCTGACAGACGCCCTTACAACAAGTGGCGAGTCATTTACCTCTAGCGAGTGGACCGAACATGTTGATCCACCTGCGAAAGTGGAGTAGCTTCAGCAGACGAATATTAATACTGAAAAAGATAGCATCTCACAATCGCTTTGGCCAATCACTAGTTATGAGGTTATACGTCCAGAGACAGAAGTAACAAACTAGGAGCAGTGATCAAGCTACATTAGAAGGAAGTGAACAAAAAAAAAATAGCTTTCAAGTTTTACCGTACTGGGACCACGTGTCCTAAAAGATAAGTCAGTTGTTTCGGAAAACTCAGGAGGGAAGTTGGCTTCAGGACGGAGACCATAGTAGACTAGTGCATTACAGAGAACGCAGATGAGAGTCAGGAACACATTATGTCTCGTGCGGCTAAAATAATGTGTAGTTACTATGGTCTCTTCTATACTTCACAAACCAGAAGAAACATCAAAGGGAGCTGCAGAGAACATGTTGATGTTGTTTAATTCAGTCCCTCAGCATTTAGTGCTTACTTAAGGGGCTCCGGAACGCCCTATACTTGCAATGTTAAAATAACGCTTATAAATTACATCTTTCCTCACAAAGTATTTGAGGTAGGAAGTTGAACTTTTTACAGATTATTTATTGGAATATGGGCTACAACTTAACACAGGGATTTTACAAAATTTTAGTTCAGTTATTAAAGATGATTTTTTTTTCAATTGTAATGAAAATTCACCACATTTTTTTGCAATTTTTTATTTATATATGCAAAAATATACAGTTTTTTGGAAAAGGGCTGTGTTAAATTATGCAGAAGGTACTGTGTAACATTTACTGAAAGTTTGAAACAAATATGTTTGGAAGATCCTTAGAAAACATGTAATTAGTATGAGAAAATAAAAGTTTTGGGAATCGAGCGACAAAGATTGGATTAACTTTTTAGTGCATTCCAGGTCCATAGGATGGATTATCTTCATCCTCTGTAAACTCCTCCTCCAGATTCCTCTTGTTCCTCCTCCTGTTCACTCTTGATTGTATTTCTAGACTCTTTACAGCCCTGTCTGCAGCCCGAAGGCGTTCCTTGTCTAAAGCAAGCATCGCTCGTACCATGTTAGAACCTATCTTCACTCCCATATTTCTAAATACCTTGCACCTTACAATGTTGCCATCATGAAAGTCACAACAGCATCATACACACCAAAGTGAAGTGTTTCTATTCCAACAAATACAGTCTTGGGGATTCTCGACCATATAACACTATTTACACTTTCATTGGGGTTTTGAGTTTTTCCGTGAATACACTTTTTCAACAGTTCAGGTGCTGCTAAGTCTCTGAAAATAGGTTTTATCACCTCCATTATTGCATGAGGCAGACTATGCTTATGAGTGTACACTTCACCAGTTAGCAATCCTTTGTTATATTTACACCAACTGTCTTCTTCTTTGGGACACAAGCTATGTTGGGGATTTTCATCGGTTGAAGAAGTATGAAAAAAAAGGGCCCAAACAGCATTCTTCATTTCGTCGACACTTTGTGTATTTTGCCTAATAGCGATTCCATAATAGTTCTGTAAAGTACTCATTATTATACTTCAACAAAACAGAGACTCAAGAAACAGAATTAATTACGAATATTTTCGAGATAACGACAGAGCAAATAAACATGAAACAATCGACAATCACACCAGCGATATATATTGAACCATCACAGGTTAGCCACAACGCATACTTTATCTCACATCTCTAAAATGTACCTGATGAACACGGACGTTAATAATAATACCATTTGACAGCAGTTTAACAGCGCCACAGTGGGTCACGCCCATGTAGAACACATTTCAAAAAAAATTTAAAAATAGTTGTAGTCTTCGGAATTGAATAAATTATATATCTATGAAAAGGTAATAGTCTGCAGATTCAGAAAACGAAAAAAAGTAAAAATTGAACTTTTCATGATTTTGAGCCTCTCCGGAGCCCCTTAAAGGATTGTAAGCATTATGTTAATGAAATCACTGAAAACATCACCTTTCTTCACGAAGTGGAATGTCGCAGGCTACTGAATATCCTAGAGGAAACAGAGATGCACACTCACATGACGAAACTCCCTGACACATATTAAGAAATGTGATGTACATACAGAACATCAGCAATGTTTATCGACACAAGCTAGGATTAGAGTTTACCCGTTTTCCAGCGTGCGAAATTGACTAGACTTAACAAAGGACATTGGTTTACCTTAAAGCGAGGTTCAGGCTGACAACCTCCTCATACGACAGAGGCAGATGTTATTACAGTACGTCCATCCTTCCCACTGTGTTGCTCGTGACAATTAAAACCAGTTTTATGGATTGGGTTGGATTGGTTGGGGGAAGAGACCCAACAGCGAGGTCATCGGTCTCATCTGATCAGGGAAGGACGGGGAAGGAAGTCGGCCGTGCCCTTTCAAAGGAACCATCCCGGCATTTGCCTGGAGCGATTTAGGGAAATCACGGAAAACCTAAACCAGGATGGCTGGACGCGGGATTGAACCGTCGTCCTCCCCAATGCGAGTCCAGTGTCTAACCACTGCGCCACCTCGCTCGGTCAGTTTTATGTCTTTGTAAATTCCACGCTCATATACTTCATATGTTCTAGCTCTATAATTCATGTCACAGATGTCTCTCCGTATGATCTGAGAGATCAGAGATGAAGTAAGACTCTTTGCCCTGACTACTAGTCCCATGTATCCATTCCGTGACATTACTGTCAAGTGAGACCAGGGCAAGTGGCCCTTTAGCGCCTGACAACTGCAACAAGTATGCACGACGACCTGTATAAGTATAACCATGTGTATGAGATCACGATAGAATTCGTGATCTCATAAACATGGTTATACTTTTAAATATTCACGGGTTTCTATGTTTTCTAGATACACATCAATTCTCATTTAATATAGATTACATAATTCACGCACACGTCATATGATGCGAAAGTGTACAATTTGTCAGTAACCTTATGTGTCTACTGTAAAGTATACAAAAGGTTATTACATTGGGGACATCAGTTTGAATACATTCTTTTCTTGTCCTCTGTATCATATTTCACTGACGATGGGCTCCGACCTGCCAATTAAATATTTCACCTGGAGCTCACAGTGTACAGCAAGATGTCTTTTAACAAATTTGGTCAGCCGCTGTGACCGAGCGGTTCTAGGCGCTTCAGTCCGGAACCGCGCTGCTGCTCCAGTCGCAGGTTCGAATCCTGCTTAAGGCATGGATGTGTGTGATGTCCTTAGGTCAGTTAGGTTTAAGTAGTTCTAAGTCAAGGGGACTAGTGACCTCACATGTTAAGTCCCATAGTGCTTGGAGCCATTTTATTTGAAGAAATTTGTTTACACAGTTTCGATATAAGGGCTTCACATGTGTGATAGTTTTCCCTGTACCTACTATGGATGTCCTGAGCTATTATTATGGACGACATCACATACTGGTTTTTTTCCCACACTGTTATGTGGATCGTAACATGCTGCACACAAAACAACTCTTGGTGTGATGTGGCATGATAAATTCCAACGGAGCGAAATTTGCTGATTGCTAATAGTAAAAAACAGTGCATTTTTATAACAAAAGAACAGTTTGCTCAAGAAGATGATTTTCTTGATAGCTTAATTATATATTGGTTTTCAACTCAACAGAACTGCTCGTGAAACACTTGTCTCCAATAGTAATAGAGAACTAATATACGAAAAAACGCTTTTCCATTTCAATCGTTATTTTCATTATTCACTCATATTGCATAAGAACAAGACCATGTTTGTATCGCCAATTACAACACAGAATATTGTTTTCTCAGTGTTATCACACACTGCGCTGACACTCGTCAGCGCGGAGTTATCTGATGCACTGCCGAGTGGGATTCCTCATTACTAACTGGAAATCTTTCCTTTCCTAACGTCTACCATTCGATTAGGTTTGTGTAGGACATGGGAGAAAAGGCTAAATACATTCAGTCAAAATAGACTGCTTCACTTTCTATTGATTCTCTGACAATTTAATTGAAATTCTTAAGGATAAGGATGTGTAAGACGGTAAAACGAAGTATTAGTTTACTTTTCACTTGTTTTAGCTTCAGAAATCACTACCATTCGGTAAAACACAAGACGTCACTCGCACACGCGTCGTAATAGGTGCTGCCGATACTTAATAACCCGACTAGCAGCACACTTTAAAAAAAAATTGTAATCTCTCTTCATTATTTTCTTCGGCTTCTAGCATAGTTCTCCGAATACTATAAAAAGTAGATATAAATGGACTGAACTCAGTCCTTTTAAAATGAAGATTATCACAAGAAGTATAAAAAAATTGTAGCTATATATGGCCGTTTAGTTATTTACATGAGTATTTTATGTTACACATTACAAGGCCTGCTGTCATTGCTGCCGTCTAGACAAAAGCTACATTATCAAGAATAAACGCGAGTACAGTAAAAGAGGTCGAGGCTTTTCCATGAGCACTTGTTCCATTAGCTTGTGCGCCCATTTTTCTGCAAATCATCTCTGCTACGCACAAACTTCTTTCATTATGGCTCGCTGACGTCCAATAATCAACTTTCTTGCGATATTCTGACTTTTTTGACCGCTTGTACTCATTATGTCGTTTCAAATGAACAGTCATCGCTAGATATTGGAATGTAGCGAAATACAGTAAATTTATTGGTGGCAGTAGAATGTATAAACAGCATAGTCACTATAAAGGTAGGTTTGTGCTATTCTCAATAGTATTATTAGTGCTGGGTTATTATGCCAAAATATTGATTACCAGTTGTACAGAAAATTAAAAATTATTATGTTAATTGGCAAACTGTTGCTTTATACTCAGAATGAACATTTCACCCTGCAGCGGAGAGAGTGCTGATATCAAATCTGCCATAAAGTTTCTTATCAGTGCACACTTAGCTGAGGAGTGAAAAATTAATCCTTGGAACATCCCACAGGCTGTGGATAATCCATGTTTATGCAGTATTCTTTCTTCCAGGAGTGCTAGTCCCGCAAGTTTCTTACGAGGGTTTCTGTGCAGTTTGGAAAGTGGGAGACGAGGTACTGACGGAAGTAAAGCTGTGAGGATGGTTCGTCACTCGTGATTCCGTATCTCAGTCGGTAGAGCCCTTGCCCACTAAAGTCAAAATTTGCGGGTTCGATCCCGGTAAGACACAGTTGTAATTTGCCAGGAAGTTTCGGTTTCTTTACAGAAACTTTCAAACTAAAGAGCGTAAAAAAGAGGAAAAGAATGTTTTATAACAGTACCACAGTAACAGCTCAGGAATTTGTTAGGATTCAACAAATCGTTAATTTGTCAATCGAGCCTACTGGTGGTTTATTTCCCTTGTGGTAAGATGGCAACATGTGAACAGTTTATATGTTACACAGAAGAAACGCTGCTGGGTAGGTCTGCATTGTAACATAAAACGAAGAATGCAGAAAAAACGGGAACAATTTAATGATTTAATTTGAAGCAATTACCACGGAGCAGATATCACCAATGATTATCAGGCACAGTTAAACTGCCAAATGGGTTGGCTGTTACTGCAAATTCATAAAGGACATGTCCTATTCAGTTCATTATAATGATGACAATGTTATCTATGTTTACCTCAGCTACTGCTGAGAGCTTACAAATCAATTTGCAGTTAAACTAACATAAATATTCCGCAACGCTAGTCAGTGGCAGGCACAGAATAAATTCTTTCTCGATATTTGTTTCGTATTAGGACACATTTTGATTACAGGTGTACATATTATTTACGAGAGTTTCTGAGAAAAATCGGAGCTCTAAAGCGAAACTAGGAATTAGTGTTCCGAACATATCTGTTAGGTTCTTTTTTTTTTCTTTTTTTTTTATTATGGCTCACAGACAAAATTTCTTGTTACGTAGTTACGATTATGTCCCTCATTACGTCATCTTCCTTTAATGGTGGCGACTAACAAATCCAATATTTTAATCTGTAGGTCATTCAATATAACTTGATTCACCTGATTAATTTATTTCCTGAAGTTATAGGTATTTCGCATGACGTCACCTCTAAAAATTTAATCGTTCAAAATGGTTCAAATGCCTCTAAGCCCTATGGGACTTAACAGCTGAGTTCATCAGTACCCTAAACTAAGAACTACTTAAACCTAACTAACATAACGACATCAGTCCCCTAGAACTTAGAACTACCTAAACCTAACTAACCTAAGGACATCACACACATCCACGCACGAGTCACGATTCGAATCTGCGACCGCAGCAGCTGCGTGGTTCCGGACTGAAGGGCCTAGAACCGCTCGACCACTGTGAAATTTTATCGTAAACGTCTTACTGCTTCTTTTCTTTTTTTTTAAGACAGCAGCATCCGTGACATCATGTCAATGCAACGTGTTCAGAAACTCTTAGCTGCTATTTCTTTATGTATAGATTGAACAGTAGAGGGGAAAGACAACATCCGTGTCTTACATTCTTTTTTAATCCGCCCACTTTGCTCTTGAACTTACAGTCTTATTGTTCCCTCCTGTTTCTTGTATATATTGTACGTTAGCTGTCTTTCTTAGTAGCTAGTCCCTATTTTTCTCCTGATTTAGAACATCTAGCAACATTTTATATCACCGAACAATTTCTCCAGGTCAACAAATCCTATGAATGTGTCTTGATTTTTCTTCAGTTCCATTATCAAGCGCAACGTCATAACTGTCTCTGTGGTGCGTTTCCCTTATCTAAACCCAAAAAGACATTCATCTGACAGATTCTCTATTTTCTCTTCACTATGGTGCTTTTACCTTCCCCAAAGCCAAACTCAACGACATCGTCTTCATATTATTCTTTTAGCACCATTTAATCACCAAATGTAATTCTGCTTGTGAGATAGTTATCGCAGGTATCTGTCCTTGCTATCTTCGGAACTATGTGGATAAAATTTTTCCGAAAATCCGATGATACGTCTCCAGTTTATAGATTCTACACAACAACCTGAATAGTTGTTTGGTTCTTAGTGGCCCAATGATTTGATCTCAGGTCTTCTAAAATTCCGTTACAATGACTCTAACATCAGACCCCCTGCGTGTTTCATATCGACTCTAATTTCTTCATGTGTCACATCAGATAGCTGTTTCTTCAAGTGCTGTGGTTGCCAATTTTAGTGATGTCAGTGCCTCTCCAAGTGAAGTACCTACCGTGCTATTCGTTATCATAATACCTACAGCCTTAGAGGCCTTCAAGAGACAGAGGCCTTCATCATTCCTCTGTAGTTGAGTATCTTAATTCTTTCCACATTGATTCTTCTTGACGATTCTCTTAAATTTAAGTCCACTCTTGATCATTGCTATGTAGTGATTCGATTGTGTATTCATTTTGGGTGCGCTTGCAAACCACTTTGTGATTTAAAAATATCTCTCTCTTCATGATGTAATCGAGCTACAATCTTCCCATCTCTCCAGGAGTTTTTCCGTTATACCTGCTGACTTGTGCTTTTTGGAAATCCGAAAATTTATTGCAGAACTCAATTAGCCTCTCTCCTCCTTCATTCCTGCAACCGAGACCATATTCTCCTATAACCCTGTCTTCAGTTCCTTTTCCTACTACCGCAGTCCAACCCATCATGATTATTAAATTATTACCACGTTTTCATACTGAATTATCACCTCCATATCCTGATATACTTTCTCTATCTGAACACCTTCTGCTTGTGACGTCAGCGTACATACATGAACTGTTATTTTCGGTGTTGGTTTCCTGTCGTTTCTGATGAGAACATATTGCTGAACCGTTCACGGTAATTCGCTCCTTTTCCCATCTTGCTGTTATCAATGAATCCTTCTCCCGGTATAACAATTTTTGCTGCTGTTCATCTTAATCTATGCTTCCCTGACCAGAAAACTTTATTATCTGTCTACTTCATTTCACCGACTTCCACTATATTTAGACTGAACCTTTGCATTTCCATTTTCAAAATTTCTGGCTTTCGTATCTCGCTCTAACATCCGACATTACAGGCTCCGATTCGCGGAATGTTACCCTTTCCTTGGTAATTGAACCTTTTTCTCATGGTTACCTAACTCCTTGGCAGTTCCTTCCGGAGATCGAATGGCAGACTAATCTGGAATATTCTGCCTATCGTGTACAACACAGAAATAGCTGACGCCGGCAAACTGTACTAAAAGACATATCATGCATCTTTGTTAGCTCGTGAACGTAAGGAGGCACTCGATGAAATGAAATGAGTGCGTCTTTCATGGGATAAATGGAAGCCCTTTTTCAGGCTGGGGAGAAATGGCTCGATAAGCTGAATGTTTACGTTGTCATAGGACTATTGTCTCGATAAATTACGTTTTCAAGTTTGTTTCGTTAGTGAACAAAACGGCAAATATTTTTGTTGTATTTGCGTGTCTAACATGTGATGTCACAAATCAAACTTCCGTGACACTGTTTAGTTCCCCGTGCCTTTATCAAGTAAGAATACACAGAATGCGTTATTTATTACAATGAACAACGGAATTCTCTTGCGTTTCCTTCTAGAGTTACAGATCGGATTTTACCACCTGTGTTAGTAAGTACTGTACTAAGGAAAATTAAGCGCCGCAAATTGTCAACAGGAAGCAAGTAGTTTGCGCCTGTTGCACGAAACGTGGTCTCTGAAGGTCATTCAAAAGAACAAAAATCTTAGATCTTACTTATCGACGTAAAACATCTACATCTACTTCCATACTCCACAATCCACCTGACGGTGTGTGGCGGAGGGTACCTTGAGTACCTCTATCGGTTCTCCCTTCTATTCCAGTCTCGTATTGTTCGTGGAAAGAAGGATTGTCGGTATGCATCTGTGTGGGCTCTAATCTCTCTGATTTTACCCTCATGGTCTCTTCGCGAGATATACGTAGGAGGGAGCAATATACTGCTGGACTCCTCGGTGTAGGTATGTTCTCGAAACTTCAACAAAAGCCCGTACCGAGCTACTGAGCGTCTCTCCTGCAGAGTCTTCCACTAGAGTTTATCTATCATCTCCGTAACGCTTTCGCGATCACTAAATGATCCTGTAACGAAGCGCGCTGCTCTCCGTTGGATCTTCTCTATCTCTTCTATCAACCCTATCTGGTACGGATCCCACATTGCTGAGCAATATTCAAGCAGTGGGCGAACAAGCGTACTGTTACCCTTCATCCTTTGTTTTCGGATTGCATTTCCTTAGGATTCTTCCAATGAATCTCAATCTGGCATCTGCTTTACCGACGAGCACTTTATGTGATCATTCCATTTTAAATCACTCCTAATGCCTACTCCCAGATAATGTATGCAATTAACTACTTCCAGTTGCTGACCTGCTATATTGTAGCTAAATGATAAGGGATCTTTCTTTCTATGTATCCGCAGCACCTTACACTTGTCTACATTGAGATTCAATTGCCATTCCCTGCACCATGCGTCAGTTCGTTGCAGAACCTCCTGCATTTCAGTACAATTTTCCATTGTTACAACTTCTCGATATACTACAGCATCATCCGCAAAAAGCCTTAGTGAATTTCCGATGTCATCCACAAGGTCATTTATGTATATTGTGAATAGCAACGGTCCTACGACACTCTCCTGCGGCACACCTGAAATCACTCTTACTTCGGAAGACTTCTCTCCATTGAGAATGACATGCTGCGTTCCGTTATCTAGGAACTCTTCAATCCAATCACACAATTGGTCTGATATTCCATATGCTCTTACTTTATCCATTAAACGACTGTGGGGAACTGTATCGAACGCCTTGCGGAAGTCAAGAAACACGGCATCTACCTGGGAACCCGTGTCAATGGCCCTCAGCGTCTCGTGGACGAATAGAACGAGCTGGGTTTCACACGATCGTCTTTTTCGAAACCCATGCTGATTCCTACAGAGTAGATTTCTAGTCTCCAGAAAAGTCATTATACTCGAACATAATACGTGATCCAAAATTCTACAACTGATCGACGTTAGAGATATAGGTCTATAGTTCTGCACATCTGTTCGATGTCCTTTCTTGAAAACGTTGATGACCTGTGCCCTTTTCCAATCCTTTGGAACGCTACGCTCTTCTAGAGACCTACGGTACACCGCTGCAAGAAGGGGGGCAAGTTCCTTCACGTATTATGTGTAAAACCGAACTGGTATCCCATCAGGTCCAGCGGCCTTTCCTCTTTTGAGCGATTTTGTTTCTCTATCCCTCTGTCGTCTATCTCGATATCTACCATTTTGTCATCTGTGCGACAATCTAGAGAAGGAACTACAGTGCAGTCTTCCTGTGTGAAACAGCTTTGAAACAAGACATTTAGTATTCCGTCCTTTAGTCTGTCATCCTCTGTTTCAGTACCATTTTGGTCACAGAGTGTCTGGACATTTTGTTTTGATCCACCTGCCGCTTTGACATAAGACCAAAATTTCTTAGGATTTTCTAAACAAAGAAAATGCTGTTATAGTCGCGCGGTCGCAGCTTCATTGCGAGCTAGCCTTGTGTCTAGCATCGCAGGTTGCCCGGGACAGCCTACCCGCCAGCCGATGTGAGAGCGCTAGCAGTTTACAATGGAGGTTCCAGCCGTAACAGGAACTGTGTGGCCAGTAGTCACGTGTAATAACTAGTGCGTAGCTCCACATCACTCAGCAAGTCAGGTCAGCAAGCTGTGGTCAGCGCATTACCGGACAGTCCCGTTTGTATGGAGCTCGGGTGTTCCAGATCAGTCCACCTGCTGAGGAGCATCGACCTGTTCCCGCCGACAAATAGTCCGACGGGAAAACAGCAGTCTAGAGAGAACGCAAGGCAATGCCACGGAGCAGTGTCTACACCGCGAAGAAGATAGGTGTATTCACTGATTTAGACTTTTTGAACGTTAGAGTGACATAGGCTGGGACTTTTTGTACAACTATCAAATGAACGTTAGGTATTTGTATTTCTCAATAAATCAGTGTTTTGGTCACAGGAATTTGTAGTTTTTCCAGTAGCTGTAATATTTATGTGAATACGTACCTGGTATTGTTTTTTGGGAGTAACGGCCCTTTTCGCGCAGACGCAGGTAGGTTTTATAAGTCTGGTAAAAAGCAAAAAAGAAGTTTGTTTCATAAACAGTGCACCATACTTCTCTAGATAGTGTCCTTTGAGGGATATACAGTTGGTCCAGCAATTCTCCAGCTTTTTCATTCCACATGCAAAATACTCATTGATTTCAACTATCACTTCAGTATTTTCTGAAAATACCTTCCCAGCAAATAAAAGTTTCAAGTTAGGGAACAGGAAGAAATGAATTAGGGCTAACTCTAGTGTATAGGTTGGATGAGGAACCACTTCAAAGCCCAATTAGTGCCCTTTGGCTTCGTTATCCTTGATGTGGCGGATGGTGCATTATTCTAGTGAAAGAGCATTTTTACTTGCCAATCTTTTTTTTTTTTTTTTTTTTTTTTTTTGCAGCCAATGTAAGTCTTAAATGACCCAACAATGAATCACTAGTTACGGTTCTGCCTTTTTCCACGTTATCTATGAGGGTCGTTCCCTAGGAACAGCGAAAAAGCAGGGCCGTCACCTTACAAGCTGACGAAATGAACTCCGTCTTCGGTGCAGTTTCACCAGCCTTTGTCCATTGTTTTGACTGCCGTTTTGACTCTGGTGTGTGATGACGGATGAAGGTTTCACCAACAGTCACAAATCGGCGCAAAAAGCCTTGCGGATTGCAATTGAGCGTCACCAGCCTGCACAAGTTATAGTCGGTAGGGCTTGTACTTCAAACACTGTCTCAGAACTTTGCATACAGTTGGTTGGGGTATTCCAAGTTCTCGACTGGCTCTATTGGTACACTTACTGAGACTGCGCACATAACTTTCTCCGTCTGACATCATCCTCCGACACACGTGGACAGCCTGTACTTTTTCCTTTGCACGCATTCCCATCCTGTTTAAATTGCTTAAACCAATGGCTAATGCTTTTGCGAGTTGGTGGCTGAATACCGAATTTGATACAAAATACTTGCCGCATTGCAATTTCTGACTCACTGTTCACGAACTCAAGAACGCAGAGAACCTTGTGCTCCACAGTCCCCATTTGACACACAACTGACTGTGAAATGGAATGAGGGCCCTATTGCCGTGTGAATTCTACCTGACACTTCTGAAACCGTCAGCAACCACCCGCCAAAAACTTTTGAAATGTCCTCTTTTCATTAGTATAAAGTTTGTTCATTTTGGATTTGTACTTTAATACATACGAATTTTTGAAAATGTATTTCTGAAGCATTTCCACTTTATTTAGTAAAGACACTGTATGCAAGCAGGTTGTGAAAAGTAGTCTAGTCACAAACAAGTGATGTCGAATTTGTGATGGCAGTAGTACAAGAGAATAGGATATAGAGCTGTCACTGAATTTATAGCTGACATTCAGAAATCAATATTGGAAATTATAGACAATATTGTAAGCACAGATTCAAAACTCTGAGTCAAGTATATCAGTAGACAAACCGAGTATACCACTGTCAACCTAACAGGTCGAGGTGACATCACAGCCCCATTCTACAGTCCAGGACCTGAAAGTAGCTAGCAATATGCGGGCCCAATTGACGCAACAACCCTGCACTGCAGTACGGATGTGTCAGTCAATGTTGGAATGTTGTGCCGGATGCGATTTTGGTCGACTGTGGGCAATCGGAGCACCCGCCTGGCACGCAGCTTTTGGTTTGATCTGTCATCATAATTATTTCGTCTTACATAACTCTTATTAGTATTATTGTCCCGTAGACTCGATGCCCTGATTTCTAGAATGCGAGCACCACGTTCGCAATCAAAATTTTATGCAGTCACGCCAATTTTGATTGACTCTGTCAGTACCATTACGTCTGAAACTGTCTTCATTACCATAACATCTGTGTTAATGTGATCCATGATCTCTGTTTCCGTATGGATAATTCCTACGGCCGCAGGAATCATTTCCCGAGCGTCTGTAATCTGTACTGTAGGGCTGAAGTCTCATATCATGTCTGTTTTCGTCGCGTCTCTCATCATATTGATCACGCGAATTCCATCTACGTTTTCTGTTACGCCGCTGACGTTAATTTTCCCAATACTGAATATTATTGTTTCTTTGTGTGTTATCACTATTGTCAAATTCAAGTTTTTGCAAAAGAGCTTGAAAAACTTCCAATTCATCCCCGCAACATCCTGCCAAAGCAATGACAGGTAATTTAGTCAAACAAATGCAGGTTAATTCCGACAGACAGTATGGTTTAGTTAAATATCTGTTCATGCGTATCATGTATTCAAAGTACTGCACAGGAGATAAAAAATTCGATTGTTCATAATTTTGGACCATGTTAATGTCATGCGATCTTGAGTTCTATCAGACCAGTAAGCAGACAAGAATGCGTGATAAAAATCACTGTACTTGTGACATTCACGTGCTGTTCCGTCACAGGTTCTTCTTAGAGATAACTGCAAATGAACTCAAGTTTGTGGCCAATTGAGCATGTTGGTGGCAAATAATAGTCAAATTGTTGTAACCACTCCCTTGGGTGAATTTCACTGGTGGCACTGCGAAAAATTTTAAATTTCCTTACGGTGAGAAAATGTTTGTAACCAAAACGATTGTTTCCCTGAATGGATAAGCTTTCTCTCATATCGTAGTCACTGCGTCCTTCAAACATATCACGTACCCGTGAGAAGTCTTCAGCGTTGCTAAAATTAGTGCATTCATTGTGATTTTCAACATGATAATTATTGATCCTTCTTTTATCGTTATCGCGACCGATTTTTCTTCGATATTGGCAAGCTGTTTATGTATCTTTCTCACCTCACGTTTATTTTGCTGATCAATCGTCATCCGCCCCTCTTTAAAACGTTGCAGAGACTGAAATTCTTTGTATCAGCGAACGGAACTGGCTGAGTATCGTCTGACCCTTTATCTGAATCGCTGTTCGATTGCGTTACTCTCGGATAATTCTTCGATTCGTTCTGTAACAGTCGTCAACTGGTTTTACGTCTTTGAAACTTCAGTGCTAGTCTGTAATACTCGAACTTTTGTACTAATTTCTCTATTTGCAATTCTTGTTGTGACGTCTGTTGTCTCAACTCAGTAGTATCAGCAAACTGTACATCGTCAAATTTGGAATCAAGATTATGAATATGAGACTTGAGTTACTCACGTGTAACCGAATTATCGACCGTTCTGACATTTCCTCGAATTTACGATTTATATTGCCATTAATCTCATTCCTAGCTTCTTTGATCTTTCCACCAAGTTCGTCACTAGATTTTTTAATCTCGTTGTTAGATTTTCAAATTTCGTTATTGGATTGTCTAATCTCATCAAGCTGAGCTAGTATTATTTGTGTAACTTTATTACTGAGAGGGGGGAAGATTCTTATTTTGCCCTGTCGAAGGAGAAGCCATAACTGAATCTCTCATAACAAAATCAGATTGTGTCACCATATTTTGATACCCTGAATTGCGTGTAGTTCGCTGCAGTTCATCAAGCATGATTGGCAAATAATAGCCTACATTCTGATTATTCACAGTATTGTTCGAATGTTCCGTGACTTATTCATTCTAAGAGAAATTTTCTGCACTATTTCTCAAATTTTCCCAAACTTTATTTCGAGGTATTTCTACCGTCTTGTCCATTCCTGCATGTGCTCTAGTTTTCACTGTCATTGTAGCAATAAAAAAAAGATACAAAAATGCAAAACATATACCTTAATACAAAACCGTTAACCTCACTGTAAAAAAATAAATAAACAAATTCTGAACCAGAAAATTGCTGAAATAAAAAATTTGAATTACTGCGAAGTTCACGCAAGCAACAAAAATTATGAAGCAATTACTATTGCATAAAATTTTGCAACTGCGGTAGCAAGACAAAGCATCTCTAACTACAAAATCATCCAGAAAAACTAAATCCCGGCAGACAAGTCGACAGGTGAAAACTATTTAATTAAGTATTTATTATTATTACTGTTCTGATGAAAGGCGTACGGAAATGTGTAGTAAAGCTCCTTCTCCGATAGTGTTAGTATTCTGATTGACCAAAAAAATATTACTCTTCCTGCAAGTCATAGAAAATCAAATTCTCTTGTATCCAACTGCTATTATAAAAATATCTTCTAACATCTCCTAACAGTTAATCGAATAACGCTCCTGTACGCAAAGAACTTACCTCACCTTGCTGCTTCAACTGTGTGAATATTCTGCATCCAGTAACATACTAAAACAATTCAAAAGAAATAGTGTGATCCATGCAGAGTGTAATCTCAGTCTTGGGAAAGCAAAGGAAACCTGGAGGGAGTAATATTTGTAAGTAATTTTTTATAAACGCAGTATTAGTACATGTCCTACTGAAAGCTCTGCCATATTTGATATATTTTATATGCTTTGCTTTCAATAGTGTTGCTAAAACTTGGGTGTATTTCAACAGCAGTCCTCCTCGTCATCTTTAGGGGGTAATGTCGAGTGTAGTGGAAGATCAGCACTTTCAAATGGCTCTGAGCTCTATGGGACTTAACTGCTGCGGTCATCAGTCCCCTAGAACTCAGAAATACTTAAACCTAACTAACCTAAGGACATCACACACATCCATGCCCGAGGCAGGATTCGAACCTGCGACCGCAGCGGTCGCGCGGTTCCAGACTGTAGCGCCTAGAGCCGTTCGACCATCCCGGCCGGCTCAGCACTTTCATGCCGGTAACTGCACAGGTACGAGATACATGTGTACCCTTCTTATTTCATCAGGACCATCAACGCTCTGCTGATGGTATTCCGCCGAAACTTGATATAATGAGACATTCATTTTGTGCTAAAGAAAAACACTTTCAGAAGAATAAAGTGAAAATTAATTTTTCCCTTATTTGAATAGGTACATAAAGTTGTAAGTCAATGCCTGTAGATATTCCACATGTAATTCAATTTTACGTCACAGAACAATAAAGTTACATCCTCATTTATGTAAAACGTATTCCATTTAGAAAAGGATTTTACTGTAGCCTCGGTTTATGTATATGTTAGGTATTCAGAATAATAATTCTGATGAACATTAACATTTCATCCAGATTTTGATAAAAAGCTATATTCTGAGGTACAACATTAAAAGGAAACTAATCTTTGCCTGGATGTTGGAGGGGAGGTGTTTTTTATTTTATGAGTCCACTATGATCCAACATATTTCTGCCCAAAATGTGGTACTATTTATACATCAGCTATACATCTGCAGATAAATAACGAAATCAATCAAATTACATCTAAAGCGATAGCCTGGCTGTAGTTTTGCTACCGAAAGAAACGAAAATGAAGATAATAAAGTACATTTGACAACAAAATGTGTTTAATTTTAGAGTTCAATTATTTTTAATGGTTACTACTACCGTGTAAGTTAATTCTTGAATAAATCAAAATTTATAAAATAGTACCACAGCACATATGTTCAATGTTATCTATAGAGCACAGGTTTTTGCCAACTACCAGGAAAAAGTTGGAGTTTTAAACTGGTTTATTTCATTTCTACCGGAAGTTATAATTCAGAGACATATTTGCTTGGCACATGCAAAGGAAACTTCTAGAGAGTAAGAGCCTACAACCTGAATTATTATCGATAAGTTGCAAAGATTACATAGAATGACAGCACCAACATTTGGATTCCACACTTATAGCCCCTTTAGCGTATGAAGGGGGGGTGTAAATAAATTGTGTTCTCTTGTAGGTACTATATCCTCCCTTATCGTATTCTTATTATAATCCCACGGAATGTGTGACGAGACGAACAGTTTACCTCCAGTATCAATTCTTTAAACGCATCCAGCAGCGTTTTCTGATCACAACTAAACTTCTTCGTTACACTTCCTAATGGACCTAGTATCCAACTCCTACAAACCCATCTCTGAATCATTAATTTTTTCGACGTCTACTGCCAGGCTGGTCGTATTAGCGCTTCAAGAACGGTTTCCTCAACAGATGTGTTGCTTTTTTCCTGAACAATCTCAAGAAATTCGAGTCTTCCGGTGGCCTCCCTTACTACTAATTTCACCTCTTTTCATACTCTATAGCGTTTCGCAGTACTACTTCTACATATTGAAACGAAATGGTGTGCTACAGGCGCTTGTGACTGAGTTTGTAATCGGATACTATTGGCTACTTTCACATTAATTGACGAGGTATCTAAAGCTAAAAACGTAAATTACTTTAAACTTTTTGAGTATGATATGATTTCAGATTGTATTTTAAGTTAATTTCATTATCTGTTAAACACTTCATATCACTGGATGTTGCTGAATAACACACTTATTTCTGTGCCAAACTAAAATTCAGTGATAGAGTACGTCAGCCATTTCTCGTTATAGTATGATGTTTATAAGTGTCACTGTTTTTGAACTGAGATTGACTGTCGATAACAAATTTAATAAGGAATTAATAAGTAATGAGAGGATACTTTCAGTGTGCGCAATTGCTTGAATCTTTTTACAGAAGATTCTAGAGTGGATACTAAATGTTATTCTCATTACATACTTCTGGGCACACTTTCTTCCTTAACGACGAGATTCCCTAGAATATGATACAGTGAGACATTGGTAAGCAAAAAGAGGAAAAGTAAATCACTTATGAACATCTCCGTTTCTAAAGCCCGTTATTACCCTAGTAAGAGGTTGCAGAGATTAAATATGAAAGAATTTCTATAAGTATGAGACTGAGTTCAGGTTCTTATCAACATAAGCAGCAAGAATTTAGCGCATTATGCCGCGTTTATTGATTTTCTCTGGAGCGTCATTTGCAACGGTGTGGCCAGACCTTCGCTGAGTCCTCGTTTTATGTTCCATTTAAGTTCAGTGAGTGTCCATATAGAGAGAAGCAGTTGACAGCTTTCCTTAAAAGTTTTATTTACACTTCCATATGTTCAGTTCTTTTCATTAGTCTCAATTAAGGTATGTACGTCGTAAACAACTATTTCAATTTATTGGATACCTCGTAAGTGTGGAAAACAAGATTTGAGTTATTAACCCCTGTAGTTTTCCTTTTGAAGGAGTTAATTACATCCCTAATTTATCTTGGTAGAACATCTAGTAATTCTGATTTGAATGTCACATTGCTTCTTGCATGTACTCATTTGATTTATCTCCTGTCTCCTATAGTCTGAACTATTGGTAACAGTTGATTATTAAATATGTTGACTATCTGACTGCTTCCACTAACTATTTGAAAGTTTCCATTAACAAATAAATCCTCACAGACCTTACACCATTTGTCAGTTTAAGTTTTAACTACTCCCAATAAACATTTCTTTTGTGTGTGGCACTCTGTTCATTTAACCTCTTCTAAAACAGACTCTCTACATGGGACAGTAAGTAGTAGATTGTAGCTGTGTTGGGAAAGATCCAGAGCCCTAAGCGCTAATAGAAAGCATTGAAGCTCAAATCGTTACATGTATAGCAAGCTGACTAAAGCTAGAGAAAAGCTGAGCCGACATTTTTACAACAAAAGTCTTAGAGGAGTTCATAAAGGATAGGTTAAATGCATTTTGCGGTGGAGTGTTTGTAGCTGTTAGAAGCATATCATGTGGCTAAATTGAATCAGGTAGTTTGTGTGAGTTAGTATTGGTAGAGGTTATACATGGCAACCAGAATACACTCATTTTTTGTGAAAAAGCAGGACACCTTTAACGACTAGAGACAGGATGTTCATATTCACAGGACATGTACAGTAGTACGTTCTCCATGGGTCCTGATAACTTGTTCCATTCGTGATGGCATCGAAGTGTACACTATGTTATCAAAAGTATCCGGACACCCCCAAAAACATACGTTTATCATATTAGGTGCATTGTGCTGCCACCCACTGCCAGGTACTCCATATCAGCGACCTCAGTACTCATTATACGTCGTGAGAGAGCAGAATGGGGCGCTCCGCGGAACTCACGGAATTCGAACGTGGTCAGGTGATTGGGTGTCACTTGTGTCATACGCCTGTACGCAAGATTTCCACACTCCTAAACATCCCTAGGTTCACTGTTTCCGACGTGATAGCGACGTGGAAACATGAAGGGACACGTACAGCACAAAAGCGTACAGGCCGACCTCGTCTGTTGACTGACCAGAGACCGCCGCAATTTAAAAGAGTCGTAATGTGTAGTAGGCAGACATCTATGCAGACCATCACACAGGAATTTCAAACTATATCAGGACCCACAGTAAGTACTATGACAGTGTAATGAGCGTAAACATTGGACGATTGAACAGTGGAAAAATATTGTATGGAATGACACATCACGGTACACAGTGTGGCGATCCGATGGCAGGGTGTGGGTAGGGCGAATGTCCGGTGAACGTTATCTGCCAGCGCTTCTGGTGCCAACGGTAAAATTCGGAAGATTTCGTGTTATGGTGTGGTCGTGTTTTTTACGGAGGGGGCTTGCTCTCTTGTTGTTTTGCGTGACACTATCACAGCACAGGCCTACACTGATGTTTTAAGCACCACCGTCTTGCTTCCCACTGTTGAAGAGCAATTTGGGGATGGCGATTGCATCTTACAACACGATCGAGCACCTGTTCATAATGCACTGCCCGTGGCAGAGTGGTTACACGACAGTGACATCCCTGTAATGGACTGGGCAGCACAGAGTCCTGACCTGAACCCTATAGAACACCTTTGGGATGTTTTGGGACGTTGACTTCGTGCCAGGCCTCACCATCTGACATAGATACCTCTCCTGAATGCAGCACTCCATAAAAAATTAGCTGCCATTCCCCAAGGAATCTTCCAGCACCTGATGGAATGTATGCCTGCGAGATTGCAAGCTGCACCAAAGCTAAGGGTGGACTTACGCCATACTGAATTCCAGCATTACCGATGTAGGGTGCCACGAACTTGTAAGTCATTTTCAGCTAGGTGTCAGGACACTTTTGATCACAAAGTGTATAAGGCGCAAATAGTGTCCTGTGGTCAGCTACGGTCAGCTACGGTCGCGAATGGTGTCCTGTGGTATAGCCATACGTGCTGCGTTCGCCTGGCGGCAAAGTTCATTTGTGGTCGTTGGCATTAAACCACAGCGCTCCACCCATCGTTTCCCTATATCCCACATACTATCGATTGGTGACAAATAGTGTGAACTGACGGGCCCAGGCGAAAATCTGACATCCTGTGACTCCAAGAAGGCACGTGTACGTAGAGAAACTTGTGGTTGTGAACTGTCTTGCCGAAAAATGGCGTCTGGAGTGTTGTTCAGAAAGAGTATTGACACACACAGTGGTTACGGTTACTACAAGCCACACAAGAAGTTGGGAAACGGGGCCAAATTTGTAGTAGTTTACTGTCGAGTTGAGGTTTTCACACACAAATCTTTTATTCATATCTTACAGAGACTAGCAGTACGGCCATAAACAGGCTTTTAAACACGCCGCTAACGACACTCAAGTAATTGATAGCAATACAACAATTAAAAAAAGTCTTTTTTAAAAAAATGGAAGTAATAGTACGGCAATAAACAACCTTTCAAAACACGCCGCTAACGGCAATCAAGTCATTTATAGCAATACAACAGTTAAAATTTAAAATAAAATGAAAAAAAAACGAAGCTAGCAGTACGGCAATTAACAACCTTTCGAAACACGCCGCTAACGGCAATCAAGTAATTTATAGCAATACAACAGTTTAAAAAATTTAAAGAACATTAGTAAACAGGCTACTAAAGTAAATACAGAACTTTGTTAATAAAATACGGTGAGGTAGTGAAGCTACCAACACCGCCATTAAAAAATAATCAAAGGTCTTAGCAAACACACGATTAATGGCAATAAAGGAATGGAGGCATTAAAAAAGTTTTTAAACAAAAGTGTCCTGGAATATCATTAGAACATGAAATGAAATGATCGTATGCCATTGTTGGCCGGGAGGACCCATGCGGGGAGGTTCGGCCGCCGTATCGCAAGTCCTTTTTAGTTGACGCCACTTCGGCGACTTGCACGTCAATGATGATGAAATGATGATGATGAACACACAACACCCAGACATCACGAGGTAGAGAAAATCTCTGACCCCGCCGGGAATCGAACCCGGGACCCCGTGCGCAGGAAGCGAGAACGCTACCGCAAAACCACGAGCTGCGGACATCATTAGAACATAACAGGTATGACGGACCCGTGTAAGGCGGCCACAAATCACCCAATCAGGGATGCTCAGGCTAGACAGAATACTGACCAATTTAAATATGCCCGTAAACACAATTGCCACTCTCAGGCTGGTCACTGCACCGACGTTTAGCCAGCGAACACTTGTAATACGTTACACACAACCGACATACATCACGTGGCGACTCGGTACAACCGACCACTCCTGGTCCGCGCTGGAGAGCCACACTGCCCTCCCGTGTCCACCACGCTCCCTGCGCGCCACGCCCCTACTTCCGCGCCACCACACGAGGTTACAACCGGTCAAAGACCTCACTTCCCCCATAGCAGTTTCCCGGAAGCAAACGCAGATATCGACAGCAGAGGGAAAAGACAACCAAGCAGCCACTTAATGACAGACAACATATCAAACAAACATGTCAGGGGAAGAAAAGGAAAACCAATGCAATCTAAATTCAAGGTGTAGCACGAGTCGATACACGGCTCAGGTATGGGTACGGGTCGCAGGATGTCATTCACATAGGTCACGCTGGTCACAGTGCCCTGGACGTGCACCAGCTGTAGTTTGCAGTTGTATCCAATAGAACCTCACATCATAAGGCCTTGATTTGGCGTTGTATGTCTTGTGCGAATGCAGTCACTGTGATGCTGCTCCCCCTGTCTACCACGAAACAAAATGCGACTATCATTTTCAAACAAACAGAATCTGGATGCAGTGCCATTCGGATGATGTATCGATCTTTTAAGAGTGGCAGTCTGTGTGGTGCGTCCTGACCCATCTCGACGCGTTCTATGGCCGCCCGTGAACCATTCATCACACACGTTCCACTGCCGAAACATTTCGTTCCACACGAGCAGCAGTTTCCTGGATTGATGCATCACATTCTCTCGTGCCAATTACATGCCCTCTTTCAAACGCGCGGGCTTGACGGTGCGATTCGCTCATACGTCTGCGAGGCATGCCGCACGACTGCTCAAGTCACACTGATTAATTACCTTCAGTTTATAGCGAGAACGTGAATCGCTGGCTCATTTTACCGGTAGGCGGTGTTGTGCCGCGATATCGATGTTGACCTTGAGCCCGTGGCCTACATGGTTCAAACGCTAAAGATTTCTGCAGAACATACGAATGTACACGTCCTGTGAATATGAACGTCCTGCCTCCAGTTGTTAAAGGAGTTCTGTTATTTCTGAACATGAGTGTACATGAATAATTAGTTCCTTTTACCGACTCTCACACTCAGATTATACAGTTGCTGAAAGATTCAAAGAAAACTTCAGTATCATCTCGAATACGTACACAACTCCCACACTTGTTGTTGGTGTTGACTTCAATCTAGCCTCGATATGTTGGCGAAAATACACGTTCTAAGCCGGTGATGGATACAAAACGTCGCCAGAAATGGTAATAAATTCATTTTCCGAAAGTTACTTCGAGCAGATAGTTCAGGAGCCCACTGGAAGTGTAAATGGTTGCGAAAACATACTTGACCTCTTAGCAACAAATAATCCTGACGAATTAGGGAGTATCAGGACGGATACATTGATTAGCGACCACAGGTTCGTTCTAGCGAGACTGAATACGATAACATTCAAACCTATCTAACACAAATGCAAAATACATCTATTTAAAGCACTAAATAAGAATTCGCTTCACGCCTTTCTATGAGACAGCGTTCCTTCGTTTCGAATTAACTATGTAAGAACAGCTCAAATAGTACCGACAGCAAATGAAAAATCTGTGCTAAATAAATTAATAAGAGACGGGACTGATCCCCCGTGGAACACAAAACAAGTCAGATAGAGTATTGTTGCAGGAACAGCGATAAAAGCATTCCAAATTTAAAACAACTCAAAATCCTCGTCATTGGCCTAGATTTTCAAGAGCTCGAAATTAGTGCGGACTTCAATGCAAAATACTTTTAATAGTTTCCACAACGGAACTCTGTTTCTAACTCTGGAGGAAAATCCAAAGAGATTATGGTCGTGTGTAAAGCACACCAGCTGCAAGACGCAACTAGTCCTTCACTGCCGATGAAAACACCACTAAACCTGAGTTACTAAATATGATTTCCCGAAGTTCCTTCACCAACGAAGACGAAGCAAATATACCAGAATTCGAATCAAGAAAAGCAGCCAACATGAGTAACTTGGAAGTATGTTTCTTCGGCGTACCAAAGCAGCTTAAATCACTTAAAAAATGCAAGTCCTCCAGTCCAGATAATATACCAACTTACGTTTCTTTCAGAGCCTAGCAATCGTATACGACCCCTCCCTCAACGAAAGATTCCTACCAAACGAATACAAATTGGCACAGGCGCACCAGTACTCAAGAAAGGAAATCCGATGAATTAGAGGCCCGCGTCGATTGGCTGTAGGAGTTTTGAACATATATTGTGTTCGAACATTATGAATTACCTTGAAGAAAACGATCTATTGACTCATAGTCAGCAAGAATTCAGAAAATATCGTTCTTCTGGAATCCATGTAGCTCTTTACTCACACGATGTAATCAATGTTATCCACAAGGGATCTCACATTGATTCTATATTTCTGGACTGCTAGAAGACTTTTCATACCGTTTCGCACAAGAGACTTCCAACCAAATCAAGTGCCTGTGAAGTTTCGGTTCTTTTGTGCTGCTAGATTCGTGATTTCCTGTCAGAATTGTTCGTAGTAATTGACGGAAAGTGATCGAATTAGACAACAGTGACATCTGGCGCTCTCCGATGAAGTGTTAAAGGCCCTCTGCTATCCTTAATCTATATAAACGATTTAGTAGACAATCTGAGCGGCCTTCTTAGACTCTCTACAGATAATCAAAAGCAATTACAAAGTGATTTAGACAAAATACCTGTCTGGTGCGAAAACTGACGATGAACACTAAATAATGAAAGACTTTAGGTCATTTGCATGAAAACTAAAAGAAATCCGTTAAATTTTGGATACGCGACAAATCAAACAAATGTAAAGGATGCCAATTAAACTAAGTACTTATATGTATGATTGAAACAACAGACACAGTTGACGATCCACAGGTGTACGAAATACTACGAAATTAATTCGCTCACAGCGAATTTCTTGTCATTGTCCGAAATGCTTATCGTAATAAAATATGACGAATCATAGCTCACACGGAAAGATAAAAGTGCTCGTTTTTTTGCGAGCTGTTCAAGGATGGAACGGTAATGAAATATTGTGAAAGTTATTCGATCAACCCTCTGCCGGGCAGTTTCGTGTGAATTGCAGAATAATCATTCAGACGTAGATGTATTTAGTATAAAAATGCAAAAGTGTGGCATGTGGTCGTATTTTGCACTTAGGAAGGCTGTTAAATTCATAAGCAAAGAAACAAGTTCTGCATCATATCTATCGGTTACATTTGTACTCCACGCAACAAGTAACTTCTAAGTAACTTACGCTGAACCAAAATATCCTTGTTCACCTCCAGTTTTTGAATTCACTTATCTTGCCAGCTATACTTGGACCGACAATTTATTGCAGAGTACAATTACGGTGCAATTTATCGTTTTTGATACACGCGAATGATTATCATTGATGGGAGATATGGTAAAACATCTCAGGACCCATCAAGAACACAAATCCGCACATATCGATCAGTAGTATGACTTTTACCCAGTCAGCTAGAGAATTTGAAGACAGAGTCAGTGATCATACTAGATCCGGCGATTGTTATCGCGGTGTAGCATTTGGAAGTTTAAAATCAGACTCCCACGATGCCTGCAAACTGTAAATCGTATGGAAAGGAGGACGGAAAAAAGCTTAGACTTCAGCGTCGATGGAGAGGATTTTTAGGGCAACCATGGAAAACTTGTATTTGCACGTCTGGCCCATCGTTTGAAGCTCACTCCTTCCGAACATCAGTGATGTCATTCAATAGCTTCGCCGCCCACCTGATTTCATACTGCACGTGCGATAAACGAACGTTGGTTGACGCTAATCAGCACCAAAAAACGTTTGTTGGCAGTTCCAAATTTCAAAACAATTTTCACTGTACTGGTTGCACAGCTTCATCTTTTGAAACTTTTAATTTAAAATTCTGTCGTCCATGTAGCGTTTATCCATACCAGATAGGACTGACAGAAGAAATGGAGAAGTTCCAAGGAAGAACAGTGCGTTTCGTTACAGGTTCATTTAGCTAGCGCGAAGGCTCCAAGGAGATGCTCAGCCAACTCCACTGGCGGACGCTGCAAGAAAGGCGTGTTCTGAGTTACCGTGTGGTTTATTGCTAAAATTCCGAGAGTTATGACTAGACGAAACTACACTGAAGAGCCAAAGAAACTGGTACACCTGCATAGGAAATCGTGTAGGGTCCCCCTAGCACGGAGAAGTGCCGGAACACGACGTGGCATGGACTCGACTAATGTCTCAAGTATTGCTGGAGGGAACTGACACCATCAATCCTGCCGGGCTGTCCATAAATCCGTTTTCTTCTGAACGACACGTTGCAAGGCATCCCAGATATGCTCAGTAATGTTCATCTCTGTGGAGTTTGGTGGCCAGCGAAAGTGTTAGAAGAGTGTTCCTGGAGCCACTCTGTTGTAATTCTTGAGGTATGGAGTGTATCAATTATGGACTTGTGGGGTGTCGCATTGTCCTGCTGGAATTGCGCAAGTCGGTCAGAATGGCCATGAATGGATGCAGGTGATCAGACAGGATACTTCCGTACGTGTCACCTGTCAGAGTCGAGAAGTATCAAGGGTCCCATATCACTCCTACTGCACACGCCCCACACCATTACAGAGCCTCCACGAACTTGAACAGTCTCATGCTGACATGCAGGGTCCATGGATTCATGAGGTTGTCTAAATACCCATACATGTCTATTCACTTGATACAATTTGAAACGAGACTCGTACGACCAGGCAACATGTTTCCAGTCATCGACAGTCCGATGTCGGTATTGGTGGGCCCAGTCGAGGCGTAGAGCTTTGTGTCGTGCTGTCATCTAGGGAACATGAGTGGACCATCGGCTCCGATGGCCCATATCTATGATGTTTCGTTGAATGCTTCGCGCGCTGACACTTGTTAATGGCCCAGCATTGAAACCTGCAGTAATTTGCGAAAGGGTTGTACTTCTGTCACATCGAACGATTCTCTTCAGTTGCAGGATCTTTTTCTGGCCGAAGCGATGTCGGAGATGCGATGTTTTACCGTATTCCTGATATTCACGCTACACTCGTGAAATGGGCGTACGGGAAAATCCCCACTTCATCGCTGCCTCGGAGATGCCGTGTCTCATCGCTTGTGCGCCGACTATAACACCTCGTTGAAACTCACTTAAATCTTGATAACCTGCCATTGTAGCAGCAGTAACCGATCTAACAACTACGCCAGACATTTGGTCTGCCGACTGCAGCACCGCATTCTACCTGTTTACATATCTCTCTATTTGCATATGCACGCCTATACCAGTTTGTGTGGCATTTCGGTGTAGAACCTTCCAGTCATAGCTGTGGGTCCTTTGAGTCCTCTCGGAGATGGCTTGTTGGAGCTTCAGTATATGAAATATTCGTCCACTTTAAGAAATGAATGATGGAAAGGTTTATTTAACTTGATACACTCATGTGCTACAGAAGTGCTTGATCATTTACAACTCTCATTGACTATTAAAGCGCCCTTTTATGTACCAATTAACAAACTGTTCTCTTGAAGTACAGTGTTCAAACATTTACGAAAGTAATTTTCCATCTGAAACTTTAATAAATCTTTAGTCCTACTCGATGATTTTGACTGGTTCAGGTGAGGTCAGGAACTGGGGCATAGCGCCTCTGTGCTCGGCTCTATGTTGGCCTCTGTGCGAGGACGCTGCTGTGCTGACAGAGAGACGTCGTTTCAGCAAAGCCTCCCATTCATCGCTGCAGACTGCAGCGAGATCTCGCTGACCTCTGTGGTGTCGATGTGCATTGACGACTTCGGTGTGTCACCGCGACGTTTGGATGATATCACAACGAGAGCATATCTTCTTCTGCGTCATACAATATAGCGTTTCCTTCCATGTATGTCTTGCGGAAACACCGTAAGATAAAGTGAGAGATTCGAGTTCACACAGTCTTACCAGCGGTCGTTCTTCCCGCGAAACATTCGCAACTAGATCAGGGAAGGGGTGAAATGAATCTGGTACGCAAAATACTCCTCGCTTGCTGAGTGTAGATTTAGGTGTAAATGCAGATCTTTAGACTTTCTAACTACACTCTACAGACGAAACTAGTGTTCCTCCAAGAGAAATGAAAAGTTAACGTGTGAGCATGCATGATACTAGCGTTTATCACAGTTTTACTGACCGTATTCCGCTTCTGATTGTAAGAATTAAAATTTTCTGATGCAAAATATCAGCTTTACGCCCGATGTACAGCGTCTCTGAAATTTATGGTCTGTTCTGTCTCACGTGTGAGTCAAAATGCAGGTGACCTTCTCACTTTTCCCATCTTTGAAGAAACATTGTTTTAAAGTTCGATTAAGTTTGATAATAAATTTGGAAGTTTCTACATAAATGGAATTGAAGTCTTTCCCAGCCATCTCGTGCACCTGAAATGCAAGTTCAGTTACGTTGATGAGTTTAAAGTCTCTGTAGGTAGTTAACTGCAATTTATTTCATGTACATTTTTCTTAGTACTTCAGGATACAGATTTAAATTGATCAAAAGTACCCAGGAACCTACTACTGACATTAATATGGGAAGTGTCCACCGTTTGCCGCCTTTCTGACGCCTTGAAACCTGCCGGTGACAATTTCAATGAGGTATTTGAATCTCTATAGAGGAATGGCAGTCCATTCTTGCTGAAGAGTCGAAGCCCGACTAAATGTGAGGTGAAATGTTAGGGTCTTGACCGCAGTCCATGTTCTATCTCATTCTCAAGGTATTCCATTTGTTTCAGGTCGAGACTGGGGAGAATATGCCATTTTATAATTATTTGTTTGCCTCCTAGATGCTGTTTTATTACTGGTTGCATTGTCAGACCGACGCGAAACACTTCGTCTCCGAATTGTCCCTCTGCTGCGGACAGCACACCAGCGCTGTGACACGTGTTCAAATCCTTCCGCATTTGACATCTTCTTAAGGGTACAGGGTACTTTTCCGGCTCAATACTATGTAAAAGTCAACACCTATTTCTTTCAGTCACTGTTTATAATGTATATGTTTTACACATTTTTTGTTGATATCAGGTAATGTAGCACACTTTCTAAACAAATCAGAAGTATTTTGAATATTTTTGAACCTGCTTAGAAATTGATGCATTTTTTTTCCAAAATGCTTCCTCTAATTCAGGTACCGTTTAATCCAATGTTATACATTTGAAAGCGACCAAATTTTTATCAGATATGCATGACATGATGGCTGAGTTACTAGACCTATTTAATTACACATATCATGTATATTACAAGGATAAAAGTATCACATCTTACATTTTAATTTTTATAATTTTTTTCTTAATAAAAGTGTTATTTTTTCTATAATTTATTTGAGTCTGCAATAAAGCTTAGGTCTATTACATAAGTATGGACTATTGCAAGTTACAGAAAAAAATTAGAGCAGTGCTTTATAAACATTAGGTAATATTTGCACCTGAATTTTGGAATCTACAACTTGTGGGAAATTGCGAATGGAGATATGAGTCTAATTTAACTGTGCCTCAGAACATTCCTGAAACATAGTCTTCATCCTGCAGTATTTTTCTTCATCTTCAAGCTTCCTCTTGGCATTCCTTTTAGCACTTCCTGCTTCTTTGGTAACTTGAAGAGCGAATCTTTCAGCTTCGTGTACCTGTTGTCTGTCACATGCAAGCAATTGATCTTCGATATTAGAGCCACATTTTATACCTAAGTTTCTCAGGACTTCCAACCTTCCTATCACTCCATCATTGCATCTAGTACACCAACTTTTAATGTATTCAGCCCTACAAAAACATTCCTGGGCAATCTTTCCGATATGCAATGGTTGAAACTTTCCTTTGTATTCTGAGTGCCCCGATGAAGACATTTACAAAGCAAAACAGGGTCACTCAGGAAGGGGATGCTTATGATGGTATTTGACCTCTCTCTTTTGCTTTTTGGAAACCACGCCAAGAATCTGCTCCTTTAGGCAAAGTCCGTGGACAGGGTGGTCGTCTGTGGACGACTTATGAAAGCAGGTGGCCCATGCAGCTTTTCTCATTGCTGTGACATCATTCAGAGGTGCAGTTCGGCTAATGGCCAGTCCATAATAACTCTGAAGAAGGTCTTTGTCAGTTTCTGTCAATCTGCCTCGGCCAGATAGAGATTTTCCATCAGATAGCAACTTTCCTTTCATTTCTCTTCCTAGCGTCGTCAATCTAGCACCCATCCTCTTTTGCACATGTCCACAACACTGCAGTTTTGTTACTAAGGTATCCCCATAAACATTGAACTCATTAATTTTATTGTACCCATAGCCTAGGTACTTCGTTTATCTAACGTTATAAACGGGTACCGACCTCTGAAATATTTTTAGAGCTCCATCACACTCCATACCTCCATTGTAACCATCACTATTCTTCGAACACTGATGTTCAATATGTCCTTCATTGTTACCATGGCAGTTGTGGCAGTCCTTCTCTCCAGAGAAGCAGCACTTAAAACACCATTCAAGGAACAATGTCCTCGACATTGCCATGTCCCCTCAAGTGCAACAGCAATGTCCATGGTTCCACTAATATTTACAGTTTCTTCAGCTGCACGTTTCTTAGATGCTTTAGACAAAACCGTCAAGGCGCCTAAAAGTATTTTTTGTACTTGCTGAACCTACTGGGAGGAGGAAGAGGGTCCATCAAACCACAAAACGTTTGAGCAGCCTTTCTCCCTTTTCCTATTGCACGCATTGCATACACTAACTTCAAATTCACATCATATCAATTATGCACAATGTTCGAAGTCATTTTCGAGGTAGATTTATTGCAGGATCTACACAGAATAACTAATTTTGACACTGAACCCTTCCTGCTACTGTGTTGTTCAGCTACTTGCATACAGCCTACACTATCACATTGTTTACACTTCGCCACTTCCATTATCAAAGAAGAGAAGATGTCCACATCAAAAACAACAAAACCACTACAAATAGCGTCATGTTTAACACAAAAATTAGAACCACCAGGAGGCGTGCCATGTGGAGTTTCTTTCCTGAAGAACTGATACATAGCTTACTTTCAACAGAGTCGCTTACTTTGTTTGTGAACTGGTTGCCACGGAGTTTCCTTTTATTGAAGTTGTTGATGCATGGCATAGTTCGTATTTATTTCACACCAAAGGATATGTACTTCCACAAATATATGTAGCACATGGGCAACAAACATTCAGTAACTGCTTCAAACAAACATACGTAAATACTAGCAAAGATAATCATTTACAGACACTAGAAACCTGCACTGTTACCAACATATACAATGTATCATACGTTTACTTGCTGAAAACAGAAAGTTCACACGTTTTTTCCGAAATAATAGTGGTTTCTGTAACACAATTAAAGGGGGCGTGGCGGCATACATGACCGTAACTTCAAAATTTGGTATACATAGGTCATTTTTAATTTGAAACCCTATAATATACCGGGTGATCAAACAGTCAGTATAAATTTGAAAACTGAATAAATCATGGAATAATGTAGATAGAGAGTTACAAATTGACACACATACCTGGAATGACATGGGGTTTTATTGGAACCAAAAAAATACAAAAGTTCAGAAAATGTCCGACAGATGGCGCTTCATCTGATCAGAATAGCAATAATTATCATAACAAAGTAAGACAAAGTAAAGATGATGTTCTTTACAGGAAATTCTCCATATGTCCACCATCATTCCTGAACATTAGCTGTAGTCGAGGAATAATGTTGTGAACAGCACTGTAAAGCATGTCCGGAGTTATGGTGAGGCATTGGCGTCGGATGTTGTCTTTCAGCATCCCTAGAGATGTCGGTCGATCACGATACACTTGCAACTTCAAGTAACCCCATAGCCAATAATCGCACGGACTGAGGTCTGGGGACCTGGGAGGCCAAGCATGACGAAAGTGGCGGCTGAGCACACGATCATCATCAAACGACGCGCAAGAGATCTTTCACGGGTCTAGCAATAAGGGGTGGAGCGCCATCCTGCATAAACGTCGTACGTTCCAACAGGTGTTTATCAGCCAGGCTGGGGATGATGCGATTCTGTATCATATCGGCGTACCTCTCACCTGTCACGGTAGCAGTTACAAAACCAGAATCACGCATTTCCTCGAAGAAAAAAGGCCCGATAACGGTAGATATGGTAAATCCAACCCATACCGTGACTTTCTCGTCGTGCAATGGAGTTTCCACGACAGTTCTAGGATTTTGGGTAGCCCAAATTCTGCAGTTGTGGGCGTTGACAGACCCTCGGAGCGTGAAAATCCACAACACGTTACTCAACCAATCTTCATCTTCCGCCATCTTTTGAAACGCCCACACCGCAAATGCCCTCCGCTTCACTAAATCGCCTGGTAACAGATCATGATGCCGATGGATTTTGTACGGATAGCATCGGAGGGTACTCCTCAGTGCCAACCAAACAGTAGTATATGGAATGCCGGTGCGACGTGCGACTGCACGAACGCTGACTTCTCCGTGCATAGACGAACCCGCTACAGTCTCCATTTCTTCATGAACTGTCTCAGCAGCATTACGCCTTGTGCTCGGTCGGCCACTACGGGGTCTATCGTCTGAACAACCCGTGGCTTCGAACTTGGAAATCATTCTCGCCACAGCTGCATTTGTCAACGGACCTTTACCCGTTGGAATCCCCTTCCTATGGCGATAGGATCGTAACGCTGAACTAGCACATTCCCCATTTTGATAATACAGCTTCACTAAAATCGCCTTTTCAGGTAACGTCAACATGCTGCTACTGCTGGCGCATCTGATTCTCTCTCTCATTACAGCTCCTTTTATACACGATTGTCATGCACAGTCACTGACATTTTGCTGTCTAGCGCCATCTGTCGGACATTTTGTGAACTTCGTTTTTTTAATTTTTTAGTTCTAGTAAAACCCCATGTTATTCCAAGCATGTGTGTCAATTTTTACCTCTCTATCTACATTATTCCGTGGTTTATTAAGTTTTCAAATTTAAACTGATTCTTTGATCACCCAGTTATATCAATATAATCTGGAAAGATTATAGAATTTAATAGAGCCATAACAAATTTCAACTGTACTGTAGCACTACCTCCTTCGTACTTCTGTGTCAGCATTATAAATAATGGCAGATAACTCCCTCTAGGTATTCGTCGACTACAACCGTTCCATCAGAGTGCCACAGGGCAGAGCGTGATTTATCGCCCCAAATCACTCGTTTAGAATCATCCACTTTTGCTGTTTACACAACATCAAGCGTCGGCTAGCACTGACTACAGAATGTGTGGCTTATGAGGATCTGCAGGACCACTGTAGGCCACGCTTTCTACCTCTCTACGGACAGTCACTGTGCTAGCTGGACTTCCAGTAGCACTTTGGCACTCAGAAGCGATGCCTTCTGCTGCCATCATGCGATTTTATACAACCACTGTCCGCAGTGCTCCACCGTCCCTGGCCGCCATTATACACTGAAGCGCGGAACAAACTGGTATAGGCGTGTGTATTCAAACACAGAGATACGTAAACAGGCAGAATACGGCGCTCTAGGCGGCAACGCGTGTATAAGACAACAAGTGTCTGACGCAGTTGTTAGATCGGTTACTGCTGCTACAGTGGCAGGTCATCAAGATTTGTCATTTTGAACGTGGTGTCATAGTCGGCACACGAGCTATGGGACGCAGCATCTCCGAGGTAGAGATGAAAGTGACGATTTTCCCGCACGACCATTTCATGAGTGTATCGTGAATATTAGGAACCCGTAAAACATCAAATCTCCGACATCGCTGCGGTCGGAAAAAGATCCTGCAAGAACGGGACCAACGATGACTGGAGAGAATCGTTCAATGTGACAGAAGTGCAACACTGCCTCAAATTGCTGCAGCTTTCAACGTTGCGTTATCAACAAGTGTCAGCGTGCGAACCATTCAACGAAAAATCATCGATATGGACTTTCGTAGCCAAAGGCCCACTCCTGTACCCTTAATGACTGCACGACACAAAGCTTTACACCTCGCTGGGCCCGTCAGCAACGACATCGGACTGTCGATGACTGGAAACATGTTTCCTGGTTGGACGAGTCTTGTTTCAAATGGTATCGAGCGGATGGACATGCAAGGGTACGGAGACAACCTCATGAATTCATGCACACTGCATGTCAGCAGGGGTTGTTCAAGCTGGTGGAGGCTCTGTAATGGTGTAGGGCATGTGTAGTTGGAATAATATGGGACCCCTGACACGTCTACATACAACTCTGACGCGTGACACGTACGTAAGCATCCTGTATGGTCATCTGCATCCATTCATGTCCACTGAGCTCTCCGACGGTCAATCCCCCCCCCACAACCACCACATACACGTCCAGAATTGCTACAGAGTAGCTTCAGGAACACTCTTTTGAGTTTCAACTCCTCAGACATGGACGTTATTGAGTATATCTGGGATGCCTTGCAAAGTGCTGTTCAGAAGAGATCTCCAATCCCTCGTACTCTTACGGATTTATGAACAGTCCTATAGGAGTGATTGTGCACTACTTAAGACATTAGTCGACTCCATGCCACGTCTTGTTGCAGCATTTTAGGGTGTTCGCGTGGGGCCTACACGATATTAGGCAGGTACCGGTTTCTTTGGGTCTTCAGTGTATAAGGTTTGCGTGGACTTCGTTTACCTGTGGTTGTTCCTTCGCGTTTCCACTTCACAATCACATCATCAGCAGTCGACTTGGGCAACTTTAGACGCGTTCAAATGTCACTGATGGTTTTGTTGCTCGGTTGACGTCCACTAACTGGTGTATGTTCGAAGTTGCTCCTCTGACCGATCCATTCTGTCGTCACTGTTTCTCTACTGACAACGCAACACGTCCCACCTTTGTTTATACAGGCCGGTCCAGCAAGCATTACATCCAGAGATCAATTCCGCCTTACACATAGGCATAGTTTTTAGCAGATGGTGTAAGCTGAAATGGAATTTTACAGTACCTGATCGAATCATATTGTAAGTAATTTTTGTTCTTGAACCAGCTGTTTATGTTGTTAAATACATGTACTTCAAATATTTACAATCCACGGGACAGCGCCTGCATAAAATTTGCTGGAATTCTGTGTCCACTTTTAGCAATACGAAGATTTCTCAATTATCAATAGAGCTAAGTAAATGTCTTCGAAAAATCCAGTTAACTATTTCATCGCTAGGTTAAAGATGGAAGGAAAATGGGCAATAGCAATATTTTTACAGCAACAATGTCTTTTTGGACAGCATTGACATTGCGGTGTTCCATGAAGAGCACCAGTGTGCGTTTTGTTTAGTTTTACAACGTATTTTGAACTAAAATCGTTTGTGAATAAGTGAACATGTCGCTGGTTTTCAAACTTAAATTTCCACGAAGAGCAAGCAGCCAACTACTTAGCATAATTGCCCTCTTGAGTTACAATATCCGTCCCAGCTTCTCTCACGTGCATGTAGAGCTAAGCTACTGTTAGGAAAAAAATGTATAGCTCATTGTTCGTCTACTCTCTGAGCTACCTTTCATACATTTTGCAGTTACAATGTGTTATACAAGGATCCGAAGCCAAATCCGGTTCCGTCGAGGGAAATACTCTCCGGAAGGAACGATCGAACGTGCCATAACTAGGAAACAAGAAAGAGGTTTATCTGTCTCGTGAATAAGTGGATGGCTGAACGCTCGGAAACGGTGGTATAGTGGTTTAACAAAAATGATAAAAAAATTGCCAAGACACTTCGAAAGAAATTTCGTGTTGAGCGTTAAGAATATAAAGCACATATCTGAAAAAAAGATTTGTGACAATGCAGAGTTTATCAGAAACAATAGCAACAAATTGAGCAGTTTTCGAAAATCGCAGAAACAGCAATCATTCTTTGCTAAATTCTTTTGATTACTTGGTATGTAAAAAGTGCCAACGATAGAGGTGCTAAAGATTTTGTAATTTTGTAAGTGTCGGTTTACTCGTGTCAGGAAGTACACAAAAGTCGATCTCGAAAGACGTTTTTCTCCTAATACCGAGGACAATATCTCTGGTGCTTGCGAATTTAAGAGATTTCCGAAGGACATGCACGCTACAAGTGGCCATGAACCAAAGGGAGACAATTCCAAAACATGCCTGGACATACTCGTTCACTCTCTGACCTGTCAGTGGCCACACTCAGTGGTTCGTCTTCACCAACATGATATTGTTGCCTTCGAGAATCGTCATGGTATCTTGGACCACGCGGTAAAATGTTCCTAGGTAGAAAATCTTATGACAAACTCAACACGGTTTTCGCGCCCTCGTCTTTTGAAACTTTGGAGCATTTACACTTTTACAATAGTTACAAAAAATTAATATGGATTCGTAGAAATGTTGTATTTATTGCCTCTACTTACTACCAGTTAGAGACGATTGCTGTGAGTAAAATGTAAATAGTAATTCCCTGTACTGTCATTAACATCATCTAGGTATTTTCAGTTGGTGGCACCAGTCGGGATTCAGAGTCGTCTAGTGCAGGAATTCATATGCCGAAAAGAATATGTAAAGTAACGTATTTCATAATATTTTTGTAACTTGCCCTTCACGTTTACTCCTCCCTTTTTTTGCGGAATTCTTTCAAAGTTAGCTACTCGCTTTCAAACCACGACAAACTAGAGCGATGGAACACAGGCCTCACTCTCTGTTATACTATCGCTCCTTCGCCTGCCGTTCTCCCTTCATTTCAGCCTTCCTGAAGAATCTGAGAGTTCAGAAACATAAGAATTTTCTTCGCTTCACATTGTTTTCAAAAGTATATTAGTATAATTATAAATAGAGTAGATGTAGTGCACATACCCGGGTAGTTGGCCGAGTGTTTTATAACTCTCTCGCTCTCCCTCTCTAAAAATATTAGTCTCATTTAGAGAACATCTCTTTCCAAAAGATCATTACTTCTGATGTCGGTGCATCTTTCCTCGTTTGTGATGCACATTCCTACCTTGACTCTTGACTATGGCACTACAGAGAATTTTTTTCCTAAAACGTCCCTTCGGCGAAAACATCGTCAGACATTATGAGAGAGACAACCTACCTCCACAGCCTCCGAAGATGTTTCCCGCTGAAGAAGAAGATCCCTAAAGCAGAAATGGTTGCGTGTGTAAGATCGCGCCCGAATAGCCAAAACAGTCGGAACCTACGAAGAACGAGCAAATTCCTGTCTTAAGTACGCCCGTTGTATGATTTCTATGCAAAAAATTGAATTGGTAGCTTTTTGCGACAGAATGATAAATGCTGCTGCGCAGGTTATTTACATTTTTCTACTCAGAGTGCAATTACGTGTGTCCTACTTATTGTTCTTACAGAGTACCTCCACGCTGGTGATGATTCTCGGCAAGGTGAATCGTTTCACTTCCAGGCAGTTGCAGACGTGCGTTAAAATTCATTAATGCTATTCTAAAGTGAACTGATGTCTAACTACTACGTTGTAGCTGACATGACCCTGAGTTACAGCAGTTGCATGATTTTTGTATTTGTTCACTGCATAACCCACTGAATGTATCTGAGATGGTTGTCTAAAGCATGTTTGGACACGCAAAGTAAAAGGCATCATTTTTAATTAGAAATGATATTTCAGAATGAAATTTTCACTCTACAGCGGAGTGTGCGCTGATATGAAACTTCCTGGCAGATTAAAATTGTGCATCGTACCGAGACACGAACTTTCAACCTTTGCCTTTCGCGGGCACTTGCTCTACCAGCCCCATTTCTTAGAAAAGTGGAGTACTCGAACAGGACATGTGGGTCGTAAGGTCCTTTCTCGTAATCTGTTCACTACAGTCCGTGTGATGATGATGATGATGGTGGTGGTGGTGGTGGTGGTGGTGGTGGTGGTGGTGATGATGATGTACGGTTTGTGAGGCGCTCAACTGCGCGGTCTTCAGTCGCCGTACAAATCCCACTCTTTACACAGTCGAAACTAGCCGCTTCCAAGAATGATGAGGAGAATGAACTAAGTCCGTACGGACACACGAGCTCCAGTGGCCCATCTGAGATGGAGATGCAGTGCTCTGGTGTTATCGGTTCGACCCCGCCATGCAGAGATGACCAGGTCTCCTCATTCACATGGTGTTTCAGTGCGTCGGCGACCTTCTTGTCCAACTTGCGTTTTGTACTGACCAGTCTCCCCGTAGGCTTTGCAACTTGCACAGGATTAAGATGTCGCACTGCTTGTGCTCGGTTGAGTACAACGTCCAAAATGACAACTGTCATCTGTGTACGTCACCAGACAGCACTGGTTCACTGATACTCAATTCCCTCCGAGGGGTCACTGACACTGTGATGCAAAGCATAGCAAATAGACGGCGAATGACTTCATTTTTGTCTACATTGAAAGCGAAGATCTCAAGATCACCGCCTGTATCAGAATACATTAAACATACCGGACGTTGATACACGTCTTCCCCTAATTCTTTTGAACTGTGTATGTCAGCCTTCCTTCAACAGTTACATTTAAAACTTATTGCCTTCATCCTGCTGATACGCTACGCAGCCACTCAGGTCTGCAGGTGATCCGCGTGGGCGGTAGTACGCTGGCTCGTGGGTCGCTGGCGGTGACCCCCAAGAACACCTGCTGACATTTGCGTCCGCTTCAGGGCGCGTGTTACCCGGCGACATGCTTAGCAGCGATGACTGGGTGTTGTGTGCTGTCCTTAGGTTAGTTAGGTTTAAGTAGTTCTAAGTTCTACGGGACTGATGACCATAGATGTTAAGTCCCATAGTGCTCAGAGCCATTTTAGAGCTTAGCAGCGTGTGTACGCGCGCTGTCTGCTGTTATTATGATTGCAAGTAACGACGTGGCAGCACGAAGCGCTCGTCGTCGTCAAAGACGCTGATTACTTGACGGGGTCGCCAGTACTTTCTGTCTGTTATACGCCACAACCTGCACATCTTGCCGAGCGCAGTAACCGCCAGCGGTGGGGTAGACAATAACGTAGGCAATTTTTTCTGCTTTGTTCTTCCATATAGACATTTATATGCCCGAAGACCGAGGCTGGTAATAAACTTTGAAGAGTTGACGCCTGCGACCATTGACACAAGCGAAATTCAATGCTGCCGATGCAAAAAATAGGAACGAAAGTAACTTTGGTGTGATGTGTCGTTGCCAAGTAACATACCGGGTGATCAAAAAGTAAGTATAAATTTGAAAACTTAATAAACCACGGAATAATGTAGATAGGGAGGTAAAAATTGACACACATGCTTGGAATGACATGGGGCTTTATTAGAAACAAAAAAAAGTTCACAAAATGTCCGACAGACGGCGCTGGACAGTAAAACATCAGTGACTGCACATGACAATCCTGTATAAAAGGAGCTGTAATGAGAGAAAGAATCAGATGCGCCATCAGTCGCAGCATGTTGACGTTACCTGAAAAGGCGCTTTTAGTGAAGCTGTATTATAAGAATGGGGAATGTGCTAGTTCAGCGTTACGATCCTATCATCAAAGGAAGGGGATTCGAACGGGTAAAGGTCCGTTGACAAATGCAGCTGTGGCGAGAATGATTTCGAAGTTCGAAGCCACGGGTTGTTTAGACGATACACCCCGTAGTGGCCGACAGAGCACAAGGCGTAATGCTGCTGAGACAGTTCAGAAAGAAATGGAGACTGTAGCGGGTTCGTCCATGCAGAGGAAAGTCAGCGTTCGTGCAGTCTCTCGTCGCACCGGCATTCCATATACTATTGTTTGGTTGGCACTGAGGAGTACCCTCCGATGCTATCCGTACAAGATCCATCGGCATCATGAATTGTTACCTGGCGATTTAGTGAAGCGGAGGCATTTGCGGTGTGGGCGTTTCAAAAGATGGTGGAAGATGACGTTTGTATGAGTAACGTGTTGTGAACCGACTAAGCACATTTCACATTCCGAGGGTCTGTCAACGCCCACAACTGCAGAATTTGGGCTACCGGAAATCCTAGAACTGTCGTGGAAAGTCACGGTATGGGTTGGATTTACCACATCTACCGTTATCGGTCCTTTTTTCTTCGAGGAAATGCGTGATTCTGGTTTTGTAACTGCTACCGTGACGGGTGAGAGGTACGCCGATATGTTACAGAATCGCATCATCCCCAGCCTGGCTGATAAACACCTGCTGGAACGTACGATGCTTATGCAGGATGGCGCTCCACCCCATATTGCTAGACGCGTGAAAGATCTCTTGCGCGCGTCGTTTGATGATGATCGTGTGCTCAGCCGCCACTTTAGTCATGCTTGGCCTCCCAGGTCCCCAGATTACAGTCCGTGCGATTATTGGCTTTGGGGTTACCTGAAGTTGCAAGTGTATCGTGATCGACCGACATCGCTAAGGATGCTGAATGACAACATCCGACGCCTATGCCTCACATGCTTTACAGTGCTGTTCACAACATTATTCCCCGGCTACAGCTATTGTTGAGGAATGATGGTGGACATATTGGCATTTCCTGTAAAGAACATCATCTTTGCTTTGTCTTACTTCGTTATGCTAATTATTGCAATTCTGATCAGATGAAGCGCCATCTGTCGGAAATTTTTTGAACTTTTGTATTTTTTTGGTTCTAATAAAACCTCATGTCATTCTAAGCATGTGTGTCAATTTGTACCTCCCTATCTACATTACTCCGTGATTTATTCAGTTTTCAAATTTATACTGACTTTTTGATCACCCGGTACTTCGATGAAACTGTGACCATATGCAGAAAGAACTTCTACAGTATAGTGCAGAAGGTTGAAAGTTATCTAAAGAAATAAAAGTAAGACTGAAGTACTGTTTCTGATTGTAAGATTTGAGATGTAATAATCTTGCGTGACGCGCGTGGCGAGCACGGGTCCCCAAGCTGGGTCTGGCATTGCTTCCACTTGCTTGTTCCGGGCCCCTCACTTTCATCTATCCTATCGGACCTCTCTTGGTTATCTCTTGTTCTTTTCTGACCCCGACGGTATTACGTATGGAGGCCTAGGTTGTCTTTCACTTTCTCGCCCTTGTCTTTCTCTGGCCGATTTCTTCAATTTCGAATTGTCGGACCCCTCCTCTTTTTTCCGTCTTCACAATTTCGTGTTGTCATCTTTCATCCTTCATCACCTTTCTGAATAACATTCAGAATTGTAATTCGAAGACTTATCCTCACACCAAGGTGACACCTTAGACAGTCTACCATGAACAGTCCCTTGAAGAATAGTGTCACCGACTGCGACCATAAATTGCAGGAAAGACAGTATTCGGATTCGGTGGGCTGTCATTCAGAAGATAATGATGAATAGGAGCGTCTAGAAACTCAACAGTCGGTACAAACTGAAAACCATCAATGGATTAAACCTAAAAACATCTCATTCTTCCCGACGCACAATGTTAACTCCTTGTGCCAAGCTGTAAAGTTATAAATCGTCGCTGATATGAAGAAACACAAAATTGTAACCAGGGCTTTGCAAAAAATCAGTAACAATGATCAAGATTCTATGGAATCACAGGGATACCGACTTTATAAAGGAATCCTGGAAAAAGAGTCATGAAAAATTATCCACAATTTGGCAGTTGACTTCTTATAGATCTCAAAATTATCGACTCTATCAGAGAATTCAGAACTCAGTCACCCAGACTTGCAACTCTAGCTTTAAAATCTGCAAATAAGACATACACAACTATCAATGCACATGCTCCCACCAATCAGAAAAATAATACTCTGAAGGACAAAATTTTGGGAATTCCTGGATCTAGTCTTAATTAACATTCCTCCATCAAACATAAAAATTCTCCTTGGCGACTTCAGTGCTCAACTGGGGCAAGAAACAAGATACAGAGATATCATTTGAAAATGGCCAGCATATAAATGGACTAACAGAAATGGTCAAAGGTTAATTAAAACTTGTAGAAATCATAACCAGGTCTCAAAATCAACATGTTTTAAAAGGAAACCTCACAAATTAAAAACCTGGAAACACCCTGATTTCCGAAAGGGTGAATGGCAACTGGACCATGTATGCATAAATAAATTTCACCATCGTAAAATCTACAAGTCAAAGTTTCAAGGGGTGACGACTCGGGGTCAGACCATTGTGTTGTGAGGATCAAAATAAAATTAACACCAATGGTAAAGAAAACATCTGAGAAAAAACTAGAAGAAAATTCGACCTAACCATCTTAACAAAAAATGAGGAATACACAAGGAAATCAGGTGAACGATCTATCGACTACAATACGCTAGAACAATTAACCACCAAATTAAAATCCGTAGCAGAAGAGTTGGCTCTAAGAAAAATCCACGAAGAAACATGAGTGATGGAATGAAGAATGTGACCAGGCATTAGAAAGAAGACACCAAGCTTGGATAAAGCATCAAGCCCAAAAGTCTAAAGAATCACATCTAGAACTAATTAAGCAAAGAAAGTCAACCCATGAAATCGTCAGACAGACAAAACGCAAACATCTTAAAAATACCCTAGAAAGACAGAAGCCAACTTCCAGAAGAAACAGTAAAGAGATCATTACAAAACCTTTGGGAGATATCTTAAAAAGTATGAGTCCCCAAAATTGATGCTGAATGATAAGTCAGCAAAGTTGGAGCATAGGAATCAAGAAAATGCAGAGATCCTTGCAGAGACTTTCAACAAACATTTAAATCGCGATGACCCACTGGAAACATTTAAAATAGACACTGAAGCACCTATTTTAACCACACCAGACCTAATAGATCCTCCAGCTATCCGTGAGGCAGAGGTCGCAATCCAGCAACTAAAAAATCACAAGGCATGTGTGAAGACCATGTATTTGCAGAAATCTGGAAGAATGCTAGAAAACCTGCGGTCATAAATCTCCACCAACATTTAATTGAAATATCGATCACAGAGAAAATTCCAGAGCACTGGACTTCAGGAATAGTTCATCCATTATTTAAAAAAGGAGATAGAACCAACTCAGATAATTACAGAATAATAACCCTTCTGAACTGCACTTACAAAATTTTCTCCCACATAATTTGCAATAGAATCAAAAATATTCTGGAACCACAAACTGGAGAATATCAAGAAGGATTTGGACCATACAGAAGCTGCGCAGACCAAATTCTTAGCCTGAAACTAATAATGGAGTATTACAAGTACAGAAAGAAACAGTTATTCATCTCATTCATAGATTTAAAAAAAGCATATGATAGTATTCATAGAGCCACACTTCAAAAACTCCTTGGAGCCTATGGCCTCCATCCCAAACTGGTAAGACTCTTCCAGCTAACTTTAACTAACACAAATTCAGAGATCAAGTTTAGAGGAGAAATATCCAAAACTTTCACAATAAAAACAGGACTCAGACAAGGTGATGGACTGTCCCCTCTGCTTTCAAGTGTGGTCCTCGATTACATCATGACAATGTGACAAAAAGAAAATCCATGTAAAATCAAAATTGAAGGAAAACCAGCAATAAGAGCAAACTGCATTGGGTTTGCTGACGATTTAGCTCTTTTAACCCTTGACATGGAAGAAGTTCGTGCTCAGATCACAATTCTCCAGAAAATTGCTTCAAAAATAGTATTACAAATATACTTCGAGAAAACTGAAATCATGCCTATGAAACTTCTTTGCATAGATAAAATCTCCATAGACGCTCAAGCAATTAACATAGTTCTACAATTCAAATATCTTTCAGAAATTATTTTGCGCAACTTGGGTGAGAAAGCATCATGGATAAATAGAACCAACAAAATGAAAAAAGCACAATTTCTAACTTGGTCAATATACAATGAGAAATGCCTGTCAATAGACACTAAGATCCAACATTACAAAACTGTAACTCTCCTGGAAACAACCTATGCTTGTGAAACTCTGCTCCAAATTAAAAACGAAAGAAGAAGCGATCAACTCCTCAAGACTGAACGAAAAAATCTCGCCTCTGTATTTGAGTCTAAATCTCTAGAACACGTCCCTCCTAGGTCTTCGCGCACTATGCTGTATGCGCACGTGCGCACGCTTGTGTGTGTGTGTGTGTGTGTGTGTGTGTGTGTGTGTGTGTGTGTGCGCGTATGTGTCTGTGTGGCGCGGGGCTAATTTTTTGTGGGGGAAGGGGGTGGGCACTAGACTAAAACAAAACAATACGTTTCTTATTCTAGTATTAGCAGACCACAATAACCTGGAAGTGGGGGCGCTTTGGTCGGCTCGTGTGTTTACCTGTGCTCTACTGTTCTAACGACCAAACTATTTCCCCGTGAAGCTATTCGGCTCTTCACAGTACACACTGCAGTCAGAAAAATGGATATGGTTTTTACTTTCGGCAACGTCACCGCGTGTTTCCAACTGCACACCCGGCAGGCCAAGTGTGATTATATGTTGGTTGGGTACTACACAGGACTAATTGTTTGTGTACGGGTGTTTGTTCTCTTAATTTATAAATTATTTCTTTTCTGTAATAAAACTGCAAGATTAACATTGATATTGATAATGTTATTTCATGTTACGATGTCCAATCCAGGAATATTATGTTTGTATTTGGAGTCAAATTAATTTGTCTGTCTTCTATCGCTCTACACAACTTTATCTCATTACTCTCTAAAACTGAATTTATTTAACTAATGTCCTGCAAGCAATATATCTCGAGCGTATCGACTCTCTACCGCTTTCATATTTGGTTCACCAGAATACCGATTTTAATTTAAAGAGTGTGCTGAGAATACGCGAGTTACGCAGACTGAATTCCATAAAATATCGAAATAGGTTTTACTTTCCATACTTCTTACTGACAAATACAGAATAATCATCTTGTGGTGTTGCAGTTCTTCTTTTTATGTCCGTGCTTGCTAAGAAAACAGGAATTTCTCATCCTAAATACAGAATATTCACTAATTTCTCATGAACACTCACTAATTCAATTTTGGACTGTAAGCATATACACGTTTGTGCTCATCTGGGCCTGCTGCGACGTATATGTGATTCATGGACATTATATATTTTGTCATGAGTCCAAAGCACTGCTGTGCTTATGCATATTGCTTATTACTGTGGGCATATATCGACGTGATTGCCATCTTCAGGCTGCCTTTGAAATGTACATAGTCTGGTACAATATTTCAAAATTTTAGGTAGATAATTTAACGTATTATAGAATTACGGTTTGCTACGTACATCAGGTGCTTTTCATATCCATATGAGACCGATGTCTCAGTTGCTGTCACACTATTGTATAAGTTTGCTCGTTTGGTGTTGTTGCAGCTGTAGTAGGTGTTATATGGTTGCTGGAGCAGTGATTTGAGAAGTTGTATCGTTACACGCTGTTTGCTTCTATGGTACTCTGTGGGTTGTATCTTTGTTGTCACTAGTTAGTAGGCCTATAGTAACAAACAACATAATGTAACGCAGCAGTGCCTTGGTCTGATAACATAAACGTTTGTCGACTAAAATCTCTTCTTTTGCTCATAGCTACAAGTAAAGATATTCTACAAGATGCATCGCTAGATTCCCCTAGCAGTAGCCCAATTAACGCATTGTTAGATATTGGGTTGTGCTTGGTCTCTAATTATCAAGCCAATAACGATCTACGTTGCTGAAACGTACAATTTTAAAAATCACATAAGCCTTTCAGTATGACTGGCTTGCCCAATCTACCCGTGGTTGGCCTACTCGGCTATAGCTAAAGGACCTCTGTGTTGAATGAGTTTTGCTTAGACCTCCGGTACAGTGCGGTCTACAAGGACAGTTCTTCATTTCTGCTTCTCTTAAATTTCAATACTTTCTTGAAGTCGCAAGACTCAGGAGAAGAGTAAGTGGCATCATGACGCGTCCGCTTCTTCAAATAGATTTGAAGAGGTCGTAGACAAGAAGACACTGAATGTTCATGATATCTTGGATACAGCGTATCATACAGAAGTTTAACCAAACCACGTAAAACTTCGGTCAGTTACATCACCAATTTTATTTTGTGTTCAGCATCATATTCCACTGCAAGGGAAAGTCGATGACGGTTCTGTTTTCACATAACAGCCAGACTTCCTAGCTGACTCTTAGGATGAGAGTTCCAAAAATCATTTATTTTCGGAAGGTAAAACCTCCTTGTACATCTCCCTCCAAATGCATATTAAACTGAAACTTGTTGGGATGATCTAAGAAGCAAAATAATAGAGCAGGTGAAGCAGGATTCCGCCTTTTCCTTTAAGGCTGATACGACAAACGATTCTGGAGACATTATCGGCAGTCCTCTTAGACTGTTTAGAGATGGTGCTGAAATTTACCATCTTGTAGGGACATCAAATGACCATACTCACAAACGACGAATTTCACTGTACATGATGAATAGTGTGAAATCATCCACATGAGTACTAAAAGGACACCGCTAAATTTCTGTTACACGATAAGTCACACAAATCTAAAGACTGTAAACTCAAATAAATACAGTTATGAATAATGTTCAATGCGATAGAGTCCGCAGCTGCGATACATATCTTGAAAAATTTGAACATGACTTGTTGCTACATCAAAATCACAAATGTCAATAATGTATCTGATGTATTAAGCTTCTGTTTTAGATACTTGAAAATGGCTTAAGGCCGAAACTGTACAATCGTACATGAAATAAAGAGAATGGCAGCTGAAGGTAACATGAAATCTTTCAAAAAATTATGAATAACTTTAACTGGAAAGATCACATATGTAATTTCGTGGAAAAAACTATTTACATCTACATCTACATCTACACGGATACTCTTCAAATCACATTCAGGTGCCTGGCAGAGGGTTCATTGAACCACCTTCACAATCCTCTGTTATTCCGATCTCGTATAGCGCGCGGAAAGAATGATCACCTATATCTTTCCGTACGAACTCTGATTTCCCTTATTTTATCGTGGTGATCGTTCCTCCCTATGTAGGTCGGTGTCAACAAAATATTTTCGCATTCGGAGCAGAAAGTAGGTGATTGGAATTTCGTGAGAAGATTCCGTCGCAACGAAAAAGGCCGTTCTTTTAATGATGTCCATCCCAAATCCTGTATCATTTCTGTGACACTCTCTCCCATATTTCGCGATAATACAAAACGTGCTGGCTTTCTTTGAACTTTTTCGTTATACTCCGTCAGTCCTATCTGGTAAGGACCCCACTCCGCGTAGCAGTATTCTAAATGAGGACGGACAGTCGTAGTGTAGGCAGTCTCCTTAGCAGGTCTGTTACATTTTCTAAGTGTCCTGCCAATAAAACGCAGTCTTTGGTTAGCCTTCCCCACAACATTCTCTATGTGTTCCTCCCAATTTAAGTTGTTCGTAATTGTAATACTTAGGTATTTAGTTGAATTTACGGTTTTTAGATTAGACTGATTCATCGTGTAACCGAAGTTTAACGAGTTCCTTTTAGCACTCATGTGGATGACCTCACACTTTGCGTTATTTAGGGTCAACTGCTACTTTTCGTACCAGTCAGATATCTTTTCTAAATCGTTTTGAAGTTTGTTTTGTCTTCTGATGACTTTATTAGTCGATAAACGACAGCGTCATCTGCAAACAACCGAAGACGGCTGTTCAGATTGTCTCCAAAATCGTTTATACAGATAAGGAACAGCAAAGGGCCTATAATACTACCTTGGGGAACGCCAGAAATCACTTCTATTTTTCCATCAATTACTACGAACTGTGAACTCTCTGACAGGAAATCACAAATCCTGTCACACAACTGAGACGATATTCCATAAGCACGCAATTTCACTGCGAGCCACATGTGTGGTACAATGTCAAAAGCCTCCGGAAATCCAGAAATACGGAATCTATATGAAATTTCTTGTCAATAGCACTCAACACGTCATGTGAATAAAGAGCTAGTTGTGTTTCATAAGAACGATGTTTTCTAAATCCATGTTCACTGTGTGTCGATAGACCGTTTTCTTCGTGGTAATTCATAATGTTAGAACACAATTCATGTTCCAAAATCCTGCTGCATATCGACGTTAACGATATGGGCCTGTAATTTAGTGGATTACTCCTGCTACCTTTCTTGACTATTGGTGTGACCCGTGCAACTTTCCAGTCTTTGGGTACGGATCTTTCGTCGAGCGAACGGTTGTATATGATTGTTATGTATGGAACTAATGCATCAGCATACTCCGAAAGCAACCTAATTGGTATACCGTCTGGACCAGAGGACTTGCTTTTATTAAATGATTTAAGTCGCTTCACTACTTCGAGGATATTTACTACTACGTTACTCATGTTGGCAGCTGTTCTCGATTCGAATTCTAGAATATTTACTTCGTCTTCTTTTGTAAGGCATTCCGGAAGGCTGTGTTTACTAACTCTACTTTGGCAGCACTGTCTTCGATAATATCTCCATTGCTATCGCGCAGAGAAGGCATTGATTGTTTCTTGCCGCTAACATACTTCACATACGACCAGAATCTCTTTGGATTTTCTGCAAGTACACCAAAACCATGTAGCAAGTCCACCAAAGAGACTGCTTACACTACGCTTGCGGTGTGGGATCCGCGTCAGATAGGGCTGATGGTGGATATCAAAAAAGTTCAAAGAAGGGCAGTTTGTTTTGTATTATCACGAAATAGGGCAAGAGAGTGCCGCGGATATGATGCACTAATTGGGGAGGTAATCATCGAAACGAAGGCGTTTTTCGCTGCAGGTGGACTTTCTCGTGAAATTTCAATTACCAACTTTCTCCTCAGGGAGCGAAAATGCTTTGTTAGCACCCACCCACATAGGGAGAAATGAACATTATATTAAATTAATAGAAATCAGAGCTGTCAAAGAAAGATTTAAGTGTTCGCTTTTACAATTCGCCGTTCAGGAGTTGAACAGTAGGGAACTAGCTTGAAGGTGTTTCGATGAACCCTCTGCCAGGCGCTTAACTCTGAATTGCAGTGTAATCATGTAGATGGAAATTAGATGAATAACCTTCCAATCATGGACGAAATGACAACCGTCCTAGATACACAGAAGGCGTTTGACACAGTGCCACACTGCAGATTGTTTATGATGATTCGAGCATACAGATTAGGTTCTCAGATATTTAAGCGTCACAAAAGGTTTTTAAAGAATTCAGTACAGTGAGAGATCTGTGGAGATTTATCGTCAAGAGTGCCCAGGGAGGGGTGCCACGATTGCCCTTGTTCTCTATTCAGCTGCCCTTATCTACGTGTTTTATGTAACCCGCAACGCCTCTGAAAACCACATGCAAGACATTCATATTGAATCATCCCCAACTCTTTGTGGTTCCATTTTTAGGTACTCCACGTCGACGTCTGCTCGTAGATACGTATCGTTGGTAGGTTTTCTGGCTTTACTTCCCGACGTGACAGCGACAACTCCCCGATGAGGTGCGGGCCTTGTGTTTTGCTATTACTGCGAGTCTTGTGAATATCGTTTATATTTAGTAATTTGCCCGGCTAAAACTCTCCCCTTTTATGGTTAAGACAGCCTGCGCCACCTTTCGGAGGGAGTGGGGACGTCAAAGAGTCACAAAAATTCATATAAACAGTCCGTAAAACACGTAAACGTTCACTTCAGTTAGCGTGTTAGTTAATGCCTACGCTTTCCGCTAGATGGTGCTGACTTACTGCTGAATAGCTTTGGTTCCGTAAAACCTTCACTGATTAGCACTAGGTAAAAGAAAAAGGTACAACACCCTTGTATTTCACTTTTACTCTATATTCAAGGATTAAGATGGTGATGGATGATAGTCTATTTAAAAGGTTCCTAGCCTGGAGGAATCTAAATAGTCCGCAAATGCCGATATGCACGCGCTCTACGTCCAGATTCGCAACTAACAGCACATGTCACTTTCAAAAGTCCACACGTTAATATCTGAATACCGCTACCTCTGAATTCACTCGTATCAGCAGATAATTTGAGTTTCTGTCGTCTATATGACCGTAAAGTTCCAATCTAGCACTATCCTAAAATCCCCTTAATACTCCGTTGCTACCAACAGTCAGAGATCGTACACTACATCACTTCTAATCTCCCTAATATTCTAACAGTTTATTATGAATCTTAACACGATAAAGTCCAATCTAATTATTGTCTCGCTGACTGACATGGGTTCCCCGTCCTTTAACGAAACAATCAAGGAAAAAAGGCGGCAATAATGACGATCAGGCCTTTTTATAGGTTTTTCATCACAAGAGTTTAACGTCACTGCCTTATCCATGACGGAGCTTCCGTGGCTTTGCTGTACTTAGATGTTAAACTACTTGCTGATATACTATAATTTTGATCTGCAATTACCGAACTCTGATTCTACACTATTTTCCCCTCTAAAAATTCTATTCTTAATTTTAAATTATTCTTTCTATAGCTTTTATCACTGTAAACTGAACCGAGGTGTTACAATATTCTCTCGCTCTCTATCTGCAAACTGCTAGTGCTGTTGAAAAAAATTAACAAAAGCTTTTCGTAGGAAATTTATTGTATTTAAGTTTTGCACTGGTATGTGTTTCTGCTGGAGAACACAGTTTAAGAGTTATTCGAGAACAATTCATTGCAAGGTCACTTTTGTAAGTTTTTCGTGAATAACTCGAAAACTGCGGCCTCTAGCGAAAATGCATCTGAGCACAAAAATTAACTGCAATAAATTTACTATAAAAAGGTACTGCTCATTTGTTTCTGTAGGACTAAGAGTTTGTACATAATGAGTGAGAGAATACGAGTGGTCTTTGAAGGCGTTGCAGGTTGCATAAAATCCATATGCAATTGAATCGGCCGGCCAACACAAACGATTGGACGGATAGGGTGAGCAGCAATCTGCAACTGTTGGGTGATGATGTTGTGGTGCATGGAAAAGTGTCATCTTTAAGTGAGTGCAGGAGGGTACAGGATGACTTGGACAGAATTTATATTTGGTGTACTGAATGCTAGCTTGCCCTAAACGTGCAAAAATGTAACTTAATCCAAATGACTACGGAACCAGCCTGTGGAGCTCAAATAGAGTATTAATGGAGTGCTGCTGGACACAGTGTCACTCCACGTGATCCGCGGCGATCCTCGGGGATAGAGCAGTATCGGTGCCGAGAGCGGGCCAGACCGCGCCTGGGCCACCGAAAGCCACCGCCACTACGGCAGCAGGCAGTAATTAGCTGGCGAGGTCAGCGAGCGGAGCAGCGGTGCAGTCAGTGCGACGCGGCCGCCGTGGGGCCGTGGCGGCGGACCAATCGGAGCGCTTTTCAGAGGCTCTGCCAGCAGGCCACGGGATTTATTTTCCCCACTGCAGGGGCAGCCGGGCAACGAGGCGCTGATTGTGCCGGCGAGAGTAAAGGCGTGTACGGTAGGTCGGCGGGCCCAGCCTCCCAAACCAGGCACTGCCACAGTACAGGCCCAGCCCCAGCCAGTAATCGATGAACCAGCGGCCCGGCTCGGGGCCACCTGCCGTGAAAGGGGGGGGGGGGTGTCTGTTAACCAGGGGTCCGACAAAAATACGTAAACACTGCGAGAAATGCATAAATTTAAATTTTTTAGGCAAGGTGGCAGGTTGCGCTGATGTAACGGCAGCTGTGCAATGTTCTCAGTTCGCTGCATCTGTCAGTCATGGTCGAAACATTGTTCCTTGTTGATACCCACGAACTAATGCAACTCTCACCAAAGTGAATTTATATTGAATCTGCACAAGAAGGAAGTTATTGTCTGTTCTACGTGACTATGGAATAGGAGACAAACTTTTGCAAGCAATTAAAGGTCTTTACATGGATAGTCAGGCAACAGTTAGAGTTGACCGTAAATTGAGTTCATGGTTCAGAGTAGTATCACGGGTAAGACAAGGTTGCAACCTGTCTCCACTGTTGTTCATATTATTTATGGATCATATGTTGAAAACAGTAGACTGGCTGGGTGAGATTAAGATATGTGAACACAAAATAAGCAGTCTCGCATATGCGGATGACTTAGTTGTGATGGCAGATTCGATTGAAAGTTTGCAAAGTAATATTTCAGAGCTAGATCAGAATTGTAAGTACTATGGTATGAAGATTAGCATCTCCAAAACGAAAGTAATGTCAGTTGGAAAGAGATATAAACGGATTGAGTGCCAAGTAGGAGGAACAAAGTTAGAACAGGTGGACGGTTTCAAGTACTTACACTCCTGGAAATTGAAATAAGAACACCGTGAATTCATTGTCCCAGGAAGGGGAAACTTTATTGACACATTCCTGGGGTCAGATACATCACATGATCACACTGACAGAACCACAGGCACATAGACACAGGCAACAGAGCATGCACAATGTCGGCACTAGTACAGTGTATATCCACCTTTCGCAGCAATGCAGGCTGCTATTCTCCCATGGAGACGATCGTAGAGATGCTGGATGTAGTCCTGTGGAACGGCTTGCCATGCCATTTCCACCTGGCGCCTCAGTTGGACCAGCGTTCGTGCTGGACGTGCAGACCGCGTGAGACGACGCTTCATCCAGTCCCAAACATGCTCAATGGGGGACAGATCCGGAGATCTTGCTGGCCAGGGTAGTTGACTTACACCTTCTAGAGCACGTTGGGTGGCACGGGATACATGCGGACGTGCATTGTCCTGTTGGAACAGCAAGTTCCCTTGCCGGTCTAGGAATGGTAGAACGGTGGGTTCGATGACGGTTTGGATGTACCGTGCACTATTCAGTGTCCCCTCGACGATCACCAGTGGTGTACGGCCAGTGTAGGAGATCGCTCCCCACACCATGATGCCGGGTGTTGGCCCTGTGTGCCTCGGTCGTATGCAGTCCTGATTGTGGCGCTCACCTGCACGGCGCCAAACACGCATACGACCATCATTGGCACCAAGGCAGAAGCGACTCTCATCGCTGAAGACGACACGTCTCCATTCGTCCCTCCATTCACGCCTGTCGCGCGCGTAGCCCAGCTTCATGGAGACGGTTGCGAATGGTCCTCGCCGATACCCCAGGAGCAACAGTGTCCCTAATTTGCTGGGAAGTGGCGGTGCGGTCCCCTACGGCACTGCGTAGGATCCTACGGTCTTGGCGTGCATCCGTGCGTCGCTGCGGTCCGGTCCCAGGTCGACGGGCACGTGCACCCTCCGCCGACCACTGGCGACAACATCGATGTACTGTGGAGACCTCACGCCCCACGTGTTGAGCAATTCGGCGGTACGTCCACCCGGCCTCCCGCATGCCCACTATACGCCCTCGCTCAAAGTCCGTCAACTGCACATGCGGTTCACGTCCACGCTGTCGCGGCATGCTACCAGTGTTAAAGACTGCGATGAAGCTCCGTATGCCACGGCAAACTGGCTGACACTGACGGCGGCGGTGCACAAATGCTGCGCAGCTAGCGCCATTCGACGGCCAACACCGCGGTTCCTGGTGTGTCCGCTGTGCCGTGCGTGTGATCATTGCTTGTACAGCCCTCTCGCAGTGTCCGGAGCAAGTATGGTGCGTCTGACACACCGGTGTCAATGTGTTCTTTTTTCCATTTACAGGAGTGTAGGATGCATATTCTCACAGGATGGCAACATAGTCAAAGAACTGGAAGTGAGGTGTAGCAAAGCTAATGCAGTAAGCGCTCAGCTACGATCAACACTTTTCTGCAAGAAGGAAGTCAGTACCAAGACTAAGTAATCTGTGCACCGTTCAATCTTTAGACCAACTTTGTTGTATGGGAGCGAAAGCTGGGTGGGTCCTGGTTACCTTATCGATAAGGTTGAGGTTACGTATATGAAAGTAGCTAGGATGATTGCAGTCAGTAGTAGATGGGAAAAATGGCAGGAGGGTGTGCACAACGGGGAAATCAAAGAAAAACTGGGAATGAACTCTATAGGTGCAGCAGTCAGGGCGAACAGGCTTAGATGGTGGGGTCATGTTACACGCATGGGAGAAGCAAGGTTACCCAAGAGACTCATGGGTTCAGCAGTAGAGGGTAGGAGGAGTTGGGGCAGACCAAGGAGAAGGTACCTGGATTCGGTTCAGAATGATTTTGAAGTAATAGGCTTAACAGCAGAAGAGGCACCAATGTTAGCACTGAATAGGGGATCATGGAGGAATTTTATAAGGGGGAATATGCTGCAGACTGAACGCTGAAAGGCATAATCAGTCTTAGATGATGATGATGATGATGATGATTATGATGCACAAGGTATGTAACCGAATCTGACAATAGCCCCAATATAAATCCTAAGTGGGGTGGCTAGCCTCTCATATAATTTATTCATTAAATTAAGTGCTCGAAGTTCCCCTCCAAAGATGATGATGCAAAAGGATTCTGGTGAGTGTGCCTCGAAGATAAATGTCTTTCTACAAATCTACAATTACATTTGTTTTGTTTAAATGGAACACAGAATTGCTCAGTACATTGTACACGGGACAATCATGTATGTTAATGTAAACCAAACTTGGTAGAAGTGTTGGCGAGAACCTAGAAGAAACGACACTGCATGGGGTCTAGTGTGCTTCTCTACTAAGACCAGGGGTAGCAAAGGGAACAGTTGCAATGTACCGGGTGATCAAAAAGTCAGTATAAATTTGAAAACTTAATAAACCACGGAATAATGTTGATAAAGAGGTAAGAATTGACACACAGAAGAGAATGTAACGATGACTGACGAGGACAGCAATCACCCACCCTTCACTCCAAATTATATCACAAAGGCTTAACAGTATTGAGATCTGACGACTGCAGCGACCAGGGGAGATGCGACAATTCGTCCTGGTTCTCACAAAACAAATCGTGAACGATGTGAGACGTATGAACAGTCGTCCTGTCGTGTTTGAACACTAGATCACCACCGCCACGTTCACGGTTAGCCCTTTGGTATATACCTCGGTTGGAAGCTGTAAACATCCCGAACGAGCCGACCGAGGTGGCCGAGTGGTTCTAGGCGCTACAGTCTGGAACCGCGCGACCGCTACGTTCGCAGTTTCGAATCCTGCATCGGGCATGGATGTGTGTGATGTCAGGTTAGTTAGGCTTAAGTAGTTCTAACTTCTGGCGGACTGATGACAACTTCTGAGTCTCATAGTGCTCAGAGCCAAGCCATCCGAACAAACGTCAATTTCCATTGCTCTAGAGTCCACATTTTACGGATTCGGCACCACGTATTCCGGTTACAGGCATTTGCATGACACTGATGAGTGCTTTTGGAAGGCCAGCTCCTGCAGTTCTATCTTTAGTGAGCTCCACTCGTGTTTTTTGGTGCTGACGGAGTTCGAGAGTACGAAATTTAGCTCTGCACTGTCTTTTGCATCTATCGACCACTTACTTTTCGTCACAGTCCTCTTCGTTGATCTCCGTCACGGTGGCGGCGACGGACCAGTCGGCGAGTTTTTACAGAGGCGCTGCCAGCCAGCCACGGGACTTATTTTCCCCGCTGCGCCGGCAGCAGGCAGCGAGAGCCGGGCAACGAGGCACTGATTGTGCCGGCGAGAGTAAAGGCGTGTACGGTGGGTCGGCGGGCCCATCCGCCCAACCCAGCCGCTGCCACAGTGCAGGCCGTGAGGGGGGAGGGGGGGCGCACACCACCCCACCTCTGTGGGGAAGTGGATGGCACAGATAGCGATCCAATACCTGTTAGCAAGTACAGGGGTCCGACAAAAATACGTAAACACAGCGAGAAATGCATAAATTAAAATTCTAGGCAAGCTGGCAGGTTGTGCTGATGTAACGGCAGCTGTGCGATGTTCTCAATTCGCTGCAAGTGTCAGTCATGCACAAAACAATGTTCCTTGTTGATACCCACGAACTACTGCAAATCTCACCAAAGTGAATTTACTGGGTGATCAAAACGTCAGTATAAATTTGAAAACTTAATAAACCATGGAATAATGTAGATAGAGAGGTAAAAATTGACACACATGCTTGGAATGACATGGAGTTTTATTAGAACAAAGAAAACAAAGTTCACAAAATGTCCGACAGATGGCGCTGGACAGCAAAACGTCAGTGACTCCACATCACAATCGTGTATAAAAGGAGCTGTAATGAGAGAAAGAATCTTTACCTCCTTATGTATGTGTTATTTTATTCTTGTTTTAGTTGTCATGTCACTCGGCTGAAGAGCGGCGGATTGTGCTGCTGACAGCCCTCCCCTGCCCATATGGGGCAGGGGAATGAAATCACAATAAAGAAACAAAAAAAAAAAAAAAAGAGAAAGAATCAGATGCGGCAGCAGTAGCAGCATTTTGACGTTGCCTGAAAAGACGCTTTTAGTGAAGCTGTATTATCAGAATGGGGAATGTGCTAGTTCAGCGTTATGATCCTATCGCCATAGGAAGGAGATTCGAACGGGTAAAGGTCCGTTGACAAATGCAGCTGTGTCGAGAATGATTTCGAAGTTCGAAGTCACGGGTTGTTTGTACGACAGACGCCGTAGTGGCCGACGGAGCACACGGCGTAATACTGCAGATACTTCAGGAAGAAATGGAGACTGTAGCGGGTTCGTCTATGCACGGGGAAGTCAGCGCTCGTGCAGTCGCACGTCGCACCAGCATTCCATACACTACTGTTTGGTTGGCACTTAGGCGTACCCTCGGATGCTATCCGTACAAAATCTAACGGCAACATGAACTGTTTACCTGGCGATTTAGTGAATCGGAGGATATTACCGGTGTGGGCGTTTGAAAAGAAGGCGGAAGATGTCGATTGGTTGAGTAACGTGTTGTGGACCGATGAAGCTCATTCCACGCTCCGAGGGTCTGTCAACGCCCACAACTGCAGAATTTGGGCTACCCAAAATCCTAGAACTGTCGTGGATACTCCATTGCACGACGAGAAAGTCACGGTATGGGTTAGATTTACCACATCTGCCGTTATCGGGCCTTTTTCCTTCGAGGAAATGCGTGATTCTGATTTTGTAACTGCTACCGTGACGGGTGGGAGGTACGCCGATATGTTACAGAATCGCATCATCCTCAGCCTGTCTGATGAACAACTGCTGGAACGTACGATGTTTATGCAGGATGGCGCTCCACCCCATATTGCTAGACGCATGGAAGATCTCCTGCGCGTGTCGTTTGGTGATGATCGTGTGCTCAGCCGCCACTTTCGCCATGCTTGGCCTCCCAGTTTCCCAGACCTCAGTCCGTGCCATTATTGGCTTTGGGGTTACCTGAAGTCGCAGGTGTATCGTGATCGACCGACACCTCTAGGAATGCTGAAAGTCAACATCCGACGCCAATGCCTCACCATAACTCCGGACGCCGGCCGAATTGGCCGTGCGGTTAAGGGCGCTGCAGTCTGGAACCGCAAGACCGCTACGGTCGCAGGTTCGAATCCTGCCTCGGGCATGGATGTTTGTGATGTCCTTAGGTTAGTTAGGTTTAACTAGTTCTAAGTTCTAGGGGACTAATGACCTCAGCAGTTGAGTCCCATAGTGCTCAGAGCCATTTGAACCATTTGAACCATAATTCCGGACATGCTTTACAGTGTTGTTCACAACATTATTCCTCGACTACAGCTATTCTTGAGGAATGATGGTGGACATATTGAGCATTTCCTGTAAAGAACATCATATTTGCTTTGTCTCACTTTGTTATGCTAGTTATTGCTATTCTGATCTGATGAAGCGCTATCTGTCGGACATTTTTTGAACTTTTGTAATTCGGCCAGCTCTTTCGATATTCCATACGCTCTTATTTTCTTAGTTATTCGTAAGGTGGAACTCTATCGGAGATGATGCTGTTGTCTATAACAATGTAGCAAACCCTGAAAGCAGGACTTGTAGAGGACGAATGACTGGTGCAGGAAATGAAAGTTACGATGAACGTAAATTAATGTGAAATAGTTCATAATTTTAGGCTATCAAAGCCTCTACTGTTCGATTACGCTCTTGGCAATCAATCGCTCGCGGCACTGACAGCCATAAAATACACGCACCTGTACACCGAATATCTACTGCTACAGGCAAACGGCTGTTCGAAAGTACACAGCGCCACGGATGCAAAGCGGTGGGTTCGGTATTATGCTGTGAGGTTTTTCACGTGGGTCTTCTCTGTAGAAATATACGCGGATACCGAACACAACAACCGTGCGAGACCCAGTACTGTTTGTCTACGACACCCGAAAGCAGTGCATACCGGCTCCCAGGCAGATGATGTGTTCCTTGGCTTCAGGAAAACGTTCCGTACTGCGAAAAGCGTTGTGGAGCTTCCAGCGTTATTCACCAACATTAACGGTCCCGTTATACATCTTCGTGGTACTCCTGAAATTGCCTTTGCATCTATTAGTTTTGTTTCGTTAAGAGCGTCATTTGGCATTCTGTCTGTAATGAAGTGCTGAATCCAGTCACAAATCTGACACGATACTCAGTAAACTCGTGTTTTTTTCACTAATCAACAGTCAATGAACATGGCATCAAACAGGTCGCGCTCACAACGACCAGTCGGAGCTTAGTTGTTCAGGATCTCTGTTTGCCTAATCCACGTTGATTATTGTAGAGGAGATTTTGGTTTTCCTAAAACGTCATAATACGTGAACATAAAACATAAAACCTATCAAGGACTGATGTCAACGATGCAGACCTGTAAGTATTTTATTCTGCTTTATTGGAAATTGGCCGTCGCCTTAGAGCTGTTCCTCTGTACTACTACATAAACACAAGTCGGTTTTAATACTTTTTGTGAGATCTGAAATTTAAAAACCTCTCTCACACCGGCCTGATTTAGCTACACTGATCAGGATAGTAAAAAACATGCGTATATTAAGGGAATTTTCATTCACAAAGCAGGCTTATCACATTCACACAGTTCAATACTGTTCTATCCTGATTAAATTGAGCTTAACTTAAATTCAATAAGGCAGTGAAGCAATTTCGAAGTCTCGGTGCGACGAAAATTGTCAGTAGATCTCCTGAAAACATTTGTAATAATTATTAACTTTCGGTGACCACATGGGGAAGACCGGAGATCTGCTGGTAAGACCGTGTTAGCCCCTTTATTGAAAGTAATAAACTGGATATCTTGGGCGTACAAAACGGCAGGTTCGTTCAGTGTAAATCAGACGTTCCCCACTGATCCCACACTGTCAATAATAATACGCGAACACACTTACTTCAGTTTCGTTCATGTATTAAATTCCATCTCATACAGAATCTCATCAAGATGGCGACTAGCTCAACAATACATACATATACATCTTCGTTCTTTAACGGCTAATCGGCAAGACCTCAATCTTTCTTTTCATAAGAGAAAACATAGAGAGCAGAGAAGCTATTCCATGGAGTAAATGCACGCTCCAAGGAATAATAATGCTCGAAACTACTTTGCATTGATAATCATCGTATATTAAAGTTTAGGAATCGGTAAGATAAAAAGAGATATTTCGAGATATGTACTGAGTTATATAATTTATAAAATTTCTGAAAATATCGCGGAGAGACCGCTGCAAGAGACATTACACGGTGTTTAACGTAATTACCAAATATCTCGGAACGTTCTAGATCGATTGACGACAAATTTATACGCGATGCTCTAATAAACTTCGGGTGGACATAGGCTTCATGTTTTTTTTTAGTACATACGGTATATAAACATATATATTCTACGTAAAGAGTAAACGTTGTTAGCAAAAATCTCGAAAAGGTCTCGACCGATGGTTTCTAATTTTTACACGATACTGTTATAAACAGCAAGAAACGAAATGCTGTGCTGTTGTGTGCTGTAGAAATGGGTGGTTTCGTTTTTTTTTTCTCGCAGCCTGTTTTAAATATGATAGCAGGGCAGATTAAAACTGTTCAAAATACTGTCATTGGAGCTACTGTCCTCACTGATCCAGTAGCAGGACACATCTCTGATACCCCGCATACCAATGATCCCAACCTATTTAACCACATATTTTAAGCGATTTCAATTCCCAGTCCAGGTTAGCAGTAACAACAAAGAAGGCTCAACGTCGGAGAGAAAGGGAGACAGATGGACAGAGAGGAGGAAGGGGTGGAAATGGACATGAAGAGGAGGAAGCAGGAGATGGAAAGAGAGAGGAGCGAGGTGGAAGTTGGGGGAGATTGGGAGGGGGAGGGGGGGATCAGATGGACAGAAAGAAATGAAATCAAATGATCGTGTGGCAGAGATGGCCGGGAGGTCTCACCCGGTGAAGTTCGGCCCTGGGGTGCAAGTCTTATCGGAGGTCCAGAATGAGATTTTCACTCTGCAGCGGAGTGTGCGCTGATATGAAACTTCCTGGCAGATTAAAACTGTGTTCCAGGCCGAGACTCGAACTCGGCACCTTTGCCTCTCGCGGGCAAGTGCTCACCAACTGAGCTACCCAAGCACGACTGACGCCCCGTCCTCACGGCTTTACTTCTGCCAGCACCTCGTCTCCTACCTTCCAAAGCACGACTGACGCCCTGTCCTCACAGCTTTATTTCTGCCAGTACCTCGTCTCCTACCTTCCAAAGCTGTGAGGACGGGGCATCAGTCGTGCTTGGGTAGCTCAGTTGGTGAGCACTTGCCCGCGAAAGGCAAAGGTCCCGAGTTCGAGTCTAGGCCTGGCACACAGTTTTAATCTGCCAGGTTTTCATATCAGCGCACACTCCGCTGCAGAGTGAAAATCTCATTCTGGAAACATCCCCCAGGCTGTGGCTAAGCCATGTCTCCGCAATATCCTTTCTTTCAGGAGTGCTAGTTCTGCAAGGTTCGCTGGAGAGCTTCTGTAAAGTTTGGAAGGTAGGAGACGAGGTACTGGCAGAAGTAAAGCTGTGAGGACGTGGCGTCAGTCGTGCTTCGGTAGCTCAGTTGGTGAGCAGTTGCACGCGAAAGGCAAAGGTGCCGAGTTCGAGTCTCGGCCTGGAACACAGTTTTAATCTTCCGGGAAGTTTCATATCAGCGCACACTCCGCTGCAGAGTGAAAATCTCATTCTTCGAGTCTCGGCCTGGCACACAGTCTTGCACAGAGTTTTAATCTGCCAGGAAGTTTCTTATTGGAGGTGACGCCTCCTTGGGCGACTTGCGTGTCGGTGGTGATGAAATGATGAGGGCAACGCAACACCTAGTCCACGATCAGAGAAAATATCTAATACGGCCAGGAACCAGACCCAGGCCCGTTGCATGGTAGGCAAACACGTTATCACTTAGCTAAGCAGACGGACGGACAGAAAGTGGGGGGGGGGGGGGAGGAGACGAACAGAGAAAGATGGAGGAGGAGGAGGAGATCGACAGAGAAAGGGGGGAGGGAGGCAAGGATATTAGAATTTATATCTATTTCCCATACATATTTAGCAATTGCGAAGCATTACCGCATATAATTAAGTGCACTAGTCTTACGACCCTTCTCGGAAACGGAAAGAATTTGGTTTTTTTTCAGTTGCTAGCTACCCTTCGTTGCACCAGATAAAAGAACAAATTGGAAGAAGCTCTTAGAGATTATTTATAGAGGAGCAGGGTTAATGTAACTCTAGTGACAAACGACTAAACCCAGCCAGAGATGTGTTGTGGGAGAGTGCCAGCTGACATGGCGTGCTTGCCAACCTCTCGGGAGCAGCACTCAGTCAGAGCGGCCGAAGGCTTTGGGCCGAGTGATTACAAAGGCGGTTGCGGCGTGAGGCAGCCCTCAGCCAACGACTGCGCTCGCGGCCTCCTGGGAGGAGCGAGCAGCGCAGAGGCGCCTCCGCGTCGCGTTGCGGCTCGGCGATCATCACTTCGTTTACGTCAATTGTGGGACAAATGCCAATAATGAAAGGATTTCGGCTGGCGAAAAAACCAATGCATTTTAGGCTCTGCTTGACGAACTACGAGCGCCAAATGGATGGGGCCTGGTTATTGTTGGTCGTCCCTGACAGACTTCCGTCGTAATTCTTACAGCGGCAGACAAACACTAAGGGCGTATCTTCTACTGTTACAGTATAAAGATACGCAAACACACTGCCTGACATAAACAAAAGTTGAGACGCGTAGAAGGTGTGATGAGATGCCAATGTAACGTCGTACACGTGAGCACTATCAGCGAGCATGTAATTGATTAGAGTTGCAATTATCTCTGACAGGCAGGGCGGCCACCAGTGTTTAGACCCATGTGAGGGGCACTGAGATGCCGCGTACTGGTGTGAGCCAGCTTTATCACCACCTGAATGATTTGGGATATGGCCGGATTGTCGGTCTCCATTTGGCTGCAGATCGAATAGTGCACCATCCCAAATTATGGGGCATTCACATGTGACACTGGTCCGATCTTGGCCTGCATGGGAATATCAGTTCAGGCATTCTCGTCGTTCAGCTTCCGGTCGACCACATCTGAGCAACACAAGTGAGGACTGCCGTAACGTGCGCCAAGCAGATAATAACCATTTCACATCTACGCCTTCGGGTATGACTCCTGTTCACGGCTGGCAGCCGAAGGCCCACCCGTGTACCCTTGATAGCTGCACGACACAAAGCCTTACGCCTCGCCTGGGCCCGCCAACAGCGACATTGGACTGTTGATGACTTCGTCCCTATGTGTTACCTCTCGAGCGACGGGAAAGTGGTCCCATTTTTCAACAAAGGACAGTTCGCCCACACACCGCTGGTGTCTGTGCCAACTGTCTGCGTGATACTGCGGTACTCCCATAGCCAGCGAGATCACAAGATTGTCTGACAAGGGGAGGCCACGACGTTTGGAAGGCGCATTTACTGCAAACTTCGTACAATCGTAGTACTCCATGAGGACAATAAAATGTGTAAGCAGTAGCGCGTACTTCTCATGCGTTATTGAGAAAATCGCAAGACAATTTCGGTCGTCTAATATATATCCGTGCGTGGACATTTTAATCATGAAGCGGCGGCAGCCGACTGATGCCGGCACGGTAGCTCAGCGTGTTCGGTCAGAGGCTTAGCTGCCCTCTGTAATAAAAAAACTGAGCTAATCGATTAACAACGAACTGAAACGGGTGTCTTGTGACGTCCGCCCCGAGCAGATGCAACGAACTAAAACGGAAAAAAATGAGACTTTTTTTTTAAAAAAAAAAAGAGCGTGTTCGGTCAGAGCGTTATCTACCCTTTATAATAAAAACGACTGAGCGAATAGATCATCGAACAAACTGAGCGGGTGTCATCGGACGTCCGCCCTGAGCAAATTCAACGAACAATATAGAACAAAATGCTTTTTTTTTAAAAAAAAAAGTTTGGCATTCAAGCCGCTGGATCGAGTTCCGTTCGTCAGTTTCTTGTTTTTTTTTTTTTTTTTTTGTTTTCAACACAGTCATTTTCTTTATTATTTATATTACAATTGATGTAATGGGGAAAATACGTGTAATCGGATGAAATTTTATTAAATTTGCAATGTTATTTGGCAGTCTGCTAATTTTTATTATCACAAATAATGTAATATTCATAACTATCGACTAGTAAACGACCAGATGCATAAAGTCATACTGAAAATGTATGCTTGTCCGTGATTTGAGAAATCCCTTATACCTTGAAGAAGCCCGAAACCACTTGTTACCTCCAAGTTTTGACCAGCACAGACGGCTTTCGAAGGTGTACAATTAATCGTCGCTTTCGACATTACGAGTACAAGTTTCAGGATGGTATTTTTCGTATAAATATGGAAAACATAAAGTTAAACGGCACCAGCTCCATTGAATAAATGCTATGTTTCCGCATACGCAAGGTCTCTTGTCGTTTTCTGTGGAAAAACAAACCTTGTTAACATTTTGACGATAGTTTGGAAGCAAACCATGCATAACGCAGTATTTCCTTAAAAATAGGCGCTGATAATTGGTTATGCAGTATCGAGTGTATTTTAATAGCGTCTTCCGAGAAGCAATTTCTCGTTATCCTTAGATTAAATACGGACAGCTCTGAAGACACGGACAAGCATACATTTTCAGTTTCACTTTATGCTTTTGGTCGTTTACTAGTCGATAGTTACGAATATTATATTATTTGTGATAATAAAAATTAGTAGACTGCGAAATAACATTGTAAATTTAATAAAAGTTCATCCGATTACACGTATTTTTCCCATTATATCAATTGTAATATAAATAGTAAAGAAAATAACTGTCTTGAAAATTAAAAAAAAAAAACTGATGAACGGAACTCGATCCAATTATCCAGCGGCTTGAACGCCAACCACTTTTTTTTCTTTAAAAAAATGCAATTTGTCCTATATTGTTCACTGAATTTGTTCAGGGCGGATTTCCGATGACACCGGTTCACATTGTTCGTTCATCCATTCGCTCAGTTCTTTTATTAGAAATGGAAGCTAACGCTCTGACCGAACACGCTGAGCTATCGTGCCTTTGCCACTCGGCTGCAGTCGTTTCATGACTAAAATGGCAACGCACAGGTATATATTCGACGACAGAAATTATTTTGCGATTTTCTCAGTAACGCTTGAGAAGTACGCGCTACTGCCTACACATTTTGTTGTCCTCATGGAGAACTACGAGTGTACGAAGTTTACAGTAAATCCGCGTTGCGAACGTCAGGGTCTCCCGTTGTGAGATAGAACGTGCAGCAGACCAGCTCAGGCGTCAACTACGTCCCAGTGCTAGTACCCAGGATGCCGACGATCAGTTACAAGACTTGCTGGCCTCAGGAGAGGAAACAACGGCCTTCCCGACCGAATCAGTGCCTGCATCAAAGCCAGACTGGGGGCAACGCCATGCTGTTAAGTAGCCCCACACTTCCCAATTCCTTGTCTGTCTCCTCATCACAGTATGGGTACCATCGTATAAATGATGATTTCCGTATAATATCTTTTGTTTGTTTAGAAAATCAGTTTTGCTTTCTGTCTGCGACTGATTCGATATCCGTAACATCATCAGAGTTAACAAAATAAGGGTATCCCATTTACCATGACCACCACAAATAACTTCTTGCGCAGAAGTAAGATAAAACAAGCATCAAGCAGATGTTTCTTAGCTATCAGGTGAACTTATCAATATATGAAATGAACTTCGTGCGCGAGATCGCGATCATTGTGTGTATTTTGTGTGAAAAAAAAGAAGTCTCGATTATTAAAATTTATTTATTTATTGCGCTATTTAGGCTATTACACTCATGCTCATAAATTAAGGATAATGCTGATACATGGTGAAACAACGCTCTGGTGGGCGGTTTGCGGGTTTAAATCACCTCGGGGTATGACCATGGGGTGCATTTGACCTGAGGTGGTCGCACGGTGGCGCTGGCAGCAGTCCACATACGCAGAGGTGTGTTGGTGTATGTCAGAGTACGGTGCAGCGAGTAATTGAGCAGACGTTTTCAGACGTGCTAATGGTGACTGTGTGTTGAAAATGGCTCAAAGAACACATATTGATGACGTTATGAGGGGTAGAATACTAGGGTGACTGGAGGCTGGTCAAACACAGCAGGTCGTACCACGGGCCCCCCGTCTGCCACAAAGTGTGATCTCAAGATTATAGCAACGCTTCCAGCAGACAGGAAACGTGTCCAGGCGCTACAGTACGGGACGTCCACAGTGTACAACACCACAGGAAGACCGATATGTCACCATCAGTACCCGCAGACGGCCACAGAGTACTGCAGGTAGCCTTGCTGGGGACCTTACTGCAGCCACTGGAACAGTTGTCTCCAGACACACAGTCTACAGACGACTGAACAGACATGGTTTATTCGCGCGGAGACCTGCAAGGTGCATTCCACTGACCCCTGGTCTCAGGAGAGCCCGTACACCCTGGTGTCTAGAACACAGTACATGGTCATTGGAACAGTGGTCCCAGGTTATGTTCACAGACGAGTCCAGGTATAGTCTGAACAGCGGTTCTCGCCGGGTTTTCATCTGGCTTGAACCAGGAACCAGATACCAACCCCTTAATGTCCTTGAAAGGGACCTGTATGAAGGTCGTGGTTTGATGGTGTGGGGTGGTGCACGTACATCCCTGCATGTCTTTCACAGAGGAACTGCAACAGGTCAAGTGTATCGGGACGTCATTTTGCACGAGTATGTCCGCCTTTTCAGGGTTGCAGTGGGTCCTACCTTCCTCCTGATGGATGATAACGCACGACCCCACCGAACTGCCTTAGTTGAGGAGTACCTTGAAACGGAAAATATCAGGTGAATGGAGTGGCCTGCCTGTTCTCCAGACCTAAACTCCATCGAGCACGGTTTGTGGCACCACATTCTGCAATTATCCTTAATTTATGAGCCTGAGTGTATCACGATCAGATATCAAAGATCTCAGAACTTGCAAAAGAAGGTTCTGTGTCGGTAGAAAGAAATTATGCCTGATCCCAGGCTCTGATCGACCTCTACTGAAGGTTTCTGTGAGTAAAATGTAAGCCAACGAAGAGAAGGCACAAATTCTACTCGTTTATGGAGAATGTAAATTAGCAGTGTAGTATTGCAGTATTTTTTCTTATTCACAATACGGATATATGTAGTACAGTACCGAAGCACTGTTAGACTATATGCTGTGTACAGTAAAGCGCTCTTGATTAAAAACTGCCTTACCATTAATGTTTTTTAGTTTAGTTGGAGCGGAGAGTGGCGCTACCCAAATAAAGCAACTATGCAGTGAGTGAGATCCTGTAATGAACCCGGGCTTAGTTTTCTCCACTAACAGAGAATCTTCTTATAAGTTCTAAGCTTTTTTTACTTCTGATGATAACATTAAAAGGCGCAATAAATAAATAATAACTAGCGATATAGACTTTTGCTAAAAAATACCAGGTGGGGATTAACAAGCAAGATTGTCTTTCGTCTAACTCTGATATAAATAGCAACGTAAAGTTTTTAATCAGTTATGCACTCCTTTTCTTCAAGAGCATTCTAGAGCTATCACGGTCAAGCAATCCCGTAAGTACAAAAAATGGTTCAAATGGCTCTGAGCACTATGGGACTCAACTGCTGAGGTCATTAGTCCCCTAGAACTTAGAACTAGTTAAACCTAACTAACCTAAGGACATCACAAACATCCATGCCCAAGGCAGGATTCGAACCTGCGACCGTAGCGGTCTTGCGGTTCCAGACTGCAGCGCCTTTAACCGCACGGCCACTTCGGCCGGCCGTAAGTACAACAAGGTAATATAAACTGACTATGATTCTTTGGTAATAGCACGCACTGCCGATACCTGCAGTAACGTAATTCGTCCTCTTGCTGGAGCTGGAGTTGACAGCAAATAAATGCAAACACAAAGAAGATGTACGCTGTTGATTTAGCCGGTCACCTTCAGTTGAACGATTGTCTGAGTACAGTGTACACCTAAGAACAGAAAGCATTCCAGTGCAACTGTTGGTACAAGTGTACGTGAAGCATGTGACATGTTAGAATGCCGATGAGCTCTAGTTTTAGGAAGTCCAGTCTCCTGCTTAATCTGCTTCTGTTCATGTGTGAGTTCACTGCAGCAGAAGCCAGAACAGTAACTTCGACGGTTTCATCCTTGTGGCTTCTCCGACAACTGCGATCCCTCCGTTGAAGCTGCTGGTTTCCTGAAGTGTCACAAGAAGATCACAAATCATCCGCCGGGGAGATCGGTTCTTTTCAGGATGTCGCTATCTCCATCATTCCTTTGTCTTGGTAGCATTATGCCTTGCTCCAACTACACTAAAAGTAAAGTAATGATGATGCAGTTCTTAACAACAACTCGCTTTACTGTACCCAGTGTATAATTTAAAAGTGCCACAGTAGTGTACTACGTTTATCGGTACTGTAAATAAGAATGAGTTATTGCAGTATTACTTGCTAATTTACGTTCTCCATTGAAGAGTTGCATTTCTACCTCCTCTTCGCTGGCGTACAGTCTACTACACAAACTTCCAACTGGAGACGGTTGACTGAATGGCCGGTGAGCATTTTCCGCGATTTACGTTACTCTAGGTAACTGCACGGTGTGCTGGTCACAGGAAATTCAAAGCCAATTTGTGTTACGTTTCTCAATAACGTGATGGTATCGTGAATGGTACACTGTGATACGTTTTTGAACAGGTCTTGAGAAAGGGATTGGTCTACCGAATAAGAACTACACTACTGGCCTTTAAAACTGCTATACCAATAAGAAATAGAGATGATAAACGAGTATTCATTGGACAAACATATTATACTACAACTGACATGTGATTACATTTTCACGCAATTTGGGTGCATAGATCCTGAGAAATCAGTAGCCAGAACAACCACCTCTGGCCGTAATAACGGCCTTGATACGCTTGGGCATTGAGTCAAACAGAGCTTGGATGGCGTGTAACAGGTACAGCTGCCCATGCAGCTTCAACACGATACCACAATTCATCAAGAGTAGTGACTGGCGTATTGTGACGAGCCAGTTGCTCGGCCACCATTGACCAGACGTTTTCAATTGGTGAGAGAGCTGGAGAATCTGCTGGCCAGGGCAGCAGTCGAACATTTTCTGTATCCAGAAAACCCCGTACAGGACCTACAACATGCGGTCGTGCATTATACTGCTGAAATGTAGGGTTTCGCAGGGATCGAATGAAGGGTAGAGCCACGGGTCGTAACACATCTGAAATGTAACGTACACTGTTCAGAGTGCCGTGAATGCGAACTATAGGTGATCGAGACATGAAACCAATGCCACCCCATACCATCAGGCCGGGTGATACGCCAGTATGGCGATGACGAATACACGCTTCCAATGTGCGTTCACCGCGATGTTGCGAAACACGGATACGACCATCATGATCCTGTAAACAGAACATGGATTGATCCGAAAAAGTGACGTTTTGCCATTCGTGCACCCAGGTTCGTCGTTGAGTACACCATCGCAGGCGCTCCTCTCTGTGATGGGGACTGATGACCTTCGATGTTAAGTCCCATAGTGCTCAGAGCCATTTGAACTTTTTTTTTTTTTTTTTTTTTTTTTTTGTCTGTGATACAGCGTCAAGGGTAACCGCAGGCATGGTCTCCGAGCTGATAGCCCATGTTCCTGCAAGTGTCGTCTAACTGTTCGTGCAGATGGTTGTTGTCTTGCAAACGTGCCCATCTGTTGACTCAGGGATCGCGACGTGGCTGCACGACCCGTTACAGTCATGCGGATAAGATGCCTGTCATCTCGACTGCTATTGATACGAGGCCGTTGGGATCCAGCACGGCGTTCCGTATTACCCTCCTGAACCCACCGATTCCATATTCTGCTAGCAATCATTGGATCTCGACCAACGCGAGCAGCAGTGGCGCGATACGATAAACCACAATCGCGATAGGCTACAATCCGACCTTTATCAAAGTCGGAAACGTGATGGTACGCACTTCTCCTCCTTACACGAGGCATCACAACAACGTTTCACCAGGTAGCGCCGGTCAACTGCTGCTTGTGTATGAGAAATAGGTTGGAAACTTTCCTCATGTCAGCCCGTTGTAGGCATCGCCACCGACGCCAACCTTGTGTGAATGCTCTGAAAAGCCAATCATTTGCATATCAAAGCATCTTCTTCCTGTCGGTTAAATTTCGCGTTTGTAGCACGTCATCTTCGTGGTGTAGCAATTTTAATGGCCAGTAGTGTATAAGGTGCTGCTCAAAGAGAAGTGCTCACATCATTTCGAGGAACCAAATTACAAGAAAGGCAATCATGACGGTCAATGTCCCTTTGCTGGCTAAACAACATTTGCTTGTGATTCTTCGGTTTTTCCCGGCGTGTTTGTTAATATAACAGTCCACGGGTGTACTGCTGGTCCTTAGTGTCCAACGGGTACAATATTTCGACTATCAGACACGTGGCCATCATCAGGTGCGTTGACGAACTTAGCTCCTGTCCCCGCGAGTCGCTCCGTCCTCTTCGTCCGTGCCCCCAGCCGCTCCTCGGCGGACGCGAAGACGCTAGCGTGTGGAGGTGAGTGACGATGCGCTTTGATATCTGGAGAAGAGACTTAAATTTGTTCACACCGGTCGGGCGCATCATCAGCGCAGTTGGCCAGGTCGCGGCGCGACTCGCACCTTAAACCGCTGAAGAAGTACGTCGTGAAATCTGCCGTGCTTCACCAGAACTAAGCCTAAGAAGTCGAACATTACCAACGGAGAGAAGGCGGCTTTTCGGGACCTGAGAGACTGTTGTCTTACCTGTTGACAAAGACAATGCTACTGTTGTTCTTTCCCACAAGGACTACATTGAGAAGATGCAAAGCGTACCGGCCGACGACTCCTACAGGAAGGTCAACGCTGACTCCACAACAACAAGACTAGACCTCTTCTCGAGGACGCGAATTTACCAGAGGGGGTCGCCAAAGAAACTGTTAACTCGAGGATCTGTACCACCAATATTTTATGCACTCCGTAAAGTTCACAAAGATGGAGCGCCGTTGCGCCCCATTGTCAGCAGCATTTGGGCACCTACACATTTGCTGGAAAAATATCTGACAGAAATACTAAGCCCCTGTGGGTAAATGCCCTCATCACATCCGCAGTTCTGCAGATTTTGCAAAACGCCTCGATCACTTCAGGATGAAAGATATCCTTGTGTGTAGCTCGACGAGAGTCACTGGAGCTTATTGGTCGTGGTCGTGAATTTGTATGTGGAGTACTTCGAGGAGGAAGCCCTGGCGTCATCCAAATGGTAACTCACGTGTTTTTTCTGTTATGTGAATGACACGTTTGTGATCTGCCCCCATGGAAGGGACAAACTCCGTCACTTTCTTACACATACGAACTCCATACATCCGAATGTCACATTGCTGAAGACTGAGACCGAAGCAGATGAAAAATTACCATTCCTGGACGTCATGGTCAAGAGAAGAGCTGATGGTTCCCTGGACCACAGTGAATACCGGAGAAAGACATACACTTACCTCTATTTGCATGCACAGAGCAGCCACCACCCTTCACAGAGGAACGGGGTACTAAAAACACTAGTACACAAGGCGCGGACCAAATGGTAGATTAGACGCGGACTTCTCCCCATCACAGCATGGATGGGGAGAAGGGATGTGCAGAGGAAACGGAAGAAGTAACGGAGGAAGAGTCACCCATTGTCTTTAGACCGTACTTTGGTTCACTATTGGGAAAAATAGGAGGCATATTGTAGAAGTACACAATAAAAACTTTTTCCTGCCAGATAATATACGAGTATTACTGGGAAGCGTCAAAGATGATCCCGGTTTGCGGAAGGCCAGCGTATACGAGATTCCATGTCAGTGTGGAAAGATACACATTGGACAGATAGTGGGTGCCACGTTGCCGAGAACACAGAGGCACAAACGACTGATGCATCCCAATAAGTCAGCGGCCGCAGAGCACTATTTGACTGAGAACCACGCTATGGAGTACGAACGTACCAGGCTCTTGGCACAGACTTCCAAATACTCGAACAGAGTCGTCAGGTCATAGAAATTCGCACGAAGAACGATCTCATCAATACAGATTGAGGCTATAATCTTAGCAAGGCTTGGGAACTAGCACTGAGTTTAATTAAGCAGACTCTCAGCAAACAAAACGATCTGGCCACCAGGGCGGACAGAGAACTTACATCAACGCTGCCACAGACGCCGACACTAGTGTCTCCGCAACCGCCGACACGCGGCCGCGGATTAAGCGGATGGAGCGGCTCGCAGGACAGGGGCTATTAGTCGGCCGTGCGCCCTAAGGAACTCAGTTCGTCAGCACACCTGATGATGGCCACATGTGTGATCGCCGAAACACCGTCCACGTTATTTGGAATGGTCAAAATGAGACAACGCGTATTTCATTGTACAAAAATATACATTAAGGAGTAAATATTATAACCATGCTCAAGTCTCCCTTAAACACAAGTTGAAATAATTGTGTGTACAATGAAAAGCTTCAGGACATATTTGCTCCTTTATTATTTGAAAGTATAGCAACATTCATATGCAAGGCGTAAACAATAGCTCCTTACAATATACGACGAGACGAACTGAATGATATAGAACATTTGTCTGTGTGTGTGTGTGTGTGTGTGTGTGTGTGTGTGTGTGTGTCGTACGCAAGCCGTAAACAATAGCTGCTTACAATGTACGACAGTAGTGTTGGTGAAGTCGAGACGAACTGAATGATATACAACATTTGTATAGAACATTTGTGTGTGTGTGTGTGTGTGTGTGTGTGTGTGTGTGTGTGTGTGTGTGTGTGCGTATGTTTTGCCTCACAATATTGTGAATATTAACAGTATAAAATTAGCAATTAAATCGTTCCGTTTGTCTGGCCCTCCTAGTATGGAACTACTGTGCTCGTAAGGGGCGAATTTAAATGGAATTGTAAATGTAATTACTTTTTTCATAATGTTTAAAGAGATATTTTTTGCCATTTCCCTCATAGGAAAGTTTAAATTAATAATGGTACCGAAATACTTGACTAAACCGGTGGCGTATGAGAGTAAGAGAGTACTTAAAACCTCGCGAGGCGCGCGTGCGCGGCCGATTAGGTGAGTTTTGTAGGCCAATTTGAGATTTTCTCCCGGTCAGATAGATCGGAAGTGTCCTAAACCAATTTTTTCGTCTCGATTTCCCCTGTACCACTGTGGTATGTTGTAAACGATTGTCGTTTACGCCCTGTAGTAGTACAATTAAAAATGCTCTGCACTATTTTCGGCTTGGATAGCCACTGTCACGGAAAAAGGCAAACTATTGATTCGTAAATCTGGTGACCACCTTCTAACGACACAATTATGGCAAGACAGTAGTACCCGCTTAAAGTCACTCACCTGTGAAACCTAAAAGCACAGCGTAATTTTCGTTTGTGAGTTTATTAATTTAAATCCATAGTGTGGTCTGGAATACTTCAAAGTATACGCGCTGTTTTGTAATCTTAACCAGTGAGGTCATCTGGTAGTAGCATAAGGAACTATTTGCACAAATACTGTCATTTCTCTCTCAGAAGTTCAGTATTTGAGCATAATATTATTTGTGTATTTATTTATTTCAAAAGTTAAACTATACTGAAAATTAAAATGTTTGTTAACAAGAAACAATGTGTGCGAGACGCACTAGTTCGAGTCTTTTGGCATTCAAATATGAGGTTTGATTTCCAGCGTACTGTTACACTGCAGTAAATTATTCAGCGTAGTAACTGCTCTAGATTAGCTGAATGAGTGGTTACATTCATTAGTACATGAATAGTATTTTAATGTGCGTACATAATGGTGTGAATGATTACTGTCATTATTACGTTATTAGAATAATATGTTATTCAGTGTAACACATCGTCAGCAGCTACATGTCAACATTCCAAGTGTGTTAGGTGCTTTGTTTCATGCTAATTAGCGCCAGGAACTCCGATGTATCCATGGTTATATTTTCAATAAATCAACGTGTGTGTGTGTGTGTGTGTGTGTGTGTGTGTGTGTGTGTGTGTGTGTGTGCGTGTGTGCGTCTGACAGTCAGTCTGTCCGTGTCTGTGTTAGTACTGAAGTACTGAAGCGGGAAAGTCTCAATGTCCAGCTCTTTATCTGGAAACTGCATGAACAGGTGTATTCCAACTATATCTAAAATTACGTAAGTTATTTGTGATATCTATGCAACAATAAGTGAGGGTTGCTGTCGTGTGCTCACATGTCAAAGTCGCTCTATATCTCTACGATGAGAGTGGAATATAACCACATCAGAGTTTGGGTTGCGTGGCATGGCAGTATGCGATCTAACTTTCTCCAGCTGGAAGTGCATGCTGTGGTGTCACCGCCAGACACCACACTTGCTAGGTGGTAGCCTTTAAATCGGCCGCGGTCCGTTAGTATACGTCGGACCCGCGTGTCGCCACTATCAGTGATTGCAGACCGAGCGCCGCCACACGGCAGGTCTAGAGAGACTTACTAGCACTCGCCCAGTTGTACAGCCGACTTTGCTAGCGATGGTTCACTGCCTACTTACGTTCTCATTTGCCGAGACGATAGTTTAGCGTAGCCTTCAGCTGCGTCATTTGCTACGACCTAGCAAGGCGCCATTATCAGTTACTATTGATAGTGTGAATCATGTACCGTCAAGACCGACGTTCATCATTAATGGATTAAAGTCAAGTATTCCACCAGCTACGTCCGTTTTTCTAAATTCTAATTTCCTTGTCCTGTTCCAGACCTCACGCCAGCCTGCGTGAGCTAAAACGCGTGCATTACGGCCTCCTCTAGTAACACGGTGTTGGCTCGCCTGCCAACCACAATACATACAGTATACATCACTAACAGAAGGATATCTGATACTTCAGTCACAGGAAACCGGCCGACTGGACAAGATTTGAGACGACTATTCTATATTTTCTATTTATCTAATAGAGAAAGGAGACAATTTTCTAGCTGAAGCGTTATGTTTATATCGTGTGCTAGAGTGGTCAGGTGATTGGGTGTCACTCGTCTTACGTCTGTAGGCGAAATTTCCACTGTCCTAAACATCCCTAGATCCACTGTTTCCGATGTGATAGTGAAGTGGAAACGTGAAGGGACACATACAGCACAAATGCATACATGCCGACATCGTCTGTGTCGTAATGTGTAATAGGCGCACATCTACTCCAGACCATCAGACAGGAATTCCAAACTGCATCAGCGTCCACTGTAAGTACTATGACAGTTGGGCGGGAGATGAGAAAACTTCAATTTTATTGTCGAGCGCCTGCTCACAAGCCACACATCACGCCGGTAAATGACAAATGGTGGCTCGTTTGGTGTAAGGAGCGTAAACATTGGACGATTCAACTGTGGAAAAACCTTGTGTGGGGGATCAATAACGGTACATAATGTGGCGATCCGGTGGCAGGGAGCGGTTATGGCGAATGCCCGGTCATCTGACGGCGAGTTTTTCATGGAGGGGGCTTGCACCCCTAGGGGTGTTTTGCGTGCCACTATCACAGCACTGGGCAACATTTATGTTTTAAGCACCTTCTTGCTTCCCACTATTGAACAGCAATTCGGGGATAGCGATTGCATCTTACAATACGATCGGGCACCTGTTCTTAATGCATGGAATGTGGCGGAGTGGTTACACGACATTAACATCCCTGTAATGGATTGGCCTGCACAGACTACTGACCTGAATGTTATAGAACACCTTTGGGACGATTTGGAAGCCGACGTTGTGTTGACCTCACCGACCGACATCGATACCTCTCCTCATTGCTGCACTCCGTGAGGAATGGACTACCATTCCCCAAGTAACCTTCCAGCAACTGACTGAATGTGTGCCTGAGAGAGTAGAAGCTGTCATCAAGGCTAAGGGTGGGCCAACACCACACTGAATTCCAGCATTGCCGATCGAGGGCGCAACGAACTTTTAAGACATATTCAGCCAGGTGTCTGGATACTTTTGATCATATATATATATATATATATATATATATATATATATATATATATATATGTGTGTGTGTGTGTGTGTGTGTGTGTGTGTGTGTGTGTGTCTGAAATAGTACTGATGTACTGAGACGGGAAAATTTCAATGTACCGTTCCTTATCTGGAAACTACATGTATAGATACATTTCAACCGCACCTAAAATTGCTTAACTAACTTGTGATAATCTCTGCAACAGTACCTGACGGTTTCTGTGGGTGTTCAAATGTAAAAAGTCGCTATATAGCCCTAAAATATGCATGGAATATTAACACATCAAGGTTTGGATGGCGTGACCTGGCTGTATACGATTTAAGTTTCCCCAGCTGCAAGTGCATACAGTATGCATCTCTGACGGGAAGATTTCTGATACTTGAGTTACAGGAAACTGGCTGACTGGATAAGAATTCAGGCAACTGTTCTACATTTTTTATTTCTTCAATGGAGAAATGAGCCAATTTCCTAGCTGAAACGTTGCGTTTATATCCTCTGCCATGGTTGGGGATCATACCAAGCTACTGGCATGCTTCAATTGGATGACAGTACCCTCAACGACGATCAGCTGTACGAAATTAACCACTGTCACGAGCAAGATGACTTCGCCCACTAGACCAATAAACGGGTGGACACCTGTCAACAATTTATTTTCCGTTTTAAGAGGAGGGTGATGGGTTCCTTTACAACACTGTGACAGGTGAGGAAAGCTTAGTTCACCATTTCGACCTCGAAAGCAACAGAGTACAAATGAAGTTCCACCACAGAGGATCACCAACGCAAAAAAGTTCAAGACAGTGCCACCTGCAGGCAAAGTCATGTTGACAGTGTTCTGGGATGTTCAAAGTGTGTGGCGTATTTTGAATTCATGCCCAAATTCACCACGGTAAATTCTGCCAGACCCTCAGAAAACGGAAACGAAGAATTCGAAGAGTCCGCCTACACATGGAGCTTTCTTTCAGAATGACAACGCCAGACCGCACACGAGCGTTGCGGCAACTGCAACAATCCTGCACCACTGATTCCCTGTCATCGATATATTCAATACAGTCCCGATATGACCCCATTTCTTGGCTCTACTTTTATCTGTTTTCAAAACTTAAGGAACACCTTCAAGAAGTTCACTTTGATAGTAGTTCAAATAACTCTGACCACAATGGGACTTAACTTCGGAGGTCATCAATCCCCTAGGACTTAGAACTAGTTAAACCTAACTAACCTAAGGACGTCACACACATCCATGCCCGAGGCAGGATTCGAACCTGCGACCGTAGCGGTCGCGCGGTTCCAGACTGTAGCGCCTAGAACCTCTTGATAGTAGTGAAGCAGTGTAAGCAGAGGTAAAGTTGTGGCTCCGCCAGCAAATTAACACAGTCTGCGGTGACGGCAACAAGACGCTGGTGTCTTTTGAAGAAATGTGTTGGTCGCAAGGGTGACTATGTTGAGCAATAAATGTGTAGACATGAAGAATAAAGATGCAGAATGTTAATGAAGTTTTATTAGAAAATCGTGAAGAGTTTTCGCTTCGGAGCCATTACTTTTCAGCTCGGTCCCATATGTATGCTTCAGTAGAGACAAACGCTTTTAAGAGTTAGTAGTATTGACCGAAGAAACACGGTTAACCATAGAGCCTTTTGCTGTATTGATGTAATCATGTATATTTAGCCCATGCGATTAGAAGGAGATGAAAATTGCTGCGAGGTGTGGATAAACCATTGAACAGCGCAATGTGCACCATCTTGTGAGAGAGCGCGTGCTTTCTGTTTCTCTTACATGTTGCAGCTATCACCCATTTGTGTGTTTAGGCGTCAACATGAACTGACAAAGCTTCCAGATCTGCGGTGACTAGCATACTTCAATGACAGTACGTGTTACTACAAGTTTTGTGTGATAGAAACCTGAAAACTCACGCCTGTAACCTACACCATAGTTTGTTTATACTTTCCATTCGCCCGGTGAAGGGACGCGGTTCTTTTCAGCCGTAATTTCGGTATACTGGGAAGGAGGAAAAAGTTGCCCCAGTGCGAAATATTTAGGAGAGAACGTACAGCTCCTTTATTTTCCTGTCAACCTAGGGAAACCACCAAAAACATTGGTGGGACCAGGAGACTGGATCTAATGTTCTTGACAAAATGTGGCATTCAGTGTATCTGACTTGCATGTTAGGTGTACCGGCGACACACACGTGCGCTGCGGGTTGCCCCTGTTCACCGGCGCGCCTGATGAAGGAACGCCAGAGATGCGGGGTTCGGTGGCTGTTTTGGGCGGCGATCGATGATGGCTGAGCGGCTCACGGCCGACTGGCGGCTACGCACTCGCCGGCTCACACGCACACTGTGTATCGATTGCGGTGCCGACAGGGACTAAACGCACGGCAAGTAACAGCGAGTGCGCTTAAAGGGACAACAGACCCGCCAGTAGCCCCTACTACAACCACGCCGCCGTCGGCGACGTGGCTGTTCATTATAGTCCCCCCCCCCCCCCCCCCTGTCAGTGTACTGTGAGTCGAACGGGACGACGAGAAAGTGACGAAATAACGTCGCCGTTGTTTTGTGGGAGAATGGTTAGGCTCTAAGCAGGCAGTAATTAAACAGGAACAGTTTAAGGGGGCTTGGGTGCCAAACGGGCTGACTAGGAGCAGGAGAGATACAACAGGACATTTTAATTTACACAGTCTACACTCTTACAAATAAATTAATGAAACTTTGTCAGTCTACAACTGAAAGTACGGTTTGTATGCTGTCATCGAAGACTCTCTCTTACTTATGAAGAAAAGTGTACCTATTACAACAAATGCAGCCAATAGTAAGAGAAAAAGATGATGAAATTTCACATGTTAAAAAAATTATTTCTTATGTTTTTGAACTTCCACTGCTATGAGTGCGAATTCTGAATCCTCCCTGGTCATGCTGACAAAGTTTTATGAATTCATTTGTAAAAGTATAGACAGTGGAAGTTAAAACGTCCTGTGGTGCCTCTTCTGCTCCAAGTCGGCCTGTTTGCGTCCTACACCCGGTTACAAATAGTACACACACAGTACCGAACTCTTACAAATTTAAATTTGTTTCACAAAAGACATGTAAGTATAGTTACACATCAGTTGCTGTCATAAGCTTTATTAAGTTGCTACTACTTGTGATCGTAGACATCTTCTGACACCTGACAGATAACAACAAAAGCGGACCGTAATACAAACAGCAAATTTTAAAAATTTTAAAATGACATAAATTCATATTATGTATTGCACAACGTCGATATGTACTAGTCAAAACATTCGTTATAGCATATTATTTTCTGATGCATTACAAAAAAATGGTTCAAATGTCTCTGAGCACTATGCGACTTAACCTCTGAGGTCATCAGTCGCCTAGAACTTAGAACTAATTAAAGCTAACTAACACACATTCATGCCCGAAGCAAGATTCGAACCTGCGACCGTAGCGGTCGCTCGGCTCCAGACTGTAGCGCCTAGAACCGCACGGCCACTCCGGCCGGCGATGCATAACAAACTGTTGCCTTAATATTTAGTGAAATAGGCAAGCATCAGTGCTGTTATTAACTATCATTAATACACTTTTCCTATACGGGTACATACACACTTTCAGTAGACAATGTGGCAAGGACGTGCCTTGTATACCTTTAAAACTTATTCTTAATCTACTCACATCGCTTCCCTGTCGAAAAGTTCGTTTTTACATAGATGAAAAACTCATTTACCTTGTCTGTAGGCTATTCCTTTGCAGATTCACTATATAATTGGACCTACAGCGAGTTCAGATGCCACCAACAAGGCGAGACAGATGTGTCCATCACCCAAGTCTTCACTATAGATACAACAGCGAGACAATTGCCTCTTCCGCATATGCAAACGAGTCTGCTGTCTTTCTGTATGGATGTTTAAAAAGTAAATACCTATTACGTCTTAAGTTATATATTTTTCTACCATTTAACTGAAACTAATACCTAAGTACAACTATAATTCACTTCTCAATTTTCAGTTACTAAAACTTGTACAATCGGCAATGTAGTTGCTAACTTGCGTTGGTGTTAACATAATAATAACCAAGAAAACAATACCTGCGTGGGGTTACAGTTTTCTTGGGTTACTTATCGATGTATTCTCACCTACTTCTCCTTTACTTCCCTCGCAAACTGTAGCACCATTCAGTATGTGAGCTAATACGGCCCTATTATAACAGGCGATACTGGAATTTTATTTTATTTATTTATTCGAATAACCCTTTTGGAGGATAAATCAACTTTGCTTTTTGGAAGATAAATCAACCTTGCTTTTGCTTCTTTGTATTTAATTTTCGTTACTCCCAGACTTCCTTCATATTTCAACAGTGTCATTCCTTTTCTTCCTGAGTCCACTTTTTCCTTTTGCAGACCTCTTCCTTTCCTGAAATCCTACCTTTTATGTTCCTTCTCTAAGAAGTATTCCGGTATCTTTTATGTACATTCTGATTCCTGTGTTTTTCATATCTTTGTCAATGTCGTGTAATCATGTTGGTTTAGATTTGTAGCTGTTTACTAAATTGCAGATCTGCTTGGTTAGTCTGTTACTGTCCATTCGGTACATGTGACTGTGAAACTTCCAGTTTAAGACAAGCCGCAAAGCAACAAAACTCTTCCGGAAAAAACGATGCTGTGATACAGAGATGAAATGGCCCATGCGAACAGCTTAGCGACTGTGAGGCAGTGAACTGCAACGGACTGAACTCACATACTTGATTATAACGACCTTTTATCTTGGCTGCCAAAAAAGGGACAAACTACTTACAATAAAATGCGTGTGTGTGTGTGTGTGAGAGAGAGAGAGAGAGAGAGAGAGAGAGAAGTTGTCAGTATATACGCTCTGGAAATGAGCCGTAAAGTAATAACGACAAAAAATTGCTGGAATGCTACAGTATATTTCTGCGATCTCTGCTGATTTCAATACCCCAGCTGCATCGGTAGTGCTATTTCAGGAATGTCACAGGGCGAAATGTGATAACACCTTACAATATGTTCCGGACATTCCACCCTACAGCTCAGTACACTCGTATTGAGGTATTGGAAGACGGGACACCTGTTCGCCTGAGAACGTTAGGAGTTTCTTTAGATGGATAACAGCACCTTATATCGTATAGAGATAAAGATATTGCTTCAAATATTTCTCGAAAGGTTCTCCCATAGCTTAATATGACGATACATTATTTAGTTTACGTCGTCACCTTGTTCCTGTTTTTGATATCGCAGGACCTTAGGTTTCTTTGCATTTCATAACGTGTATCTACAAAAACTAGTGAAATCAGTATAAATCATGCCACACAGGCTGTGGCTTGTGTGCAAATACAAGGATTCGTTAAGATCCTGGCAAACGCAAAAAAAGTAAGCATAAGTATTTAAAGGTGAAATCACAAACAGTTTAGAATATTTGTGATGAAAGCGTTCAGTCTTCCATAGGTCTCATCAAAGGTCAGCACAGGTTTACGGTCCAGTTTCTTTCTTGTTTATGTCAATGATCTTGACCTGCGTGTTTATTCAAATAAACGGTTCTGTTTCCTGAAGACACAAGATTATTAGTAAATGCAGCAAAAAAATTAAGATATTAAGCATGTAGTAATCTCTGAGTCAACTCAGTTAATGGAAAAAAAAATCAAGTCACTGGAGGCAAACTGACGCATTGTCCAGAAGTCACTATACAAATTAGCACGTTATAAGTAAAGTGATAATACAATCTCTTGATATTTCAATACAGAGTGATATCAAATGAGACAAAATTGTTGATTTTATCAGTACCACAATGTGTGCGGATTCCTAATAAGATTCAAATATTAGTAACTTGATTAAGTATTGCTTACCACGCATGTTTTCGTACACGTCTGGGATACGACCTGGGGAAACTCACTGGAAGCTGAGTGGACCTGCAGATAATAGTTTTAAAAAAGGTGCGAAATTAGACAGTCGTGTCAACCATTGTTTAAAACACTAAATGTGCTATTGCCCTGCCGATATATAGAAGACTCACTAACACACACCTTAAAAGTAACGTAATGATGGGTAATAGTAACAGGAAAAAATGCTGATACACAGAATCACAGTACAGGATCAAAAGCAAACTTTCATTTTGTCTCAGCAGATGTAAATTTGCGTGAGAAAGTTGTGCCGATACCGCAACAAAATTGTTCTATAAATTCCACAAAATATAAAACGCATAAAAATAACAATGTATCTCAAACACACGCCTATCGTATCGCGACTTCTGTTCAGTAAGCGGAATAAGTAAACTTTGGTATATCTACACACAAAGATAATTATTTTCCAGTGCAACCACTAGATAAAAGACAAATCGTTCAGTGGATTGTACTGAAAATAATCTAATAAATAAATAATGTCCACAGAACCAAGATCTTTCCATAATATCAAATGTTACTCGGAAATTGTTAGAAGTGCCGCTAAAAGAAAATAAAGAGATTCGCGTTTATTGGCGGATTCTGGAGAAATGCATGCACTTGTGTGTCTCTTCGTTCAGTTCTCTAATCCGCATTAATTATGTGGAATATTAGTTCTGTTAACTAAGATCTTCCGTTAAATGTATAACTACACCTGAACGAAGAACCGTTTTGAACTTCGTAACAGCGTTGTGGGAGTAGGCACTAAGTTATACTGATAAATTAATGTCAACTACCCCTCCAAGATACCGACCGAGGTAGTGCTAATGCAGATACACGGGATTTTTTCTCGAAGGAAGCAGGGCTTAAATACCCTTTAGATTTCCTATGCCCTCAGTTATTTGTTGCAAGCTAATAACGGGATGGTTTCAAACAGCGCGTCTTCTCTAGCTTTCCATGGCTCATTCTCTCTACGTCGACAGATAGTAATGTTCTGAACTTCCGCCACTCCTGACACAGGGAAACATCCTCACATAATACTGGTGAGTCGGAACTTCACGTGACCGGCACTTGTGTCTTTTGAAAAATATTAGCTTTATCACACCTTTATTCTGCTGAAAAAGTATATTAGACTACAGAATTGAATGATGTTTTTATTTCAAATTTCTTCACCGTCACAATAGATAAATCCCGACAATTTACCAGTCCTTCACGTCCTGAAGTAAACTAACAGATGTTCACATTTTCTTTAGATCTATCACTTTGCACTTCTCCAGACACCGAACTGACTGCCCGAAAGCTTAGCAAATCATTGCACATTCGAAGCCGTGTGGTCCAGCGCACAGAAATGTGCGTAAATTCTGTCTCGCAGTTGACCTTTCGGTATCAGGAGCGGGGTAACGCTCTCAGTGCTGCACTTCCTACGACCTTTAACCTTTCTAGGAAGGCGGTTCCCTCTAGGCAGCTAACTGAATCAGTCCTAGGTTCACCGAGGAAATCCGCCAGAAAAAAAATGAGGTGTCCCTGCCGTGATCCGATTTAGCGTCTTACGATCTGGAAGTATATTCTCGACGATAAGTAGTCTCATCTCCTTCTGTTAGGATATTATTCACGAAACCTTCCCGAACGCTGTGATTTCATAAAATATAGGAATTCTGTTAGCCCCACAAAACCGAATGTTTTGTTTTCTGAAGGACAATTGCACCATGACGAAGTCGTCAGTGATTGAACGTCTAATTTCAGGTTGGACGTCAGGAGGTTTAAAATTTTTTGAACTTCGACATTCACAAGAGGAAACTTGGATTCTGATTTTATGCTTACGCAAAATCATTGTGTATTCTACGTGACATCACACATTATACAAAGATAATTTGATACTGACCCTTATATTATTTATGTCTAGTTTCAGTCATAAACACGAAGTATTGTTTGTTTATTTCCCCATTACTGTCGCTTTTTCATCTCCGCATAGCTATCGCTTCCTAAGGCATTGCTTCAGATACTCAGGTCTGGACGTGGTCGTACGGTCCTTTACTACCCATCACCCCTAAAACTACAGTTCTGAGCAATAATTCATGTTGTATTTTGATTTTTTTATGTTCTTTATTAGGCATTTTTGCCTCATTACTTGAATCTCCTATCCTTACTCGATCAACCCATCTGATCTTGAGCAGTCTCCCATAACACCACATCTGAAAGACTCCCAGTGGTTTCATTTCTTTCTTTCTTTCCCATTGTTTCGAATCACAACCAGTTACAGGTAAGTTTCAAACACGGCTATTCATAACTCCATTAACATCGCTAGTACAAGTTTAATATTTTACCATCCAGCATGTCCGTCTATTGCGCAGATTACATGAATTTTCTTATGATTGTGCCCATGCTTCGACATTCCCTGGCTCGTTCGCCGTGTTGTAACTGTTCTATTAGCTGGCTGGTGATGTTCGGATCATATGTTAGACTCTCATCTGCTGCAGGTCTTTATGAAATCTTCTAAGTTTTCAAGTCTCGTTACTTCGACTAAAACACTCAGGCTTTCGTCAGCTGTCTCCGCAATCAACAGCGCGTCACTGCGTCTCTCTCTGGAAGGTTCCAGACTCTACTATCGACCTATTCAGGCCAAACACCGTATAAGATTCACAGTCAGTGGTTAATTACTGATGACGATGACGGAGTCAGCTGCTCAAAACTGGAGTGTTTCGAAGTGACGCGGCTTAAAAAGTCCGAATATTTTATTCATGCACGCCTAGAAAAGTATAAATAGCAACACATTCTGATTATTCAGGAAGCTAAGGTGCGTCTATACTTCCGTGTGTGTTCAATAAACCTGCTTTCAGTATAATGTGTTCGTCCTAGTTGACGATCGTGCACTCATAATGGGCACCTGATTTTATTCGTATAATTTACGTGACGTATTTTTCCGGAGACGCCTGGTATCGTAGACATCACGTCGCCGTGGCTCCAACAGGGCTACGCAAAAGCCATCGCCTCTGAGGGAGGAAAACCAACGAGATACTGTCCGTATTGTCAAGATACTACTGAATGCAAAAGCAACGGTGTGTAAGATGCATGTCAGATATCCTACACTTGTTTCGGAAGACGCTGGCCAGAATCCAACAATTCTATAACAATTGTATAACAGAGCCCAAACCCAGCGGGGAACGACACAGTCGGATATGGTTCAAATGGTTCCAATGGCTCTGAGCTCTATGGGACTTAACATCTGTGGTCATCAGTCCCCTAGAACTTAGAACTACTTAAACCTAACTAACCTAAGGACATCACACACATCCATGTCCGATGCAGGATTCGAACCTGCGACCGTAGCGGTCCCGCCGCTCCAGACTAAAGCGCCTAGAACCGCACGGCCACACCGACCGGCAGTCCGATATAGAGAGAGAGTTTTGGTGCTGTCACACAGTGAACCTGAGCAAGACGGAAACCCGAAATGGCTCATGCGAAATAAGAAATGTGGCAGATAGAATCTATTAAGCTCACCTTTTGAAGGATATCACAACAACGTAGGACTTCATGAAATGATGCCTGCAGGTTGAGGCACTGTACCAGAAAAGTGTACGCCAAAAAACGTTCGATTGATTTCCGAATGTCGCATTGATGGCAGTCATGGAAGACCATCGGGATCTCGCGTCCCTGATACGATGAACGACAGGAGAAGAGATACAAAGATTTATATGTTTCTTAACATCTAACGCAGACAGCTGGAAACTGTAACACTGACTGTGCAGGTGCAAACCGATACTGAAGAATGGAGTCGGAAACTCTTAATTTACGCCGCAACCCCCAGACAACACGCAAGTTTCTCTACGAGGCAGAAACAACCGATCCCTCGCTAGTTTGATGGCTATGCAGACTATTACGCTGCAAGTCGTCAACCAATAACGCATTTCTATGCACGCCGGGCAATCGCAACAGAATGCAGACGACCCTTAGAATGGAGTCCATCGCCGTATCGTTGCTGAAGTGACTGGAACGCGCCACAGTCGTATCCCGTCGGCCTATGTTTGTTCTTCCAGCCGCTCTCCCAGCCGCTGAAATAAGGAGAACTAAACTAATCAACCGCCTGTGGTGGTGTGGCTACCACAGTTGCCAGGGAATCACATGCTGTCCATTTCTCTCGTCATTTTGTTCCCTAACTTCATCGACGACTAATTCATGCCTCCTTATCTTTTATATACACTGTGTTATGGGAGTTAGTGCAGATATTTAATATGTGGCACCGCAATACGCACACACATCAGTATGTCGGTTGTTCAAAAATGGATCAAATGGCTCTGAGCACTATGGGACTTAACATCTGAGGTCATCAGTCCCCTAGAACTTAGAACTACTTAAACCTAACTAACCTAACGACATCACACACATCCATGCCCGAGGCAGGATTCGAACCTGCGACCGTAGCAGTCGCGCGGTTCCAGACTGAAGCGCCTAGAACCGCTCGGCCACACTGGTCGGCTGTAATGTCGGTTGCGTTTTCTCCAAGTCGAGCAGTCTCGCCTCAAACACATCACACAATTTACTACCTGATATTTTCCCAACAGTTGTAACTACACCGGTGAGTGGGTTACGCCTGTGAGTATAGACTGGCCGTTTTGCACTCATACGTCCGTACTTCAACACCTGACCTGCTGCCAAGGGAAAATAAGGGTTATGGCTTATTGTTGCCTCATATACTTGTAGATACTAGCCACCCTAAAAACATATGATTTATAGTAGCTATAACTGCAAAAGATGTAAATACTGATGTAATGCTGTTCAGTACACCGTCCTCAGTCACCAATAGAAATATCTGCACTTATACCCGGTACAGTTAGTTCTAATGATGTCCAATACTCTCGTTATTTTGTACCCTAACATCGCCGATGACTAAGTTCATGTCCCCAACATCATTAAATTCTTACTCACTTTTACGTATTTTACGAGATCATTAATATCATTTTTGTAAACCCTCGTCGCCACTTTTGTAAAGGCCTCGTCGCTACTCCTGTGGTGGCCGAGTTGCCACTGTTGTTACGGTAGGCCGAGTTTGTGACTTCGTGAAACGGCTTTGGTGCAGTACACCGCTAAGACAATTTCCCCCTGCTACTATTACATAGCTATGCCCAAGGGTCAGGTAACAGGGTAGGAGAACGAATGATCTACGACACTGCAGCAAATTAGCAACAGTCACACAAATGAGTGACTGTAGGAGTTTACAAGATGACTTGGACAGGATTTGTGATTGGTGTAAAGAATGGCAGCTAACTCTAAATATAGATAAATGTGAATTAATGCAGATGAATAGGAAAAAGAATCCCGTAATGTTTGAATACTCCATTAGTAGTGTAGCGCTTGACCCAGTCACGTCGATTAAATATTTGGTCGTAACATTGCAGAGTGATGTGAAGTGGGACAAGCATGTAATGCCAATTGTGAGGAAACCGGATACTCGTCTTAGGTTCATTGGTAGAATTTTGGGAAGATGTGGTTCATCTGTAAAGGAGCCCGCTTGTAAAACACTAATACGACCTATTCTTGAGTAGTGCTCGAGCGTTTGGGATCCCTATCAGGTCGGATTGAGGGAGGACATAGACGCAATTCAGAAGCAGGCTGCTAGATTTGTTACTGGTAGGCTTGATCATCACGCGAGTGTTACGGAAATGCTTCAGGAACTCGGGTGGGAGTCTCTAGAGGAAAGGAGGCGTTCTTTTCGTGAATCGCTACTGAGGAAATTTAGAGAACCAGCATTTTAGGCTGACTGTAGTACAATTTTACTGCCGCCAACTTATATTTCGCAGAAAGACCACAAAGATAAGATAACAGAGATTAGGGATCGTACAGAGGCATACAGGAATTCATTTTTCCCTCGTTCTGTTTTGGAGTGGGACAGGGAGAGAAGATGCTAGTTGTGGTTCGAGGTACCCTCCGCTAATTACCGTATGGTGGATTGCGGAGTATGTATGTAGATGTAGATGAGTTTAAAAGGTTTACTTATATTTGTGACCAGTTGAATAACGCTGTCTGCAACACTGCATGTAATATAATACGAAAAAGGCACTCAATGGCTAAGCGCAAATAATTGTAGGTTCTCAGTACATAGCAAATGCAATTTACAACAACTGTCTGTTCACTTCTGAGTTCACTAAACGACGTTTCCTGCCTAAGTCAGCCCTGGACAATGATCTGTAAGCAAGTGGGCGAGAGCTGCTCTTCTGTCTTCAAAGTAGGCTTCTTCTGCTGTCATCCGCTCATTGCACTCGGCCGGTAACTGGCCGAGGTGAAGTCGATATCTTCATCCTCAGCGCCGCCCGTGGCGCTGTTGGAACTCGCTCAGGTGGCGAGTCTCTATGGAACTGCCAGATCGCATCTGCACTGGCTGTTTCTTTGGACGACACAGCAATTATTACACACCTCTTCAATTACACGTTACCCACATCTGTGACGTGCAGTATTTGATCGATATCTAACCAATTCCTCTAGTTATGTCTTGTTTGCTTTATTTAACCATTGTTTCTATTGCCAAATTTCTGGTTCATTACTATTCCCACTTCTGTCCTACCTTTATCTAATCTGGTTCGAATTATTCCTCGATATCCAGAGTGCTTGCACTAAATCTACAGAAATGCCTCAGTTTACCCAATGACACTGTAGAGGATGACATAAGAGGCGTATAGCATGACTGGCCGTGCTTTTCCATCAGAGTTTTGCGGAGATTAAGACAATCCATCCTTGGACTATCTTAGCGAGTCATCGTGTATGATTCTTTGTACCTGTTTTGCCGAGAAGCTCTCGAAGTTTATGTCCCTCGCGTAAGCAGCATAGCGCCTTCGGGTTCTGTGTAAGCTGCAATTTTACTTCCTGTGATTCTAAGTGATGAAGTAGGGAGTTACATCATTCGAAATAACATTATGATGTATTTATTTACTAAACACCATACACTGATAATATCGACACAATTAATAATTACTAACCGAAAATCAACAATTTCCTGAGAGCATAGTTTTACGACAAAACTAGTTCGGACGGCTCTTATTGGCGACTGACGACTGTGGAGTGCAACCTGCACCCCGTACATATGTTCGTGATTTTTTCGTATATTTTCGTTCACTTCAACATTGTTCATTTATTTATTCAGATGATCGATTTCTAATGTTGTAATATTGTTATAAGAAAGTACTTATGACATGTAGATTTTTCTGATATCTGTATTGGAAAAATCTACTTTTTCCGTTAAATATTTTTTAAGCAAGATTACTTACTTCGTGCCAAAATAAATGTGCTTTCCCTACGTAGCTCGCTGCTGCCTCAACGGGCGTTCTCATACGTCTAGCCACAGCGCCTCACACCAGCGTCCACTGGCAACGCCATATGGTCCACCCGCTCTTTGAGCCTGCGTGGGAACTGAAATCTTACTCCTGACTTCGTGCGTTCTGCAGTACCGCTTTACTCACTGAATGCTACATGATATCTGCTGACGCGACAGAAAAGCGCAAGACTGGAAAATAAGGAAATAAAAGGTGGTTAGAACATAAGGGGTACCTTCGAAGGTGTACACGCAAATTAGGATTATGTCGTATAGCACCTTTCGTGTTCGAATGGGGTCTATTTAATACACGTGATTTTTGTCCATAAAAGATTCTAATGGAGGATGTTGAAAATAAGGTGGACTGATTACGGATGAGGTGGTCCGCAGAATCGAAAAGAAAAAGCATAATGGAAAACACTAACAAGAGGAAGAGGCAGGATGATAGGACATGGGTTAAGACAACGGCGAATAGCGTCCATGGTACTAGTCGCAACTGTAGAGGATAAGACAGAGATTGGATTACACACAATAACTAACTGAGGACGTCTGGTGCAAGTCCTGCTTTGAGATGAAGAGCTTGGCACGGAGCAGTATTTGGTGGCGTGCCACATGCAACCAGTGAGAACACTGATGACTAAAACACCTTTAAAATTATTTGGCCCGAAAGGAAGCCATCATAACATTTCTGGCATAAAACTGCATGTAGTCGAGAAAGATAATGTGGTAGATTCTCATTGCCTTTCAAAGCTGCCCCGTCCATTCCTGTAAATAGCGTAATAATACCAATGTCCTACATTTCCACGAACTGCCGCTATTGAAGGAACTGATTCTTTCTTCCAGCATGATTATTCTCAGTACACCAACCGCAAGAGAGGGGTTCGCTGCTCTGTGAGTCACGTGGATGATCTGACGACCCCACTGGGCTCATAGGCCGTTGCGGTCTTCACCTTAACTCTGGCTGGAGACGCTTACGAGGTACCACCAACCGCAAGAGGTCGACCACGTTCTAAGCAAATGTTACTCCCATCACATCTCCGTTTGTGGCAGGCAGAGGCTCATCACCCAAGAGAGAATCTGGCTTGATGCTATTTGTCGTAATTCATAAATCGCGATACAGTACACTATGCTGCTCGCATTCCATGAATTTCGTCCGCCACCGGAGTTTCAGTAGCAACGCGCGAGCCCCCATTCGCGGCCGTGCCGAGAATCCACACACACAGTCTTTATAGCGCACGAGACTAACTACGCGACATATTGTTCTGCACGTTTACTGTCGAAGCCGGACTAATCATCTGCTCTGCTGCACTATCAGATCAGCCTTAATCAGGATCTCTGCCAACACTTTCACCCGCTAGACACCGTAAACATTCTCTCTACTCTAAAGTCCATAATTAAATTCCTTTTGCTACATAACCACTTTCAAAAAGATTCAGAGATCTGCCCCCAAGAATTGATCATACACACCGCAAATAATTCATACATCGGATACCATTTATCGTCAACTAGCTGACAAATCCGGTATTGCCAGTGTTCTACTAGAAACAAAAACGAAAAATGAACTGTGTTTATAATGCAATATCGAAAAAGTAAATACAGCTGCGAAACAGGCAAATACTACAGTTCCTTTCTTTTGGACTGTTGTGAGATTTTTTTTTTGTCCACGTTTTTCAAGGGTGCAGCCATTGCTTTAACTGTTGAGGTCATTCCTACCGTTCGGGAACATTGTTTGTGTAAAATCGAAATCCACGAAGTTCACCTTTATATCCGTATGCTGACATTTAAAAATGGTTCAAATGGCTCTGAGCACTATGGGACTTAATATCTGAGGTCATCAATCCCCTAGAACTTAGAACTACTTAAACCTAACTAACTTAAGGACATCACACACATCCATGCCCGAGGCAGGATTCGAACCTGCGACCATAGCGGTCGCGCGGTTCCGGACTGAAGAGCCTAGAACCGCTAGGTCGCCGCGGCCGGCTGACATTTAAACATCACTTGTTTGACATGCGACCAAGACGGACACCTTTCTCTCGTTTATTCTTACCTTATACGAATGCCTGCGGTAGTCTCAGTGTTAGATGTTTCAGGACACTTTCTATGCGCTGGGCTTAGCTGCTTCGCGTTTCTGCAAATCGATTTTCTAAACCTCTCTATGGCAACCATTCTTCATAGCTCGTAGTAGTAAATAGTAGATGTATCAAAGCTTCATGCATGTTGCGGCACTTTTGTACGCAGCTCAATGTTTATGACGTCATATCTCCCGAACTATGATATGCAGATGGTTCTTACATCAGCAGCGAATGTTGCCTTATGGTAAGGGATATGTGTACCAAGTTTTGTCCAAATGGCTCTGAACACTATGGGACTCAACATCTGAGCTCATCAGTCCCCTAGAACTTAGAACTACTTAAACCTAACTAACCTAAGGACATCACACCCATCCATGCCCGAGGCATGATTCGAACCTGCGACTATAGCGGTCGCGCGGTTCTAGACTGAAGCGCCTAGAACCGCTCGGTCACACCGGCCGGCCAAGTTTTGTTCTTATCGGGCTAGTTGTTTGGAAGGATATGTGGAACATACACACACATACATACATTTCTATAATATGAACGGATAAGGAAACACTAGCATTGAAATTCAGGCGGAAACAAATGTAATTTACTAGCTACAACTACATATCGCCTATGCAACGTCAATAATTGCGAAGGGTTACTGTCTCTCGACCTCAGACTGGAAACCTCTTTAACATGCAGGCCAAACCCGGAAGGACACAAGACTCCCTTTCCCCACCGGTTCGGACAGTGGGCCGACCCCTTGATTTCGCAACTTCCACGCAAGTACTTGGCCTTTAGCTCTTTCGCGCAGACTCTGGCACAGACCGCAGGCATTTTCTGTGGCCATTTCCTGCCCACTACAGCGCTCTTCCGTAAAGTGCTCCTTCCTACTAGGTCTTTGAGAAGTTTCCCTTCAGCGTGCGCTGGGAAACAACTGCCGTCGCGGCGAAGTGACAAGTCCTTGAGCCTCGAAGGACTTGACGCCAATACATTTAGAAGGATAGCGGGATGACAGTCCCATCACCTCCAGGCTAAACAAGCGCCCCATCTGCCGCCTGCCGGGAACCAGCTCCAGCGCCACGAAGGAGCACATTGGTGATACCACGACGTGATGTGTTACATCCCGTGTCTATTACATTAGACATAAGATGACAATATCTGCACGGAAAGAACTACCACAAACAGATGAAGCAGTCTAATGTCCTCTGACTCATTGCAACGTTAATGCAAATGGCCAATAGACGTCACATCTGCGTGGCATGAGTCGATTCCTAAGGTTCAGTTTTCCAGTCGTCAAGAATAACACATATCACTGCCCGGTTCTCGATAAAATTCTTACACCGTGAAGATCACGTGCTACAGACGCGAAATTTAATCGACAGGAAGAAGATGCTGTGATATGCAAATAATTAGCTTTTCAGAGCGTTCACACAAGGTTGGCGCCGGTGGCGACACCTACAACGTTCTGACATGAGGAAAGTTTCCAACCGATTTCTCATACACAAACAGCAGTTGACCGGCGTTGCCTGTTGAAGCGTTGTTGTGATGCCTTGTGAAACGAGGAGAAATGCGTACCATCACGTTTCCGACTTTGATAAAGGTCGGATTGTAGCCTATCGCGATTGCGCTTTATCGTATCGCGACATTCCTGCTCGCGTTGGTCGAGATCCAATGGCTGTTTAGCAGAATATGAAATCGGTGGTTTCAGTAGGGGAATACGGAACGCCGTGCTGGATCCCAACGGCCTCGTATCAGTAGCAGTCGAGACAACAGGCATCTTATCCGCATGGCTGTAACGGGTCTTGCAGCCACGTCGCGATCCCTGAGTCAACAGATGGGCACGTTTGCAAGACAACAACCATCTGCACGAACAGTTCGACGACGTTTGCAGCAGCATGACTATTAACTCGGAGACCATGGCTGCGGTTACCCTTGACACTGCATCACAGACAGGAGCGCCTGCGATAGTTTACTCAACGACGAACCTGGGTGCACTAATGGCAAAACGTCTTTTTTTCGGATGAATCCAGGTTCTGTTTACAGCATCATGATGGTCGCATCCGGGTTTGGCGACATCGCGTTGAACGCGCATTAGAAGCGTGTATTCGTCATCGCCATACTGGCGTATCACCCGGCGTGATGGTATGGGGTTACACGTCTCGGTCACCGCTTGTTCGCATTGACGGCACTTTGAACAGTGGACGTTGCACTTCAGATGTGTTACGACCCGTGGCTCTACCCTTCATTCGATCCCTGTGAAACCCTACATTTCAGCAGGATAATCCACGACTGTATGTTGCAGGTCCTGTACGAGCCTTTCTGGATACAGAAAATGTTCGACTGCTGCCCTGGCCAACACATTCTCCAGATCTCTCACCAATTGAAAACGTCTGGTCAATGGTGGCCTAGCACCTGGCTCGTCACAATACGCCAGTCACTACTCTTGCTGAACTGTGGTATCGTGTTGAAGCTGCATGGGCAACTGTACCTTTGCAAGCCATCCTAGCTCAGGCATATCAAGGCCGTTATTACGGCCAGAGGTGGTTGTTCTGGGTACTAATTTCTCAGCATCTATGCACCCAAATTGCGTGAAAATGTAATCACATGTAGTTCTAGTACAATATATTTGTCCAATGAATACCCGTTTATCATCTGCATTTCTTCTTGGCGTAGTAATTTTAATGGCCTCTAGTGTACATTAGACATAAGATGACAATATCTGCTCGGAAAGAACTACAAGAAGCAGGTGAAGAAGTCTAATGTCCTCTGACTCAATGCGTGGCATCAATAGTTTACTAAGGTTCAGTTTTCCAGTCGTCATGAATAACACATAACACTGCCCGGTTCTCGATAATTTAGGTCGAATGCTGTAGTGTTTTATATATATATATATATATATATATATATATATACTGAAGATATAATGATGTTTTGTGTGTAACTTGGCGACAGAAACAGAGACTGATTGAATTATCTTATATTAACAAGTCACTATATACCTGACATTCTTTGGACATGGACTAGTTGATTAATTTATTTTATATTGGTAGGAAGCAATAATTATCATTTCCTCGCGTTTTCATGACCGCGATGCAGTCATAACCGGATCGACACTAAGGGACCAAAAGATTTACTGACTTTAAAAGAAATCAACACTACACAATTAAAAAAGACTGTTTCAGAAACGATAGGAAAACGGTAATGTTCGTCCTGCCTCAATACTGCATCCGGTCCATCAGCGTGATCGTAACTTCTGGAGAGAAACTGATAGAAAATGATTAACATTCAAGTAATGAGGAGATGGAGATACTTAAGGATAATTTGTCTAAATAAACACACTTCATACACACCACGTTTTTTAATGTTACGTACCTTTTTATATAACAGTCACAAAGGTGGTGCGTATTAACAAAAGCTTTGCACATCACAGGCGGTACTTGAGATTAATGTCCTCTTGATGGTGGCTGCTCGTAATTAATTACATAAAACTATATGTTTTCTGATTGAGAAGACAATTAGCACATTTACAGTCTCTATTGCACAAATTATAAAATACAGCTTGCGGATCGTAGCAAGTCCGCGTCCTCCTTTCATGGAATAGAAACAGTAAAAGGTGAAACGCCCAAGGCCTCATTTGTCTTGAAAAAACAGAATTCTTTTTATATCATTAATCGATACGTGTACATAGTGATTTACAGCCGCCACGCAGGAGCGGCAAAGATAAAGAACAATAGATTCTTTCGCTGCTATGCGACGGTTCATTTCTTTTACATTACAATTGTTTGATCAGGTCATCAGTCATTTACTATTGACAATGTACTAATGTTTGTGAGGCAAAAATTAACAATATTATACTGCCTCCCATGAGGAGAGAAGGAATTCCGAAGGTATTACTTTCATCCTTAGCACACTGGAATATTTGTAATTTGATGTAACATACAGGTTATTAAAAAAGTTTTCATTTCAAATTCATTCTATAATAAAAGAATTGACGTTACAATTTGTAATTACTGACCGTCGATCAGTGTGATTTTTTTTCTGTATTTCTTTCAGTCTTCGCATGGTTTCAGTTTTTCTTGATGATTCTTAAAATTAAAGCTATAGGTATACATATCTACAAATGTTACAAGAAAAAAAAATCACAGTTCATCTTTCGTCACGGCAATCACAACTGGTACATAACTTTTTAATATTATTCATTATATTTTCATCCTCTTATCAGTTAATTACTTTGTCGTTTTGTCGAGTTTCATTAGCTCGGCCTCATTTAATTACGCATTTATTTTCGTCTCACGTACAATATTTATCATAGACTTGGATTGTAGAGCGGCCGCTGCTGATGGCTTCTACAAGGAAATCCGTACTTTTCACTTTCAGGGCTCGATTGGCTCTCTGAATCATTTTAGATATGAACCCGATAAATATCTTATATTAGAATAGCTTACAAAACTAATTTTATATACATGTGGGATGGGACATAGAAAGGATCGGATCCTTTGACATTTTATCGTGTGCATATTTTCATTTGAATCGTGACCTTCCGTTTAAGTTTGCATTTCAACAGTGTTCTGTGGTGACCTTGTGACTTTTTTCTGGCCGGCCGCGGTGGTCCAGCGGTTCTAGGCGCTCAGTCCGAAACCGCGCGACTGCTACGGTTGCAGGTTCGAATCCTCCCTCGGGCATGGATGTGTGTGATGTCCTTAGGTTAGTTAGGTTTAAGTAGTTCTAAGTTCTAGGGGACTGATGACCACAGATGTTAAGTCCCATAGTGCTCAGAGCCATTTGAACCATTTGATTTCTGTAAATGATAAGTCATTTCACTAATTAAGCTAATTTCTCTATCTTAGAGTCTCTTAGAATGTTTTCAGTACTGGGTAACAATTCTTTGCTACAGGGTGTAGCGCACAGCAACAGTTGTTGGCGGTTGAACGCTTGTATTATTTCGTCACATGGTGGCTTTCGGCCTCCAGTGTTGCGAAAGGTCTTATAATTCAGTCTGCGCGTGCACGTTACCGGATATCGCGTTTGATGTGCCGTGCGTCGCTTTTGTTCGTCGGATCGCGCCTTTGTGCTTTTTTAAATTGCCTTAGGGAGCTTCTGCCACTGAAGCTGCCTCACATCACTTCCTGTCCACTATCCAGTTACGGATTTACTGGTAAGTGATGGCTATCGCAGCAACTGCACGTGTGGATTGAAACGGACTATGACTCGTCGTCAACATCGATGAACTTTTTCACGCATATTGTACAGTAGAATACTGCTATTGAAAATCGTCGAATTTTACAACTTCACTTGCTCTGAGGTTTGCGTGCCTGAAAGTTGTATTTGGTCAAATTCTCACTCCATAACGTTACACTGTGTTTATTTACAGGAGATCACTTAAAATCTATGATTAATTTAATTGGCCACTTTGAATCAGAACAAGTGTTTCTTAATTCGTCTTTTTAACATTTTCGCCTACGGTCACATGTAAGCTTTCAAACGTCCTTTTTCTTTGACTAAATTCATTCCAATCTCCTTTACAAATTAATGTCTTTCATCGTAATCTTAATCACGCTTGTTTATTCATTTTGAAGGTCCAATACGTTTTTAAAGTTCATCTCACTTAGTGACTTGTGAGTTGTTGTTGTTGTGGTCTGCAGTCCTGAGAGTGGTTTGCTGCAGCTCTCCATGCTACCCTATCCTGTCCAAGCTTCTTCATCTCCCAGTACTTACTGCAACCCACATCCTTCTGAATCTGCATAGTGTATTCATCTCTTGGTCTCCCTCTACGATTTTTACCCTCCACGCTGCTCTCCAATGCTAAATTTGTGATCCCTTGATGCCTCTTTCTTGTCAAGTTGTGCCACATACTCCTCTTCTCCCCAATTCTATTCAATATTTCATCATTAATTATGTGATCTACCCATCTAATCTTCAGCATTCTTCTGTAGCACCACATTTCGAAAGCTTCTATTCTCATCTTTTCCAAACTATTTATCGTCCATGTTTCACTTCCATACATGGCTACACTCCATACAAATACTTTCAGAAAAGACTTCCTGACACTTAAATCTATACTCGATGTTAACAAATTTCTCTTCTTCAGAAACGCTTTCCTTGACATTGCCAGTCTACATTTTATATCCTCTCTACTTCGACCATCATCGGTTATTTTGCTCCCCAAATAGCAAAACTCCTTTACTACTTTAAGTGTCTCATTTCCTAACCTAATTCCCTCAGCATCACCCGACTTAATTCGACTACATTCCATTATCCTCGTTTTGCTTTTCTTGATGTTCATCTTATATCCTCCTTTCAAGACACTATCCATTCCGTTCAACTGCTCTTCCAAGTCCTTTGCTGTCTCTGACAGAATTACAATGTCATCGGCGAACCTCAAAGTTTTTATTTCTTCTCCATGGATTTTAATACATACTCCGAATTTTTCTTTTGTTTCCTTTACTGCTTGCTCAATATACAGATTGAATAACATCGGGGAGAGGCTACAACCCTGTCTCACTCCCTTCCCAACCACTGCTACCCTTTCATGCCCCTCGACTCTTATAACTGCCATCTGGTTTCTGTACAAATTGTAAATAGCCTTTCGCTCACTGTATTTTACCCCTGCCACCTTCAGAATTTGAAAGAGAGTATTCCAGTTAACATTGTCAAAAGCTTTCACTAAGTCTACAAAAGCTAGAAACGTAGGTTTGCCTTTCCTTAATCTAGCTTCTAAGATAAGTCGTAAGGTCAGTACTGCCTCACGTCTTCCAATATTTCTACGGAATCCAAACTGATCTTCCCCGAGGTCGGCTTCTACTAGTTTTTCCACTCGCCTGTAAAGAATTCGCGTTAGTATTTTGCAGCTGTGACTTATTAAACTGATAGTTCGGTAATTTTCACATCTGCCACCACCTGCTTTCTTTGGGATTGGAATTATTATATTCTTCTTGAAGTCAGAGGGTATTTCGCCTGTCTCATATATCTTGCTCACCAGATGGTAGAGTTTTGTCAGGACTGGCTCTCCCAAGGCCGTCAGTAGATCTAATGGAATGTTGTCAACTCCCGGGTTCTTGTTTCGACTCAGGTCTTTCAGTGCTCTGTCAAACTCTTCACGCAGTATCGTATCTCCCATTTCATCTTCATCTACATCCTCTTCCATTTCTATAATATTGTCCTCAAGTACATCGCCCTTGTAATGACCCTCTATATACTCCTTCCGCCTTTCTGCTTTCCCTTCTTTGCTTAGAACTGGGTTTCCATCTGAGCTCTTGTGAGTAGTGCCTCGTTTATTTAAAAGTTTCTTTCGTGTGTGCTTGTCTTAAAAAAAAAAATTCGAGTACAGACTTGGAAACAATAGATCCGCCTCTTGCTTTCGTGTAGAAATACAAACAGTCGAAAAAGAATAGTGGACAAAGCGGACCTACTCATGGATCGTCGTTGAAATTTAAATTACTCCTCTAACGTGGTCGAAGATAAATTTACATTACACAATACAAAAGCAATTTACGCATCGCGACCCCACTCATTTTCATAAGTAGTGCCTTACTTGCCAAGCACACGTGCATCTTTACGAGTTGATCCTGGGGAGTGAATAGGATCAACGATCTCAAAGGATTTGCACTTAGGAAAGGGATTCATTATTCACATAATCACAGAGAAAACAATTAATACTGCAGTGCGCACTTAAAATAAATTTATCACCTCAAGTATGTATATTTAATATGGACCTTGCTGCAGCTTGCTTACTACTCCTTGTTCATTTCTTAGACTAAGTCAAGTTTATGCATTACGCATTTGGGTATTAATTGTCATTTGTATATTTATATATGCCTCTCACTAGATAGTTGTTTTTTGCTGCTGTGGCGATCTGTGAAGCTTGGGCGAGATTCTTACTCTATTTACTGCTACCTTGCGAGTTCGCAGTTATCACTGGTGCTATATAGTACAGTGAAGTTGCCATAATAAACCATGTTACACATGCATACTTCTCCTAGTTTTGTTTATAGCCTGGGCTCGTCTTATTTTGTATTATATAATTAGCTTCCTTTTCATTCCATCACTGTTTTACTTTTGGTTAGCGTCAGGTTTTTTTTTTTAATGATTGCGCTGTATTATCTATCTGTTCATACTTAATCTTAGGTATCGGTTTACTTCAAAAGAGATGTTATTCTCTCGCTGGCACAGCACTGTGCTGGAAATTACAAGTTAAATCTAACGACTGCTTTGCGCAAACGGGTGGGGCCTTATTAACTTCGTGTTTTAAATTAGGGAGTAACCTCATGGAATCGAATCTTTTCATACTACTTTCCTTCTTTGTTGGACGTTAAGTATTTTCTTTCAAAACAGATCATTGATTTGTCCTCGATTAAATTTCACTTCCTAATACTAAGAGCATATAATCATCATTTTTGTTTTACTATTTGGCGACAGAAGTGCATTATTCGCTCCAAGTGCATTATTGAGTTTAGTATCTCGGGGCTAATACCCCTCGAGTACACCATTTCCCTTACATACTAACTTATAACTAAAATTGGAAATCGCCTCTGGAACATGTTTTCCTGCTTGCATAAAGTTTATTAAAATAAATACTTGTCTGCAGCCTATCCTGTATTTTATTTTCCAGACACGTTGTTTTAGTACATGAGGTTTCCTTTTAGCACCGGTTAACGTCCGTAGTCGGCTCAGTTCATTTCTTGTCACTCATTGGTTAATCCTGATCTCCAATACGTTAGAATTTTCTTACAGCTTGAATTAATTCCTGGCGTTATAAAATGTTCTTAAATCATGATAGTGGAACAATCCTTAGATTTTATTCGTGGCAGGGTCAGATAACAAGTAGCCACCTAGGTGGGGTTTCCTCATTATCACAAAAGGACCTTCATAAACCTGTTGCCACATACGAGTCTACTTTAACAACAGTGATGGTTTAAAGTGAGTCCTGACTAATACCTTTTCTCCTTCTTTGAAATCGATAACTCTGTTTACTTTCTTATCAAATGCCTTTTTTCGGAGGTTAGCATACGTTGTCAATTATATTAAAGCTTGCCTGATTTTTGCGTCTAGGTCCGATTCGTTGTCTTGTAACTTTGAAAGAGGATCTACCCACTCATTCCTTTCTTTTGATCTTGACATTAACTCATGAGGCGTAAATCCGGTCGATAGATGGGGAAGGTGGTTTACGATCTGTTCGAAAGGTGTCACGAAGTCTATCCACTTAGATTGCTTATTCGGAATGTTCGTCCTTATGAATCTGTTAAATTCTTTGTGTATTCTTTCTGTCAGATTCGATTGGGGCCCGAATCAGGATATCAAAATTTCTTTAATCCCATGGCGAGCAAGGAATGCACGCCATTGGTGTGATGTGAAATTTGAAGCATTATCGGACAGGATTGGCTCAGGAACACCGAATCGTGGGAAATAATCATTTTCAAGCGACGAATTAAAGGATTTGCACAGGAAGATATCACTGCGTAGTATTATGTGCTCAGAAAAATTGTCCAGATTTGCTACTAGGTATTTATCGCTTCCCCTACCGGTGGGTAACGGATCTGCCAAATCGATACAAAGAAGCTGGTTTGGCTTTTCAGCAATTATTGGAATTAATAGGATTGAAGTGGAAATGTTTAAGGATTTTTCCTTTTGACAGATGACACAGTTCCTCAATAATTAATTGATTCTCTTATGTATATTCGGAACACAACAGTAAGTCGAGACTTTTCTTTTGCATTTCTCTGGTCCGTAGTGGCCCTATGAAATGTGGGTGTACCACAGAAGAAGTTCGATGAAATTTCGAGGGATGCACACGCACCATCTTTCAGATGACTCCGACGTCTTATGAAATAGCACTTGCTTATGAACGTTATCAAACTATGACAACTTGTGGGCTGGATTTTCGTGAAGAATTTGTTTAAACGACTTCCATTTCGGATCTGTATTTTGAAGAATCTGAATCTGCCTACATAATTGAAGAAAATACTTTCTGTGAACTTTCATTAACAAAATTTTATAATTAGACATTTGTTTCCACCAGTTCACTGGTTTCTGGTAAGCCCTCAGGTGAGCTAGAAAGTGCGTCTGCTATATTATTATCTTGACCTTTTATGTACGAGGGTCAGTCAAAAAGTAATGCCTCCTATTTTTTTTTCTACGTTTAACTGTCAGGAAATTTAAATGCAATTACATAGGTTGAAAACCACAACATTGAGGATCATTTTGTCATTTTTCAATGTAATCTCCGCCCATCTCTACAGTTTTGGTCCATCTTTGAACAAGGGCATGTATCCCAGCACGGTAAAAATCACAGCTCTGCTTCCTAAGCCATTGACGCACGGATGTTTTGACGGCCTCCTCATCTTCAAAATGAATCCCACGATGAGCTTCTTTTAGTGGCCCGAACAGATGGAAGTCTGATGGTGCCAGGTCAGGGCTGTATGGGGGATGAGGCAAAACTTCCCATCCAATTTTGACAATCTCGTCAGAGGTGTGACGACTGGTGCGTGGTCTTGCATTGTCATGCAAAAGAAGAACATCTGCCATTGATTTTGTTGGGCGAACTCGCTGAAGACGTGCTTTAAGTTTTTTGAGGGTTGTGACGTATTGAACAGAATTTATTGTGCATCCCTGCTCCAAAAAATCAACCAGAATCACACCCTCTGTATCCCAGAAAACTGTTGCCATAACTTTCCCTGCCGATCGCACAGTTTTGAATTTTTTCTTCCTCGGCGAGCTTGTGTGACGCCACTCCATTGACTGCCTCTTTGATTCGGGTTCAAAAAAATGCACCCATGTTTCGTCCCCGGTCACAATTTTTTTCAGAAACTCATCTCCCTCCAAACGGAAGCGCTGCAAGTGTTGGGAGGCTATTGTTTTCCTTGCCTCTTTATTCTGATCGGTTAACATTCTTGGAACCCACCGTGCACAAACTTTTGAGTACCCCAATTGTTTAATAATCGTGATCACACTGCCTTTACTAAGAGAAATAATGCGACACACTTCATCTGCAGTCACCCGACGGTCACCACGAATGCTGTCATCAACTTGCTGAATGTTGTGTGGAGTCACTGCACTCACCGGCCTGCCGCTCCGCTTTTCGTCAGTCAACGGTGTTTGCCCTTCAGCTTCCTTACAACGACGAACCCATCGTCTAACAGTGCTGACATCCACTGTCACAACACCATACACCTTCTTCAGTCTTTCATGAATGCGTATGGGCGTTTCACCTTCTGCATTCAAGAATTCAATCACACAACGCTGTCTCAAACGAACATCGATGTCGGCCATCTTACAAACTTCTGCTGTGCTGCCACCTGTTGACACAGAAAGTTACTACTGCAGTGGATTGCAGAAGAAGGTTTGAGGAATGGCGCCAAATTCAAATTTTTCACTTAACTTAATTTCTTTAAGTAGAAAAAAAATGGGAGGCATTACTTTTTGACCGACCCTCGTATACTATGTCAAAGTCGTATTCCTGTAGGAATAAGCACCATCGAGGGGGACGGGGATGTTGCAACTTGCATGTGAGGAGAAATGATAAGGCTTGATGCTCTGAATATCCTTTAATTTTTCTTCCATAGATATAATAGTTGAATCGTCTAAAAGCCCATACAACGGCGAATGCCTCCAACTCCGTAAATGAATAAGACTTTCCACATTCAGATAATACTCGACTCGCAAAGCTGATCACTTGGATTTGTTCGTGTCCATCTACTAACTGAATCTGAAAGAGACAAGCGCCGATAGCCACAAAGGAAGCGTCAGATGTATTGCAAAATTCCTTATGTTACTGTTAATCATACTGTCTTTAATTTTCTGGAATCCGTCCTGACATTCCGGCGTCCAATTTCAATGTGAGTTCTTTTACAAAAAGTTATGAAGAGTGGGATTTTTCAATACTTAATTGGAAACAAAACGTCTGAAGAATGACTTGAGACCGATAAATCCTTTCAGTTGCCTTTTTGTAACAGGGGTTGGAAAGTTCTTTATTGCAGACAATTTTTCCGGGTCAGGTTTAATTTCTTCAGGGGTGATGATGTGTCCTAAAAATTTAATTTCGCTTTCCCCGAACTTCGATTTCTTAAGATACTCTATGAATCGTTGAAACACCTTTTGCAAAATGGTCACATTATCTTCCCAATTTTTCGATGCTACAAGAACGTCATCTACATAGACTGTTACCTCATCTAAAAGTTCAGGATCTAGAACATGGTCAAGAGCTGAAATAAAAATTCCCGAGCTCACATTTAGTCCAAACGGCATGACTTTGAAACGGTAAGATCTACCTGCAAATATAAACGCAGTGTACTTCCTAGATTCCTGCACAAGTTTTACTTGCCAGCAACTGCTTTTCAGATCAAGGGTACTCAATTACCTAACTCCATGAAACTTCTGCAGATGCTCTTCAAGAGCCTCATGTCTAGTTCTTATGCGTACTATAATTTTATTAAATCATGCATCCAAGACTAGCCTTACGCTAGCATCTGATTTTAGTACAGACAATAAAGTACTCGAATAAGGTGAATGAGATAAATCTATCATTTTCCTAATCTCGCACTTGACAGAATCGCGTCTTGCAAATGGAATTGAATAGCTTGTTTTACAGTAGGTTGAATGGGGCAGCACCTCCATACGATATTCAAAGTGTTTTACTAGTCCTGGTTTCTTAGAAAAGATTTGAACGTAATCTATTAACAAATTGTAAACTTCATTCTGCTGTTATTTGGACAGTTCAGTGGATTCACTAGCTTTGACGTTTAATTCATTCTGAACGGGAATTAGGTCTTTATAGTCATTGTCATTAACACTTTCAAACTCTGTCATGTCTCTTGTCTGACCGTACCGTTGTCTTTTAGTCCATTGTCGTACTGTTATTTGAAGCGCGCTAAACTTTGCCTTCACTTTACTTCTTAACAGATTTACTATTACCTGTAGCTGACTTACTACTAGAGTACAGGTTCCACACTCGATATCAACTTTAGCTTTCGTCTGTCTCAAGAATTCCATGTCCATGAGACATGGCACTGATAGGTTTTTATCAATGAGAAAAATGCATGTTACTGAAATAAACTCTATTTAGATATGAAGCTGAGCCTGAAGATTTACGCGTTTTGTGGACCAATTGCTCCCGAAACGGTGCAACCATGAATTGGAAGTGAAAAATCTTTGCATACAGAAGATATTTGCTTAAATAAACATAAAGATAAGACATTTATATTAGCTCCTGTATCTACGATGGCTGTTACTGGCATGTTGGCAATTGATATTCTTATGGAAGCTTGAACTTGTTCATCCCAAGTGTCACCATTTGTCTTTCGTCTCAGTGTCTGCTACTAGATCATCCCGTAAGTTCGTCTCTTTGTCATACCTGATTGCATTAATTTTGTGTTGACTGATGGACATGGTGCCCCCATTAAAAACCTGCAGCATCTTCTAGGAGGCTCAAAGGTGCTGCATTTAATTTTCCGTTCGGCGTTTAATTTTCTGCTGGTTCATGTTTCTCAAAGTTTCTTCCGTCTCAAACTGGTGTTGGTTTTGTGGCACGAACTCGGGTGGAAATGGGTCTTGTTCCTCTGGTGTATTCACCTGCGCCTAATAAATTTGCCTGTTATGCTGGCGTTTAGACTTCACACCTCCCGGAGGTCCATTCGCTTGCTGCTTGAAGTGTACATTCTGTGGCTGAAAACTGTTTTGCTGTGGCTTGTGTGGAGAGTAACCGTTGTTGAAAGATGTATGTTGTACTCCATCTTGATTATGCCATTTATTTCCTTTCCACCGGCGATTTGAATCGTAACTCTGTTTTGATAATTGCCGTTGGTAGGGTTGCGTGTTTCCATATTGCTGGGTCTGTGTGTTATATGCGTTTCCGTATTGCTGTGGTGACGAATTATATATTGGATTGTATCTCTGCCCCTTATTTTAGATTTGTATTTACTGTTGGAGTACATGCTGTGTTTATTTTTGAAACCGTTGCGGGGTTAGTACTGGCTGTCGCTGTGGCGCGCTTTCGCGCGGCTACCATTGTTGCCTGCGTACTATATTGTGCTGGCTGCCTGCACTGAAGTGGGCGTTGCCAACATTAACCCCAACGTCCTCGTAAATCAGATCTAAGGAGCCTTAACACTGATACTAAGGTGTCAGTATCTTCCTCAGAGACCTTTACTAACTTTTTTCTGATCGCAATCGGTAGCTTTGTTTTTACGATCATAATAACTTCTTTGGTGGTGATCGGCGAATCCCAGAACTTAGTTTTCGCTAAATATCTCTCGAAATATCTCCTCAGGCTACCGCGCTGGCTGTTAAACACTTCGGCGTTGCAAACCTCTTTTCTCATGCGCTTTGCACACCAGAACTCCAGAATTTAACTAAAACATTTGTTCGAACTCCTTGTAACTTTTACAAGAGTCGACCATTTCGGTTCCCCATAAGCCAGCTTCTCCTACGATAAATGCAGTAACGAACTGAATTCGCTAGCAGTCACCACAGCTATTCAGAAACAATTCCTGAAAAATTTCGGAGGAATACTATAGGATGAATTTCTCTTTTCTGTGGGTGAAAAGTCGTAAAAACACGATGCTTGATCACGCTCTCCTCCAGCATCAAACTGACAAAAGTTGGTGGGCTGGTACTCTGACTGAATTGTGCTTCTATAGAACTGTGGGTTTGAGCGTTATCAAGTGGTGAACGGTAATGTATCTGCTGTTGTTCATCACGTGTGAGTGAATTATTCCGCTCTCCTGACGCGTGATTTGGGGAATTTTCAACTTGACATTTGAGTGTACGAACTTCACCAACTATCTGTTGACACAATTCAGGTAAATCCTGAGCTAACTTTGGGTTCCCGGGTTCGATTCCCGGCGGGGTCAGGGATTTTCTCTGCCTCGTGATGGCTGGGTGTTGTGTGCTGTCCTTAGGTTAGTTAGGTTTAAGTAGTTATAAGTTCTAGGGGACTGATGACCATAGATGTTAAGTCCCATTGTGCTCACAGCCATTTTTTGAGCTAACTTTCGTCTTATCTGGCCCAATTCTGACATGACCGTGTCTCCTGTTTTTCCAGGGGCTGACAGTATTTCAAAAGTTACATTTTTGACAGTTTCCTTCTTTTCTATGAACCTGTCTTTGTTTTTATTGCACTCCTGGTGGAGGTCGGACAATGTTTCGGCATGTGCCTTGACAGTATTCTTTACTTGATTATCTATATTGAGAGTCTCAGTCTGTTTGAAAAGATCATCAACGACATTCTCGATCGTATCTATTGCGATTTTAACTCCCTTTACGTCATCAGAGATTGCATTATAATCTTCTTTTACTGTCGCAGCTTGTTGATGGTATTCCATCACTTTCGAATTTATCTCTCCCTTGGCTGTTTCGATTTTGGCGTCGAACCGTTTGGATATGTCCTCTATTTTCGACTCTACTTGTGTGTCAATTTCTAACCTCATGGCCTTGATCGGACTTTTGATTTGTTTTTTTTTTTTGCATAACCCAACTCGGTATTTAAATCAGCTGTTGTATCTGCTTTTAGTTCGGTCTCTACCTAGTTTAACCGTGAATTTAGGTCATTTATCTCTGTTTGCAGGTCTGTTTTTATTGAAATTATGTCTGTTTTTCTGAATTTATCTTTTCATTAACATTTGCAAGGACCTGGTATTTATTACGCCGTCTTTCGGCCTTCTCATTTTCTTCGTAGGCCTATTTATCCATTTTTCCTACTTTTTACATTCCTTTCTTCGTGTTTCTTTCTGTCTTTGAGTTTCGAACTTGCTTTCCATTACTGATTCCATCATTGCAGCCAGGTCACTTTTTTCAAAAACGGGAATAGTTTGCGCTCTAGGACCGGCTTCTAAAACTTCGGTCGCGGCTGCTTCTGCCTCCGCACGTGTACCTATCGCGCGTGATCGTAATATAATGTGAGGTCCATTCGGATCACCGCCGTCATATGCTTTTGTCTGTGTCCGCTGTTTACCGTCAGCCACGTTCACGAATTATTTGTCAAACGTCAAGATGCTACAGATATTATTTGTCACTGCCATCAGTCGTTTGCCTGTGACGTAGTGCTATATATGGCTTGCTGGGACCTGAGATGAAATTTTTGCTGCGGGTAACAATTGACGTTCACGTATGTCAAGAAGTCAAGATGGTTCCTATTTATTACAAACAAATGAAATGACACACGTTTTAGCACTTTTGAGCGTAACTATCCGCAGTATTGTAAGATTTTGAGTTGTACTGACGACAACAGTACACTTTCACTGAATTTAACTTCCGAAGACTGGACTATGGAAAAAATGAAATAAAGCAGTTCCAAGGCGGGAAAAGACAGAGTTAAGTTTTGATCAACTCGCAAGATGCTACGCCACTACGAAAGCTTGGTTACTGCGTATGAAAATTTTACTTACTTTTTGCTATCTTGATGGCGGTACGGCTGGATACTCCCGTTTTTTGGTATTTCCTGCGTTCGTTTTTCCCACATGGAGCAACAAATTAATTTATTTGAGATTTCTGGGAAGAAACATTATCTTTTCCGCGCGTTTTCGTGACCGCGATGCAGTCATACCCGGATCGACATCAACGGACCAAAAGATTTACTGACTTTAAAAGAAATCAACACTACAGAAATGATAGGAAAACGAGAACGTTCCTCCTACCTCAATGCTGTTTTCGGTCCATCAGCGTGACAGTAATATCTGGAGATAAACTGATACAAAATGATTAACATTCAAGTAATGAGGAAGTGGAGGAGGATAATTTGTCTCAATAAGCACACTTCATATACAACACACGTTTTTGAATGCTACGTACCTTTTCATATTACAGTGACAATAGCTGGTGCGTATTAACAAAAGCTTTGCACATCACAGGCAATACTTGAGATTAATGTACTCTTGATGGTGACTGCTTGTAATTAATTACCTAAAACTATATTTTTCTGAGTGAGAAGACAATTAGCACATTTACAGACTATTTTGCACAAATTATAAAATACAGATTGCGGATCGCAACAAGTCCGCGTCCGCCTTTCATGGAATAGAAACAGTAAAAGGTGAAGCGCCCAAGGCCTCATTTGTCTTGAAAAAACAGAATTATTTTTATATCATTAATCGATACGTGTACATAGAGATTTACAGCCGCCGCTCAGGAGCGGCAAAGATAAAGAATAATTGATTCTGTCGCTGCTATGCGACAGTTCATTTCTTTTACATTACAATTGTTTGATAACTTCAGGCCATCAGGCGTTTACTATTGAGCGTATACTAATGTTTGTGAGGCGAAAATTACCAATACTACAATTCTCACCTAGTTCCGAATTGTCTGCTAAGTTAATCCAGATTTTTTGAAGTTGGATTAAAAGGGTCGAGCTGATAAAAGCATTCAAGCTATGCCTACTCCATGTGGCGTGTCGTATGTATAGTACTGTTTCTTATTATTGCGCCTATGGCGTCGTCTCCACATAACAAAGAAACTGAAATGCTTCGTGTTGTGTGCAACTGTTACACGCTCCACGCCTACCCAGCTGTATCGTGGCGCCACGAAATCGCTACCTTTTTTTTATAATCGAAGAAGAAAACAAAGCTCCTTTCTGAGGTTTTCATCTATGACGTTCCTCCAACCAATTTCTTGTAGCGTATTGCCATTCTGCACACAAGAAAACGATAGGAATAATTCTTAAGTAAAACTAAAAATATTTAAAAATTCGAAAACATTTGTCCCAGACATTGTTTACAAACTGAAAAGAGAGACAAGCGCTTATTAGCCTAGCGTAAAAATTGTGCTGTCAAATTTTTCACAATTAAGAGACGCAAAACCAAACTAAAGATACTTAGAAATCCTATTATTTAATGTATAAAATAGATTATCATGTTTCCCTTTTAGGTTCCTGTTGTCGTGAACTACACGTCAGTACAAGACTCATGTTCTTGTTAAATGCTTCTCCTTTCTTTTTCCACATTCCCGAAAGCCTGAGTCATTCAGAAAATAATGTCTATTATTTATTTTATTTTTATTTTATAAGAAAACTAAATGCCACATATAGAGGGTATCGCTATATAATTCATAAGTAATTTGTCACTTTTCTGTATTATCAGCGCCTTTGGCCACAGCTCTTTTTTTTCATGTTGAAACAGTAGCATGTATGCGTCTGCTGTAAAAATCTCGGTCCTGTTTCATCCGCCACCGGCACACAGAATTTCTCAGGGTCTCCACGTCATAGAACTACCTTTACCGACGGGCAACTAGCTACGCAATTCATAATATGTAGTAATCCGGCGGTCGTCACGAGTGATTCGGCCGACACGCCGGATGCTGTGAGTGACGTCGCTGCAGCTGCTGGTGGGTCGCTCTGCGATGCATCAGCTAACTGTGTTCGTCCTTCAGCTTCTCTGCAGCGACGAACCTACGGCATTGTCTAACGATCTTGACGCTCAGTGTGGCATCTCGATAGTCCCGCCTCAGTCTTCCATGAATGCGACTGGGCGTTTCACCGATTTTAGTCACAGAACACTGTCTCCTATGTATTCTGATAATAATAATGTAGTGTGACGAGAGCCTCCCGTCGGGTAGACCGTTCGCCTGCTGCAAGTCTTTCGATTTGACGCCATTTCGGCGACTTTCGCGCCGATGGGGATGAAATGATGATGATTAGGACAACACAACACCCAGTCCCTGAGCGGAGAAAACCTCCGACCCAGCCGGGAATCGAACCCGGGCCCTTTGGATTGACATTCTGTCGTGCTGACCACTCAGCTACCGGGGGCGGACATGTATTCTGGTATCATACACTCTGTCTCTCATAAGAGTCTAAGCCACATTTTATGTGGTGTTTTGGCAGATATTCACAATTTCGGTTTTACAACGTGTAGTTGGATTCAGCCCGAACAAATACTGGTCATCAGGTCTTTCATACGACGTCCAAAGTCGATCGAAAGCGTCGGTTTGTTTCTCGCTACAAACAAAATTATTTTTAAAGTGGAACGTGCCCGTTCGACATAGCAGTCTCAAATTAGTGTAGTATTATATTCGTTTTATCGGTGTGTACCAACAGGGACAGTAAAACACGGAGAATAATCAACTGTGATTGCACCGCCCTGGCCCGCACTCACTGCTACCACCACGCAGAAGCGCTGCTAAATCGCTGCTAAATCGCTGCTTGGTCGGCCGGAGTGGCCGAGCGGTTCTAGGCACTACAGTCTGGAACCGCACGACCGCTACGGTCGCAGGTTCGAATCCTGCCTCGGCCATGGATGTGTGTGATGTCCTTAGGTTAGTTAGGTTTAAGTAGTTCTAAGTTCTAGGGGACTGATGACCTCAGAAGCTAAGTCCCATAGTGCTCAGAGGCCAATCGCTGATTGAGTAATGGTTGTTTTTCGTTTTTCTACTGTTCCTGTTATTATCCATCGGTAAAACGAATATCGTACTACCGTACACTAATTTGGGGCCGCTATGTCGAACAAACACGTAGAGTTTCATCTTAAAAATAATTTTGTTTGTAGCGGGAAACGAATTGACACTTTCCGTTCACGCAGGGCGTCATACGAAAGACGTGACGCTGATTCCAGATACACATTGCAGAAACGAAATTGCAAATATTTGCCGAAACACTAGAGAAAATGCTTCCGACGATCCATAGGGAAGACATCCGGTGTAGTGCTGTCATCTGCTGATGTAGGACGTTGTTACTGCAATGGGCTGTAGGAAGAGGTTTGCGGAAATGCATCAAATTCGTCATTACTTCATTATCAGCATAATGAAAGAGGGAATTTTGGGAGGAATTTCTCTCTCCCTGACCATCCGCATTCAAACGTGGCGCTAAATATTCTCTCTGAAATAATATCACTGTCGATATAATGCTTTAAAACTAGCTTTTTGTATAAGATAGCTGTTACAGAGACACATCGAAAAGTGAAGTTGTTAGAGCTCCCTGTTCACTGCTTCGGTTAATATAAACACTCTAACGTGAAGACGAGTGTGTAACGTATTCGAATGCTGTGAGATGGACTGGAAAAATCGTCGACCGCATTTATTAGGAGCCCCGTGCCATATTGGTATGAAAGTATCTGTCGGAGTGAAATAAATCTGCGACGGAGCGCTGGATGGCCAGCTGCCAGTATAAGCCGTGGCCACCCGCCAGCCAGTAACGGGTTATTTACTGCTCCAGAGTAAGATACCGCCACGCGATGAAATTCAAGAGGCCACTTAATGGACTCGTGAACTAAATTGTATCCGCTCCAAACGTCTGGCGACATTGCTCACCACCGAGTCAGGTATATTATAGTGAGTGCTTTCGCTCAGAATTCAGAAATAATGGCGTTACCATCCCCGGAATGAATTTTTCACTCTACAGCGCAGTGTGCCCTTATACGAAAGTTCCTGCCAGATTAAGAATGTCTGCTGTGCAGGGACGTAATTTTAATCTGCCAGGATGTTACCACCTCTCTGAAAACCGGTCATTTCAGAAAACGTTCTTCTTACTAAATACATCTTGACTACATGTTACGTAATCTCCCGTCGGCGAGATCCATACGCACAAATTCAGCTTTACTGATCTGAAAATCCATCAACCGGCCTTCATATGGTAGGCAGACAAGAGGCGACAGTGTGCCCTTGCTCGATGATAAGGTACCTGGTTCGAATCTGCAGCAGGAAAAGACAGTCCCCCAGCATTTCAATAAAATCTTCATGGATTTCTTGTCGCATAAGATCGCAGTGGGAGCGCGAAATTTCGGATGGCCGGTGTGCATCAAAGTGAACATCATCAGTGAAAATATTCACCGACGGCTCAAAAACAAGAGAATGGGATAACTGTCTTGGGATATGTTTAAGCTTTCGACGAATGCTAGCATCTTCGCTACCACAGTTCTTGCAGTTAAGAAGGTCCATCGATATGCGGCAAGCCAGTTCGACGACATCCTTATTGTCACGGATTAGAGGGGTACACTAAAAAACCTAAAATGTTGCAGTGGGTCTTCAACAGACACTAATTGCCACGTGCTTGATACAATTTAAGTTAATTTACCATTGTGAAAGTCAACATAAATGCGACCAGTTGTTGTAGGTCCGGGGACTCTCTGGTATCCCATGAAACAAGTTGTCAGATCACCTGGAGAAACAAATTATTGTAGATGTCAAACTTACTGCCAAAGCCTACTAGATACAGATTTGGTTGCTAGCTAAAATAAATCGTCCACTAAGAAAGGACGACATTCTGCCACAATATAGCTGAGTATTCAAAAAATCGACTCTAGGACTGCAAACCATTTTTTTGTCCAACACTCACGGACAGATAAATTATGTGGTCTTTTAATAGCGTAACGAATTTTCTGAGTGCAGAACATGGAAGAGGCCGAAAGGGTGGTCTCTAGAACTTTGCAATTAAAATATTTCTCTACATAAGATAAAATTGAACACACAAGGATGTTTTACGTTAGTAGGTTAACCATACGATTGCCCTATCAAGTCGGTATACTCCTGGAAACACTTAAGCTGACACGAAACTTACATAGATAGGCACACATGAATCGGCATTCCTTATATACCGACGGAGGAAAGAACTGCAACACCAAGAAAGAGTTGTGTGATGTCAACGAAAGACGATGTCTGTTCAAGTACCGCCCCAGTCGCATAAGGAAGGTGCTAGTAACGCTACTATGAGATAGAAAATCAGGTTTGCAGTAAAATACGCTGTAACGGTCATGAGTGTTCGTTACCTTTGAAATTTGACGTGACGAGTTGACGTTACTAAAGAATGTCTTCAAGGCCTGTTTTCCAACAGGATAACGCTCGCCCACACTTAAAACAGTTACAGTTCAGTAATACTGCATCGTACTCTCTTCCTACTTTTTTTTCTGTGCAGTGTGCTATTAATGTAATTAAATCTTTGAATTTTATTTTCAATATTCGCAGCTGCTTGCAAAAATAAATGTATCTTTAAATGATGAATGGATATACGTATTTCGTTTGTTGGTTTCCAATTACAATATATTTAAAACCCACAACTTTAGATCGAGTAAGGTGGTGTACTGGGTAGCACAGTGGACCCGCATCCCTAAGGCGCTCCTGGTTCTTTTCAAAGGGCACGGCCTATTTCCTTCCCCATCCGCGCCACACTTCGAGTTTGTGTTCCGTCTCCAATGACCTCAGTAACTACGGGACGTTAAACGCAATCTTTCTTCCTTCCTGTTCACCTTTAATCTTCTCGGAAGAAATACTAAGATTGTGTAGCTGTGAAGTGGAACTCCTACTGGGATGCACTGCGCACAGATTTTTTTTTTTCCAAATTCTTCATTTCCAGCAATGGGTATTCCTAAATATTCATGCATAGTGCAGATAAACAGCGGGTATCTGAGTAAACCGTCAGCACCATTTCACATGGAAGTCCACGTTTTAAAATCAGTAAGCATTTCAAACTGCACCAGTGGTCTAGGGGTAGTCTTTGATTAGAAATCAAAGCGTCCTCGAATGCCGACAAAGCTTAAATTTTAATTAATAGTCAGCACTGCGTCCGAAGGCTTCCGACATAAGAAGTCACCTTCATTCTGCCGACAGCCTTGTCAAAGAGAGCGGAAGAACGGGCAGAAGTTCAGGGCACTCCCTTGGCGCCGGCCGGAGTGGCCGAGCAGTTCTAGGCGCTTCAGTCTGGAACCGCGCGACCGCTACGGTCGCAGGTTCGAATCCTGCCTCGGACATGGATGTGAGTGATGTCCTTAGGTTAGTTAGGTTTAAGTAGTTCTAAGTTCTAGGGGACTGATGACCTCCGCATTTGAACTCCCTTGGCCTTGGGGTGGGCTCAAATGGCTCAAATCGCTCTGAGCACTATGGGTCTTAACTTTAAAGGTCATCAGTCCCCTAGAACTACTCAAACCTAATTAACCTAAGGACATCACACACATCCATGCCCGATGCAGGATTCGAACCTGCGACCGTAGCGGTCGCGCGGTTCCAGACTGTAGCGCCTAGAACCGCTCGGCCACCCGGCCGGCGCCTTGGGGTGGGAGACGGCCCCTAAAGGCGGAATGATCAGCAATGATCAACGGCATGAGAATGCAGAAGGCAATGGGAACCACTGCATTAAAGACACATAACGTGTATCCACAGGACATGTGGCCTGTAACTGAAAAAGTCTCATGATGATCTTTCCACTGGCCTCACATTTCCTATTTGTTTCGTTCCTATGTGACTTGTGTTTCTGTATTTCCCTCAACATTTTTGTACTCCCTTCTTTCACTCATCAGCTGAAGTATTTCATCTGTTATCCGTGGTTTCTTCGCAGTTGCTTTACTTGTATCTACGGTTTTCTTTCAAAAATGGTTCAAATGGCTCTGAGCGCTATGGGCCTTAACATCTGTATCATCAGTCCCCTAGAACTTAGAACTACTTAAACCTAACTAACCTAAGGACATCACACACTTCCATGCCCGAGGCAGGATTCGAACCTGCGACCGTAGCAGTCGCGCGGTTCCGGAGGTTTTCTTTCCAACTTCTGTGATTGTCCTCTTTGGACATGTCCGTTCCTCTTCAACTGCATTGCTTGCTGAGCTATTCATTACCGCAGTATCTATTGCTTAGGGAACTTCAAGCGTGTCTCTTCATTCCTTCGTACTTCCGTATCCCACTTCTTTGCGAACTGATTTTTCCTGACTAGTGTCTTAAACTTCAGCCTACTCTTCTTCATTACTAAATTGTGATCTGAGTTTATATCTGTTCCTGGGTATGCCTTACAGTCCAATAACTGATTTCGAAATCTCACCTTGAAATCTTCCTGTATCTCATGGCATTTTCCAAGTATACCTTCTCTTCGGTGAAACTAAAAACAAGGGCGGTAACATCAAGAATGGAATGGGAATCCCATTGTTAAATGCAGAGGAGAGATGCGGATAGGGATAGGTGGAAAAAGAGCTCGTACTGAGGCGTTCAGACAGTCGTTTTTTCCCTCGCGCGGTCCACGAATGGATCAAGGGGGGGGGGGGGGGGGGGGGAGAACTATGACTTTGACGCGAATTGTGCCCTCCGTCACTCACCGCGGGGTGGCTAGCGGAGAATATATGTATATATAGGCATCTACGAGGGGGAAGGGCTTGTCTGATGACGCGACAGAAGAAGAAACAGGAGTCGGCAGAGAATAGATAGGGGATTCAGTACTAGAATCAGAATTTAAAAGAGCTTTGGAAGACTTAAGATGTAATAAGGTAGAATGTATAGATAACATTCCATCGTACTTTTTTAAACCATTGGGGAAGTAACAACAAACCGACTATTCACGTCGGTGTGTAGAATGTATGAGACTGGCGATATACGAGGGTTGAATGAAAAGTAATGCCTCCACCTTCGTTAATTGGGTTTCGATGGGAATATTTTAATAAATCAAACGCAGAAATAATCCTTAGAATGTGATCTTTAATTACCAATATTCTCGTTTCCACATAATCACCAGCCAATTGGATACATTTCTGCCAACGATGTACAAGTTTTCTGAAACCATCACGGAAGAAGTCGACACTCTGTTTCCGCACCTACAGTCTCACAGTTCTCTCAGCGTCTTCGTCAGAAGCGTAATGATGACCCGGCAGATCGTCTCTCATTATCGGGAACAGATGGAAGTCAGACGGTGATAAATCTGGACTGTACGGAGGATGCCGTACGGTGGTGAGATTCAGTCTCTGAAGTTCTGTTGTAGTGACACGTGAAGTGTGTGCTTTGGCATTGTCATGCTGCAGGAAAACATTTCCCTTTTCCTTTCGGACCCTTTTTAGCCATCGTTTAAGAGTTCGCGGCGTTGTGATGTAACGCTCTGAATTTATTGTTGTTCCACGATCAAGGAAATCAACATGGATAGCACCATCTGCGTCCCAGAACACCGTGGCCACGATTTTTCCAGCTGGGAGCTGCGTCTTGAATTTCATTTCCTGGGGCGAGTCTTCGTGTCTATATTCCATGGACTGACATTTCGTCTCCGTGTCGTAATGGTGTATCCACGTTTCGTCTCGTGTCACAATTGAATGGAGAATGGCGTCACCTTCATTCTCGTAACGCTAGAGGAGTTCCTGGCAAATTTCAAGTCTGTGCGCTTTCATTTCATGAATCAGTATCCGGGGTTCTCATCGTGCACAGATGTTCCGATAGCCAAGCAAAGCAATAATGTGATCCACACGTTCTTGTGCAATACCGAATGTGCTTGCAATTTCTCTCTTAGTGATACGACGATCGTCCTGAATCAATCTGTCAACATCTTGCTTGTGAAACTTGGTGGTTGCTGTCGCAGGACGTCCAATTGTTTGTTTGTCACCCAGGTCAGATGTTCCCGCCTCAACACCTTTAAACTTACTCGCCTAAGGACGCACAGTACTCGCATCAACACAATCACCATAAACTGCTTTCATTCTCTGATGAATCTCTAATGAGGTGACACCTTCTACTGTCAAAAATTCAATGACTGCACGTTGCTTAAATCGCATTGACCTACCGTCTGCGTGGGGTTCCATACTTTACACTGTAACAACACAACAGTTCGATGCTAAGGCTTCCCGCCAACTGAAGCTGTAGAGAAGAAGCTGCGGAAGAAGCCAGTACCTGCCGCATAACAATTCTGCCAACTGTTGAAGAGTTATGAAGGTGGAGGCATTACTTTTCATTCAACCCTACTACATTCAGACTTTCGGAGAAACATCATCCACACAATTCTGCAAGAGACGACAAGTGAGAGTATTATCTCACAGTCAACAGCTCATGCAAACAAGTTGCTGGCAAAAATAATATACAGAACAATGGAGAAGAGAACAAGATATGGTAGTTTGGGTTTGGGGAAGGTAAACATACCAGAGAGGCAGTTCTGACGTTGCGGCTGATAATGGAAGCAAGACTGAAGGAAAATCGAGACATGTTCACTGGATTTATCGACCTGTAAAAAAAGCATTTGACAATGTGAAATGGTGCAAGATGTTCGAAATTCCGAGAAAAGTAGTGGTAAGTTATAGGGAGAGACGGGTAATATAGAATATGTACTAGAACCAAGAGGGAACAAAGAGACTGGAAGACCAAGAACGTATTACAAATGGTGTGCGACAGGGATGTAGTCTTTCGCCCCATTTGTTCAATCTGTAACTCGAAGAAGCGATAATGTAAATAAAAGAAACGTTCAAGAGTGGAATTATAATTGAAGGTGAACGGATATCTGTGGTACTATTCGCTGATGACACTGCTATCCTCAGTGAAAATGAAGACGAATTACAGGATGTGTTGAATGAAATGAACAGTCGAATAAGTACAAAATATGGACTGAGAGTAAATCGAAGGAAGATGAAAGTACTGAAAAGCAAGGGAAATGAGAACAACGAGAAACTTAAGATTGGGATTAATAGTCACGAAGTAGAAGAAGTTAAGGAATTCTGCTACCTAGGCAGCAAAATAACCCATGACGTACGGAACAAGCAGGACATAAAAAGCAGATTAGCTTTGACAAAAATTGCATTCCTGGCTAAGAGAAGTCTGATATATCAAACACAACCTATAACTTGAAGAAGAAATTTCGGAGAATGTACGTTTGGAGCACAGCCTTGTATGGTAGTGAGACATGGGCTCTGCGAATACAGGAACAGAAAAGAATCGAATTCTTTCAGACGTGGCGCTACAGAAGAATGTTGAAAAATTAGGTGGACTGATGAAGTAAGTAATGAGGAGGTTCTTCACAGAACAGGTTAGGAGCTGAACATGTGGAAAAAACTGGCAAGGGACAGGACATCAGCGAATTCCGGTAACTTCCATGGTACTAGAGGGAGACGTAGGAGGTAAAAATTATAGAGGAAGACAGAGATTGGAATACAGTCAACATATAATTGAGGACGTAGGGTGTAATTGCTACTCTAGGATGAAAGGGTTGGCACAGGAGAGGAATACGTTGCGTTCAGCATGAAACGAGCTAGAAATCTGATGACTCAAAAAAAAAAAATAGCGATTCTTCCCACTGCGGTGACCAAAGCAGAACCACAAACACGTCAGTAACGATTCCCAGGTAGTACAGTACAACAAGCACTTTATTCAAACACAGAATTACAAATACCTGCTGAATGTAAGTCATTGATGGTAACTGCTTGGTGTTCTGACTAACAATCTCTCTAGTTAGGATGAATGGGCACCTACAGCAACTACTTGAAGTTAGCAGACATTCCAAGTTCATCCGATGGTATACTGTTCCTGAATCACAGACTCCAATGAGACCGTGGTCTGTGGAGAGCAATGGCTTCCATGGGGACAGCTCAGCTGCTCGTCGTGGTGTCTTCTGGGACTGGAGTTCTAGCTCAGGGGTCCGTCGTTGCTACGGAGAGTAGATCCTGGAGCGCAAGGTTGATTGTTCCGAGTCAGGGAGGGCATATGACCAGCACAGGTAACGTAGTACCGCAACTGTGAACACCCAGCGCCTATGTTAGTGCTGTCCTCACTTTGAGCGGTCAGTGTGTGCAAACCAATCGTTGGGTTTATTCATATGCAGCCACGACGGCCAGTGTTATGATTGAAAACCTATGCGATTGAAAACCTATCAGCGTTGTGGAGCTGGCGGTAGGTGCCTTCTGGTCCAGTATAGCAACCGGTCCGCCCTGGTTTGCCTGAGCTAGGTGTTTCCTATATTTTTCAGGTAAATTTGTACGAACTGACGAAAGAACATGTATACACGTATACAGATGTATAAATTCGCCCTGACGACCATTAAGATCATTTCCGTGTTATGCCCTGTCTCTTTCAAACTCTTGTAGTAATCATAGTAATCAGCGTGTGACTGTGAGCAATGTGTGTGGTGGACGTGAGTAACTAGCGTGCGACAGGGTGTGAATTTGTGTCGGACGGGAAGTGTGTCCGGGTAACCAAAGCCGTTAAGGCGACCGCTCGTGTCAAGTGGGAAATCCGGGTTCGAGTTCCAGTCTGCCACAAATTTTCATTTGTCGTCTTTGAATTCATTTTAGTGCCCGAATACGGCCATTGTTATAATTTCTGTTTCATCATGTATAAGTGCGGCTGTAGGGTCAAGAATAGTATATTCTTTCGGACATAACCGATGGAAGAGACAGCATACACATATAAAGAGAATTTATATTAGTTAAGAACTTGGAAAGCTGCGCTTCCGCATTGGATATAGAAGTCATCCACTACAATTTGGCAACCAGGGGCAAAAAGAATGATGCTGATTGCGACTGTGCTGTTTTAGGAAAGCTACTGCCAATTACTGACACAAATTTGTTAAATAATACTTTGATTTCCACATTAGCACCTCTTTCCTTACAAGCCTCATCACATACCAACTCTTTTAATGTTCTCTGAAAATACGGTACCATGTTTTCTACAGACGTGTCTCAGAACGGTATCGTGTTACATTGTTTCGTTTCAGTAGTTGTGGATCTCGAGCAGACAATGCACAATCAACAGGATAAACATTAAAGTTTTAACCGTCTTCAGTCTGTGAGAAGTTACGAGTCAGTGAATTAATAGCAATTGCGTTACATTTGTTGAACATTCAAAGACTCAAAATAAGTGTTTCTATTGATGTTCTTTGCACAAGAATGTTTCTATATGGCAGTATGACCGCCCAGAATTTATCTCGTGCATTGTTGTCTGAAACATCCATTTAATTTTGTACCATTCTCCTAATGGACGAAATTCATATCGTGTAGACTCACGTTAGGAACGCCTGCAGGTAATTAATTTCTTTGCATGTAGTATCTGATAAATAACATCAATATTTTCATTACGATAGGTGGAAATTTCCAGAAACGGTCGCAAGCGTCGCTCGTTGTTTTCACCAGTTGCCGCCACGACTCGTAAACGATGGGCGTTTGCTGCAATATAAGAAAAAAACCTAAAACAATGGGCGATCTTCTGTTGGACTGAGCAACTCTAGAAACTACCATATGTGAGTTGCGGCAGTAGTAGGAGAAAAACATTCTTGAATGTAACGGGAACTGAACCCACTAGCCACCCGAACTTAGTATTGTTAACAGTTCGAAGTTTTTCATCTACTGCCTCAGCCATTGTCACATTTTGTTCATGGTGCCGTGGTGCTTTCAAAGTATGATACCTTAATACGTGTATGCAGTATGTATCATTTCTTTCACGGTGTCTGGAGAGGTATACATCAGATTAAAAGCGACGATCGTCTCCTCATGTTGAAATCTAGGGTAACGACTGCAAAGTTCTGTATCTGAGAAAGTGTCACAAATATATTAAACATATTATCTGTTAACTGTCATCATACGCAGCAACCAAAAATTCTTCGCACATGTGGTGGCCTCCGATTGTAAACTAACTGATCTTTGTTGGATTCAAGGTTCAAAAATCCAGTTACTTTATGTCTACATAAACGAATTGTGGATTTCGAAGTTTACACATAGGGATTTTCGTATGCAACCTTTATCGTGCATTCGAAAATACGAAGTCAAACAAATGTAATCAAAATTTATTTGTGAACACAGCAGCTATGCGCCACACACCACGGATCGGTATTTGATGTTGAACCGCTCAATACAAGGGTAGCACCATTTATAGCGCCAAGGCTGAGGGTTCGGGGAAACACAGAGACCGTGACGTAACACTTGGCTACTGCGAGCGTCCTAGTGGTCATATGGACAACTATAATTCGGAAGAGAAGCCAGAGAAAGGAAACAAGTAAAAAAATCTTCAACCATGGAAGTGAATAATGTTTTCCTTGGAGAATAATTTACAACAAAGTAGCTTTCAAATCCCTGACCTTACATGAAAAGAGTTGACACATACGGTGACAGTTATTATACAGATGACAGATTACTGGCAAATCGTGCAGTTTATCAAAAGTGTTTACCGAGATTCGGTCCACCATATAAAGATCGGAGACAAGAAAACAGTAATAGAATCCAGGGTATAAGGTACTGTCAAAAGTACTGTACGACGGAGAAATTCTTTGAAAAACTTTCAAATGTTAACACTAGTTACGTTCGTGTAGTTAGCGGGTTCAGTTCTCATGAACGTTTTTCTCGTACTGCTATCACAACTCACATATGCTAGCTTCCAGAGCTGCTCAGTTCGACAGAAGAACGCCAATGGTTTGTAGGTTTTGTTTATATCGCAGCAAACGCCGCCCATTTGAGAATCGTCACGTCAACTGGTGAAAATCATGAGCGGCGCTTGCGACCATTTTCGGACATTTCCAGCAATCGTAATGAAATTATTGATGTTATTCATAAGGTATTTCACACAAAAAAAAGAAAATACTTGCAGGCGTTGCTAAAGTGGGTCTACACGACATGAATTTCGTCCATTAGCGGAATGGTACAGAATTACATGGAAGTTTCAGAGAACAACGCGCGGCATACATCCTGGACGGTAACACTACCATATAGACACGTTCTTGTGCAAAGAACATCAAAAGAGACACTTACTTTGAATCTTTGAATGTTCAACAAATTTAACGAAATTGCTATTAATTCACTGACAACATTCTCACTTATTGAAGACGGTTAAAATTTTAATTTTTATGCTGTTGATTGTGAATTGTCCGCTCAAGCTCCACAACTACTGAAGCGAAACAATGTAGCACGATACCGTTCTCAGACACGTCTGTAGAAAACACGGCACAGTATTTTCAGAGAACATTAAAAGAGTTGCAATGTGATGAGACTTGTAGGGAAAGAGTTGCTAAGGTGGTAATCTAAGTATTTTTTAACAAATTTGTGACAGTAACTGACAGAACCTGTCCTAAAACAGCACAGTCCTTCATAAATAAATCTGATTGTTTTAAACTTCCTGACAGATTAGAACTGTGTGCCGGACCGAGACTCGAACTCGGGACCTTTGCCTTTCGCAGGCAAGTGCTCTACCAACTGAGCTACCCAAGCACGACTCACGCCCTGTCCTCACAGCCTTACTTCTGCCAGTATCTCGTCTCCTACCTTCCAAACTTTACAGAAGCTCTCCTGCGAACCTTGCAGAACTAGCACTCCTGAAAGAAAGGATATTGCAGAGACGTGGCTTAGCCACGGCGCACACTTCGCTGCAGAGTGAAAAATCTCATTCTGGAAACATCCCCTAGGTTGTAGCTAAGCCATGTCTCCTCAATATCCTTTCTTTCAGGAGTGCTAGTTCTGCATGGTTCGCAGGAGAGCTTCTGTAAACTTCGGAAGGTAGGAGACGAGGTACTGGCAGAGGTAAAGCTGTGAGGAGGGGGCGTGAGTCGTGCTTGGGTAGCTCAGTTGGTAGAGCACTTGCCTGCGAAAGGCAAAGGTCCCGAGTTCGAGTCTCGGTCCGGCACACAGTTTTAATCTGTTGGGATGTTTCATATCAGCGCACACTACGCTGCAGAGTGAAAATCTCATTCTGAGTGTTTTAGTTTGCTACAAAAGAGCATATCACTTTATCAAGAAACATAGGGTGTTAAAACAAAATAGTTATACTTAAACAGTCAGTGCTCATCCGACAGAAAAGGCGACGTTGTTTTCGTAAGACGCTCTTGAGTAACTTTACAAAACCGACATTCGATAGAGAATGTGCGACAATTCTGTTGCCTTCATCGCATATCTCGGTAACATCTGCCTGTTGGAGGAACCTAAAGCTCATCCTCAAACTCGAATATTATGACGATAGTGCAGGAAAACGAGCTTCTAAATCACACAACAACACACAGACAAGCGTGCTGTACTCCCGTGGCCAGCAGTATCCCCAAGTTGTGTCCCCGTTAAACGTGTGTCGTATCAGCTCGCACCTCAGCTCCGTCCCATTACCAGCACCCAGGGTATAGGACACCAGCTGCAACAACTGTACAACTGTGAGCCATTTAGCCTCACGAGAGGATACAATGGCTTTATAAAATCTTTCACGACCGCATGAGTTTAGGCATCCAGTGGGCTGTGGGCTGACAACTGGGCATATACTGCGAGGTTCTTTTTTATTTTTTTGTAAATGTGACTCGATTCTGTGATTACCGAAATAATAGCACATACACTCTCAACCCACGCGGTTTCATTTAGTTGCCTCCTTCCCTTCTGGATGCTTCACTGCTTTTCGTCAGACAATGTGCTATCGAGAGTGGCCAAAGGAAACGTAACAGAACTTCCGATTTTGTTAATACATGTAAACTGTTATCCAGATATGGTCGTAGAAACATTTCCTGGCTGCTCATATGATGATTCTGTGTCTCGGAAAAGTATCCACTTTGGTCAACCCTGAGAGAAGGCAGAAAGACTTTGCAAAATTACCATTTCCTGTAATGGCTAGCAGCTCTCTACAAATGTAGATACAAGCAAGACAATGCGCCGTAATAAAGTGAAATGTGGTGTCACCGCCAGACACCACACTTGCTAGGTGGTAGCCTTTAAATCGTCCGCGGTCCGTTAGTATACGATGGACCCACGTGTCGCCACTATCTGTGATTGCAGACCTAGCGCCGCCATACGTCAGGTCTAGTCTAGAGTGATTCCCTAGCACTCGCCCCAGTTGTACAGAAGACTTTCCTAGCTGTGGTTCACTGTCTACATACGATCTCATTTGCAGAGACGACAGTTCAGCATAGCCTTCAGCTACGTCATTTGCTACGACCTAGCAAGGCGCCATATTCAGTTACTATAATTACTTCAAGAATGTTTTCTGAACAGATAATATTTTGAATCATGTGTCGTCAATAGCGACGTTCATCATTAATGGATTAAAATTAAGTATGAAACTAATTACGTCCGCTTTCTGAATTCTAATTCCTTGTCATGTTTCAGACCTCACGTCAGTATAGTTCTTCCCTCCTGACGCCAGCCTGCGTGAGCTAAAACGCGTGCATTTCTGCCTCCACTAGCAACACGGTGTTAGCTCTTCTGCTAACACAAAATGAAATTACTTTATTTATCAGATTAGTGGCAGACATGCGAAACACGTTACATCGTACTAATATTTAGGACTAATAACAAGAAGCAATACGGAACAACGCAAACAAATAAAATCAATACAAATAGAGGGCAATGGAAGACTTAAATTTCAAAGAGTGGAGCTCGAAAAATGCGGCGCGTCTTTAAAGGAAATCGCTTTCATGGCGTTAATTCTGGAGAGCCGCTCTTGCGTTTACAGTCTTTACCATACTGATACGATACCAGAAACCGATCGAGTTCGCAGCCAGTTGCTGAAACCGTAGCAGGTCAGAGTAGCCCGTCCCACAGAGATGTTCGGGGAACTTAAATGGGAATCCTTCGAAGAAAGGCGACATTGTTCTTGCGTAACCTTTCTGATTAAATTTAGAGATTCGGTATACGTGGAAGACAGTGCGATATTCCGTTGCCACCATTGTTTACATCCCGCAGCTGTCATAAGAGTGAAACGTAAGAGATTGGGGCGTGGGCACACAGCAGCAGGCGTCGCGTAGCACAGACAGCAGAAATGTTTGGCTCATGAGCAACTGCTCGGTGGTTGTATCTCATCCTCTTTAACTCCTCACGCGCGCACATAGTGTTCGCTAGACTGCTGGTGACTCCTTCCAATGAACTGATGCGATTTTTGTACAACCACCCTCCATAGTGCTCGACGACTCCTGTTCGTCAGGACATGTGGCGTACCTGGCTTTGGTTTAGCTGCGGTTTCTAACAATACCACCACTTGCAAAGTAGGTTAGAAATCAGATTAATAATGTTGCTCACGCAGCATATGTTCGCTTTATCGCGCAACAACAAAGTTATTGACTGTGGATGGTATCGTCAGAATGGAAATAATGAAGTCACTGTAAAAAAGTCATTAATTTTGGCACTTATCTTGAATGGATTCCCACGTAGATTTCGTCGAAGTTGTTATGGCTCATCTTGTTGATTCTAGGGTGATTCCACTTTGACTGCTAGAAGGTCCAGATCAGTATTTTAGCAATATTTGAAGACCTAACAAATGCGTTTTTCAGGAAATTCTTAATGATCAAACAATCCCAGATCAGAACAGTGGTATGGCAGAAATAATTTTTGACTTGGTGTTCACGATCCACATTTTTATTAAACTTCTTGTAAATTCACATATACTTCTACTTAATTGTCACATAATCAAGGAAACAGTTTTGTATCAATCTTCATATATTTAATTTCCACTTTAACCAAACACAAGACTTGACTGTTCTTTTACAAAGCGCAATAACAACTTAACTTCTGCAAAGTGAAACAAAGACTGGCCTGTGCGCATTCGCGCCAAAACGGTTACTAGTAAGTCAAAGATTATGATAGTCTCACATAAATGAATACACACAAGAACCACATCACTGTAATATATCGACACATCGGAGTACCTATACATTAATAAAACCAAATGTGAATATTGTCACAAAAATATGTCTTGTTACTTCGCAGAAAAGTAGTACGACATTACTGGTATCGAGAACTGGGGTTGGATTGCCGTAATGGTCACGTAAATAAATAACCATTACAGGTTGTTCCTTCGCGATTCCGCTTCCCAGTCACATCACCAGAAACCTGGACACCTTTACAAGGGTTGAAATGTCCCTAATGGATTTGTTACGCGGATGACATCCTGTGACCTTCGAGGCCACTGACCTCCCTTGACCCACCCACTCTGCTGTTACCGCTGCTCCACTGACAATACAACGCTCCTCGCCTCTTTTTTTATGGTGGATTTTCTTCTCGTGACATTTAGTGGCCAATTCCGCAATTACGTAGCGGTGTCCGGATACTTTTGATGAGATGCTGTACGGTTCATAACGTGAAATCTGAATAAAATATGAGGGCAAATGGATAAATGAAGTTAAAATACTCAATTTTTCTTTCGTGGCCCCGGCCGGTATGGCCGAGCGGTTCTAGGCGCTTCAGTCTGGGACCGCGTGACCGCTACGGTCGCAGGTTCGAATCCTGCCTCGGGCATGGATGTTGTGTGATGTCCTTAGGTTAGTTAGGTTTAAGTAACTCTAAGTTCTAGGGGACTGATGACCTCAGATGTGAAGTCCCTTAGTGCTCAGAGCTATTTGAGCCGTCTTTCCTGGCTTCGCAACAAATTCTGTTGCGAGAACATACTACAAAAATTTTGAAATGTGTAAACAAATTTTTGTTCGCAATGTGAATTCAGGGATAGATGATGTAAAAAAATCAAAAAGCTGCTGAATGCTATTTACATTCGTTTCACAAGATCACACGGTACCGTGGTATGGGGTAACTCAGCAAGACAAACGAAGTCCGGTAGCCTGTAACGCGATACGAATTATTTGTTATGTAAATTCAAGAACGTTTTGCAGAAGTCACTTGAAGGAAGGGTTTACTTTAACGAATGCCTCTCGGAATACATGCCTAATGGTGAAATTCTGCGGTACATTATCAGTCTCCCGATCAAGCGAACAGCTCTGTTCATCGTATCAGTGCGAAAAAAAAAAGATAAATCTACATTAAAATTTAAAATATGGTGTCTTGGTCCAGAAATGTGTCCATTACTGAGGAACATATATTTCTAATACCTTGCCGGCTGTTGCAAAAAATATAGCCAGTATATTTTACAGCTTCAACTATTTCTTACTTACAACTTACTGAACTGACAAATTTCTCAGCAGAACCAATTTATGTGTTCTTCTTCTTCTTGTTCTTTCGAATGGGCCAACTAAGGACCAATGTGTTTAACTTTTCAGCCTGGAAAGACACTTGATGTTTGCCCAGTAATCCAGCATTCCATGGCTATGTTTCTCCTTTCTCTCCTACGGCCACAGGGCGCTGATCTTGTTACGGGGTGATCTGTCCTAAAACCTCTTTTCTTTTAGGACCAAGAAAACTGCCTCATACACCAAATATAGACATGAAGGAATGGGAACACCACTTCAGTAAGATACTGAGCAAACAAGGAATCAAAACACCCCAAAAGAAAGAGAAACAACATCAAACTAAGGAAAAAGACAATATATGGGAACCTCTAAATGAAGAAGATGTATAAGAAGTAATAAAAGCACTGAAGAACAAGAAAGCAGCAGGACCCGATAATATACACTGCTGGCCACCGTAAATGCAACACCCTGAAGGAAGCATCCGAATCGAGTGAAATTTACACCATGAGTTTGCAGCGATGAGATATGCAACTGATTAGAATTTCAGCGCAGACGCACATCACGCGCGCCTGTGGCGCCACCTCATAGCGCCATTTAAGGCTTGGCGATTTCGACGAGTGTACGTTCGGCACGTGTGTTTACCTTGTGGTTGTTTCACAAGACGATCAGTCATGCCTCGTAGACAACAGCGAACATCTTTTGATCAAGTATCCGAGTTCGACAGAGGAAGATAGTGGCTTACCGAGATTGTGGATTATCATACAGAGAAATCGCTAGTCGTGTTGGACGAAACCAAACAACTGTAGTGCGGATATGTGACCGTTGGATGCAGGAGGGTACGACGGACGGACGTGGTCGATCGCATTCACCTCGGTGCACCACTGCACGTGCTGATAGGCAAATTGTGCGCATGGCAGTGACGGATCGCTCAGTGACATGCCGAACCATAGCACAGCATAATCATAGCGTGTAGGCTTTCACGGCCGGCGTCTTCAGTAATTAAAACTTCCGGGCTAAGAGGCGGTGGTCCAATAGTAGAAATACTTCTCCCTGACGTTTCGTTGCCAGCTGCGGGCAACATCATCTGAGGTGAGTCTACGACTGGCTGCTAGGCCGTGGAGGTCCTGTTTATATAGAGCGCGTAGAGGGCGCCACCACTCGTCACGTGTTGTCAACAGTAAAACTATCTCTGGCTGGCGTCATTACTCTCGATCGAAGGTAATCGATTATCACATCTTTGGTACAGAGTCGATCGCCATATCTTATCTAGCTTCAAGCCTTCTTCTTTCCTGTTAAAATTATTGTGGTGTTTAAAAATCTCTACAGCCTCTCTATACATACGTGCATAATAATGCGATGTCTTAGCTAGCACGCTCGTCTCACTAAATTTTATTTCATGGTCACCCGTTTCAAAAACATGTTCCGCTACAGCCGCTTTGTCCGTGTGTCCCAGTCGACAGTTCCTTTTATGTTCAGTTAGGCGAGTATTGATACTTCTTTTTGTGGTTCCAATGTAAACCTTCCCACAACTACACGGAATCTTATAGACACCAGGAGTAGCTAGAGGGTGTCGTGCATCTTTCGCCGATCTTAAGCATTCACTAATCTTCTTGGTGGGTCTGAAGATTGTTTCAACTCTGAACTTGGCCAGCACTTTCCCGATACGGTCCGTAACATTGTGGATGAATGGAAGAAAAACTTTCCCCACCGATGGTTGTTGTTGTTGCACGTTTTCGGACATTTTTCTTCTGGGATGGAGTGCTCTATCTATCTCCTTGCCAGCGTACCCATTTTTCTGGAAAGCGGTTCGCAAGTGGTTTAGTTCCTCTTGCAAATAAGCTGGCTCACAGATTTTATTAGCCCTGTCCACCAATGCCTTGATAATACCTCTCTTCTGCCTGGGATGATGGTTTGAATGCTTATGAAGATAACGATCGGTATGCGTATCTTTTCTGTAGACTTTGTGACCCAGAGTCCCATCTGCTCGTTTAATTACTGAGAGGTCCAAAAAATTTATCTGTCCATTACTTTCTGTCTCCATAGTGAATTGTATTTTTGAATTAATGCTATTCAAATGCTTCAAAAAACGGTTCAGGTCTTCTTCACCGTGATTCCATACGACAAAAGTGTCGCCCACATACCGATACCACTTCAAAGGCCTTTTTCTGGCTGACTGCAGTGCTTGCTGTTCAAAAAATTCCATAAAAATATTAGCAACGGCTGGACTTAGAGGGCTACCCATTGCCACTCCATTAATTTGTTCATAGAACTCATTATTATACTGAAAATAAGTCGTGGAAAGGCAATGTCTAAACAAAGCTACTATATCAGTCGGAAATATGTCAGATATGCAAGCAAGAGCTTCGTTGACAGGAACCATGGTGAACAGAGACACCACATCAAAGCTGACAAGAATATCACTGGGGCTGACGGTAATCTCCTTCAATTTTTCGATGAAGTGCATAGAGTTTTTAATATGATGATCAGTTTTTCCAATAAACGGTTGTAACAAGGTGGCAAGATGTCTAGCCAGCTCTTGAGTAGGGGATCCAATAGCACTTACTATCGGTCTAAGTGGGACATTAGGTTTATGCACCTTAGGTAGCCCATATAATCTAGGAGGATAAGCTTCCGTTTTACAAAGATCTTTTTTATCCTCTGAAGGAATAGAAGACTTTTTTATTAATTGATTGGTAACTGTCAACACTTTCGTTGTAGGATCCTTTTTCAACTTTTTATAAGTGGTAAGATCCAAAAGGTCACTGATCTTCTTGTGGTAGTCTTCACTCTTCATCACCACGGTAGCGTTTCCCTTGTCAGCAGAAAGTACAATAATACTCTTGTCCGCATTAATCTCCCGTAATGCTTCCTTTTCTCCTTGAGACAGATTACTGCTAGGTGGCTTAGCTTTACACAGTATCCTGGCTGTTTCCATCCTAACTTCATCAGCAGTGTGTCATGGTAACAGCCGAATCCCCGCCTCTATATTAGCTACAATATCCTCCGTTGGAATCTTCAGTGGAGTAATTGCAAAATTACCTCCTTTCGAGAGAACAGAAGTTTCTTCCCTGGATAACTCTTTTCCGGACAAATTTATAACCGTTCGAGAATCGTCTATAACCGGTGTTTCCTGTTTGCTCTTATGTAGATAGTCAAACTTCTTCTTCTGTCTATTAGAAGACACTTCTGCACTATGTTCCATGGATCTAAATGTTAGCCCATCCACCTTATTCCAATCGCAAACCTGCATTGTATTGCTAATAAATAGATGGAGATTTAATAGTTGACTGCATGTTACCGCCAGTCCTCGACGTGTTTGATGGATCCGTTCTCGTAGCATTGCCAGTTCCATACGTGAATAGATACGGCTAGCTTGCGCAACAACAACAACCATCGGTGGGGAAAGTTTTTCTTCCATTCATCCACAATGTTACGGACCGTATCGGGAAAGTGCTGGCCAAGTTCAGAGTTGAAACAATCTTCAGACCCACCAAGAAGATTAGTGAATGCTTAAGATCGGCGAAAGATGCACGACACCCTCTAGCTACTCCTGGTGTCTATAAGATTCCGTGTAGTTGTGGGAAGGTTTACATTGGAACCACAAAAAGAAGTATCAATACTCGCCTAACTGAACATAAAAGGAACTGTCGACTGGGACACACGGACAAAGCGGCTGTAGCGGAACATGTTTTTGAAACGGGTGACCATGAAATAAAATTTAGTGAGACGAGCGTGCTAGCTAAGACATCGCATTATTATGCACGTATGTATAGAGAGGCTGTAGAGATTTTTAAACACCACAATAATTTTAACAGGAAAGAAGAAGGCTTGAAGCTAGATAAGATATGGCGATCGACTCTGTACCAAAGATGTGATAATCGATTACCTTCGATCGAGAGTAATGACGCCAGCCAGAGATAGTTTTACTGTTGACAACACGTGACGAGTGGTGGCGCCCTCTACGCGCTCTATATAAACAGGACCTCCACGGCCTAGCAGCCAGTCGTAGACTCACCTCAGATGATGTTGCCCGCATCTGGCAACGAAACGTCAGGGAGAAGTATTTCTACTATTGGACCACGGCCTCTTAGCCCGGAAGTTTTAATTACCATAGCACAGCACATTGCGTCTGTAATGCATCATCCAGTGTCTGCGCGTACCATTCGACGCCGTTTACAGCAGAGTGGTCTGTCCGCAAGACGTCCACTGCTTCGTCTACCATTGACGCAGAACCACAGACGTCTCCGTCGCCAATGGTGTGATGACAGACGGATGTGGACGGCAGAATGGAATGACGTTGTCTTTACTGACGAGGACGCTTCTGTCTGCAGCACCACGATGGTCGGATTCGAGTGTGGAGACACCGTGGAGAGAGGATGCTGGACAGCTGCATTATACACCGCCACACTGGTCTTGCACCGGGTATTATGGTATGGGGCGGTATTGGATATTACTCTCGCATGCCTCTAGTACGCATTGCCGGTACTTTAAATAGCCGGTGCTACATATCCGAGGTGCTGGAGCCAGTTGTCCCTCCTTACCTTCAGGGCTCGGCCACAGCCATATTTCAACAGGATAATGCGCGACCACACGTGGCACGCATTGTCCAAAGGTTCTTCGTCAATAACCAGATTGAATTGCTTCCCTGGCCGGCTCGCTCTCCGGATCTTTCGCCGATAGAAAACATGTGGTCCATGGTTGCTCAACGAGTGACCCAGATTACATCCCCAGCTGCCACACCAGATGATCTTTGGCAACGTGTGGAAGCTGCTTGGGCTGCTGTACCCTAGTAACACATCCAACGTCTCTTTGACTCAATGCCGAGACGTGTGGCAGCGGTGATCTCCAACAATGGCGGTTACTCTGGCTACTGATTCTGGCAGGACCACATGTCACAGACGTCTGTAAACGTAATCATTTAATACTTGGTCAACATGTTATCTACAAAATAAATTTTGTTGTGCTACCTCTTGTCTTTCTTGGTGTTGCATTTACGGTGGCCAGCAGTGTATATAATGAACATATAAAAGATGCAAAAGAGGCCCTCCAACACGTATGGATCAAACTATTTAACAAATGCCTGGAGCTTGGAAGAATTCCGACACAATGGAGACACTCGACAATGAAAGTTCTCTACAAAGGTAGAAGAGACCCAACAGACCCAAACAAGTGCAGAGGCATATCCCTGGAAAAATAATCAATTCAAGATGTTTTAAAAGGTAATTACACAAAAAATCAAAGCCTCTGTGGACAGTCATCTCCCACAACGACAAATGGGTTTCAGATCTGGAAGACAAACACTTACGGCAGTCATTCTTCTTCTAAACAACATCGACGAAGCGCTACAAAACAAACAAATGTTCTACACAGTGTTCATATACTTTACCAAAGCCTTTGACCTACTGGAAAGAGATCTCATAGTCCGATAATTGGAAAACACAATGGGAGAAGATAGCGTATGGGTAAAAATACTCGTCGATCCTGGAATACCAGTTAATCACAGTATCAGACAACCTCTCTTTTCCGAACCTCATTCTGCAATCGAACAGAGTCTTACAGGGTGACCCAATGAGCCCTTTGCTGTTTATTCTTGCCACTGAAGAAGTACTCCGAATTGGAGAAAATGAAGAAGATAAATATATGTATATGCATACGCTGACGACATAGCCGTAGGTTCAACAGATATATAGAAGCAGCAGAAAATCATTGAGAAAATAGAGAGATGGTGCAGTTAACACAAACTACACATAAACATAACAAAGACTGAAATGCTAATTTTCAGAAAAGGAGGTAAAACACCCAAGAATGCGGAAATCAGCATCAGAGGACAAAAAATAAAAATCTCATCAGACTTTAAATACCTAGGGGTGACATTGCAACCAACAGCCAGATGCTTCACAAAACATACAGCAGAACGTTCAGCCCAAGCAGTAATAGCAATACAGGACATCAAAACCATCCGCTTACTCAGTCTAGAACTGTCCATGAAATTATTCAACGCAAATATCTTGCCAATCTTGGCCTATGGGATGGAGGTTATATGGGACCACCTGACAGAAAAAAATCTAGAAACACTAGAAAAGGTAAAATCGACTTATCTAAAAAGAGCATTAGGTCTCTCAAAGACAACAAGATCTAGACTAGTGTACCCGCTAGCGAGAGAGACATTCCTAATTGAAGACATCAAACTTCGATATATGATGCCACACACCAGGGCTTCCAGAAAGCAACTGTCATGGAGGACAAACGAGAAAAAAATATGGCCGGAGTTCTATGGCACCGAAGCAATGACGAACCGCTCATGGACAGCACCAAACTTCGAGCTGCGACATGTCGCAACTAGACTTCACGGCTTTCATCATCTAATATGCAAAAACAAAACTTACCACGACCCCACCACAACATGTGTATGTCAACTGTGTAACGAAGCCTGTGAACGATATCACATAGTACCGTCCAGTAAAATAGTGAAATGGATAAATATATATGCAAAAATGTAAAATGTAAATGTAAAATGTTAAGCAAAGTAACTGTTTATGGCTATTTGGCTGCAATTTTACTAAATAAATATTGTATACTTATATCAATATGTCGCGCTGTGTGTAGAGTCTAATCCACTTCAAAATTAATATTGGATTGTATAACGTATATAAAACCTTTCACTTTGTGATAATGTGTCAATTTCAACAGTAAAATTACTTACGTAAACTTGTGAGTAAAAAAATTAAATCCAGCAAAAATTACGCTCTTTTGTCCTATTAGTTAGATACTGTACTAGAGATTACAATAGAAGCAAGGCTAGTGATGTAATTTATCACGTGTATTGGATATTTTTTATTTTTTTCGATCATCAAATTTAACTTTTTCTTCTGCAGTGTACCTTTGCTTTTAAGAAAACTGTTGATACGATGTGAATGATTTGAATAGAATATATGAAACTATGCTTCTCAATTAATTTCTTTTAAGAATGACAGATTTTCTTTTGACAAATAGACAGTCATAACTTCGTTGAATTGTTTATGACAAGTTCAGCACAGTTACGACTGTGTATCAAATATTGATCGTATTTGCCTTTCTTAATATGATTTTTTCCAGATATTGTAGTTCGTTCGTCTTTGTTTTTAACATCTGTCACAGACGGGAGCTCTACCTTTTATAGTAACGTAGCTTTATTTTTGCTTTTATCCCAATACATCAGTATAGTACAGCCAAAATTGTTGTAGCTTACGAGTGCCAGCACAAATCTACAGTCCCACCAGCGGACAGCACTAAAAAAGCTAAACAAGCCATTTCGGTGTCATCATCATTTTTCACCATAATATGGCACATTTGTTCAAAACTGACAAGCTCTTCTGGTGTTGGTGTTACGGGCCCCATTACAATGCCTGGATTAAATGATAACACGACACAATTAAGTAAATAAGTGACAGCTTTGCTGTACATTTGATCCTTTTACTGGTTCCTTAAGCGTTCCTTGTCTATCTAGGGCAGATCTTTACTAAAGCACGAGAAAATTAACGCTCTAGGAACAAGCCCAACTTCTGTATACATGCACTAGGGTGTATCACAATAAAATAACACTGTTGAATTATTACGCTCAATGCCCAAAATACCAGCTCACCATCAACAACACAGCCGTTAACTTTATCACCTCAGAGTATGCCACACAACGAGCTATCCACATCTCAGTTACGATTGAGCGTGGTTACCGAAACCCTAGATCTACAGCACGGAAGCATACGGGTCGCAGTTCGCTATCCTTATGCCAAACCTCACAATCTTTACTCACCGCACATGTTAGTTAGCTCCCATCATCTCGCGTATCCAAAACTATGCTCTTCTCGTCCAATACAAGTGGTGCTGTTGTAAAAGGACGCGAACCATTGGATTTTGAACAAATGTGCGGCACCGCTACCCCTTTTTAACAATGTCAAGGTTGTCGGCTGCACTGCCAGCGGCCTGCTGCAGCTGAGGGTTGCGTCCTATCTGGACTACGAGGATGTCAGGTTTTCTTACACCACAGCGAATCACGGACAAGCTGGTCCTCCGTTGTTATGACATGTATAACGTAATTACAAAACAAACGTTAAACACTTTAACACATACTCATAAGAACATATTCTGGATTTTAAAACTTATCCAGATGTCGCTTTCAATGATGAAACGCGAAAAAAATGTCCGTACTCCTAAGTGACTGTGCAGTTCGTCAGAGGAGACACGGAATCAGCCGGTCTTGAAGTGCCACGCACATGAAGCAAAGTGTGTATCGAAATAGGGGACGATCGTCTAACAGCAGAGCTATTTGTTGAACATAAACGACATTGCAGCCTTCCTACAAGGGGCCAGGATTCGATTCCAGGTCGGGTCGGAGGTTTTCTCCTATCGGGCTCTGGACGTTGTGTTGTCCTTATCTTCGTACCGTCACAACTGACATGAAAATCGCCTGTATGGCGTCACATGTCAAATCTACGCCTATGTAACTTCGTCCCGGGGTACGGATTGACCCTAATTAATATTCTGAATTTGTCCAAGTATGTTGTCGTATCGCCTTTCCACTGTTGTGCTGGCTACATGGTCACGTACCGAAAGCCAATTAAGACGGAAAAATGGCCGGTGACTGGGCAGGCTTTGAGTGGTGCTGAACGCAGTATAAAATTCTCTTAAACTCTGGTTCTATCAGTATAAAGCTACTACCAAAACCGTAGCTTCCGATCGACCAGAGAGATTTGCACACACCAGAACAACAAGATGGACCAAAGAAACCCACAATCCAAGCTGATCCACAGACTGGCGAACCTTACGGTAGGGACAGTACTCTAACAATAAATATTTATGTATTTATTTATTTTGCCATCGGCGCAGCACCACATAAGCGTATTACAGCATAAACGTTGAAATTACAAAAGATATTGGTAAGTCTTGTCCGAGTATATTCACGTGATTGTTACAGTTAATTTGTGAAGAGTATACATAATTTAAAATCTACGACTGAAATTGCACGAGACATCGATAGTAATTCCGTGGAGCGATCTGGATCTCTCGAAATCGATAAGTCGACAGGCAGCGCTCGTGGTGGAGACGAGGCTAGTTTTCTGCCCTCTGGGGCGCAGGTCCTGTTGCACAGGAGTTGGTCAGTGATCAATGAAGTGGTTCTCCGCTTGCGGAAAGTTTCGAAAGAGATCGTGAGGGCGTTCCCGTGAGCTGGCGTACGTACTAGATCCGTCATTCGCCCATCTTCAATGCGAATGCGTGCCTCTGTAGTTCAAATGGTTCAAATGGCTCTGAGCACTATGGGACTCAACTGCTGAGGTCATTAGTCCCCTAGAACTTAGAACTAGTTACACCTAACTAACCTAAGGACATCACAAACATCCATGCCCGAGGCAGGATTCGAACCTGCGACCGTAGCGGTCTTGCGGTTCCAGACTGCAGCGCCTTTAACCGCACGGCCACTTCGGTCGGCCGCCTCTGTAGTGGGTGCACACCTACTATGCAGGAAGAGGATGGGTAACTGACTGTGAAACCAGCAGCCAGCTGCAAGTGTTTGAGTAACGGACGACGCGTTCTTGGCGAGAGTTATTACACCGTATGAATTCCGTTTTGCTCCGATGGAAGTCTGAAGGCCAAGCGCACCACCCTCGGTCTGAATGATAACGAAGGTCCAGTGATAACGGTTAAAAATAAAGCTCTATTGAAATGTCTCTGTGGTGCATCATCATCATAATCATAATCATAATCATAACCTTCCTTTCGAGAATTAGGCTGTTGCCTGTACCGAACTCAGGAACAAAATCATTCCCATCTTTTTCGACGTCTTCTAAAGTCTATTTTTCCGGGGATTTCTGTGACCTGTCGTTCCTGTGAGGTGTTGTCTCCAATCTTCATTATATTTTTGAATTTTTTCGTTCACATTGGAAGTATTTCATTCAGTTCTCATTTCTTCATTTATAATCCTGTCTCTTCTTGTGCAACCCTTCGTATTCCTTACGAACCTCAACTCTACTGTCTGCATTTTTTTTTGCTTGTTTTTTTGTGGTAACCGAGCTTTCGCTTCTGTAGTACAACAACCACGTCTGGCCGTAATAACGGCCTTGCGTCAAACAGAGCTTGGATGGCGTGTAACAGGTACAGCTGCCCATGCAGCTTCAGAACGATACCACAGTTCATCAAGAGTAGTGACTGGCGTATTGTGACGAGTCAGTTGCTCGGCCACCATTGACCAGACGTTTTTAATTGGTGAGGGATCTGGAGAATCTGCTGGCCAGGGCAGCAGTCGAACATTTTCGGTATCCAGAAAGGCCCGTACAGGACCTGCAACATGCGGTCATGCATTATCCTGCTGAAATGTAGGGTTTCGCAGGGATTGAATGAAGGGTAGAGCCACGGGTCGTAACACATTTGAAATGTAACATCCACTGTTCAAAGTGGCGTCAGTGCGAACAAGAGGTGACCGAGACGTGTAACCAATGGCTGCTGTTTGTGTCTGAGAAATCGGTTGGAAACTTTCCTCATCTCAGAACGTTGTAAGTGTCGCCACTGGCGCCGACCTTGTGTGAATGCTCATACCATCACGCCGGGTGATACGCCAGTATGGCGGTGACAAATACACGCTTCCAATATGCGTTCACTGCGATGTCGCCAAACACGGATGCGACCATCATGATGTTGTAAACAGAACCTGGATTCATCCGAAAAAATGACGTTTTGCCATTCGTATACCCAGGTTCGTCGTTGAGTACACCATCGCAAGCGCTCCTATCTGTAATGCAGCGTCAAGTGTAACAGCAGCCATGGTCCCCGAGCTGATAGTCCATGCTGCTGCAAACGTCGTCGAACTCTTCGTGCAGATGGTTGTTGTCTTGCAAACGTCCCCATCTGTTGGCTCAGGAATCGAGACGTGGCTGCACGATCCGTTACAGCCATGCCGATAAGATGTCTGTCATCTCGACTGCTACTGACACGAGGCCGTTGGGATCCAGCACGGCGTTCCGTATTACCCCCCTGAACCCACCGATTCCATATTCTGCTAACAGTCATTGGATTTCGACGAACGCAAGCAGCAGTGTCACGGTAAGATAAACCGCAATCGCGATAGGCTACAATCCGACCTTTATCAAAGTCGGAAACGTGATGTTACGCATTTCTACTCCTTACACGAGGCATCACAACAACGTTTCACCAGGCAACGCCGGTCAACTGCTGTTTGTGTCTGAGAAATCGGTTGGAAACTTTCCTCATCTCAGAACGTTGTAAGTGTCGCCACTGGCGCCGACCTTGTGTGAATGCTCTGAAAAGCTAATCATTTGCATATCACAGCATCTTCTTCCTGTCGGTTAAATTTCGCGTCTGTAGCACGTCAACTTCGTGGTGTAGCAATTTTAATGGTCAGTAGTGTAGTATAAGATTAAAATGCGAGTTGCATTTGTAGGTGATCATCTGGTGAGTCCCAGTCTTCTGACTGGTTTGATGAGGCCCACCACGAATTCCTTTCCCGTGCCAACCTCTTCACCTCAGAGTAGAACTTGAAACCTACGTCCTCAACTATTTGCTGCATGTATTCCAATCTCTGTCTTCCTCTACAGTTTTAGCCGTCTACAGCTCCCTCTAGTACCATGGAAGTCATTCTCTGATGTCTTAACAGATGTCCTATCACCGTGTCCCTTCTCCTTGTCAGTGTTTTCTACATATTTCGTTCCTCGCCGATTCTGCGCAGAACCTCTTCATTCGTTACCTTACCAGACCATCTGATCTTCAACATTCGGCTGTAGCATCGTAACTCAAATGCTTCGATTCTGTTCCCACAGTAGTCCATGTTTCACTACCATACAATGCTGTACTCCATACGTACATTCTCAGACGCTCCTTCCTCAAATTAAGGCCTATGTTTGATACTAGTAGACTTCTCTTGGCCAGGAATGTTTTTTGCCCATGTCATTATAGTTTTGATGTCTTCCTCGCTCCGTCCGTCACTAGTTATTTTGCTGCCTAGGTAACAGAATTCCTTAATATTATTTACTTAGTGACCCTATGGTTTGATGGTTCTCATTTCTGCTACTTCTCATTACTTTCATCTTTCTTCGATTTAATCTCAGTCCATATTTTGTACTCATTACACTGTCCATTCCGTTCTGTAGATCACGTAATTCTTCTCGACTTTCGCTTAGGATAGCAATGTCATCAGCGAATCGTATCACTGATATCCTTTCACCTTGAATTCCACTCCTGAACCTTCCTGTTATTTCAATTATTGCTTCTTTGATGTACATATTGAACAGAAGGGGGCGAAAGACTACATCCTTGTCTTACCCCGTTTTTAGTCCGAGCACTTCGTTCGTGGACGTCGAGTCTTTTTATTTCCTTTTGGCTCTTGTACATATTATATATTACCCGCCTCTCCTTATAGCTTACCACTATTTTTTTAAGAATTTCGAACTTAATGCACCATTTTACATTGTCGAACGCTTTTTCCAGGTCGAAAAATCCTATGAACGTGTCTTGATTTTTTTGTAGTCTTCCTTCCATTATCAACCGTAACGTCAAAATTTCCTCTCTGGTGCCTTAACTTTTCCTAAAGCCAAACTCGTCGTCATCTAACACCTCGTCAGTTTTCTTTTCCATTTTTCTGTGTGTTGTTCTTGTCAGCAACATGGATGCATGAGCTGTTAAGCTGATTGTGCAATAATTCTCTAACTTGTCAGCACTTGCAGTATTCGGAACTTTGTGGATGATATTTTTCCGAAAGTCAGATGGTATGCCGCCAGACTCATACATTCTACACAGCTTCTTGAATAGTCATCTTGTTGCCACTTCCCTTAATGATTTTAGAAATTATGATGGAATGTTGTCTGTCTCATCTGCCTTATTTGATCTCAAGTCCTCTAAAGCTCTCTTAAATTCTGATTCTAATACCGGGTCCGCTATCTCTTCTAAATCGACTCCTGTTTCTTCTTCTATCACATCAGACATATCTCCTCCCTCATAGAGGCCTTCAATGTACTCCTTCTACCCATCCGCTCTCTCCTCTGCATTTAGCAGCGGAATTCCCGCTACGCTTTAAACGTTACCATTCTTGCTTTTAATTTCCTATTTGCTTGGTCAATCCTTCCGACAACCATTTCTTTTTCGCTTACTTCACATTTTTCATGCAGCCATTTGGTTTTAGCCTACCTGAACTTCCTATTTATTTCGTTTCTCAGTGACTTGTATTTCGGTATTCCTGAATTTCCCTGCACATTTTTGTACGTCCTTCTTTCATCGATCAGCTGAAGTATTTCTCCTGTACCCATGGTTTCTGCGCTGTTACCTTCTCTATACCTATGTTTTTCTTTCCAACTTCTGTGATTGTTCTTTTTAGAGATGTCCATTCCTGCTCAACTGTACTGCGTACTTAGCTGTTCCTCACTGCTGTATCTACAGTCTTACAGAACTTCAAGCGTGTCTCGTCATTCGTTAGTACTACCGTATCCAACTTCTTTGCATATTGATTCTTCCTGACCACCAATCTCTTAAACTTCAGCCAACTCTTCATCACTACTACATTGTGATTTGAGTCTGTCCAGAATACTCGTCCGTACTTGCCAGAGGATGTTCTAGTCTGTGAATAAGAGGGATAATGCGAATATTGCATGATGGAAAGCTGCAATTGTTTGATACACACAGGCGGATGTCTATTATGATGGACAGATCTGCAGGGAAGGACAAGTTCGATGGTCTGCCGTTTCACCCAACACCGGTCCAGTGGATTATTGCCTGAGACTATGCAGAAATCATTTCTAGGGCAGAGCCTCCACATCGACGTGTCACGGTAGCCAGGGAATCATTAACACCTTAGATGATGATGATGATGATGATGATGATGTTTGGTTTGTGGGGCACTCAACTTTGCGGTTGTCAGCGCCCGTACAAATTCCCAACCTTTGCTCAGTCCAATCTCGCCACTTTCATGAATTATGATGAAATGATGAGGACAACACAAACACAAACACATTAGCCAGTGTGGGTGGGAAAGGAGGAGGGCGTGATGTTTCAAACAGAGCGACAATCCAGAACCTACGAGGGCTTTTATGTACAGAAGTGGGCAGTTTTCAACGATTGATATGAATTTCTGAGCTCACAATACTGTAAATCGATCCTTTATTAATATCCCAAAATAAAGGTTTTTTTTATATCTACATCTTGTTTTGTGGTTTGTAAAGATATTCGTGGTACATAACTTTTTGTGTGCGTTCGTTGATAAATGTCACCTGAAAGGGAAATTGCTGTACGAACAGAAGTCGTCTGTTATTTGCACCTGAGAACCGCTCCAACCAAATTGTTCGTCCCCATTCTCACAACAATCAGTAAGATGCAATTTACATAATAATTCTTGCTACATTGCTTGCACCTCCTAATAATGAACTGTGTGAGGGATCTGTCATTGCGGTTGCTTCATTTGTATTCGAGCAGTTCCATAGTACTAAAAAATTTGCTTTCGTATTTTGAGTGATACTGCGAAGACTTATCACAACACTCATAGCATTGTATTACAGGATGTACCGATTGTTTCCATGATGAATTAAAGGGACAAACTCACATTGCCTCAACGCTGCTGGAAGCTGAAGGAAAAAACGTCCATTTTAGAGTTCCATATGGGAAGTTGGTACAAATTAGTTTCTTTGAATAGAACTTTTAAATCTGAAAAAAATATTCTGGTAAGTTTCTTCATATGTTTCTCCGACGCCATTATCTTCTTGGTATTGATGAGATCTGAATTTTGAAAAATCCTTTCGTCTGGAAACTAACAGTAATTAAATCATTTTTCCTCATCGACAGATTGTGAACTGGGACCAGACAAGATTATTTCTTTTTACAAGTACGAGTCTCTGCGACCTACAACAATAGATAAAATCGTTCTTTCGGGAATCCATAGTGCTCGAGGATGGAGTAAAAATGGCCGCAGGCCAAAACTAAAAGCATTGTGAACATTCGTTATTTGCAAAGCGGAAGCAGGAAAGCATAATTTTTGTAATAATTTCTAGAGAAAGAGTATATTACCGCTTAAAAGTTATCACGAATTTCTTGATGTGTCAGGAAATGCAGTGCTTTAATATTCAGATCTAAGAAAACGCATTTTCTTCTTTACTGCAACATTAAAAATGTATTAATCGGCACTTACATTATACTACACAATTTCCTTCGCATGTGTGTGTATGCGTCAGCATAAGATTGTTCTGATGATATTGCTGCATTGCTGAAACACACTAAAAGTTTAATTGTACAAAACATGAAACTCTGCAATAACTATTTAATCCATATTGCTGCATAATTTGTTCTCTATTGAATTTACGCCATTTGTTTAGCGGAAAGGAATTTTACCCATAACAACTCCGAGAATCATCAAGAAAAAGCGCTTGCTCGGCAGATCCGTGATGCTGTGTACTCTTCCTGAAACGACATCGCCTGACGTACGACACAAAGCTGAAGGCAAAAAGAGCGTCTTTAACGTAATTCGCAACATCTGGTGCACCCCCTGTCTGTCCTCATTACTGTGCTACAGCCTCTGTCATGTCTATAGTAAGTTATAGCAATTCAGCGTCTTGCCACAACTTTTAAAAAGTTGATGGTCACCGACTGTATCATTACCGGTGGCTACGGCGTCAGATGGAAAATGATGCAACCCGATACTGGAACTTTCTGCTGGTGGCATTCCAGGTACAGTCGTGGCGACAAATGGCATGCGCTGGACTATTGATTCCCCGGAATCAGAACTTGGTGACGCGCCTGTTTCACGTGCTAGTCCCTTGACTGGGTACAAACCGATATCTGATTCAAGGGCCATTCATTTTGTGGACTGATGCACTCATCCGTTACGTGACTCCTGAAAGAAATATCTAAAATACAGACATCAATTAAAAGCATAGGAGATATATTTATGTATAAAAAAGATACTAAAAATACACGGGATTCTTTTTCTGTGAGTTTTGGTCTAGACTCCACTAGAGTAAAAAAGCCCTCTGTTTTTATTGTTCTTGCATTGCAGTTTTAGTTGACACAAACGGAGAATTTATTAGAGTTTTTATTATAGTGCTTGAAACTAAGATTGCCTGATCTAACTAAATTGTTATCCACCTTCAGCACAACGATAGTACATTTCTATCATGGCTTCCCAGTTTTTCATGAAATATCTACAATAACTGAAATGATAAATCGACGTTAACACAGATCTTTTCGTCAACACCTACGTAGTTAAGAAGACAGAAGACCACCGCTGGTTGAATGCACCGGCCTTGAACCTAAGTAACATGCACGACTCGCAGTAAAGGTCTTAAATGTGGAGGTTTTCTTTAAGTTCGCCTGTATCTAATCGACGAACTGATCCTGTATTTAACAATAAACTGGAAAATAATTTACGCTACTGCTTAGAAAACTTCACTGACGTTAGTTTTGTATTTATTCTTTCCTTCTTTGTGTGTGCATATTTAAACACTGCTATGCCGTACACAGCAGAAACTAATTTACAACGCTGCCTTTGCCACGTTGCTTAATGGTGTCATAGGGCATATCCTGTGAATTCTAAATAGCTGTGGTCCATAATCCTCGTACGTGCACCACCTGCTAGTGGTGCTCCTGTGCAAAGAGTACCAATGAATTCAGGGTACTAAGCAGTAAGATTAACAACATCGACTGACGAGATTCAGATCGACGAAAATAAAATATGTCCTTCATACATAGATGCAATCTCTAAAATTGTCAATATACGCATACAATTTGCATCAAGTATACTAACAGAGATAAAACGTGTCCATCCTTAAGTTGAAGTTATATGGGGTTCCAAAACATGCATGATTGTAAAATAGTGTCATAATAAGAAACGTTTTAGGTATGGCAGATAATAACACACCAGCTGACAGAGCCGTGAAAACCAGATGCGACTGTTCTCTCCTTGGCCCATAATCATGAAATGAGACAGAGCAGAATCAACTCCAAGACGGAAACTCAGAGTTGCTGTACACGTTAAGATCATTGTGTCAAAAAATCAAACAAGAGTGAGAAGTTTTGAGTCTGTACGTATGCGAAGATGAGAATTCAGTGCTAAATTTATTTATGGTACATCAAAATCTAGATAAAATTATTCAGACCTGAAACATACCGAGTGAGTCATACAGAACATTACAGCATTATCACAAACGAAAATTGCTTCTAATAGATGAGGCTACCGTGGAGCGATGGGAATCAAATGTATCATTAAAAAAGGGACAATGCCGTTTGTTTAAATGCGACACGGAAGACTCAACATTGAAAGTTTAACTAATTCCTAATGAAAAGTACAGCATTGTGGATTTTTTGTAGTTTTATTTTATAATCAAAGAATCTCTTCTATCAAGTAACGACGGAAGAATGTGTTAATACGCAAGTTTAACTCTTGACTTATCCTTGTGAATGATGCGTACTTGAACGCATGTATGTTTATGTGTGTGCGTTTTCCCTAGGAAGATATTTAAATGTTCGTTGTTCATGCAGTTAGAGGCAGTGTTCAATAATAGGTCAAAATTTACACTTAATGCTTAGAGTTTGATGTTATCAATCTGTGATAACTGCTTATCCATATGTAATGTGCAAACGAAGACGTAATTCTGAATTAAAGGCCTGAGTTTCAATGTCTAACACGTATGTGGCATATTACACAAGTTTTACGCATTTCTGGAGCTGGTGCACTGGATCCTTTTGTTATATGTTCATTTTTCACAGCGATACTCATCTCTACATATTTGACTATTAGCTTGCTCATTAATCAAGATATTATTTCAGTGTTTCATGTGTACGTAAGGGAACATCTTATCACAGGACTACTACTCGTAGGGAGCAAAAGCCTATATCACGTAGGCACGCCATTAGAACCCTTAGGATAACACAGATGAAGGCTATTACATTTAAAATTTTCCCCACATGCATCTCATTCCTGACAATATTTTTACTGTTGCGAAGTGCTCATCTATATTTAGGCCCACTAGTTTGCTTCATAGACAATCTGCTTACTGTAAAGAATTCCTTCAAAGAAAAAATGTAAATACATGCAATTTGTTCTTTTTAGCCACAATGCTGTTATCCAAGACATGAAAGTCCAACTGCAGCTTAAGTGAGAACTTACCCAACTACAATTTGTCAGTCCATGCAAGCAAAAACGTCCTAAATGATCAACCACTCAGTTAAATGACAGGAGACTATTTATTAAATTTGCTAGCCTGCTATAGTGCTCTGTCTTCCCTATATACATGAGAAGAATACACGAAAGTGAATCTGTAAATATGATACAAAATATAACAATCCTTTTTTCCATTACAAGAAATGATGTCTCAACATAATCTCCATTTCGCTCTGTACGTTTACTTCAGAATGCTTTCCCCCAGGGGCTCAGCATTCATTTGCTGAGTGCGGGCTTGGCGACCCCGGGGTTCCTGCGCTGGGGACTGGTAAGCGCCGCCAGTCCTCTGTCACCGTAAGCTCTGGGCATGCTTCAACGACCACCGTGCGGCGCGGCGGTGGAATGTTGTGTGTCTCAGGGAGTGGGGATCTTGGCTTGACCGCCCGGATCGCGAGGATGGAATAAATCTCTATAAACAACCCCTCAATCTCAAGGTGTGCTGCGCGCTGATGAGATGCATGGCTGTTGAGGTGGAACAGTCGTTAGCGGGCAACCTCTGGGGAACCTGCCGCACCTCAGTTGTATAAGGCTTACCTAGGCACGCGGGGCTCTGTCTAGGTTGACTTGTAGTTCCCTAGCTGCTCGTTGGACCGAGATGGAGCCTTCGAAATCCTCTTTTCTTCCTCCCAGCGGAAAGGGTGGGCCGCTGGAAGGTTCTAACACCCAGTCACTTAAGAGGGCTCGTGCAGTCAGTCCCCCTGACTCCGGCACTTCTTTGAAAAGTCCAGTCTTAGATAACAGAATGCATTCTGGTAATCCGAATGTGTTTCTCATTGTGAAACGGAAGGAGGGTAGTTTCGAGAAGGTTTCACCCTTCTATATACAAAAGGGATTGGAGGGAATCTGTGGCTCCTTAAAATCGGTGAAGCGCTTACGTAATGGGACCTTGCTAGTGGAAACTTCCACTTCCCAGCAAGCAACTAACCTCCAATCTGCTAAATGCCTTGGAGAGTATGCCATAGACACTAAACTGCACAGCACCTTGAACTACAGCAAAGGTGTTGTGAGATGCCGGGATCTAGTTGACATTCCCAAGGAAGAACTGCAACGTGTGTGGGCTCCGGAAGGTATCATTTATGTCCAACACATCATGAAGAGGGTTGATGGCAATCTTGTCAAATCCGACTCCTTTATTCTGACCTTCAGTAGCACGAGACTTCCTGAACATGTTAAAGCTGGCTTCCTTCGCCTTAGTGTGAGGCCTTATTTCCCGACCCCAATGCGCTGTTTTAAATGCCAGCGTTTTGGGCTTACCACCTTAGGATGTAAAGGCGAAGCGACTTGTGGAAACTGTGGTAAGGCTGCTCATGAAGGAGTTGGTTGCTCGTCTCCGGCTAAATGTATTAATTGCTCTGGGAACCACCCTGTTTGGAGTAGGGACTGCCGAATATTTTTCGAGGAACGCAAAGTCCAGGAAATAAAAACAACCAAGCGTATCCCCTATGGTGAGGCCAAGAAGATCTATAAGTCGATGCAACCTCCCACATTTGCTACATCTTTTGCATCCCTGGTTCAGAAGCCTACTCCAAACGTCGATGCCTCAACGCAGACTGAGGTGGTGAGTGTTGGCACTAACACCTGCAGCTGTCAGTGCACTTGCAACGCAGCCAGTGTTTCAGAGCCAGTAGCCCCTACTCGAACGGCAGACAAAGGTACAGTGGCGAACTTGGACCAGCCCCTGGCGCCTCCAACAGCTGAGGCTGTTGCCAAGCCCAGTGCGCCAATTACCACTCCCACATCAGCTCCCCCAAAGCCCACCAAACCACAGAAAGCTCCTGTACAGCAGCAACAGCGGGTCAAATCCCGTGGTAAACCATCTGACCATGCGGATGTTGTTTTACGTGAGGCTTCATCTGACTCTTCCCCAGAGTTGATGGAATCCGACGTATGTGTGGGGAAATCATCTCGCCCCACGCCTGCCCCTCCACCCGCTGCGGTCTCCCCGCCCCGTCGGAGAGACAGGATGAAGGTGCTACCCCCAACATAGATGGCTCCCATACTTCAGTGGAACTTGCAAGGGTTCAGGACGCATGTGGAGGAACTTCGTCTACTCTCTCAGGGTAGAATACTGTGTCTATGTCTCCAGGAGACGTATTTCCATCCATCATACTCCCCTGAGATACGAGGCTATACACTCCACAAAAAGGACGACCTGCGTGGGGAGAGAGCTAGAGGACGGACTACCACTCCTCGCCTCTCTCACTTACGACGACTTTACAGGCCATCGCTGTGTCCGTGCACGTGCGTCATCCATTGACTGTATGTTCACTTTACTTGCCCCCACATGATGCTCTTGATGAAGCGGCCCTCACCGACCTTCTTCAACAGCTCCCCCAGCCATTCATTATTTGTGGTGATTTTAATGCCCACAATGTGCTTTGGGGCTCTGCAATTATCTGCCCCAGGGGTAGAGCAATTGAGAGGCTTCTCCTGTCATCCTGTGCCTACTTGCTCAATGGAGGACAGAGTACTCATTTCTGCACGGCGACTGGGTCGTTCTCTGCCATTGATCTCTCGCTTTGCTCTCCAGCTCTTGCCACCAGTGCTCACTGGGAAGTGGTCGCTGACTTGCACGGCAGTGATCATTTTCCAATCTGGATTCACCTGCCAGATGGCGTGGGCCCCGAAAGGAGACCACCACGATGGGTGCTCAGTGGAGCTGACTGGACACTTTATAGCCAGTTGTCTCAATTCGAACACTGTGCGAATGTTGAGGTGTGGGTGGATCATATTACCAAAACGGTCCACCGCGCCGCTGCAGCATCCATTCCACAGTCCACAGGCTACCGGAAGAGGCCACCTGTGCCTTGGTGGAGTGCCGAATGCCACTCTGCACTCAGGACCAGGCGTGCGGCTCTGCGTCGGTTCAAGTGTCGGCCGACTGCTGAGAATCTTGCAGCCTTTCGGGTGGCGAGGGCAAGATGTCGCCGCATTATTCGTGAGAGCAAGACGAGGTCATGGCAACAGTCCCTGAACACCATTAATCGTTCCACCAAAAGTTCCATTGTGTGGGAGACCATCAGGAGAATTTCTGGCACAGGAGGGAGGTGCCCCATAGCTGCTGTAATGAATAACGGCACTCTCCACACGGATCCGCGAGACATTGCCCAGACTATGGCAGCGTATTTTGCGACAGTTACTGCAACAACCAGTCAGGATCCAGGTTTCCAGCGCCATAGAGCCGTTGCTGAGAGATGTAGTCTGGACTTCCAGTCCACCTCTCATGAAGTTTACAACTGCCAATTTTCTATGTGGGAGCTGGATTCTGCATTGTCTGGAGCTCGTGTCACATCCCCTGGTCACGACAGGATCCATTACAGTATGCTATGGCACCTCACACTGCGCAACAAAGAAATCCTCCTCGCACTTTTTAATGCCATTTGGGCGTTGGGTCACTTTCCTGATGCGTGGCGTGAGGCAGTTTTAATACCTTTTTTTAAAACCTGGGAAAGACCGCACGAGCCCGAGTAGCTACCGTAGTGTTGCCCTCACTAGTTGCATGGGGAAGACCTTGGAGCGGATGGTCAACCCCCGCCTTGTCTGGATGTTAGAATCCCGGCAACTCCTTAGTCGCTTTCAGTGTGGGTTCAGGAGGTTTCGTTCTACCTTCAATAACCTTGCCCTCCTGGAGGCGGCTATACAACAAGCTTTCCTACGCCGTCATTACCTTCTAGGAGTATTTTTCGACATCGAGAAGGCCTACGATACCACTTGGAGGCGTCTCATCCTGAAGCAACTTCACGAATGGGGTTTTCGTGGTTCTCTTCCTCTTTTCATTCAGTCTTTCCTCTCGCAACGATATTTTAGATACCGAATTGGTGACGTCTGTCTGATCGCTTTGAGCAGGAGAACGGTGTCCCTCAGGGTAGCGTTTTAAGTGTGACTCTCTTTGCCATCGCTATTAATAGCATTACGTCCATAGTGAAAAGTCCTGTCCAGTGTTCCTTGTTTGTGGATGATTTCTCTTTGTTTTGCTCGTCTTCAAGCCTTGCAACGACAACGCATCAGTTGCAACTTACTATTAGACGTTTGGATGACTGGGCGCAGACGAGTGGTTTTACGTTTTCCACCGAGAAGTCTGTATGTGTTCTTTTTAACCGTTCTCGTTCGATTTTAACCTTTCCTGAGTTGAGGATGAGGGACACTATTCTTACTCTTAAAGACACGGTGAGATTTCTGGGGCTCATTTTTTCACTCGAAACTCACGTGGTTACCTCATCTTAAAGACCTGATACGACGGTCGCTTCAGGCTTTAAGTATTTTAAAATGTCTTAGCCACAGTACATGGGGAGCCGACAGGACTTGTCTGCTCCAGATTTACAGGGCGTTTGTGCGACCTCGGCACGATTATGGGTGCACGGTGTGTGGGTCTGCGAGGCCTTCTTACTTAAAGATATTGGACGTTGTGTACCATGAAGGGCTTCGGTTGGCCACTGGGGCATTCCGAACTAGCCCCATACCAAGCCTCTGTGCAGAGGCTGGTGAACCGCCACTTTATATGCGGCGACGGCTACTTACGGTACGCAAGGCGTATAAAACTTGTCCACGCCATACACACCTGCATACCATATTGTTGCCTCCTCTGGCACGGTTATTTCATAACCGGCAACGTGCGACGCATCCCCCCCCCCCCCCCCCCCCCCCCCCCCCCCCCCCCCCCCTATGGGATTCGCGCACAGGATTGCCTCGCTGCGATGTCTATGGCTGGTCTTCGTGTTTTACGTCGCGGTTGGAGCAGATCTCCACCTTGGCTCCTCCGGAGACCCAAACTTATTTTAGATTTGACTCATTTTAAGAAAGATGGCACACCAGATTTTACATTCCAGTCTCTGTTTTTTAACATTTTAGATGTGCATCACGGTTTCACTGTCGTTTACACTGATGGCTCCAAACAGGAGAATTTCCTTGGCTGTTCTGTGGTGTTCCCTGATCATGTTCCCCGGATTCGCCTCCCTGCTGAATATACCGTTTTCGCAGCGGAGCTCCACGCGATCCTGAAGGCACTGGAGCAGATGCATCGTGTTCGGGGCGATCGATTTGTTCTCTGCTCCGATTCTCTTAGTGCCTTACAATCACTGCAGAACCTATACCCGACTGAGCAGATGGTCCAGCTGATATATGACCAACTGTACTTGCTCCAACGGCGGGGTAAAGAGGTATCCTTCTGCTGGGTGCCTGGTCATGTCGTCATATGGGGCAATGAACAGGCCGACCGGGCTGCCAAGGAGGCCTGCAGATAGCAGGATGTGGTCCAGTGTCCTATCCCCTTGCAGTCAGTCATCGCTGCACTCCACAGGAAGTGCATGGAGTTATGGGAGGACGAATGGCTGGCGGTGACGGCCAATAAACTGCGGTTGGTAAAGTCAACCACTCGGCCGGGGCGTTTCTCCTGCCGGTTGCTCAGGCGAGAAGAGGTGGCCCTCACACGTCTTCGGATCGGGCAGTCCTCTCACACATAGCTTTCTATTACGGCTGGAGGATCCTCCGTTTTGTGATGCTTGTGGTATGCACATCTCTGTTCTGCATTTTATACCGTGATGCAAGGGCAGAAGCACAAGTGGATGGAGATCTGGCTTCTGTTTTAGCTAACGATGAGACGTGTGTGTCTAGGGTTTTAAAGTTTTGTGATGTGTCTGGCCTCTGGCTTAAACTTTTAGGCTGGAGGTTTTAGTGTATTGCAGAGTGGCTGACTCCTCCCCTTTTTCCCTTGCGGTCAGCCAGCCACTTCCATCTGCTACATTGTTTTAGCTCCCTCTATCATTTTCTTCCTGTGTTGTCCATGTTTTACTGCTGACACCCTGCTTCATCCCACGCTTCGGTGTGGGTGAGCACATATTTTTCAACGATTGTTACCTGTGTTTTATGTTCCGTTTTATATTCCTGTTCTGGGATTTTTCTTGACACCCGTCTCACTATGTTACTGAACGGGCGCTGAAGACCTTGCTGTCGTGCGCCCAAAAGACCTCTCTCTACTACTTCAGAATGCTTCTAATTCTTTTTCATCTAGTAAGAAGCAAATTTGTTTCAATTTCTGATCAGTACTGGATAATCCCTTTGCTTACTGGCAAGAAATATTTTGAAGTTAAGATACAGGAATGAAGTCACCTAGAACCATATGCAAAGGACAGAGCGGGAGAGGAACTATTGAGAAGTGAATGAAGGCATTGGAAAAGTACAATTTTGCTCTCTGATCTTGGCCCTTCTATTTAAAGAGAGTAATGATGGTGCATTGTAAGACACGGGCCCTATCTGTTATCAAACAGTAAATCGCAATTAAATATATCGAGAGTAGTCAACACAATAAAAAAATTTAATCACGTTCCCCGGTGGCCAGCCTGTTTTTGCATTGTTCGTTCCAATTTCACTCCCCGCGAATGCACTAATTTAACTACGGAATCATCTCCACACTGTAGTGGCGCGCTAGGTTTCGCACTCTGTCACATAAGAATAAATGACTTTCGGATTAGGCTTCAAATTTTCAAAAACAAGATCGGTTTCAATCTCTAATCAGCAAAGACGGCAACCATCGGGCAGCCAGGTTCTTCATACGTAAGACTTCATTGAGAGTGCTGTGTATCAGTTCTTATGAAGTACCTCGCGCCTCAATAATTTCACGAAACATAGCACTACAGTCTTCCTTACGAAGCCACGAATTTTAAGTAACCACTGCACAAAAGGAAACGTCGTATTGACAGTGCTCGTACTAGTACTCTAAATTTTATTTATTCAGCATTGAAGTGTTTTGTGTGCTAATGAAGTATGTCCCTGAAGCCACTATTGTAGTACGTATATGGACCACAGTTCAAATGGTTAAAATGGCTCTGAGCACTATGGGAGAACCTAACTAACCTAAGGACATGAAACACATCCATGCCCGAGACAGTATTCGAACCTGCGACCGTAGCGGTCGCGCGGTTCCAAACTGAAGCGCCTTGAACCTCTCGGCCACACCGGCAGGCTGGACCACTGTTCATTTTGTCCACGATATGAGTGATTTGTGTCTACGCGCTACTTCTTTTTATTAATTTCTAAAACATTAAAACAAGACTGCACAAAATTTCCTCTTATTTCAAATGGATACTACATTTATCGACACACCCTCTTGAAACTGAAATGGATGTATTTGATTCTTATCCAGAAGGACATTACCCGGAAGGGCCAATTTAGTAGAGTGAAGTAAAGTCAATCGCTGCCGCTTGCATAGAGATAGCTGTATCTAACATTCCGTGTTGCAATAGAGTACTGAAACTGTCATATATTGAAGGAGGTAGTTTCAGTGTTCGAAACCTTTCTCAGAAGAACTCGACCAAACTGAATCCAGATCAAGAAATATATCTGGAAGGACTGTCACGTTCTATTTGCATGGAACTTCGCAGTGACGTACATGTATAGAATTTCGGATGGTGTTCAAGACTGATCTGAAAGACGAAGATGCAGCTAGAAGCCAAACAATATACGTGTCTGGTTTCATTAACAACTCACACTAAAGCAATATTTCCACGTACCTCCGTTGTCACTTCGGTGGTTGTTGTCAGCGAAGTAGAAAGGAGATTATAATTCAACGGGACGCCAAAGTATAATATCCTTTTTACTTCGCTGAAACGAGGTCATTAGAGACAATTAATGAACCACGTTCAATGTGTTATTACTTGTCCGTTTGTCGGCTGCGCTTTCGTTGCACCACACAGCGAACTTGTATTAAAACTACATCCAAAAGTTGAATTTGCAGTACATCAACTTCCGAATTATGTGATTTTGCCTGTTCTATCTCGCGTAACGCACGAGACGCAAGACTTACTCTTATTTTTAATGTGACTTAGTTACCTCACTTCATGCATGTAGTGATTGCTGTCATTGCCAGGACATACTGCAAGTCATTCCATTTTACATTTCGACGGACGACCAGGGAAGCGACACAACTTCGCACTTGTATATGAATGTTCTGCTCAGTTTGCTGAGCCATCTACATCCATACTCAGCAACCAAGTGGCAAGTGAATGGCAGAGAGTGCCTTTCATTGCACTGCACTGTACAGTCACATTAATGATGGACGTCAACTTGCAGAGACCAGTCATAGACGTCAAATGGTAGTACCGCAGTGAAATGTATATAAAATGTGTAGGGGGACGCTGAAAGCAGTGCAGTCAGTGGTTATAATGCGGAAAATGAGCGATTTATCTGACGTCCAAAAGGGCTTTCCGTGGAAGAGTGGAAGCTTTTCCGAAACTGGTTGCGTACCGCCGCCGTTAAAGTAGCGGGTGATCAAAAAGTCAGCATAAATTTGAAAACTGAATAAATCACTGAATAATGTAGATAGAGAGGTACAAATTGACACACATGCTTGGAATGACATGGGGTTTTATTAGAACAAAAAAAATATATAAAAGTTAAAAAAATTTCCAACAGATGGCGCTTCACTGATCAGAATAGCAATAATTAGCATAACAAAGTAAGTCAAAGCAAAGATGATGTTCTTTAAAGGAAATGCTCAATATGTCCACCATCATTCCTCAACAATAGCTGTAGTGAGGAATAATGTTGTTAACAGCACTGTAAAGCATGTCCGGAGTTATGGTAAGGCATTGGTGCCAGCATCCCTAGAGATGTCGGCGATCACGATACACTTGCGACTTCAGGTAACCCCAAAGCCAATAGTCGCACGGACTGAGGTCTGGGGACCTGGGAGGCCAAGCATGACGAAAGTGGCGACTGAGCACACAATTATCACCAAACGACGCGAGCAAGAGATCTTTCGCCTGTCTAGCAATATGGGGTGGAGCGCCATACTGCATAAACATCGTATGTTCCAACAGGTGTTCATCAGCCAGGCTGGGGATGATGCGATTCTGTAACATATCAGCGTACCTCTCACCCTTCACAGTAGCAGTTACAAAACCAGAATCACGCATTTCCTCGAAGAAAAAAGGCCCGATAACGGTAGATGTGGTAAATCCAACCCATTCCGTGATTTTCTCGTCGTTCACTGGAGTTTCCACGACAGTTCTAGGATATTCGGTAGCCCAAATTCTGCAGTTGTGGGGGTTGACAGGCCCTCGGAGCGTGAAATGAGCTTCGTCGGTCCATAACACGTTACTCAACCAATCGTCATCTTCCGCCATCTTTTGAAACGCCCACACCGCAAATTCCCTCCGCTTCACTAAATCGCCAGGTAACAGTTCATGATGCCGATGGATTTTGTACAGACAGCACACAACACCCAGCCATCACGAGGCAGAGAAAATCCCTGACCCCGCCGGGAATCGAACCCGGGAACCCGGGCGTGGGAAGCGAGAACGCTACCGCACGACCACGAGATGCGGGCTCCTGAACTGTCTCAGCAGCATTACGCCCTGTGCTCGGTCGGCCACAACGGGGTCTATCGTCTAAACAATCCGCGGCTTCGAACTTCGAAATCATTCTCTCCACAGCTGCATTTGTCAACGGACCTTTACCCGTTCGAATCCCCTTCCTATGGCGATAGGATCGTAACGCTGAACTAGTACATTCCCCACTCTGATAATACAGCTTCACTAAAAGCGCCTTTTCATGTAACGTCAACATGTAACGACTGCTGGCGCATCTGATTCTCTCTCTCACTATAGCTCCTTTTATACACCATTGTCATGCGCAGTCACTGACGTTTTGCTGTCCAGCGCCGTCTGTCGGACATTTTGTAAACTTTGTTTTTTTTTTGTTCTAATAAAACTCCATGTCATTCCAAGCATGTGTGTCAATTTTTACCTCTCTATCTACATTATTCCGTGGATTATTAAGTTTTCAAATTTATACTGACTTTCTGATCACCAGGTATACCACGCATGGAAAAATGCCGCCGAGGCACCTCTGGTCCACCACGGTCTATAGATGAACAACGGCTGCGGAGAAATTTACTTGTGAATTGGCTTGCAGCTGCTGAGCAACTGACCACCTGGATGAACCAAGAGACTACCAACGATCGCTCAGCGAATTTTGCTGGATATGGGCTTCCGCAGTAGGCGCCTCGTTCTTGCACGAGTACTGAACGCTGTTCATTGCCGATGAAAGATGGAACCTGTAAGCCACTACCGTAACTGGACATCCTCTGAGTTGTGACAGGTGGCCGTTGCAACTGATGCACTTTTTATGGTCCATTGGACAGATGGCCATTGTCGTGTACGGCCCTGCAACAGTCGCGAAAAAATGCAGACCTAAGGAGGAAGCGTTATGGTCTGGACAATGTCTTCGTGGCACGTCTGCTCTCGTCCTTCTGAAAGGCACAGTGGACCAACAAAAGTATGTATCTAATCTTGGGGACCACGTCCACCCTTATATGCAATTTGGTTTTTCTTCGGCACGATGGCATTTACTAGCACGAGAGTGCAACGTTCACATAGCTCGTGGTGTACGTACGTGGTTCGAAGAGCACCAGAATGAGTTTGAGCCGCGGTAAAAATTGCTGTTTTGAAGAGCGCGCCGCAGCGCGTAGTGTGAAGCCGTCGCCCTCCGTTTCTGGCGGTGGCACCACTGTGGCAATCGCAGCTCTGGTGGGAAAGGGGAAAGGTTGCTGGGTCAATCTCTCGTCCCCAGTTTGCCAGTCTGTCTCTCGTCCGCAGTAGTTAGGCAGTTAGTGTCTTTCCGGATCAACCTTTAAAGCCGGAAATATGAGAGTCTTTCCACTCCGCCAGTAAGAGAGCGAGTGGTCGCCCGGTCGGGGCTTAGTTCCTGCATCTGAGTCTGCGCGTTAGGCCGCCGGTCTGCTCGAGTTTATTCAGGCAATGGTCATTGGCGGTTGGATCGATCGGTTGGTCGGTCGGTCGGTCGTGCAAGATGACTTGTCCGCCTTGAGCGTCGGCGCATGTGCGGTCGCCACGTGAATCCAGTGGGCCGCGCCGTATGGCGAGGGTAGTGGCTTCGCGACCGACACGAGAGCAACATGAGTCAACCCACGACATCGGTCTGGCCGGAGCGAGCTGCGACGCCGTGAGACGGGAGATCGGCGCGCCTTCCTGCGTCCGCTGAAGCGGCTGGCAGCGGACGGTTCGGGAGAGCGTTTTGGGGGTGCTGCGCCAGGTCTTCTCGAGAAATCGCAGTTTAATAGAAATTAAGTGATTCGTGATATGTTGTTTCATTTACTTGTTAAATTCTAATTGTTATCTTGGTCAGTCTCTCGTTCCCAGCTTGCTCGTCTGTCTCTCGTCGGCATTTGTTAGGCAGTTAGTGTCTGTCTGTCGGTCTACCGTGCGTTAATAGCTGCCTCTGTCATGTCTGTCGGATTCGGTGTTAACGAATTTATTGCTTAAGGTGCAAAGGCCGAATTCCTGAAGTATGTTTTTATCTTGCCTGTCATCTTGATGTAATGTAGAGCATGTTTGTACATTTTATGTAAGACTGCATTTCATGGGTTTTTATTTAAATGGCCATTTTAGTATATAAAGTTGCCACCCTTCCACAGTAAGAGTTTTCTTTTATAAACAAGTTGCACTTTCGGTGCCCAGTAAATTTTTTTAATGTGTTTTTTACCATTTCCATCGTTCCTACCGGGTGCATAGTTTATGTGTTTGTGTGAGTTGTTAAAACTAGTGTAGTCTTTCAGAGGTTGTTGTGAGCGGTCGTGGCTACGGCCGTGTTAAAAGGGAGCCTCTGAATAAATTGTAAGTTGATTTTTAGAGTGTGCTTTCTGATTATAATTTTTAAATCTGTTTTTTTTTTAAAAGGAAAGGATTTTTAGGAATAAAATATCCATTTGTTGAAAGAAATTTGCTTTCATCAGTTACTGGCAACTACTTCTACGCTCACATAGTGTGATTAAATGTGTTAATGTTCTTAATGAATCGCTAGTAAATAAAGTAAATTGTTCAAGAAAAGATTTTGAAAGTAAATCCACGGTACAGAGTTTACCGTACTTCCCTGGCCACGAAACTCGCCGGACGTAAATCCAAGCGAGGATCTCTGGGACCATCTCGATCGGGATGCTAAATCGGAAACCTAGTGCAGTTTTCCACGACACTAGGGTCCTTCTGGAGCCACCTTCCTGTCAGTACCTTGCAGAACCTCATTGACTCGCTGCAGAAGGTGGTTATTCAGGCTTTGGACAGGTGGTCGCATTAATGTGACTGGACTGTGTAGTTGCCTGCATTTATTCGCGTTCCGCTCCCATATGGAGTGGGGGAACAATGATTCTCCAAATACCTATGTGAACTCTATAATTGTTGTAACGTCACTCCGCAGTCACTGCAGGTGCGATATGTTGTGGACTATTGTATATTACTGGATTCCTTACTTAATACTGGACCCTGAGAATTTGAACAGATGAGTTTAAGTTCTTTTCTAACAAATATGATGCTGTAATTCTTAATAAAATTGTAACCTATGTGTATAGGGTAAATGTTCGTATAGAAAGGCTTACACTTGATGATCGTGCTAACAAAAAGATTTTTGAAGACCAAGGGGCTTTGGAGAAAGTGAGACTTACTTGTACTAATAAGTTAGGTCCATTTAGTTTGAGACCGGACAAGTCATCTGGAGTTCCATGGAGAAAATTTAGTAATCGTTGCCGATATAAGTTTGTCACGTATTGTAAACCGGAGACAAGTGCTGATATTAGTAAAGTCAAAGGGTGGCCAGACTTGGAGAATCAATGTAAATGTAAAAATAAGCTATTTCAAGGGGTAAACCCGTTTTATATTGGTGTAGAAATTGCAGGGGATGAACCAAGAAAGGACGATGTAATTCAGAGTGAAGTTAAATATGTCACATATGTTGTAAGAAATCGTGTATACATGTTGCCCTCTATGCTGAAATGTCTGCCTGAAATGTTCGCGCCTTCTTACCTAATCCTGACATTTTATGTTTACAAATGGCACAGATTTTGTTATTACGAATCCCTAAGTGGAGAAATATGTGGGAACTTTTCTCTGGACAGTCAACGTTTCCGCGACACGCGGTAATTTAAACTGAGGAGAGATACTGAGTCAAGTTGTGCTGCATGCCATGTGGAACAGGGATCAGCACCGCTAACTGGCGTGTTGTGGCTGGCAAGTTCAAATGGCTCTGAGCACTAGGGGACTTAACTTATGAGGCCATCAGTCCCCTAGAACATAGAACTACTTAAACCTAACTAACCTAAGGACATCACACACACCCATGCCCGAGGCAGGATTCGAACCTGCGACCATAGTGGTTGCGCGGTTCCAGACTGTAGCGCCTAGAACCGCTCGGCCAGCCCGTTCGGTACGTTGGTGTTCACAGTAAACGTGCTTTCAGTGGTAGACGTTGTACTTTACTGACGATCCTCGTTTTGGACTTTGACTTGATTCTGTTTGTGACCTGACGCTATAATTCAGCAACTACAAGATAAACTAATATCTCTAGCATTTATAGGTATCTCTCCCAATGTACCATTTCATGCAGAATACGATTTTCGAAAATCACGCAAAAATTATAGAATTATCCCGTCTGATAAAAATGTTAATACCCTGTTTGTTATGGCTGAGCAGCCACATGCACAGTGATCTAACACTCGAGAAGCCTACGTTCTATGGGCGTCACATCTGAAACCGGGTTTATGCGCTTCGACTGCTCCGGAGTATTTCGTCATGTGGGAGTGACTGGCAGGCTTGATTAATTGTTTCTTCCATATCGTACCCTGTCTTAGAACACCCTTGGTGCATCATGTCTTTCATTAGTCTCCGAACGAAACAGTTAAGCGGACTTAATTCTGACAACCGTGATAGCCAAGTGTAACTTGTCACTTATGGGAAGCGTTTTTATATCGAACCTTTAATTGGACATACTAATATATCCTGTATATCTGCTATAAGTAAATCGTTACTCACCAAAACAATGATAAAGAAATACATTTTACTACGAAATTAAAGGAATTCAATCGACTCAGTTTACTGACGGAGGTAGCGCAGTGGTTAGCACTCTGGATTCGCATTCACAAGGACGACGGTTCAAACCCGCGTCTGGCCACCTCGATTTAGGATTTTATGATTTCCGTAAATCGCTTCAGGCAAATGCCGGGATGGTTCCTTTCAAAGGGCACGGCCGACTCCCTTCTCCATCCTTCCCTAATCCGATGGGCTCGATGACCTCGCTGTTTGGTCCCCTCTCCCAAATCAACCAATAAACTCAGTGCATTACATGTAAATGCAAAACAAATGGTCCATTTGTTTCAACAATTCCTGACTGCCTACATTTCTGATAGTCGCTCTTCTCGGACTGCACACATCCCCCCGATCACACAAAGTTCGTTAAAGACTTTTGTGACGGTTCCCTAACCCAAGGTCGTCGGCGGTACTTTTGGGGCACCCACCACAAGTTGTATAAAGCGTGGGCAGTGACCAGGATCGTATACTGAGCCTAGTCGAATACAATAGCAAATATCACACTGCAATCGCTCCGCTATAAACTCCACGAAAGGCTAGCAATAGGTAATCGACAATAGACTGTCCGTCTCGGGGCCAGCGCTCCTCCTTATATGCAAAAGGCAGAGGGCGCTGCGGGCTCGAGCTCAGTCATGGCGCGACCTCTTCCGTCGGCGGTAACGCCCTGAGACACCGACGGCCGCGACAGGAACTGTGGCCAGCGATGTCACGGTCAGGGCGCGCGTGCGCGAGTTGGTTGGTTGGTTGGGTCCTTGGATACGACAAAGACACCTCCGTTATACTGGCTGATCTTGGGGATACTAACTGCATTGTGAGTCTGGGGAATCCGGCGCTTCTTTAAAAGCAGTGTTAAGTCCGACCACTTACCGTGCTCCCCTGCTCATGTGCGCGGCGGACCTTCTGCGAGTTCTGCTAGAGCTTGCTTTCATGTAGGATCTTATTTAGGTGTTGTACATGCAGTTCAATACAGGAAATTATTACCTACTGACGACCAATCCACCGTTCAATATTTCATTTATCGGTAGAAATTAATTTATTCTGATTTGATACGAGTGCTTCATTCAGGTTTTACGTCAGTCACAACACAGTTTGGGAAAATAGGCGCGTAACAGCAGTCACTAGGCCCCACAGCATTAGATTTCAAAGTGGCTTCAGCAGTCCAGAGTATTACAGTTGTACAGCCGAGATGTTGATTTAGAAACTGGGTGCAGGAGGTGGTTCTTGTCTAGACGCCGTCTCCGCTTGATGACTTGTCATAAACATGGATGCAATACGGGCATAGGAGTGGGGGAGGGAAGGGGGTGACCTTCAATATAACTTATGAAATTACGTCAGCTATAATCTGACACCGGATGCGGATGCCGGAAAAAGTGCTGATGTCAGCGATTTTCTGGCAACAACCCGCTGCCCTAACCTGCTACTGCCGTGCAGCATTATTCAGACGGTATTTCCGCCACGCCTGAAAATCATGCTATTTTTCGTGCAGGACGACAGTTATTGTCGGAAGAATATCTGCACTTGTATTGGCCTCAGCACATCTTCTAACCCTTACACGACTGATGGTTGTAGGGACTGGACATTAATGCGAATCGCCGGCCGAAGTGGCCGTGCGGTTAAAGGCGCTGCAGTCTGGAACCGCAAGACCGCTACGGTCGCAGGTTCGAATCCTGCCTCTGGCATGGATGTTTGTGATGTCCTTAGGTTAGTTAGGTTTAACTAGTTCTAAGTTCTAGGGGACTAATGACCTCAGCAGTTGAGTCCCATAGTGCTCAGAACCATTTGAACCATTAATGAGAATCTGTGCGTACAATGCCCGGAAAAAATGTCGTAATCAGTGTGAGGAGGCCTTAACATCTGTCTTATCACCTCGCTTCCGGTGTAGGCAAATGTGACACCATCCTCTAAAAACCATAAGCATATGTCTCTTCGTTAACATATGTCAGTATTGAAAGAATAAAATAAAAACAAAATTGAGACCACTACAGAACTTTGCAAGGAACCACTTGAGTGCGAGATAAATAGTTCAATCTTCAGTAAAACTCATTCGAAGGTGTTGTGTTAACAATTATGACGGGAAATGAGCGTCCAGTGTCCGGGGAATGCAGAGATCAACCTCCTATGGTATGTGTGTATGTATTACACTTTACAAAGTGGACATCGTCGTCTTTCAAAAAATGTTCAAAACAAACTTACACCGTAAATACCGAATGAAAAATGCCGCGTCGTAGTGATCACAAATGTTCGCACAATAAATAAATTTCCAGCCAATTTACCATCCAGATTAACAGCTGGCATAGTTGTATACGAATGCGGTAAGGCATTGATGTAATTGTTCTTGATACAATTCTCTCGGTACCTCTAATTTCCAGGATTCCTTTCATATGTATTTTCTCTTCAAATCCCGAGTGGTCGGAGTTAAAAACAAATTCCTTACAGAAAATGGAATAAGGTTGTTTCTCTCATCTACAAATTTCGGGCCGATTTTTCAGTTTGCTGGGCATCGTCCAGTTGACGCTTTGTTTGAAATTTCGTTATCTTACGTCTTCCAGTTCTGTAGCACTGTTTGAAGTTACGCAACTATCCATTGCTTCCTTCAAAAGAACTGTAGTCCTTGTCGCGCACAATTTCATGTGCATTACGTAATAAGTCACTGTCATACACGTCCTGAAAACTGTACCAAGCATACTTGAAATGGGCAAACACCAGTGTCTGTGACAAGTGCGCCTTGCCCTCCTTTGAATATCCGTAGTTTTTCTCATGCAGTACATGGTCATATTACTACTGACTTATTGGAAATCTGTTCATCACCTTTTTTTCTTTTTTTTCTTTCACTATGCTGCGGGTGATGAAAGGAGAAAATATAAAAATGCAGTAAATGAAGCAGGCAAAAAGGAATACAAACGTCTCAAAAATGAGATCGACAGGAAGTGCAAAATGGCTAAGCAGGGATGGCTAGAGGACAAATGGAATGATGTAGAGGCTTATCTCACTAGGGGTAAGATAGATACTCCCTACAGGAAAATTAAAGAGACCTTGGGAGAAAAGAGAACCAATTGTATGAAATCAAGAGCTCAGATGGAAACTCAGTTCTAACAAAAGAACGGAAGGGAGAAAGGTGGAAGGAGTATATAGAGGGTCATTACAAGGGCGATGTACTTGAGGACAATATTATGGAAATGGAAGAGGATGTAGATGAAGATGAAATGGGAGATACGATACTACGTGATGATTTTGACGGAGCACTGAAAGACCTGAGTCGAAACAAGGCCCGGGAGTAGACAACATACCATTAGAACTACTGACGGCCTTGGGGCAGCCAGTCCTGCCAACCTCTACCATCTGGTGAGCAAGATGTATGAAACAGGCGAAATACCCTCAGACTTCAAGAAGAATATAATAATTCCAATCCCAAAGAAAGCAGGTGTTGACAGTTCTGAAAATTAACGAACTATCAGCTTAATAAGTCACAGCTGCAAAATACTATCGCGAATTCTTTACAGACGAATGGAAAAACTGGTAGAAGCCGACCCCAGGGAAGATCAGTTTGGATTCCGTAGAAATGTTCGAACACGTGATGCAATACTGACCCTACGACTTATCTTAGAAGAAAGATTAAGAAAAGGGAAACCTACGTTCCTAGCATTTGTAGACTTATAGAAAGCTTTTGACAATGTTAACTGGAACACTCTCAAATTCTGAAGGTGGCAGGGGTAAAATACAGGGAGCGAAAGACTATTTACAGTTTGTACAGAAACCAGAGGGCAGTTATAAGAGTCGATGGGCATGAAAGGGAAGCAGTGGTTGGGAAGGGAGTGAGACAGGGTTGTAGTCTCTCCCCGATGTTATTCAATCTGTATATTGAGCAAGCAGTAAAGGAAACAAACGAAAATTTCGGAGTAGGTATTAAAATCCATGGAGAAGAAATAAAAACTTTGAGGTTCGCCGATGACATTGTAATTCTGTCAGAGACAGCAAAGGACTTGGAAGAGCAGTTGAACGGAATGGATAGCGTCTTGAAAGGAGGATATAAGATGAACATCAACAAAAGCAAAACAAGGATAATGGAATGTAGTCGAATTAAGTCGGGTGATGCTGGGGGAATTAGATTAGGAAATGTGACACTTAAAGTAGTAAAGGAGTTTTGCTATTTAGGGAGTAAAATAACTGATGATGGTCGAAGTAGAGAGGATATAAAATGTAGACTGGCAATGGCAAGGAAAGCGTTTCTGAAGAAGAGGCATTTGTTAACATCGAGTATAGATTTGTCAGGAAGTCGTTTCTGAAAGTATTTGTATGGCGTGTAGCCATGTATGGAAGTGAAACATGGACGATAAATAGTTTGGACAAGAAGAGAATAGATGCTTTCGAAATGTGGTGCTACAGAAGAATACCGAAGATTAGATGGGTAAATCACAAAACTAATGTGGAGGTATTGAATAGAATTGGAGCGAAAAGGAGTTTGTGGCACAACTTGACTAGAAGAAGGGACCGTTTGGTAGGACACGTTTTGAGGCATCAAGGGATCACAAATTTAGCATTGCAGGGCAGCGTGGAGGGTAAAAATCGTAGAGGGAGACCAAGAGATGAATACACTAAGCAGATTCAGAAGGATGTAGGTTGCAGTAAGTACTAGGAGATGAAGAAGCTTGCACAGGATAGAGTGGCATGGAGAGCTGCATCAAACCAGTTTCAGGACTGAAGACCACAACAACATGCTGCGGATGATCTTCCATGTATGTAATTATGTTTAGTACCGCTCCTTGGACAAAGTTTGTCGGTTACTATGTTTCACTAGAGACGGAGTTTGTGGCTTCCCGACCGACAAGGATGATGAACTTCATGGCTCGACCCCTGTCTAACATTCCCGTGTTAAGGACGTATCGTCGTTATTATAATCCTCATGTACATTGTCCACTCAGTCGAGTTTATACGACACTACACATTCCACTGACTCATTTTACAGTAACGTTAATATTTCATCTGCCACTTTATTCACATTTTGTGAAATTCCTTGGGTTCCTTTCCGTCGAAATGTCAACTTCGGAAACTGTTGTTGTAGACATGATGCAATGTCTACTTTGTTTATCGTTGCCATTTATCTGCTTTGTGTCAACACCACTAGCGGTGTTGCACTGCTGCGAGTTACTCGTCGATTAAGCAGGTCAACTACGCTGCGTAGCCTCACACTATGCTCAGCCTTGGGTACCTTCAGTCCCGCCCCCTGCTGCCGTTAGCAGCCAACGTTATGGTTGCATGGCAGACAATATGTGGGCCGTCGAATGCCGTAAACGTCATTGGTTTTCTGCGACCTCGTGCTCAAGGGGTGCCTTGTCAGACGACGTGGCGGGAGATGCGAGTAGAGGCACCACCAGCGAGAAAACTCAGGTTACGCTGTCAGCGTCACCGGCTCATGCTAGTCGTTGCGTGGCCTGATGTGACGCGTTGCCGTAAGAGTATTTTGATGAAATCACCGAAGAACGGCAAAACACAAGAAAAGCGTTTAGGCAAAACGCGTATTGTTTTTAGATTTCTTCTCACCAGCGCTATATTTTTTTCTCATTGGTCTCGTTTTACAGTAATTTGTAGGTATAGAAATACATCATTGTGCTTGCCCCTATCGATTTGCCTTAAACGCGTTTAACCTCAAAATTAACGGACGCATAGTTTCCGAGAAAGAAAAAAATGGATGTATGACAGGCGTGAAGTCACCAGTAACTCAAGTGAACAAGAGACTGCTATGCATTCCTTATCACTCTTCAACTTCTGGGTAACATCATTGTTACAGGTTGTACAAAACGTACGAAGTACGAAATTTGTGCCGGCCGCTGTAGCCGAGCGGTTCTTGGCACTTCAGTCCGGAACCGCGCGACTGCTACGGTCGCAGGTTCGAATCCTACCTCGGACATGAATGTGTGTGATGTCCTTAGGTTAGTTACGTTTCAGTAGCTCTAAGTTCTAGGAAACTGATGACCTCAGATTTTAAGTCTCATATTGCTCAGAGCCATTTGAACCATTTGACGAAATTTGTCTCAACCATTTCCAACGATAGGGAGTAGATGAGAGGCCTGTACATTGCTTGAGGAGAATGGGGGGAATCAGTCACCGGAAACTGTCTTGAAGGAAATATCTCGGCATCAACATAAGGTGTTTCAGGCGAACGGAAATTCGAAAGGTATCAGTTAGTATCACGCTTCTCCAATAAACCAATGTTTTTCCTTCTGGGACTCCTCGGATCATGAAACATCGTTGAGTTATTCTGTAATGCACCTTTTGAAAGTCTAGTGGCTTTGAATCATAAAGAAAGGATGAGTGTAACAGTACGTTGATCGACGTATCAAGACCATCATAAATGATACTATTTGTAGTTTGAACGAATCATTTCCATAATCAGAATCACGAAAACTCATAAAATTGCTAAAGAAACAAGACTACGTGTTAATAAGGGAGAAGACAGTATTCTTTGAGTTATATGAGATAAACGAAATTTATTCACCTCTTTCTGTAGCCACACTGACATTTAACAAAGTTGACTGCTTTAAGTGTATTTTCATTAAAGATAAAGAGCAAATAAAGAAATTATGCCCTTCAGATAGCTGCTAAGTGAAAACTTTACTGTTATCCTAAAATCGTTAGGAGAAACTTCAAAAATTTCTGAAATCAATAAACTATAATGCCTCATTATTATATGGAAGTGACGGTTTAACGCTTGGGTAAGACATTAAGCGAAAATTAATGACCTTAAAAAATATTTGAAGAAATGACGACCTGTGACCGACGAAGGTATCAGAAAGTTGCGCGTTAGGAAAAGTGAGCGTCTGCAGACGTGGGCCGCGTTCTCATCTCACTGGAAGGCGTGTTCACATGTGAAGAAGAACTGCCTGCCTCAGCACACGGTGTTCCTGTTTATGCATACAAACATATTTAGCATAGTTTGTTATAATAAATTACAACACTCTGCGAACAATGTGAACTCCAGATCCTTCCAGTAGCTACAATCTTAAACGATAAGTAAATGCAGAAGGAGGAAGTGGAACCAGCGACCCGCACATTGCCAGCAAACTACTATAACTGCTACCCTTCAGCGGACATCGTAGAGCATGCCGGAATATAATAAGGACGTCGGATGGCAGAATACAGTACTCTATAGAGAAACAGAAGAAACGCAAGGATGACGATGACCAGAAGTAGTCGGCGGGATAATACAGGGATGATGTAGCAAAGGACAAAAATTTGAGTGGGTAGCAACGCATCAGAAATCGATGAGGCTTCTTGGGCAGTCCTTTGATCGGTTTGATTCTTCCTATACAGGGTGGTCCATTAATAGTGACCGGGCCAAATATCTCACGAAATAAGCATCAAACGAAAAAACTACAAAGAACGAAACTTGTCTGGCTTGAAGGGGGAAACCAGACGGCGCTATGGTTGGCCCGCTAGATAGCACTGCCATAGGTCAAACGGATATCAACTGCGTTTTTTAAATAGGAACCAGCATTTTTATTACATATTCGTGTAGTACGTAAAGAAATATGGATGTTTTAGTTGGACCGCTTTTTTCGCTTTGCGATAGGTGGCGCTGTAATAGTCACAAACGTATAAGTACGTGGTATCACGTAACATTCCGCCAGTGCGAACGGTATTTGCTTCGTGATACAATATCCGTGTCAAAATGGACCGTTTACCAATTGCGGAAAAGGTCGATATCGTGTTGATGTATGGCTATTGTGATCAAAATGCCCAACGGACGTGTGCTATGAATGCTGCTCGGTATCCTGGACGACATCATCCAAGTGTCAGGACCGTTCGCCGGGTAGTTACCTTATTTAAGGAAACAGGAAGTTTTCAGCCACATGTAAAACGTCAGCCACGACCTGCAACAAACGATGATGCCCAAGTAGGTTTTTTAGCTGCTGTCGCGGCTAATCCGCACATCAGCAGCAGACAAACTGCGCTAGAATCTGGAATCTCAAAAACGTCGGTGTTGAGAATACTACATCAACATCGATTGCACCCGTACCATATTTCTATGCACTAGGAATTGCATGGCAACGACTCTGAACGTCGTGAAAAGTTCTGCCACTGGGCACAAGAGTAATTACGGGACGATGACAGATTTTTTGCATGCGTTCTATTTAGCGACGAAGCGTCATTCATCAACAGCGGTAACGTAAACCGGCATAATATGCACTATTGGGCACGATGGCTGCGAGAAGTGGTACGTCAGCGACCTTGGCGTGTTAATGTATGGTGCGGCATTATGGGAGGAAGGATAATTGGCACCCAAGTTTATCGATGGCAATCTAAATGGTGCGATGTATGCTGATTTCCTACGTAATGTTCTACTGATGTTACTACAAGATGATAACTGCATGACAGAATGGCGATGTACTTCCAACATGATGGATGTCCGGCACATAGCTCGCGTGCGGTTCAAGCGGTATTGAATAGCATATTTCATTACAGGTGGATTGGTCGTCGAAGCACCATACCATGGCCCGCACGGTCACCGGATCTGACGTCCTCGGATTTCTTTCTGTGGGGAAAGTTGCAGGATATTTGCTATCGTGATCCACTGACAACGCCTGACAACATGCGTCAGCGCATTCTCAATGCAAGTGCGAACATTACGGAAGGCGAACTACTTGCTGTTGAGAGGAAAGTTGTTACACGTATTGAGAAATGCACTGAGGTTGACGGACATCATTTTGAGCATTTATTGCATTAATGCGGTATTTACAGGTAACCACGCTGTAACAGCATGCGTTCTCAGAAATGATAAGTTCACAAAGGTACATGTATCACATTGGAAAAACCGAAATAAAATGTTCAAACGTACCTACGTTCTGTATTTTAATTTAAAAAACCTACCTGTTACCAAATGTTCGTCTAAAATTGTGAGCCATATGTAAGAAAAGGCAAACCTACGTTTCTAGCATTTGTAGACTTAGAGAAAGCTTTTGACAATGTTGACTGGAATACGCTCTTTCACATTCTAAAGGTGGCAGGGGTAAAACACAGGGACCGAAAGGCTATTTACAATTTGTACAGAAACCAGATGGCAGTTATAAGAGTCGAGGGGCGTGAAAGGGAAGCAGTGGTTGGGAAAGGAGTGAGACAGGGTTGTAGCCTCTCCCCGATGTTATTCAATCTATATATTGAGCAAGCAGTAAAAGAAACAAAAGGAAAATTTGGAGTAGGTATTAAAATTCATGGAGAAGAAGTAAAAACTTTGAGGTTCGCCGATGACATTGTAATTCTGTCAGAGACAGCAAAGGACTTGGAAGAGCAGTTGAGCGGAATGGACAGTGTCTTGAAAGGAGGATATAAGATGAACATCAACAAAAGCAATACGAGGATAATGGAATGTAGTCAAATTAAATCGGGTGATGCTGAGGGAATTAGATTAGGAAATGAGACACTTAAAGTAGTAAAGGAGTTTTGCTATTTAGGGAGTAAAATAACTGATGATGGTCGAAGTAGAGAGGATATAAAATGTAGACTGGCAATGGCAAGGAAATCGTTTCTGAACAAGAGAAATTTGTTAACATCGAATATAGATTTGTCAGGAAGTCGTTTCTGAAAGTATTTGTATGGAGTGTAGCCATGTATGGAAGTGAAACATGGACGATAAATAGTTTGGACAAGAAGAGAATAGATGCTTTCGAAATGTGGTGCTACAGAAGAATGCCGAAGATTAGATGGGTAGATCACAAAACTAATGAGGAGGTATTGAATAGAATTGGAGCGAAAAGGAGTTTGTGGCACAACTTGACTAGAAGAAGGGACCGTTTGGTAGGACACGTTTTGAGGCATCAAGGGATCACAAATTTAGCATTGCAGGGCAGCGTGGAGGGTAAAAATCGTAGAGGGAGACCAAGAGATGAATACACTAAGCAGATTCAGAAGGATGTAGGTTGCAGTAGGTACTGGTAGATGAAGAAGCTTGCACAGGATAGAGTAGCATGGAGAGCTGCATCAAACCAGTCTCAGGACTGAAGACCACAACAACAACAACATGTTTGTGACTACTACAGCGCCATCTATCACAAAGCGAAAAAAGCGATGCAGTGAGCTATGTGTAGTAACGAGGTTTCAGAGTAAGAAAAGACTCCTATAAATGGTAAATGTATATTGTTTGAATATTAATATATTAAGTCAGAATTCTGAAACAAGAAGAGTCCTGAATTGTGATGGAACATCTGGCGAACGCTAATCGGCTCACTTCTAAATCGGGTAGTTGACTGCGTGACAGGAGTCATCCAGCCAAAGCCACTGTGCAGGGCATCACCCTTTGCCGCGATCTGACAGAGGAAGGTCGTGCCTTAGGCGCTTCGTGACACTGGCCGTGTGTAGCCGAGGATAAGTAAAAATTCCGTGGAATTGCTGTAGAACGCATGTCTGAGAATCTAGGCTTACATGTGTAGACAATCTGCTGCCGATTGTTTACCTGTTTTAATACTCCTAAGACGAACTTTTTTAAGTACGTGATATAAATATACTCAAATTTATTGTGCTTCACGGTACGAAATAATCATGTCAGGAAGTGTACTAAACTTCCTCCAGTTGACAATATATGCTGTTAACAAGGCAGATTCGCTGCTCTGACACATGAAGATCAGAAGTATTAACTTTTTTCTCTTCTAGATAGCAAAATCTAGTGGCGAGCCTCTTGCGCACCAAGTAATTTGTTTCTATCATGCTGCCGTGTTACCCCCTGTTGACCTGCAACAGCGCATTAAGTAAACTAACATGTAAAAAAGAAATAAAGTACTGCGGAAAGAACATTGCTGCTTCCCATTCCAGGAAGACATCCAGAAAAGAAGGCAAGTAGTCAAAATCTCACAAATTTGTTGATAAACACGGTTCCAACACTTGGGGAAGTTCATGTGGATCTTAATATAAGTCTCCAAAAATGAAATAAATGAAAGTTCTTCACCAACGATATTAGTTTAAAGTTCCAAGTTCACGAAATAAAAGGATCTGGCTGGAGCTCTATTGATGGCCTTTCCTGACCTGGCTGCAGAGTTCCGAGGTTGGAGAGTCCAGCATCATCTGAGTTGTAGGGTGCTGAGTTTGCTGCAGCCCACACAATGTATATGTTGTGCGCGGTATCGTCAGTGCCTGCTGTCTAGGTCGCCCTGACAAACACAGTTGAGCAAATGGTTCACGGAGTTTTATCCGCACCATATTTGTATTCAGTCTCCACGTTTTGACGACTTTCCCCGTTGTCATCGTCAGGAGTTTACCGTAGACCATTTGGTATTTTCCTTGGTTGGCTAAATGAAGTACCAAACGAGCTAAAGAAAACTCCAGGAGATGGTAATGTACGAAGTCATCGAAACCCGTATACACAATACAAATCTGATGTAACAAGAACTGTGTGAATCAGTCATCCGCCGCAAAATACGTTGTCAAAATAATACAGTTTCATTCAGAAGCTCCTTCAGAGTTTCAAAAGACGAGAACACTAAAACAACAAGACACATAACAGAGAACAGACTATTTCTCGAAGGCTGTAACTCGGGTTCTAGGTGCAATTTCCACACCCACACTACCACAGAAGTCAGACAGACGCTCCTAACGTTCTAAAGAGAAATGCCTGAAAAACTTTCAGCAATAAATATCTTCTGGAGTCGTCCGCTGTAAGGAAATGACAGAAAAATTCACAAAATTTCTTACGTAACTAATGGGATACTTGGCTACTGAAGTAGTGCTAGATAGTGTAAGAAAAACATGAAACTCACGAAAATTATTATTTATTTTGCAAAAATTCTGAGAAATCGCAATGGCACTTTTAGTTGTGAATTGAACAAGTTATTTCCTGGTTCTTTTTGGAATGTAAAGTTACCTCTCAAGGACAGGATTCGCTAATGAAATTTCTATATAAAGTTTAAGATTGTTACTGACTTGGCAGAATGGCTGAGAGGCGCGCCTACTCAACTTGAATCATTATCCTTTAGAATGCTCCTAGGTACGGTCGAGGCTGTCGCGGGTGAAATGCAGTGAAGTGTACTGTTGTGGAGGAAATATGGGGCTCGCAATAGCTGTAGCGCACAATACCGTAAGCTGCGATAACTGCTGTCTGCGCCGCTCGCTGCTGACAAATAAGATAACTCTCGTTCTATCTGGATTGACCTTCACCAATCAAACTCTCCTTACGCCTTGATGAAGTCGAGGATTCCTGTTCGCCCCTATTCTGACTATTGGCGTGGTACACCGGTCAGATAACCAGTCCACCGCGATTCCACTCAAAAATTCGCTTGCAGGCGTTTAACTATAACTCTGTCCGTTCACACCACATGATAAGTGTGTTGGCCAACACAGTGAACAACGCTTAATCGCAAGAACTCAATATAGAGTCTCACTTCGATTCGCTCTCGACAGAGGTGCTCTCCCAGTGAAGTACTGAGGAGAGACTTGTTCCTCGCTCCAAGAGCGACAACGGAACAGCGCCTCTCCACGCCAGAAGTGAAGGGGTATATGTATATCTTTCGGTCTCTTCCATTACTCCTTCAGCCTAAGGCGTCAGATATATCGTCTGCCAATCAGCATTGCTCTTCTAAAACGGGAGAATGACGTTTCGTTTAAGGCGACCAATCCGGAAATCTGTAGTATCGGCGTTTGGCGTTTGCTGTCTCCCTGTGAAAATCTCTGAAACTGTGTGCTATGTGTAAACAATGCGTAGGTTGGACATTCCCAAACAATGTAGCGGAATTTGCTTTTAAGCCAAACACGGGGTCATTCCCCCTTTCACTCGGGCACACGCTGTCTGCTCCATTGGCGGCCGAGGTTGACTCGTCCTCTGAAGGGACCGGCCTCCTGGTGTGTGGTCTGCCTCTCTCGAACTAAAAGCTCCTGTGACCGTCGTGTCTGGAATGTGTACGCCAGCCTCGAGTATTTCAACCCCGGTGCGCACTTGTTATTTGCATATCGTTTACATGAATTCATACAACATTGACTTTATCTTATTGAGTTCGGGTTCGAATGAATCGTCTTGATATGCGGAATATGATTGTGAGGGCGGAATATGTAAGCAATGTAGGTCAGGAGAGGAAAAAGAGTGAAAAATTTGTTGCCAGCACACAGCCAAACCCTACCGGATAGCTTAAAGGTTCAGCGAGCATGATGACCCCAAGCGACAGGCGGATCATTATCAATAGTCACCTGTCCTCACTTCATGAGACACTGGGGAGATATTTGGAGTTTAAACCAGGGCACTGGAGGAAAGTCTGATAATGAGGAACATGACGCCACCATGTTTCCTCCTCTTGAGAGTCAAATACAAAACAAGAGTTTCTTCCACCATCAGGATTCGAACCAGCTATCTCCAAACTGAGCACCATCACACAGGCATACCTCAGCTGCAGAGGGCATAATACAGGGTGTTTCAAAAAGGACTTTACAATTTTATAAATTCATAAAAATTTGTTGAAAGAAGATAAAGAGCTGGGTTTAGTGTTAGGGAAACACTTCACATTTTATCTTAAACGAAGGATATTGTATGTGGCTGCCGTTGGTTAGCTTGCACACATCCCATCGAAAGTCAATTTCTTCCCAAAGACGCTGCAGCATTATAGGTATAATTTGCTCAGTGCCGGCGTAAATTCTTGCTCTAAGTTCAGGTAGAGAAGCTATCACAGGAGGTATAAACACGATATCCTTGATGAATCCCCCATATAAAAAAGAAACGTTGACAAAACGTTATCTTACTCGCTCAGCGACGTCGTCAGATGTGCTTGGTCGACCTGATGATTTCCCATGTCTTATGGAGCACCCCGTGTCTACAAAAAATTAATACCACTCATAAATTGTAGGCCTACTAGGAGGATCTTTAGTGTACTTGGTACGGAAATTACGCTGAACTGTTGTCGCCGACTGCGATTCTACAAACCAAAACACACAGCTAGCATGCTCGTATCCAGCGAAGGCAGCCATCTTTGAAGCAACTGCCGCTTGCGCTCCTACCGGTGAGATTCGGCACTAGCGAACTACGCAAGACAAAACTTAGTGTATTTCGCTACAAATTGACACTACAATCACTTCTGTAGGTACTTGGACTTAATTTATATGAATTTTCAAAGTTGTAAAGCCCTTTTTGAAACACGCTATACTAAAATGAATCGCGTTGCGACTGAATCTGGACGGAAATAAAATATCGCCGATAGGGAGAGAGAACAAGGAGGGTCGTTAAACAGCAAGTGACTCATTCTTGAGATCGCCAACTCCATGGAAATGCACTGGTGTGTGGCTGTAAGTGGTCATTTTTAATCAGGTGACAGACATATCAATCACAAGAAGTTGTGTGACGAGTTATGTGTTGTGATACCCTAGCTCCTGCTTCCCTTACTACATCTCTCAGCAGTGCCTCATTGGTTTAAGGGATACAGCACTGTTCATCCTGTTCAACTATCTTCGGCCATGCCTTCCTAGCTCTTCTAAGGGACAGGTGTGCACATGCTGCCTCCAGACCAGTCATCTCTGTCTTATTCCTTGTTCATCCGCATACGTACAGTCAATATTATGTTATAAAACAACCTTCAGTCACCCATTTGATACAGATACGGATTTGACTGTTCGTAAACACTTCGAAAGCATCGGAAAGCATCAACAAAGAAACTTCACTAGTGTTTTGACCAGAGGAAACTAAACAGTCAGGCCATAACCGTAGGTTCTTTGAGTACTCTCGGAGATGGCTCAACTGCACTGCAGCGTATAAAATATTAGTGCACTTTATTACATGAACAATCAAAAGATTTACTTATTTTTTGATACAGTCCTTTGCCACAGGAATGCTTGATAATTTACAACTGTCATTGACTATTAAAGCATCACTTCGTGCAATAATTAACAAACTCTTCTCTTACAGTACAATGCTCAACATTTACAAAAGTGCATTTCCGCCTGAGACATGAGTAACATTTGGCCCTAATCGATGAAGTTAAAAACTTCAGCTGAGGTCCGGAACTGTGGAGAGTGTTTCCATGCTCGGACCTGTACTGACCTACGCTGAGTGAGAGGGCGTGTCTTATACAACCTCTCCCATTCGTCAGCGAGCCCTCACTGGTGTCTGTGGAATCGATGCGCGCTGCCGTCTCTGGTGTGGCGCCGCGATCTCTGGACGATACCGCAACTATGACCTCTTCACGAGAGAGGGGAGTGATACATGACCTCCCACTGAATCTCCGAGAGAGCAGGATGGTGCCTATAGAGTCAACGTTTCTTGACTGTGATTCTACACTCATCTAATGATTCTTACACAAAGTGAGAAAAGGATGGAAGGGGTTTCAAAATGTCATTGTCTTTCCTGATATGTATAAGTAGTTTGGGACATGGAGACGACCGGATAACGGTTGCAACAATCCCCTCTCGGTACCAAACCTAAATACAAATTCCTCACTTCACCCACGAGTCCGTAGGAAACTGAATAGCTGACGTACAGTATAAGTGGTCATGACTTTCCGGTCAAGACTACCCAACTTCGGTCAACATTCTCCTCGATTACCTTAATAAATCGGCGCTAGGGTTATCCTCCTACCTGTTTTATGTGAATCTTAGATATTATCCCACGGGGCAGTTCTCGTAGCGCGCTGGGTTCTTCAGTAGACGCAAGCTGGCGACGTGTGGTTATAAGTGGAAGCAGAGGTAGCTAATCTACACTACTGGTCCTTAAAATTGCTACACCAAGAAGAAATGCAGATGATCAACGGGTATTCATTGGACAAATACGTATATTATACTAGAACTGACATGTGATTACATTTTCACGCAATTTGGGTGCATAGATCCTGAGAAATCCGTACCCAGAACAACCACCTCTGGCCGTAAGAACGGCCTTGATACGCCTGGGCATTGACGCAAACAGAACGTGGATGGCATGTGCAGATACGGCTGCCCATGCAGCTTCAACACGATACCACAGTTCATCAAGAGTAGTGACTGGCGTACTGTGGCGAGCCAGTTGTTCGGCCACCATTGACCAGACTTTTTCAATTGGTGAGAGATCTGGAGAATGTTCTGGCCAGGGCAGCCGTCGAACATTTTCTGTATCCAGAAAGGCCCGTACAGGACCTGTAAAATGCGGTCGTGCATTAACCTGCTGAAATATAGGGTTTCACAGGGATCGAATGAAGGGTAGAGCCACGGGTCATAACACACCTGAATCAATGGCACTCCACACCATCACGCCGGGTGATACGCCAGTATGGCGATGACGAATACACGCTTCCAATGTGCGTTCACCGCGATGTTGCGAAACACGGATACGACCATCATGATGCTGTAAACAGAACCTGGATTCATCCGAAAAAATGACGTGTTGCCATTCGTGCACCCAGGTTCGTCGTTAAGTATACCATCGCTGGCGCTCCTGGCTATGATGCAGCGTCAAGGGTAACCACAGCCACGCTCTCCGAGCTGATAGTCCATGCTGCTGCAAACGTCGTCGAACTGTTCGAGCAGATGGTTGTTGTCTTGCAAACGTCCCCATCTGTTGACTCAGGGATCGAGACGTGACTGCACGATCCGTTACAGCCATGCGGATAAGATGCCTGTCATCTCGACTGGCTACTGGCTGTTGGGATCCAGCACGGCGTTCCGTATTACTCTCCTGAAACCACCGATTCCATATTCTGCTAGCAGTCATTGGATCTCGACCAACGCGGACAGCAGTGTCGCGATACGATAAACCGCAATCGCGATAGTCTACAATCCGACCTTTATCAAAGTCGGAAACGTGATGGTACGCATTTCTCCTCCTTACACGGGGCATCACAACAAAGTTTCACCAGGCAACGCCGGTCAACTGCTGTTTGTGTATGAGAATTCGATTGGAAACTTTCCTCATGTCAGCACGTAGTAGATATCGCCACCGGCGCCAGCCTTGTGTGAATGCTCTGAAAAGCTAATCATTTGCGTATCACAGCATCTTCTTCCTGCCGGTTAAATTTCGCGTCTGTAGCACGTCATTTTCGTGGGGTAGCAATTTTGATGGTCAGTAGCGTATCACACACATCAGAACTCTCGATTGTCCTCAATGCTGATTTTGACGGAGACAGCGACGATAGAGGAGAAGTTAATGCTCTTGGAAAGGCCTTTAGTGCCAGCACGACAGATAGAAGCTCAGGGTGCCACTTAGATCTCGCAGCCAGCTGTTGCGTGAGGCGGGCCACTGGTGGTGTGTCCTGGTGTTGGCAGCGCCCCCGTATCTGCCGAGGCAGTGCCAACTACACTGGCCACCTGTTATGCGTTCGACGGTCCCCGCACGTTTGCTCACAGTTTACACTTGTTGCTTCTCTCAAACTTTTGCAGGCACCGTTGCTTCTCCGATCTCATCTGTAAAAGACTATGTGTTGTACACTGCTGACAGTACTTCGAGCTGTCATCAGTTACGTTCACTTGGCAGTCTGCAGAAACGTATGGTCTTCATTCCGGCAGTCGTGCTGCACTTTTTTCGTTTTCAATCCGGTTATATTAGTTGCTCATAATAAAAGAAACGCCGGCCGCTGTAGCCGAGCGGTTCTAGGCGCTTCAGTCCGGAACCGCGCTGCTGCTACGGTCGCGGGTTCGAATCCTGCCTCGGTCATGGATGTGTGTGATGTCCTTAGGTTAGTTAGGTTTAAGTAGTTCTAAGTCTAGGGGACTGATTACCTCAGATGTTAAGTCCCATAGTGCTTAGAGCTATTTGAACCAATAAAAAAACGTTTCCCATTACATTTATAATCTCCGATAATATATGTTAGTTTTTTTCTGGAAATGAGAGAAACGCTAGCTACTGTCAGCATAGCGTCTAAAGGGAACGAAAAAGTAGCTCATTACCACGAGTGCGCTGGATGGGTGTGGCCGCAGGACCATCCCGGTACATACCTGTGCGGACACAGCTAAGGGAAGGTAAACTTAAATCTGCGTGGGCAGTCATGTTTTTGAACCACGACACTCCCGATCCTGGCAACGGGGTATCTATTTCGACGTTGGTCTATCGCTTGAACGCCGGCCGCGGTGGTCTCGCGGTTCTAGGCGCGCAGTCCGGAACCGCGCGACTGCTACGGTCGCAGGTTCGAATCCTGCCTCGGGCATGGATGTGTGTGATGTCCATAGGTTAGTTAGGTTTAAGTAGTTCTAAGTTCTAGGGGACTGATGACCACAGATGTTAAGTCCCATAGTGCTCAGAACCATTTGAACCATTCTATCGCTTGAAGCTATTCCGCACCTGAGTAACTTCCCTGTCTATAACTGAGGAAGTTGACTCTGGATCACATGGAACTGTCTGAGGTTCCTCTTGTTCTGGACAGCAGTTAGTTTTATAAATTTTACGTTTTATTGGTACGGTGCAGCTATCACAATAAATTCGTTGCCTTAAGCATTACTGCGCTTATGATACCACTGTGAGAAGCTGGTCCCCATGCAAGCAATGGTGATGCATGGGCTGTGTGACGCAGAAGTGAGCCATTGGAGCCAGGAAATGTATGCGAACCTTGAGAAAGGCTCCCGCTTGTCGATCGATACTTAGAGGTATCACATGAATTCAGCCGCGAAATTCAGAATTTTCTTTATTAAATATTACTTACCGAAATCGACTCTCCGCATAACAAATACTAGAGGAGCAAACATGTTATTAGAGTTTTAATACGCCATGACTGCTACTGCAGTAAACCGCTTATCTCAATAAACAAATGAACATTGTTACGATTCCAACGATGTACGGGTAGCCACGAAGTTATTCTAAGTATACCACAAACTTTGGCTTCGGGCCATTCTAGCCAGTCGGCTATAGGAGGGAATCCCTGACTGTTGTGCTTTGATGCTAGGTTTACTACGCTCTAGTTAACTTTTTGGGATGATTTTTTTCTGACTGCTTAAATGCAACTATTTATGGTGTTCGCGAATAACCGCACTGTAATGACATCTCAGTACTTATTTCAAGTACACTACTGAGCATTAAAATTGTTACACCACGAAGGTCACGTGCTACAGACGCGAAATTCAACCGACAGGAAGAAAGATGCTGTGATATGCAAATGATTAGCTTTTCAGAGCATTCACACAAGGTTGGCGCCGGTGGCGAGACATACAACGCGCTGGCATGAGACAAGTTTCCAACCGATTTCACATACACAAACAGCAGGTGACCGGCGTTGCCTGGTGAAACGTTGTTGTGATGTCTCGTGTAAGGAGGAGAAATACCTACCATCACGTTTCCGACTTTGATAAAGGTCGGATTGTAGCCTATCGCGATTGCGGTTTATCGTATCGCGACATTGCTACCCGCGTTGGTCGAGATCCAATGACTGTTAGCATAATATGGAATCAGTGGTTTCAGGAGGGTAATACGGAACGCTTTGCTGGATCCCAACGGCCAGTAGCCAGTCGAGATGACAGGCATCTTATCCGCATGGCTGTAACGGATCGTGCAGCCACGTCACGATCCCTGAGACAACAGATGGGGACGTTTGCAAGACAACAACCATCTGCACGAACAGTTCGACGACGTTTGCAGCAGCATGGACTATCAGCTCGGAGACCGTGGCTGCGGTTACCCTTGACGCTGCATCACAGACAGGAGCGTCAGCGATGGTGTACTCAACGACGAACCTGGGTGCACGAATGGCAACACGTCATTTTTTTCGGATGAATCCAGGTTCTGTTAACAGCAGCATGATGGTCGCATCCGTGTTTGGCGACATCGCGGTGAATGCACATTGGAAGCGTATATTCGTCATCGCCATACTGGCGTATCACCTGTCGTGATGGTAAGGGGTGCCATTGGTTACACGTCTCGGTCACCTCTTGTTCGCATTGACAGTACTTTGAACAGTGGACGTTATATTTCAGATGTGCTACGACCCGTGGCTCTACCCTTCATTCGATCCCTGCGAAACCCTACATTTCAGCAGGATAATGCACGACCGCATGTTGCAGGTCCTGTATTGGCTTTTCTGGATACAGAAAATGTTCGACCGCTGCTCTGGTCAGCACATTCTCCAGATCTCTCACCAATTGAAAACGTCTGGTCAATGGTGGCCGAGCAACTGGCTCGTCACAATACGCCAGTCACTACTCTTGATGAACTATGGTATCGTGTTGAAGCTGCATGGGCTGCTGTACCTGTACACGCAACCCAAGCTCTGTTTGACTCAATGCCCAGGCGTATCAAGGTCGTTCTTACGGCCAGAGGTGGTTGTTCTGGGTACTGATGTCTCAGGATCTATGCACCCAAATTGCGTGAAAATGTAATCACATGTCAGTTCTAGTATAATATATTTGTCCAATGAATACCCGTCGATCATCTGCATTTCTTCTAGGTGTAGCAATTTTAATGGCCAGTAGTGTAGTATCATGTCAGAAAAGAGTTCACCAGCATTGCAGCGGGGAACAAATCCTCCAGATTGTTGTTGCGTATTTCTTGTTACATGGAAGTGCTACTCTTAAGATAGTAATACATCCTCTCCACCAAAGGACAGTCATAGGAGATTCATTGTGAATTACTTACTTCTCTGGCAATTTCCACCCGATGCGTGTATTACGTTCGTGCAGATCCGAACGGACTGTGATTTCGGAAATTCGTTGTTGGAGACGCAAAAGGCACTTGTCCCACATTAGCTTAACATTTCCCCTTGAGATTTCATTTTCATCCTTGATGGTATGTCGTTACCATCATCAACATGGACACATTTCCTCTCGTCAGACATTTCTCACTAGTGACTTTCGATTCACTTGTTCCGTCTCATTAAATCTCAAAATTCAGCACTCAATGGAACACCATGAAATTTCTCATTCTCTTCGTATTCCTCAAGCTAATTCCACAAAAGGATAAATAATGTGTTGACCACAGCGGTGGCAATGATAGATATTGCCATCTCCAGAAGGTGTTGTATACAGGGTGAGTCACCTAACATTACCGCTGGATATATTTCGTAAACCACAGCAAATACTGACGAATCGATTCCACAGACCGAACGTGAGGAGAGGGGCTAGTGTAATTGGTTAATACAAACCATAAAAAATGCACGGAAGTATGTTCTTTAACACAAACCTACGTTTTTTAATTGGAACCCCGTTAGTTTTGTTAGCACATCTGAACATATAAACAAATACGTAATCAGTGCCGTTTGTTGCATTGTAAAATGTTTATTACGTCCGGAGATATTGTAACCTAAAGTTGACGCTTGAGTACCACTCCTCCGCTGTTCGATCGTGTGTATCGGAGAGCACCGAATTACGTAGGGATCCAAAGGGAACGGTGATGGACCTTAGGTACAGAAGAGACTGAAACAGCACATTACGTCCACATGCTAACACCTTTTTATTGGTCTTTTTCACAGACGCACATGTACATTACCATGAGGGGCGAGGTACACGTACACACGTGGTTTCCGTTTTCAATTACGGAGTGGAATAGAGTGTGTCCCGATATGTCAGGCCAATAGATGTTCAATGTGGTGGCCATCATTTGCTGTACACAATTGCAATCTCTGGCGTAATTAATGTCGTACACGCTGCAGTACATCTGGTGTAATGTCGCCGCAGGCTGCCACAATACGTTGTTTCATATCCTCTGGGGTTGTACACCACAGAAAGAAGTCCAGAGGTGTAAGATCAGGAGCACCGACTGGCCAATTTATGCGTCCTCCACGTCCTATGAAACTCCCGTCGAACATCCTGTCAAGGGTCAGCCTAGTGTTAATTGCGGAATGTGCAGGTGCACCATCATGCTGATATCACGTCGACGCGTTTCCAGTGGGACATTTTCGAGCAACGTTGGCAGATCATTCTGTAGAAACGCGATGTATGTTGCAGCTGTTTGGGCCCCTGCAATGAAGTGAGGACCAATGAGGTGGTCGCCAATGATTCCGCACCATACATTTACAGTCCACGATCACTGTCGCTATACCTGTATGAGCCAGCGAGGATTCTCCATGGACCAGTAATGCATGTTCCGTTGATTCACTGCCCCGTGGTTTGTGAAACCCGCTTCATCGTTAAACAGGTAGAACTACAACACATTCTCTGTTAATGCCCATTGACAGAATTGCACTCGATGATTAAAGTCATCACCATGTAATTGGTGATGTAGCGACACATGAAACGGGTGAAAGAGGTGACGATGCAGTATGCGCATGACACTACTTTGACTCAGTCCACCGGCTCTCGCAATGCCCCGTGTACTCATGTGTGGGTTCATGGCAACAGCAACTAACACACCAACTGCACCCGCTTCTCCTGTGACGGGCCTGTTACGGACCCGTTTGCGTGCTACGCCCCTGTTGCATACAGTTGGCGGTAGATGTTTTGCAATGTGTGGCACGTTGGATGCTCTCTGTCCGGGTACCGTTCTGCATACACCCTGCAGGCTTCAGCTGCATTTAGTCGACACACGCCATAGATGAGTATCATCTCCGCCTTTTCAGAGTTCGAATACACCATGGTCACAGTTCCTACAACACTACACTATCACAGACGTCTGGTAACACGGTGTACTACAGTTGGTCTGCGTGCGGAGACGAATGCAGAATAACAATTGCAGCAAGCGCTACATGCGGACACTGCGACAGCTAGACCAAACCACAACAGTGCACTACAGCCACACTCGTAAACACGGTCGTCATCGTAAACATGTCCCTGCAGATGCTGCTCGCCGACCGTGGCCCGTGTTTGTTACAACACGCAACTGAACATCGGAGGTTTCAAGCGTCAACTTTAGGTTACAATATCTCCGGATGTAATTAACATTTTACAATGCAACAAACGGCACTGATTACGTATTTGTTTATATGTTCAGATGTGCTAACAAAACTAACGTGGTTCCATTTAAAAAAACGTAGGTTTGTGTTAAAAAACATACTTCCGTGCATTTTTGTATGATTTGTGTTAAACAATTACACTAGCCCCTCTCCTCACGTTCGGTCTGTGGAATCGGTTCGTCAGTATTTGATGTGGTTTACGAAATATATCCAGCGGTAACGTTAGGTGACTCACCCTGTATAAAGCGTACCTTTTTTCCCTTATGCCGACAGCTTTCTGCAAATGATTTTGTTCCTCATTTTTCTTCTATATATGGACAGTATATGGCTATACACGAATTAGAATCGTAGCGAAGTAAAAGTGCAAACACTACATCCATTAGTCAATGAGAAAATGAGCAAAGAAAACGAAATTTCAATACCAGTGCAATTAATTCTGCAGTACTTCTCAGTGACGTGGGGTCGTTAACTTCGGAAACACGCTCTAAGCTGGAGACACTGATCTATTCTCGGTAAGATGATAGGAATAAATTATTTTGTTGGTATAATAGTTCATATTACAGCCACGTTGGGAAAGAATATTCGCTACAATCGCTATGCGGGAGGACACTCTATAGATCGCACTTCTCCCGTACTACCATCCATATTTACCTGAGTAATGACGTTGACCTAACGATATTCCAATCAAAAGATCAAGCCATATGCACCTGTATTTGATACGGTGGACGCTAATTCGAGGGGACAATATTATTGAAATACCGTTCAGCCTTGCCGCAATTTCCCGGAATCACGTGGGATGAGTAACTATACCGTCCATTCAGCTACATCTACATCTACATCTGTATAAGACTGCTCTGCAATTCACACATAAGCGCCGTTTTAATCGAATCAGTGTCACACTATTTCTCTACCGCGCCACTTTCAAACAACGAACGCTTAAATCTTCACATCCAACTGCTGTGCTTCCACCAGCCTCGTCATCAACGGTGAGTTAAGCCTTAATCATGATTCTCGCCGCCTGAAAAAAGGCACAATGTCCAATAACCCGTAGGTAAAATGAGGGTACGTTTAGGATGATCATTATGACATTAATTTAGTTTTGATATCACATCTTGACTATCCTCCACTATAAACGCTTGTATCATATACAATGTCGTCGCTACTAAATACGACGTAAGTACTCATCAGAGGGAGTGACCTTTCGGTTCTTTTCTCTGTGCTGTGAAAGATGGCACGTAACTACCTCCATTTGTACTGGAGCAGCAGGACCCGTAAGGGACCTAGATAGGTCTTCCCACATCATAGCAAACACCGAAATACCAAAAATGTCCACGAATCACACTCTTAAGTGATGTTCTCGTCACAGCGCGGAGGTAGCAGGTAAATCGTGAGTCCGATACTCTTGTGGTGGAACTTTAATGAACCCACTTATGAACTCGCTACTTCTGTAATTAGCATCCAAAAGTTTGGTAGGATGTCACTTACTTTTTATCTTTCACTTTGAACCGAAAACTGATCACAAAAATTGTATGGTAAAGAAGATCACCCACACGATTCATATGTAAAATCATTAATCATTTTCATTTTTCACAAATATAATCCTTCTATACTAATGAACATAATAGAATGAATTTTTAATAGTTCACAATTAAAAATACACTTCCTAAGTTCAATTAGTGGTCTCTGAGCCGCCATTTTGGACGCGCCCTGAAATTCTAGTAATTTTGCTATTCGGCATCTCCTTAACGTCTGGATAGAACGAAGAGATTCAGGTCTGTCCACTTACTCAATTATTCTCTAAAAATTTATACTAAACTGAAGTTTTGAGCTGTTCTCCCTTGTTATTGCATACAAAATATGAATCACACTTTAGCAACAATTAATGAATGAAAATGTGACCTTTGGTACCCTGCCCAAGGGTGAGCTAGCGGAGCAGCCAGTCAGGTCACAGGACTTTTCGTTCGGCGCATTTCTCATAATATTCGTATTTGTACTCGTAGTACCCTCTGTTGTTCGTACCTCGTTTCACTTTATTACCTCATATGTTGGCTTCCTTCTGCATCTTAGTTCTCGCGGTTCTAGGCGCGCAGTCCGGAACCGTGCGACTGCTACGGTCGCAGGTTCGAATCCTGCATCGGGCATGGATGTGTGTGATGTCCTTAGGTTAGTTAGGTTTAAGTAGTTCTAAGTTCTAGGGGACTGATGACCATAGCAGTTGAGTCCCATAGTGCTCAGAGCCATTTTGAGCCATTCTTAGTTCAACTGAGATACCATGTACGTGAATAAATCTTGTGGTTCCTAGAGCCAGAATTATTACTACATATTTACAAATGGAAAAATGAGACTGACCTGGCCTAAAGTGAAGAAAAACGAACTTGTCCCGCAGACAAGGGTAAAACTGTTGTTCGTCTATTATCCATACAAACTTTGCTGCAGTTACAACATCGCCATTATTCCGTAAAAATAAATCTCATTGTACTAGTTACAGCTTTTTTATTGGACTTATAGTTCCTAGCATAAAACGTAATACCAATTCAAACCTTGTTTAAAAGTTTTGTTACGTCTAGGTCTATCTAGAATTACGTCAACCACAACTTATTTACAGCAGGTGAGATACTACTTGGAATTCTGTTCTTAGTCCTAAGAATTTAACCTTTCGTAGTTATTGATTACCTAAAATAACTAACCATACAAGTAAGACAGCATTTCAGTATGATAAAGAAAATAGTAAGTAAAACATATATTAGCAACAGAAATTTCATTTTAGGAAACAAGATAGTCATAGCAAACCAAATTTTACGACACAGAATTTTATTGAGGACTGGGTCCACAACCTTAGTGCAATTGCTGAATGACGCCATTCCGCTTACAGTTGTCAAAAATATGTACTTCGAGTTCAGTTTCGAAATTCTGTCATTGTCAAATATTCTGAAAGCAAACAGTCAGCATATAAAATACTCTGGAGTTAAAAACAAAGTAACATACTTTTAACACTGAAACATTAAGTGGCAGGTTAAAGCCCACTGTAAAATGGTAGGCTGTGACACGTTCGAACATACTGTAGTTCCCAGCAGATCGAAAAGAAATAGGTATGCTAGTATATATATAGTTAAGGCTCACCGGCCACTTGACCATCTTCTTCTTCTGTGCGAATGCACAAACAGTGCCCGAACACTTACGGGAATCGGAAACGCGCTACGAGTAATGAGTATAATGGGCGGGGGCACTACGAATGTAGTGCGGGACAATACGTTGAGAATGTGGGTTTCGCGGGAGGCGTGCCAGAGTTATAAATCCCTGCAGTCGCGCTATCCTCTGTGTCCTCGGTGGCTCAGATGGACAGAGCGTCTGCATGTAAGCAGAAGATCCCGGGTTCGAGTCCCGGTCGGGGCACACGTTTTCAACTGTCCCCGTTGTATGTCAACGCCTGTAAGCAGCTAAGGGTGTTCATTTCATTGTAATTAGTATACGTAACCGTCATTCCACACAACATGTGGGCACGGGCCATGTGCAAAGCACTAAAACATGAATCAAATTGCATAAAAGTATAAACTACATCCGCAATATACACGTAAATGAAACACTTCTGTAACCAAAGTGTTTGACGTATTTTATCTCTACTGTACCACGCTGGCCATGCTTCGTAACAAATGTGCGAAGCTGAAAGTCAGTTGCAGCAGTACCATAGGCCTTTCCACGCCAACGGCCGCCGAAACGTACACTATATGTGCCGCAAGGGATAGCAAAGCCCAAACTGCCTCAGTTCCGAAGCATAGGCTATTGTACTATAGTCACTTCTGTTAGTGAGACGGCCCTGTCACGAAGCGGCTGTGGAGACTGGATGCCTTCTGGATTGCTGTTCACGGACCGTAGTCTGGCGATGTGTCGGCGCAATCCGCACTGAGACCGAGAGACCTGGAGCTGCTGCCACAATGGGCGAGGACCCGTCCTGCGAAGCAGCTCGCCGGCCATTGACTTTGAGGACAACAGGATACTGCCGTTACGTCATGTCACCAGCCTGCCGCCCTATGGTCCTTCAGGAGACACGAGCTGCACCACAGTGCATGACACTGCAATTACCCAAGACAACCCGGAGCTGGAGTTGCTGCTGAGAGAAGAAGCTGCATGACGGGCCACTGCCTGCCCAACGCTGCACTGGAGCCACTGAGTGCCGCTGCCAAGCTGCCGTTTCCTGCGCTGAGCTACGGCGGGGTGCTGTGATAAAGCATTTGGAATTACAGGCTGTTTACCAGAACCACTGCGGCGTCCTCACAACACATCTCCACCCGTCACTTTCAGCTGATGTCAGCAACTGGATACGAATGCTCCCCCACAGCCTCCTGACTCAGCACACAACCGAGTGCATGACTGGATGTCTGACATCACAGAACGAATTCCTTATTGAAATTAGGAAACACTAAGACTGGATTCACCGTTAGAGCTTCTATCAGTTTCTCAAAAGCACGCTGACAATCCACTGATCATACAAACTTTTAACATTTCTTCAGCAATTTTTTTAATGGTCTGGCAATGCCCGCAAATCCTTTTACGAACCTTCTATAATAATTCGTGATGTCAATGAACAACTGCTGTTTCTTCACCGATTCAGGTACAGGAAATTCACGTACGGCTTTAACTACCCTTGGATCCTTCTTGATCTCATCTTTACTAATTATGTGATCAACGTATGACACCTCTCCTAACACACACTTACGCTTCTCTGTACTTGCATTGGTCTAAAATGTCTATGGCTTTCGTAATGTTTGGCAAAGGGTAGGCATCCATTACAGTCTTGGCATTCAGGTGTCGACCATCACAACAAAGCCTGTATTTTAGTGATCCATCTGTTGATTTTTTGGGGACAATGATAATTCCAGCCACTACAGGGACTATTACTATCCCATCTTTCAGCTGCAGATCTATGAATCGAATGCAAGTATCTCAGTACTCTAAATGGTTTGTGACAAACCAGTGGTTCATCCCCCGGCGGTATACAGTGCTGTGTAATATGCGTTTCTGGCTGTGACCCTTTTGCAGTAAACAAATCCTTAAATTCCAACATTAATTTTTCCACTTCTCACCCCCGTGCTGGTGCTTCACTTTCCCTCGTAAAGCATTTTTCCATGGCGTTTGGCGACTGTTCGTGGCAGACACACCTCGTGTCCCACTCTTTCTCCTTCAGGATATCCACGGTAGCAGTTAACAACGGCTTTCTAACCTTAAATCGTCAGTGGTGAAATTATTCACAAACGCAGGTACCATTTGTCACTCATTTACCAGTTGTGTATATACAACAGTTCTCTTCACCAAGCAACCTGCCTGGTCCAGTACTTCATTTACTTCCAAGGTTCCATCATTCACAATATCCCTACCTGTAAGTTAACACAACATTAACCTAGACTGATTGTGTAAACGAGCCTTAGTGTGATTTTTTGCGATTTAAGTGGTTCGTCATACTTCACAGACTCCCCACGCGACATTGCTATGCTGGCGACAGTTCCTCCCAACTGAAACATTTTTCATTCCATGTAGGCTTTCACGGCCGGCGTCTTCATCAATAAACACTTCCGGGCTAAGTTGCCGTGGTCGATCTGTAGAACTTCTACAGATCGACCACGGCAACTTAGCCCGGAAGTGTTTATTGATGAAACATTTTTATATCGATCTCCACCATGCGTTATCAAAAGTTGATTTTGGCTCAATGCTGATGCAAGAAATCCATTCCCAGAATCACGCCATGACCCTCACTTACATGTTCCACAATTTCTACACATCTATGTACTGAACGTTACCCATACCAAAATTTATGTCCATCGATCACAACAGTTTTAAACCTTTATCCACCACTCACATGATCTCTAGCCTGATGGGTAAAGATCGCCACTGACAACTGACACATGCACCCCTTTATCCAGCAACATCGTGCAATTCGCTTCCTCTGGTGTTCCTTCCAGCACATAATCCAGCTCTGCATACAACTTAGTAGTGTCTAACTTTACTGGGAATACCGTAAGGTGGTCCTTAGGTTCATTTTGCCATTTAATGCCTGCTTCTTCCCTGTTCCCCTATCTCTGAAACTTCCGTTACACTTTTGCTGACTTCCGCCTCTATTCCCTCTGCTCCATGCCTGGTGACATTGTATACAAAACACCTTTTGCTGGGTGTAAACACTGTCTGCTAGACTCGTAAACCGGTCCACACATTAATTACCTCGCATTTCACTGCCAGTCTGACAGGTAGAAGCAAATCAACCGGAACCCCTGTACACATTCCCCTCGACATTTACAACGGCACCCCTCTTAAAAACCCCGTCTCTGCCAAATTCCTAAAATGCTAGCACGTCGTTAGTTGACTTACCAGGGAAAGGAGCAACTAAGTCACAGATGACAATTCTACATTTTGCTGTACTCTTAACTGACCACGTAACTCCGTGTTATCTGCGGTCAGTTGAGCTACCCTTCCGAGCAACATTACACACTGCCTCTGGTTCTGACACTCTTGCGTTCCTAACTATGCTAAAGCCTTCCCTTGTCGGTACTCATTTTGGAACACCAACAATTCAAAAACACCTAAAATAAAATATATTAACTTAATTCTTATGCCTAATCATCAGTCACTTTGATAGAATTGTCTAACCACGGGCCCATAAATCGTCTACGTGGAATACAACTACTATTCACTCTGTACAGGGTGCTGAATGACCCAAGTCACACATGTACGTCTGAGTTCCCCATTGCCTCCAAAATGGAACTAACCCACTGGCTTCTTACTTTTAGCAAAAGTCATCTTACAAAAAAGCGCAATAGTCAAGCTTCTTTCCCAAAGGCACGCTGACAATGGCAATTTCTTTCACACTGTACCATAACCCGTACGTTCAACTGTTGTGCTGGAAAGGCGACGCCATTACACTGACACCAGCTGTTAAGTGACTGGTGGAGGCGGGTTGGCAGGACGCCACGCAGCGTCAGTTAAACAGTCCGTAGTTCCAAATGCAATGTTGCAGTACCCCGCCGTAGCTCAGTACAGGAAGCGGCAGCTTGGTTTGTTTTGTTTTAGGGCGCAAAAACAACTGGGGTCATACGCGCCCCTGTCAAAACTGTAGAAGATGAAGACAAAGAGAGGCGTTAAAATGACTATACGTCAATCCCAATCGATGGAAGGGAAGACAGTTAAGAATGGTCTAGAAAACACCCCAAGAAAAACGGAGGTCCAGAACTAAAAATTAAATGGCCGCCGCCATATTGCTACGATGGATAAAAAGTAAAACGCGGTCTACAGCCCGCGCGTCCTTCGCTAAAACGGCCGATAAGTCAGACGACAAACACAAACGGGAACGTAAGCGTTTAAAGAAAGGTCATTACATCAGGAAACGGTGGACAGTCAAAAGTTGGGCAAAAAAAAAGAAGAAAAAAGAAAACAGTGCCCAGTACGCAACCTAGTTAAAATGATCTCCTCGCGTCCAAGACGCTGGGAGAGGTGCCCATGAAGAGAGGACCAGTGGTGATGCGAAAGTGATACCACCTGCTGACGGACGGCAACACAGAGATCATCGCAGGGAATGGAAGAACTAGCGGGCTGAGGTACGAGGACTGCAGCCTTAGCAGCAGCGTCAGCAGCCTGGTTTCGCGTCAGACCGACATGACCAGTAACCGACGTCAGCATCTCAGTGGCTCAAGCAAGAGTGAACAAGTGACAGCTTTCCAGAACCCGTTCCACTAGACAGCTTTCCTGGACCCGTTCCACTAAGGGAAGACGGTCTGCAGCACACAGAGGCTCTGAATGGCGCTGAGTGGGTCTGAGCGGATGACGCAGTTGAAAAGTCAGTGTCGCCGGATGTACTGCGTGGCCTGATACAGGGTGAAGAGCTGTGCTGTAAATAACGAGCAGTGTTCCGGAAGCCGATACCGAGAAACATCTGCGCCAATGACGAGGACACATCCGACACCATGGTCAGTCCGAGAGCTACCAGTGTTCACAAAGGTACTATCGCGAAATTCCATTCGAAGTTCACCGAGCAGTAGAAGGGGGTGAGCTAGACGCCCAGTAAACTGGAGGAAATCTGCCTTGGTGACATCGTATGACAAAGGGATGTAAATGGTACAAAGGGAAAAGGTCGAGTGAGGAAGGAAAAGGCGAACTGCAACAGTTTGAATGCGGGTAGTTAGGGAGCTGGGTTGACTATGAAGTCATCCTGTATGAGAAGCATTACTCCCCCATGAGATGGAGTGCCGACCTCTGGGGGAAGGTCAAAACGGACCTGGAAGAAATACGAGGCTCAAAGTGGTCGTGAGGACGCAATTTTGTTTCCTGAAGGCAGAGAATAAGTTGACGCTGCGATTCTAAGAGCATCCGTATATCCTCTTTGTTGGATCGAAGCCGCGAACATTCCATTGGAGGAGAGTCATGAGGAGTAAAAAATGGCTGCCGAGTGCCAGACTTCCAAGAGTCACTGCTACAGGCGCAGAGGCAGGAGGGTCCTGTTCCATGAGGCCTACAGAGCGACGTCATTCTTCTGCTGGCTGCGGAATCCAGGGCAGAAAAGCATTTGGTGGTGCGCACCGGCGACACGGTGGTCTCCCGGGCGAGGGTATCAAGTGGCGACACCGTCGAAGAGGATCTTGGAGTCGGAGGAGGAGACCGTTTGCCTTTGACTTCTTCAAGCCTTTTTGGTTGCAGAGGAAGACCCACGTGTTGGTCGGTGGAGGAACCTAGGAAGTCTTCACAGGAGTATTCCTACTGTCCTTTCCAGACTGCCGGTTGTTTAGCTGGTGACTACGCTCCGTGAGGCGATAGTTTGGTGGCGTTTTCTACAGCTGGAGGATGAGATGTTGGCGCTACCATGACGCTGGGCGATTTCACAACCGCAGTGCTAAATTTAAAATGGCATGTCTGCGTGGCCATATCCTTCGTGGAGCGAGATGTAGCAATGATAGTATGGTAGAACGCGGGGTTTCCGATTAGCCAACAACTTGGCGAGTGACCGGGTAAGGAACTATTCCCTTGACCCAAATCTCCTGGACAGCCGGCTCATGAGATACATGAGACAATCGCGGAAGGAGACGGCATGATCGCCACTGCAGTTGATGCAGCGGGGAGAAGGAGGAGGACAATCGCCCTCGTGGGCATCCCAGCTACAGGTTACACATGTGGCTGGGTGTAGACAGGACTCTCGAGTATGGTTGTAACGATGACACTGGTAGCAGCGCATGTGGGTCGGAGTATACGGTCTGACGGTGATAACTTCATAACCTGCTTTGATCTTTGACGGAAGAGTCACTCTATCGGATGGTTCAAATGGCTCTGAGCACTATGGGACTTAAATTCTGAGGTCATCAGCCCCCTAGAACTTAGAACTACTTAAACCTGACTAACCTAAGGACATCACACGCATCCATGCGCGAGGTAGGATTCGAACCTCTCCAGTCTGTAGCGCCTAGAACCGCTCGGCAGTCTATCAAAAGTGAAAAGAGAGCGCGTGTGGGCACTAAGTAAGCATTTACTTTTTTTTCATCACCCGATGGACGGCAATGACACCCTGATCGGAGAGGTACGTTTGGATTTCTGCCTCGGTCACAAAGTAGAGCAGCCTAGTGTAAATAACACCACGGGAAGGATTCGGCATTTTATGGGCCTTGACACGAACAGGATAGCTGTGGAGGAGCGAAGCTGCAAGCAGTTGTGCTTGAGAGTCGTAAGTAGCCTCCCAAAGCAAAGTGCCATTGCATAAACGAGAGCAGGATTTCACAGGGCCAGCAAATGCATCAACACCTTTCTGAATAACAAACGGATTTACCGTAATGAAGGACTGACCGTCTTCAGTGCGTGAAACCACAAGGAAACTTGGTGTAGCTGGGAGGGTCTCTGAATCGCTAGCCTCATTCTGTTTGCGTTTCGTAGCCGTTGACTGTGAAGAGGATTGGCTCATTGCGAGGAAATCGCCCATGATTGCCAGTGTTTCCGATGAGGCGCTACTTCCAATTGGGGGTCCCCTTCAGAAGGGTGCTCACCTGCGTCGGTTGTTCACACCTCAGGTCACACATCCCGAACACCTGACAGGAACCAATTCGCAATCTGGGAAGGCAATCACCCCTCCCTGGGCGTGACCTGAACCAGAAGTACTTGCGAATCCTACCTGTCGACCCTGGGCTGGGAATTAAGCGTTACCTGTTACGTGTCAGACGCGTGGGCCGGCCTTCAGGAGGGCACAGGGAGGAAGAAGAAAAAGAGGAACCTCAAACGCCGAAGCGGAAGACGAATAGGAGAAGGTGAAGGAAGAAAGAAATAAGGACTGAAAAAATTGAAAGTAATCTGATATTGACTACCGAAACTGCAGGATACATTTCCAAAAACAGCCCAGATATGTTGCTCAAGGGAGGGTAGAAAGAACGGCAACAGGAGAGGCATGCAGCGTGGAAGGAAAAGATGCTGCCAAAGCAGGGGCCCCGTGGTAGCACGCACGAACTTGCCAAAGAGCGGCGAGCCCCGTGGCGGAAGCAGCAGTTTTGCAGTGGCACTCAGTGCCATCCTGCAAGTTGTCTCCACTCGCCCCGCAATGCTGACAGAGTGCGGTGATCCGTAATGCAGCCGCTTCCATCAGCAGCGTCTTCAGCCCCGTGCGGCCTCGGTTAGCTGCAACCACATGCATTGCAGTGCAGCCCGTGTACCCTGTGCCTACCAGAAGGGGGCAGGCCGCTGTCGTAAAGGCAGTTACCCACTACCCTAACCAGGAATAACGCAGTAAATATACCGCAGCTCTCCAGTTTAATAAAACTGACATAAATAATTCTGTCACCAAACATCAAGTGGTAGGCGAACACTTTATGAAAATAATATAATTTGATGGTGGTTATACCAATGTCCAGGAAGCACAAGTGGAACGTGGAATTCCAGCTAAGATCACAAGCCCGTTGACATAGTAAGCCTACTTTCCTGTATGGCAGCCAGATTCTAAGCCCAAAGCGCAGCCAAAGCAACATCGAGCAACACACACACCAGTCCAACAGACGAAACAGTCCCCGCAGCGTAGCACTTCCGAGTTGTGGGATAGAACATAGCACGATGGGCTCTTAGATATCGGTGGCTGGGTTAAATAAAGGTCCATAGTAATGGCCCCTACCCATCTGCTTACTGTTGCGTCCACTTTTTCCACACCATTCCAGTCCAGATCGCTTGGCAATACACTTCCTTCTTCTCGCGTTTCTGACTCAATCTTTAATTTACATTTAGGATCCTTGATCCTGCTACACTCATGTTCTAATTGTATTGCCTCTAGTGACTAGGTGAGTTTTACAATATTCCATGTCAGTTACGAATAGATGTTCGTTTAGTTATGTATGTAAGTTTCACTTACTTTTCATTTAGTTCCATGCATTTACTCGCTTATTCCTCTTTCCTCACATACACTACTGGCCATTAAAATTGCTACACCAAGAAGAAATGCAGATGATAAACGGGTATTCATTCGACAAATAGCTTATACTAGAACATTTTCACACAATTAGGGTGCATAGATCCTGAGAAATCAGTACCCAGAACAACCACCTCTGGCCGTAATAACGGCCTTGATACGAATGGGCATTGATTCAAACAGAGCTTGGATGGCGTGTACAGGTACTGCTTCCCATGCAGCTTCAACACGATACCACAGGTCATCAAGAGTAGTGACTGGAGTGTTGTGACGAGCCAATTGCTCGGCCACCATTGACCAGACGTTTTCAATTGGTGAGAGATGTGGAGAATGTGCTGTCCAGGGCAGCAGTCGAACATTTTCTGTATCCAGAACGGCCCGTACAGGACCTGCAACATGCGGTCGTGCATTATCCTGCTGAAATGTAGGGTTTCAGAGGTATCGAAAGAGGGGTAGAGCCACGGGTCGTAACACATCTGAAATGTAACGTCCACTGTTCAAAGTGCCGTCAATGCCAACAAGAGGTGGCCGAGACGTGTAACCAATGGCACCCCATACCATCACGCCGGGTGATACGCCAGTATGGCGATGACGAATACACGCTTCCAATGTGCGTTCACCGCATGTCGCCAAACACGGATGCGACCATCATGATACTGTACACAGAACCTGGATTCATCCGAAAAAATGACGTTTTGCCATTCGTACACCCAGGTTCGTGTTGAGTGATGCAGCGTCAAGCGTAACCGCAGACATGGTCTTCGAGCTGATAGTCCATGCTATTGCAAACGCCGTCGAACTGTTCGTGCAAATGGTTGTTGTGTTGCGAACGTCCCCATCTGTTGACTCAGGGATCGAGACGTGGCTGCACTATCCGTTACAGCCATGCGGATAAGATGCCTGTCATCTCGACTGCTAGTGATACGAGGCCGTTGGGATCCAGCACGACGTTCCGTATTACCCTCCTGAACCCACCAATTCCATATTCTGCTAACAGTCATTGGATCTCGACCGACACGAGCAGCAGTTTCGCGATTCGATAAACCGCAATCGCGATAGGTTAGAATCCGACCTTTATCAAAGTCGGAAACGTGATGGTACGCATTTCTCCTCCTTACACGAGACATCACAACAACATTTCACCAGGCAACGCCGGACAACTACTGTTTGTGCATGAGAAATCGGTTGGAAACTTTCGTCATGTCAGCACCTTGTAGGTGTCGCCACTGGCGCCAACCTTGTGTGAATGCTCTGAAAAGGTAATCATTTGCATATCACAGCATCTTCTTCCTGTCGGTTAAATTTCGCGTCTGTAGCGCGTCATATTCGTGGTGTAGCAATTTTAATGGCCAGTAGTGTAAGCTTTATTTACTTTTGGATTAGATTCATGCTTTTAAGCGCTTATTCCTCTTTCGGCACTATGTATACCTATCGCATTCGTCCATTGTAGATACACAACCTACAGACTATATATCGACTCCACGCCCAAACGCTGAAGTTCACATTCTCTGTGTGTTTATATCCGTGTCGTTTTACTTCTGTCGTAATCCCACCACCAAATTGTCTATACGAGTGTTTAATTTCGGTGAATATTGTGGGATGAATTTTTTCCTTTCATGAAGGCAGTTTACCGTTACTGTACTTGGCACTTGGCTCATGCTCGCATGGTGTATGGATCACTGGGAACACGCAGTTAGCACAGACGACTGGTAACAGTGTTCCAGCGTAACAAAACTTAACTGTGTATAGGGGGCTTTAACATTCCACGTAAGTACCCTTATGTTTACAGTATTAAAGGCCAGTTACTTTATTTTACCTTCAGCGTATTTTAGTTGGCGACAGACTGCGTTCAGAATGCTTGACAATGACAAATTGAAATATCAGTCACACTAAAAGTTTTAAACAGGCATAGGTGGAGTGACTTCATTCGATAATGATACGATGTTTTCTGTTCTGAAACTGATCACACAATTCTTTCATCAGACTCACAGCTATTTGCACATTAATTAATACCTTTTACTTGCTTTCATAACACGTCATCGGCCTGTATCATTCATTACCTAGTCGGATATTTGGTTTGCAGTCAGGAAGTTCTACGACAGTCCGCCCAGTTCTCGTGAGCTGAGAATTAAACACGAAAAGCGAACCTGCACCAGCACAGGAGACGCAGACACAATGGAGTCAACAAAATGTATTCGCAACTGCGAATACGGACAAACATTAGCTGTAGAATGGAATGACGACGATGAAAATTTGTTCCGGACAGCGACTTTAGCCCGGATTTCCCAATCATCGCGTGCGGTCGTCTCATCATTTGGCTATCCAAGCCCAATTCACGATCCGCATCTCGTGGTCGTGCGGTAGCGTTCTCGCTTCCCACGCCCGGGTTCCCGGGTTCGATTCCCGGCGGGGTCAGGGATTTTCTCTGCCTCGTGATGGCTGGGTGTTGTGTGCTGTCCTTAGGTTAGTTAGGTTTAAGTAGTTCTAAGTTCTAGGGGACTGATGACCATAGATGTTAAGTCCCATAGTGCTCAGAGCCATTTGAACCAACCCAATTCACGACCAACCCAAAGTTCCATATGTCGTCAACCGTGTGTCATGTATGCATGTGCGAAGAAACTTTGTACTGTAATTAGCAATAACACAGCACTGCAATATCATATTTACACTGAAGCGCCAAAGAAACTGCTATAGGCATGCGTATTCAAATACAAAGGCAGAATACTCCGCTGCGGTCGGCAACGCCTACATAAGACAAGTGTCAGGCGCAGTTGCCGCTGCTACAGTGGCAGGTTATCAAGATTTAAATGGGTTTCAAAGGGATGTTATATCCGACGCACGAGCGATGGGACACAGCATCTCCGAGGTAGCGATGAAGTGGAACTTTCCCCGTACGACCATTTCACGAGTGTACCGTGAATACTAGGAAACCTGTAAAACGTCAAATCTCCGACATCGCTGAGGCCGGAAAAAGATCCTGCAAGAATGGGACCAACGATGACTGAAGAGAATTGTTAAAAAGTGCAACGCTTCCGCAGATTGCTGCAGATTTCAATGCTGGGTCATCAACAAGTGCAGCGTGCGAACCATTCAACTAAACATCATTGCTATGGGCTTTCGGAGCCGAAATCCCACTCGTGTACCCTTGATGACTGCACGACACAAAACTTTACGTTCCGCCAGCGCTCTTCAATACCGAAATCGGACTGTTGATGACTGGGAACATGTGGCCTGGTCGGACGAGTCTCGTTTCAAATTTTATCGAGTGGATAGATGTGTACGGGTATGGAGACAACCTGATGAATTATGGACCCCGCATGTCAGCAGGGAACTGTTCAAGCTTTTGGAGGCTCTGTAATGATGTGGGTCGTGTGCAGTTGGTGTGATATGGGTCCCCTGATACGTCTGGATACGACTCTGAAAGGTGACACGTACGTAAGTATCCTTTCTGATCACCTGCATTCATTCGTGTCCATTGCTCATTCCGTCGGACGGTCAATTCCAACAGGACAATGCGACACTCCAAACGGCCAGGATTGCTACATAATGGCTCCAGTAACACTCTTCTAAGTTTAAACACTTCCGCTGGCTACCAAACTCCCCTGACTTGTTCATTATTGAGCATATCAAAGGTGCCTCGCAACGTGCTGTTCACAAGGGATCTCCACTCCCATCATACTCTTACGGATTGATGGACAGCCCTGCAGGATTCGTGGCGTCAATTCCCACCAGCATTAGTCGAGTCCACGCCACGTCGTGCTGCGGCACTTTTACGTGCTCGCGGGGGCCCTACACGATGTCAGGCAGTTGCACTAGTTTCTTTGGCTCTTCAGTGAATCGACGGACACCGGACAGTTGACTTAAATGTTTCCCCTGTATGGGAATATACATAATGGATGTACACGACTACAGGTTGAAGACGCATGTTGGACGACATATGGAAGATTGGATCGGATCGTCAGTCGTGCTCGGATAGCCAAATGGTAAGATGTCCGCTTGCGATAAGCGGGGAATCTTGGTGGCACAAATTGTTATTGTCGTCATTCCGTTCTATAGACGACGGTTGTCCATCTACACACGTCCGAAGGAACTTTGCATCGTAACTCGAAATAACGCAGGCACTGCAATAGCCAACCAATGGAGTACCCTTTTGCCTTTTGCTCACTCTTACAGCTTCACATAGGAACAAGGGACCTTAGCATTTTTGTGTAGGATTTACTGTAACAGAAACAGTTCCCCGGTTCTGCTCAATGCTTCTGGGATGTTTCCATTTGTTGTGGGGCAAATGATTCAAGAGAAAATCCTTTCCCAAGTATTTCCAATTCAGGGTCTTTCTCCCAATATCTGGAATGTTTCTAGAAACACATCTGTCGCATCTCGGGCTGCCTGCCACAGCCTTTGTTACAGTGTATGAAATGTATTAAATAGAAAAATCAAACGAAGAATTTCGCGAGTTCAAGTCAACTGTAATAGTAGGCTCAGCCTTTACGGATGTCCACAAATCTGCAGTTCTCTTCTGAACTATTTCATTCTTTTGTTCAGAATTAAGTGTTCAACGGAGCGAATTCAATAATTGATTAATACTGAAACTTTACTAACCTGCAGTTAGTTTTCTTTCAGCTTTTCTGGTACTTTGTGTGGCGCGTTATTTCCTGGCAGCGTTCTAAGACACCTACTCGAGCTGCTATGGTTTATAAAAGAAAAACTTTAGTGCTACATTTATCTGTCGGGAATCAAACCTTAACGAATCCGTAACTACGTAGCTATGAATACCTGACACCAGGTCAACACCACACACTCCTAATATAGCATGCAGAGAGACGTGCATGCGGAGGAGCAATTAGACAGATTTAACCTGACTTGAAATAGAACAGAGGTACGAAATCCGACACCCGTGCTTTATGAGGGTGCGAATTTCCGGCAGCAGATAGTGATCTTTGCCGTTATTCGGGCAAGTTTCACTTAATTTCTCCATAAGCAGTATGTTTTTGCTGCATTGAAGATTTGTGAGAATCGACATGTTCGCCAGTTTCAAGCCCTAAACCATATTGTGTCGACTTTAATACTCTGTCAACGATTGTCTGTTGTTCCCTAGTCACAATCATCAGCGAAATTTTCGTTCTACGTCTGTAAATGTAATATTGAAACTCAATTTCGAAGAATTATAGCTATTCTGCCTCTACTTCAGGACATTGCTCTCCAAATCTCAGAATTTTTCTCCCCGATGAAGCAACCGAACCCGTATTCTGGAGATTGTACTAACACACTTTATAGCTTGCAAGTGGATCACCGTCCTAGTTTGTGATCTATTGTTAGCTATGTTTGATCCACTTTCGTAATGAGTGAATCAAATTTTCATCGTCTGTCGCAACACTAATCTTGAATTTGCTGAGCTACACAGATGTTCTCGCTGACATTGTATTTGGTGCTGTTATTCCGTCGTATTACGACACATCAGAAACAATACTGAGGCAGATAACGCTGACAGGACAACGAACAAGTTACAGCAATGGGCGACGGATAATTTACAAATCTTTCAGAACAATATTTCAGTATGAAATGGGACTGCACTGCAGAATAACTGATTTTGTACCTAGAAACGGAGTCTTAATGCCTGGGTGCGAAATTAAAGGGGCCGGAGAGAGAAATTGCTAACGCTCGTTTATTGTAAATTAGTCTGGTGCAACTAATGTGTTGCATTTCAGAATGTACCACGTGCTGGAGAGAAGTATATCCTTACGTACAGTTAGAAAGCACTTTTTACATCAACTGCTTTGTCGCATTCTATTTATATTCTCCTCTTTAAATTTATTCAAACTTTTAACATGCAATAACTCAAAATACGCTTCTGTGGGTTAGTACTTTCTTCCACAGATACTTTGTGTTCCTCACCTCGTACTCCTCCGTATAATATACACGGACGGTTGTGATTAGGAACCTTTCCAAAAAATCGTTTGGTATGAGCGCAATGCAACCTATTTTTGCCCTCAGTGAACTGTCAGACGAAACGTATAAACACACACACACACACACACACAGAGAGAGAGAGAGAGAGAGAGAGAGAGAGAGAAAGAGATCATGGAGAGTAAAATAATGTGAACCACAAGAGTTTACCGTTCCAAGATTGATTTTCGATATAAATAACTTTTATGTATAATATTCTCTGTGGTTCCAAATGGCAAACTGTAAAAGAGTAACAGTCATATTGCAAAGTACAGAAACTATAGAAACCACAGCCTGTATTAACAAGGTACAAAACTACTTTGCTTCAATTTGTGAATACTTTAATTGAAAACTGAAATTCTGTACGCGGATACATTAAAAAGCAACCTTCCCTGTTATTTGATAGAAAGAAAAAGAAAAAAAAGAACACTATAGATGCTGTAACTTCTGCGAAACATGTCTGAGTAAAGAAGAAAAAAAAGTTGTGTTTGTTCGAGGCGGATCGGATCGAGAAATAATTTTTAAAAAGCACGACATCTTCATTGACCTTCTTTGCCTAGAAAAATGAGTTGATTTTTGTGTTTATTTAATTTATTTAGTCACTACTCGTCTTATTTTCTCTTGATCTCGTAAATCCATGCATTTCCTCCAGAAGAAGCACCCTTTAGAAATAATTCAATCCATATACTGCTGGTAGAAGCCGACCTCGGGAAAGATCAGTTTGGATTCTGTAGAAATGTTGGAACACGTGAGGCAATACTGACCCTACGACTTATCTCAGAAAATAGATTAAGGAAAGGCAAACTCACATTTCTAGCATTTGTAGACTTAGAGAAAGCGTTTGACAATGTTGATTGGAATACTCTCTTTCAAATTCTGAAGGTGGCAGGGGTAAAATACGGGGACCGAAAGGCTATTTACAATTTGTACAGAAACCAGATGGTAGTTATAAGAGTCGAGGGGCATGAAAGGGAAGCAGTGGTTGGGAAGGGAGTGAGACAGGGTTGTAGCCTATCCCCGATATTATTCAATCTGTATACTGAGCAAGCACTAAAGGAAACAAAAGAAAAATTCAGAGTAGGAATTAAAATCCATGGAGAAGATATAAAAACTTTGAGGTTCGCCGATGACATTGTAATTCTGTCAGAGACAGCAAAGGACCTGGAAGAGCAGCTGAACGGAATTGAAAGTGCCTTGAAAGCAGGATGTAAGATGAAGTTCAACAAAAGCAAAACGAGGATAATGGAATATACTCGAATTAAATCGCGTGATCCTGAGGGAATTAGATTAGGAAATGAGATGCTTAAAGTAGTAAGTGAGTTTTGCTGTTTGGGGAGCAAAATAAATGATGATGGTCGAAGTAGAGAGGATATAAAATGTAGACTGGGAATGGCAAGGAAAGCGTTTCTGAAGAAGAGAAGTTTGTTTACATCGAGTATAGATTTAAGTGTCAGGAAGTCGTTTCTGAAAGTATTTGTATGGAGTGTAGCCATGTATGGAAATGAAACGTAGACAATAAATAGTTTAGACAGGAAGAGAATAGAAACTTTCGAATTATGGTGCTACAGAAGAATGCTGAAGATTAGATGTGTAGATCACATAACTAATGAGGAGGTATTGAATAGAATTGGGGAGAAGAGAAATTTGTGGCACAACTTGACTAGAAGAAGGGATTGGCTGGTAGGACATGTTCTGAGGCATCAAGGATCACCAGTTTAGTATTGGAGGGCAGCGTGGAGGGTAAAAATCGTAGAGGGAGACCAAGAGATGAATACACTAAACAGATTCAGAAAGATGTAGGTTGCAGTAGGTACTGGGAGATGAAGAAGCTTGCACAGGATAGAGTAGCACGGAGAGCTGCATCAAACTAGTCTCTGGACTGAAGACCACAACAAAAACCACAACATCATACTGCTTTACACATTGAATGTGCACTCTATTGTTGTTTCGGTTATCGACACTAGAATAGTTTCGATGCTGCTCTCTATCCTCTTCATCTGAGAATAATTTCTCCGCCCCGTATCACGGACGATCTGCATCGTGTGCTATTGTCTAGATAGCCAATGCGGTTCTTTTCCTCTGCCATTCCGACAGTTATTGTTTTCAGCGTCTTAATACGGGGTGGGTAAAGTCAAACTGGGCCAGTGAATGTTTAATACACTTTAAGACAGGCAACCCAACATATCTGGGGTGTAGATGCATGGTCGGTTGCCTTTCTTAAGGTACACGAAATACACTGTGCAATAAAATTAAAGGATCACTTTTTCGAAACCCCCTAATTCACACCAATTGTGAAATGTTCGAAATGTTACTCAAAGATGTGTATGACCACTCTCAGTAACGGTACAAAAACGTGGCACACTGCGACGCCACGCTGGGGCTCGAAGAGCCTTCAGACAGCGAGATATCGACTCATGCGATAAAAAGGCCACAGCTCTTAAGTTGACGTGACGAGTAAGGTAGGTTAACGACGTCACATTGGCACCAAGTTTCACCACAACTCTGCCCAGCGTCACCGTAGGCGCGTCACACTATGGGAAGGTCGTCATACCGCCTCTTACCCACATTTCACCCCTTCTTTTGACGCCTATGCGATGGAGGTCAGGACGACGACACCCAGCGTCGAAATTACGCGGTTTTCTTACTAGTGGCCTAGGAAAACAGTTCAGACAAACTGCCGCTTAGACTCGTACGAAAATGACGCAGGTGGTGGCATGAAGGGCGTCATGAAACCACCTCTTTCCTGAGGCAATAATTGACACAGATTTCGCGGTAGGAAACGACAGTTCAGATTGCGACGAGCAACAGACTGACGTTAAAAACGACGTCTGACACTGCTGACAGCCTCGGACGGTTCAACCCCTCTCTAAGGACATTGTGCGGCTGCATCCCCATCGAATGTAATGGTATTCATTTGGAGTGCCAAAAAAAAAAAAAGACTCTGAGCACTATGGGACTTAACATCTGAGGTCACCAGTCCCCTAGAACTTAGAACTACTTAAACCTAAATAACTGAAAGACAGCACACACATCCATGCCCGAGGCAGGATTCGAATCTGCGAACGTACCAGTCGCGCGGTTCCAGACTGAAGCGCCTAGAACCGCTCGGCCACATCGACCGGCTTTGGAGTGCAACGTGACCACAATGTTTGCTCTCATATACACTTTGGTAGGACTAGGGATCATTCAAAACCATTCGATGAAACTTGAACGTGATCAGAAGCAGCAGTGGGTTCTTACGCTTCCTCAGCACTCCTATTTTGTGTCTCCTGTGATATGATCACAAACGAGACGGGGGTTTGCGACATTGACACATGCGTGAATACAGCGGCAAAGGGGCAGAGGCTCATTCTAAGACCCCACCAGCAAAACTCTTGGTGCCCCATACCTGTCATTGTTGAGCACCTTAAAAATGTATCTGTACAGGCACCTGGAAGTGTCTTCAAGGGTTCTGCCTATGGCGGTTCTTTTTTAAGGTACTCAATAACGGCGGGTGGGTAGTCTAGTACCTTCCGCGGCTATTCCGCGCAGCGGCTCTCGCACAGCGAGGGCGCCACCGCTACGCCACGTGCAGACAGCGGCCAATAGCCGCTCCCTCCGGTTTCGTATATAGGGACCCGCTCTGCCCTAGTCCCGTCCCTGCCTATCAATTGTGTCCGTCTGGTCGCTTCCTTCCTCTCGCACCGTCCTTCCTATGTCACCCTCCACAACACCAACTCCCGTGTCTTTTATCCCACGGCTGGCGTCCCCCAGGGTTCTGTCCTCTCCCCTTTATCTCTTGTATACAGCTGATATGCCCAAGCCACCCCCACCAGTCCACCTTCTCCAGTATGCTGATGACACCGCCTTCCTGGCTCTCTATCCTACCCTTCAACGGTCTCAACGTACCCTCCAAACCCACCTTAACCAGTTCACCACTTGGTGTAACCAGTGGTTCCTCCGTCTCAAACCCTCCAAAACCCAGGCAATCGTCATAGGCCGCACCACTCGCTCCTTTCGCCTCCATGATTTCTACCTCACCCTTTATGGTCGTCCTATCCAACTCACCCCCACCCTGAAATACCTTGGCCTCACCCTTGACCGACACCTCACCTGGACCCCTCATCTCCTGACCATCCAGCAGAAAGCCCATTCCCGCCTCCACCTTCTGAAACTCCTGTCTGGCCGGACATGGGGATTGCATCCTTCTACCATCCTCCACACCTACAAATCCCTCATCCGTCCTATCCTCTGTTATGCCAGCGTTGCCTGGATCTCCGCCCCCACCCGCTTTTACAAGGCCCTCCAAATCCTGGAACGCCATGCGCTCCGCCTTGCCTTCCGTATCCGCCTTCCTTCCCCCGCACGGCTCTTGTATGAACTGATCCCCTTCCCCCACCTCCTCCTGTTCCTCCAACATCTCCGCATCCTTTACATTGTTCGCAGGCTTGATCCCCCCCACCCTCTGGTTACCTCCTTCCTCTCCACCCGCCCGTTGCCGCGCCTCTATCGCTGTATCCCTCCCTCTCTCCACCTCCACACCCTCCATCTCCTTCATCAGGGTAATTTCCAACGCCTCCCCCTCCCGGATGACGAACTTCGCTGTGACATCTACCCTTCCTTCCAACTATAACCTGGCCTTGTTCCCCCCCCCTCCCCAGGGCCCCCTTTTCCTCTTTCCTCCTTCTCCCAGAGCGGATTTTCCTCCGTCGCCCCCTCCCCTGAGACCCTGCACCCCATACTTGCCTCTCTCCTTCCCACATCCCTCCCTACCTGGCCCTCTTCCGCGCGCCCCCCGCTCATCTCCCCCATCTCTTCCCCTCCCTCCCTTCTTCGGGTCTCCCTCCTCTCCTAGCGCCTGGCAGATCCTCTGTATTGATCATCATCAGTGTGCCACGTCAGTGTTGTGCTTAGTGCTGTTTCTCCTGTGCGTCAAGTGGTGTGTTTTTAATTGTGTACTGCCTTGAGGTTCGCCGTCAGTGTTACGTTATGTGCTATGTCATCCGTCGCTACCTTTATGCTCCAGTCATACTGTGCCTTGTGTTCTTTTAACCGTCGCAGTGTGTGGCCTTTTGTGTGTGCTACTTTTAAACAGTTTTTATCTCCATTTTATAGTCACCCCGTTTTTTTGTCTATTGCCTTCCATGATGTTCCCCCTGTTTTATGTCTATGTTCACCTTATTCTCCCTCTTGCTGTTTTTAAATGTCTTCTATTGTTTTGTTCTATGTCTTTCCGCTGAAGAGCAGCGCCTATGCTGCTGCCAGCCCACCCCGATGGGGAATTGAAATACAATAAAGGCCTAGTCCCGTCAGTCTGGTACTCGCTCTGGATTTCGTTTCTATCTCGGCGGTACTGCGTTCTGGTCGTTGCTCACATTTGCGTGGCTCTGGTTCTGAGTGGATTTACTGTTGGTGTCGTAGCTTCCACAAGCCTCCGCTGTTTTTCTCTTCCTTGTTGTGTCGGTTGTAGTCGGTCGTGGTCGGTTGTTGTCAGTTGTCGTTCGTCTGTCGCCCGACTCCTCCTGTGTTTACCCGGTGGTGCGTGCTCCACCGCCGGCGGCTTCCCCGCCTGGCGGCTCCGATCCGCAGCCCAAGGCGTTCCCACAGTTGGTTGTGGTTACTACAGGTAGCGCCGATAGTTTTGGAGGGTCTTAGAAGTTACATTTGCCGTTTAATTCAGGCATGTTTCAATATTGCAACCGCCCTTCTCCCCCCCCCCCCCGTCCCCTCTGCCGCCACCCCTGTGATTACGCCACAGGAGGACGCGAAATTGGAGGGATGAAAGTTTCGTCGAATGGTGTTGGGGCGGTCCCAAGTGGTTCCAACCTCTACACGAGAGCAAATATTGCGGTTGCGCTATTCCCCAAAGTGGTCAGATCATGTTTAAACGTAAAAGACGATGCAACCCCAAAATCCCAGAATGTCCTTAGAGAAGGGTTCAAACGTTCGATGGTGTCAAGAGTGTCATAGGTTGTCAACAACGTCATCCTGTTACACTGTGAGCTGTCGGTTGCGGCCTATAAATGTGAGGTAATCAACGCCCCAGGGAAAGAGATTTTTTTTTCCCATTGACGCACTCAGTGCCACTGTCTGCGACCTTTTGGTGCCGATTCTTAGTATCGGTGTGTCTGAAACGTTTTCCTTGCCCACTCACAACAGAACTGCGCGATTTCAACGATGGGCATCACTGTTCTGACGTCGCAGAGGCGTCAGAATAAGGGGTGAAACGTGGGTAACAGCAGCTATAACGACCTTTCATTGTGTGGCATGTCCACGATGGCATTGGGCATAAGTGTGGCGATGTTTGGTGCCAATTTGACACCCACAACCCACCTTACAGCTCACATGAACTTCTGAGCTCTGCCCTTTTTGTAGCATGTGTCGACACCTTGCTGTTTGAACCGTCGTAGAGCCAGAGGTTACCGTCTCTGTGCGCCGCTTTTGTACCAGTACAGAGGAACGTTGCACGCTCCTTTGAATCAAATATCAGACTTACGCGTCGCAATGGGTGGAAATTACATGATTTCCAGAAAGTGATACTTTAAATCTGTTGCACTGTGTATTTACTGGGCCAGTTTTATTGGGCTCACACTGTCCACCTTAGAGCAAAATATCAGAGAAATTAAGACAATAGTTTTAATGTCTGAGGTGTTCTACATGATCTCCTCTTCCCCCGCTTGAGTACACCACACAGTGCTTCTTTGGAATGATGTTCAACTCTCGCGTCACATTGGTTTGAAGGTCGGTGATATCGCCAGAGTCGATCCTCCGTGTGCCTTTCTGCATTTTGTCATGTTGTGGTGGATTCCTATTGATAACACAAAGTCTTGTGATGATCTTTTCCAGAAAAGAATTGATTTCAATCAAGTCACGACAGGTGTCCACGAGTCGTTATTTTTGTTCGACAATCAAGGTTTGCGGGACACACTTAGCATAGACTTTTCTCTTCTTCAAAGCGTTCTGCAGAATGTTTTGAACACCTGATTTAGAGATGTTACTCCATTTCGATTTCTACATACACATCATACTCCGCAAGCCACCTACTGGTGTTTGGTGGAGGGTACTTTCGGTACCACTATCTTATCCCTCTAACCCTGTTCCACTCTCGAATAGTGCGTGGGAAGGATGATAGTCGGTAAGCCTCTGTATTGGCTCTAATTTCTCGAATTTTCTCCTCGTGGTTAATACGCGAGATTTATGTAGGGAGAAAGTAATACGTTGTCCGACTCCTCCTGAAACGTGCACTCCCGAAGTTTCAATAGTAATGCTGTCCGTGATGCACAACGCCTCTCTTGTAACGTCTGCCAGTGGAGTTTAGCACCTCCGTGCTACGCGGGGTAGCCGCGCGGTCTGGGCGTCTTGCCACAGTTCGCGCGGCTTTCCCCGTCGGTGGTTAGAGTCGTGTGTCTGTCTGTGTGTGTGTGTGTGTGTGTGTGTGTGTGTGTGTGTGTGTGTGTGTGTGTGTGTGTGTGTGTTGTCCTTAGTGTAAGTTGGTTTAAGTAGTGTGTAAACCTAGGGACCGAACACCGCTGCAGTTTGGTCCCATAGGAACTTACCACCAAACTTAGCGTCTCCGTAAAACTCTCTCGCCAGCTAAACGATCCCGTGACGAAACGCGCCGTTCTTCGTTGGATCTTCTCTATCTCCTCTATCAGTCCAATGAATCTGTCTGCTATCTGCTTTTCCCACCATCTGTTCTGTCTGGTCATTCCACTTAAGGTCGCTCTGGATAGTTAAGCCTAGATATTTTACGGCAGACGCTGTCTCCAGCTGTTTGTCATCAGTAGTATAGGTGTACAGTAGTGGATTTCTTTTCCTGTGTATGCGCAATACGTTACATTTATGTTCAGGATGAACTGCCAGAGTGTGCACCATTCATCAATTCTCTGCAGGTCGTTCTGCAAATTCTTACAATCTTCTGGCGTTGCTACTTCGATATGGACAAAGACTTCCTCACACTATGGCTGCACGTCCACTACTTAGCACTGCCTGATCACAACTGACTGGCAGAACGGACATACGTTGCTTACAGTTGTTAGTTGAAGATGCCATCGCAGTTAGTGAGCTGACGGGGATGTACGTCAGGAATAAATACAGTCTCGTAACGTTTACAACGGGCAGTGTATATGCCACCCCCCCTCCTCCCCCAGTTTACCTCTTTACTTCATTATGTTCTTTGGTAGACCATTTTTTCGTTGACTTGTCCCATGACGTCTGCTAGTTGCTTGATCAATGCGTCTGACCTTCAATAGCTTCCTCTAACACCATTCCAAAGGCTTCTGCTAATCGTTTCATTATTGTGTTCGTCTTTCTTCAAGTTCTGTCGCCACATATAAACTGTGCTTTTCGTGACTCTTTTGCTTGTCTCCATGTGTACGTTATTGGATTTTGGAAGGTTTCTTTTTATAGAGATCCTTTTCGCCTTTTGCAGTCGTTTGTAATATTAATTCTTTCTTTAGTCTTCCTTCGTTATCTGCTTTACTTCCGGGTAGCGAAGTTCGCCCAGCACTTTATGATCACCTTGCCCCCACGATAATATTTCACCATCCAGCGCGTCCATCTACAGCACACAGATATCTTTGCTCGTGCTCATTTCATTGCTGTCAGCTAGAGGGTTCTGCTCACTTTCGCCAGCTACTGATACGCCATCAGCGGATCTTTATCACAGTGACTTTCTGCCAGTGGCGAAAACTTTCAAATCGAGTGGGTTCTTTATCACTCTCTTGAAATATGAGTGGTGATACTTTGCGATGTCTCCGGAGTGTCGTCCACTGTATCACTTCGTCAATGCTGAGTATTTATGATTGCTTTGCATAAAGAAAGTTTCTGCCATTATGTCTGTGTGTTTGATACCAAATTTTTTGATGATGGAAAACATTTTATTTCTCTTCACATTAATAGCGCACTGCACAAAAGTAGGGATGCAATGTATATTTCCTTAATGAGATTTTCTCTGTGCAGCGGAGTGTGCGCTGATATGAAACTTCTTGACAGATTAAAACTGTGTGCCGGACCGAGACTCGAACTCGGGACCTCTGCCTTTCGCGGGCAAGTGCTCTACCAAATGAGCTACCCAAGCACGACTCACGCCCCGTCCTCACAACTTTACTCCGCTGCACAGTGAAAATCTCATTCTGGAAAACCCCATCACCAGATCTTTATGATGAGGCGTCTAAACACACTGTCCAGTCACATTAATGTCAGCAGATGTCAAAAGCCTTCTGCAGTGCGGTTTGCTGCGAGACGTACAGGGAGAACGTCAGTGAGGTTCCGGAACGTACCGACAGATGTGTGGAACCAGTGACGTGGCCAGCTTCGCTAGGTTTCTCGGTTTAGAATGCATGGAGCGAGCGATAGGGGTGGTCCCACAGATTCCCGATCGGGCTTAAACCCGGAGAATTTTGTTGCCGGAGGAGTGCGGTAAACTCATTCTGATGTTCCAGAATGAGATTTTCACTCTACAGAGTAATGTGCGCTGATATGAAACTTTCTGGTAGATTAAAACTGTGTGCCGCACCGAGATTAGCATCTCGGTCTGGCACACAGTTTTAATCTACCAGAAAGTTTCATCCTGGTGTTCTTCTTCGAACCCACAGACGTATACTTCGAGCTGTGTGATACGTTGCATTGTCCTGCTGGTTGAAATGGTTCAAATGGCTCTGAGCACTATGGGACTTAACATCTATGGTCATCAGTCCCCTAGAGCTTAGAACTACTTAAACCTAATTAACCGAAGGACATCACACAACACCCAGTCACCACGAGGCAGAGAAAATCGCTGACCCCGCCGGGAATCGAACCCGCGAACCCGGACGCGGGAAGCGAGAACGCTACCGTACGCCCGTCCTGCTGGCAGATGCTGTCATCCTGAGGAAAAAGAAACTGCATGTGGAGGGGGGGGGGGGTGGACATGGTCCCCAAGGATGGATGCATACTTGTGTCGATCCACTTTGCCTTCAAGAGTGACTAGATCACCCAGGGAAAGCTTCAAAGACGTTGCCCAGGCTATAACGTTTTCTCCTCCGGCCTGAACACTGTTCTTTCAGACGTTTCACGCAGTACACGCCAACGGACATCTGTCTGGTGAAGCATAAAACGTGATTCTTCCGGAAATGCCACGTGCTGCACACAGTGGACGTTCAGTTGTGGTACTGCCATGTAAATTCCAGTCTTTATAGCCGGTGAATGGCAGTCAGCATAGGTGCACGAATCAAGCGCCTGCTGCGGATGCGCATACGCAGAGACGTACGTTGAACGATCGTTGAGGGGCGCTGTTGGCATTACTTCGCTCCTCACGGAGGTCAGGTGGTCGACGGTCTATTTGCCCGTACACATCTCCGCAGCCGCCGTTCACCCGTTTCATGTACACCACGGTTGCCTCGTTGGCGCCATTTTGTCATGCACAGTACCGTAAGAACATTTTACAAACGTAGCCGTTTGGGAAATGCTGCAACCTTCGGCCCGAAAGGCAATGATCACGTCTACTTGGACGTCAGATAAATCGCTCCATTTCCGCATTACGACAAGAACCATTGCACTGTCTGCCGTGTCCCGCCTCCTCCACCCTCCCCTCCCCCCCTGACCCCCACCACGCTTTATATACCCTCCGCTAGTGGTGCTGCCACGTGCCGTCTGTGAGAGGTTATTGCAAATTGACGTCGAACATTGGCGGTGCTCACATTAATGCAAGTGAATTGTGTATAAGAGCCGGCCAGAGTGGCCGAGAGTTATAGGCGCTACAGTCTGGAACCGCGCGACCGCTACGGTCGCTGGTTCGAATCCTGCCTCGGGCATGGATTTGTGTGATGTTCTTAGGTTAGTTAGGTTTAAGTAGTAAGTTCTAGGGGACTGATGACCTCAGAAGTTAAGTCCCATCGTGCTCAGTCATTTGAACCATTTTGTATAAGACAAGATATTAAATGTAACAACGCAGTGAAGCTGACAAATAAACCTATTAAAATGAGTACATACTATCTTGTCTCTCCCTACTCCATCGCGTTATAATGATAGTCAGTTCGACACAGTACAAGAGAAACAATTTTGGAATCAGATTGTACTAACAGAAGCACAGTTAGATTCCTTTGTTAGAAATTTTCTTGCGTATATATAAATAACACATGTATTGTTTTAATAAGCTTTTTCTTATAACAGTTATGCCATATGTTACAGGCATTACTCACACTAACGCCGCCTACTGGCGTAGTTGTTTACCTTGCAGTATGTCGAAGTACCTACGTCAGTTGAGGACTGATGATGTGTCTGCCCCTGTTAGATGAGTGGTCGGAGAGCTGGTTGGCCTCTGTAATAAAAAAACTGAGTCGGAAGATGATCAAACGAACTTTAACGGATGTGATGTGACGTCCGCAACGAACAAACACACCGATCAACAACCAATAAAATGGAAAAAAAAGTGGTCAGCGTTGCGGAATGCCACGCCAAGGAGCCCGGGTTCGATTTCCGGCTGGGGCAGGAGATTTTCTCCGCCCAGGGACTGGGTATTGTGTTGCCCTCATCATGATTTGATTCCCAGCTCCAACGCGCAAGTCGCCCAATGTGGCGTCGAATGCAATAAGTACTTGCCCTCGGCGGCCGAATTTCCCCAAATGGGGGACTCCCGGCCCACAATGCCGTATGCACATTTCCGTTGATGGTGTTAGGGCATGGAGTAGAAAGCAACAAGATACTATCTATTGATTTTAATAGATATCTTGGTGAGCGTCACTGTATTGCTGCAATGTATTCCATATAATATTTTCTCTTGTATTGTATGTTTCACGCCACAGATATGATGCTGTTCCCCCAGGACGCTTATTTTTGGTGTTTTGGCATTCTCGTTGTCTTCATTCATCTTTCACGTCCATACTACTACAATTTCCTTTTGTATAACATCACATATTCCTTCTTTCACTCCACTGTTCTCAACACTTCCCTATTCTTTACTTTTTCATTATCTTCGTAAGTCCATCTCTAACATTTTCATCTTATTAACATGTTTCTGATTAGTTGCCGAGGTCTCTTTTCTATACAATACTATACTCACTGTTACGGACTTAAATATGATTCTTTTAGTTCTGTTGATCACGTTCCTGCTGCATAAGACTGAGCTGAGCATCCCGATGACCTTTCGGTCGCTACTTACTCTTTTATTAATTTCAACATCCGATTTCCGTGTTTTTCTAGAATAGATACCACGTAGCAAAACTTATTGAGCAGCTTGACTTTCCCATCCGTGTACAGTTCGTCTAAATCACAGAAACAGTATCCTGTTTTTACGATAATTAATCTTCTGGCACCAGATTTTCTATGCTATTGCTAATTGATGATATATGTAATTTGCAGCCTCCTTATCTTGTGCTATGTCATCGTCAAGTAGTAAATGACGCATCCATGTTCCATTTATAATTTCTAACCATATTCTCTTACATCTACGGGACCATGTCACAAAAATAATATCTACGTAAATTTTAAATAATATTAGTGACGTGCCTTGTACCGGAACATTGTGCATTGTAAATTTCTTCGAAACTGTATTACTGATTTTAAATGGGCACGTGTTACCTTTATGTATTTCTTGCACTGTTTGAACTAAGATTTTCTTTGTGTTTACCAAATACATTTTTTTCCAAAGCAGATTCCTTTGGACAGTATATTTTCCTAAATAAATGAAATCTGATCTAGTACCTTTAGATTTTTCTCTATATTTTTCCAAAATTTGTCGTAATGTAAAAATGTAGTTTATACCTTCTCTACGAACTATACAACCGCATTATTCTGCTGGGGGTTCTAAAATTAGCTTTCAGGAAACAATCCGTTATCCACGATAGCTACCCTATCGATATGGACGAGGTCGCACGCACTGAACGATCTCTGGAAAACTTTCGCTTCGCCCGAGCTGTCCCCTACGTCCACCCGGCCACCGTGTATTCATTCGGCCCCTCAGCGAGATGGACGCCAGACATAGACCAGGCGGAACTAAATCACACTGTGCGCTGCAGTGCGGGGCTCCAGAAGCAGCTATTTTCGGCAGCGGAAGCATTCATGATTGCCATTCAGCCAGTGATAATTAGCCGGCAGAATTGCAGGAAACCTGACTGCAGCGAACATTCGCTCCATTCAAAAGGCGGACGTGAATAGCAGACACAGATCGAGTTAGGTGTGCAGGCGCGCCACCTCGACGTCATCTGCGCTCGTCGCTTCTTGCCAGCGTCCTCACACACACTCGTTCTTCTGACAGTGATACACACTCAGATGCTGATATCACATATCAGCAGCGACTTCCCAATTCCTGGAGGGTGGAGTAATCGTTGTCATCATCGTGCGATCTAAATCAACCCCGCAATTATCACGCAACGATCCTTTTAAAAACATTAAATGTGTATTTATTTTCAGCCATAATGGCTATGTTTGTAAACCGTGACTGTGTGGGAAAATTATTTATTTTAAGTTTCTGCTACCAGTCACTTTTTATTTTCTGCTTAATCTAACGTAATGCAACGCGTTTCGAACATGTTTTGTTCATCTTCAAGCGTTTGTACATACATACATACAATGAGAAATGTTACTTAAAAATAGTGTTAAACTAGATTAATCTAGAACACTTTGTTTTTTACTGTAGCTGCTGGTGTGGTATTTGGGGGGAAGGAGGGGGGCAGTGTATATCTAGAAATCGAATTCAGTGATGTCTTCTGCTGGTTTTCTTCTTTGTTGTTCCCTATGTATATCACATCATCTTGCTGCTTCACTTGCATCGCTGGTGTAATGGCGGAGCTGTTGATTGACATTACACTATTGCGCATTATATTTTGTCACTGACTGCCACTGCACAAATTGTTTCGATGTTATACACACAACACAAGATATACATAGTCAACAACAAAGAAGAAAACCAGCAGAAGACATCACTGACTTCGATTTCTAGATATATACGGCCCCCCTCCTTCCCCCCAAATGCCACACCAGCAGCTACAGTAAAAAACAAAGTGTTCTAGATTAATCTAGTTTAAGACTGTTTATTTTTAAGTAACATTTCTGGATGTATGTATGTATGTATGTACAAACGCTTGTAGATGAACAAAACATGTCCGAACGCGTTGCATTGTGTTGGATTACGCATAAAATAAAAAGTGACTGTTAGCAGAAGCTTGAAATAAATAATTAAATGTGTAGCCACAAAATACTAAATTTCTTGTGTGTTCGACTGGAGGCACATCTTTTCTCATTGCTGTTTAGTAGTCATCGAGGAGTACACCGCGGAAACTGTAATGAAAACTCATTTAGATACTGTCAATGCTTTAGTGTGACAGTTCACCAGCAGTATGGCCTTTTGTCAGCAAAATGGACCTGTGCTTTCTGCATACCATGGACATCATGCACGCAGATACAGTCCTTACGTTATTCCACTTGCGTGAACTACGAAGACACTATTTGCGCGTCCGAAAAAATAGACCATGTCTGCGGATGTACTACATTTTTCGTTTTTTCATTAGACACGTACTGGAAGTAATGCAAGTAAATACGTTAATGAAACGGTTTAACATACAACTCAGGTAAGGTACACCCTAAAATAAATGAGTCTTTTTGCACAGAGTTTCATTACGACACATAACCTCGCTGACACACCCAGCGAATAGTTCTCATCACAGATTAGATTAATGCACTATGTAAATGTAAAGTAGCTGACGATGGCTGTAGGGTCAGGGAAGACGTCGTGTTGATCAATACTACTATAGAAAAAAAGTGCCTGAAGCATTGAAAATTATTATAGATTTGTACTGGTTTGAGAAACAGTGGAGTAAGCTACGTCGCAGTTCAATCTGTATGCAGCATTAACAACTACCGATCCGATGCAGCAGCCAATCTTAATGCATTTTTAAGTAGTTTCTCACACTCCTTAAAAAAACACCTTTGTTACCTGCGTCTCAGAAACACAAAACACACAAACTGTGAATATACGAGTACACAGCCGACTTTCATAACTCGTGGAAACTGGCGATTGTGACGGCAGAAAGGGTATCTTGGCACAAAAATAAATTAACTGTGAAATGGTGGAAAACTGACTGATGATGGAAAACGCACTCATAGGTGGACTATAGGGCAAAGTTATGTGTAGTGTATCACTTTTCAGATTTTCGCCTCTAGCCCGCTTTGCGATAGGAGTTTAATATGTTTCATTTTGAAATGGTAGCATTCACGTTTTTGTGTGTTGCAGTCTTTCTTTCTGAAATTACAACTTTTTACTAGTAAGATTTATCAGAATGTGAAGAAATGTTCCAAGGTACAACAGGAGCATACACCTAGAAACAAATATTCTACTGAAATTTAAATGTGTTGCTGTTATGCCCGGACGAATCTACAATCTTCTGACCGTAGCTGTGGGTTCTTTGATTACTATTGGAGATGGACCACCTGTACGACAGCATATGAAATATTAGTTCAATTTATTACATGAATGCTATAAAGACTTAATTAGCCTGATATAATCCTTTGCCACAGGAAGGCTTGATAATTTGAAATTTCCGTTCACTATTAAAACCTTATTTGTTGCACTAGTTAACAAATTGTTCTCTTGAAGTATAATGTTCAAAATTTGCAAAAGTACATTTCCGTCTTAGAGTTGAATAACTCTTCATTCGTACTCTATGATGCTGACTGCTTCAGCCAGGTCACGAACTGGGCAGAGTGCTTCCATGCTCGGGTCTATATTGACCTCCTTGAAATGGTGCTGCCGTGCTGAGAAAGAGACGGCGTGGTTTCTTCAGCCTCTCCCTTAGGTTGAAGCGGATTTCAGTGACCTCGCTGACACATGTCGTACTGATGTGCACTGCCGACTTGAGTGTGGCACCGCGATCTGAAACTGTGGTGTCACCGCCAGACACAACACTTGCTAGGTGGTAGCTTTAAATCGGCCGCGGTCCATTAGTACATGTCGGACTCGCGTGTCGCCACTGGCAGTGATCGCAGACCGAGCGCCACCACACGGCAGGTCTCGAGAGACGTACGAGCACTCGCCCCAGTTGTACGGACGACATTGCTAGTGACTACACGTACGAAGCCTTTCTCTCAATTGCCGAGAGACAGTTAGAATAGCCTTCAGCTAAGTCCATGGCTACGACCTAGCAAGGCGCAGTTAACCATATCTGGAGAGAGTCTCACTTGAATTATCAAGAGCAAAGTACAACAAGAAATTAAAGTTAAGTATACGGGAAGCTCCGTTCTTTTCTTTATAGCTTTCATCACGTATCCTGTTTCAGACTTAACGCAAGACGGCGAGAGTTGACGCGTGCCCTTCCGGCTACTTCTCAGTGTGGCGTAGCTAGCTTGTTACGCCACAACAGAAACCACAGTTGCCATGGAGGAAGTGTTGTGAATACTATACGTAACAGTCTACTGCTACATTATTGTTATACTAAACACCAATAATGATTAGTAAGTGAAATCAGATTAAGTAGAAAGAAATTAACATTTTTATTGAAATCCAAGTTATTGGTAACTAATACAAATTTCCATTTCAAAGGTAGGGAACATTGTTAAGACACTAAAGAAAATCAGTGCGTTTGCAAATATTATGTGTTCCATGCTAGACTACCTTCATCCATTTCATCGTACAAGATGCACCACCAACGAAATATGGCTTACCCGTCGACACTTTCTGTAACTAATATTACCCTGCGAAAGGGTATGTCGTTTTCTGTAATACAAGTTGGCGCGCGGCTTACTTTGTACACATGTTAAGAATAGCTGTCTTTATGTCATCAAGGTAAACATATAGGGATAATATCACAGTTTGATCTTGATTTTATTAAAAAAACGATAAAGTAAACCTACATTATAGGAGCTAAATCACTGTTTACTTCAACAAAAATAAACTTTCATTATACCACTCTGTTGGCACGTAGAATCGTTATCTCACGGCAGTGACGCACTCGAAGCGTTAAAGAGCGCAGATGTGTCACACCCCAGGCAACTGCTTATTAGATTGCTAACTACCTCGTAGACAGCTGCCTCATTGTGAGCTGTTAGCTCGTAATCTGGGTCACTTTCTTGCACGGATCGTAATTTTTTTTTCTTAGCACGCTCTTCATTGTATCTGCTGCTCTCTTGGACGCATGACAATGCAACTTAAGACAGTGTTAGCTGAAGCAGTAATGAAGTAGTAGATACCGAGTCGCAATTGTAAAACAACAATGGAACAAAATGTTATTGACGGTTGACACATTTTATACATTGGCGCTCGAGGGTTAAAAACATACAGAATGTTATTCAACAAATAGCTTTAACATACTGTGTGAGTGTAGGACTGAAAATATTTACAGAGTCTGCACAAAACACAACTTCATGTCTCACAGCAACAAAAATTGTAGAAAATACCGGAAATTGCTTATGGCGGTCTCTAGTGTGCATACCTTAACATGATTCGTAAATCAGTCACCAGATTGAAATGCCGACAGTGAAACATCACGTGTTCCTAGGAGCACTACCCTCCAGGTACAACACACTCCCCTACTGTAAAGAAAAACAAGAAGGGAACGATCTCGAATATTTATGTGTCTTCGTATTGAAGCGAATGATATACAGAGACACCTTTCCAAACGTTGCCTGGATTGTAAGGGCTTCTGACAAATATCGTTGTCATATATACTCATTAGCAAAACATCGATAGGCATCATTCAGTGAATTTCTTTTCCACGTTTGTCCATTGACAACAGTAAATGTCTGCGATTTTTAATAGCAGTTATTGAATTTACACATGGCGTTCTACTTCACTCCTAGTTTTAAAAGTAACAGTGGAACGTTAGTTTGGAAATCCAAACATACAGCAAATCACACAACTGTAACTTCAGACCGATTTGGTATTCGTTGATTTTTTATCTGTCAATAAAATTTTTATGGGAATGTAGGCACAGCGTATGATAACTTACTGTACTACCTCACTTCATCGAAAATATCACGTACAAACTGAACAATAAATCGGAAATTCCCAGAAACTTACTGTTACAGGAGACGAGACTAGTTAAAGATTTGAATTTGGAAACCAAATATCCGAAGTTATGAGAAAGCGCAATGGATAGCGTGGTGGGTTCAGATCGTAGCCCCACCATCTAGATATATATTTGATTATCCGTTCTCCTTTTTCCGCTACTCTGGTTTCCGTTTTCTCTGAAGCTATTCAGGAGAATCCTGGGATGATTCCCTAGAAATGAAAGTGGCCGATACGCTTTGTGCCCCATCAATAACGACCATGTAGCAGATAGAACTTAAAACACTAATCGTTATTTTTACTTCATCGAACTTAGTATGGTTGTGTACAGGTCTCAACTTTCAAAATTTTTGTTTCTGAACTTTTTTAGTATATTGCGCCCGTTTGATAGAATCGTTAAAGCTATCATACTCTAATTGACGAATTGTACGCAACATAAAAACGAAGTAATTTTTGTAGGTTTATCAGCGTGCTTAGAGATTTTTTCCGTTTTAGAGAGAAAATGTTTTATTACACATCTTATTTCAACTAATCGAATGTCTTTAACAGTAAAGTGTCTAAGACTTGTAAATTAGATATAATAATTTTGTTCGAGAATTTGTAGGAGGAAAAAAATTTCCTTCTTTTGGCGTCGTATGTTTAGGCATATTATTCCTCGGTCGGCCGATATACTTTGAATATAGACTTTCGTGATAAATGTGTTGCGAGAGAAGGATGACTCACAACATTTTTTTTTCACAGGTACGCTATATACATCAACAGTGTCTGCAACACGATATGAGATGACTGTGCACATGTGGAAAGCATGTCGAACGCTGGACACGACAGAGGTACATGGTCGCTGCTAAACGTCGCACACAAGTTTCCCCTAAAACAAAATGAAAACCGTTTTGTACATGTGTTCCAGTTCTTCGACAATAATGAAATGTTCCTTTCTGTAATAACTCCAAACAATTTTTTTTCTCAACTTAATAATAGTGACATTTTTGTTCGTTATGTGGTAAAGGATTACGCTTATTTAAAACAGGACGTGTAAGAAACGCTTTTCTGCCCTACTAAGATTTTTATTACTTTCCTTAAGCGTTGCTCTATTCTCCCGAGCCAAGAAGGTTCTGTTCATGATATTGTCGGAAGGCAGTCTCGAGACACGAAAAATAAATTAATTATATACTTAAAAAACTCGTCTCTGCAACCATTAAAGGCCCGAATACATTCTGCCACTATAATTCTGCCAACACCACAGTATGCCCTTAATCGTAAGCGCGAACACAAGCACATTTCCGTATTTAATTAAAACTGCATCTGTTTTGATAGAATTAATCTGACTGTGTTGTACCTAACAGCGCACCGCCCGGTTTGAACAGAATACGAAGGCAAAACGAAGGAAATATACTGGGTAGATATTCACTCCACCCCACTGCGCAAATAAAGTGACTCGTTGGTGAGGCCTTGGGGTAACACTGTAATTGGCGTCGTACCAGGCTGAGCCCTACCACTTCTCGGAACGGCAGTTTCGTAAGCACCATTAGCGTTAACGTGCGCTCGCCACACACTGACATCGTGCAGGCTGCTCGAGATGCGCAGCTAATGACGTACTCGCTACCTGTCACAGGACCCCCTAACTCCACTTTCTACACTAGGGGCTGTCAGCCGAAGCAGGTGAAACCAGTTTCTTTAATGGCGACTTACCGTTTTGTAACACTGACGCGTAACTTGTGCTAAATTCTTTACATTGACAGAGAGAGCCTAAAGTGCTTGCTTCTGCGCAATGCCAGAGGTCACCGTTGCACAATCTCACCAGACTGTCATAGTGTGCGCTGCGGATCACCCACACGTCAGCATTTCTAGGGAGCGTTGCCTGATAAATACGAAGGTTATGACATTGGTGTACCTTGTCATCATAAACAAGCACTATCGAAATGGATTACTAGAGAGTGGGTGCTCGGGTCTTCAGATTAGACCACATCAGAAGGGAAGAAATCAGCAAAATGTTAGAAGTGGAAAGGAATGGAAGCTATTAAGAGAAAGTGGTTATCATGAAGTGGGCATGTAGAATGAGTGTATAATAGATGCCAAAAAGCTGTCTTCCAGAGCGAGAAAGGAAACGAGGCCGACCACTGTCATGAACATGGATGACAGATGTCAAGGGTGCCATCATATCTAGGAGTCTATCAGAAGCCGACTGGAAAGATGTAAACTATGGGTGACTGAGAAGCGCTAAGGGTGTAAAAGATAACTATTTACAGAGTGCCACTGTGGAGAAAAAGCACGCGTGCCCTTTCAGTCTCAGACAGGCGTACGAAAGCCACCTAAGCTAGTGTGCACGCGCATCGCGCCAGACAGTGACCTTGATTATTTAGGTCACTTAGTTCTTGCAGTACAAATTGTAACACTGATGTGAGTGTAAGATTTACTTCAAAATATTGTAAATTTTAACAGCATTAATCCACCAACTAAACTGTTTTGTTTGTCTGGCGTTCTTACCACGAAACTACTGTGCTTACATCGAACTCTATACGTCATTAGTTTTTGTATCACATTCACAACCTCCTTTTTTATTTCATTACCCTCACGGGAAACTTCAGTTTCATACCATTATACACTGAAGAGTCAAAGAAACTGGTACACCTGAGTAATACCGTGTAGGGCCAACGCGAGCTTGCAGAAGTTCCCCAACACGACGTGTCTTGGACTTGACTAATGTCTGAAGTAGTGCTGGGGAGAACTGACACAATGAATCTTGCATGGCCGCCCATAAATCCGTAATAAGAGTACCAGGGGTGGAGATCTCTTCTGAAGAATATGATATACCCATCCGACATATGCTCAATAATGTTCATGTTTGGTGAGTTTGGTGGCCGGCGGAAGTGTTTAAACTCAGAATAGTGTTCCTGGAACCACTCTGTAGCAATTTTGGACGTGTGGGGTGTTCCAGTGTCCTGCCGGACTTGTCGAAGCCCGTCAGAATGCACAATGGAAATGAATGGATGCAGGTTATCAGACAGGATGCAGACGTACCTTCCACGTGTCAGAGTCGTATCTAGAAGTATCAGGGCTCCCATATCACTCCAACTGCACGCACCCCACACCATTACAGAGCCTCCACCAGCTGGAACAGTCCCGTGCTGACATGCAGGGTCAATGGATTCATGGGGCTGTCTCCATACCCGTACACGTCCATCCGCTCGATACAATTTGAAACGAGACTAGTTCGATCAGACAACATGTTTCCACTCGTCAACAGTCCAGTTTTGTGTTGACGGGCCCAGGCGAGGCTTAAAGCTTTGTGTCGTGCAGTCATCAAGGGTACACGAGTGGGCCTTTGGCTCCAAAAGCCCATATTGATGATACTTCGTTGAATGGTTCGCATGCCGAGACTTGTTGATGGCACAACATTGAAATCTGCAGTAATTTGCGCAACATTTGGAGTTCTGTCACGTTGAACGATGGTCTTCAGTCGTCGTTGGTTCCATTCTTGCAGGATCTTTTTCCGGCCGCAGCGATGCCGGAGATCTGATGTTTTACCTCGTTCCCGATATTCACGGCACATTTGTGAAATGGTCGTACTGGAAAATCCTCACTTCATCGCTACCTCGGAGATGCTGTGTGTCATGGCTCGTGCACCGACTGTAACACCACGTTCAGACTCACTTAAATATTGATAACCTGCCATTGTAGCAGCAGTAACAGATCTAATAACTGCCCAGGCACTTTTTGTCTTATATAGGCGTTGCCGACCGCAGCGCCGTATTCTGCCTGTTAACATTACTTGAAAACGCTTGTCTATACCAGTTACTTTGGTGTTTCATTGTGTAAAGACAAGTTGTAATTTAACGTATTACGAGAAACTTCGAAACGTTCTTGGATGATTTACTTCAAATTTTTACACGCTACTCTAATAAAAGTTCACACAGACGTAATTACATATTTTTTATACATATGTGTTGTGTCGGCTGCTGTGAGAGTCAACACCGACACAAACAGGGAAGCAGAGAGGAAATTATGGTCGGTGGCAGAAATTCAAAATAATCTGTACATAACAGTTTCAAATTAATATAATTCCCTACTTCTAAGAAGAAAAAAATCATAACTTCACTTCTTGCTATGCAGTGCCTTCCTGTGCTTGCTGAGCTTCCTACATGCAATGACTTTTATCCACTATAGATATTCGCAGAACGCACGCTAAGTATCGTCTTCCCATTAGTCGGTACTGATGCTCTCGAAGTCTATAACCGAACTGGAGCCCAACCAGCGATGGGCGGCTGTTTAAGTCAGCGTTGACAGGGTCCGCTGAACTCTGTCTTGCTAGAGGTGTGGCGCTGCCCGCTGTCTCCATTGTCGAGCGAGTCAGCGGCTCCTAGATCCCGCTTTGAGGCGCTGCGCTGGTCGGTGTTGAGTCCATGCCTAAGGATTGCACAGTTACAATACTATACTGGAATATGAATCATCTGAAACTGTGCAGTCCCTTCCGTTCACAGATTAAAACTATCAGAAAAACTGTGACTGAAGCTACTATCCTCACAGATCCAGCAGCTGGAGATATCTCTGCTGTACCGCTTATATTAACGATACAAACCAATTTATCCACTCATTTTAAGTGCATTTCCTAATCAAGGTTTTCTTTATAGTAACATTGAATAAGGTTCAGAGAGAGAGAGAGGGGGGGGGGGGGGGTAGCGGAGGTGGAAAAAGAAAGGGAGTGGGAGAAAAGGGAGAGAAGGGATGGGAGGAGATGAACAGAGAGGGGGCTGAGAAGGAAATGATGGCGGGGGAGAGTGGAGAAGGAGATTTACAGAGAGAGGGGAGAGAAGGAGATTGGGACTTATATACAATTCCCCTACATATTCAGCAATTGCGAAGCATTGCCTATTTATCTTACCGAAACAGCCGACTATGCCATTGGCGTAAGATAGCGAGAGGATATTGAAAATCTCGCGCTGTACACATGTGCTGTTCTTAGGTGACCTTTGTAGATCAGTTTCAGGTTTTTTTTTGTGTTCGACGACAGAAAATATCCCGTATCAAATTTTTGGTCTCACCTTCCTCAATATCAGTGTTTTACGTCGTAGACAAACATACAGGACGACTATAAATGGGTCTTTCGTTTTCAAAGCTCTATATTTTCCAAAGTATTGGATGTGCAAATATGACTGATGATGAATAGAGCTGAAAACTCATGAAGCTTGGATTTTGCACTCTGTAAATATTCTATGAGTGCCCCTCTGGGCACACGACACACGTCCAAGTGGCAGTCGAGTTCGTTCCATACCTTATGTGCCAACATCCTGCCAGTGGTCATCGCAGCAGCGTTCTCTGAGCTGTCTGTGCCCTTGCAGTGGGGGTAAATAAACACAGACCTTACTGTGCTGTACCCACGAAAGGCGAGTTGGAGGCCAAGGGAACAAAGCCACATCATGCAGCGATAGTTTAAGAAGTGACAGACATCGATGGTCCAATCATGGGGTGCCCCGTCTTGTTTCAAGATGAAATTCCCGGAGTCAGCAGTCAGTTGTGTAACCAAGCACAATTGCACGTAAGAGGTACCGTCACAGTTTTCTCACAGAAGAAAAACGGCTCGCAACTTCGTCACTTCACCGAAATATTAACCTTCCGCGAAATTCGTTCGTGCGCTACAATTTCATGAAGATTTTCAGCACCCCACACATTCATATTGTGACAGTTAATTTTTCCAGATTCATGGAAGGTTCTTTCGTCCGTGAACATCAGTTTGGAGGTGAAATGTTCACCCTGTAGTGACTTCTGCATTATGATACAAATTGAAGCGCCGGCCACAATCTCCAAGTATTAATAGTTGCACGACGGTACGGTTTGAAATGTAACAACTGTCGCAAAATCTCCCACGCAGTTTGCTGCGGCATTCGTAGTTCATGGCTTGTACAGACCTGTACTTTTCTGTTTACAGACACAACCAGGGTTCCGAAATTCTCGTTACCAATAACCAATGCTCTGTTTACATGGCCGTTCTGTTGCATATTACCTTCTGAATGGACGCTCCACGGATAAACATCTCGCATATTCCAACATACAAAAGCTCTTTCCTTGGTTTGTCGCCTTTTTGATATCCTACACTCCTAACGCCATCTGGTGGGCACATTGCAACTCGGTAAATTTATGATTCTATTCATGTATGAACCATATTTCTTTATGCAATGCTTTGGAAAATCTAGAACTCTGAAAATGAATGAATCCTTTATAGTAGCCCTCTATATAGTACCTACGCGAGTTATCTTTTCATTGATGAATCTGAAGTATATTTAAGTACCTGCCCTGCTGCTCAGGGGAAAATAGGCGTTAATTGATCGCTTCTGCCACTTGTGCGTGGAGGTACTACAAAATTAAAAAAATATATGACTTGTTGCACCTATAATTATTAGCCTACAAATGACGTATATAGAGATGTTATGTTGTTCAGTACACCGTCCTCAATCAACAATATCTGCATTTATACTCATTACCTACTGTATTTTTTTTTAGTGCTATGTCTAATTCCACATTAACTACTGATAAAAACTACAAGTACAGTAATGCGTGTGATTTTAAGAAAATTGTCGCTAATGTTTCAGTGATCTATGCAATGGTGTTTTGTACCAGATTACTTATCAATCTTGCAAAATATGGTGTCAATTACAATTGGTTTTGTCTTCTGAGTTATAAAGATTACCCGACTCCATGACGCTCAGCATTAGTAATCGATACTGGAACAGTGGTGGAGAGTTAACAGCTCTCTTTTTTTTTTTTTGTTATTATTTCACGGCACTTACTCGTCGAGAGGTGTGAGTCTACACAAACCATGCCCAACAACAATGAATTTGCGCAGCATTGTTCCTGATAAACGTCTCCATCGTTAGTTTGTGATGATGAGGGCTTCATACACTGTAATTATTTCAACTCGTGTTCGTGCTTGGGGCCTTCTTAGTAATTGTATTATCGTGAATGTTTGATAAAAATAAAGCAATATGCAACATATCCTGCAGTATTTTTACTCTCCATCTTTGGGACTACGTTACATTGTTTCATTATTTCATTAATGTTCTACTGCTTACTAATTATTCACGTGTCATTGCATTATTGTGTTCCCAATTGTTTCTCAATGCTGGTCCTTTCCCTTCACGAATATTAAATTAGTCTTTCTCACGTCGAGTAAATGTCCTATATTCTGATCCCTCATAGCGGCAGCAAACAGTTTTAGATTGAATTTTTTTATTAGATCGAAACGGTGTCTTCATCGTACAAAGCTCTTTCATTTACACCTGTTGTCTCATTTACTTTGATCTCTCTTAAATTATTTTTATTACGTGCTTCACGATTTATAACATTTCTTTCCCTTTAACCTACTCTCAAATTTAACAGTCGCTTTTTCACCAACTTAAGGAGAAATGTTAGGCTCTGTTATTCTTAGAAGGGAAATCGTAATGACTCTTCTCTGTTTGCTTTTTGACCTAAAAGTGGCTTGCTTCTCACTAAACTTTACTTACGCTCGCCTTCAGCAACTTGCCTGTAAGCGAAAAGAATTCCCACGATCAGTTTCGCTGGAGAGAATCAAAATTTCTTTTTAATGAGAAGGCTTTTTAAATTGTAAATTGTGCTTTAAGCGTTTAGTGATACAACAGAGAAGATGGAATCCATAAGAGTATAACATGAATGGCCATCGAAAAGCACTCTGCACGTATTCACAGTCAGACTTACGTAAGAGTGCCACACTGATCTTGAAGAGTAAAACATATCGATCATCGAAGAAGAAAATGTCGTGCAACACGCCAGCTGGAACTGAAACTTCAATCCTATATGTCTGAATCTAATTTTATTAATGGCGTCCCCTTGGTGTAACCGAAAACACAGTGCATACATTTCCCACTCTGCTCTTTTTCTCCACAAGAATCATGATATTTCTTACCGTCTCCATTATTATATTCGAAATGATTTTTTGGTGAACTAGTCTCGTATTAAATGTTCATAGGCCCTCACAAAAGTAAACAAAAAAATGTAAAATCATGATGCACATACGTTTTGGACCGATTGTGAGTGATCGAGATGAGTTTCATTTGATCACATCTTGGCTGATGAGGAAACACAGGTTTCTTACGATAATGTAGAGTGTAAAGGAAAAATCAAGCATTGGTGTCTTTTATACGATATCCACCAAAACTGAAAAGATTTTAGGTGGCCGACCGGAGTACCCGAGCGGTTCTAGGCGCTACAGTCTGGAACCGTGCGACCGCTACGGTCGCAGGTTCGAATCCTGCCTCGGGCATGGATGTGTGTGATGTCCTTAGGCTAGTTAGGTTTAAGTAGTTCTAAGTTCTAGGGGACTGATGACCTCAGAACTTAAGTCCCATAGTGCTCAGAGCCATTTGAACAAGTACGAACGAAACATCGTGATAGTGTGCTTTGCGATTAAAAAATTCTTCTTAACAACCTGAAAAGTCAATAAGAGCAGCAGAATATTTGGTACAGTCTCAAGAAACTTACAAACGGACAAATGCCTATCACAATCGACTACTTGGGCAACTGTGATACGGAAGTACAGCTTTACGGCAATACAGTCCACACGCCGGCGCCCACGACTGATCGTACATCTCAAAGGACTCGTTTCCGAATTTTCTGAAAACAGTGAAGTGTCTTAAGAATGACCGTCGATATGACATAATATGGTCATAGAGAGTAGATGTGAAGTTCTCTTGATATGTTTTAGATAAGCATCTTTTAGCCATCATTAATGTTATTGATCTGTCAGTCCTTTTACACTAAAGCGCCAAGGAAACTGGTATAGGCACGCGTATTCAAATACAGAGATATGTAAAGAGGCATAATACGGCGCTGTGGTCAGCAACGCCTATGTAAAACAACAAGTGTCTTTGCGTAGTTGTTAAATCGGTTACTGCTTCTAAAATGGCAGGTTATCAAAATTAAAGTGAGTTTGAATTTGAACGTGGTGTTATAGTCGACGCCGGAGCGATGGGACACAGCATTTCCGAGGTAGCGATGAAGTGGGGATTTTCCCGTACGAACATTCCACGAATGTACCGTGAATATAAGGAATACGGTAAAACATCAATCATCCTGCAAGATTGAGACCAACGACGAGTAAAGAGAATCGTTTAATGTGACAGAAGTGCAGCCCTTCCGCATGTTGCTGCAGATTTCAATGCTGGGCCATCAAAAAATGTCAGCGTGCGAACCATTCAGCAAAACGTCATCGATATGGGCTTTCGGAGCCGATGGCCCACTGGTGTACCCTTGATGACTGCACAACACAAAGCTTTACGCCTCGCCTTGGCCCGTCGACACAACATTGGACTGTGATGACTGGAAACATGTTGCCTGGTCGGACGACACTTGTTTCAAATTGTGTCGAGCGGATGGACATGCACGGATATGGAGGCAACCTCGTGAATCCGAGGACCATGCATGTCAGCAGGGGACTGCTCAAGCTGGTGGAGGCTCTGTAATGATGTGGGGCGTGATATGGGGCCCCTGATACGTCTAGATGCGACTCAGTCAGGTGAGAAGTTCGTAAGCATCCTGTCTGATCACCTGCAGCCATTCATGTCCATCGTGCTTTTCGACGGACAATGCGACACCCCACACATCCAGAATGGCTCCAGGAACACCCTTCTGAGTTTAAACACTTCCGCTGGCCATCAGAGTACCGAGATATGAACATTATTGAGCATACGTGCTGTTCAGAAGTGATCTCCACACCGTCGTACTCTTACGGATTTATGGGCAGACCTGCAGGATTCTTGGTGTCATTTCATTGTGTCAGTTCCCTCCAGCACTACTTCAAACATTAGTCGAGTCCATGCCACGTCGTGTTGCGGCACTTCTGCGTCCTCGCGGGGGCCCTACTCGATGTTAGGCAGCTGCATTAGTTTATTTGACTCTTCAGTGCAATATTAATGATTTTAATATCTTATTGTACCACGCCGACAAGCTCTCGTTCCATCCACAGTTGAACCAGCTCAAGAATTCAAGTATCTACGTTTCATACTAATAAAGGTGAAGTTGTGAAGACGTACATCACTAATCGCATTTTCTTTAGCCTGAACAATTTATTAACGTTACGAATGATACTACGGAAGAGATCCAACTGTTTATGGCCTGCACTTTTATGTGGTCGTGAAACCTGGGCATTATCAGCAACAACTGAAGAAAAAATCTGTGGCCTTGAGAGGAAGGTACTTCTAAAGCTATATGGAATCGTATACAGTACTATGGAGCGTAAATGGGAGCGAAGAAAGAAAGGAGACCTGTAACAACGGGTCGGAAAGCCACACACTGACCAAACTTATAGCACAAGAGTTTACAGTGGTTTGGTCACATCCTTCGATCTAATAGATCCCTTCAACACAAAATGGTTCAAATGGCTCTGAGCACTATGGGACTAAACTGCTGTGGTCATAAGTCCCCTAGAACTTAGAACTACTTAAACCTAACTAACCTAAGGACATCACACACATCCATGCCCGAGGCAGGATTCGAACCTGCGACCGTAGCGGTCGTGCGGTTCCAGACTGTAGCGCCTTTAACCGCTCGGCCACCCCGGCCGGCCCTTTCAACACAGGGTCCTCCATTCTGAACCTGCTAGAAAACGCCCAAGGGGGCTTTAACCATACTTAAAGAGGCGGTGCCGACGCTGGTGGAAAATGAAGCCAGAGACCGACAAAAACGAATTTTTAAAATGATGTCAGTGATTCGTAAGGTCTGCTTTCGGTATCTTTCCCGATTACTGTCCTCCCTGGTAAGGAAGTTCTGGACGTCACGCCCAGCAATGACGGGCCGCCTATCGTCACTGCATAACGCTAACTGCGGCGTACGTCGCCCATTGATTGCAGCGAAGGGCATAATTGGCGCGTGAGCTATTGTTAGGCGGTCATTTAGAGCACGTTTAGCAGCTCGGCAGTGAGGCGGCGCCGGCGCGGCCGGCCAGTCTCACGGTGAGGCAGTGTGTGTCGGCCAGCCGGCATGGCCAAGTGGAGCACCAGCAGCGCCGCGGCGCGCGGAGTGGCCAGCTGCAAGACAAGCGGCCGGGCGAGCTCCGGCCTCAAGCAGCAGCTGCAGCGTGCGGCGACACGGGCGCTGCTGCCGCCGGTAAGTGTGATGTGCAGTGTGTGCGGGACAGTCAAGCGGGGGAAACATACAACGCGCCGATCAGAAGGCAATGGGAACGTCTAAGGTGTCCGTGGATGTGAGGGTGTACTTTTTACAGAACGGAGACACCGTGCTGCAGTGTTTCAGATACGATGAACCGCAGTAGCTTTTGTAACGCGTATCGCTACCGGGCACTGAAAACACGCAATACACATGATGAACCAGAACTGGCGCCCTCGGACAACACGGACTGATCCCTTTTGTACTAACGGTACAAAAATGTAACAAAATTTCGTCCAGTGTACATTTTTGGTAGAAAATAGATGTAGAAGAAAGGCTATTTAGTAACACTGTATTCACATGTACCTTCAGTCGGTGTTGCATACCGGTGCTGAGCAGGTGGTGCAGAGAGTAGAGTTTCGCGTCAGAATACTCCAGTTCGACTCAAAAACTCTGTTTTCATTGTTTTCCATCTACCTGAGCACCTCGCATTACCAATATACTATTTATCCCAAGTTTCTAATTAATCCATCTCCTTCCCCCTATCTCCGTTTTCTCCCCCTCCCCACCTCTCTGCATGTCTTTCTGTCTCTCTCTCTCTCTCTTCTCCCCCTTCCTCCCTCCATTTCTCCCTCCCCCCTCTCTTTCCATTCCCCTCTCTCTCTACATTCCCCCCTCTCTCTACATTCCCCCCTCTCTCTCCATTCCCCCTCCTTCCCCCCCCCCCCCCTCTCTCTCGATCTCTCCTCCTTTCCCGTCACTGTGTGTCCATCTCCTTCTCCCTCCTCCTCTCTTTACGTTACCTTGCTCACCCCAGTAGGAGGCTTGTGGTTCTTACCCCGACAGTATTCTTTCCAGACTGTAACTAATTTTTGTACCAAATTTGCTAGAAATCGTTCCAGCCGTTTACGATACGCATTTTACGCGTGGCATTGCCTGCATACCCGCATGTCAGATATATTTGACACATATTTAACATACTTCATACGCATTTGTAAATATATTTCACCTGCATCTCTAGCGAAATTCACACGTATTTGTAAATATACTTCAGCCGGCCGGAGTGGACGAGCGGTTCTAGGCGCTACAGTCTGAAACCTCGCGACCGCTACGGTCGCAGGTTCGAATCCTGCCTCGGGCATGGATGTGTGTGATATCCTTAGGTTAGTTAGGTTTAAGTAATTCTAAGTTCTAGGGGACTGATCACCTCAGAAGTTAAGTCCCATAGTGCTCAGAGCCATTTGAACCATTTTGTAAATATATTTCACCTGTACCTCTAACGAAAGTCACCCTGCAGTTTCATTTTCACGCAGCTTAATATTATGAAGTCGTGTCTCGTGAACTACGTGCTGTACAATAATTCCGCACCTACATCCACAGGTATGTGTGGCTACTGTCTGCGAAATGTGTTGTGGATACAGATAGCAGTAAAGATGAAGTCATGATTCATGCGGCAGTTTTACTGCATGGACAGCGAAAATGTAGTTGGCGATAGACTTTTTCCTTCAAAGATTTTGTCGGGGGTCGTCAACGGAAAATGTTTCGTAAAGGTTTGAAATTATGTGTAAAGTTAATGGCAAGTCACTTCATGCCCTCATTCTCAAATACTGGATGACTGACATACAGGTGTTCGTGCGTCGTGCGCTACACTGCTATTTCAGCCCCAACCCCGTCATCCCTTCATCAGCTACGTGGTTCTGACCTGCATGGCGATGATTTCCAGACACTGAGTGATATCTGTACGAAGTTTCGTTAAAATCGGCCCAGTCGCATTTGTGAATACTGTGCGCAAAATGTGTCGCGAATACATAATACTGTTGTGTCTAGACCATACAGCCCAGACACAATGCTGTAGCCGATAGGGCACGCAAGGCTAACGCAGACGGGCGTGAAGTCTGGAACATGAGACTTATAAATGCACTAAAGAAAAATACGTAGCTTTTTTAATACTTAACTTTATTCTCTTGTTGGAATACATCTCTCCTGCATACTCGTAAGCTATTGGCACTGATACAAATGGCGCCTGGCTAGGTGGTCGCCATTTAACTTAGCAGAGGGCTATTCTACTGTCTATCTCTCGGCAAATGAGAGCAAGGCTTAGCACGTCCAATCGCTAGCTATGTTGTCCGTACAACTGGGGACGAGGTCTCCTCAGTCTCTCGAGACCTGCCTTGTGGTGGCGCTAGGTTTGCGATCCCACAGTGGCGACACGCGGGTCCGACATGTACTACAGGACCGCGGCCGATTTAAGTTACCACCTAGTAAGTGTGGTGTCTAGCGGTGACACCACAAATACTGTTAAAGAAGTAATAAATTAAAACTTCATGCTTCATACTGCAGTTCTACTGCATGGACAGTGAAAATGCAGTATGCGATTAACATTTATCCTTTCAACATTTTGTCTCGTCGTTACCTCTCGTAAGGATTTCATGCGATTTCTGTCGCCAACGGAGCTCAGTACTGAGCAATTAAATAAGCCTTAAGCCTGGTTAAGCCAGACACGCTAGGTTGTGAAACTCGTTTCTTGAAATCAACGTTGCGAAAACAGTTTCGCCCGTGGCTTTCTCATTGCGACATCAGTGTACATCTCACTCTCGACGTTTTGTGAGTGCCGTAACATCATTGTCCTATCAGAAACGAAAACTGGACACTGCAATTAGTAGCGGCGGAGTTCATGCATGTCTGGAAAGGAACAAAGATGTTTAAATTCGTGATTAAATGAAGAGAAGACATTTCTGGTGTTCAGTGACTTTGTTAAAAGAAACTTTAGTGGAAGTCTCCAGCAGCTACCTGGAATGCAAGGAGAATTATGTTCGGAGCTGAACCGGTAATTCACACAGTGTTTATTTCGACAAGTGGGGAACATCATTCGTCTCCACAGCGTCAGTGTCGCGATCCAAACTCCACAGTTGGCCAACGACTTCCACATCTTTGTGATGCCACCTTCCTCGAAAATTTCTTTTGTCCGACTCTCACACATCAAAATTTTGACGTCGTACATATTAAATTTTATATTTTCGCAGTTAATTCCGCATTCTGCTCCTTGAGTAACTTCCATGTGCACGCAGTTGCGCTTTTATTGAAGCTGGCAAATTCGTCTGTATCTTTATTAATCTAATGTAAGTCTCCACGCTTTCGTGACTGTTGTAACTGAAGGTTAGGCCGCGTCATATTTCTTCCATTCAATCGACATTTCGACCCCACGCCCCCTGTTAGGATCTTCTTCAGGATATTTTGATGTCCTCGGCTGACTGAACACTGTCCGAGACCAGTGTTCGGTTCTCCTATAAAGCGAGGTTTACACGCGCTTATGTTGAAGCAAAGAAATGGAAGTAATCAGCATGCCACATTCTGTCCTTCGGTCTGAATGGACCAAACAGTATATCGTCAGGGATACCTGCCCGTGAATTTACTGAATCGCGTTTAGAATGAGTCGGAACGAGTTACACGAGGATCTATCATTGGTAGGTCTAGGTCACTGGACAGAAACTGATTTTTCCCACACGTATGCTGAAGAAGAGTTATTGGTTAAAATTCTTCCCTCTGGTATTGGTGGACAACGGTCATTGGATAGAGCAAGAGGGAAGGGGGAAAGTTTATCAAAAATATTTTTGTCCACAGGAGTGGCTTGTTGGACGCTGTTTGTATTGCCCACACTCCGTGGCTGCGGGTTCACTTTCTTGGTGGCGTGAAACCACGAAGCCGGAAGCCTAAAGCCGTCTTCTCTGCTGAAGTTACATTCGTTCTCAGGATTTTCAGTCCCATTTCAGGATTTTCTTCCATAAATGTTGGTTTCCTTAGCAGCATAAGTACGCTGTTGAAATCAATATCGCAGCCACATTTTCGTATTGTTCCGCTACCGCAGATTAAACACTTCGTTTTAGACGCATGTGGCATTCGTGTTTCTTCGTATATTCTTTAAGAGTTCTTTCCGTTTCACCTATATATCCACTGCCGCAGCCACACGGCGAAACATCAACCACAGCCTGGTAATTAAAAGCTTGAGCCATCAGCTACGCTCCCTGTGAAAACAAAATAGCGACCACCAACATTTCAACATATCTTTCACAATAACGATTCGAAAAACCAACAGCTACGTGGGCCCAAATAAAGCGTAGTTCCATAGGGTTTTCACCTAGGGAAACATATAGGTAATGGTAGTCGCTGAGATGAACTAGTTGAAACCAAAGATTCAAATCGGTCATGATTAGAAATTCGGAATTAAATATCCACAAATTCCATGTATACGGAACTGAAGATATTTCCATTCAGCGCAGGCAGTACGGTTGTAGAATAGCGGCAAATTTGAAACCTAGATAGGCGCTGGATATCGAGAATAGTCAAAGCAAATCCACAAGCTATACTGGCTTTAGTGACATCAGATTCTAAGGTGTGAGGCAGAATGCATAGCCCCCTTCGTCGTCTTTCGGTTCCTCCCGTCCTAATGTTTCTTATGCTTTATGTGAATCGCTTTAGGTGAATTGACGTCTCTCCCATCAACAGAAAAACGGCTGTTTCCTTTGATCCACGCCTCTAATAGGACGGATGTGTCGACTAAATGTAATACGCCACAGATGTCGGTTAAAATATTCATCAACAATGACAGCATGTAAGGCTACGATATATACTGTACACTACACTCCTGGAAATTGAAATAAGAACACCGTGAATTCATTGTCCCAGGAAGGGGAAACTTTATTGACACATTCCTGGAGTCAGATACATCACATGATCACACTGACAGAACCACAGGCACATAGACACAGGCAACAGAGCATGCACAATGTCGGCACTAGTACAGTGTATATCCACCTTTCGCAGCAATGCAGGCTGCTATTCTCCCATGGAGACGATCGTAGAGATGCTGGATGTAGTCCTGTGGAACGGCTTGCCATGCCATTTCCACCTGGCGCCTCAGTTGGACCAGCGTTCGTGCTGGACGTGCAGACCGCGTGAGACGACGCTTCATCCAGTCCCAAACATGCTCAATGGGGGACATATCCGGAGATCTTGCTGGCCAGGGTAGTTGACTTACACCTTCTAGAGCACGTTGGGTGGCACGGGATACATGCGGACGTGCATTGTCCTGTTGGAACAGCAAGTTCCCTTGCCGGTCTAGGAATGGTAGAACGATGGGTCAGATGACGGTTTGGATGTACCGTGCACTATTCAGTGTCCCCTCGACGATCACCAGTGGTGTACGGCCAGTGTAGGAGATCGCTCCCCACACCATGATGCCGGGTGTTGGCCCTGTGTGCCTCGGTCGTATGCAGTCCTGATTGTGGCGCTCACCTGCACGGCGCCAAACACGCATACGACCATCATTGGCACCAAGGCAGAAGCGACTCTCATCGCTGTAGACGACACGTCTCCATTGGTCCCTCCATTCACGCCTGTCGCGACACCACTGGAGGCGGGCTGCACGATGTTGGGGCGTGAGCGGAAGACGGCCTAACGGTGTGCGGGACCGTAGCCCAGCTTCATGGAGACGGTTGCGAATGGTCCTCGCCGATACCCCAGGAGCAACAGTGTCCCTAATTTGCTGGGAAGTGGCGGTGCGGTCCCCTACGGCACTGCGTAGGATCCTACGGTCTTGGCGTGCATCCGTGCGTCGCTGCGGTCCGGTCCCAGGTCGACGGGCACGTGCACCTTCCGCCGACCACTGACGACAACATCGATGTACTGTGGAGACCTCACGCCCCACGTGTTGAGCAGTTCGGCGGTACGTCCACCCGGCCTCCCGCATGCCCACTATACGCCCTCGCTCAAAGTCCGTCAACTGCACATACGGTTGACGTCCACGCTGTCGCGGCATGCTACCAGTGTTAAAGACTGCGATGGAGCTCCATATGCCACGGCAAACTGGCTGACACTGACGGCGGCGGTGCACAAATGCTGCGCAGCTAGCGCCATTCGACGGCCAACACCGCGGTTCCTGGTGTGTCCGCTGTGCCGTGCGTGTGATCATTGCTTGTACAGCCCTCTCGCAGTGTCCGGAGCAAGTATGGTGGGTCTGACACACCGGTGTCAATGTGTTCTTTTTTCCATTTCCTGGAGTGTATATACACTACAAACAGAGCCAACGGGCTCACTATCTCTTCTAGCCTCTCGGTTTGCTGCGGACTTGCACGATGGTGCTCAAGCACCTTCCTCTCGAGGTCTCAGTTTGCAGTCTTTGCTGTCAGCAGAGTCTTTGCAAGGTATTCGCAGTGTATCGATCTCAGGACGCAAGTCCCCACTACTCTGTGGAGGCAGTCTCCAGGAACAGATGTCGGCTGGAGCACGCGTCGTTGCACTTTTACTACTGTAGGGTCCCGTTATTCCAACCCTCGGATTTAAGTCTGTCAGCTACTGTAAGCCACAAAGTGAGTTGGCTCACCGCTAATAACATCTCTACCAACTTGTAATAAATCTAAAGGGAAAAGGAGATGAGGCCGATACTGGGAGAAAGTGGAGAATCATTGTGTTGCCGCTGCAGAACCCATGTATTTATAAATATTTATAAAAGGGCAGGTCGAAGGAAAGAGAGAGCAGATACAAGACGTCTCTCTCTTTCTCTCTGACTACTCACTTACAAAGGGTATGTGCCGGAGAAGAAAGCAATCCTGTAGAACTGACGCCAGCCGCAATCGACATCGAAATAATTCGACGATGAAAGTTGAAAATTGTCAATAATGTATGTAGGAATTTCAAGCGAAGTCCTATCTCTCTAGATACTGCGCAGGTTGTCCTAGGTCCAAGTAAACCTTTCGAGGTCAGCATGTAATCGAGAGAGTTACGAACTGTGACATAAATTTTCTCCCTTCTTCGCAATTTACTTGGCAGGTAAAACCGTTTCCTGACCGCTCTCCTCCCACTTAAGACAGAAAGTGAGACAAAAAACTAAATTAATAAAAAACAGTGTACTTTATCCTAAATACACTCTAAAACAAATAAGCCGACGAACCACGAAGAAATTTTTCCGAATTGGACGGAAACTGTTAGAAATTATGCATATGTACAACCAACAAATAATTACAGTTCCAGAAAATTTGCATGATTTATGCAAGAGAAAGAGCTTCACAAATTGAGCAAGTCAGTAACGCGTTGATCCACCTTTGGCTCTTGTGGAAGCAGTTTTTCGGCTTGACATTGATTGACAGAGTTGATGAGTGCCCTCCTGAAGGATAACGTACCGAATTTTGTCCAATTGGAGCGTTAGATCGTCAAAACCCCGAGCTGGTTGGAGAGCATTGTCCATAGCGCTCCAGATGTTCTCAACTGTGGAGAGATACTGCAGTCTTGCTGGCCGAGGCAGGGTTTGGCAAGCACGGAGAAAGCAGTTGAAATTCACGCTGTGTGCGGGCGGACATTAGCTAGCTATACAGGGTGGTCCATTGATAGCGACCGGGCCAAATATCTCACGAAATAAGCATGAAACGAAAAAAACTACAAATAACGAAACTCGTCCAGCTTGAAGGGGGGAAACCAGATGGCGCTATGGTTGGCCCGCTAGATGGCGCTGCCATAGCTCAAACAGATATCAACTGCGTTTTTTTTAAATAGGAACCCCAATTTTTTATTACGTATTCGTGTAGTACGTAAAGAAATATGAATGTTGTAGTTGGACCACTTTTTTCGTGCTGCAATACTCACAAACGTACGTGACATTCCGCCAGTGCGGACGGTATTTGCTTCGTCATACATTACCCCTGTTAAAATGGACCGTTTACCAATTGCGGAAAAGGTCGGTATCGTGTTGATGTATGGCTATTGTGATCAAAATGCCCAACGGGCGTGTGCTATGTATGCTGCTCGGTATCCTGGACGACATCATCCAAGTGTCAGGGCCGTTCGCCGGAGACTTACGTTATTTCAGGAAACAGGAAGTGTTCAGCCACATGTCAAACGTCAACCACGACCTGCAACAAATGATAATGCCCAAGTAGGTGTTTTAACTGCTGTCGCGGCTAATCCGCACATCAATAGCAAGCAAATTGCGCGAGAATCGGGAATGTGAAAAACGTCGGTGTTGAGAATGCTGCATCAACATCGATTGCACCCGTACCATATTTCTATGCACCAGGAATTGCTTGGCGACGACTTTGAACGTCGTGTACAGTTCTGCCACTGGACACAAGAGAAATTACGGGACGATGACAGATTTTTTGCACGCGTTCTATTTAGCGACGAAGCGTCATTCACCGACAGCGGTAACGTAAACCGGCATAACGTGCACTATTGGGCAACGGAAAATCCACGATGGCTGCAACAAGTGGAACATCAGCGACCTTGGCGGGTTAATGTATGGTGCGGCATTATGGGAGGAAGGATAATTGGCCCCCAATTTTATCGATGGATCGATGGCAATCTAAATGGTGCAATGTATGCTGATTTCCTACGTAATGTTCTACCGATGTTACTACAAGATGTTTCACTGCATGACAGAATGGCGATGTAATTCCAATATGATGGATGTTCGGCACATAGCTCGCGTGCGGTTGAAGCGGTATTGAATAGCGTATTTCATGACAGGTAGATTGGTCGTCGAAGCACCATACCATGACCCGCACGTTGACCGGATCTGACGTCCCCGGATTTCTTTCTGTGGGGAAAGTTGAAGGATATTTGCTATCGTGCTCCACCGACAACGCCTGACACCATGCGTCACCGCATTGTCAATGCAAGTGCGAACATTACAGAAGGCGAAGTACTCGCTGTTGAGAGAAATGTCGTTACCCGTATTGCCAAATGCATTGAGGTTGACGGACATCATTTTGAGCATTTGTTGCATTAATGTGGTATTTACAGGTAACCACGCTGTAACAGCATGCGTTCTCAGAAATGATAAGTTCACAAAGGTACATGTATCACCGAAATAAAATGTTCAAACGTACCTACGTTCTGTATTTTAATTTAAAAAAACTACCTGTTACCAACTGTTCGTCTAAAATTGTGAGCCATATGTTTGTGACTACTACAGCGCCATCTATCACAAAGTGAAAAAAGTGGTCCAACTAAAACAGTCATATTTCTTTACGTACTACACGAATATGTAATAAAAAATGGGGGTTCCTATTTAAAATAAAAGGCAGTTGATACCCGTTTGACCTATGGCAGCGACATCTAGCGGGCCAACCATAGCGCATCTGGTTTCCCCCTTCAAGCTAGACAAGTTTCTTTCTTTGTAGTTTATTCGTTTGACTCTTATTTCGTGAGATATTTGGCCCGGTCACGATCAATGGACCACTCTGTCTTGTAAGCCCAGGATGGATCGCCATGAAGGGCAACAAAACGGGGCTTAGCATATCGTCGACGAATGACAACCAAATGGGTCCTGCTATGAAAAGAAATCCTCACTCTAGGTTGACAGGCCGTATGGCGGGCAACAGTCAAGTTGTTATCCCACCGTTGTCCGCGGCGAGGCGGCTCCAGACACTCCTTCGATCTGGAATCACATAGACTGGAGTAGGACTGTCTTCAGTGATGAGTCCCGTTTCGAACTGAACCCCTATTACCAGCGAAGATGCGTCTGGAGACGCTGTGAACGGGTGTGAGATACCAGCTTGATTGTAGCCCACCATATGGCACAACAACTGGGAGTGATGATCTGGGGTCCATTTCAAAGCAGGACCCCTTTGATTGTCATCCGGGGCACTCTTACAGCGCGCAACGTTACATCGACGATATTCCACGCCACGTTTTGTTGTGTTTCGTGGCACGCCATCCTGAGATTAAGGAAGATAATGCTAGCCCTCACACCTCTTCTCTTTCTGCTTGTCAATCTCTTTCTTGGCCAGCAACGTCGCCAGATCACTCCCCAACTGAGAAAGTTTGGAGCATTATGGGCTGGATCCTCCAACCAGCTCGGGATTTCGACGATCTAATGCTTCAATTGGACATAATTGTCTCGGAGGAGGACATTCAGCTATACTGTCAATAAATGCCAAGCCGAATAGGTGCTTGCTTAATGGCCAGGTGTCGACCGACACGTTATTAACTTACTCCATTTGTGAAGCTCTTTTTCTTAAACAAATCATACAGTTTTCCTGAAAATTGTAATAATTTGTTTTCATTTATACATTACTGGCCATTAAAATTGCTGCACCAAGAACAAATGTAGATGATAAACGGGTATTCATTGGACAAAGTATTATACTAGAACTGACATGTGATTACATTTTCACGCAATTTGGGTGCATATATCCTGAGAAATCAGCACCCAGAACAACCACCTCTGGCCGTAATAAGGGACTTGATACGCCTGCGCATTGAGTCAAACAGAGCTTGGATGGCGTGTACAGGTACAGCTGCCCATGCAGCTTCAGCACGATACCACAGTTCATCAACAGTAGTGACTGGCGTATTGTGACGAGCCAGTTGCTCCGCCACCATTGACCAGACGTTTTCAATTGGTGAGAGAGCTGGACAATGTGCTGGCCAGGGCAGCAGTCGAACATTTTCTGTATCCAGAAAGGCCCATACAGGACCTGCAACATGCGGTCGTGCATTATCCTGCTGAAATGTAGAGTTTCGCAGGGATCGAATGAAGGTTAGAGCCACGGGCCGTAACACATCTCAAATCTAACGTCCACTGTTCAAAGTGCTGTCAATGCAAACAAGAGGTAACCGAGACGTGTAACCAATGGCACCCCATACCATCACGCTGGGTGATACACCAGTATGGCGATGACGAACACACGCTTCCAATATGCGTTCACCGCAATGTCGCCAAACACGGATGCGACCATCATGATGCCGTAAACAGAACCTGGATTCATCCGAAAAAACGACGTTTTGCCATTCGTGTACCCAGGTTTGTCGTTGAGTACACCATCGCAGGCGCCCCTGTCTGTGATGCAGCGTCAAGGGTAACTGCAGTCATGGTCCCCGAGCTAATAGTCCATGCTGCTGCAAACGTCGTCGAACTCTTCGTGCAGATGGTTGTTGTCTTGCAAACGTCCCCATCTGTTGACTCCGGGATCGAGACGTGGCTGCACGATCCGTTACAGACATCTGGATAAGATGGCGGTCATCTCGACTGCTGATGATACGAGGCTGTTGGGATCCAGCATGGCGTTCCGTATTACCCTCCTGAACCCACCGATTCCATATTCTGCTAACAGTCATTAAATCTCGAGCAACGCGAGGAGCAATGTCGCGATACGATAAACCGCAATTGCGATTGGCTACAATCCGACTTTTATCAAAGTCGGAAACGTGATGATACGCATTTCTCCTCCTTACACGAGGCATCACAACAACGTTTCACCAGGCAACGCCGTCAACTGCTGTTTGTGTATGAGAAATCGGTTGGAAACTTTCCTCATGTCAGCACGTTGTAGGTGTCGCCCCCGGCGCCAACCTTGTGTGAATGCTCTGAAAAGCTAATCATTTGCATATCACAGCATGTTCTTCCTGTCGGTTAAATTTCGCGTCTGTAGCACGTCATCTTGGTGGTGTAGAAATTTTAGTGGCCAGTAGTATATGTACATCACATCCACCAATTAACGTCCCATTCAGATAACTCTTTCGTGGCGCGAGATCTTTTTCTCTTCTTCCTCTTAGATTGTTCTCTGGTGAAGGTAAATATAATATAAAAGCTTTCCTCTGAACTACCCACACATGAAAAATCTTTTCGTCCCTGCATCAGTGCATATAGCAACTACTCGACCCTACCCATGGTATATTTCAATTAAATACAAAACCATACTATTTCTTATGAGAATATATATTTAGCAAGCGAGACAATCGTTTACGCTCAGGATAAACAAAAATTAAAAATAATTATAAAGCTGAATAACGTCGCAAAAAGTTAAATATGATCGAACATTGTACTGCAAGACGAAACAAGAAAGATTAAATACTTTGATAGGTTTAGGTAAGGTTGAATACCCACGTAAAAATGTCAGCTGCGAATAAAACGTTCGTGTTTAGACATATAAATTCTTGTCTTTCTGAAATCATCAGATTTTCACGGACGGTTTTGCCTCCATAGCGAATTTTGTTTTATGGGCTTTAGGCCGCGATCCAAAGCACGTTTCTGTGCCCTGCGTTTCGTATCGTAATTCTGGGCACATCTTCAGAAACTATGCAGACCCATACAGCAGTTTCAAAGCTCACCAAGTCGAGCTGTTTAAACGTATCCGTGCAACAACTGAGTCGTGACGTCGTCACATCGCTGGCTAATATCGCATAATCGTGCGTACGTATATTATAGAGCTTGCCGCGAGGATGATTTGGCGCTGTTTGCTATGTTTAGCACTAGCGCCCAAAAAATTGTCGCTTTCCATTCCTCCACTTATTCTGTTGCAGATATTTTTCTACTTCTGAAGCATTCTTTTCTGTTAAAATAGTCTTTTCTGATCGAGCTGCTTTTGTACTCTTGAACAATTCAAATTATTCAAGTTGTAGGCCTCTGCTGCTAAATAAACCAAAGAGCGCTAACTATTCCCCCACATAAGCTGCAAAACAGTTGAGCTTGGTGAGTTTCTTTAAGTTTGAAACTGATTTCTGGGACTTGAGAGCCTCTGATGGTGTTTCCAGGAGTAGGGGTCGCAACGCCAAATACCCGTGGGAATAAAAGATAATGAGTTTTTCCGTTTTTTCTGCGCGAACTGTCCATTATTTTAGAAAAATATTTCGTGCCCTTTTCTTTTCTGCATACATTTACTCACCTACATTTCATGTTTACTCTGCGAATCACTATAAACTGCGTGGCAGAGGATATCTTTTATTGATTCATACATTGAAGTCTGCCCCTGTTTCCTTCGTGCATGGAGCGTGTGAAGGATAAATGCTTCTCGGCCTCTGTGCAAACCTGATTGCACCTACACGCTCTCTAGAGGACAGTTACGTATCGGGCTCAATATCCTTGGTTTCTGCGCTGAAAGAGGGGTCTTGGAGTTTATCAGGCACGTACCTGAGAAAAGTACGGCGTCTTCGAGTTAAGTGAGTTATGATTTTTCAACATTTCGTTACACTCTCTCACCAGTCAAACAAGCATCGGAGTATTCTCGCGAACCTCCTCTCGTTGGTAGTACGGGTACTGTCAAACCGGATAATCGTGCCTGACTCTGAGTAGGGCGTAAGAAATTTTTGAACTATTTTGAAAGAAGTACGCTCAGCTTTTGTTAGACAGATCAGGAAGGCAGTGAATACGTCAGGGTAATTCGACATCAGCTTTGCTAACTCTTGCTCACCGTCAATGATTGTTCCCCGTGTTTTATGTTCCGTTTTATATAAATGTTCTGAGTTTTCTTCTTGACACCCGTCTCACTAAGTTACAGAACGGGCGCTGAAAACCTTGCTGTCGTGCGCCCACGAACCCCTCTACTACTACTACTACGACTACTTGCTCACCGGACATTTTTTGTGACTGGGTTATTTTTCGCACAATATTCTGTACGCCACTCACGACGGATGGTTCGTCATGGCCTTCACCGAAACACTTGCTCACATCTAGTCCCTGTCATATTCAACTGCTGATTAATATTTCTGTTTGGTAAAGGAGGTAAATGATTCGCCCATCTTTGCTCCAGAATAATTTCCAAAACTCTTATTTCATTATTTTTAACGTAGCAAAAGACTTCACTGAACTGAACGATTTTACTATTTTGCCCACTTTTCCTGCCCATTTTAATTTTTCCTCCTTTTCCAGAGGTACTTTGTCCTCTGGGACTTTACCCCGGTAGTCGCAGCCTACTTGCCCACCTGCTGTTATCGCTATATGTATAACTGTTTTCCGCGCATACTCTTAGAGTAAACAACGTATCGGGACGTGACGCAGTTCTCAACAATACACGTGTCTCTCCAGTGGACGACGCCATTGCATAGCATCAGCTTGAGACGAGACGACTGGCGAGAAATATGAATGCAGCCATCCCCAGTCAGCAAAATCTTATGAAAAGCATGAAACGCAGTAAGACCGTGCAGCATCGATAGCTGTCAGAATGTAAGCCATCTGAGATCTACCAATCCACGGCTCCCAAAACACAAGCGTCAATCCAACGGCAGCTTTCTGCGGATGCATGCCCTAAATTCACACAGGAATGTATATTTAATGATCATGGAGATCTTCGACATTACAGTTGAGTTGAGTATGATTTGATTTTGCAATCAATCATTCACATTTGTTTGAGTCAGTTTATGTTGGAAAACCAGAATTTAAAAATACTGTAATTACAGGAAAAACACAATAATAAAAATTACATATTCTCCTCTGAAGTTCCTGCGCTAAGTGGTCTTTGCTTCCGCTCGTATAAGACATTGGTCGACAGTCGAGTATGACACCGCGGCCAAGCACTGAATACACTACTGGCCATTAAAATTGCTACACCAAGAATAAATGCAGATGATAAACGGGTATTCATTGGGCAAATATATTATACTAGAACTGACATGTGATTACATTTTCACGCAATTTGGGTGCATAGATCCTGAGAAATCAGTACCCAGAACAACCACCTCTGGCCGTAATAACCGCCTTGATACGCCTTGGCATTGGGTCAAACAGAGATGGCGTGTACACGTACAGCTGCCCCTGCAGTTTCAACACGATACCACAGTTCATCAAGAGTAGTGACTGGCGTATTCTGACGAGCCAGTTGATCGGCCACCATTGACCAGACGTTTTCAGTTGGTGAGAGATCTGGAGTATGTGGTGGCCAGGGCAGCAGCCGAACCTTTTCTGTATCCAGAAAGGCCCGTACAGGACCTGTAACATGCGGTCTTGCATTATCCTGCTGAAATGTAGGGTCTCGCAGGGATCGAATGAAGGGTAGAGCCACGAGTCGTAACACATCTGAAATGTAACGTCCACTGTTCAAAGTGCCGTCAATGCGAACAAGAGTGACCGAGACGTAACCAATGGCACCCCATACCATCATGCCGGGTGATACGCCAGTATGGCGATGACGAATACGCGCTTCCAAAGTGTGTTCACCGCGATTTTGCCAAACACCGATGCGACCATAATGATGCTGTAAACAGAAACCTGGATTCATCCAAAAAAATGACGTTTTGCCATTCGTACACTATCGCAAGCGCTCCTGTCTGTGACGCAGCGTCAAAGGTAACCGCAGCCATGGTCTCCGACCTGATAGTCCATGCTACTGCAAACGTCGTCGAACTGTTCTTGCAGATGGTTGTTGTCTTGCAAACGTCCCAATCTGTTGACTCAGGGATCTTGACGTGGCTGCATGATCCTTTACAGCCATGCGGATAAGATGCCTGTCATCTCGACTGCTAGTGATACGAGGCCGTTGGGATCCAGCACGGCGTTCCGTATTACCCTCCTGAACCCACCGATTCCATATTCTGCTAACAATCACTGGACCTCGACCAACGCGAGCAGCAATGTCGCGATATGATAAACTGCGATAGACTACAATCCGGCCTTTACCAAAGTCGGAAACGTGATGGTACGCATTTCTCCTCCTTACGCGAGGCATCACAACAACGTTTCACCAGGCAACGCCGGTCAACTGCTGTTTCTGTATGAGAAATCGGTTGGAAAGTTTCCTCACGTCAGCATGTTGTAGGTGTCGCCACCGGCGCCAACCTTGTGTGAATGGTCTGAAAAGCTAATCATTTGCATATCACAGCATCTTCTTCCTGCCTGGTTTAATTTCACGTATGTAGCACGCCATCTTCGTGGTGTAGCCGTACTGTAGTATTTACAGTTTCCTCTGAGAAGGCTGTCGGAGCAGTGGATGCATGAGCAGATGTTTCGATGGAAATTGAAAGACTGTGTATGACTTTGGACTGATATGTGTTTGTAATCGCTGCGAATCTTGGATTTCAATACTGTTTGCAAAGAGTAGCAGTAAATTTAAACCATTTCAGAATCTGTTATATATCACTTTTCCGTGGTCTTTAACTTCGCGCTTTACGTATATGTAGACGCATTGGATACAACACGGTGTGCTAGCTGAAGTTGATTGAATAATGGGCATATTTTTACATCAGAGTGATCCCCAGGCCAACTACTATTATTTTAATATAGGTAACAAATTGAATGATCGATTTCACTGATTTTTTTGCGTTTTTTACCTCTTTTCGCCTGCTGGTGTGGCCGGGCGGTTCTAGGCGCTTCAGTCTGGAACCGCGTGACCGCTACGGTCGCAGTTCGAATCCTACCTCGGGCATGGATGTGTGTGATGTCCTTAGGTTAGTTAGGTTTAAGTAGTTCTAACAAGGGAACCTCCCCATCGCACCCCCCTCAGATTCAGTTATAAGTTGGCACAGTCGATAGGCCTTGAAAAACTGAACACAGATCAATCGAGAAAACAGGAAGAAATTGTGTGGAACTATGAAAAAATAAGCAAAATATACAAACTAAGCAGTCCATAGGAAACATAGGCAACATCAAGGTCAATGCGAGCGCAAGAGCGCCGTGGTCCCGTGGTTAGCGTCAGCAGCTGTGGAACGAGAGATCCTTGTTTCAAGTAACCGGCACGGTAGCTCAGCGTGTTCGGTCAGAGGGTAACGTGCCCTCTGTAGTAAAAAAACTGAGTTAACAGATCAACAACGAACTTAAATGGATGTCTTGCGACGTCCGCCCCGAGCAGATGCAACGAACTAAAGCGAGCAAAATGAAAATTAAAAAAATAAAATAAAAAAAAATAAAAGTCTTCTCTCGGGTGAAATTTTTTTTTATTTTCAGACAATTATCAGAGTTCAGGATCTCACCTGCGCAAAATTCCAGGACATGTTCAGATTTGCTTGGACATATGCAGGATTTGACGGTCTACACACGGAAAAATTTGAAAACCTTAAAAACACATGTTTTGACAGAGCACAGAGAAAACTGTGCGACTGTGAAACTGTTGCATTCATTTGTTGAAGTTTATGTGACACACTCTTATGTTTTCATCAATTTTTTGGAAGTGATTATCAGATCCACAAGAAAACCTAAATCGGGCAAGGTAGAAGAATCTTTTTACCCATTCGCCAAGTGTGCAAGTTAGGTGGGTCGACAACATATTCCTGTCATGTGACGCACATGCCGTCACCAGTGTCGTGTATAATATATCAGACGTGTTTTCCTGTGGAGGAATCGGTTGACCTATGACCTTGCGATCAAATGTTGTCGGTTCCCATTGGAGAGGCACGTCCTTTCGTCTACTAATCGCACGGTTTTGCGGTGCGGTCGCAAAACACAGACACTAAACTTACTACAGTGAACAGAGACGTCAATGAACGTACGGGCGGATCATAACTTTGCGAAAGTAAAGAAAGTAAAATTTTTAGTCGAGGTAAGACTTGAACCAAGGACCTCTCGCTTTGCAGCTGTTCACGCTAACCACGGGACCACGGCGCGCCTGTGCTCATATCATCCTTGATGTTGCCTATGTTGCCCATGGACTACTCAGTTAGTATATTTTGCTTATTTTTTCATAGTTTCGCACAACTTCTTCCTGTTTTCTCGATTGATCTGTGTTCAGTTTTTTGAAGGCCTATCCACGGTGCCAAATTATAACTAAATCTGAGGGGGGTGCGATGGGGAGGTTCCCTTGTAAGTTCTAGGGGACTGATGACCTCCGATGTTAAGTCCCATAGTGCTCAGAGCCATTACCTCTTTTCGTTTTTTTCCTTTTTTGCGCCAGGTGCCCCGCATCCTCTGCGGCCAGGGACAATGCCCTGGTTGCCCAAGGCCAGGTACGCCCCTGTTGTGTTCTCTTCTCGTCTGAGCTGTTTAGCGTCCACGTTTCGTTCAAGGCTGCTCTCCAGACAAACACCTTCAGCATGGATTTTCTAACACTTAAATTTTTATTTGAAGTTAACAGATGTATTTTTTCATAAATGTTCTCCTTGCTTTTGCAAATAGGCATTTAATATCCGTCTCCTTCTACCATCTTCAGTATTTTTGCTCTCCTAGCAAGACTCCTCTAGTAATGTCGTGTAATTATTCTCGTCGTGCTTTTCGAACACCAAAATGTTAGCAACAAGTTACTGATTTCCATTGAGCCAAGAAATAGGTCACAGCATGTGCTATAGCCTTATTTCGCTGGACGTAACTGATTCGTATGATTCCGTAAGTATTGTGAATTTCTGTACTGAAGAACGGAATCACTAGTACATCGATAAGTAGGCATAAACATTTATTTATTGGTGTAGGAGACGTAGACCGTAGGTCCCTCCTATTTAGAAGAAGGCGCCGGCCGTCGGCCAGACTCGCGAGCTATCGGAGAGGCGTGGACCGACCCTCGGGCCGGCCGCACGCTTAATCCCCACAGCTGAGGGAAGCGCGGCGTGCATTATGCCGCTCTGCGGAAAGCAATTTCATTCAGCGAACGGCATTAGCGGCGGTCAGTGTGCGGCCGCTTCGACTGCGCTAGAACGACGACCACAGATGGGGCGAACGGAAATGGGTTTTCCAAACCGCTGTTGCCATCAGATTCGTTACCAGTTTCATTCATAATGTTCGCCGAAATAAGCGACACAATAGCTCTAGTCACTACCTATCAGCAATGAGACAGCCCCGTCGTTACCGTTTCACTGTTTTTAACGATTGCATCTAACATACAGTTAAAATAAGGGTGACTGTTTTCCTTTTTTCCTTTTTAGATTCATTATAACGTAACACACTTTTGCACGATAGTATTTAGAATAGCGCTTTTAATGGAAATGCCGTGTGGCTAGGGCCCCCCGTCGGATAGATCGTTCGCCTGGTGCAAGTCTTCCGAGTTGACACCACTTGGGCGACTTGCGTGTCGATGGGGATGAAATAACGATAAGGACAACACAACACCCAGTCCCTGAGCGGAGAAAATCTCCGACCTAACCGGGAATCGAGTCTGGGCCGTTAGGTATGACATTCCGTCGCGCTGACGACTCAGCTACCAGGGGCTGACAGCGCTTTTAATAATTTAAGTAAATTTACACACGGCGAAAGCAAGAGCCTTGTCGTCGAGGTACAAATAATGGTTCAGCTAACAACGACTTAACACCAAAAGAGAGCGAACTGGAAACCCTTACCTGCGATTCATACTCGAAGATATTGTTAAGATGTTGGCGATAAGTTATTCGAGACCAGCAGAACTGTGCAGCGCTATACTCAATAAGGCCTTCAGTCACTATGCCTCTTGACTACCAAAGTAAACAATAGATGAAGAAGCAAACGTATCACACATATTTCCTACGCAAGTTTTCATTTGAACTCGTCACAGCTCGCAGCTTGCGCAAATACTGATGTACACCCAAGAGGTCGCGACACTAACATTACTTTATCAGCTCACAAACTCAGAAACTACTTAGTTATTACATCCCGTCCGAGCACATTTTTAAGTGTTTCTCCTGATTCACTCTCAATCTACATTACACGTATGTTACCGACGTCGTTCAGCAGTTTTGCGAACTTTGCTCTATGGCACAGACGACACTCATACTACCTCGTGCCATTCTGTTACGAAAACAGGCGTTATTAGCGTGTGCCTAACGTCTTCTTCCTTGGAGATGTGATATTTATGTCGATTAAGTTTCCCGCACGCGAAACAACGCCAGTGTACTTTCCACTATAAAGCTGAAATACCAGTCTACGTGTAAGGTATGGAGATAATTCCATGAATACATGGACCTTACATGTCAGCAGGGGACTGTTCAAGCTGGTGAAGGTTCCGTAATTGTGTTGGGCGTGTGCCATTGGAATGATATGGGCAACTTGATACACGTCCTGACAGCCTCGGCCGGACATTAGTGGACAGTATTCGCAGAGTATTAGCACGGCCTAGCACAGAGTGCTATGACAGCAGTTAGTAGTGATCCACAAATTGTGTGTCAAAGTTGCATGAACATTATATATAGCAAAAGACTCGGATTTATGTTGCATGTCGCCCATCGATTGCGACACCATTGTTATTTCAAAGTTAAGTGTTGCCAATCGCCTTTAGTGAAATACACTATTGGACATTAAAACTGCTACACCACCAAGATGAAGTGCTGCAGACGCGAAATTTACCCGACAAGAAGAAGATGCTGTGATATGCAAATGATTAGCTTTACAGAGCATTCACACAAGGTTGGCGCCTGTGGCGACACCTACAACGTGCTGACATAAGGAAAGTTTCGAACCGATTTCTCATACACAAACAGGCAGTTGACCGGCTTTGCCTGGTGAAACGTTGTTGTGATGCTCGTGTAAGGAGGAGAAATGAATACCATCACGTTTCCGACTTTGATAAAGGTCGGATTGTAGACTATCGCGATTGCGGTTTATCGTATCGCGACATTGCTGCTCGCGTTGGTCGAGATCCAATGACTGTTAGCAGAATATGGAATCAGTGGGTTCAGGAGGGTAATACGGAACGCCGTGCTGGATCCCAACGGCCTCGTATCACTAGCAGTCGAGATGACAGGCATCTTATCTGCATGGCTGTAAAGGATCGTGCAGCCACGTCTCGATCCCTGAGTCAACAGACAACAACCATCTGCACGAACAGTTCGACGACGTTTACAGCAGCAGGGACTATCAGCTCGGAGACCATCGCTGCGGTTACCCTTGACGCTGCATCACAGACGGGAGCGCCTGCGATGGTGTACTCAACGACGAACCTAGGTGCATGAATGGCAAAACGTCATTTTTTCGGATGAATCCAGGTTCTGTTTACCGCATCATGATGGTCCCATCCGTGTTTGGCGACATCATGGTGAACGCACTTTGGAAGCGTGTATTCGTCATCTCCATACTGTCGTATCACCCGGCGTGATGGTATGGGATGCCATTGGTTACACGTCTCGGTCACCTCTTGTTCGCACTGACGGCACTTTGAACAGTAGACGTTACATTTCAGATGTGTTACGACCCGTGGCTCTACCCTTCATTCGATCCCTGCGAGGTATGTTTGAAATTTATTAGGATAACGGTTTTAAAATGTGAATTCGTTTATATCAAAACATTGAAATTTTTAGATATGTATGGGCTTTTCTTTTGTTTTTGCGTAAGGAACCCTTCCTCGTAGCACATAACGTGCGCCTGGAACCTGTCGTAAAATTTCATTTAAATTATATTGACGCGTAATCTGATGCAGTTCAAGGCAATTTCATTCGAAATGTGGCAACAGAATTCGTGAAAACATCGGCGTAACGCGGCGGGAGCGGTTGGCCCACGTGGTCGATTATCACGGCCGTAGTTCTCCGGCGACACATCACGCGAGGGTTCCAGCCCAAAACAGCTCGTAGTTTCCATTCTCAGGTCCGTGTTGAATGGATTCCGTTTTCCAGGGCTTGCGTGTGCGGCAACTATTACAGCGAGAGTTAGCCCCATTACACAGTAAAAAGTAAAGAACTGTGCCTCCCTATTCTTCACGGAGGCTTGTCGTCCAACACTTACCTGAATGGACACGATATCCATGATATCGTAAAGTTCATTGATATGCTGTTTAACGGTGCCTTAGCCGAAACACCGTCTTACACATCTCAGTTCAAAGGGAAACTGGAGACCGAAGTCCACCAGCTAATTAGAAGAGTAGTCGCAGATAATTTAGTGCTTAGGATGACTAGCAGAGGCGTACGTGTTTCTTTAGAATGAGCTAAACGACAGGGAAAAATGTGGATTAGGATTGTTGTGTTAGTACCATCCTTCAGGTCGAAGATTACTAAGCGGACAGCATACCGTAATGGCATATTTAATAACCAGCTGTATGTGTAGGAGAGTCTTAAAACGATCCAATAACCGACCTTAGGAAATTAGGTTGGACGTATAGGTCAACTGACAGTAACTCGTTGCATTAGCAGTTTACTAAGCGCCGCAGTGCTCTTTTATGATGCATCTCCGGTTGTTTGCTGAGAATTCAGCGGTGTATGGGAAGGCGTCGTCCTTCATTGTCTGTAGGGGAATATGACATGACAGAATTTCTGTTTGGTGCGAGGAATGTCAGCTGGCTCTGAATGTAGAAAAATGAAAATCAATGCGTATGAGTAATAAAAACAAACCCGTAATGTTCGAATACAGCATTGACACAGTCACGTCGTTTAAATATCTGAGTGTAACGCTGCAAAGCCATATGAAATGGAACGTGGATGTGAAGATTGTGATAGGAAAGAGGAATGGTCGGCTTCAGTCTATGCGGTGAATTTTGAGAAAGATTCGTTTATCTGTAAAGGAGTCTGCATGTAGCACACTAGTGCCACCTAGTCCTGAATACAGCTAGAGAGTTTGGGATCCGTATCAGCTCGGATTAAATAAAGACACTGGAGCAATCCAGAGACTGTTGCTACATTTGTGACCAGTAGTTTCGAAAAACGCGCAAGTATTACGGAGATGCTTCGGGAACTCAAATGGGAATCCCTGTAGGGAAAGCGACGTACTTTTCGAGAAACACTATTGAGAACATTTAGAAAACCGGCATTTGAAGCTGGCTGCAGAACAATTCTACTGCCGATAACACACGAAAGGACAACGAAGATAAGATAAGAAAAATTAGGGCTCATACGGATGCATACAGACAGTCGTTGAACCGTCGCTCTATTTGGGAATGGAACAGGAAAGGAAACTATGAATAGTGGTACAGGGTACCCTCCGCCACGCGCCGTACGGTGCCTTGCGCAGTATGTAATTGAGGGAAATTGAGGACACACAAAAAAGGACAACGTGAATGTTACATATCATTTTATTTTAGTCGTGAGAGAATGCCACGAACGGATGACCAGTGAGAACCGGCAAAGCTCGCAAAACCACTCTTAATACTCTGCCTGATATGAGAAATCAAGCACGCAGAATACGTCAACTATGAACGGGTACACACCATAGGCGGCTATGCAAACGATTAGGCTCGCGATTCTCAGTGACGGCCACGAGAGTGCTTTGGTGATTTTCGCGCACAGTGTTGCCACCAGACCTCGTAAGGTATGTAAGGGGCGTCAATAACGTCAGATTTTGAGCGATGGTTGCAACACACTCGTGTGAGACAGCGTTATCATCGTGATTCTTCAATTTCTCCAGGCGTATTTTATGACGAAATAAATCTCGGGTGAACAGCCTGGTATGAGTGTGCATAGGACACAATATTTCGGCAATCGACCACGTTACCATCATCAGGTGCGCTGATGTACTGACCGGCGGTGGGCCGGCGCCATGTATATACAGGACAATCCCCCTCCCGCTCCTCCCTCAGGCGCTTCCTGTGAGTCGGTGCGGTCCGCGCCCCGCGCGCGGTCCAGGTACAGCGTCCGTTCTCCCGCTGTCTGGGCGCTGCGTCCTAGGTCTTCTCGTTCAGGAGGGTCTGCCGGCACCGCTCTCCTTATTCTTCCCTCCTCCCCCGAAGTCGGTACAGTCTGTGAAATATCCATTTTCTTCTTAATCCGGACGATCGCGGGTTCCCACGCCTTGCTAAGGATGTAACCGCTGTTACGATTTAGCTGTGGCTCCCTTACTCTGATATCTATCGCTTCTTTGATGACACAGTCCCAGTATTTGGAAGTGTGTGTCAGGACTTTGGTTTGGTCACAATCCATGCTGTGGAGTTCCGACAAACATTGCTCAGCGATTGCCGACTTACTGGGCTGTTGCAGTCTAGTGTGCCGTTGATGTTCTCGGCATCGCTCCTCAATGGTACAAATGGTCTGCCCTATGTTGGCAAGGTTCCCTGTGTGCCCATGCTATTAGCGCCAGTTTTGTGTAGTGCCACGTTGTGTAGCCATTCTGCAATTATCCTTAATTTTTGAGCATGAGTGCAGTTCGCCGCCCGTCCTGTTTATCAGTCTGCCAAGCCTACACATCCTACATTCGTAATGAGGGGTGGTCGGCCTACCCCACGACGTCGCAACGTGGGTTCAACTCTTATTTCGCCACGTAATGAGGTCAATCACCAGAGCACTCCTCGAACACCTGACAAGTTGTGCAGTTTCCGAAATGGTCGTGCCAAGCCTCTGGCCATGACAATCTGCCCATGGTCAAACTCAGATCGCGCTCTTTACCCATTCTACACGCGGACAGCACGCTCACTAATACAACACACGTCAAAAACAGTTTTGCATCACCTCGGTCCCCAGAGTTCCTGAACCCGTACAGAAAATTAGAATAGAGATCAACATATTTGTAGTTGGGACTCCAACGTTAGGCACGTAAAGGGGCCACTTAGGAACATGGCTGCCAAGGAGGGAGAGGAAGCAAGTGTGCACTCCATGTGCATACCAGGGAGAGTCATTTCGGATGTGGAAAGGCAGCTTCCGGATGCCATGAAGAGTGCAGGCTGCAGCCAACTGCAAGTGGTGGCTCATGTCGGTACAAATGGCGTCTGTCGCTTTGAATCGGAAGAGATTCTCTCTGGTTTTGGGCGGCTAGCGGAAATGTTAAAGGCTGCCAGTCTTTCTTGCGAGATTAAGGCGGAGCTCCCCATATGCAGCATCGTCGATAGAACCGACTGTGGTCCTTCGGTGCAGAGCCGAGTGGAGGGTCTGAATCAAAGGCTCAGGCGCTTCTGTGACCGCGTATGCTGCAGATTCCTTGACGTGCGCCATCGGGTGATGGGTTTCTTGGTTCCGCTTAATAGTTCAGGAGACCACTACTCACAGGAAGCGGCTACACGGGCAGCGGGGGCTGTGTGGAAGGGACAGGGCGGTTTTTTAACTTAGAGGGGGCTCAGGGAACCACAGAAAGGGCGTCCGTCTAAAAAGGCGCAGGTAAAACACAGCAAGTTAATTGTAGAAACGATCGGTATTGTAGTTGTAAATTGTCGTGGTTGTGTTCGGAAATAACCAGAGCTTCAAGCTCTAATTTAAATCACTGAAGCTCAAATAGTTATAGGCACAGAAAGATGGCTAAAGCCGGAAATAAGTTCAGCAGAAATTTTTCAAACGATCAAACAGTGTTCAGAAGGGATATATTAAATACAATTGATGGTGGAGTATTTATTGCTGTCAGAAGTAGTTTGTCTTGTAGTGAAATTGAAGTAAATAGTTCTTGCGAAATAGTATGGGTAGAGGCTATACTTGACAATCCGACTAAACTATTAAATGGGCCGTTTAACCGAGCGCCCGACTCAGAAGAAATAGTTGCTCAACAGTTCAAAGAAAACTTGAGTCTCATTTCAAATAGTTACTCCACTCATACAGTTATAGACGGTGGTGACTTTAATCTACTCTTGATATGCTGGAAAAATTGTACGTTTAAAGCCGGTGGCAGGCGTAAAACGTCATCCGAAATTGTACTGAATGCTTTCTCAGAAAATTATTTTGAACAATTAGTTCATGAGCCTACTCGAAGCGTAAATGGTTGCGAAAGCATACTTGACCTCTTAGCAACAAATAATCGTGGACAAACTGTGAGTATCGTGACGAATACAGGGATTAGCGACCACAAGGCAGTAGCTGCTATGCTGAGTTCCGTAACTCCTACAACCATAAAAAAGAAACGCAAAGTATATCTATTTAAAAAAGCTGATAAAAATGCTCTTAACACCATTTTAAGAGACAGTCTGCACTCCTTACGATCTGATCATGTAAGCGTAGAGAAGTTGTGGAATGATTTCAAAGAGATAGTATCGACAGCAGTTGAGAGATACATGCCACATAAATTAATAAGTGATGGTGCTGATCCCCCTTGGTACACAAAACGGGTCAAATCGCTGTTGTAAAAGCAGCGAAAAAAGCATGCCAAATTTAGAAGAACGCAAAATCCCCGTACTGTAAAGTTTTGCAGAAGTTCGAAATATAGCGCGTACTTCAATGTGAGATGCTTTCAATAATTTCCATAACGAAACTCTGTCTCGAATCTGGCAGAAAACCTAGTGAGATTCTGGTCATACATAGAGCACACCATGGGCAATACGCAATCACTACCATCACTACGCGATAACAACGGTAAAGTCAGTGATGACAGTGCCACTAAAGCGTAGTTATTAAACACGATTTTCCGAAACTCCTTCACCAAAGAAGACGAAGTAAATATTCCTGAATTCCAATCAAGAACAACTGCCAAGATGAGAAACACAGAAATAGATATCCTCAGTGTCGCAAAGCAGCCTAAATCACTTAATAAAAGCAAGGCTTCCGGTCCAGATTGTATACCAGTCCGGTTCCTCTCAGAGTATACTGATAGAATAGCTCCATGTTTAGCAATTAAATACCACCGCTCGCTCACAGAAAGATCCGTACCTAAATGGTTCAAATGGCTCTGAGCACTATGAGACTTAACTTCTGTGGTCATCAGTCCCCTAGAACTTAGAACTACTTAAACCTAACTAACCTAAGGACATCACACACATCCATTCCCGAGGCAGGATTGATCCGTACCTAAAGACTGGAAAGTTGCTCAAGTCACACCAACACCCTAAAAGCGAAGTAGGATTAATCCGTTGAATTACAGGCCCATTTCACTAACGTCGATTTTTTTGGATGTTTAAGGGGGACTAAACATAACGCCGATTTGCAGTAGGGTTTTGGAACATATACTGTATTGGAAAATTATGAAGTACCTCGAAGAAAACGATTTATTGGCACGTAGTCAGCACGGATTCAGAAAATATCGTTCTTGCGAATCACAACTAGCCCTTTATGCTCTTGAAGTAATGAGTGCATCGAGAGGAGATGTCAAATTGATTCAATATTTTTAGATTTCCGGAAGGCTTTAAACACCATTCCTCACAAGCGTCTTCTAACCAAACTGCATGCCTATGGAATATCTCCTCAGTTGTGCGACTGGATTAGTGATTTGCTGTCAATAAGGTACACAGTTCGTAGAGGGAAAGTCATCGAGTAAAACAGAAATAATATCCGGCATTCCCCAAGGAAGTGTTATATGCCCTCTATTTTTCCTGATCTATATTAACGACATAGGAGACAATCTCAGTAGCCATCTTAGACTGTTTGCAGATGATGCTGTCACTTACCGTCTTGTAAAGTCATCAGATGACCAAAACGAATTGCAAAATGATTTAGATATCTCTATGGTGCGAAAAGTGGCAGTTGACCCTTAATAAAGAAAAGTGTGAAGTTATTCAAATGAGAACCAAAGGAAAGATGCTAAATTTCGATTAAGCGATAAGTCACACAAATCTGAAGGCTGTAAATTCAACTAAATACTTATGAATTACAGTTACAAATACCCTAAATTGGAACATAGATAATGTTTTGAGGGGAGCCAAACAGAGATTGCGATTTATTGGCAGAACACTTAGAAGGTGCAAGAGGTCTACTAAAGAGACTGCTTACACCACGCTTGTCCGCCCTATTCTGGAGTATTGCTGTGCGGTGTGGGATCCGCATCAGATGGGATTGACGGATGACATCGAAAAAGTACAAAGAAAGGCAGCTCGTTTTGTATTATAGCAAAGTAGGGGAGATAGTGCCCCAGACATGATACGCGAATTGAAGTGCGACTGGATCTTCTCATGAAATTTCAATCACCAATTTTCTCCTCCGATTGCGGAAAAATTCTGTTGACACCCACCTACATAGGGAGACATGATCATCACGATAAAATAAGAGAAATCAGGGTTCGCACAGAAAAATATAAGTGCTCGTTTTCCCGCGCGTCGTTCGAGAGTGGAACGGTGGAGAGACAGCTTGAAGGTGGTTCATTGAATCCTCTGCCAAGCACGTTATTGTGAATAGCAGAGTACGTAGATGTACGTAGATGTAGATAAACATCATTTCAGCCCTTTTTATAGCTCTTGAAAACCACACGTTCCATATTGTAGCACCACACAGCGAGACCTTCAGAGGTGTTGGTCCAGATTGTACCTCTAATACCCAGTAGGACGTCCTCTTGCACTGATGCAGGCCTGTAGTCGTCATGGCATTCTATCCACAAGTTCATCAAGGCACTGTTGGTTCTGATCGAACCCCTCCTCAAAGGCGATTCGGCGTGGATCCCTTAGTGTGATTGGTGTGTCGCGTCGTCCATAAAAGGCCCTTTTCAATCCATCCCAGACATGTTAAATAGGGTTCATGTCTGGAGAACAAGCTGCCCACTCTAATCGAGCGATGTCGTTATCGTGAAGGAAGTCATTCACAAGATGTGCACGATGGAGGCGGGAATTGTCCCCGATGAAGACTAACACCTCGCCAGTACGTCTGCATCACATAATGCCACCCCAAAACAGCAGGGCACCTCCACTTGCTGAACTCACTGGACAGTGTGTCTAAAGTGTTCAGCCTGACTGGGTTGCCTCCAAACACGTCTCTGACGATTGTCTGGTTGGAGGCATATGTGACACTCATCGGTAAAGAGAACTTGATGCCAATCCTGAGTGGTCCATTCGGCATGTTGTTGGCCCCATCTGTACCGTGCTGTATGGTGTCTTGTTTGCAAAGATGGACCTCTCCATGGACGTCGGGAGTGAAGTTGCGCATCATGCAGCCTATTGCGCACAGTTTGAGTCGTAACACGACGTTCTGTGGCTGCACGAAAATCACTATTCAACATGGTGGCGTTGCTGTCACGGTTCCTCCGAGCCATAATCCGTAGGTAGTTATCATCCACTGGAGTAGTAGCTCTTGGGCGGCCTGAGCGAGGCATGTCATCGACAGTTCCTGTCTCTCTGTATGACCTCCATGTCCGAACAACATCACTTTGGTTCACTCCGAGACACCAGGACACTTTCCTTGTTGTGAGTCCTTCCTAGCACAAAGTAGCAATGCGGACGCGATCGAACCGCGGTGTTGACCGTATAGGCATGGTTGAACTACAGTGGAATGACTGGAACTGATCGGCCGTCGGACCCCGTCCGTCTAATAGGCGCTGTTCATTCATGGTTGTATACATCTTCGGGCAGGTTTAGTGACATCTCTGAACAGTCAAAGAGACTGTGACTCTGGTACAATATCCACAGTCAACGTCTGTCTTCAGGAGTTCTGGGAACCGGGATAATGCAAAACTTTTTTTGATGTGTGTGTATGCATTGTACGTGCGAGTGACCAGCAGTCATTCCTAGCCCAGTACGCTGCTGTCATCTGGACGGGTTTATATCGCTAGTAAGTCGGTTGTCATAATGTTCTGGCTGATCAGAGTATACCAGCATTTTCTGAAGAGCTGAGAGTACTCGGAGAATGCTGAACGGCCACATTGCGTACCAGATTTCACACCTTCTTAATCTACCAGATCTTAATAGTGTATTCTGCCGGACTCGTGCTCACATTAAATAAAAGTACCCACGGAATGGAGCGTTGTGAGCCGCAAAATGTGGCCACAGCGCGTTTCTGAGCGAAGAAATCGCCCCTCTTATCTCCTGAACGAACAGCTCAAGCAGTTGGCCTATTTCGGAAGTTGTAGACGTAAACAATGCTGCGCAGAAAAAAAACAAATAAAAAGATCTTATACATAATATATAGAATTAACAAACGAAAGCAAAATAATTGGCACTGACGAGACATGTTCGCACGATAGTATAAAAATGTGAATGAAGCGCTTGCGTGCTACCCACTGTGCCACTTTCTTTTTTTAAATTTATTTTACTCTCATTTTGTTCCTTATTAATCGTTGCGTATGGTCGGGACAGACGTCACATGACACCCATTCAAGTTCATCATCGACCCGTTCACTCAGTTTTTTTATTGCAGAGGGCAGCTAACTCTCTGACCGAATACGCTGAGCTACCGTGCCGCTTGCGTCCACTCCATCTGAGCAGCCGGACGCGCACTATCTCGTAAGAAGACCTTGGAAAACTATTCTCAGCATCACAAATGCCATGTATTTCATCAGAAAAATGCCTCAATATCCACTAAAATATAGAAACTAACACTACAAGAACTAAGTATTAGACGTCGACATTCCGTGGACATTGCCGCCACATTGGGGCACACACGTACCAACATTGTCGGAACAGTTGAGACTACTGTCGCAAGGTTGGTTCAAATGGCTCTGAGCACTATGGGACTTAACTTCTGAGGTCATCAGTCACCTAGAACTTAGAACTAATTAAACCTAACTAACCTAAGGACATCACACACATCCATGCCCGAAGCAGGATTCGAACCTGCGACCGTAGCGGTCGCTTGGTTCCAGACTGCAGCGCCTAGAACCGCACGGCCACTCCGGCCGGCACTCTCGCAAGGGATAGATACTGTAAGTGAATGTTAGCGCCATGACAGTAAAAAAAAAGAAAAAAAGTGCTAGGATTGGATTCAAGACGATGTGCATCATGCATTTAATTAGTTTCCACGAGGAAAGGCCAGTATGATGGAATGCAGAGCTACTGGACTACAGGAACTGAGACAAGAAGCAAAGTTTGGTGGCTGAAATGTCTGCAGTTATTAACACATCCACAGAAGAAATTTACCAGAATATCCACAATTCAAGGAGTCGGGCAAAGCAGTTTTATAACATAAATTAATCAACATAGAGAAACAATTGAAGTTACTTTTTGTTAAAACCAATCGTTTTAGAACTCGGAACATTGGCATTTAACTTCAAGCAATACAGAGGTATCTATAATATTTATATAATACTATATTGGATGTTGAAGAATACACCTTCCGTAATTTACGAGCGGTCCCGCAAGTCAATACAAAACGGTCAAATATATGTATGTTCCGAAATGCTTCATCTCTCAGATATCCGCCCTGTTTGGTCCTTAAACGTCTGTTATGCGGTGCGGTGTCAAGATGAAACTTTTGTAATGTTATTTCGTCGTTATTGTTACTTTGCCAAATATTAAAGAGAATAAACTAGCTGACGCTAAAAATATTAGTGTCACAAGCAGTCTGTGTTTAACACTGACAGATTTTGGCATACTACTATCTAGATTGGCAATTTTGGGTCCAATTATAAAGAGTATTCTTTCCATCTCTATTGCTGTCATTCTCTTGAAATTTCGATATTGTTGCGGATTTTCTATCACAAGCTCCAAAACAATTCCGCCACCTAAGTCGCTCTCTTATCCAACACGAACACTGTCGTTTATGTATTTCGTTCGCCTCTGAAAGTATTAAAAGTGCAGCTGCAGCCCAATACTCTTCCACCATAGCCTTTTCAACCGTGCGTAGAATTACGGCAGAAGAATCTCGAGGAGAGCAATCTTTCAGGTCTTACAGACACTCTCACCCTTCTGTGTGTGAACGATTCCGACACCCCTTGCAAGGCTCTCTTACGCTTATAAAAAGAACTCGCAAGCAAGTGTCAGACGGTCACTATCACCAAAAATTCGACCCTAATGTAAACAATTTTATCTTAGAGTATCAAACTGGCAGAGAGAAAAAAACTTTTCAAGTGTATCGCAGCATTTACAATTAGCAGTGCAAACAAAATCGTCTGCCATGTGTTTGCAAAACACACACACACAGTAAGTGCCGCGCGTAGTAGCCGCGCGGTCTCAAGCGCCTTGCCACGGTTCGCGCGGCTCACTTCGTCGGACGTTCGAGCCCTCCATCGGACACGGGTGTGTCTGTTGTCCTTAGCGTAAGTTCGTTTAAGTTAGATTAATTAGTGTGTAAGCATAGGGACCGATGACCTCAGCAGTTTGGTCCCATAGTATCTTAACACAAATTTCCACAATAAGTAAATAAATAATCCATATTCGATTAAATAAGTTGCCTAGAATTCTCAGAAGTCGTATAAATAATGATAGCGTATTGGCACTGCTCCAGGAATCCAACTACGTCATCATCAATCATCTGTGTTTTGTAGTTCTCCAAGATGTTTTAATTCCTCTGAAATTTTACAATCTCTGGGCACAGACACGACTCAGTAATTAGGCAAATAAGGTAAGGAGGGGGCGGGGAGGGGGGGGGATAAGCAACTCATCACCTGACAGAGTTAGTGTTATGTACAGGGGTGGGCGGCTAATGCGATGTCTGTGCAATGTGTCAGCGCCCTCTAGTGTCGTGTGGTTGCTGTTTGGCATCCAGGAGTCTTCAGATTCCCCCTCTCGCGACTCTGAGGCGGGCTTCTCTATAGCTTAACTCCTTCCGCTGGTTGACAACTGGTTTAATCTCCCTCCAGGTAGAGCACTGACCGTTGGCCAATAATGCGTAATTTATTGTCTGAAGTGGTGAACTTGCAGGGGTAAGGTAAAAGGCAAAGCTCCACCATGTGGCCCTTGAAGAATCTGGTCTGACCGCGCACGGCGCCATTCTCTGCCAATAGCGTCATCGGCTGCGGTATGGAGGGCCACGTGGTCAGTATGTAGTTCTCCTGGTCGTCGTCGGGTTTCTAGACCTCGGAACCGCTACAAATCGACCGAGTAGCTCCTGGGCACCACGTACCAGTCCTCCCACCAAGGAAGAATGACTGGCAGCACCGCGAATCGAACCAGGGTCTCCAGTCAGCCGCGCTGACCACTCAGTTATGGAGGCGTGTAGCTCACTGGGGTAGCATCAGCGGAGGTCTCGGTACTGAGGCCAGAGAAGGTAAATGTGAAACAGAATGCAAATCCTATGGTGTGAAACGAGGTTGATAATCTGATGAAAAAGACGCACTAAGTCCTCACTTCTATGTAAGACACTGCTTTCACTGAGTGCTCATTTCTCACTCACGGATCTTCCCAGTGAATACTCGAGTCGTTTTCTCACTACCCACTCCATCTCACAGCTGCGCCTGCTCAGCGGTGTTGTTCATTTTCCTCCACACTGTCTTCGACGGTGCAGACTTTCTATAGTATCATATTTGTCAGAGATGGAGCTCAATTTACTGCTTCACTCAGTGAACGATAAACGTTGGGCAACAACAGTTCCCAGTATTTGTGCATGGTGACAAACCTCGAGAGATGAAATATCCCTGGACTGCTCATGGCATATAGCATAGGAGCTCCCACATCATTTTCACGTAGACTTCTTGTTGGGTCACAACCAGGTTTGGTTGCTGGTTTCCCAGTGGATTATTTAATGCTTGGCGTTCTTGTAAAAACCGCTAAGTTCTTTCATTTTACTGTCTGGATTCCTGTATCATCAAGCACATTACAACCCAGCAACAAGCCCACTTGTTTGTAACGGGGCGCACTCGTGTTCGCCTGTTGTTCGGGCCTGGTAGTGCCCCTGTGGTGATAATCTATAAAAGGGACACCCATTTCGGAGTGTAGCAAACTCTTCAGTTGAACCACAACTCTCTGCCTTTCGGAAAATGTTCAAATGGCTCTGAGCACTATGGGACAACACCTGAGGTCATCAAACCCCTTGTCTTAGAACTACTTAAACCTGACTGACCTAAGGACATCACACATCCGTGCCCCAGGTAGGATTCAAACCCGCGACCGTAACAGCAGCGCGGTTCCGGACTGAAGAGCCTAGAACCGCTCGGCCACAGCGGCTGGCTCGGAAAATGTCCAGGTGTTGGTGTTTTGTCCCGAGTGTCTGTTGATGAAGTATGGTTACCCCACGCTGTTCCCTCACTATGTATATATCAAGACCTGTCTTCATTTATGTATTGTGAAATCAAAATTGTTGCAGTCACAGCCAACCCATTTTCTACGGTATGTACTCGCGCAAAAGGAAGCCTTTTGATTGATGTCTTCTCATGTGTTCAATACTAATGTTCAACACTAATAATAAAAAATCACTCTTTTCAATAATGTACATCGTGAAATACCATATAGCTCACTGAGTTTTTGTCTTAGAAACTGTATAATTGGTTCATTGCAATCATGTTGGCGAGACGCCCTTTTTGGTGTAGTTCCTATTTTCGTAACTCAATTAGTTTAAAAGTTACTGTTTGGGCAGCTGGTACCTCACTGCGCTGTCTTCACACAGCCAGCACGAATCTCCCCAGCGACGATCGATCATTTACAACGTTGCACAACCCGTCACGCTCACAACTCCAGGGCTGCCTCCTGCTTTTCTGCAAACGTAGCCTGACCTCCCAGCCACACACAGCTGGCTGCTTGTCTAGGGAACCTTTCCCATCTTGCCACTATTCCGTCAACCTTCTCACCTTACACACCTACCCACCTTCTATAACACTCGCAGGTGACCTGGCGCATAAAACGTTGAATCTTGACAGCAACCTCTATCGTCCTAGTCCACTTCATATGCAACCCACGTCACATAAAACCAATTTATTATCTTCACCAGAGGACATACATACGGACACAACGAGCTCGCATGAGTCTCGCTGCAGAGGAATGTGGAAAACTATCGCAGAAAGTCGTATGGCAGATCCGCTGATCCAGGTATTTGCTTGATGGAGGCGATAGGCAGAGACGATTTGCATTGAGATCGACTAACATGGACCTGGATGTAACGTCGCACCGTGTACTCGGTTCCCCGTGATAGCTCTTTCTGTAATTCGCACAGGTCACTTTTTTGTGCTTATTTATTTATTGCTTATTCAGAATGGTAAGATTAGGGTCAGGCCCTTTCTTACATCTGACAAGAAACAACACAGACAAAAAGTATTACCTAATAATCACAATAACAATTTGCATTATTAATTAAAATAATAATTGCCAATAGTAATAATAATAATAATAATAATAGTAAAACTAATAATGATGAAATAATAATGTGGAAATTAAGAATGATATTAATTTATTACAAAACAAACTCAGTTATAATAATTTGCGTTATTGATAAAAAACTGGACAGGTGCGAGCAAAATTCACTCACTGACGGTTCCGTGCAAAGCTAATTGTATATATACACGTAGTTCATTAACTCTGGGAATCGAGGATCTAGAAGATTTTTACCTGTTGTCGATATTGATACTGGCGAGATATCGCTCCCAGGGATTCCAAGACTTTCGACAATGTTTTAATTTCAAGTCTAATGTCGCATAACAAATGACGAAATAAATATTTTTTTTCGCATGATACAATAACAGTGTAACAATTTTCTAATTTTTCCTTTACTTGTACTCTGAAACATTTCTTCTTGCAAAATTTCATGACTGTACCTCAAGGGGAAGTATCCTATAGGTTTTAATGAGTGGCAACAAGTTTGTTTGCTGACCGTCATCAGCAGCAAGCACAGAAATACTCGTTTTCTGTAATGTATTTTATTAGTGCCAGACACGTTTTGCCTTTTCTCTATAAGGCAATTTCAGTTGAATCTGGAATAATACAGTCTCATTTTTATTTGTGATCACATATCAAAACGAGACTGCTTCATTCTAGATTCCACTGAAGATACCTGAAAATAAAAAGTCGAAACCCGCCTGTGATAAATAAAATACATCGCAGCAAGAAAAAGGTGATTTTTTTTTTACAAAAGGAATATTTAACGACTTGAGTATGTGAGTATCAAGTGACATGAATTGCTGTATCCTTTAATTGCACTGACTTAGAAGCTTCACTTTTTTTTTACATCGGGAAGGGACCGTAGGCTTTATATGTCACATCAGTTTCAACTTCATACGTCTACCCGCTACTCAGCAAAAGGATTTTGAGCAGACGAACAGACAGACAGATGGAGAACAAATTAATCCTGTAAGTTTTCCGTTTACACCGATTTGATTCAAAACCATAACAGTAATAATTGGCAGTAGTAATATAAATAGTAACACCAAAAATAATGAAAAGAAATAATGGTGGTTTTAATAATGGAACTGATTAGTTTAGCATCTTTGAAGCCTTATTTTGCCGGCCGCGGTGGCCTAGCGGTTCTAGGCGCTCCAGTCCGGAGCCGCGCTGCTGCTGCGGTCGCAGGTTCGAATCCTGCCTCGGGCATGGGTGTGTGCGATGTCCTTAGGTTAGTTAGGTTTAAGTAGTTCTAAGTTCTAGGGGACTGATGACCACAGCAGTTGAGTCCCATAGTGCTCAGAGCCAAGCCTTATTTTGTATTAGAAGAAGTGGTATAATGAAAGGGAAGAGGATTGAAATGAAAGTGACGATGGGTGCTGGGAAAAAAAAATTTCTGTAGAGAACTCTTTGGAGAAGGAGAGGGGAAAGTGGTGGTGGAGGGAAGGTTGACGAGAGTGAGCTGCAAGAAGAAACAGCTGTTGTAATAGAAGGTGGAAAATGGCTCTGAGCACTATGGGACTTAACTTCTGAGGTCATCAGTCCCCTAGAACTACTTGAACCTAACTAACCGAAGGACATCACACACATCCATGCCCGAGGCAGAATTCGAACCTGCGACCATAGCGGTCGCGTGGTTCCAGACTGAAGCGCCTAGAACCGGTCGGCCAACATGGCCGGCAATAGAAGGTGGGCCATTAGCTATCTTTAGCATTTTGAAAGAATTTTATTTCTCCAACATATTGAGGAAAATCGTTTCTGTGTAATGGTAGAGAGAGGATTTTACTTTGTTGAGGACGATTATTTCTGCTGTATTGTACAGACAGTAGTGTAAGGGCTGTAGATAAGTACGAAGGAGAGTGATGATTGAGAAGACGATACAGAAAATTTAGGACACTATAACACTGTTGTACAAAAAAAACATTTTTTCTATTTCTGATAAAAAATATTGTGATCCTAGTTGTATTTTGAATGCTGAATTGAAAACTGTTTTTGTTTTTTTCTGTCAGGGATAGTTTACGAGTAATCGCAATTTTATTTCTCTTTTCAGTTTCTGATGTAGGGCAGCAAACGTGAGGTGAAATTCGACAAACAAATGCACATCTTTATGATGTTATAAGTTCATCACATTAATGGAGGATGGGATCTAACATATAACACAGTAACCTTTGTGTATACACTTTGAAGCATTTACTTGACATGAGAAATTACAGAAAATTGACAAACAATGAGCCACTGCCTTGTAATGCACATCAATTTTTTCTCTTGTATTGTGAATCTTTCTTCTCTCGAATGATATTCCAGCAATAATCTGATAACATAGAAGGTACCAACTTCCCTTCATAGCGCTTTTCTATGGTAGAAATGTCTTTATGGAATCTTTCCCCATGTTCATCTGATACGTCACTACAACTCTCTGTGAAGTAGTCCAGATGAGAGTCCATCATATGTACCTTCAAAGACATATTGCACCCCAAATCCTGATATGTTTTGATCATATCCTTCACCATTGCTTTGTAGTTAGTAGCTCTTCTTCTTCCGGGGAAGTTTTCCGACACCATCTTGAAACAGTCCCATGCGGTTTTTTCTTTATCAGTTAAACATGCTTCAAAATTTGCACCTTTCTGCAGCTCCCTGATTTGTGGGCCCACAAATACACCTTCCTTTATTTTTGCAGCTGAAAGACGGGGGAATTTGGTAGCTAGATATGCAAACCCACAGCCTGTTGGATCCATGGCCTTCACGAATTGTTTCATCAGGCCAAGTTTGATGTGAAGCGGTGGAAGTAGTATATATTCGGGAGGTACCAGACTTTCACTTTGTACATTTTTTTCGCCAACTTTCCGTCTTCGCCTAGACCATTTCTTTTTCATGTAGTGAGAATTTCGGTCTCGACTATCCCACTCGCAAAGAAAACAGACATACTTTGTGTAGCCTTGTTGCATTCCAAGTGCCATAGCAATTACCTTGAAATCTGCACATATTTTCCATTTGTGTTCATTGTATTTTAATTAATTTAGCATCCTTTGTACGAATTCGTAATTCTCTTTTGTCAAACTAGCGTAAGCTACTGGAACAGAGGATATTTTATTTCCGTTATGGAGCAAAACACCCTTCAGACTTTTTTTCGATGCATCTATGAAAAGTCTCCACTCCTGTGAAATATAAGTGAAGTTCAGCACTTTCATCAGGCCAGCAACGTCATTGCAAAATGTCAGTGCTTCGTCAGTTGAAAAATAAGAAATAAAGGCATGTTCTCTGTGCCTGAACACACTGATTTTAGTACTTTGGTGCATTAGATTATACTCTTGTAATCTTGAACCAAGCAGCTGTGCCTTTTGTTTACTTAGTCCTAGATCACATACTAAATCATTTAAATCTGCCTGTGTTAATAAATGTGGCGATGACTCACTTGTGCAGTGATATAAAGAATCATCATCTGTGTTTTCTTCAGTACTACTTATTTTACTGTCACTCGGAATTTGACCTCGAGCTCTTGAAGGTAGTGGAAGGTTGTCGGAATGCTGCACTGGCATTCTCGCTGAAGGCACATCTGGGTAAACAAGTGCCTCTTCGACTTTTTGTTTGTAAAACCCTGAATTTTTGTTAGACAGAAATAACAATCAGTAACATGGTCCTTAGGCTCCCTCCACACCATGGGAACAGCAAACAATGCCACATTACCTTTCCACCACTGAATTAGTTTGCAGTAACATGTAGCACAACAGAAATGTGGTGCCCATTCTTTATCTTTGTCTCCTACCTCTACTCCAAAGTAATGTTTGTATGCTTACTTTATGACTGAAGAAATTTTCTTCCTATTTCTGGCAAAAGTGAACTTCCCACAGATGTAGCAGAAGTTGTCTGGCTTATATCGACATCCACGACGATGTGGCATTTCTACAAATTTAAAAATACCACTTTGGTAATACACCTGTATTAAATTAATAGTAGGGAACTAGAGGAACGCTGCTGTGTAAAAACCAGCAGTCGTTTTACCTTCAGCACCAGGCTCAATCAGTTTACACACAGGAACTAAGAAATTCAACCGTGCTCGGAAATATGACAGACAGTTACTTGTCAGCCAAAACACCCACTCGTTAAGACTGACACAAATGCGGCTAACACCACTGTTGTAAACTCGATGCACCTGCCCCTAGGAGGCGTGAAGCTTTACTGCCGAGGCAGCGACCGACAGTCGCCGTTCGAGTTAATGAGATGTTTCAGGTGGTCTTAATGACATAGGTGTGGCGGGGGATAACCTAATGATGTCTGATTCTTCCCACCTGCTGCTGCACAAGAAATTATCACGTCCTATCACTGCTGGATGCGGCAACATACCCGTATTTCTCTATAACGTCTCTGTGTTTGCCATGAATTGTGAATATACATATATATACATATTACATAAAAAGTATCCCTGACAACGATATTTTGTTTACGTATTTGAATTTCCCACGGTAATATGGTCTAGAAGCACATACTTTAATATCAGAAATAGAACCCATGTCGAACAGTGATAATCGCTTACTTTTCAGCACGTAGTCACGACAACTGTTCACAGACAGCAATGGTATGGTCGAAATAGAGTATATGACGTGTATGACAAATGTACCACACATATGCACTCATGCATTTTCTCCGTGCCAGTACCTACGTGGTGTTCGGACTCTCTTTCCCCCTTGAGATTGACGAGCAGGTAGACTCTTTCCTCTTCCAGGGTCCCATTCTCCGCATTCCGCGTCCACCATCCACGGTCAGCTACGCTACTGACACGTGAACCGACAAGGCTGTTTAACTGCGTTCTCACGCCTGTGCAGACACAAAAACCGTAATGTGGTAATAGAAAGTCTCCCCGTATTAATGTATCTGTGCTTTACTAACTGAATTCTCATCAAATGGTGCCATATTCTCATACTTCTTAACTGCGAGAGATTTGTCCCTATACATCACACATAGAGCGGAATATCAATAGTTGTAGAATCGACTTCCCGAAATTTACAGTCTGTCTCTGGAGGCAAGTAGCTGATATTTTATAGCAATAGCGAGGTAATCTACACTGAAGAGCCAAAGAAACTGACACGCCTGACTAATATCGTGTAAGGCCCCCGCGATCACCCAGAAGTGCCGCAATGCGACGTGGCATGGACTCCACTAATGTCTGAAGTGGTGCTGGAGGGAATTCACAGGGCTACCCGTAAATCCGAAACAGCACGACGGGGTGGTGCTCTTTTCTGAACAGCATGTTACAAGGCATCCCAGATATGCTCAATAATGTTCACGTCTGGGGAGTTTGGTGGCCTGCGAAAGTGTTTAAACTCAGAAGGGTGTTCCTGGAGGCTCTCTGTAGCATTTCTGGACGTGTGGGGTGTCGCATTGTCCTTCTGGGATTGGCCGAGTCCGTCGGAATGCACAATGGATATGAATGGATACAGGTGATCAGACCGGATGATTACGTACGTGTCACCTGTTAGAGTCGTATCTATTCGCATCGGGGGTTTCATACCACTCCATCTGCACACGCCCCACACCATTACAGAGCCTCCAAAAGCTTGAACAGTCCCCTGCTGACATGCAGAGTCCTTCGATTAATGAGGTTGTCTCCATACCCGTACACGTCCATCCGCTCGATGCAATTTGAAACGAGTCTCTTCCGTCCAGGCAACATGTTTCCAGTCATCAACAGTCCAATGCATGTGTTGAAGGGCCGAGGCGAGGCATAAAGCTTTGTATGGTGCAGTCATCAAGGGTACACGAGTGGGCCTTCGGCTCCTACAGCCCATGTCGATGAACTTTCGTTGATCGGTTCGCACGCTGACAATTGATGGCCTAGCTCTGCAGTCGCCAGAAATTTGCGGAATTGCACTTCTGTGACGTTGAACGATTCTCTTCAGTCGTCGTTGGTTCCGTTCTTGCAGGATCTTCTTGCGGTAGCAGCGGTGTCGGAGATTTGATGTTTCGCCGGATTCTTGGTATTCACGATACGCTCGTGAAAAGGTCGTAACGGAAAATCCCAACTTCATCGCTACCTCGGAGATGCTGTGCCCCATCGCTCGTGCACCGACAATAAAACTACATTCAATCTTGATGACCTACCATTGTAGCAGCAGTAACCGCTCTAACAACTGCGCCCAACACTTGTTGCCTTACTGTACATAGGCGTTGCCGACCGCAGCGCCGTATTCTCCCTGTTTACATATCTCTGTTTTTGAATACGAATGCCTGTAACAGTTTCTTTGGCGCTTCAGTGTATATCTGCGTATACCAATGTTCCGCTTTGCCTTCACTGTGTGTGGTAAACGAAGACACCATCATTCCACGGAATGAGCTGGCATAACGTGGACCTGTCAGACCATTCGAAAATAATTTCATCTGACTCTCATTGGAACTCTCTTCAGCAAATTGTTCGAATTTTCAGGACGTATCATGGACACTACGTAACCAGATATTATTTACCGTTAATGTTGTCAGATATCGTGTCAAAATGTCCTTCTACATAAATCCAACTCTGACAGAGCTACTGCAAATGGCATCTGCCGGGGGCATCTCCGTACCGTTATGCGAATTCAGACGCCGTTACTTGCAGCGAATGCTGACAGATATTGATTCATTAAGCTCAACCGCTTCTTGAGTTGCAATCCTATTAGCCGATAATGAGCTTTCTGATACGTAATTGCGATTCCATCTGCAACTTGGCAGCGCACCAGCTCAGCAGTCGTATTTCTCAGATCCAGACAGCTCTGTGCGCTCGTAATTATTCCAGTTTCCTCCGCCGTGTTCATCTCATATTACTGTCTCACGTTTGAAAAATTATTTGTACTGTTGCCAAATTCCGACTAGAACCGTGTCTCTATGACAACTCGATATTTGGATATGAAGCTAGATACACGTGAGGCGCAGTTCTGTTATTTTGCTGAACATGTGACTCACTTCCGAGACAAACACCGATTTCGTTTACCGCGCGAAAATAGACTGTTTTATGAGGACACGTGATTGTCACACAGTCATCGGAAAAAGAATACTCTTCTAGTGATACCACTTGCAAATGCAAGTGCACACTGTTCACATAGTCAGTGCACTCGATGCACAACACACAGTGACATGTGGCTACATTTTCTGCCACTCAGTACAGTACGAATATCCTAACGTAAACTTAAGTGATTTTAGTGCAGTGACTTCTTTTTTCTGTGCAAAATAAAACTGGATAGCTATGTCGTTACGAATACACCTCTGAAGACCTCGTTCACTGCCAAACCGCTTCTGAATTATGTGATACTGACTTATGACTTCCCATCTTAAATGATGATTATTATGTATTTGGAGCGTTCAACAGCACGGTCATTAGTGGCCTTACTGGGCGTGAGCATGCAAACCTCTCTGGTGGGGGTGGGGGTGGGGGAGGAGGTAAAAGTATATCTGCACAGATCAAGTTGCTTATTATGTATTAAAATCCAGCAATAAATTGCAAAAACCTATTTCATGATGCACTAAACTATTAATGAAAGTACTTAACTGAGTGGTCGAGCTATCCGCTCAATACTCATGGTCCTCGGCTCCCCAACACTTTCGCGATCAAGTCTGACATTTCACAGAATTTTAAAACACGTGTCATACTGATGTCAGCGTAGATGGTAGGTAGGTTTCCAGCCAAACTGAAGATTGCCTTTACTTATTCATGCAGTTGAAACGTGTTGTACTGAAACTGCTATACTACGAAGTAGCGAAAAGTAATGTTTCAGAACATTTTATAAGAAAAATCTTAAAGCTTTTTATATAAAACAAACAAAAATGGCTCTGAGCACTATGGGACTTAACATCTATGGTCATCAGTCCCCTAGAACTTAGAACTACTTAAACCTAACTAACCTAAGGACATCACACAACACCCAGCCATCACGAGGCAGAGAAAATCCCTGACCCCGCCGGGAATCTAACCCGGGAACCCGGGCGTGGGAAGCGAGAACGCTACCGCACGACCACGAGATGCGGGCTATAAAACAAACATTATGATCATTGTACATCTTTAGTCTTCACAACTACATATTTGCAGCCCCCTGCCGCTAGACGGCTCCGAATTATAGCGTGTAGTGTGACAATGTCGGTGCGTGAGAAATGGCGTGCTGTAGTCGACTCTACAATTCAAAGCGTTCGTCCACACATGGAGAACCATCTCCTCCAGTACGACAACGCCAGACCACACACCAGCACTGCGACATCTGCAACAGACCGGCGCCTTCGATCAACCTCCATAAAGTTCCGATTCGGCCCCATCCAATTTTCGTCTGTCGCAAAACTTAAAGAAAACCTTCGAGGATTTCAGTTTGATAGTGACGAAGTGGTGCAAGTAGAGGTGACGCTGTGGCTCCGTCAAAAAAAATCAGATTCTATAGTGACGTTACCAACAAATTCTACAGTGACGTTGTCAACAAACTGGCCTCTCGTTGGGAGAAATTTATTTGTCGCCAGGGTGACTAGGCTGAGAAATGAATATGTGGACATGAAGAATAAAGATTTAGAACGTTAATAAGGTTTCTTTTGCTTAAAAATCTTTAAGAGTTCAGAGGCATTACTTTCCAGGACGCCCTCGAAAAAGGTTCATATACTGGTGCATCTTGCCACCGGAGGATGAAACTGTGTGTCAGTACACGCTGTCCTATTCTGGTCATCATTACTTCGTACCATTTATGTGATTGGCACGAGCTCTGCAAGGCTTAGGGGCCTCTGTCAAGCCTAAGTGGTCGATTTGATTGACTACAGGTTGTTGTTTACCACTTTCAACCATTCGTTTTCCCATAGGCGAATGACTTTTGTGTCCGACAATGAGGTGATGGCGTGGTAAGGCACAGAGCACCGAATAACAACATTCTCTCGTTTCGACGCAGAATGCCACAAATACTATCTACTGTGAACCGTCTGTCCGTAAATGCTACAATCTCATTCTGCAGATCGAACGTTCCATTGTGTGTAAATCGCCAGATGTGTTATGTTGGATATTAACCATCTAGCGAATTGAGCAGATTACAGGTAGTGGCCACTTTGTAGTCTCCACGCGATGGTATCTCCTTTCCAGTTTCCTCCGAGTACGTGCTTATTATCGTGGCCTCAAATCTTCCGTAGTTGTTCCTATTAGAAATGAACGATTTGAATCACTTTCTTGCTTGTTCGCAGCAACTACATCAGAAAGTTCTAATTTCAGTGAGGGTATGGGACATATCCAGTTAGCCAGTAGGTATGTTCATGCGTCAGCGGGTTTCCCTTGGCCCGTCAATCTCTCCGCGAGTAATCTGTGAAGGGATGCTCTGTAGTGGACGGCAGGTGGCGCGGGCAGCGAGGAGTGACTGGCCTGAGACAGCGCCGGCTGTCCGCCACTTGGACCAAATCGAGTCCGTAGGCTCCGTGTCCGTGGAACGCTGGGTAGCGGCCGTCGTAATAATTTATTGGCCTGCGGATCGCGGTGAGCACCATTAGGCGTGAACACGAGAGACAGTGTTCGGTGTGTGGGCGACGGCCGTTGCAGAGAGCAGATCACTTCCGGTGTGTCTAGCCTGACTGCCCCCGCGCCGGCGCCATTGCTGCTGACGTCGACGGCCCAAGGCTCTTTCTTTGCGTCGCTCTCTGACGTCAGCGACGTAGCAATAAATTTTACCTCATGTATATTTTAAATGCGAAATTTTCTGTGTGAGTATGTTTGTTACACCTTCACTCTGAAACGGCGGGACGGATTTGAAAGAAATTTGGAATGAAATTAACTTTCGCCCTGAATTAACATTTCCCTTCTTTTAAAAGTGTGTTGTACAAGATATCTATTGATTTCAAGAATATAACGCGAAATGTGCAGTAATAATCACTCATAGAAAAAGCTAATTACCTTTTGAATTTTGAACTGACCCGCCAGGTTAGCCGAGCGCGCTAAAGCGCTGCTTCCTGGACTCGGGTAGGCGCGCCGGCCCAGGTGGCCGTCCAGACTGGATGCGGTTTTTAGGCGGTTTTCCACATCTCCCTAGGTGAATACCGGGCTGGCCCCACGTCCCGCCTCAGTTACACGGCTCGCAGGCATCTGAACACTTTCGCACTGCCGCGCGGGACTAGCCGAGCGGTCTAGGGCGCTGCACTCATGAACTGAGCGGCTGGTCCCGGCGGAGTCCTCCCTCGGGCATGGGTGTGTGTGTTTGTCCTTAGGATAATTTAGGTTAAGTAGTGTGTAAGCTAGGGACTGTTGACCTTAGCAGTTGAGTCCCATAAGATTTCACACACATTTGAACATTTAACCGAGCGAGGTGGCTCAGTGGTTAGCACACTGGACTCGCATTCGGGAGGACGACGGTTCAATCCCGCGTCTGGTCATCCTGATTAAGGTTTTCCGTGATTTTCCTAAATCGCTCCAGGCAAATTCCGGGATGTTTCCTTTGAAAGGGCACGGACGACTTACTTCCCCGTCCTTCCCTAATCTAATGAGACCGATGACCTCGCTGTTTGGTCTCTTCCCCCAAAACAACCAACAACCAAATAACTTTCGCACTATTCCATGGATTACACTAGTCGCAGACAGTTGGGGTACACTAATCCCTTCCTGGGAGGGTATGGGGTGGCGGCAGGAAGGGCATCCGGCCACCATTCAACTAACATTGCCACATCCGATTAACCATGCCCACCCTGCGTATCCGCGGAAAAAACGGCACAAGCAAAAGAAAGAAAGAACTATTTGACTTTTGAACTGTATCGTATTTGTGAAAATGCTTTTATTCTTTAATGTGACCTACACTATACGATTAAACGTAATGAATACAATGCATATACAATCCTCAAAGTGTTTAATCCACTCTTTCGTAAAAGACCCTTGCATTTTTGCCGTCGAACGTCAGCCTTATCTCATAGCTTCTGAGATGCTTGGAGACTCACGACTGTGGTGTCATTTAAATGCTGTACGACAGAGAGACGTCTCGCTTTTACATGCAGAATGTGGCAGGCTTTGAGTGAGGCTGCATTTTATGACGACATACGAGTGTATCAGCTGGTAACGGGCACACACGTTTGGGCGTATTAGAAAATTTGCGCTGCACCGAACTAAAAATTGCTAATGGTCTTTCTTCGTCGAGGTATATGTTCGTTAACCCTTCACGCGAAAGCGGCTGGACGTATATGGATGATCTTTGGACTGGAGATGCCTATACCCTGAACTAACACATAGGCTACCTTTTATTCCGAAAAATGATTACTTACGGAAGTCATCTAAGGAAGTTAACTATCGTCCCAATAACTTGCCTTTCCATTTCCAAAGCTTGCAGTTCCCTTTGAAAGCGGTCTTCTCGATCATAAATAAGAATCAAGGATAAACGTTAAAAGTGAAGGGTGTTGATCTGGGCACAACGTGTTTTACCACCGGTAGCTCTACGTTGGCTGCTGCATCTATTGAGAGCCATAAATCTCTGCATACCACAGACATTAAGAAGTCTCGAAATGATGTTTACAGAAACGCATTACAGCAGATTTCTGACTCTCCATACACACCAAGACAACTGTGAACCTTCCGATACTAGGCATTTCGCAGACAGTCAAAATTATGTACTCGGTCGCGTAAAAGTTTTGCTCCTTAAGTAAACGAGTCGGTTGTGAGCGACATGTATTCATGCATCCTGTCAGCTTCTTCCATCGTGTCAACTTTTTTTTTCCTCTCCAGAAGATAAGTCTTTAACTGCTGGTAATACGTCGGGGCATAGCTACTGTTTAGTAATAAATAGTAATAACATTATAAGATGATGAAACATTACATTGAGCACTGGTTCACGCATTGCTCTCTCACTCTGACACGCTGCCTTCTTATCAGAGTAGAATGCAAAGTCGACCTAAAAGATTCTCCTCGCCCCATCTCCACCTTTATACTCTTTACTCGACCACCCCAAATAACGTACAGCTCTGTAGCCGAAAGGTAAAGGTGACAAACCCTCACGAGGGGGATTTGATTCCCAGTACTGCCAGTAGTCGTCCCTTGGTGGGAGGACTGACTGGCATGCACTCATCCTCGTGATACCAGTTGAGGATCTGTCTGACTGAGAGGCAGTCTCCAACGCCGGAGCATTGAAAACGGACGGGAGTGCGGTGTGCTGGCCCCATTACCCTCCGTATTGCACCCTATGGTAAATGACTGAGGATGACACGACGGTCGGTCGACTATAGTGTGGTATTCAGGGCCTGATCGCAAGGTTTCTTTATTCTTTTATACGCCAAATAACTATTTGGCTTTACCTTAAATGTGATGCTACAATGTAACTACTGCTCCTGCACTGCTGTGCGGAAGTAATGTATTAGGGTCGTCATTCAAGGAAGTAAAACATACCGAAAGGTACATAGAACTACCGACTATCGTCAGCTTCAATCTGGCTCCATGAAAGTGTTCATCTGGCTCACTCGTTTCTGCCACTGGGTTCACGTCCCGCATCAGTTGGCGGCATCAAAATGTCAAGCCTAGTCTCCCATAACTATCTAAATTTTATTCTCACCAAGCGATAACCCCATCAGCTTACGTACCTACGATCTATCTATAATTCTGAACAAGGGATAACCTGATCAGCTTACGTACCTACCATCTTCTTTGATACAGAGGATTTGCCTGCTTTTCCTGCGTCTATGACAAATACCACAAGACGTATTGTGAAAGCTTACGCCAACAGGAAGGAAATAAATGAGTCTCAGAAAAACAGAAAAACAGACAAACCTGTAATTTATACCTGACACTTAGGACCGATTTCACATCACATTTCTTTCATAAAAAAGATATTATACTACTGGCCATTAAAATTGCTACACCAAGAAGAAATGCAGATGATAAACGGGTATTCATTGGACAAATATCTTATACTAGAACTCACATGTGATTACATTTTGTCGGCCGTAGTGGCCGAGCGGTTCTAGGCGCTAAGGTCTGGAACCGCGCGACCGCTACGGTCGCAGGTTCGAATCCTGCCTCGGGCATGGGTGTGTGTGATGTCCTTAGGTTAGTTAGGTTTAAGCAGTTCTAAGTTCTAGGGGACTGATGACCTCAGACGTTAAGTCCCATAGTGCTACGAGCCATTTGATTACATTTTCACGCAATTTGGGTGCATAGATCCTGAGAAATCAGTACCCAGAACAACCACCTCAGGCCGTAATAACGGCCTTGATACGCCTGGGCATTGGGTCAAACAGAGCTTGGATGGCGTGTACAGGTACAGCTGCCCATGCAGCTTCAGCACGATACCACAGTTCATCAAGAGTAGTGACTGGCCTATTGTGACGAGCCAGTTGCTCGGCCACCATTGACCAGACGTTTTCAATTGGTGAGAGATCTGGAGAATGTGCTGGCCTAGAACATTTTCTGTATCCAGAAAGGCCCGTACAGGACCTGCAACATGCGGTACTGCATTACGCTGCTGAAATGTAGGGTTTCACAGGGATCAAATGAAGGGTAGAGCCACGGGTCGTAGCACATCTGAAATATAACGTCCACTGTTCAAAGTGCCGTCGATGCGAACAAGAGGTGACCGAGACGTGTAACCAATGGCACCCCATACCATCACACCGGGTGATACGCCAGTATGGCGATGACGAATATACGCTTCCAATGTGCGTTCATAGCGATGTCGCCAAACACGGATGGGACCATCATGATGCGGTAAACAGAACCTGGATTCATCCGAAAAAATGACGTTTTGCCATTCGTGCACCTAGGTTCGTCGTTGAGTACACCATCGCAGGCGCTCCCGTCTGTGATGCAGCGTCAAGGGTAACCACAGCCACGGTCACCGAGCTGATAGTCCATGCTGCTGCAAACGTCGTCGAACTGTTCGTGCAGATGGTTGTTGTCTTGCAAACGTCCCTATCTGTTGACTCAGGGATCGAGACGTGGCTGCACGATCAGTTACAGCCATGTGGATAAGATGCCTGTCATCTCGACTGCTAGTGATACGAAGCCGTTGGAATCCAGCACGGCGTTCCGTGTTACCGTCCTGAACCCACCGATTCCATATTCTGCTAACAGTCATTGGATCTCGACCAACGTGAGCAGCAATGTCGCGATACGATAAACCGCAATCGCGATAGTCTACAATCCGACCTTTATCAATGTCGGAAACGTGATAGTACGCATTTCTCCTCCTTACACGAGGCATCACAACAACGTTTTACCAGGCAACGCCGGTCAAATGTTGTTTGTGTACGAGAAATCGGTTGGAAACTTTCCTCATGCCAGCACGTTGTAGGAGTCGCCACCGGCGCCAACCTTGTGTGAATGCTCTGAAAAGCTAATCATTTGCATATCACAGCATCTTATTCCTGTCGGTTATATTTAGCGTCTGTAGCACGTCATCTTCGTGGTGTAGCAATTTTAATAGCTAGTAGTGTACTTTCGCACTTAGGGCTTTCTTAGGTTCAACAAGGGGACCACAAACTAACCATGAAAAACTGCACCACGTCTGTACTTCAGTCTTAGCTCTCTCGTGACAGCAGGTGACGTTATCCAGGCATTCGCCAGACCCTAAAACCTTCCATAGGATTTCCCCCCTAGGTATAACTCGATACATCACTTGAAATCACCCGCTGTCGTTCACTGTAAAATGGCGTCGCTCTTTACGCCATCTCAAGCGTCGTTTAGGATTGAGTGCTAGACAAACTTACGATGAGCTGCTAGGAAATTATATACCATTCTTTTCAACGCTTCAGGCACATGCATTGTGCCAGATGGACTGCCGGTGGCACTTTGGAATTCACGACTGATTCGTTCCGATGATTTCTAGCGAGTTTTTAGAATCATCCTCCGCGGTGCTCGACGGTCCCTGAGCGTCAGTACATGAGATGATTATAAAGACTCCGCCTCGACTGCAAATTGAAACCGGATGTTGACCTAGGTTTCGGCGCGGATAACCACGCCTTCTTCGGAACACACTAAAACTACAAACTGACTAAAGAGGCGTGGTCTAACATTAATACAGAACGTCCAAAAGGGCAAAAAGACTCGCATAAAATGTAAAATAAACGGTACGTGTGTACCACGGCAATAGCTGTACTTAGCTGAAACGTCAGAAGCGAGCTTCCTCACCCCGGCCAACGTGCGGTGGGCCGGACGTACGGTTTATTTTACATTTTATGCGAGTCTTTTGCCCTTCTGGGCGTTCTGTATTAATGATGGACCATGCCTCTTTAGGCAGTTCGTAGTTTTATTGTATTCCGAAGAAGGCGTGGTTATCCGCGCCCAAACCTAGGTCAACATCCGGTTTCAATTTGCAGTCGAGGCGGATTCTTTATAATCATTAAATTATTCACGATTTCTGACGCGCTGCAATGTTAAAAGTTCTCAGTACATGAGGTGTGTCTGATTCACAAGTAGGTGACCGAGCGCTGACTTGTGTAGCTTTAGAATGTTTGAAACGTCCGTGACGGATCTGTTACGCAGGTGACACCCAATGACTTAGTCCACGTTCGAAGACACCGAGTTCTCCTGAAATGGCGTGTGGCTAGGGTCACCCGACGGGTAGACCGTTCGCCTGGTGCGAGTCTTTCGAGTTGACGCCACTTTGGCGACTTGTCTGTCAGTGGGGATGAAAGGATGATGATAAGAACAACACAACACCTAGTCCCTAAGCGGAGAAAACCCACGACCCAGCCGCGAATCGAACCCGGGCCGTTAGGTATGACATTCCATTGCGCTGACCACTCAGCTACCAGGGGCAGACAGTTCTCCTGACAGACCCATATTGCTGTTACAGCTTCTCTACTGGCACCACCCTTCCTTTTATACTGACAAGTCCGCATCTAGTCTAATCTAGTGGTCAATTCCACATTACATAGAAGGATCTGTGTACATATTATCCGATAGTGTAGATGTACAGGGTGGTCATAAACAGTCTGAAAAGCTTGTAATGGTTGAAACGTCCCGGCACAGCCTCACTATACCAGAATGAAGTAAGTGCGAAATGCGTAGCACAATCGGGACGTTAACGACAATGGGTTAGTTATAAATTGCTGTCAACCTTTATATCGGAGATGAGAGGGAGAGAATCTCCTTGGTTTGAAGCAAATAAGTTTCTTGAAAATAGGTTACAGAATTGCAATAGGCAGAAAAGGTTGGCTAGTTTCTATCAAGTTTATTCTCACATATACTTATGTGAGGTGTTGGACCATAAACCCGTAGTAAGATTCAGTCTATTTATTCAGACTTGCTACTTCAAAGCTAATTGCTGGTACATATAAGAAACAAGTACAGAGCAATCACTTGCTCTTGGTTAGCACTGAAATCTCTCCAAGTAATTGAGACAAAGACTGACAGCCTCTGTTCAACACAATTCCAATGAAACTCTAAAAATCCTACTTGACCTGCAGTTCCTGAGAGTTCACCAGAGTCTCGTAGTTGAGGTCTTTATCAGCTGCATCGGCTGCTATGGGCCTACTCGGCCCCGATGGCGTCTCGCTGCGGACTCTCCAAACTGCCGGCACTGGCTCTGAATCTGCATCTGAATCTCTGCTTCTAACTATTCCGCTGCCTGGCATTTTATTTCGTTTCTCATGTACTTGGGTTCAAACGCGTTAATTTGTTTCACACGACCCTTTCATTTCTAAGTGATCGGATTGCACAAGAATGCCTATGGTTCCACACGACACTCTCGTTTCTAATTGGTCGACTTGCGCAAGAATGCCTTCGGTTCCACATGACACTTTCGTTTCTAGCTGCAAACAACTTAATTTGGTTCCACCCGAGTATTTTCCGCACGTGACTAACGCTCTCTCTTGGTGTATTATCGCCCTGGTGTTTGCGTCTTCCATTGCGCAAGTTTGACTCATGCTGCTTCCTTTGGCAGGAAGTCAAACAGTAAGTTATTTGATCAACAAGCCACACTTGGCAGCCTCCGCCGCTTATCTTGTCCCTACGTCCTGGTGGACTATTTCTTAATGTCGGCTGGCTGTTTGCCTATGGAGCTTGGGCTCTTATTATGGTCACAAAAGCAAGAATAAAAATTAAAATTTTCCGCAGTCACAACATGGTGTTCCAAGGTAGATTGTACCTAAAAATAATTCCAAAGAAAAAATTAGATATACTGCGCCGCTCCCAAGCTAATTAGAATCGAAGTTCACGAATCAGGCCGTTACGCGCGCAAATTCAAGCGGCCCGCTGCATAAAATTATAGCACGTTTTTCTCATAGCCTACAAGACTGCTCAGGCTTTGGGCCGGGTTAGATCTTTACTACTGTCCCGTGCCCAGTTTTTGCATCGCTTTCTTGTTCGGTGTCATCAGACCAAATGAAGAACATGTTGCACGACACCTACTCTGCAACACCCTTACAAGCTTTCCACACTGCTTATGTGCACATAGCTGCCAGACGAGCGGTATGGTTCTACGCAGCTGTGCCCCTGTGGCGGCAGGCAGACCCGCTCAGCACGTTGCGCGGACAGCGCGCCCAATTCCGCGCCGGATATTGCGTTCCGAGTGGCAGGCGCTGCGCGGCGCGGCGCTCTTTCGTGCCCTTTTCGGACTTACAGCAGCCCTCCTGCTCATCATCCACATGCGTGCTCACTGCAGACGTTTATGTGCTTCTCCTAAACTCTGTGATTTCGATAACAAATTCTGGCAATACAGCACGACGCAGAACTGTTCAGTGTACGCACATGTTCAAAACAACTGTCCCGCTTGCTTAGAAGAGATTGTACTGATCAAAACTAGAAAAATAAAAATCTATAAACATGTGTCTGGAGACATGTGGGCTATTTTACCGTTATGGAGAACGGTCAGAAGGCTATCCTCCTTGTGAAACACCTTACGGGAATGCAGCTGGGTGACGTCTTCGACAACGGCCAATACTTCGACAGGTGCATATCCTATCATTATCAGGTCAAAACTGTAGAAAGTAAGCACTATGCAGGTGAATTTAAAACCACCGTATGCACTGCATCGACAAGAAATCGACACTCATACCAAAACGCAAGTATCACCACGCAACGAAAGATGACCAATGCCAGCCGTTTTCGAAACTCAATATTAATTACCAAAACGTAACACTACCTCTGTCCCATGTTGTTTTATCAGGGAGATACCACGATTCCAGTTAAATTTTATATAATAATCGCCGTCTCTGTTCGTAAGATCACGTGCTAATTTATTCTCAACAGCTTCCTTAATAACCCTACCACCATTGCTGGCAAACCAGATTTGGTCGGCTATTGAAAGTTTGTGCGACGCTTATGCTCAATACACGGTCTTGAGGGTCTGACCAATGTGCGCCATGCCAAAAACTCAAGGGATACGGTAGACACCCACCTTACACAAAGCAACATCATCGTTTATAGACCCTAAAAGAGATCTCATTTTAGATCTTCACACTGTGTCTCCGTACGATACGACCAATGCTGTTACAGACTGTGTAACGGAAAATGGCTGTAGGCATACGTACCACCTCGTTATTTCCATCACTCATCCGATTCACGTACAGCCGACAGAGCAAAGCACGTCTGATCTTTCACTATAGCCATTCCAGCAAAAGATGATTTCTAGTTGGGCTGATTCAGTTGACTGACGTTCTGGGTTTACAGTGATGTCGATCGCATTGAACCTAGGTACCGCTTCACGTTGAGCCGTGTGGTGACAACTACCATCTTGAAGATAGTTGCCTTCCTGTAAACGCCATATCACAACGTACCATCAACCTTCCTCGTGATTAACATATCAAGGAAGGGAAGGCATCACTTCCATCGAGAAGTGAATATTCAGGTGGACTGAATTCAGATGATCTAAACAGCTATTTCTCCCTTCCATGAAGCGAAACACTCGTCTATGTTTCTATAAACGCACGTGGAGTTCAATGCCGCCGACTGTAGGGCACGTTCCTCGACAGCTTCATACCAACCTTCTAATTGGCTCAATAGAGTAGCAAGCTGTTGTGCTACGGTATATGTCGGAACACCAACGTTACTGACACGTTGCCTAAGAGGAACCCCTTGCTCGTGTTTATTAGGAGGCGCTGTAAAATGCTTTAGATGGTCTCTTACGGTAAGGAACTTTTCTTCATCAGGTTGCTAATATTCTTCTCAATCCTTTTGTCGGGCGCCTCCGAGACTACCAGACGCCGTTTCGGATAGTAAACACTATATATTTTGAGCGCAATACTGCTTGTCCAACACAGCCATAGCGTTCCCCATCGCTAGTGAGAAATTGCACCAACTGAATAGGCACGTGGTCTGACTGGCTGCTGTGATGGAAGATGGAGTGATTAACCTTGGCCCAGTGCGCCAAAACTCATATCTTCGTTCACTGATCATCCAGATTTTGTTTATGATAGAAGCGGAGAACCTCCTAGCATTAAGCTATCAGTCAAAACATCACCATATTATCAATTTTTAGGAAACTTCTGAGTAACTAGAAAGAGCCGAATCATTTCGTAAGGTATAGGCTCCTCGTCTAGTAATTGACTAACGAAGTGGTTTGCGCTAAACAATTCAGTTGTCAGATACACCCATTTGAGTAAAGAGAAGCCGAACAGTGAGCGTGAGTGGATCGTAGTGCGCTTCTAAGACAGCGACTCTGCGAGTTGTGCAGAATATAATTGGGCTTAGGAAAGTGCAGTTTCATTGGTGGAATTTTGACAACCCTTGATAACATGTACGATGTGCGACAATAAAGTAATGAGACTGATTTTCTTTGCAAGATGTGGCAACCCTGCTGGCTTTCGTAGGTACAATATCTTTGACCTTGGTCTATAAGCCGTTTCTAGTCCAAGCAGCACATCGATGCAACGGCTCAGTTATGAGTTGTGCTGTAATAGGTTAACACGTGTTTGTGTCTCTCGTCACGGATATGGAACCGCATAATATTGCGCAACGGTATGCCATTTCTTTTTGCGTTAAATTGGGTGGAAACGAGACAACAACTTACTGTAAGCTTCAGAAGGAATTTGGAGAGGAGGTTATGTCAAGAGCTCAAGTTTTTCGTTGGCATAAAATGTTTAGAGAAGGCAGAACGAATGTTGAAGATGAAGACAACAGTGGACGATCATCAACCTCACGGACGGATGTCAACTTGGCCAGGGTGCATGAACTCGTACGGTCTGATCGATGATTATCCGTGAAAATGATTACAGAACAACTGAACATCAATCGAGAACGGTTCGTCCGAGCCATCATTGCTGATAACTGGATTCTGCATCACGATAATGCGCCATCCCATACTGCTCAGTCAGTACAGCGATTTTTAACCTCAAAACAAATTTCAGTACTACCACAGCCACTTTATTCACCAGATATCGCCCCGTGCGAATTTTTCTATTTCCAAGAGTCGAAACGGCGGTCAAGGGACACCATTTTGAAACAACACAAGATGTCCAAAAAGCTGTGACGAGGGTCTTGGAGGATATTACAGGAGATGAGTTCCAGAAATGTTACCATCAATGTCAGAGGCGCTGGAAAAAGTGTGTGCAATCAGAAGGGTACTACTTTGAAGGAGATAATACTAAACTTGACTAAAACGATAAGCAACATTTTTTTCACATCAGTCTCATTACTTTATTGTCGCACCTCGTATATCAGTGAGCATATTTTAGAATAATAAGAATGATTAGTAACTTAACGTGTATTTTTATAGGCAGACGCTTTATCATATATCTATTTTGTCTGATACAAAGAGCACAATAAACATATATGGCATCCCTGTAAACTTCAGAACACATTGTTTCAGTGAGAGAGATCCTTAGTCAGTTTCTTAATAGTTCCATTATAGCCTCACAGCAAGAGCAACAGACTCAGTGTCTACGAGCTATGTACTGAGATGACCATATCACTTAAAGAGGCCAGCTTGGAGGACATTTTAGAAATACTGTGTTTTGCTTTGATTCAGAAAGATAAAACTACGCCCCGTATCAGTGGCGGATTTAAAAATTTTGCGCCCCTAGGCACACTATATTATATGCGCCCCCCAAAAAAACATGTTGTAAATAACAACTATTACCCGAATACGTCATAATTTCCGTTTTGGGTGGGAGCGCTGTGAGCTGTTTCCGTACTCTGCTATTCGTTGTTCTGTAGGACGCGTCAGCGATCTAGTCGCGCTCAATCAAAATGTAATATCGTTCCTGAACTGTACTTGGTATACGGCAGCGGATAAAACAAACTTAAAACTGCATTATGTTAACACATTTTATGTCGGAACACAACAGAAACGAACACGAAGAAAATAACTTTTCCTTTATGATCTAAAAATTCAGCAGAGCGTGTAGGAGACAACGGATTTTGTTATACATTCACTTTTAATACGTTCTTTTACACGAAACCGTTGAAAATGAAAATGAAAGAAAAGTTGTGTTACGGTCCAAAAATTGAAGCGAACGTGCCATACATTTGAAATTAATACGTACTTTTACAGAGATGCGTGGTAAATAAAATTAAACTGTCGTTTTTCGATCTAATAACTTGAATACGTATCAGATAAAAAAACACGTTCGGTATTAATACGTGAATCTATAGGAAAGCGTAAGAACTGAAAATGAAATAGAGATTTCGGTTCACGAACTAATAACTAAATACAGACGAGCAAACACAGAACTGGATTTGCTAATACATAATTTTACAGACTAGTGTGGAAAAATCAGATTTGTTTTATAAGTTATTAGTTAACATGTAAAGCATTAGGGTCTGTGTAGCTACATGCTGCAAAATAAGTGTACACAATACCTTAATACATGTAAGGGGGCCGGCCGGGGTGGTCGAGCGGTTCTAGGCGCTACAGTCTGGAACCGCTCGACCGCTACGGACGCACGTTCAAATCCTGCCTCGGGCATGGATGTGTGTGATGTCCTTAGGTTAGTTAGGTTTAAGTAGTTCTAAGTTCTAGGGGACTGAAGACCACAGAAGTTAAGTCCCATAGTGCTCAGAGCCATTTTTTTTTACATGTAAGGGCTGAACAGTTTAGTACTGCAGCTTCTGCTCTTTCTAACGGTATTAGTAAAGCTTTTATGTATTTATTAACGCTTTGTCATCTGGGCACACTCTCCGATAACGTATATTTCCGCGATAACTATACATTTCAGCAGACGCCAAGAATACGCATCAGTTGTAATATACTATATTATCAGTATGAGTTGACTGTACAGCGCAGAGCGGTCTGGGTCATTCGGGTATTGTTTAGTATTGTCGGGCGCCTTCGGTCATGTCTGCACGTAAACGAGGTTTAGTTCCGACTTCTGCCATTTCCAATTGTAAAATAAACAGGCAATACATAATTTGTAAATCCAATGAATGTGCTCTAAGTTATAATAAAAATCATATTATAATCTTAAATTTTTAAAACTAATATGAATAAATAAACGAACCCAACAGTCAGCAAAATTTGCGTATGGCTTTGACGGCAGAAAACTCGTTCGTAATATCTTCATAGTTCACACCGTTATCAGTTAGGAGGTCGGTTTCGATGTGAAGAATGAACAAGGCGTTCAGTCTCTCCTGAGAAAACGATTTCAGTCTTTTAAGAGTCGAAAATGAGCGTTCTCCTGAACAATTTGTAAGTGCCATGCATATAAATATTTTAAGAGCAATTTCAACATTCGGAAACATGGACTGTAACATCTCTTTTCCTAAAAATTTAATCATTTCGACTGGTATATCACTAATCCCAGAAGACTTCAAAAGTTCCGCGAAATGTATACATTCACTAGGGAAGGAAGGCTCTAAATTTGTGTCATATGACGCTTGGAGTTTTGCTGCACGTTTAGCAATATCGTCAGGTGAACTGTTCTTAAGGTTACTGAAAACAGTGAAGGAGTCCAACAGTGTTCTACAGCTTTCCTTCCTCCTCACTAATTCGGCATACAAGTTGTCGAGTACTGGAAGAAATGTTTCGACTCTAAATTTTTCCCTTTCCGTCAGAAAAACTTCTTCAGACGCCGCTTCGTCGTCATTATGAAGTTTGCATTTTCGTGATGTTTTATAGGTGCATTCATATTGTACATCAGTCACAATCTCCGTGGATTTATTTTCATAATAGTCGAACATGCCACGAATAGATGCAATAAATCCTACAAGTGATTCTTATAATTCATGCATTATTTTAGTATTAATATTTACACTTTGCAATTTCAGATTTACACTACTAGATCTCTGGAGTATGTCCTTCCAAACTGTAATCATGAATGCTCTATCTAGTCTCCTGAGTTGATTCAATAAAGCTGAAGCTTCATTTTGCACAACTCGTTTTATAAACATATTATTGACAATATGTGTGAGGGCATTGATAACGCCCTGCCAGTTTTCATATAGACTTACACACGCTTCCTCTCTTGTTGACCAACATGTTTTTGATAATCTTTTTGCTGTTTTGCTTCCTGGTTTCATGAAAGAAAGAAGTTTATCCCAGCGCTGTGTAGAAGCAGAGACAAAATTATAAAGGGTTTTGGTTCAAATGGCTCTAAGCACTATGGGACTTAACATCTGAGGTCATCAGTCCCCTAGACTTAGAACTACTTAAACATAACTAAGGACATCACACTTATCCACGTCCGAGGTAGGATTCGAACCTGCGACCGTAGCAGCAGCGCAGTTCCTGACTGAAGCGCCTAGAACCGCTCTGCAACAGCGGCCGGTTTATAGGTTTTGCACTACATTGAAAAATGAACATGCTTCCCGACAACGGATTGCAGCACTAACGCCGACCAAATTCAAAGAATGAGCTGCACAAGTCACATAATTCGCTTTCGGATTTCGTTCTTTAATTCGTGCCTGCAAACCAGTGTAAGTCCCTGGCATGTTGCTTGCGTTGTCATATGACTGGCCTCTGCAGTCAGTAATATCAGTGGAATCTGTAGACAGGACTTTTATTACGGCCTCAGCTAAATTTTCGGACTTGTGTCCCGGATTTGGTAAAACCAGAAGGAAATGTTCAACATGTTCACCATTATTGTTCACATACCTTAATATGAAAGATAATTGATCAACACGTGAAATGTCCGCAGAAGAACCTACTATTATAGAGAAATATTTGGCCTCTTTTATTTCACTTATGATAATTTTTTTTTATTCGCTCAGAAAGAAGCTCTATTATTTCATCACAGATTGTTGAAGAAACATAGCTTGTATGTCCCTGGCCTGGATTTCCATATCGTTCAATGTGCTTTGTGAGAAAAGGATCAAACTTGGCTATAAGTTTAAGAGACATCATAAATTGACCAGTATGTATTGAAAAGAATCTTTCAACGTGTCCACGCAACGGAAGTCCACTACTTGTTAGCTTCTTCACTACTGCAAACACCCATTTCAACAAACTGCAGTAGTACATTTTTTCTGTCTCAATATATGACTCGAAATGGTTATCTATAGTTCCAAGTGACTTTTTTCTTGTTAAGAGTGAGAACTCAGAATTTTTATGTTCAAGTGAATTCTCATGATGAGATAAAATATTTGAAATATTTGTCCAATCTGCAATACCATTAGTATCTATCGCGGCCTTACCTCCGAACAATTTACATCGTGCACAAAAAACAGCACCGGTGCTACAGGAGAATACTAGAAAATCACCCAGATTTGTTTCACCATTTAAACGTTTACGGTAAAATATTACTTGGAGTCGAACCGGCAACAATTTATGCGAAAAATTTATCTACTCTGACAAGCGTTTTTAAAACATTGGCTTCTCATTCTCTCCTTTCCTTCAATAATTTCCGAAATACCGCCCCACTTACTTTTGTACGTTTGCCTTTTTCACTGTTATTCAATGTTAAGGCACTTACAAAATTGTCAACCAACAGTCAAAACAAAAGAAAAAAATTGTAAAACGAAAAGAAAGAAATACTGTATCGAGTTCCAATCGTATTACACCGCACATGAGCACAAAGCTTTTTACTTTAAACGCGGCACACGAGCACAAAGATTTTTCCTTTAAACACGGAAATGGAAATGACCGTTTGGCGCCATTGGCCGAGAGGCCCCTTGCCGGGCAAATCCGGGCGCCTTGGTGCAGGTCTTACTACATTCGACCTGCGCGCCGGATGGGGATGAAATGATGATAAAGGCAACACCCAGTCCCGGAGCGGAGAAAATCTCCGACCCAGTGGGGAATCGAACCCGGGCCCGTAGGACGACAATTTGTCACGCTGACCACTCAGCTATCGGGGCGGACTTTTAAACACGGAGCGATGAACTGACCAACTCGGGTTACTCGAAGTATCTCTGCTATGAAAGAACGGCAATGCAGAATAAATTAATTTTATTGTTGCCTGTTTCTCTGTTGTGAGTGAACAGTAGAAACGCACGTGCCGGCTGGAATTCGTCTCGTGAAGAAAACGGACAATCGCTTTTTTTGCTTCTGTTTCCAGTGTCGTCGGATTTTAGCTGGGACGCAAATATTTTCTGAATATTCTTCACACTCTTTCTAATTTAACAAGAAAATAATTTTTGCAGTTTCTTGGAATTTCTTATCCCACTTATTCTTATAACATTTTAGCGTTTTCTATGGATAGAGAAGACAGACTACAAAGTTTAAGTAGTCTTGTTGGCAGTTGATGTGGTGTGTTGTCATTTGTGTGGACACTGATGTTATGTCTACACGCAAATGCACCTTGTATTCCAATATAAAATAAAAATAGCCTTTCCTCGAAGAAAAAAGGCTTACAAGGGGAGGCCGCCAATTGTGAAATTCAGATTCGATTCATACTGCGCATAATAAAAGCTCATGGCCAGAGGTGTAATGTGGCAAAGCAGCAAGATGCACTTCTCAGCCGTTGTCGAGAAAATCGACAGTTAAAAGAAACCGTTGCGGTGAAATACTCTCTACGATTTATAATTTCCTACAGCGTCGTGGCGCAGCGGTAAGCGCTCGGGTTCGTAATCCGAATGTCGCCGGATCGAATATCGCGCCATGCAACCTTTTTTTAGTATTTGTTTTTTTGTAATTCAAATATATATATATATATATATATATATATATATATATATATATATATATATATATATATATATATGGCCCGAGATTTGATCCGGCGACCTTTGGATTACGAAGCCGAGCGCTTACCGCTGCACCACGACGCTGTAGAAAGTTATTAATCGTAGAGAGTATTTCACCGCAACGGTTTCTTTTAACTGTCGATTTTCTCGACAACGGCTGAGAAGTGCATCTTGCTGCTTTGCCACATTACACCTCTGGCCATGAGCTTTTATTATGCGCAGTATGAATCGAATCTGAATTTCACAATTGGCGGCCTTCCGTTGTTAGCCCGCATCCCGTGGTCGTGCGGTAGCGTTCTCGCTTCCCACGCCCGGGTTCCCGGGTTCGATTCCCGGCGGGGTCAGGGATTTTCTCTGCTTCGTGATGGCTGGGTGTTGTGTGCTGTCCTTAGGTTAGTTAGGTTTAAGTAGTTCTAAGTTCTAGGGGACTTATGACCACAGCAGTTGAGTCCCATAGTGCTCAGGGCCATTTTGAACCTCCCCTTGTTAGTTAAGAAGTTTTAAATAAAATTTGCAATGCCACATACTATTCGATCGCACAGAGTGGGAACTTTGGTATCGTGCAGGCTGCAGCACAATAAATGTGACAAACAGAAGTTGGTTTCTTCTTCTTTTTTCGCCAAAGAAAGCAACTAAGTATATAAATAAAATTTGTAAACTGTTCTGAAGTGTATTTCACACATTGTTAGATATTCTGCTTATGTCTTCTTCCTGTAAACGTGTGTTTAAAAATCTGAAACATTCCCAGTATCAACATGTTTTGTTATACGGGTGTCATTAAGTCAATGCTTAGATATTGCATCGGCATGATGAAGAAGGTGTCGGGATTCATCATACAATGCAAGGCTCTGCCACTGCACCAACATCCAGTGCTGCCCACTTTAGTCGTAGCTGCCCATGTCGTGGTGTTAACATTGGTGCATACAAGAGTTGTCAGTTATGCCCACTTTATTCGTAGCTGCCCATGTCGTGGTGTTAACATTGGTGCATACATCAGTTGTCAGTTGCTGAGATCCATCATTAGAAGTGTTCGATGCACTGTGTGTTCAGACATAATTGTGCTCTGCACAGCATTAATGTCTGGTGTCAGTTCCACCACAGTTCGCCAACTGTCCTGTTTTACCATTCTGCCCAGCCTCCGACGCCTGACCTCTGCCACAACCGTCCGGATTTGGTTTCACCTTGGTTTCGCCACTTGTTGAAGACACTCACCACAGAACTCCTCGATGATGATGATGATGATGATGATGATGAGGTTTGGTTTGTGGGGACGCTCAATTGCGCAGTTATCAGCGCCCGTACAAATTCCGAACCTTTGCCCAGCCTAATCTCGCCACTTTCATGATGGTGATGAAACGATGAGGACAACACAAACACCCAGTCATCTCGAGGCAGGTGAAAATCCCTGACCCCGCCGTGAGTCGAACCCGGGACCCGGTGCCCGGGTAGCGAGAACGCGACCGTGAGACCACGAGAGAACTCCTCGAACACCTGGCAAGTCGTGCGGCTTCCGAAACGCTCCTGACGAACGTCTGGGCCAACACAATCTGCTCTCGGTGAAACTCAGCTAGATCGTGCGCCTTCCCCATTCTACACACGGACATCACGCTCGCTGTTAGTAAGTGCACCATGCGTGTTTCTGACAAGCAAATACTCATCATCAGGTGACACTGCCATCGCCTGAACTGATTTATATCGACAGTAGTCGATGGTCGTAGTGTCCTGGATGATCAGTGTATAGTACAGTGCATTAATTGTACAGACTGCATCGTTCTTTATTTTCAAATATTTAGTTCTTCTAGTTTCCGTTGGACGCTATCTAAATATAGAACCCAGTACGTTGTCCTCGATGGTGAGTGTTCATCGGAGGTGAGGGTATCATATGGAGTGTCCCAGCGAAGTGTGGTAGTTCCGCTGTTGTTTTCTATCTACATAAATGATCTTTTGGATAGGGTGGGTAGCAAAGTGCGGCTGTTTGCTGATGATGCTTTGGTGTACGGGAAGATGTCGTCGTTGAGTGACTGTAGGAGAATACAAGATGACCTGGACAGGATATGTGATTGGTGTAAAGAATGGCAGCTAACTCTAAATATAGATAAATTTAAATTAATACAGATGAATAGGAAAAAGAATCCCGTAATGTTTGAATACTCCATTAGTAGTGTAGCGCTTGTCACAGTCACGTCGATTAAATATTTGGCCGTAACATTGCAGAGCGATATGAAGTGGGACAAGCACGTAATGGCAGTTGTGGGGAAGGCGGAAAGTCGTCTTTGGTTCATTGGTAGAATTTTGGGAAGATGTGGTTCATCTGTAAAGCAGACCCCTTATAAAGCACTAATACGACCTTTTCTTGAGTACTGCTCGAGCGTTTGCGATCCCTATCAGGTCGGATTGAGGGAGGACGTAGAAGCAAGTCAGAGGCAGGCTGGTAGATTTGTTACTGGTAGGTTTGATCGTCACGCGAGTGTTACGGAAATGCTTCAGGAACTCGGGTGGGAGTCTCTAGAGGAAAGGAGGCGTTCTTTTCGTGAATCGCTACTGAGGAAATTTAGAGATCCAGCATTTTAGGCTGGCTGCAGTACAATTTTACTGCCGCCATCTTATATTTCGCTCAAAGACCACAAAGATACGATAAGAGACATTAGGGCTCGTACAGAGGCATATAGGCAGTCATTTTTCCCTCATTCTGTTTGGGAGTGGAACAGGGAGAGAAGATGCTAGTTGTGGTACGAGGTACCCTCCGCCATACACCGTATGGTGGATTTCGGAGTATGTATGTAGATGAAATCGTTCCGAAGTACCACCAACGCTCGTCTTTCTGTCTTAGGGATGGTAAGGGCGTCTTCGTGCCTCCCCTTTCGTGCTTTCTGTGGTGCCTGGTGTCTTATTGTGGCTGGATCTTGTGTTGCCAAACACGAACGCAGCTCACGCTGCGACACCTCTTGAGCTACTCTGTTTAGTGCGCCTGCAGACTGGCTGGAAAGCAGACGCGAGACGGTGTTGGTGTCTGCGTGTTGCAGACGGACGACCGGTGCTCGGTGGCCAACTCGCAGGTGCCGCTGCAGGACGACGCCACGTCGCGCGGCTCGGCGCTCACCGAGCAGGAGCCAGAGCGCGGCACGTGGACGGGCCGCTTCGACTTCCTGCTGTCGCTGCTCGGCTACAGCGTCGGCCTGGGCAACGTCTGGCGCTTCCCCTACCTCTGCTACAGCAACGGCGGCGGTGAGTTGCCTCGCCTCGCTACGCAAGCTAAAGTGCGCGTCATTTACGACGGCGGCCGAGTTTAGGTTCATTCTGCGCATCTGACGTCACAAAACACAGTCAGCCAATGAACAGAGAACGACGTTGACAGAGCTTGACTGCAGTGCAGACCACGGACGAGTGGCTTCAGTTTTAGAAACGTTCAGTCATACATAAAGTAATTGAACAAAAGCAATGTCTTTATAGCAGACTTTCTTTTATAGAAAGTTTGGAAAAAGCATTCTTTATACCAACTGCTTCATATTCTATTAATTAATTAAACCAAACAAGCAATAAGCCTCCTAATTCAGGCAATAGGAAAGAAAGGTGTTTTATCATTCTCACGAACCGCTTTTTCGCAAAAAAGAATAGCGGTAATTGTTTATTTACTATTGTACTCCGACGAAACTTGAATAATTCATAGTCATACCAACAGTGTTTGTCGGTATTTTGTGTGACGTGTTAAAGTCCTCCAGGAGTTTAATCGATTGACAAGCTCGCCGGCACGGTAGCTCAGCGTGTTCGGTCAGAGGGTTAGCTGCCCTCTGTAATAAAAAAACTGAGCTAATGGATGAACAACGAACTGAAACGGGTGTCTTTCGTTGTCCACGCCGAGCAGATACAACGAACTAAAATGAACAAAATGAGATTAAAAAAAGTGATTATTTGAAAAAAAAAGCTCTGTTAGCGTAACGGTTAAGGTGTTTGACTGCTAAGCGAGAAGTTCTGAGTTCAAACCATATTCGAAGCTTAATATTTTTTTTATTTAAAAACAATATCGAAGTGTCTTACTTCATGAATTTTATTCGTTTGAATGTAATTTTTTGATATTTCTAGTTCTTTGTCTCTTCACTATAATCATAATAAGTTTTCGGTGTTTCTAATTTTGTCCTCCAATATCTATTTTCACAGCAATTAAAAACAATGAAAAGGCACACATACAATATTCATGTTATCATATTGAAATATATTCTTTGTGACAGTATTAAAAGTATTAATTAGAGCAGAATTTCGGCTCGTATGTAGCCGAGCGACTTGATTGTCTGACGCAATTCTTTGCTTCGCTGCTTTCGCAACATCATCATATTCAATGTTTGCGTCAGCTGATCTATGTTTTGGCAAGTATTTGCTGTCCATTGTGACAAACACAAATTTTTTGCACATTTCGCCCCACTGACAATATATTTTAGTTTCTATGTTTTATTACGTCCACATTTCAGTTTTGTGTACTTCACCAATTTTGTTTTAATCAGAACTTTTTAGAAAAAAGCGAAATGACTCTGGTATAAATGAAACTTTTATTACAGTCGCGAGAGGCGGAATATTTCTCAATATTACATACAACACCTATCTGGTACTTAAATTCAATGAGATATTCTTATGTAGTAAATTTTATATGAAATTTAGATATATTGTCCACATTTCAATTGGCTCTGAGCACTATGGGACTCAACTGCTGAGGTCATTAGTCCCCTAGAACTTAGAACTAGTTAAACCTACCTAACCTAAGGACATCACAAACATCCATGCCCGAGGCAGGATTCGAACCTGCGACCGTAGCGGTCTTGCGGTTCCAGACTGCAGCGCCTTTAACCGCACGGCCACTTCGACCGGCTGTCCACATTTCATCCTCAACATTGTGGTAACTAAAATCGACCATACGGAAAGTAAATGCTATGGACTTTTACCCCTGCAAACTCTTCAAAATTTCGTGCAGTGGTTTACTACATTTAATGATGCATAATAACTGCGTTGAACATCGAAACAAAATTAAGTCATTTATGGGGGGAAGGTATCAGGCAAGAAGATGTGTAAAAATCAAATTTTTGGGCCAAATAGTTTTTGTGAAACCGAATGATAAGTGTGACAAAGCAGTCGGAACACCATGTGTCTGCACAGGCGAGCAGTGCAGTGATGACAAAATCGCGAACAGTGCGGAATGCGGGGAGCACGTCTCTGTAGCAGCGAAAGGGTTAATGCGGCCGTGGTGGCTTTACTTCATAAACTGCGCACTCACCCCTAAACGTAAGTTTGCGAACTATACTATACTATGGCGCTGCTTCTCTTGGCGCGTGCGCCTTTTGCAACGGGCAACGCAGCAATCTCCCCGTCTGGGCGGGCATGCGCGAGCCGCCAAGATAAAAGAATTCAACTATAGCGGCTGCTGCCGTGTTGCGAGCTTTCAGCTGCCAAGCGCGAAGGCCTGCACCCGAAACAATAGAGCTGCGACAGCACTTAGGCGTCACCCTTGGGACATACACGTTATTGGCTCAAGGAGATGGGTGAAGCTGCCACGGCATGTCCGCTGCAACTGTCAGCGAGCTTCTTCCGCCGACTCCGCTCGGTGCACAAAGTTGCATGCACTCCAGTCGGCCGTGTCCCAGTTCGGAGCCAGAGGGAGGCTGCGCTGGAGGTCGCCCTCGTGGGAGCGCACTAAGCCTGTTCCCAACTCAACCCAGTTGACGGACAGTTTACCGTAGGCATCGCACCTACACAGTTTTTCGTCCCCATAATCGCAAATATGCAAAGTGGATCTTGATTACAAATCAGACCACACTCCATTTGATGGCATTGCTCCCATTGTCAATGTACATATTATTCATGTTATGAACTGTACTGAACCGTGAATTTACTTTCGAAACCTTTTCTTAAGAATTTACTTTATTTACAAGCGAGTCATCAAGAACATTAATACATTTAATCACACTATGTGAGTGTGGAAATAATTCTCAATGGTAACTGAAGAAACAAATTAACATTTTTTTTCAATAAATGGAAATTTTATTCCTAAAAGCCTTTTTTAAAAAAAAAAAAAACAGATTTAAAATTATAATCAGGAAGCACCCTGTAAATATCGAGTTACAATTTATTCAGAGGCTGAAATAACATTTTCTTGATAGTATGAGCTTTCGGGTTGATAACCTTGTCGCTCCCTTTTAACACGGCCGTAGTCACGGGTGCTCACAACAACCTCAGAGAGACTACACTGGTGCAAATCTGCAACACACCAGATTACTTTAAACTAAAAATTTTAACAACTCACACAACACATAAACTATGCACCCCGTAAGAGGGGTGGAAATGGTACAAAACACTCACATTAAAAATTATTTGCCACCGAAAGTGCAACTTGTTTTTAAAAGAACTCTTACGGTGGCAACTTTATATACTAAAATGACCATTTAAATAAAATCCATGAAATGCAGTTTTGCATAAAATGTACCAACATGCTCTACATTACACATATACCACCTCGCAAAATGATAGGAAAGAGAAAAACATATTTTAGAAATTCTGCCTTTACACCTTAAGCAATAAATTCGTTAACACCGAATCCGACAAACATGACAGAAGCAGCTATTAACGTATGGCAGATTGACAGGGGGATTACTGAACAACCCGAACCGCAGATTGCTCTAACCGGTCCCAACTCCACAAGCGAAAAAGGAACCACCCAATTCATAAATAACCATCTTCCCGCGGGTGGGCAAATGGAGAAGAATGGTGGGACGACCCGTAAACAAATCGGCTGGTGACCTCACCAAGAAAACAAGTAGAATTTAACAAGTAAATGAAACAACATATCTCCAATCACTTAACTTCTAATAAACTGCGATTTCTGGCGAGGACCTGGCGCAGCACCCCCAACGCTCTCCCGAACCGTCCGCTGCCAGCCGCTTTAACGGACGCAGGAAGGCGCGCCGATCTCCCGTCTCACGGCGTCGCAGCTCGCCCCGGCCAGCCCGATGTCGTGGTTTGACTCCTGTTGCTCTCGTGTCGACTGCGGCCCGCTAGACTCACGTGGCGACCTCACATGCGCCGACGCTCAGGGCGGACCAGTCATCTCGTGTCCGAGTGCACGACCGACCAACCGATCAATCCAACCGCCAATGACCGTTGCCCAAGAAACTCGAGCAGACTGGCGGCCTAACGCGCAGGCTCAAATGCAGGAACACAGCCCCGACCGGACGACCACTAGCTGAGTTCTGTTACTGGTGGAGTGGTAAGACTCTCATTTTCTGGCTTCAAAGTTTGATCCAAACGACAGCCATACTAGCACTCCGACGACAGACAGACACTCACTGCCGCACAAATGCGAACGAGAGACAGACCAGCAACTGGTGACCCGAGACTAGCCTAGCCTCACTCAGACTGATCAACTGCCGAGCTGCTAGCGCCCCTTAAATACACACGAACAGGCTACCTTTCCCCTTTCCCACCAAACATCAAAGCTGCACTTGCCACAGGGGCGCCACCGCCAGAAACTGAGGGCGGCTGCTTCACACAACGCGCTGCGGCGCGCTCTTCAAAACAGCAATTTTTACCACGGCTCATGTACCTGTTAAGTATAGTTTTTTGACAGGTTTGATGCTGTCCTCGGTTTTGCCCTTCCTCTGCTCCTTCCAGCACAAAGTCTCTAGTTACTATAACATACTGGATGCCTCACTAACCTGTCCCTCCTTCTGGTAAAGTTCTTCTAAAGCTTATTTTTTCACCTGCTTCTCATTTTTTTTAAAGCAAAGCTTATTTGTCTAGAAGTATGCTACATTACACGCTGAGCTTTCCTCGATTGCCACCCAGGTACTGTACACAATTATCCAACATAATGAGTCGTAAACAGAACACTTCTGTAGGTCTGTCTGTAGAATATAGGCCTAAGATACAATTTGTAACAAAAAACCTAATTATATAAGTATAAAAGGACATTCGCCATACACACTTCCGCACTCGACTCAGTTATTGAATACACGTCTCCCAATGAAAGAGTCTCCCTGCTTTCAGTAAAATAAGCTAATAAAGCCTACACTTTTATCAGTGTGCACGCCCCTACAAATCACCACAATATAATCGACCCTGAAACAGTGGACAATTTCTGGGAAACACTAGAAGAAACAACAAATAACAATACCAAGACACCATGTGAAAATCTTATTAGGCGATTTTAACGCACAGTTGGGCAAGGAAAAAAAATTCAGAGGTACCACTGGCCCCCTTACGAAACACAAACTTAACAATAAGAATAGTGAAAAACTAATCGACTTCTACAGAAACTTCGGACTGAGTACTCAATTTCAAAACTTGCACATAAATTAACCACATGGAGAGCACCCAGTCTTAGACAAGGTGAACACCAAATTGACCAAGTCGCAATTTCCAATGAAAACATAAAAGAAATTCTTAACGTCAGAACCCACAAAGGTGTCTTTGAATCAGATCATCATATTCTCCGAATAAAAACAAAATTCCAACCTAACAGAATGCTAAAAAGGCCATCCAAAAGTACAAACAAGATCCGGAATATCTGTAACTCAACAAAGAAAAAATCGTCAAGCAAATCAATCAGGAAAAATCAACAGACTGGAAGAAACTGTTGTGTCTAGACCATACAGCCTAGACACAATGCTGTAGCCGATAGGGCACGCAAGGCTAACGCAGACGGGCGTGAAGTCTGAAACATGAGACTTATAAATGAATAAGAAGAAAAGTACGTAGATGCTTGTTACTTAACTTTTAATTAGTCCTTGGAATACATCTCTCTTGAATATTAGTAAGCTATAGGCACTGATACAAATGGCGCCTTGCTAGGTGGTCGCCATTTAACTTAGCAGAGGGCTATTCTACTGTCTATCTCTCGGCAAATGAGAGCAAGGCTTAGCACGTCCAATCGCTAGCTATGTTGTCCGTACAACTGGGGCGAGGTCTCCTCAGTCTCTCGAGACCTGCCATGTGGTGGCGCTAGGTTTGCGATCACACAGTGGCGACACGCGGGTCCGACATGTACTACAGGACCGCGGCCGATTTAAGTTACCACCTAGTAAGTGTGGTGTCTAGCGGTGACATCACAGAAACTAACAGAGAAAATTCGGGAAGCCATCAAATTAGGACAACCCCCTTGCACCAGCAAACATCGCTGGTGGAATGCAACCTGCGATCAGGCAGTCGACGACCGAATAACTGCGTGGAAAAAATTTAGCACTCACAAAACTGAAGAGAACTGGGATAACTTTCTTAAAACCCAAAAACAGACCTCAAAAATAATTATAAAAGAAAAACGGGGGTATGACAACAGACTCTGCGAAATCCAGCAAGGTTTCATCAAAAATAATACAAGAAATTTCTACAAGACTTTCAGAGAAAACTTACAGGGGTGCCAAGTGCCTAGTTTGTGCTTTAAAAAAAGCCCGATGGTTCTTTGGAAACTAATACGAAAAATAAGTGCAAAATCTTAGCCCAAAATTTCAGTTTCCTCCTCGACTGCGAACCACCCTAAGAAAAACTTGTCTTCTCTTCTCCAGTATTCACACACCCGGACTCACATGCCCCGGATCTCGAGGAAATTATGGAGATAGTGAAACAGTTGAAAAATAACAAAGCACCAGGAGAAGGTGGGATCATTGCTGAATTCTGGAAACTAAACGATCCCATACTTATGCAGAAACTACATTATATAATGTCAGACATATGGATGACGGAGAAAATACCAGATGACTGGAAATCCACTCTAATTCCCCCGCTACACAAAAAGGGCGACAAGACAGACATCAACAATTACAGAGAAATTTCCCTGCTCCCAGTCGCTAAAAAAATCCTTTCTAAAGCACTTTTATAAAGGATAGAATCCCAAACAGATCCACTAATTGGTGAATACCAGGCCGGATTCAGAAAAGGACGATCATGTGTGGAACAGATCTGGTGCTTAAGGACGATATTACAAATGAGGAAATACAGAAACACAATAATTAAAGCCATCGACTTCAGGAAAGCATACGGTTATGTGGACCGTGAAACGCTGTTTAAAATCATGGAAGAATTTGGGATCGACCGAAAGACACGAAAAATCACAGAATAGGCAGTTACAGGAACAACAACCACAGTGAAATTCATGTGCAAAATATCAGAACCCTTCGAAATCAAAACTGGAGTCCGACAGCGGGATGGCCTATCCTAATGATTTTCAATATTGTTCTAGAAAAGATCATCAAGGAATGGGAATCTCATATAAAGGGCATTCAAATTGGTATAAAAAAAGAGAGCCGAATTAAAGTGCCTTGCTTTCGCCGACAATATTGCAATTATCATCAGTAACAGAAAAGAAGCGATTCACACAGTGGAACAACTACATGAAATTTCCCAAAAAACCTGACTACAAATATCTTATGTAAAAACCAAATATATGGAAAGACAGGCAGAAAATAAATCCCCTTTAATCACAAAACATGGTAAAATTGCACAAGTCTGCCCATTTTAAATACTTCGGAGAAATTGTACAGTCCTCAGGCTTAAACCGAATCGCCAATGAAGAAAGAATCACCAAGCTCCAGAAGAAGGCCTACAAGCTAACATGGACACATTGCAACAAGAAGTCCATTTCGAAAGACGCAAAATTAAGGCGCTATAGAACAGTGATTCTTTCAGAAGCAATCTACGCAGCTGAAACAATGGTGATTATGGTCATTCAAAAATTAGGGAAATAGAAAAGCAAGAAAGAAAAATTCTCAGGAAGATTTACGGGGCAATCAACAAAAACGGCATTTGGGTGAAGAGTCCACAAAACGAGCTCTATATAAAGTCCAACACAGTAACAGACGAAATCATGAAACGCCGAGCCAAATTTTACACACATCTACAGGATTTAAGGCTCCCGAAGTGCAAGGAAAAGTTTCAATATTATAACAAAGATTGAGCATCCAGGGAGGACGAAACAATTTTACCGGTTGCTGCTCGTAATGGCTACGGCGCAATGATCAGTAAAACAGGCAGGTATCACATCAACATCCAGAAGTTGCCCACACAAGAAATCGGAAAGGTAAAAGCGATCGAGGCGACTGCTAGACGTGTAGGTCGCACAAGTGTAGGATAGCGAGAAACTCACACGTCACGCAGGCGCAAGGAGCGCACCAGGTTATCGATTTCTTTACTGAAATTAAAATTAGGAGACTGATCAACCGGCCGTAGAACACAATTGAAGTCCCCACATAAGATAGTCTTTGTCAGTGATTTACGAAGCAGGTAAATGATTTTTTCTTTATAGAAACCCGGTAGTACGACCTGTGACAGAAGGGGCATAAAGAAAGAGTAAACTGAGATCACAAAACGTGCACCCCATCCATCAACGGAATGCCTTCCCTATAAAACAAGGCAGTGCCCGTAGAAAGTTCGGAAGCTACATTAAAAAAAAGGTTGAGAACCCAGAAATGGAACTCTGGTCGAATAAGACTCCCCGTAAAACATCTGCCCCAGACTGATATATAAACTGTCGCAAAGCAGCGAGCCTAAGCTCAGAACATATTCTGTTAATATTCAGAGTAAGAAATGTGTATGCTTGCAGGAACTTCAACCCAGAAAGAAGAACAAAGAACGGAAGAGATCCGTCAGTTGACGGAGCTACATACAAGTAACCATACAAGAATCTATAGCTGAAGCAGAGAGAGAAGAACTACGAAACAGAACCCTCATCTTCCCACTGCTTTGTCTTCGGCCGTGACGCGGCTCTCTGTAGCTGTTTACCGATTCCAATGCGGCTGCCACGTTCGGTCCCGTGGGAGCATAATCTAGGTATTCCGTTTCAAATTGCGAGGGAGAGGCCTTTACATCCCACTCGTCCGCAGACATTGGTTCACAGAGGGACGGTTGGTGAATAACAACGGGATCCACTGTCTCTTGAGAATCGATCAGTTGTTTCATGGGAAAAGGCTGTGACACAGAGGGGGCGAGAGAAGTCGCAGAAGGGGATGGGAAACAGAGTCGACAGGATAAGTGTCCGAGAGAACCGAAGAAGACACGTGAGAACCCGGAAGCGGGTCCCTCAAGGGCACCTCCGAAGGGGCAACAACGCCAGATAAGGTGTCAGGATCTCCTGCACAGGCGTGAAAGCACCTATGGCGTCCTCATCCACGATTTCAGACTGAGAAAGAGGATCCTTTACTGGAGGCCCGTCGGAAGGGCGAGCCAATAGGAGAGGTTCATCTGCCGCTTCATCCTGTGTTCGGCGACGCTTGTTGTGAGAAATTATGGCGGGCACATCGGAAGTAACGGCTTCAACATCCCTACGCAAGGACAGCGGGGGAAAATCACGGGCGTTGTCGGTCACCGAATTACTGCGTCGCTCAGTAACAGGGAGCGATTCGGTCAGAGATCCCTGCGGGAGAAGATCAGCGAAAGTCAATTTTTTACGCTGTTCGTGTGTAAGTTTTAATACCAACACACGCCCCGGACAATGAGTACGGAAATGACCGGTTTGATTGCAATAGTAACATGTTCCTTCTTGGCCACTGTACGTAATATGGACCCTATAACCACATACCTGTAGATGAGAAGGGATATGTTTTTTGACCACCATTTTTACCGACAGAATACCTCTATGGACCTGTAAGCGGTGCTGAGCAGACCAGCGTTCCTTTAGAATATGAGGTATTTCCCCATAAGGAAGGAAAACAGGCCTCAGAAAACAGTCATCTACCTCGGGCGGAACGTTAAACACCCGGATATTCTTATATATCACATCCGCATTTGCCAAGAGAACCATACTAGTGGAACCATCACGGTGCGTAAAGGGTACCTGAGAACCATAGCGAGAATGTATCCCATCAACCTGGAGCAGGTCAAGAAACTTAACAAAAAAACATATACTGGGTGATCAAAAAGTCAGTATAAATTTGAAAACTTAATAAACCACGGAATAATGTAGATAGAGAGGTAAAAATTGACACACATGCTTGGAATGATATGGGGTTTTATTAGAACAAAAAAAAAAAACAAAGTCCACAAAATGTGCGACAGATGGCGCTGGACAGCAAAACGTCAGTGACTGCGCATGACAATCGTGTATAAAAGGAGCTATAATGAGAGAGAGAGAACCCGTCGCTCTTCTATCTTTGTTTTCCTTGATCTCCAGAACGCCTATGACCGTGTATGGCATCCCGGGTTCCTCTTCAAACTCCAGACCTATGCTCTCCCCATCAACTTCGTCCGTCTCATTGCTTCCTTCCTGTCCCATCGTCCCTCCTATGTGACTATCCACAATTCCAACTCCCGTACTTTCTACCCCTCTGCCGGCTTGCCCCAAGGTTCTGTCCTTTCCCCTCTCCTCTATCTCCTGTACACTGCTGATATGCCCAAACCTCCACCTCCTGTTCATCTTCTCCAGTTCGCTGATGACACCGCCTTCCTAGCCCTTTATCCTACCCTTCAACGGTCCCAACGTACCCTCCAAACCCACCTCGACCAATTCACTGCTTGGTGCAACCAGTCAAATGGCTCTGAGCACTATGGGACTCAACATCTTAGGTCATAAGTCCCCTAGAACTTAGAACTACTTAAACCTAACTAACCTAAGGACATCACACACACCCATGCCCGAGGCAGGATTTGAACCTGCGACCGTAGCAGTCCCGCGGTTCCGGACTGCAGCGCCAGAACCGCTAGACCACCGCGACCGGCCTGCAACCAGTCGTTCCTCCGTGTTAATCCCTCTAAGACCCAGGCGATCATCATAGGCCACACCACCCGCTCCTTCCGACTCCATCATTTCTACCTCACCATTTATGGCCGTCCTATCCACCTCACTCCTACCCTCAAATACCTTGGCCTCACACTCGACCGCTACCTCACCTGGACTCCCCATCTCCTTACCATCCAAAACAAAGCTCACAACCGCCTACGCCTCCTGAAACTCCTGTCCGGCCGGACGTGAGGTATGCATCCTTCCACCATCCTTTACACCTACAAATCCATGATCCACCCCATCCTTTGTTATGCCAGCGTCGCTTGGATTTCCGCCCCTCCCTGGTTCTATAAAGCCCTCCAAATCCTCGAACGCCATGCACTCCGCCTCGCCTTCTGCATCTGCCTTCCGTCCCCCACGCGCATCCTCTACGACCTCATCCCTTTCCCCCACCTTCTCCTTTTCCTTGAACACATCCGCACACTATATATTGTCCACCGTCTTGATCCCCCTCATCCCCTGGTGTCTCCCTTCCTCTCCAGCCCCAACCAGTTGCCGCGCCTTCACCGTTGTGTCCCTCCCTCTCTCCATCTCCACACCCTCCATCTCCTTTCCCAACACAACTTCCACCATCTACCCCTCCCGAATGATGAGCTTCGCCCTGACATCTACCCTTCCTACCAACTCTAACCCTGCCTCTTCCTCAGGGCTCCCTCTCCTCCCCCTCCCTCCTTCTGAGCGGCTTTCCCCTCCTACTCCCCCTCCATCTCTTGTGCCTCCTTTCAGTGTCTCTTCGCTCCCTCCTGCCCCGTATTCCCTTTTCCTCTCCCGCACCACATGTCTCCTGCCTCTTTGTGAACCCACAGTTGCCCCTCCTCTCTTCATCCCGCCGCTTACCCAGCTGCCCCATGCTCTCCCCTCCTTTTCCATCCTCTCTGACCTTTCCCTCGGCAGGTCCCACCTGGTAGTTTTACTCTTCGTCGTGTGTGCTCCAAGTGGGTTTTAAGTGTGTTGTTTCAGAGTGTTTTTAATACTGTGGCCAACTTTTAACCTGTGCATGCGCATTCAGTGTCTTCTCTGTGTTTCAAAAATCGCCAACTGTGTTTTTTAACTTTCTGGTGACTTTTTTAACTGTCCCCCATGAACGTGTACATGTCAATGTATTTTTACCTCCATTTTCTCCCCTTACTCTGTTTTATGTTCCCCTTTTTTATCTCCTTATGTATGTATCATTTTATTCTTGTTTTAGTTGTCGTGTCACTCGGCTGAAGAGCGGCGGATTGTGCCGCTGACAGCCCTCCCCTGCGCATATGGGGCAGGGGAATGAAATCACAATAAAAAAAAAAAAGAAAAGAGAGAGAGAAGCAGATGCGCCAGCAGTCGCAGCATGTTGACGCTACCTAAAAAGGCGCTTTTAGTGAAGCTGTATTATCAGAATTAGGAATGTGCTAGTTCAGCGTTACGATCCTATCGCCATAGGAAGGGGATTCAAACGGCTAAAGGTCCGTGCACTCTGCCTCGCCTTCTGCATCTGCCTTCCGTCCCCCACGCGCATCCTCTATGACCTCATCCCTTTCCCCCACCTTCTCCTTTTCCTTGAACACATCCGCACACTATATATTGTCCACCGTCTTGATCCCCCTCATCCCCTGGTGTCTCCCTTCCTCTCCACCCCCAACCAGTTGCCGCGCCTTCACCGTTGCAGCTGGGGCGAGAATGATTTCAAAGTTCGAAGCCACGGGTTGTTTAAACAACAGACCCCGTAGTGGCCGACCGAGCACAAGGTGTGATGCTGCTGAGACAGTTCAGGAAGAAATGTAGAGTGTAGCAGGTTCATCTATGCACGGGGAAGTCAGCGCTCGTGCAGTCGCACGTCGCACCTGCATTCCATACTCTACTGTTTGGTTGGCACTTAGGCGTACCCTGCGATGCTATCCGTACAAAATCCATCGGCATCATGCACTGTTACCTAGCGATTTAGTGAAGCGGAGGGCATTTGCGGTGTGGGCGTTTCAAAAGATGGAAGATTACGATTGGTTGAGTAACGTGTTGTGGACCGACGAAGCTCATTTCACGCTCCGAGGGTCTGTCAACGCCCACAACTGCAGAATTTGGACTACCGAAAATCTTAGAACTGTCATGGAAACTCCATTGCACGACGAGAAAGTCGCGGTATGGGTTGGATTTACCACATCTACCGTTATCGGGCCTTTTTTCTTCGAGGAAATGAGTGATTCTGGTTTTGTAACTGCTACCACGACGGATGAGAGGTACGCCGATATGTTACAGAATCGCATCATCCCCACCTTGGCTGATAAAGATCTGCTGGAACGTACGATGTTTATGCACGATGGCGCTCCACCCCATATTGCTAGACGCGTGAAAGATCTCTTGCGCGCGTCGTTTGGTGGTGATCGTGTGCTCAGCCGCCACTTTCGTCATGCTAGGTCTCCCAGGTCCCCAGACCTCAGTCCGTGCGATTATTGGCTTTGGGGCAAGTGCATCGTGATCGACCGACATCTCTAAGAATGCTGAAAGACAACATCCAACGCCAATGCCTCACCATAACTCCGGACATGCTTTACAGTGCTGTTCACGTTATTCCTCGACTACAGCTATTGTTGAGGAATGATGGTGGACATATTGTGCATTTCCTTTGCTCTGTCTTACTTTGTTATGCTAATTATTGCTATTCTGATTAGATGAAGCGCCATCTGTCGGACATTTTTTGCACTTTTGTATTTTTTTTGTTCTAATAAAATCCCATGTCATTCCAAGCATGTGTGTCAATTTGTACCTCTCTATCTACAATATTCCGCGATTTATTCAGTTTTCAAATTTATACTGACTTTTTGATCACCCGGTATAATTCGCTGTCAAAATATGTAGTATGTACCTGTTCAGTAGTGACTTTAATTGTATCGACTAACCAGTCATGTATTTCCAAAGAACTGGGCTGGACGTGACGCGTGGATTTTTCGAAGGTGAAGTTGACAGTACCTGTAAGCAAAATTTTCGTGGGAACGATGGTGGACATCACGGCGCGAGACGACGCCCCGACAGGAAGGGTCGCACGAACACCAAACACTAACCGACAACCAGCAATGCGACGCGCCCGGAGACCAACACGACACTGAACGGACACGAGGAAAACACGCAGCGCTACGGTAGAGGCGGAACTAATACCACAACCTAGTCGCCCGATGCGCGAAGCCGGAATGACCACTCAACTACGGAGTCGGACTGACTTAACCGACAACAACATCCACATTTATCACACATAACGCTACTTTTAAACTAAAAGTGACTACTACAGTTTTTAATATTTTAAAAAAGTAAGAGTCAATGAAAAGGTATCTTCCGATGATTTGTGCAGCTAATTCCCAGATGGTGGGTGGCCGTAAACACGAAAATGTAAACACCACAGAGATATCACTGAACTTAAGTTTTAGATCGCAGAAGACAAGAAACGAAGACCGAAACAGGACGACTAAAATATGAAACAGACACTATCTGGAAATAATGAAAAATCACTACAATGCGTCAAAAACACCACGCGACCGGGCGCCACGACTGCCAATTTCCACCTCAACTGCACTTTGGAATCTTCCATTATTCTCCTGGGATTTGCCATTCGGTAAACTGGTCATGAAGTATATGCCAACAGCTCAACGTTCTTGCCATATACTGACAAGAATTCGATTTCCCTTCAACATTTACCAAAGTAGTCATATTGTCATACCCTATAGTTCCCCTCACAGTGAGTGCAAAACTGGAGAAGTATCAGTCGCCAGAACCGCTGCTTCCTGCGATTTTTCACCAGCTCGACTACGGGCACTGTCCTGGGACTCAACGCATTTGTCCTGCATCTTCGGGCTTATTCTGGCATCATCGCTCAACGCGAACGAATACTATCAAAGATTCTAGTTTATCTGACTCGTGCGTTCTTTTGAGTAGAATCTTGACTCACACTGACCGCGGTAACCAGATAATCCCTTCCCGTTGGAACGCTATCTCGCATTAAGAACGCAAGGAAAACAGCCTGAAATGTTCAGAGACATTCGTTTCCCAGTCTGTCGCGATTGCATTGGGTAAGTCCCATATTCCACCGACAGTAACCAACGATGAATACCACAGAATGCCACTCACCGTCCTAGTGGTCTCTACATCAAGCTAATGTCCGTTGTCTGTGGTATGATGTCAGCGGTAAACGACGCATGGCACCCAGAGACCTCAACACATATTCCAGTAATCTGTTCCACATAGTTGGTGGCGACAGCCTGCCCTCCCTGCACCCTACACTCGGATTTCAGCTGTTGTCTTCCGGCTATTCGCCAGAGCCAGCGACACGGCCGATCTTCTCGATTTACTCCTTCTTAAAACATCCATGCCTGGTTCTGTTGCCACATTGTTATCTTGAGTCTATCTCGTCACAGTAGTTCTGCAGTCATGAAGCAACACCAACTGTCTACGTAATTTGTCGGTGTGGTTCTCCCATGCCCCTTATGCCAGTTATCTGATCTTTATCAAAGTCTGAAAGATGACAAGAAGATGCCCGTGCACGTCCTCTGAACAAGCTGTGTTGTGCTCTGCACTTAAACGTTCCAGCAACGTTAGCACGCAGAGTATCCATTAAGTACTCATACCACTCTTTATATGCTGAAGTGTCTTTCATCTATACTGAAAATAAGCTCGCATCAGAATGAAGTTTTATTCAACACATATTACAGACATGGCAATTGTAGAGTATAAGATTGGCAGCGTTTGGTCAGGGTGTTTACGGTGTAATCCACCAAGTTTCTGTCAGTGTCTACTACAGTGTCCACTGCCTATGCTCGACGCGAACGTGCAATAGCCACTTAGCAACGGCAAGTGGAAGCACTAGCAGTGGAGGGTATGTAAAGGGCGTCGGGGGGAAGTGAAAAAGCAGTGCAGTCGTTGGCAGAATGTGATTAACGTGACGCGAAACGGGCATAACCACTTGTTTCCGGCGACCGCTTCGGTCGCAGGTTCGAATCCTGCCTCGGGCATGGATGTGTGTGATGTCCTTAGGTTCAAAAATGGCACTGAGCCCTATAGGACTTAACTTCTGAGGTCATCAGTCGCCTAGAACTTAGAACTACTTAAACCTAACTAACCTAAGGACATCACACACATCCATCCCCGAGGCAGGATTCGAACCTGCGACGTAGCGGTCGCGCAGTTCCAGACTGTAGCGCCTAGAACCGCTCGGCCACTCCGGCCGGCGATGTCCTTAGGTTAGTTCGGTTTAAGTAGTTTAGGTTCTAGGGGACTGGTGACCTTGCAACGTTACTTTCGCGTTCTCGTCAATACGGTACCAGAACGTTTAAGTTCTACCAGTGTAAAGACGGAAGATCCGCGATTCGGAATGTCAGAACTGTGCAGTGAGTAGCGGCAGGAACACCACCACACAATCATGCAGCACTAACACTCCATCGACCCTCGGAGAGAGATTTTAACCGTGTTCAACCGAATGGTAAAGTATCTAACTATTTTTCTCCGAATCATATAGTTTGGGGAAGAGCAGCGAGAATAATTACTTTTGGAAACCTTTTATCAGACAAAGCCTGTTATAACAATAAACTGTTTCGCTTAATAAAACGGCCGCCAGCACAAATCGGGAACAGTGTCTACACAAAAAGGTGAAGTCAATTTTCGACACTGAATAAATAACTACTTTCACTTACTACGGTCACTTCGCAGTAAGTACTATTAATCCCACTTTCTGTTACTTATAGAATTTATCACTATACTTCAGTAATTATTTAAAGAAGACACACATATGTTTCAACAAGGATACAAAAACAATATTAAACTTAAAGCTATCATTCATATGACCAAAACTATTATTTAACACGAGTAAACTTCATTTCTTTAGGACTGTTATTTGTTAAGGCTTTACTAACATCAATATTTGTCTGGCTTTCTTTGACATGGAGAAGCAACACGAACAATTACTGGTAAGATTGTTGCAGTTAAACAATTATGTTACTTTAATTTCAGAAATACTTTTGAAAACTTATCCTCATCGTCACGCAAAGCGGTGGCGTTTAAACTGATGCGTGCAAACTTTAGTATTTAATAATGATTTTCAGAATTTACTACCAAAACAGTACTCTTGCCAGTAATTTACTATTGTTCAAGCTTCAATAAACATCAGGATACTCGGAATAAATTCGTTTAGGTAAGGACCCTACTGAGGTAAATGACATAGGAAAATCACGGTTAAACACAAAGGTACATTTAACACTTACATTCCACTGATTGAAGATGGATGGTTCACACTGCGATACACTTCTAAATAAAGTACTTTGCCTGTTACTGATGTCGAAGGTGGCGTGAGGCGGTGCTGCGTAGTGACATTGCGCAGGTACGGCTCTTGATGTACATAGCTCTGTCTTCCTCTTGGTGGCGACGATAAAATTGCAAATTTCTATTAATTTATTGAACCAATCATGTAGAACACGTCCGAGGCCAAAAAACCAGTCTTGCAGGTAAATTCGGGGCCTCTAGTGCTTGACCAACGTAATGCGTCTTCACCACTTGCAGGGCAGCTACCGACTGTGTGAGCTACTTGCGCGCCAAAATCTCACTCGCGCGCTCCACCACGTTTTCCATTCCACCACAGACCGGAGTTCCGTTCTACCTATGATAACTACACCTTTTCAATTTACACTTCTGCTTACAAAAACCCTAAGTATGAACCATCTACAATTGCATGACAACATATACATACCAAATTGACCTAATTAATTACAGTAGCACTTGAAATATCACATAATTATTAACAAAATATGTTTTAATACATTTTCAAAATTATTATGGGACAAAATAATTTTTAAATTGTACAGATTAATGGCAGTATTATATTTACAATGGCATTACAACCTCAGATGTTGAGTCCCGTAGTCCTCAGAGCCATTTGAACCAACTTGTTTTCGAGCCAAGGATGAAATAATTTCCTAAAGGGCTAAGTTTGTAAGCAGTTCAAGTAACGCCGTGAGTAAAGTATACCGTCCAAGGCACAATGGAGATATCCAAAACCGCCGCCGACTAACTGTGTGGTGCACCACGGCCTATAGATGGCAGGGGTGAACGACATCTGCGGAAATACGTGCGGGCGAATAGTTGCGCAACTGTGAGCAACTGATGACCCAGATGAACCGAGCGGCTGCCAACTGTGTCTCCTTAACGAGTGTTCAGCGATCGTTGGTGTGTATGGACCTCCGCAGCAGGGGCCTGATTCGTGCCACCATACTGACTGCTGTTTATTGGCGACGAAGGCTGGAATTTGCACGCCTGGATCGCAACTGGACACCCAGTGAGTCGCGGCGGATGGCCTTTTCAGACGAAACATTTTTTATGCTCCGTTGCACAGATGGTCATCGGCGTGTGCGGCCTTCCGACAGTCGTCGCAACGATACGTGCCAGAGGAGGCAGCGTTGTGGACTGTGGAATGTTTTCGTGGCGTTCCCTGCGTGACCTCGTCGCTCTGGAAGGCAGGAAGCACAGTGCACGAGCGCAAGTATTCATCTATCCTTGGGTGCCACGTGCACCACTACGTGCAGTTTGGTTTTACTCGGAATGGTGACATCTACCAGCAGAACAATGCAGCGTGTCACACTGCTTACAGTGCTCGTGCGTGATTCGGAGGGCACCAGTTTTCCGCGCTCCCTTGGTCACCAGACTCCCCGAATTTGAGCCATGTCAAGAATTTGTGGGACCACCTCGATAGGGCAAGATGCAGCTGGCGATGGCAGTGGAGTCGGCATGGTTCCAAATCCCTGTCGGAACCTTCCTCACTGACTCACTTGCTGCACGTCTGCATTGCAAAAGATAGTTATTCAGACTTCTGACAGGTGGTCACATTAATGGCTGGACCTTGTAATAAGCATTCTCTATGACACGTAAGGAAAATTATTATAATATTGAAGGTCTGTTCCATAGAGGTGAATGAAATAGCAAATATTTAGCGAGAGAAACATACAAGGAGCTAAGAGCTAGTCCAGGAGAAGCATAATAGTTATCCTTAAGACATTATTGTTTATAATGAACAATGACACACAGTGGTTACGGTTACTACAAGCCACACCACAACTTGGGAAACGGGGCCAAATTTCTAGTAGTTTACTGTCGAGTTGAGATTTTCACAAATGTTTTATTCGTATCTTACAGCCTTTTAAACACGCCGCTGACGGCAATCACGTAATTTATAGCAATACAACAATTTAAAAAAAATTGAAAAACCACACAGAAGCTAGCAGTACGGCAATAAACAACCTTTTAAAACACGCCGCTAACGGCAATCTAGTAATTTATAGCAATACAACAGTTTAAAAAAATTTTAAGAAACACAGAAGCTAGCAGTACGGCAATAAACTACCTTTTAAAACACGCCGCTAACGGCAATCAAAGTAATTTATAACCATACAACAATTTAAAAAAATTTAAAGAACATTAGTAAACAGGCTACTAAAGTAAATACAGAACTTTGTTAATAAAGTACGGTGAGGTAGTGAAACTACCAACACCGCCATTAAAAAAAAAAATTAAAGAGGTCTCAGCAAACACACGATTAATGGCAATAAAAGGAATTTACAAACTTGGAGGAATTAAAAAAAAATTAAACAAAAGTGTCCTGTAATATCATTAGAACATAACAGATATGGCGGACCCGTGTAAGGCGGCCACAAATCACCCACTCAGGGATGCTCAGACTAGACAGAATACTGACCAATTTAAATACGCCCGTAAATACAATTTCCACTCTCAGGCTGGTCACTGCACCGAATTTTAGCAAGCGAAAACCACTTATAAGATGGCTTAACTTGCTGAGAGAATTAGAGCTAATCTCGTGCATGGGAACATTACACCACGCAGTCCTGAATGAGCGACCACAAGATCAACCAACAAGAAGCATGAATTTACTCATAACCCACGACAGAATAGCGAAACAATTAAACTGCCAAAACTACACTTCCCATCTGACAGTGACGAGAGGAGGAGGAAAGATCACTGTCTTCAATTACACCGGTGCCAGAGACAGGAAACCCGGTCGCCGGAGGCCACAAGGCAGAAGAGACGCTGGTTACACAAAATTATTACTTAATGATTAAACCTTCCAAGAACTTAACTTGCAATTATGCTCGAGCAGGCAGTACACGACCTCCGATGGCAAGGATCCACACATCCGACCGCGCACGCGTCGCCAGCGTACCCAACACGCCACGGTCACGCGACAACACGCTCTGTCACCGGAGTTCACGTCTTCTCTGCAACGTTCCCGGATAGTGACCGCTCCTTCATATTAGGTGTCTCCTTTTAAACTCCAGTGTTGAAACGGAGGATTTAAAGAAGCTTGTTAACGTCCCACCACAACTCGTGGGTAGATTCTGTATACAACCAACACGTGGGGAGCTCTTCCGTCAACTCGACCCGCTCGTTACACACAACCGACATACATCACGTGGCGACTCGGTACAATTTACCACGCCTGCTTCGCGCTGGAGAGCCACACTATCCTCCCGTGTCCACTACACTCTCCCCGCGCATCGCCCCTACTTCCGCGCCATCACACGAGATCACAACCAGTCACTTCCTACATAGCAGTTTCCCGGAAGCAAAAACGCAGATATAGACAGCAGAGGGAAAAGACAACCAAGCAGCCACTTAATGACAGACAACATATCAAACAGACAGGTCAGGGGAAGAAAAGGAAAACCAATGAAATCTAAACACAAGGTGTAGCACGATTCGATACACGGCTTAAACAAGTACGACATTTTGGAGCTATACGCGAAAAGTCTGTAATAGTCACATGCAATTTCGGCAGTGCACAACAGCTCACGACACACAAGGATAAGGATAAGGATCCTTCAGTCATTTGTCCATTACATAATGAACTATGAATTTCTGAAGAGATATCGTTTGTTACAGAGCACGTATCCTCTACGAAACTGATTTTAAACACTGTCCTCTTGGATGTCAAGGAAATCACAATAAATAGGACATTGGGAATTGAGGCTGACGCTCTTCGTCCAGTGTAACTTTGTATGACATTTTGTACCCATAGTATTTTGCATTGGGATGGCTTGTGATAGAGAACCTGACCCTCAGCAAGCAAGGACTACCATCAACACCGAATCGCCAAAGAAACTGGTACAGACATGGGTATTCAAATACAGAGATATATGTAAACCGGTACACTACGGCGCTGCGGTCGGCAACGCTTATATAAGACAACAACTGTCTGACGCAGTTGTTAGACCGGTTTCTGCCGTTGCAACTCCAGGTTAACACGATTTAATTGTGTTTTAAAGTGGCGTTATAGTCGGCGCACGAACGATCGGACACAGCATCTCTGAGGTAGCTCAACGGTCACAAGGCAGAATATACCGCTGGTACACTTCATTAATGAATGGATGAATTAAGTTAAACACCACACAGGAAAACAGCTGCAACTCTAGCCGACTTCAATGCACTACGCGCCACGGAGACTTCCTCGCTGCTCTGCCCCAACCGACCGACTGCCTCACACACGGAAACGATCAACAGACCAAATACACGTCGGCCGACGAGACGATCGACCGTAAGACCAACCAACGGTCGTTCCCCTCCAGTCTCCTTCCGTCGGACAGTGCATGTGTGTCCCCAGCGGTCGGCAAGTACTGCCTGTCACCACCTCAAAAAAGTAAAAAAAAAAAAAAAGAAAAGAAAAAAAGTGTGTCAAATCTTATGGGACTTAGCTGCTAAGGTCATCAGTCCTTAAGCTTACACACTACTTAACCTAAATTATCCTAAGGACAAACACACACACACCCATGCCCGAGGGAAGACTCGAACCTCCGCCGGGACCAGCCGCACAGTCCATGGCTGCAGCGCCCAGATCACTCGGCTAATCCCGCGCGGCTCGGCACCTCACGGGCGCTCCATCCCCGACGCTGTTCCGTGCCCGACTGCTCTCCTGGTCCAACTGACTACCAGACACACGACGACCCGGAAATACTATCGATCGCACCAGAGACGGTACGACAGTGCACTTATCGATAAGCGCCGCTGCTACCACTCATTGGTAAGTAAGGCAGAAGTTAGTGACGCCAATAAATTGAATAAGAAAACGAGGCTACAGTACCGTAAAAGAAGATGATAAACAATAAATGGCATGAACACGAGCCGCGCACGGCTCAGTAGAGATGTGGGGGGAATTTTCCCATACGACCATTTCACGAGTGTACCGAGAATATCAGGAATCCGGTAAAACATCAAATCCCCAGACATCGCTGCGGTCGAAAAAAGATCCTGCAAGAACGGGACGAGCGACGACTGAAGACAATCGTTCAACATGACGGAACAGCAGCCCTTGCGCAAACTCCCGCAGATTTCAATGCTGGGCCATCAAGAAGTGACAGCGTGCGGACTATTCAACGAAACACCATTGATATGGGCTTTTTGGAACCCAAGGCCCACATGTGTACCCTTCATGACGGCACGACACAAAGTTTTACGCCTCGCCTGGGACCGTCAACACCGACATTGGACTGCCGGTCACGGGAAACATGTTGCCTGGTCGCACGAGTCTCGTTTCAAATTGTATCGAGCGGATGGACGTGTACGGGTCTCGAGACAACCTCATGAATACATGGTCCCTGCATGTCAGCAGGGGACTGTTCAAGCTGCTGGAGACTCTGTAACGGTGTGGGGCGTGTGTAGTTGGAGTGATATGTGACCCCTAATACGTCTAGATACGACTGTGACAGGTTACACGTACGTAAGCATCCTGTCTGATCATCTACATCCATTCATGTCCTTTGTGTATTGCGACGGACTTGGGCAATTCCAGCAGGACAATACGACACCCCACAATTCCATAATTGCTACAAAGTGGCTCCGAAAACACTCTTCTGAGGTTAAACACTTCTGCTGGCCAAATGGTTCAAATGGCTTTGAGCACTATGGGACTTAACTTCTAAGGTCATCAGTCGCCTAGGACTTAGAACTACTTAAACCTAACTAACCTAAGCACACCACACTCATCCATGCCCGAAGCAGGATTCGAACCTGCGACCATAGCGGTCTCGCGGCTCCAGACTGTACTGCCTAGAACCGCTCGGCCACCCGGGCCGGCGCTGCTGACCACAAAACTCCCCAGACATGAACGTTATTGAGCATATCTGGGGTGCCTTGCAACGGACTGTTCAGAAGAGGTCTCCACCCCGTCGTACTCTTACAGATTTACGGATAGCCCTGCAGGATTCGTGGTGTCAATTTTCTCCAACACTATTTCAGGCACTAGTCGAATCCATGCCACGTCGTGTTGCGGCACTTCCGCGTGCTCACGGGAGCCCTACACGATGTTAGGCAAGTGTGCCAGTTTCATTGGCTCTTCAGTGGATAATGAGAAATGCACACCCATCCAAACAAAGATCAGATACTACAATATATTAATCATGGCTGAAATACTGCATGTATATGACACACACTCCATACGAAAAGCTATGTGGAACGCGTACTGAAGGAATAAAGCAAAATCACGAAAAAAATTCTTGGCCCAAGGCTAACAAAAGAAGGTTACAGATTACACTCTAGTAAAACCATAGAGAAGCTGCAAACCTATCAGCAGATGTCCTAAAAAGAAGGTTAATGTTCTACGGGCACTTAAGCAGGCTACCACCAACAAGACTCACCAACAGACTACTGACATACACACATGGGGTCACGTCAACAATAGCGTGGACCAGACAAGTCGCATTCGACCTAGAAAAGGCAAAAATCGATCGAATAGAAACTGAAGACAGAAACATAAACAGAGACAAAATACGCAAGTGAGGCCAGAGACTGAAGTCCCACAGATAGCAGGAATACGATATGTTCTGTCGCGGAAACCCACCCTGTGGACAGGGTGATGTAACATGGATCAGAGAAATTCAACAGTAGTCTCATTGTGGTATTTTATTCTTTAGCTCTAGTCAGTAGCCACACTATATCAGTTTTGTTTAGCACGTAACCGTACCGGATAATCAATAGCTCCACGAGTTCAAATAACTCATAATTCTTATTTTAACTCTCGAAACGTACGTAAAGTTGCTTTAGAATAAACTGATCTTTAGTTTTAAGGGTCTGTCTGGTTCTATCTTCCGATAGATTATTTTATCCGTGATAAAGGATTTCAACACTTGGTCACGGTCTTACGATCTCGTTGTGTTTTTATTACACTTATTGTCTGTGTTATACACGATGTCCATAAATTCTCGCTATCATTTCTTATAATTTTAAATTACAAACAATTAGAGATCGAGTTCTCGAAGCCAACTTTCTGTTACGCTAACAATTTCAATGTCTGTCTCAGTGTGCGCACCTAGAACATGAAGACGATATTAGAGTCCTACCTCTGTATGCGTCAGTATTTCAGTGTTAACATTTCTGATTGCTTGGCTGATCCGTGCTCGAACGGTAGCAGTGTCATTGACTGGTGTTGCGTACATGCGATCTCTGACCTAAGTGCACAGAAAGCAGTCTAATAGCGTGACATCGGACAGCGTAGGGGCCACCTCGAGGAAAGTTTTTGACACTGCCTGTCCACAGTTTTTCAACCACCTCATCATAATTATTATTTTTTTTTTGTCAGTGGTGCCCTCCTATATTAGCGCCTATAATTCTGTAGTATCGTTTTGGATCCTGCATGCCAGATGACACATGGCGCCTTCTCCTAGTCTGTCGCCATACTGATGAACTGCAAATAAAATCTGCACGAAAAGGGAAAGGAAAAAAAAAACTTTCAGAGCTACTAACCGTTTTACAACAAACCGCGACACTCTATTTGTAGTAGTTTTCAAGTTATGGTCTTTTTAAATGTTGGCGGGACTTCAGGGACACCTTGTACAAGAAGGCAGATTTGTATTTAACCGCAGTAAGTAAATTAGTATATATGACAGGATCTGGTAACAAAAACAAAAATGGTGTTGTTGAAAAGAGAACTACACCTTTAATATTTGTTCGCCGTCGATATCCACTCCCTAGAGCAGCATCAGCTTGAATAAGAGAGGCATGTGAACCGAGTTTTGGCTGCCAAAACGCCTGCAGTTGTTTACAACATTCAATACTTCGCTTACACCTCTTTCCAAATGCAGATAGCTAATAACTGCCATTGTCGCATAAAAATTTACTTATCTCCAATTCTCGTGATATTCATCGCGTGTTTGTTGTGTGTGGTAGACGTCGTTATTCCAATTCAGTACGGATTTTTTAGGTACATGAGAGAAGAGAATGGAATATCCTCCTGTCTGCCAGCGAGGAATGTAATTCGTCGTTAGTAATTTAATAAAAAGTACAGAAGCTAATCAATTCGCAGCGCGTATGTGATTAATGTGTAGCAGTCACGAACGAAAGATAAAACATTTAACGAAAATTGAGATCATACAATGGCATATTACGGCACATGTATACTGTCAATCGACTCTTGTGCGCGTGCCGGTTAATTCAAATGTGTGGGCTGTGTATAGGACAGACTCCGTTAATAAACGGCTATTAACCTAAATCTGTACTATTATGTAGCAACTGCCGCATTAAATATAATTTTCAACAACTCAATGAACAAACAGTATTTTTCGATTGAAATACAAGTCCCATTTAAAAAGTAATTAGAGTTCCATCTTTTCGATCCGCATACCTATGTATGGTATCGAAACAAGCTTTTCCAAACTGCGTACAACATTCTACCGCCTGAGAATATGACCAGTTCTGCCTTGATCTTAGAGGAGGAAATGAAGTCGGGTATGGCCTACTCAAAGAGGTCATTTCGGATTTTGCCTTCAGCGGTTTTGGGGAAAAAAGGAAAAGCTAAACCTGGCTGATTTGATCCATTATAAATGGTTTTTGAAAGCCTGCGGCTGTCAAAACAACAGGTTTGTTTATAAATAAAACTTCTGCTACCGGTCACGATTTTTTTATTTTGCTTTTCGGACGAGGCGTTTCGGGAAATGATTCCCATTTTCAAGTGCGTTCTTTGTCTGTATTAAGCTATTTCTATTGTTGTTGTTAATGTGTGAGAGTCTGCTTCATTTCGTTGACTTTTACTGCAATATATAAGAAACACGTGATTTTTTGTTGGGCATCGATTCTTTGGGTGAAGTTAGTGGCGAAATTTAGAAAAATTTGTACTCACAGTTTTCTAATGGTCCATATGTGCAGAGTCTCTCTCTCTCTCTCTCTCTCTCTCTCTCTCTCTCTCACACACACACACACACACACACACACACACACACACATACTCTATTTACCTTACTCAACAAAATGTTTTGCACAGAGGTTATTTATCTTAATTAACAAATCGTTAAGATAAAGAACCTCTGTACAAAAGCATATCATGATCTGTGCTAGATCTACAATGTTATCTCTGTGGGCTACCTGGAAGAAGATATTTGCAACTGTTTTGTTTATATATTTTCGATGTGTAAAGTGTACAACAAGTTGTCTGTGACGTTTAGTGTGTGAGAGAGACAATATTCGACAACAGACGGCGAGAGTTCCTACTGATTGTCTGCGAGCTTCCCAAACCATACCGTGAACATTAAGATCGTCGGATCTTTCTTCAGTTGAGAATGTAAGGAGAATTATGGGATGGTCCCGTCAACCAGCTCGGGATTTCGATGATCTAACGCACCAGTTGGACATAGTTTGGTACTATATCCCTCAGGATTCAGCATCTATATCAATCAATACCAAGCAATTGTTTGCATAGGGGCCAGAGGTTATTGACTTGCTTAATCTGTGAACCTCTTTCTCTTGTATACATCATTCAATTTTTCTGAAATTGTAATAACTTGTTTGTTTGTACATGTACATCACGTTTACTGATTTCCGTTCCATTCGGATAAGTCCTTCGTGGTGCGTCGTTTCTTTGTCTTTGAGCGTATGATCACGACATGCTCCATTGACGGCCACCATCCACCAGAACTGGTTTCTAGACGTCTAGACAATAGTAAAACAGTATGCTGTAATCTTTTTTTTCTTCACATTGGTTGCTCTTCCAATAAGAGTAGACGGAGATGTTCAAAGGAAATAAATCAGTAAAAACTACTATGTATGGGCTTGCACACTTACTCTAGTATCTGTTGTTAAAATTTATTTTCGTTTTGATTTGGCTACAGATACATGAAGCGATTTGTTTGTGCAGTCGTTATTACGAGAGCGAATCAAAAAGTAAGTTACACTTCCAAGCTACGGCCGTTTATTAAACCACATACACATGGGCAACACAGCTATGACAACATACAATGTAAGTTCACTTTTCCACATAGTCCCCAAGACGCTGTAAACATTTCTCGGGACTGGTAACCAGCTTTTTGATTCCGTATGCGTAGAAATCACCTCCAGCTTTTGGCAACCACCTTGCTGCAGCTGCTTTCACCTTCTCATCGCTTCAAAATCGTCGTCCATCGAGATCCTCTTTCATGTTGCCAAGCACGTGGTCTTCGCATGTCGCGACGTCTACACCGTAGTGATAATGCTGCCGTACCTCACACCTGAATCGCTGCAGCAGTTCTGGCGTGCCTGGTGTCATGTTGTGTCATCTGCAACAGAATTACACCGGCTCTCAGTTTTCCCCGTCGCTTTTGTTTTAATTGCCTTACGGAACCGGTGCTGCGTTTGGCAGTACGAAACAGCTGGTAGTCGCGTCTCTCAGCATAAATTCCGCATGCACCACACACTCCAAGCCAAAGAACACTGTGGTCAAAACTTTTCCTGCTGAAGGTTGGACCTTTCCCTTTCTCTTTGTGGTGATGTGGTGTGCACGCATTCCACAGATGTTCTCCTTATTTCGGCTGGGGAGTGGCGGACCCACGTTTCATCCTCTGTGATGATTCGCCACAGAAACTTGTTGCCCTCCACAGAATACCGTTCCGAAAATGCCAGTGACGATTGGAAACGTTACCAAATGGTTCAAATGGCTCTGAGCACTATGGGACTTAACATCTGAGGTCATCAGTCCCCTAGAACTTAGAACTACTTAAACCTAACTAACCTAAGGACATCACACACATCCATGCCCGAGGCAGGATTCGAACCTGCGACCGTAGCGGTCGCGCGGTTCTAGACTGAAGCGCCTAGAACCGCTCGGCCACACCGGCCGGCGGAAACCTTACCCCTTGCTAACATCAGAGAGCAGCCATTGGACCCATCTGACACACAGTTTCCAATATCCACGGTGCTGGTGAATAACATACTGCCATACGAAACGTTCAGCGTGCTGGCAATTTCCTGCAGTGTAACGCGCCCATCTCCTCTAATGATCACATCCACACGCTCAACGTCACTGACCTGCCTTCGTGATGTTCATCAGTGAGATCCGTGTGCCCGGTGTCAAACCGATTTCAAAACTTTGTAATATCTGAGCGAAAGATTGCGCGCTTACCATACACAGCAGTGACTTGTCGATGAATGTGCACTTGAGTCGTTTAGGCTATAGAAATCTGACCATTGGACGCACCTCTAATTTGGAGTGAACGTCCAGCTGACGCGCCGTTGAGTCTAGCTCCCTGTGTACACCGTGCTACTGGTCGAGTCAGCAGTTACTGTCTGTCGCGTGCTACACGACACACATTGTGCTCTCGCGGCGAGCTAGTGTAACTTACTTTTTCATTCGCCGTCTGTACTATCCTAGCGCACGTTTTAAGTGAACAATTTTGCCTCTTGCCGTAGGCTAAAGTTGCGGTGCTAATATTCTGTTTAATTATTCTCAACTGCCAACTTTAAATGACTTTTCATGATCTCTGGAATTAATAAGTTAATAAATGCAACGGATAATCCTAGTCACACCTTTTTCCTAAGCATTCAGAGCAGAATTAGGTAACCACTTGCTTGAAACATGCCCGTAACCATGCTGACACTAAATCCAACTAATTATTTGATTTCATTTCACTTAATCTGGTTGCTACTCTCTTCTTTTATGGAGGTTATATCTGATCTTCATCATCCAATTAATAGAGGGTCGGTTAGGAATTGTCATGAGCAGCAAGTAATTAGCATGAGTGAACTTCTTTTATTGTATCAAACAACATTCTCTCTGAGGTTTAATAACATGGACTTTAATCAAAATTATTTCTGAATCGGAATAGCGTAAATATTAGCCACATGGAATAACTAATAAAATAACTTCACTTAATCGGTCTCTTACACACGAATTACCCCTTGGTGCCACTGTCAGGAAGGCAAGAGAAGGAAACACTCTCAGAACAGCACAACATATTCATTCAGTGACACAGGTACGGACGTTGAAAGCACCCGCGCACTACTGATAAGAAAATGACTCTGAGCACTACCGGACTTAACTTCTGAGGTCATCAGTCCCCTATAACTTAGAACTACTTAAACCTAACTCACCTAAGGACATCACACACATCAATGCCCGAGGCAGGATTCGAACCTGCGACCGTAGATATCGCGCGGTTCCAAACTGTAGCGCCCAGAACCGCTCGGCCACCCCGGCCGGCCAGCTGATAAAACTGTGTTAGCATACGTCATGCGAAAGCTCTGCATCGAAGATGCCTCAACTTACACTATTTACGTGAGCTCGTGAAGTGAATAGAAAAGGTTGAATTAATGAGCAAATACACGTTCAAAGAGGAGTGTTTCATTACGATGAATAATATAGACAATGATTTCTCACTTGAACTAATGAGTGAGCAGACATGGGGCAGTACCCACTTTTTGCGTTAACACTCAGAACTGCTGTCACACAAGCAAAATCCCAGCCTTATACGTAGCTGAACGCCGTTGTACTTCTGAATCTGAAATCGAAAGATGGGGGAGCGAATGAAAAACTATGAGCACAGGTACCACACGAAAGTTTGCTAAGCACATAGCTACCTCTGCCTCACAAGGAATTAATTCAAAACTACACAAAACTCACGCAAAACCTTTTGTATCCTGCCCACTCGTCGAATATAGGGTGCCTAGGAAGCTGTCCTACCCCCACGAACCATGGACCTTGCCGTTGGTGGGGAGGCTTGCGTGCCTCAGCGATACAGATGGCCGTACCGTAGGTGCAACCACAACGGAGGGGTATCTGTTGAGAGGCCAGACAAACATGTGGTTCCTGAAGAGGGGCAGCAGCCTTTTCAGTAGTTGCAGGGGCAGTCTGGATGACTGACTTATCTGACCTTGTAAAAATAACGAAAACGACCTTGCTGTGCTGGTACTGCGAACGGCTGAAAGCAAGGGGAAACTACAGCCGTAATTTTTCTCGACGGCATGCAGCTTAAATGATGATGGCGTCCTCTTGGGTAAAATATTCCGGAGGTAAAATAGTCCTCCATTCGGATCTCCGGGCGGGGACTACTCAAGAGGACGTCGTTATCAGGACAAAGAAAACTGGCGTTCTACGGATCGGAGCGCGGAATGTCAGATCCCTTAATCGGGCTAGTAGGTTAGAAAATTTAAAAAGGAAAATGGATAGTTTGAAGTTAGATATAGTGGGAATTAGTGCAGTTCGGTGGCAAGAGGAACAAGACTTTTGGTCAGGTGAATACAGGGTTATAAATACAAAATCAAAGAGGTGTAATGCAGGAGTAGGTTTACTAATGAATAAAAAGATAGGAGTGCGGGTACGCTACTACAAACAGCATAGTGAACGCATTATTGTGGCCAAGATAGACACGAAGCCCGTGCCTACTACAGTAGTACAAGTTTATATGCCAACTAGCTCTGCAGATGATGAAGAAATTGATGAAATGTATGACGAGATAAAAGAAATTATTCAGGTAGTGAAGGGAGACGAAAATTTAATAGTCATGGGTGACTGGAATTCGGTAGTAGGAAAAGGGAGAGAAGGAAACATAGTGGGTGAATGTGGATTGGTGAGAGAAATGAAAGAGGAAGCCGCCTGGTAGAATTTTGCACAGAGCATAACTTAATCATAGCTAACACTTGGTTCAAGAATCATAAAAGAAGGTTGTATACGTGGAAGAATCCTGGAGATACTAGAAGGTATCAGATACATTATATAATGGTAAGACAGAGATTTAGGAACCAGGTTTTAAATTGTAAGACATTTCCAGGGGTAGATGTGGACTCTGACCACAATCTATTGGTTATGAACTGTAGAATAAAACTAAAGAAACTGCAAAAAGATGGGAATTTAAGGAGATGGGACCTGGATAAACTGACTAAACCAGAGGTTGTACAGAGTTTCTGGGAGAGCATAAGGGAACAATTGACAGGAATGGGGGAAAGAAATACAGTAGAGAAGAATGAGTAGCTCTGAGGGATGAAGTAGTGAAGGCAGCAGAGGATCAAGTAGGTAAAAAGACGAGGGCTAATAGAAATCCTTGGGTAACAGAAGAAATATTGAATTTAATTGAAGAAAGGAGAAAATACCTCGGAGATTCTGTGTCCCATCGCTCGTGCGCCCACTATAGCACTAGGTTCAAATTCACTTAAATGTTGATAACTTGCCATTGTAACAGCGGTGTCCGCTGTAACAATTGCGCCAGACACTTGTCGTATATAGGCGTTGCCGACCGCAGAGCCGTATTCTGCCTGTTCAGATATCTCTGTATTTGAATACGCGTGGCTATACCAGTTTCTTTGGTGCTTCAGTGTATTTGTTAACGTGAATGTGACTCCCGTTGTACTGGATCAAGATATTAGGTATGCAAGTTCTGTAGCACTTATAATTAAATTATACTTGAAAGCCCTTAAGAATATACTGTTTAAAGTTTTGATTTTAGAGTCGTATTTCATATGTCGAAGACACAGTTAGCGAAAAACTTTTAAAGTACAGGGTAATTCAAAGTGAACGGTACGAAAAGGAAAGTATTCCTGTGACTACAGTGGTGACTTTATTTCTGAAGTACACGTATAGACTGAAAGGCTAACTCTCGTAGTTGCTGTGGACATTTACAGATGTTCGACGTGGGCTCCATTTGTGACGCTAGAGATGTCTACACAGTGTATTGACTGAATATTCTGCCAGACACGTTTCAACGCAGTCCGATCAGTGGAATTAATCGCGCCGAATATCCGCTGAAAGTTCGGCGGAAATAGGTATACGTAAGCCATGTCATTCATATATCCACGAAAATAAAAAAAATCCATTGGTGCACGGTCAGGCGATTTGGGGAGCCACAATAGGAACGGGACTTGATTCGATCCGGCACGAGGAATCCAGCGCTGTGGAAGATGTCCGTTGAGGTGACTACGTACAGTATTATACCAATGTGGCTCCGTCCTGCAGCAAAATGAAGTAGAGTACCTCCTGTGCCAAATGAGGCAACAACCAAAGAGAAATAAATCGAGATAGATTATACCTGTTATATGTACAGACTTGAAGAGACTGTATCTTCTTCTCAGCACCACTTGGTGTTTGGGACATCAAAGTTGCTCCCACCCGGAGATCCGAATGTGGGGCTATTACTCCGGAAAATTTAACATTAATGTCACACAACATAACTCGAAGGTGAGAAGCATAATCGCTACGCTTGCTTCAGAACGGATTGGCGATATAATTTCCAGGCCGCCCCTGACATGGGGTACAGACGCCTTTGGTAGGCCGCTCCACTAGAGTACAGACGCCACCACGCTGCTAGTTTTGGTCCACCCCGGGTATTTCATTTCCCCAGAGCCACCCATATCTGGGAGGCTTTCCCCTATCCGCCACCTGGGGAGGCGCCCGATGGGGGACTAGCAACCCCACACGGGCGCCTCAAGCTTGGCTGGCAAGCATTTGGGAAGAATTCAAAAGTATTCAGATCAAAAATGCCAGTAAATCTGAAGAAAGCAGTATTTGATCAGTGCATTCTTCCTGTGATGACGTATGGCTGCGAGACATGGACACTGAACTCATTCACAAAAGAAAAACTTAGGACAGCACAGAGAGCCATGGAGAGATCAATGCTGGGCTATACAAGAAAGGACAGGAAAAGGGCAGATGACATCCGGTCTGTGACGAAGGTTAATGACATCTTAGAGAGAGTAGGTTCCTTGAAATGGCAGTGGGCTGGCCACGTTGCAAGAAGAAAAGACAACAGATGGACGAAGCTAGTACTGGAGTGGAGTCCGAGAGAGCACCGGAGGCCTAGAGGAAGACCACCAGACAGATGGGACAAAGACATCAAGAAGATCGCTGATAACACCTGCCAGAGAACTGCCCGAGACCGTCCCACTTGGAGAAGACTTCTGAAAGCCTACCTGAATCCACAACTCGAAGAGGCCACATCATCTAATGATTGAATTGGCTGTTGTTGATGATGATGATGATGATGAGATTATACCTGTAACGGAAGATTCTTCGAAAAAGAAAGTTTCTGCGATTGATTAAGACAAAGAAAACATTTAGCTTCGAATAATCACGTTCATGTTCCAGAGAGGAGAGCGTGTGTTGTGTACCGCAATATTCTCAAATTATGCTTGTACACTTTGTCACTTAAACGAAATGTAGCTCCTTCAAAGTTTGGCCAGCCGGAGTGGCCGTGCGGTTCTAGGCGCTACAGTCTGGAGCCGAGCGACTGCTCCGGTCGCAGGTTCGAATCCTGCCTCGGGCATCGATGTGTGTGATGTCCTTAGGTTAGTTAGGTTTACTTAGTTCTAAGTTCTAGGCGACTGATGACCTCAGAAGTTAAGTCGCATAGTGCTCAGAGCCATTTGAACCTTCAAAGTTTGTCTGCGAAACTACCGACCTCGAACTGTGCTTGAAAATCAGTGCCCAATTTTCTGCATTTGGGTTTATCGGCTGGTTTCAGCGTCCGCAACATTTGAATTCTCTAAGTCTTGGACTGCTAACCCCTGCGCAACATACACCAAACTGCTGATTGCGACACACTTTTGTGCTGGTAGGACGTATAGATTTTCTGAGCTTCTTTCGTGGATCGTACAAGTGCTTCCCACGACTTCATACTCGACGGATGGCCGTCCTGTGAATTTCTTCTTGCACGTGCATCCTCCTCTTTCCTCCAATTGATTTGCTCCATTTGTTGTAATGGTGAGGAACCACTTTACATAACTTGCCCCGAGAATGTCTTTGAACCATGGTTATTGATGATATTTTTGTATATTCTGACACAATACGCCTTTTCAGTCCCGTATGCCACTATTTTGCATATTAACGCCAAGGATGAATAACAGCAGCGACTCTTCATTGTTTCATTCATGCCAAACTGAACTGTGAGAATTAACCTTTCAATTGTATATGTACACTACTGGCCATTAAAATTGCTAAACCACGAAGATGACCTGCTACAGACGCGAAATTTAACTGATGGGAAGAAGATGCTGTGATATGCAAATGATTAGCTTCTCAGAGCATTCACGCAAGGTTGGCGCCGTTGGCGACACCTACAACGGGCTGGCATGAGGAAAGTTTCCAACCGATGTCTCATACATAAACAGCAGTTGACCGGCGTTGCCTGCTGAAACGTTGTTGTGATGCCTCGTGTAAGCAGGAGAAATACGTACCATCACGTTTCCGACTTTGATAAAGGTCGGATTGTACCCTATCGCGATTGCGGTTTGTCGTATCGCGACATTGCTGCTCGCGTTGGTCGAGATCCAATGACTGTTTCCAGAATATGGAATCGGTGGGTTCAGGAGAGTAATACGGAACGTTTTGCTGGATCCCAACGGCCTCGTATCACTAGCAGTCAAGATGACAGGCATCTTATCCGCATGGCTGTAACGGATCGTGCAGCCACGTCTCGATCCCTGAGTCAACAGATAGGGACGTTTTGCAAGACAACAACCATCTGCACGAACAGTTCGAAGACGTTTGGAGCAGCATGGGCTATCAGCTCGGAGACCATGGCTGCGGTTACCCTTGACGCTGCATCACAGACAGGAGCGCCTGCGATGGTGTACTCAACGACGAACCTTGGGTGCATGAATGGCAAAACGTCATTTTTTCGGATGAATCCACGTTCTGTATACAGCATCATGATTGTCGCATCCGTGTTTGGCGACATCGCGGTGAACGCACATTGGTAGCGTGTATTCGTCATCGCCTTACTGGCGTATCACCTGGCGTGATGGTATGGGGTGCCATTGGTTACACGTCTCGGTCACCTCTTGTTCGTACTGATGGCACTTTGAACAGTGGACGTTACATTTCAGATGTGTTACTACCCGTAGCTCTACCCTTTATTCGATCCCTGCGAAACCCTACATTCAGCAGGATAATGGACGACCGCATGTTGCAGGCCCTGTACGGGCCTTTCCGGATACAGAAAATATTCGACTGCTGCCCTGGCCAGCACATTCTCCAGATCTCTCACCAGTTGAAAACTTGTGGTCAATGGTGGCCGAGCAACTGGCTCGTCACAATACGCCAGTCACTACTCTCGATAAACTGTGGTATCTTGTTGAAGCTGCATGAGCAGCTGTAGCTGTACACGCCATCCAAGCTCTGACTCAATGCCCAGGCGTATCGAGGCGGTTATTACGGCTAGAGGTGGTTGTTCTGGGTACTGATTTCTCAGGATCTATGCACCCAAATTGCGTGAAAATGTAATCACATGTCAGTTCTAGTATAATATATTTGTCCAATGAATACTCGTTTATCATGTGCATTTCTTCTTGGTGTAGCAGTTTTAATGGTCAGTAGTGTATATTCCTGACACAAAGTCGCTTTGTCAGAGAAATATACCGAGGCGACGAAAGCCATGGGATAGCGATTTTCATATATACTGAACGAGGGTAGTATTGCAAAAGCAAGGTAAAAAAAAGGGTATTGCACTGGTTGAGCTGTGGTTTGTATTCAGGTGATTTATGTGAAAAGGTTTGCGACGTGATTATGGCAGCATAACTGAAATTAACAGATTCTGAACACGGAATGGTAGATGGAGCTACACGCAGGGGACGACATTTCCTTCCGGAAATCTTTAGGGAATTCGATATCCCGAGATCCGCAGTGTCAAGTGAATATCACGTTTCAGGCATTATCTCTCACCACGGATAACGCAGTGGCCGGACGGCCTTAATTTAACGACAGAGAGCAGTGCCGTTTGCATGGGGTTGTCAGTGCTAATAGACAGGCAACACTGCGTGAAACAACTGCAGAAACCAGTGTGGGGTGTACAATGAATATATCCGTGAGGACAGTGTGGCGAAATTTGCCGTTGTTGGGTTATGACAGCAGACGACCTATACGAGCGTCTTTACCAGGGGCCCTATTCTGTATCGTTTATATCGATCGGAGTAGGTGGTTCGTTTCGGTAGTGACGTCATTTTCGGTTCTTTATCGAAATATCCTATTCAGTAAGCTTCTGACAAGGGAACCTCCCCATCGCACCCCCCTCAGATTTAGTTATAATTTGGCACAGTGGATAGGCCTTGAAAAACTGAACACAGATCAATCGAGAAAACAGGAAGAAGTTGTGTGGAACTATGAAAAAATAAGCAAAATGTACAAACTGAGTAGTCCATGGGTAACATATGCAACATCAAGAATGATGTGAGCACAACAGCGCTGTGGTCCTGTGGTTAGTGTGAGCAGCTGTGGAGCGAGAGGTCCTTGGTTCAAGTCTTCCCTCAAGCGAGAAGTTTACTTACTTTATTTTTGCAAAGTTATGATCTGTCCGTTCGTTCATTGACGTCTCTGTTCACTGTAATAAGTTTAGTGTCTGTGTTTTGCGACCGCACCGCAAAACCGTACGATTAGTAGACGAAAGGACGTGCCTCTCCAATGGGAAAACATGTCTGATATATTCTATACGACACTGGTGACGGCATGTGCGTCACATGACAGGAATATGTTGTCGACCCACCTAACTTGCACTCTTAGCGAATGGGTAAAAAGATTCTTCTACCTTGGCCGATTTAGGTTTTCTTGTGGATGTAATAATCACTCCCAAAAAAGTGATGAAAAAATAAGAGTGTGCCACATAAACTGCAACAAATGACTGCAAGTTTCACAGTCGCACAGTTTTCTCTGTGCTCTGTCAAAACATATGTTTTTTAACGTTTTCAAATTTTTCCATGTGTAGACCGTCAAATCCTGTATATGTCCAAGCAAATCTGAACATGTCCTGGAATTTTGGAGAGCGAAGTTGATTATGTGTGCGTGCCTGAACTCTGATAATTGTCTGAAAATAAAAAATTAAACTTTTCGCTCGAGGGAACATTTGAACCAAGGACCTCTCGCTCCGCAGCTGCTCACGCTAACCACGGGACCACGGCGCTCTTGTGCTCACACTGTCCATCATGTTGCTTATGTTACACATGGACTACTCAGTTTGTATATTTTGCTTATTTTTTTCATAGTTCCACACAACTTCTTCCTGTTTTCTCGATTGATCTGTGTTCAGTTTTTCAAGGCCTATCCACTGTGCCAACTTATAACTAAATCTGAGGGGGGTGCGATGGGGATGTTCCCTTGTGAGACCTGTTACCGAACGGTCCACCCACCGATTTTACGACAATTTTACCGAGAGGTTTTGGATTTCGGTGTGGCCCTATCGATCGGTGAGCTGTGGTTTATGTACACCTATAATTTGTTATTTTTAACATATTTAGCGGTTTTAGCTTTGGATTTAGTGATTGTGTTACTAAAGGATCACCATAGGTCGCATCCAGTTGGAATGTGAGTTCATAATAGACTATTTTCCTTTGATAGAAATATGATTAGGTTAGGTTGTTACTGTGAATGATTACATCCAAAAAGAAAACGTTTTCAGTCAATATTCTCTCAAAATACGTGTTACTTTAATGCAAATAATAATTTAAAGATCATTAAATAGCAAGTCATCGGCTCTGCTTACATATATTTACAGGAGTGTGAACTGACGTTACTAGTGACTTTGTGTACTTTTTCCCACAAATGGTTTAGTTAGTAACTATCGAAACGTGTTAACAACTTTCAAGTAACAATGGAAAGCAATTATGTGAAACCTGATATTAGAAACCTTCCAAACTATTACGCATTTCTGACTTACGCAGCATCGTTTGGCAACGAAGTCAGCCTACGTTCCTCTACAGAATACTACAAGAATTGAGGACTGTGTGTCTGTTGTTTGGCGTGGCCAAGTGGTTAGCACGCGGGTTCGCACGTGGGTAGATGCAAATCTTTCTTCTCCTCTTCATATATGCAACACGTTCTGAGACATTGTTATTCTTGTAAGTTAAGATTTTTCTGCAATATTCGTTATTACTTACATGTAAGAGGGCACTTCCTCAGTAATGATTTCGTGATTTCTCTGTGTTTAAAATACGGAATATGAAATTTCTGTGAGTGAAACAACCGACAATGACCTTTATATTTTTTCTTGTCAGAAATAATTCACCATTTTTTCCGAATATGTAGCGATTTCCGAGTATGCGCTTAGACAGGAATCTAAGAGCACAACTTAAATTACTGGGAATGTAACTAGCAGCAGTCATCTACATAATCTTGCTTGTCACAAGTCTTTATCTGCAATCGAATCCTCAGCAACAGTAGAAAAAGATGAAACATCTCCGCCGTAATATTTTTAGACTGTTCAATAATAAGTGCCTCTCCATAAGCAGGGTTGCTGTTTTTCTTTCAAATAAAATACCCATAAACGACAATCACAATAGCAATCCTTAACGATCTTTCAGTGTCACTGAACTGTGAACCTACTAACCTCATTTTCGTCCGACATTTCCGCTGGTATTTTAGCAACACTTCGTACTGAGAAAACGCAAGTTCGGTACTGCGAAGAATAGCGCGCCTGTTTCGTCTGCTAGCCGCTTTATGTTCGTGGCGCTGTGAACGCTGCAGTGCGCATGCGCGTATGTGCGGCCACTCGCTTTTGATTGGCTTGCGCGACGCGAACCGACAACAGCGCTTCGGTTCTCTAGACCCGAACGATATCGCTACCGAAATGCATACTGAATAAAAATGGGACTCTAATTCGAGTACTAGACCGTTCGGTGCTCTTGAGTACCGAAACGATCGGCACAGTAGCGGAAAGATACAGAATAGGTACCCAGCACGACATCGCCTGCAGCACCTCTCTTGGGCTCGTGACCATATCGGTTGGACCCTAGGCGACTGGAAAACAGTGGCTTGGTCAGATGAGTCCTGGTTGCAGTTGGTAAGACCTGATGGTAGGGTTCGAGTGTGGCTCAGCCTCCACGAAGTCACGGACCCAAGTTGTAAACAAGGCACAGTGCGAGATGGCGGTGGGATTGGTTTACATGGAACGGACTGAACCAAATGTTCGGCTAGCTGGAGACTATTTTCAGCCATTCGTGGACTTCATGTTCCCAAACGATGGATGACAATGCGCCATGTCACCGGGCCACAATTGTACGTGACTGGAACATTTCGTATAAATGGTTTGTCCACCCAGATCGCCCAACATGAATCCTATCGAACACTTGTGGGACATATCGTGAATTTAGTTCACGCACAAAATCCTGCACCTGCAACACATTCGCAATTCTTAACGGTAATAAAGGCAGCGTGGCTCAATAGTTCTGCAGCGGACTTCCAACGACTTGTTGACACCGCGCCACGTGGAACTGCCGCGCTACTTCAGACGAAAGGATGTGTGACACGATGTTAGGAGGAATCCGATGACTCTTTCACCTCAGCGAACTTCCTTTTTATCCCATTCATTTTGAATCACTCTGTATTTTACGGCTTGTAATAAGAGCTGTCATAGTCAAAGAGAACTGTACCCGATATACAGGGTGGTCAGTTGATCGTGACCGGGCCAAATATCTCGCGAAATAAGCGTCAAACGAAAAAACTACAAACAAAGAAACTTGTATAGCTTGAAGGGGGAAACCAGATGGCGCTATGGTTGCCCCGCTAGATGGTGCTGCCATAGGTCAAACGGATATCAATCAACTGTGTTTTTTTTTTTTAAAGGAATGTTTTAGTTGGACCACTTTTTTCGCTTTGTGATAGATGGCGCTGTAATAGTCACAAACATATGGCTCACAATTTTAGACGAACAGTTGGTAACAGGTAGGTTTTTTAAATTAAAATACAGACCATAGGTACGTTTGAACATTTTATTTCGGTTGTTCCAATGTGATACATGTACCTTTCTGGTTCAAATGGTTCAAATGGCTCTGAGCACTATGGGACTCAACTGCTGTGGTCATAAGTCCCCTAGAACTTAGAACTACTTAAACCTAACTAACCTAAGGACAGCACACAACACCCAGCCATCACGAGGCAGGATTCGAACCTGCGACCGTAGCAGTCGCACGGTTCCGGACTGCGCGCCTACAACCGCGAGACCACCGCGGCCGGCTGTACCTTTCTGAACTTATCATTTCTGTGAACGCATGCTGTTACAGCGTGATTACCTGTAAATACGACATTAATGCAATAAATGCTCAAAATGATGTCCGTCAACCTCAATGCATTTCTCAATACGTGTAACGACATTCCTCCCAACAGCAAGTAGTTCGCCTTCCGTAATGTTCGCACTTGCATTGAGAATGCGCTGACGCATGTTCTCAGGCGTTGTCGGTGGATCACGATAGCAAATATCCCTCAACTTTCCCCACAGAAAGAAATCCGGGTAAGTCAGATCCGCTGAACGTGCGGGCCATGTTATAGTGCTTCGACGACCAATCCACCTGTCATGGAATACGCTATTCAACACCGCTTCAACCGCACACGAGCTATGTGCCGGACATCCATCATGTCGGAAGTACATCGCCATCCTGCCATGCACTGAAACATCTCGTAGTCACATCGGTAGAACATTACGTAGGAAATCAGCACACATTGCACCATTTAGATTGCCATCGATAAAATGGGGGCCAGTTATCCTCCCCCCCCCCCCCCATTATGCCTCACCATACATTAACCCGCCAAGGTCGCTGATGTTCCAGTTGTCGCAGCCATTGTGGATTTTCCGTTGCCCAATAGTGCACATTACGCCGGTTTACGTTACCGCTGTTGGTGAATGACGCTTCGTCGCTAAATAGAACGCGTGCAAAAAATTTGTCATCGTCCCATAATTTCTCTTGTGCCCAGTGGCAGAACTGTACACGCCGTTCAAAGTCGTCGCCATGCAATTCCTGGTGCATAGAAATATGGTACGGATGCAATCGATGTTGATGTAGCATTCTCAGCACCGAATCTCGCGCAATTAGTCTGCTACTGATGTGTGGATTAGCCGCGACAGCAGTTAAAACACCTACTTGGGCATCATCATTTGTTGTAGGTCGTGGTTGACGTTTCACATGTGGATAAACACTTCCTGTTTCCTTAAATAACGTAACTATCCGGCGAACGGTCCGGACACTTGGATGATGTCGTCCAGGATACCGAGCAGCATACATAGCACACGCCCGTTGGGCGTTTTGATCACAATAGCCATACATCAACACGATATCGACCTTTTCCGCAATTGGTAAACGGTCCATTTTACGAGGTGCATTCAAGTTCTAAGGCCTCCGATTTTTTTTCCTAATTAACTACTCACCCGAAACCGATGAAACTGGCGTTACTTCTCGACGTAATCGCCCTGCAGACGTACACATGTTTCACAACGCTGACGCCTTGATACCATGGCAGCGGCGAAGGCTTCTTTAGGAGTCTGTTTTGACCACTGGAAAATCGCTGAGGCAATAGAAGCACGGCTGGTGAATGTGCGGCCACGGAGAGTGTCTTTCATTGTTGGAAAAAGCCAAAAGTCACTAGGAGCCAGGTCAGGTGAGTAGGGAGCATGAGGAATCACTTCAAAGTTGTTATCACGAAGAAACTGTTGCGTAACGTTAGCTCGATGTGAGGGTGCGTTGTCTTGGTGAAACAGCACACGCGCAGCCCTTCCCGGACGTTTTTGTTGCAGTGCAGGAAGAAATTTCTTCTTCAAAACATTTTCGTAGGATGCACCTGTTACCGTAGTGCCCTTTGGAACGCAATGGGTAAGGATTACGCCCTCGCTGTCCCAGAACATGGACACCATCATTTTTTTCAGCACTGGCGGTTACCCGAAATTTTTTTGGTGGCAGTGAATCAGTGTGCTTCCATTGAGTTGACTTGCGCTTTGTTTCGGGATTGAAAAATGGCATCCACGTCTCATCCATTGTCACAACCGACGAAAAGAAAGTTCCATTCATGCTGTCGTTGCACGTCAACATTGCTTGGCAACATGCCACAAGGGCAGCCATGTGGTCGTCCTTCAGCATTCGTGGCACCCACCTGGATGACACTTTTCGCATTTTCAGGTTGTCATGCAGGATTGTGTGCACAGAACCCACAGAAATGCCAACTCTGGAGGCGATCTGTTCAACAGTCATTCGCCGATCCCCCAAAACAATTCTCTCCACTTCCTCGATCATGTCGTCAGACCGGCTTGTGTGAGCCCGAGGTTGTTTCGGTTTGTTGTCACACGATGTTCTGCCATCATTAAACTGTCGCACCCACGAACGCTCTTTCGACACATCCATAACTCCATCACCACATGTCTCCTTCAACTGTCGATGAATTTCAATTGGTTTCCCACCACGCAAATTCAGACAATGGATGATTGCACGCTGTTCAAGTAAGGAAAACGTCGCCATTTTTTAAAACAGTTCTCATTCTCGCCGCTGGCGGTAAAATTCCATCTTCCGTGCGGTGATGCCATCTCTGGGACGTATTGACAATGAATGCGGCCTAATTTTAAAGCAATGCGCATGTTTCTATCTCTTTCCAGTCCGGAGAAAAAAAATCGGAGGTCTTAGAACTTGAATGCACCTCGTAACACCGTTAATGTATCACGAAGCAAATACCGTCCGCACTTGCGGAATGTTACGTGATACCACGTACTTATACGTTTGTGACTATTACAGCGCCATCTATCACAAAGCGAAAAACGTGGTCCAACTAAAACATTCATATTTCTTTACGTACTACACGAATATGTATTAAAAATGTGGTTCCCATTTTTAAAAAACGCAGTTGATATCCGTTTGACCTATGGCAGCGCCATCTAGCGGGCCAACCATAGCGCCATCTGGTTTCCCCCTTCAAGTTAGACGAGTTTCGTTCTTTGTAGTTTTTCCGATTGATGCTTATTTCGTGAGATATTAGGCCCGGTCACTATCAATGGACCACCCTGTACAATTTTTCAATCCTGCTTTCTCGCTTGTTACTGTAGTTTCCTTTTGCGTAGTTCAAATGTTACCAACTTTAGAAACTCTTTGAGTACTGTGAATGTTTTCCTAGGCTCACAGAATCCGACAAAAGACTGATTCGCATTTCTGACGTGCCAGCTCTGCAGAAATGTCACAGGACGACGAGCTGGAGCGTGGTGCCTCCGGCGTGAGGGGATTCGCGCTCCACTGGCTGCACTGCGGCGGTGTGGGTGAGCGCTCAAGCCGCGCTGATTGGTGGGCTTAGCGGGCTGCCAACTCCGGCCCTCCGCCCTCTGGAAGTAGCACCGAGGTCGTGCCAAGGCCGCCTCTGTCTTCCCAACAGTGGCCAGTTCCTCACAATGAAGACTGACACATGAAAAACCGTCAAGTTCTTCGACGGCGCAAAAACAAATTTCATACGTGGCAATATCGTCTCCGTCGAACATTGGCCTGTCGATCGGCTGCTGCTTCTTCCTCCGGCTAATTAGAACTCTGATAGTAGTGCTAATGGCCCACGTGGCTACAACACCGTTTCCCAGACGTCTGATTCTGGAAAATGTAGGAGCTACTTCCGTTCCTACCATTTTATGCACAATATTTGGACGGCCGATCCCGTCGTGCAGTTGCTGCTGGTTTTCGTGACGTGCCCAGAAAGCCGTCTCAATAGCGGAATGTCAGTTTAGACAATACGAACGTCTGCTGGGAGTTGTGCTGTCATCTCCACATGCTGCCTTTTGTTGTCAAGGCAGTTTGTACGCACAGACATCTAAAAATCTGAGAGGTATTATTAATGCCGTTGTTGTTGCGGTGATCTTCTGTTCGAGGACTAGATTGATGCATCTCTCCACAGTAATCTCTCCAGTATCCAGTTGGACTTCTTACTGTTGGCAGAAGAGCCGACACCGTGTTACTAGAGGAGGCCGAAATGCACGCTTTTTAGCCCACGCAGGCTGGCGTGAGGAGGGAAGAACTATACTGACGTGAAGTCTGGAACATGACAAGGAATGAGAATTCAGAAAGCGGACGTAATTAGTTTCATACTTAACTTTAATCCATTAATGTATACAGTGAACCATCGCTAGAAAAGTCGGCTGTACAACTGGGGCGAGTGCTAGGGAGTCTCTCTAGACTAGACCTGCCGTGTGGCGGCGCTCGGTCTGCAATCACTGATAGTGGCGACACGCAGGTCCGACATGTACTAACTGACCGCGGCCGATTAAAAGGCTACCACCTACCAAGTGTGGCGTCTGGCGGTGACACCACACTTACTGTATTCAAAGCATGATCTCGTGCTGAAATTTTTCCTTCATACTTCCCTCCATTACCAAATTGACGGTACCTGAAAGTGTCCTAGCAAGCGATCACTTCCGTTACTCAGGTTGTGACAGCAGTTTCTCTTATGCACAATTATATTCAGCACCGACGCCTTCTTAAAAGAAAACATTGTCCGTTGTGGGCTGTACATTCAAATCATTTACATGGCCTGATCACTTTAATGAGACCACCGCCTGTGTTCGACGTCAGTGTGCAGTAATGACTCACAGACGGTAGATGGCAGCATTAGCAGTGGAAGGTATATAAAGCGTTTCTGGGGGACGCGGAAAATTGTGCAGTCATTGTCGTAATGTGCAAACGTAGCTAGTAACCTGGCGTCCAAAAGGGCGTGACCATCGGCTTTCTGGGAAAGGGTGGAAGCATTTCCGAAACGGCTAAGTTTCTTAACTGTTCACGTGCTGCCAAGGTTAAAGTATACCGTGCACAGCAAAATGGCGCTGAGGCAGTTGTGATGCACCACGAGCGACAGATGACAGTGCTGAACGACGGCAGTGGCGATGTGTACGGGCGTATAGACGTGCAAGAGTTGAGCAACTGACAACCCAAGTGAACCAAGGGGCTGCCAACAGTCTCTCCTCAATGACTGTTAAGCTTTGTTGCTGCATATGGGCCTCCACTGCAGCTGCCTGTTTCATGCACCGATCCTGACTGCTGTTCATCGGGGACGAAGGCTGGAATTTGCACGCCAGTGCCACAACTTGACGTCCACTGAGCGGCGATACATGGTCTTTTCAAATTAGTCACGTTTTGTACTCCATCGGCCACAAGGCCGTTGGAGTATACGGCGTGAAACGATTGAAACCAAAGAGTCCAGGGGCCCTATTCTGTATCTTTCCGCCATTGTGGCGATCGGTTCAGTACTCCAGCGCACCGAACGGTCTTGTTTTCAAAGGAGAGCCCCAAAATCATTATGTATGCATTTCGAAAGCGATGTCGAACGGACCTAGCGAACCGAAACGCTGTTGCCAGTTCTCCTCGCGTCAACCAATCAAAAGCAATCTGCCTCAGATCCGCGCATGCGCACTGCAGCGCCACAGCGGCACGAAACCGAAGCGGCTTGCAGCCGCCACAGGCACGCTATTCTTCACAGTACCGAAAAGTGTGGTTAGAGTACGTAATGCTGTTCTAATTGCGCCGACCACATGCTTCCATGAATGCATGATAACGATAGAATATTGATGGTGTTCTGGAAAATGTTCATAACTCCCACATTATATCATTTTATTCTCATTCACCTCGACGTCTTGTTTTGGATTTTACGTTTCGGAATATGAGTTAGGAATGGAGAGTAGTACCGCACTGTGCAAATACATGTATAGAAACACCCGAAAATTTCGTCAATTTTTCTGTTTTCAGTCATTCCTTAGTAGCTTCAAAATTCATGGAGGTACGTTCCGTCTATGCAACTAATTTGAAGACAGTTTCTTTATTGTCATACGGGTTTCACTTCTTTTATTCGTGAAGACGCTGCACAAATAAAAGAAGCGAAACGCGTGCAGCAATGAACAAACTGCCTTCAGTTAGTTGCATAGACGGAACACATTTCTACGAACCCAAAAAACCTCGTGGTCGTGCGGTAGCGTTCTCGCTCCCCGCGCCCGGGTTCCCGGGTTCGATTCCCGGCGGGGTCAGGGATTTTCTCTGCCTCGTGATGACTGGGTGTCGCGTGATGTCCTTAGGTTAGTTAGATTTAAGTAGTTCAACGTTCTAGGGGACTGATGACCATAGATGTTAAGTCCCATAGTGCTCAGAGCCATTTGAACCAACCAAAAAATTGTTTAAGAGAGTATCAAAGAATAGGAACATGCATAGAATGTGGTTGTACCTTGCTCCTAGATATCTAAATGATGAAGTTTTTGTGGCGGCCTTCGTAGCGACAACACTTCGCTGTAGAAACGGCCTACGAAGTCACCGCCACACTTTTAATAGCGGGCCGGCCGGTCCGCTGGAACAGTGAACAGAAAGATGAAACCCCAAACACTCGGATTAAATGAAAGTCGGTACTTATCTTTATTAACGACGCTACTGAACACAGTGGTGAACATGGTCTACAGAAATCTGTCTAGTTCGAGTCGGAGCGGCTTGGTCAGCGTCGGCTGACGACAAACAACAACTCTGCTGCGATGAACACACAACTGACTGCAGGTACACAATTCGGTGGCGAGTATACAACTGAGCGGCGAATCCAGAACTGTCCTAGCGCTCGCGACTCCAGCGCTTAAGAAGTCAGAAGCCAGCGGTGGCGCGCACAGACTTGCGGCGATTTCCTGTATCGCTGGCGCTGCTTATGCGGACGGCGTCCGGACTTTGATGCTGCCAACCTTTTGGCAGTGGGCTCGGGTGGCATTACTGGCTAGGATATAACAGAAGTAGCCTACTTCCCTATATGATAGATTAACTATTTGGTTCATAAAAACAAAATTAAATAAAACGACTTTTCGAGAGCATGTGGCGAGTGTAGCTATAGAAGTTCGTTGTAGTTTATAATATGCAACTGATGAATCAAAATGTTTCATATCTGGTGGTATAGTCTAAAAATATTGTGACGGGAATCTTTCATCTCTGTCTACTGTTCTTAAGGATTCGATAGCAGATAAATCCTTGTGGCAAACTATAGTATAAAGACGATTTTTGCTAGTTTCATTCGCACTAGTTTATGTTATGCTCTTAGATTCCTGTCTGACCACACGCTCTGAAATTGCTACGTATTCAGAAAAAAATGGTGAATTATTTGCGACAAATAAAAGTATAAATGTTACTGTCAGTTGTTTCACACACAGCAATTTCATCTTTCATTTCTTAAACATATGGAAGTCACGAAATCGAAGATACTCATTACTTAGAAAGCGCGCTCGTATGTGTGAACAACAACGAATATATCAGAAAAATGTGTAACTTTGACGCTTAACAAAGTCTCAAAATGTGTTACAAACACGGAAAATAGAAAAAATATCTCTATACCCAGCGGTATGCGAGCCTACGATCTTCGATGTGGCAGTTCGTTGCCTTACCCACTGCGCTTCTACAACCTTTTTTTTTTTCGTTTTGTTGGATACTGTTCGTTGCATTTGTTCGAGGTGGACGTCCCATGACACCCGTTTAAGTTCATCGAAGATCCGTTAACACAGTTTTTTTATTGCAGAGGCAGCTAACCCCCTGACACTGACCAACAGTGCCAGCATAACTCAATAGTCTGCAGTGCAATTCCAGTGGAGAGAGACGCAGGCTGAATTCGTTGTCGAATGATGGGGGCGGAAGCCGTAAATACATGAAGTTTTGGAAGGTTTCCTCTATCGGGATTCACAAAATTCCTTCGCATTTTTTACTTAAAAGTTTTAAACGCATTTTGATAGTTAATCAGTAAATCATTTGTGGAAAAAAGTACGTGAAGTCGCTAATAATTTCAGCTCACATTCATGTGCTACACGTGAGCAGAAACGACCTTTTGAAATTTAATAATTTTTTAAACTCTTAATCACCTAAAATCAACAGGTATTTTGTGAGAATATTTACCGAATCTGTTTTTTATGTTATATTCATTCACAGTAACAACAATACAAACCATATTTGTAACAAATGAAAAGTCTATTATGAACTCACCTTTCACCCGGAAACGTCCTGGTGATTCTTCAATAACTTCGCGCCATGGATCCTTAACGGAGAAACCTCAGCACATGCGCGCTGTTAAAGGTGTTTCTTCCGCTTTTGACAACTGGTCACATTAAGGTGACTGGTCCGTGTAATTGTTGTGCAATTTGACAATTTCTACTATCAGGCCATTATCATGTACCTATGCAAAGAACGACGTAGTGGTCGAAAGTGGCGAATACCACAAGAAATAAATGATACAAATACACAGCCTAAAACGGATAATGTTTTCTCTTACAAAATACTTGGAGGATGTGGACCCAAATATAAACAAGATCCCGCTCCTTAGTTATTCAATCAACCCGCATAAATTTCAACATTCTCGTGCAGCACCGCGTTTCATACCTGGTTTATACCTGAGCGAACACAAGCCAACGATATCAGAAAAGGAGAATTCTGTCTGCCGTGAACAGTAGGTGAGCGCGACCATCGTGTTCAACACGCATTCGCTATTGTTCACTCGTGTTCCGCTGGTTGTCGGACTTTTAGCGAACCATCAAAAAAAGTCCTCTCCGCTTCTGCGCTAGCAGTACACAATGCGTTTGTCTGCTATCTTGTCTACTCCTCTTGTTGACATGAGTTGTGTAAGCGATGGAGCAGTCTACAGAGAATGTAATTATGCTTTTTTATTTATTCGTATGGCTAGGCCCCCCTGTCGGGCAGACCGTTCGCCGGGTGCCGGTATTTCAGTTTGCCGCCACTTCGGCGACCTGCAGTCGATGAGGATGATAGGATGATGAGGAGGACAGCACAACACCCAGCCCCTGGGCGGAGAAAATTCCCAGACCCAGCCGGGAATCGAACCCGGGCCCAGAGGATTGAGAATCCGTCACGCTGACCATTAAGCCACGGGGGGCGGACGTAATTTTGCTGACAGATTAACAGAGATATACACACATCAGAAAAAATAGTCCATTAAATAGGGCATGCAGACACGGAAATAAAATTCCCTTCACCAATATTTCGGCCGCGTATCGTCCGGCCATCCTCAGAGTGAGTCACATGATTGACGACAAGATGCAAAGCGCGGCGGTACTGCGCATGCGGGTCACAGATGCTGGTAGGCGGCAACGAAATACGCTTACACATGCGCCGCCTGTGGCGAAAGCGTCCAGACATTCGATTCGCTTATCGGTGTATGATCGGCGGCGGTGACACCATGACTTCTCTGCAGTTTAATTACCCCGAGATCCGGATTCCAAGCTTGTCCAAATTAAAACCATTATTTCAGTTTCTTAAATTATTAACTAATCTAATCTCTGTAGCTTCCTTGGACATATTCCCAAAATGAAGATGTGGATGTTAAAATATTCACATCACTGTAATTCATGGAATGCCCTGTCTGGCTGTAATAAGCTTGTGCATCTTCGATGCTCCACACATCTCTCATGAACGGTGCCTGTTGTTTGACCTATGTACAACTTCTCACAATCTGATACACATCCGCTTTACGAAGCTGTAAATCAGGGCTTCACAACATACGTGCTCGCGGAGCAAGCTGTGAGCAGCAAGGCGCGAGCACTGGAGCAGCGCGAGCACGCTACCCCCACTACTGGACCAGAGCGGAGAGTGGGGAGAGTCACGTGGGGCACACAACGGCTGCCGCCAGTCAATGTAAATCCGCGGCCACCTGCAGGGATATCACTCACGAATTATTACTGCGACAAATGAAACAAATAAAGGAGAATGTACACGTGCCACATAATTTTATTAGCTTAGTGTATGCCTCTACATTCGCATTAATTTGTGATCTGTTACACAATAAAAGGTGTCACTGAAGTGTGGGATTCTCGGTTATCTTGTACTTTTTGCCCTTTACAATTGCGTCTATGTTCGGAGTAATTGTTCTTGTGCATTTTAGGCGTAGCGTGCAGTTTAAATTTCGATCAGACAACGCGTTTCTCAGGCGCGTCTTGTTACATTTCATTGCAGAGAACAGTTGTTCACAAACATACGTGGAACCGAACATTGATATTATTGTAGCCGCCAGTTTGTGCAAACGAGGAAATCTATCCTGAGGGAAGGGTCTGTAGAATTCCAAAATGTTTTTCTCGTTCTGAAATTTGTCTCTGTATTCTCTGTCACACTGCAGGTCAATAATTTCTTGCTGCAGCAGAGGACGAATCTCTTAAATATTCGCCGAATATGGAGAGAACAGATCAAAATCACTGTCTAGTGCTGTCAGATCTTGAAAGCGCTGATCAACTAAACTATGTGAATAACGTTCACAGTCTTTGTGAACATCTTGCATGGATGATAATTTAGGAAAATGAGCTAGGTTTCCTGTTTACAGCTGACTCGTCCAAAGTGTCAATTTCATTTTAAAATCTCGTATTCGATCTATGAAATGAGTAATTAGCAGATCTTTACCTTGTAGTAAAATGTTCAAAGCATTCAGATGGCTAGTTAAATCTGCTAAGAACGCGAGATCACATTCAAACGTGCGCGCGCATTTCCCCTCCCTCTCCTCCCTCCCTACTCAGCGACCTTCCACCTGCTCGCGAGCACGTGCGCGAGTAGACGCGAGTACTCGCGCTCAAAACCGGCCAGTTGTTAAGCCCTGCTGTAAATCGTCCTTCACAGAGCCGAGTAAAGCTGCAATCTTCGTGGGAGGCCGGAAGATCGCCTTAACACAGTGTTCCACAACAATACGGCCAATCTTCGAGGAAAGAGCACCCACATAGGGCAAAAACGCACTAGATCTGAAGGAATTACTACCTTCTTCCCCATCACATACCTGCATTATAGTTTTTGCACTGAATGCTCTACGAATTTGTTGCGGGGAAAATCTATTCCATTTAAAAATGCTCTTGAGGTATGTGAGCTCTTCTTGCAAATTATTTTTATCGGATATACAGTGCTTCCTATGCACTAAGGTCTTAAGGACACCTATGGTCTGTGAAAGGTGATGGCAGCTACTGGGATGTAGACACAGATTTGTGTGTGTTATTTCCGATGTACGGTATGTCCTAATGTGCCAACAACTTTACGGCGAACGACAACATCCAAAAAGGGGAGGCAGCCGCCTTTTTACATTTCCATAATAAATGTCCTTAAGACCTGGGAAGGACGATTTACAGCTTCGTAAGGCGGGTGTGTATCAAATCAATAGGTCAAACAACACGCGCCGTTCATGAAAGGTGTGGAGCATCGAAGATACACACGCTTATTATAGCCAGACAAGTCAGCTGTGGCCGAACATTGTATTGATACGGGGCAGTCCATAAATTACAGTGATGGGAATATTTTAATATCCACCTCTTCCTTTTGGGAATCTGTCTTCAAGGCAGCTATAGAGATTAGATTAACTAATAATTTAAGAAACGGAGATAATGGTTTTAATTTGGACAAAGCTTGGAATCCAGCTCTTTGGGTAATTAAACTGCACAGAAGTCATGGTGTCACCGCCGCCGATCATACATCGATAAGCGAATCGAATGTCTGCACGCCTTCGCCACAGGCGGCGCATGTGTAAGCGTATTTCTTTGCCGCTGACCAGCATCTGTGACCAGCATGCGCAGTACCGCCGCGGTGGAGCATATAAGGCCGCGCTTTGCATCTTGTCGTCAGAACTCCTGAGTATAGAACTTGACTGTGGATCACAGACACAGTCCCTTTGACTGTTCAGAGACGTCATTAAAAACGCCCAAAGACGTAAACAACTATGCATGGAAAAGCGCCTATTACACGGAGGGGTTCCGACAGCCGATCACTTCCACTCATTCGATCAGGAAAGAAGTACACGGCTCGTGTTGTCTGTATTTCAATACCGCGATTCTATAGCGCGCGCATTATTACTTTGTGCCAGGAAGGGCTCTCAACAAGGGAAGTGTCTAGGCGTCTCGGAGTGAAACAAAGCGATGTTTTTTGGACATAGAGGAGATACAGAGAGACAGGAACTGTCGATGACATACCTCGCTCAGGCCACCCAAGGGCTGCTAGTGCAGAGAATGACCGCTACCTACAGATTATAGCTAGGACAGAAACACCACCTTGTTGAATAATGCTTTTCGTGCAGGGGCAGGACGTCGTATTACGACTCAAACTGTCTGCAATGGGCTGCATGATGCGCAACTTCACTCCCGACGTCCATGGCGAGGTCCATCTTCGCAACCATGACCCACGCAGCGCGGTACAGATGGGCCCAACAACGTGCCGAATGGACCGCTCATGATTGCCATCACCTTCTCTTCACCGATGAGTGCCACATATGCCTTCAACCAGACAGTCGTCGTAGACGTGTTTGGAGGCAAGCTGGTCAGGCCGAACGCCTTAGGCACACTGTCCAGTGAGTGAAGCAAGGTGGAGGTTCCCTGATGTTTTCGGGTTATGTGGGGCCGAGGTACGCCGCTGGTGGTCTAGAAAGGCACCGTAACTGCTGTACGACACGTGATTGGCATCCTCCGACCGATAGTGCAACCATATCGGCAGCATACTGGCGAGGCATTCGTCTTCATGGACACTTCGCGCCCTCATTGTGCACATCTTCTGAATGACTTCCTTCAGGATAACGATATCGCTCGCAGCATTTTCTCCAGACATGAACCCTATCGAACATGCCTGGGATAGATCGTAAATGGCTGTTTATGGATGATGCGACCCACCAATCACTCTGAGGGATCTACGCCAAATTGCCGTTGAGGAATGGGACAATCTGCACCACCAGTGCCTTGATGAACTTGTGGATAGTACGCCATGAGGAATACAGGCATGCATCAATGCAAGAGGTACTGGTGTGTACAGAAATCTGGACTATCACCTCTGAAGGTCTCACTGTATGGTGTTACAACATGCAATGTGTGGTTTTGATGACCAATAAACGGGGCGGAAATAATGTTTATGTTGATCTCTATTCAAAACTTCTGTACAGGTTTCGGAACTCTCGGAACCGAGGTGATGCAAAACTTTTTTTGATGTGTGTAATAGGTCTTACTGCGATCCACAGCCCAGATACCGAAGGAAAAGAAATATGACTGGGAAAAAATTGCCGATGCACTCAAGCATTAAACTGGGGACGTGAAAAAAAAACGATAATTTCGTTAGATCTTTGCATGAACTTTAAATAAAGAAAATAGGCACAAGCTTCGTATTTTCTTTTATTAAAAGGAAACGCACTACAGGTTTCTTCTCGGGGAAAATTAGTTCCCGCAAAAATTCAAAAATACTCGAGGCAACCTCACGACTGTTCTGAGGAAGACATGTTACAGAGACACAAAAATATGTTTATAGCAGTTGTGTGATACGCCCCCTAAACCCGCTTTGCAGAATAGGTAATAGGATTGTTGAAAGGGCCAAAGGTTGAGATCAGTTTCTCCTTCTAATTGTCATTTATTGTAATTTAATAACCTTTACAACCAAAGTGGCACACAGACGGACCTTTACCGAATGCAACTCTTTCACGGCTGAAGGCCTCCAAACAAGAAATCTTAACAAATCAACAAGATAAAAATCCATTTAAGATAGCAATAAAATAATTTAAAAGGAAAACCAGCAAACATTTGCAAACTGCAATACAAATGGCTGGGGGACACAATTAAATTTCAAAATCTTAGAATATATTACCATAGACTTTTAAAGGCAGAAGGCCAGAAAGTTTAACAACAAGAAATCTTAAAATCAACAAGATTAAAAAGCAATTATAGAGGCAAATCAAATAAATGAAAAACGTATCACGGCTACGAAGAAAGCCTTAAGGCTAAGCAGATAGAACATACAAGGTGAAATACCAATGGCTAAAGCCACAATTAAGTTTCAAAATTTTAAAATATATTACGATGATCTTTTAAAGGCAGAAGGCCGCAATGTTTAAGCTTGAAAGATAAATTTAAAAATTAAACACCGGTGGCACTCAGAAGCCTCCAGGTAGGTCGGTCTGCCCTCATCCACTTAGGAGAGGCAGGTGGTGAGCCAAACTGTTATAGTATAGTTCATGAACTATTATAGTATAGTAACTACTATATTATAACACTTGATCCGTCGGAACCCAACCAGCGGGCAGCCACGGGCCGACCGACACAACGACTTGCTTCCCGTTAAGGAGGCGGCTGCGCGATGTCTTCTGCCCAGAGTCGCCACAGTGATCTCTGTGTTTGTCTCACGCAACACGCTCCAACCGTTGCCTCCTCTGCTAACCAGCACGGTGGCATAAGCGCTACACCGGACCACTGTTAATGCGCCGGCCGTGGTGGCCGAGTGGTTCTAGGCGCTACAGTCTGGAACCGCGCGACCGCTACGGTCGCAGGCTCGAATCCTGCCTCGGGCTTGGATGTTTGTGATGTCCTTAGGTTAGTTAGGTTTAAGTAGTTCTAAGTTCTAGGGGACTGATGATGCCAGAAGTTAAGTCCCATAGCGCTCAGAGCCATTTTTTAAACTGTTACTGCCGCTAACTGTCCCTAGTAGAGTTTGTGCACACAGAAAACTGTCGCTGTCGCCTCTTCATGGAACACTTGTGACGCTTGCTGTATGCCGCGCATAATCAACACTGTAGTGGATAAATACCTCTCCCCCCCCCCCCCCCCCTGAATACATAAGCCATCACGAAAACTGACGACAAATTTTCTACGTCCATCCAGAAGCGGACGCTATAGACCGCCGGGCCACAATGCCGCTATCGGCTGGATCGGCACGTGATGCACTTGCCGCTCGTTGTCAGTCCTGTCTTCTTGTTTGCACACCTCTTCCATCTGACCGACAGGGCCGCCTCCACCAATATCCGTTATAGTAATTTAATCATTTGCTATCTTTTGCAATATAGTGTTACTAAATAAAGATTCAGTAATGAAGAGACAGCATAAATAAAGTCGCCAGTATGGGTAGAGTGGTTACTCAATAAGTCATTTTTTAAATATTATTACGGGGAATTAGGCATCTTTCCACCAATTCTGGTGCGGGGTTTCCTCTCTGCCTCGCTCGAGAAGAAAGTATCTCAGTGTGAGGCGACGTGGCCCTCTGTTATTAGTGGAGTGTGCAACCAGCCAGTCAGCACTCACGGCTGCAGCAGTGAAGTCAGATCTATAAGGACATTAAATCATGACCCGTAAGATAACATAAATGTAAAGCTCGCCATCATAGACACAGAGAGAATGAAAGTAAATTCCACCTCCAGGGTATGAAAACTTAATGAGAAGTGTTGGCAAAAAAAAAAAAAAAAATTATTCACCCCAGCTTCATGACTTGCATAGTCCGTGTTGTTTTGTTCCGTAACTTATTTGTCAATACTCAGTACAGGAGACAGCAACAGTAGAGCACACTGAATCCAGTCCTGAAAGCCACACTGCGCACTGTATTCATTGTCCAGGCCTTCAGAATACAATGTATGCGTGTTTCAATCTTAGATGTTGCTAGCCTTGTCACTTTAGAGTTGGAAGCTTTGTCGGCAAGGGAAGTTGCGAACTAAATTAGTGTGTGCCACAATAGCGTCGCTCCAACATTCAAACGCTACTGTGACACTGCGGTGGTCGCCCGCAGTTAACGACACCAGCTCCTGACCACCACCTCCAAATTATGGCTCTTAAGAGTGCCAGTGAGAATGCGACAGACTGCGCGCTGCTGTTTTGGACGCAAGTGAGTACACACACGGTACCAAACAATCAATTAGTCTTCTTGGCGTCCGTTACGAACTACGTACACAGGGTGGTCCATTGATCGTGACCGGGCCAAATATCTCACGAAATAAGCGTCAAAAGAGAAAATTACAAAGAACTAAACTTGTATAGCTTGTGGGGGGAAACCAGATGGCGCTATGGTTGGCCCGCCAGATGGCGCTGCCACAGGTCAAACGGATATCAACTGATTTTTTTTTAAAATAGCAACCCCATTTTTATTACATATTCCTGTAGTACGTAAAGAAATATGAATGTTTTAGTTGGACCACTTTTTCGCTTTGTGATAGATGGCGCTGTAATAGTCACAAATATATGGCTCACAATTTTAGACGAACAGTTGGTAACTGGTATGTTTTTTAAATTAAAATAAGGAACGTGAGGTACGTTTGAACATTTTATATCGGTTGTTCCAATGTGATACATGTACCTTTCTGAACTAATCATTTCTGAGAACGCATGCTGTTACAGCGTGATTACCTGTAAATACCACATTAATGCAATAAATGCTCAAAATGATGTCCTTCATCCTCAATGCATTTGGCAATACGTGTAACGACATTCCTCCCAACACCGAGTACTTCGCCTTCCGTAACGTTCGCACATGCATTTACAATGCGATGACGCATGTTGTCAGGCGTTGTCGGTGGATCACGATAGCAAATATCCTTCAACTTTCCCCACAGAAAGAAATCCGGGCAAGTCAGATACGGTGAACGTGCGGGCCATGGTATGGTGCTTCGACGACCAATCCACCTGTCATGAAATACGCTATTCAACACCGCTTCAACCGCACGCGAGCTATGTGCCGGACATCCATCATTTTGGAAGTACATCGCCATTCTGTCATGTGAAACATCTTGTAGTAACATCGGTAGAATATTACGTAGGAAATCAGCATACATTGCACCATTTAGATTGCCATCGATAAAATGGGGCCAGTTATCCTCGCCCCCCCCCCCCCCCCCCCATTATGCCTCACCATACGTTAACCCGCCAAGGTCGCTGATGTTCCAGTTGTCGCAGCCATCGTGGATTTTCCGTTGCCAAATTGTGCATATTATGCCGGTTTACGTTACCGCTGTTGGTGAATGACGCTTCGTCGCTAAATAGAAAGCGTGCAAAAAATCTGTCATCGTCCCGTAATTTCTCTTGTGCCCAGTGGCAGAACTGTACACGCCGTTCAAAGTCGTCGCCATGCAATTCCTGGGGCATAGAAATATGGTACGGTTGCAATCGATGTTGATGTAGCGTTCTCAACACCGACGTTTTTGAGATTCCCGATTAGCCGCGACAGCAGAAAAAACACCTACTTGGACATCATCGTTTGTTGCAGATCGTGGTTGACGTTTCACATGTGGATAAACATTTCCTGTTTCCTTAAATAACGTAACTATTCGGCGAACGGACCGGACACTTGGATGATATCGTCCGGGATACCGAGCAGCATACATAGCACACGCTCGTTGGACATTTTGATCACAATAGCCATACATCAAGACTGAGCCACATCGCTGGTCGATCATCAGCGATCGGCTTGTAATCTTTGGCGCGTGCCCAGGCATGAGCATCTTTGCATTTTCGGCTGGGGCGCGCGGGACGGCGAGAGGCGGTCGGTTTGGGGCGGCCGGTGAGACTGGCGGAGTTGTGGCTCGGGCTTAAGCACATGTGTGATGTCTGTTACACTGGGGCTGTTTGCGAAGCGTGAAACTCCTGCGGCGGTTAGTGGTTGCCTGAAAGGCATTTCGTATAAACTGTGCCAAGCCTCGCAGTGTGAGGGGAGTCTGGAGTGGGTGTTGGCCTAGATGTTTGTACAAATTGAGGTGCCTGTGTGAGAAGCACGGCGTGGGCCTGTTGGTTGCTTCGTCCCTCTGGCAGCCACTGCAAGCGGATGTTCGGCCGGAATGTCTACACTTTGTGGTGAGCATAGTGTGCACAAGTTCTGGTAGGATGTGCTCCCAGCCTGACTCTTAGCCTGTGTTATTTGTGGGTGCCGACCCATTGTCTGTTACTGCTTCCGGGGGGTGTCCTGTAAGATTTCACAGCAAAACTGTGTTTTTGTGGCATTCTGTGTTTCTGGCTCAGCCTCCGCCTAGAAAAGGGAAAGATTTGGAATTCCTTATTGCTGTAATTTAAACATATCAAAAAATTGTTTTTTTCTTCCTGTTTAATGCCAGACAGATTTAAATTTAGTTTACCTGGTTATTGGCTTAACTCGCGCTTCACGCACTAAGTCAGCTGATATTGAATTTTTTTTTAATTCCTGTATAATGTCAGACAGATTCAAATGTAACTTCATTTATGTATTTGAAATAAATGTGTTGGATTGACCTTAATGAATTACGTGCAATCGAAGTAAGGGACCCAGTCCTTCATTAGTGCTTAACAGTGGCGAGTGGTTCGGGTTGTGAGCCCCGGGCTCGTACCAAACACGATATCGACCTTTTCCGCAGTTGGTAAACGGTACATTTTAACACGGGTAATGCATCACGAAGCAAATACCGCCCACATTGGCGGAATGTTACGTAATACCACGTACTTATACCTTTGTGACTATTACAGCGCCATCTACCACAAAGCGAAAAAAGTGGTCCAACTAAAACTTTCATATTTCTTTACGTACTGCACGAATCTGAAATAAAAAATGGGGGTTCCTACATAAAAAAACTCAGGTGATATCCGTTTGACCTATGGCAGCGCCATCTAGCGGACCAACCATAGCGTCATCTGGTTTCCCCCTTCAAGCTAGACGAGTTCCGTTCTTTGTAGTTTTTTCGTTTGACACTTATTTCGTGAAATATTTGGCCCGGCACGATCAATGGACCACCCTGTATATATAGGTTTGATCTAATACCGGAATCAGCAGATGTTGGTGCTATCTGCTGTAGGTCGTAGTGCCAGCATAAGTTGGACATTTGCATCAGTCGCCATCGTGTGCGGATGCCCAAAGTGGTCAAGCCAGGTTCTGCTCCGTGTGCGGCACAAATTTTCAACATTCTGCATTGATTTATTTCAGTGCCCTCTAGCAGCCACTGTCCGTCTTTCCTCTGATTCATAGAACAGATACGATTCATAAGTTCCTTGTTTTAATTTGGGTTTTCTGTTTTTCATTGTAGTTTCTGAATACCAGGTCATAACTAAAAATTATTTGGTCACGTTTGACAGAAAATAAAATAAATTAGTGTTACGTCCGACAGTAAAACTTTTGGCGTTTCAGATCTTGTTGAAGCGCATCGAGTCCTGTTAGCCAGTAGTTACTATAATGTAAAACACGTCGTAAGAGCCCTCAGCTCTTCTACCTGCTGTATAAGTTGCTGAAGGCGGGGCTGGGGGGGGGGAGGGGTAGGGGGTATTGGGGGACCTTTCCTCGAGCTCTTGACAGACGGCGCAGTTTGGAGGACACACGGGCAGCGCGCGGGCCGCGCGCGCCGATAAGCCGGCCGGCCAGTGCTCGCTCCAGCGCCGGCATTCTTTGCCGTTTTGGGCGCGGGGGTGGGGAGGCGAGGGGGGCGTTCATTTGCGCGCCATCGACCGGGCCAAATGTCAGCCGGCGCGCCGCTCGCGGCTAATGAGAGAGCCGCCGCTCTGGCGTTTAGCCCGCTGCCGCTGTATCAAGACCCCTCAGCCCCCGGTCTATTGCCGGCTCTCTGGCCCTCTCGCCGCCAGCCCGCCTGCCGACTCGAAAAGCGCACAGGACGGTTCTCGTAACTGGAACTGCACTACTCAGCCCCCCCTCACTCGCTATCTACCAAACAGATGGCGTTCACGCCTGTTTACATGCAGGCCAAGTGTTCTGAGCTATTCATTGGAGCCCATTAAACCATTTCATTATGCTATTTGACTATCGCTCACCAATTCAGTAAATACGACGCCTGTTCGCAAAGTAAGGTCCGATCGATCACGGAATGGAAACCACGGGGAAAATCTAAAATGTTTTATGTGCAGCAGTTAGCTACACCTTCCAGCTGCCTATCTACACAATCACCACATTTGTCATAGTGTGTCACCAACTTTCCACAAACGGAAACTAAATAATTGACTACCACAGACCTGTTTTAGCCCCATCACTATTCAATTTATATGTTAATGATTTACCAACCACAATATCAACTAAATTCATCCATGCTGATGACATCGCACTGGTAGCACAGAGCAGTAATTTCGAAGACGGTGAACGAATTCTTACGGAGGATCTGGCGAAGATGACAACTTTCTTTAAGACCTGGAGATTGATCCCAAACACATCAAAAACTGAAGTCTCTTGTTTCCATCTAGCGAATCGTGCTGCGAACTACAAACCAAGAGTTCTGCTAGATGGACAAACATTGAGGTACAATACTTTCCCAAAATATCTCGGAATCACTCTAGATAGAACCCTGAGGTACAACGAGCACATCACCAAGCTTTCTCATAAAGTTGTTGCAAGGAACAACATACTACATAAGCTCAGTTGTACAACCTGGGGAACCTCTGCTGACTGTCTGCGTTCAACTGGCATCAGTCTTGTGTACTCTGCTGCCGAGTACTGTGCACCTGTCTGGTTGGAAAGTGCACATGTGAAGGAGGTAGACACAAAACTGAACGACACAATGCGCTGTATTACTGGTTCCATCAAATCAACCCCATGCCACTGGTTACCTGTACTGAGTCACATCCCTCCACCTCACTTAAAGCGGAAACAAGCTCTACCGAGGGAGGCCAACAAAATCTCTCCGTCACCCTCTCTACCACTGCATCAGGAATTCTGTCATCCGCCACAGCAACGATTGCGATCAAGAAGACCAGCAAGTGTTACTGCAGCACAACTCATTGCGGATGGTTTTGATCTAAATGAAAGCTGGAAGCATGAATGGACAACAAAAACATTGGGAACAAGAGCCCATCACATCGATCCCACAAAGAAGCCAAAAGGTTTTGACCTACCGAGGAACCTCTGGTGCCGCCTCAACAGGTTAAGGACTGGCCATGGTTGTTGTAGCTACTTCAGGTACAAATGGGGCTGGTTCAGTTCACCAATGTGTGAATGTAATCAAGAAGAGCAGACAACTGAACATTTAGTCCAACGCTGTCCACTTCATTCATACCCTGGAATTCCCGACGACTTGTTCACTCTCACACCCAGCTTAATTAATTGGTTGAAAAACACGGACTTTAAGGTTTAATCTTGTCTTATATCATATGTATATTGTATAAAATCACTTGCCTTGTATCAACTGTATATTGTATAAAATCACTATACGATTAAATAAATAAAATCAACTTTCTACCACCCTGTGGTTTCCGCCAGTTCCCTACTTTCGTTTGCGACACACTGTCTGCTCCAAATTGTTGTCCTTATACAGGTTCACATGAACGAAGGCATCGTTGTTGCAGGACTGAATACCGTAAAATCCAAATCCACAAAAACTAAATGCAAAATATATCTATTTAAAGAAGCTGTTAAAAATCCACAGGACGTCTTCCTAGGAGACAGTGTCCATTCCTTCTACTCTGGAAACCCTGATTTAGGTTTTCCGTGATTTCCCAAAATCGCTTAAGGCAGATGCCGGAATGATTCCCTGGAAAGGACACGGCCGATTTCCTTCCCCATCCTCCCCTAATCCGGGCTAGTGCTCCGTCTCTAACGACCTCGTTGTCGACTGGGCCTCCAATTTGACTATACAAGCCTAGAGCACCTGTGGTTTAAATTCAAAGGAATATAAGCCAAATAAATTAATAAAGACTGGTACTGATCCCCCGTGGTACACAAAACAGTTCGGAACACGGTTTTGGAACTAACGAAAAAAAGCAATTCCAAATTTAAAGAATGCAAAATTCCAAGATGTTTTACTGAAGCTCGAAACTTAGCGTGGATAGCAATCCGAGATGTTTTTAATAATTCCCACAACGAAAGTCTGTCTCGAAAACTGACAGAAAATGGAAAGAGATTGTGGTAAGTTGTTAAGTACACCAGCGGCAGAACACAGTGAATACGTCCACAGTGTGATAGCAGAGGTAATATTACTCATGGCAGCGCCACTACGACAGAGTTACTATACACGGCCCCTCCCGCCGGAGGTTCGAGTCCTCCTTCTCCTTTGGCCATGCGCGTGTGTGTCGTCTTAGCATAAGTTAGTTTAAGTAGTATGTAAGTCTAGGGACCGATGACATCAGCAATTTTATCCCTTAGGAATTCACACACATTTGAACATTTTGAACTAAGCACGGTTTTCCGGAGTTGCTTCACAAAAGTAGACGAAGCAAATATTCCAAAATTAGAATCAAGAATAACTGCCCACATGAGTAACTTAGAAGTACTTATCCCAGGTATAGCGAAACAGCTTAAATTATTTAATAAATGCAAGTCCTCCGGTCCATATTTTGCACCGGTTAGGTTATGCTGACGAAATAGCACCATACCCAGCAGTCATATACAACCGCCCGCTCCACAAAAGATCCGCATCTAAAGGCTGGAAAGTTGCACGGGTCACCGATACTCAAGAAATAAAATAGGAATAATCCAGTGGATTACCAATCTATATCACTGACGTCGATTTGCAGAAGGATTTTGGAACATATACTGTGTTCAAACATTATGAATTACCTCTCAGATAACGATTTACTGGCAAATCGTCAATATGGATTATATCGTTGTTGTCAGAGACAACTAGAACTTTATGTACATGAAGTAATGAGCGCAGTGGGCAGGGAATGTAAAACTGATTCCATATATTTGGATTTCCAAAAGGATTCTTACACCGTTCCTAACAATCGACTTCTAATCAAATTGTGTCCATATGGATTATCGTCTCAGTTGTGCGACTGTATTCGTGATTTCCTGTGAGAAAGGTCACAGTTCGTTGTAACTGACGGAAAATAATAGAGTAAAACAGAAGTGGTATCTGGCGTTACCCAAGGAATTGTTATATGCTTTCTGATGTTCCTGATCTATATAAACGGTATAGGAGATAACCTGAGCAGTCCTCTTAGATTCTTTGCAGATGATGCTGTCATTTAGCTTTTCGTAAAGTCGTCAAGTAATCAAAACAAACTGCAAAATGATGTAGACAAGATATTTGTATGATGCAAAAATTGTTTGCAAATAATGAAATGTGTGAAGTTATCAACACGAGTACCGAAAGGAGTCTGCTAAATTTCGGTGACTTGATAAATCACACAAATCTCAAGGCTGTGAATTCACTAAATACTTGGCAATTACATTTACCAATAACTTAAATTGGAACAACGATAAAGATTAAGTTGTGGGGAAGGCAAATCGAAAACTGCGTTTTATTGGCAGGACACTCAGAAGACGCAACAGGTCTACTGAAGAGATTGTTTGAACTGCACTTGTCCTTCGTCTTTTGGAGATTGCTTCGTGGTGAGAGATCCACATCAGATATGATTGACGGAGGACATCGAGAACGTTCATAAAATGCCAGCTCGTATTAGCGCAAAATAAGGGGAGAGTACCACGGATATGATGTATGAACAGGAGTGGCGTTCATTAAAACAAAGACATTTTTCGCTGGGGCAGGACCTTTTCATGAAATTTCAACTTTCTCCTCTGAATAAGGAAATCTTTTTTTGGCACCCATCTTCGTAGGGAGACTTGATCATTGTAATAAAATGAGGTAAATCAGAGCTCGTACAGAACGATTTAAGTGATCGTTTTTACTGCACACTGTTCGAGATTGGGGCAGTAACTTGAACGTAGTTCGATAAACCCTATATCAGGAACTTAATTATGAATTCCAGAGTAGTCATGTACATGTGGATAAATATCAGAGGGCGCCAATTCCGGCCTGTATGGCGGGTGATCAAATACTTCTCACTGCAAATGCTACAGGGGCGTCGTTATAGCGCCTGCAGTGTGGCCGAGCAGTGTCGAGAAGAAGGAAACGCAGGACAGTTACGTTAAACAGACTGCATGAAATCGGGCGGTACCACTCAGCAGACACTTCACACTCGGTGGGAGACTCTGTTGTCTGGACACCTTTATTTGCTCGCTGTGTGCTCGGAGCTGGAAAGTGCGACCTAGTGCGATCGCCAGTCGTGCTAGACACATCGCGCAACACATCAGTGCAAAGCCTCATTGGGTTTCCACGGTTCTAATTTCGCGGCCGGTCGGAGGTTGTTGAAAGAAAAAGTAGCCCTCACACGTACTGTACGATTAACAGCCAAAATATCCGAAGAAGAAGTATTACTGTCCCAAATGCACGCCCAAAATATGGTGGAAGATTCTGTCGGCTGAGAAAACTTCAATAGTTGATATCACCAGTAACTCACGCTATGAATGGATATGTGACTCATTGAACAATAACACCCGGGTTTAGAAAACCAGTGACGATGCGTGAAATACACTGCTTTCCATGTGACAATGTACACTCCTGGAAATGGAAAAAAGAACACATTGACACCGGTGTGTCAGACCCACCATACTTGCTCCGGACACTGCGAGAGGGCTGTACAAGCAATGATCACACGCACGGCACAGCGGACACACCAGGAACCGCGGGTTTTGGCCGTCGAATGGCGCTAGCTGCGCAGCATTTGTGCACCGCCGCCGTCAGTGTCAGCCAGTTTGCCGTGGCATACGGAGCTCCATCGCAGTCTTTAACACTGGTAGCATGCCGCGACAGCGTGGACGTGAACCGTATGTGCAGTTGACGGACTTTGAGCGAGGGCGTATAGTGCGGGAGGCCGGGTGGACGTACCGCCGAATTGCTCAACACGTGGGGCGTGAGGTCTCCACAGTACATCGATGTTGTCGCCAGTGGTCGGCGGAAGGTGCACGTGCCCGTCGACCTGGGACCGGACCGCAGCGACGCACGGATGCACGCCAAGACCGTAGGATCCTACGCAGTGCCGTAGGGGACCGCACCGCCACTTCCCAGCAAATTAGGGACACTGTTGCTCCTGGGGTATCGGCGAGGACCATTCGCAACCGTCTCCATGAAGCTGGGCTACGGTCCCGCACACCGTTAGGCCGTCTTCCGCTCACGCCCCAACATCGTGCAGCCCGCCTCCAGTGGTGTCGCGACAGGCGTGAATGGAGGGACGAATGGAGACGTGTCGTCTTCAGCGATGAGAGTCGCTTCTGCCTTGGTGCCAATGATGGTCGTATGCGTGTTTGGCGCCGTGCAGGTGAGCGCCACAATCGGGACTGCATACGACCAAGGCACACAGGGCCAACACCCGGCTTCATGGTGTGGGGAGCGATCTCCTACACTGGCCGTACACCACTGGTGATCGTCGAGGGGACACTGAATAGTGCACGGTACATCCAAACCGTCATCGAACCCATCGTTCTACCATTCCTAGACCGGCAAGGGAACTTGCTGTTCCAACAGGACAATGCACGTCCGCATGTATCTCGTGCCACCCAACGTGTTCTAGAAGGTGTAAGTCAACTACCCTGGCCAGCAAGATCTCCGGATCTGTCCCCCATTGAGCATGTTTGGGACTGGATGAAGCGTCGTCTCACGCGGTCTGCACGTCCAGCACGAACGCTGGTCCAACTGAGGCGCCAGGTGGAAATGGCATGGCAAGCCGTTCCACAGGACTACATCCAGCATCTCTACGATCGTCTCCATGGGAGAATAGCAGCCTGCATTGCTGCGAAAGGTGGATATACACTGTACTAGTGCCGACATTGTGCATGCTCTGTTGCCTGTGTCTATGTGGCTGTGGTTCTGTCAGTGTGATCATGTGATGTATCTGACCCCAGGAATGTGTCAATAAAGTTTCCCCTTCCTGGGACAATGAATTCACGGTGTTCTTATTTCAATTTCCAGGAGTGTATAATCCCCCCCCCCACCCCCACTCATGAAACATGGACCTTGCCATTGGTGGGCAGCCTTGCGTGCCTCAGCGATACAGATAGCCGTACCGTAGGTGCAGCCACAGCAGAGGGGTATCTGCTGAGAGGCCAGACAAACGTGTGGTTCCTGAAGAGGGGCAGCAGCCTTTTCAGTAGTTGCAGGGGCAACAGTCTGGATGATTGACTGATCTGGCCTTGCAACACTAACCAAAATGGCCTTGCTGTTCTGGTACTGGGAACGGCTGAAAGCAATGGGGAAACTACAGCCGTAGTTTTTCCCGAGGGCATGCAGCTTTATTGTATGATTAAATGATGATGGTGTCCTCTTGAGTAAAATATTCCGGAGGTAAAATAGTCCCCCATTCGGATCTCCGGGCGGGGACTACTCAAGAGGACGTTGTTATCAGGAGAAAGAAAACTGGCGTTCTACGGATCGGAGCGTGCAATGTCAGATCCCTTAACGGGCAGGTAGGTGAGAAAATTTAAAAACGGAAATGGATAGGTTAAAGTTAGATATAGTGGGAATTAGTGAAGTTCGGTGGCAGGAGGAACAAGACTTCTGGTCAGGTGAATACAGGGGTCATAAATACAAAATCAAATAGGGGTAATGCAGGAGTAGGTTTACTAATGAATAAAAAAAATAGGAGTGCGGGTAAGCTACTACAAACAGCACAGTGAACGCATTATTGTGGCCAGGATAGACACGAAGCCCACGCCTACTACAGTAGTACAAGTTTATATGCCAACTAGCTCTGCAGATGACGAAGAAATTGATGAAATGTATTATGAGATAAAAGAAATTATTCGGGTACTGAAGGGAGACGAAAATTTAATAGTCATGGGTGACTGGAATTCGAGAGTAGGAAAAGGGAGAGAAGTACACATATTAGGTCAATATGGATTGGGGCTAAGAAATGAAAGAGGAAGTCGCCTGGTAGAATTTTGCGCAGAGCATAACTTAATCATAGCTAACACTTGGTTCAAGAATCATAAAAGAAGGTTGTATACATGAAAGAATCCTGGAGATACTAAAAGGTATCAGATAGATTATATAATGGTAAGACAGAGATTTAGGAACCAGGTTTTAAATTGTAAGACATTTCCAGGAGCAGATGTGTACTCTGACCACAGTCTATTGTAGATTAAAATTGAAGAAACTGCAAAAAGGTGGGAAATTAAGGAGATGGGACCTGGACAAACTGAAAGAACCAGAGGTTGTACAGAGTTTCAGGGAGAGCGTAAGGGAACAATTGACAGGAATGTGGGAAAGAAATACAGTAGAAGCAGAATGTGTAGCTTTGAGGGATGAAATAGTGAAGGCAGCAGAGGATCAAATAGGTAAAAAGACGAGGGCTAGTAGAAACCCTTGGGTAACAGAAGAAATATTGAATTTAATTGATGAAAGGAGAAAATGTAAAAATGCAGTAAATGAAGCAGGCAAAAAGGAATACAAACGTCTCAAAAATGAGATCGACAGGAAGTGCAAAATGGCTAAGCAGGGATGGCTGGAGGACAAATGTAAGGATGTAGAGACTTATCTCACTAGGGGTAAGATAGATACTGCCTACAGGAAAATTAGAGAGACCTTTGGAGAAAGGAGAACCACTTGCATGAATATCAGGAGCTTTGATGGAAACCCAGTTCTAAGCAAAGAAGGGAAAGCAGAAAGGTGGAAAGAGTATATAGAGGGTCTATACAAGGGCGATGTACTTGAGGACAATATTATGGAAATGGAAGAGGATGTAGATGAAGACAAAATGGGAGATATGATACTGCGTGAAGAGTTTGACAGAGCTCTGAAGGACCTGAATCGAAACAAGGCCCCCGGAGTAGACAACATTCCATTAGAACTACTGACAGCCTTGGGAGAGCCAGTACTGACAAAACTCTACCATCTGGTGAGCAAGATTTATGAGACAGGTGGAATACCCTCAGATTTCAAAAAGGATATAATAATTCCAATCCCAAAGAAAGCAGGTGTTGGCAGATGTGAATATTACCGAACTATCAGTTTAATAAGTCACAGCTGCAAAATACCAACGCGAATTCTTTACAGACGAATGGAAAAACTGATAGAAGCCGACCTCGGGGAAGATCAGTGTGGATTCCGTAGAAATGTTGGAACACGTGAGGCAATACTGACCCTACGACTTATCTTAGAAGCTAGATTAAGGAAAGGCAAACCTACGTTTCTAGCATTTGTAGACTTAGAGAAAGTTTTTGACAATGTTGATTGGAATACCCTCTTTCAAATTCTGAAGGTGGCGGGGGTAAAATACAGGGAGCGAAAGACTATTTACAATTTGTATAGAAACCAAATGGCAGCTATTAGAGACGAGGGGTATGAAAGGGAAGCAGTGGTTGGGAAGGGAGTGAGACAGGGTTGTAGCCTATCCTCGATGTTATTCAGTCTGTATATTGAGCAAGCAATGAAGGAAACAAAAGAAAAGTTCGGAGTAGGTATTAAAATCCATGGAGAAGAAATAAAAACTTTGAGGTTCGCCGATGACATTGTAATTCTGTCAGAGACAGCAAAGGACTTGGAAGAGCAGTTGAACGGAATGGACAGTGTGTTGAAACAAGGATATAAGATGAACATCAACCAAAGCAAAACGAGGATAATGGAATGCAGTAGAGTTAACTCGGGTGATGCTGAGGGAATTAGATTAGGAAATGAGACACTTAAAGTAGTAAAGGAGTTTTGCTATTTGGGGAGCAAAATAACTGATGACGGTCGAAGTAGAGAGGATATAAAATGTAGACTGGCAATGGCAAGGAAAGCGTTTCTGAAGAAGAAAAATTTGTTAACGTCTAGTATAGATTTAAATGTCAGGAAGTCGTTTCTGAAAGTATTTGTATGGAGTGTAGCCATGTATGGAAGTGACACGTGGACGATAAATAGTTTAGACAGGAAGAGAATAGAAGCTTTTGAAATGTGGTGCTACAGAAGAATGCTGAAGATTAGATGGGTAGATCACGTAACTAATGAGGAGGTATTGAATAGAATTAGGGAGAAGCGGAGCTTGTGGCACAACTTGACTAGAAGAAGGGATCGGTTGGTAGAACATGTTCTGAGACATCGAGGGATCACCAATTTAGTATTGGAGGGCAGCGTGGAGGGTAAAAATCGTAGAGGGACACCAAGAGATGAATACATAAGCAGATTCAGAAGGATGTAGGCTGCAGTAGGTACTGGGAGATGGACAAGCTTGCACAGGATAGAGTAGCATGGACAGCTGCATCAAACCAGTCTCAGGACTGAAGACCATAACAACAATGTATAATCACAAAAAATAACAATACCTGGAAACGTTTAATTTCGTGCGTGATGGAACTTAGCCAAACAGTAGAAAATATGATGCGGTATAAATAAGACAACGAAAAACCATTACAGACGAAGTTTACATTTTGCTAATTTGGGTCACTAACCGAACAATAGAAAGTAAATGTCCCAATAACAGCCGGCCGCGGTGGCCGAGCGGTTCTAGGCGACTGCTACGGTGGCAGGTTCGAATCGTGTGTGTGATGTCCTTAGGGTAGTTAGGTTTAAGTAATTCTAAGTTCTCGGGGACTGATGACCTCAGATGTTAAGTCCCATAGTGCTCAGAGACATTTGAACCATTTTTTCTCAATAACATCTACATGACTACCACAAGCGGCTTTAGAACATATACAACGATTTAACTGTTGTGTTTATGCGCTCAATATGTAGTCAGTGCTTCCCTTCTTTCAATGTTGTTATCAGCATGGCAGTCGTCTAGGCAGGAGAACTGTATGCTGAGTGCAAAACGATGTTCAGTCAGATTTTCACGACTGTTTGCGTTAGGTTTCTCGATAGATCGAAAGACGTCTATTGGGATTTTACAGGCTGTTCTTTGACTAACCGAGATAGAGGATATTCAGCCTCATACACATTTTGACGTAGGAGCTGGACAAGCTTGCACAGGATAGAGTAGCATGGACAGCTGCATCAAACCAGTCTCAGGACTGAAGACCGTAACAACAATGTATAATCACAAAAAATATCAATACCTGGAAACGTTTAATTTCGTGCCTGATGGAACTTAGCCAAACAGTAGAAAATATGATGCGGTATAAATAAGACAACGAAAATCCATTACAGACGAAGTTTACATTTTGCTAAATTGGATCACTAACCGAACAAAAGAAAGTAAATGTCTCAATAACAGCCGGCCGTGGTGGCCGAGCGGTTCTAGGCGTCTGCTACGGTGGCAGGTTCGAATCCTGTGTGTGATGTCCTTAGGGTAGTTAGGTTTAAGTAATTCTAAGTTCTCGGGGACTGATGACCTCAGATGTCAATCCCATAGTGCTCAGAGACATTTGAACCATTTTTTCTCAATAACATCTACATGACTACCACAAGCGGCTTCAGAACATATACAACGATTTAACTGTTGTGTTTATGCGCTCAATATGTAGTCAGTGCTTCTCTTCTTTGATTGTTGTTATCAGCATGGCAGTCGTACAGGCGGGAGAACTGTATGCTGAGTGCAAAACGATGTTCAGTCACATTTTCACGACTGTTTGCGTTAGGTTTCTCGACAGATCGAAAGACGTCTATTGGGATTTTGCAGGCTGTGCTGCGACTAACCGAGATAGAGGATATTCAGCCTCACACACATTTTGACGTAGGAGCTGCAAACCTCACCAGTTGCACGGTTAAAGCTGTACAGTCACGGCTGGTCGCCTTGCATGTGTACCACCATTTGCATTATGTCGCTGCTGAGTATTTCTGGATGCCGAATCCACGGTTACAAATTGTTGAACTGTCTGTGACAGCTGAACATTTAACCACATTACTATGTACGTCTACAAATACATACATACTCCGCAAGCCAACCTACGGTGCGTGGCGTAGGGTACCATATACCATTACTCGTCATTGCATTTCCACTCGCAAACAGAGCGAGAGATCAACGATTGTCTATATGCCTCCGTATGACCCTGAGTTCTTGTATCTTATCGTCGCGATCCTTACGCGAAAAGTGCGTTGGCGGCAGTGAAATCGTTCTGCAGTCAGCTTCAAGTGCTGGTTCTCTAAATTTTCTCAATAGTGTTCCTCGTAAAACACGTCACTTCCCATGTGAGTTCCCGAAGCATCTCCGTAATATTTGCGTATTGTACGAACCAACCAGTAACAAATCTAGAAGCCAGCCTCTGAACCGCTTCGACGTCTTCCTTTAATCCTGCCTGGTGCGGATCCTGAACACTAGAGCAGTATACATGAATAGGACAGACTAGCATCCAATATGCGGTCTCCTTTACAGGTGAATCAACTTCTTTAAAATTATCCCTATAAACTGAGGTTCACCATTCGCCTTTCCTACTACAACCCTTTTATGCTTGTTCCATTTCATATCGCTTTGCAAAGCTACGCCCAGATACATAAATGACGTGACTCTTTCAAGCTGGACATTGCTAATGCTTTATCCGAACGTTACGGGTTTGTTGTTCATGCTCGTCCGCATTAACTTACATATTTCTACAGTCAGAGCTAGCTGACATTCATCACACTAATTATAAATATTGTCCAAATCATCTTTTATCCTGCAACAGTCATTCAACTTCGACACCTTCCGGTATACCACAGCGGCATCAGCAAACAATCGCAGATTGCTACACCCACTGCGCGCCAGATCATTTACGTATATAGAAAAACAAAAGCGGTCTTATCGCAGTTTCCTGGAGCACTCCTGACGATACCCTTGTCTGTGATGATCACTCGCCGTCGAGGACAACATACTGGGTTCTGTTACTTTTCGAAACCACATATGTCTGGGAACCTATTCCATACGCTCGTACCTTCGTTAATAATCTGCAGTGGGGCACTGTGCAAAATTTTTATCGGAAATTTATAAATATGGAACCTGTCCGTTGGCCTTCATCTCCTACATTCTGTGAGGAAGGGGCAAATTGTATTTGCAAGAGCGAAGCTTTCTAAAATCATGCTGATGCATGAGCTTTTCGGCCTCTAGGAAATTTATTGCATTGCAATTCAGGATATGCTCAAGAATTCTGAAGCAAAGCGGTATTAAGGATATTAGTTTCTAATTTTACGGTTCCGTTCTTTTACCGTGTTTTTTTATTTTTATTTTTTTTTTTTTTATTTTACAGGTCGCTTAGGGCTTTGCGCTGGGCGAGAGATTTACAATCAATGCAAGCTAAAACGGAATTAGGATTCCATGCGGATCCGTCGGCTTTCAACTCCTTCATTTGTCTCTCAACGCCAGGGCTGCTTATTACTGTGTCGTCATTACGCTAGAGCGACGCTCAAACAGGGGTAATTTTAAAACTTCCTGGCAGATTAAAACTGTGTTCCAGAGCGAGACTCGAATTCGGGACCCTTGCCTTTAGCGGGCAAGTGCAGTACCATCTGAGCTACGCAAGCACGACTCACGACCCGTCCTCACATCTTCAATGCTACCAGTACCTCGTCTCCTACCTTCCAAACTTAACAGAAGCTGTTCTGCAAAACTTGCAGAACTACCACTCCTGGAAGAAAGGATATTGCAGAGACATGGCTTAGCCACAGACTACGTGATGTTTCCAGAATGAGATTTTTCAGTTCAAAAATGGTTCAAATGTCTCTGAGCACTATGGGACTCAACTGCTGTGGTCATAAGTCCCCTAGAACTTAGAACTACTTAAACCTAACTAACCTAAGGACAGCACACAACACCCAGCCATCACGAGGCAGAGAAAATCCCTGACCCCGTCGGGAAGAGATTTTTCAGTCTGCAGCGGGGTGTGCGCTGATATGACACACAGTTTTAGTCTGCCAGGAAGTTTCATATCAGCGCACACTCCGCTGCAGAGTGAAAATCTCATTCTGGAAACGGTAATTTTGTACGACTCTTCTTTGTGAACGATTTCGTAAACACGAAATTTAGGACTTCCGCTTTCGTTTTGCTACCTTCTACTGCCAACCAATACTGGTCAACAAATGGCTAGATAGAATCCTTAGATCTACTTAGCGGTTTTACCTATGTAACACCTCCGATTTTATCCCGACCTGATCCGATCGAATAGCAGTCCAACATTTATTATTAACATGACCGTGAACCTAATGGGTCTGGTAATCGGAATTGACTGCTACGGAAGTTGTTACTTTCCACTTCGTTCTGCTCAATACTATAATACTGAATCTCTGGTAATGAGGAACACCAACACAGTTTTACTAATTACGAACTTATATTCTTCTCAAAACACAAAAAAGGAGACAGCCACTGCCTTCGTCATACATATCTAATTACGGCTAATCTCAGCACAGGCTTTCTTCATTTTCCATTATCGTCACACGCTAATGCATCACTGCATCCAACACTGCAATCCAAGGTTAGGCCGGCGCGGTAGACGCGAAACCAAATATCGGCACTAGTAACGTAACTGACCTCTTTCGTAATGATACTTCTTCACCTTCCCGGTATTAATCTATTACATAGGGGTCTAACCACGGCGATGGCGACACCCTTCTCCGTTAAAGACCCTGTATTTCAACAATGGCCTTCCACCCACACCATTCCCGCCAACCACTCTGGCGCATCTCGACACTCGCTCTCCCAACACGTCACAATCGATTGTTCGTCCTATCGACCTGTGCCAAGTGCAAAGTTATAGTAGGGGCCTATGGACCCCTTACACCTAGGACCATAATTACACCTAGGACCATAATGTTCTGAAGTTCTCGGCCGGATTTTTCGCTATGACGGTGGTAGCTGTGGTATGCTTCGCTCACAGATCTTCTACAGACGCACGAATCTCTGCTAACGTTTGCCTGACGTTATTTGCGCGTTCTCTTTTGAACCGAGAGTGTAACAGCCTCTGCTTCCTCAGAAGTTTCAGAATTTTGTCAAAGCACGTTGGGTCTTTTCCGTTCTACATCCATTTACTAGGCACACGTCTGTCCAGAACATCATTTGCAGTGTGTTTAAACTTTACCCAGAACTCGTCTATGTCTGTAATAATGGAATTAAATCATGCCCACTCATTGTCTGAGATGCTAACATATGTTTAAATGCTATTTCTAGCAGAAACTCCTACACTTCTTGACTGATTTATTAACTTTCTTAACCATAGTGACTATGTGACGTTATGATCACTGATCTCCGTCTCAATATGGACGCCATCGATAAGATTCGGCCTGTAACTACAAGGTCTAAGACACTTCCATTGCGTGTGGACTGCTCTGTCTCTGAATCCCAGTTCGATGGTCATACGGCCTTTGATGCCATTCAACTGGCTCGGAAAGCCCATATTTCTGCTCCCAAGAGCTGGCCTGCTGCCAAACATGCCGTTTGTGAGCGGTGCCTGCCGCTTCAGGCCGTGTGATTTTCCGCCTTGCTCCTTCCTGGCGAAAAATCGGTTTACGGTGAAACAGTGAACGCTGCAGTGTAATAAACACCTACAGCCGTTCTTACTACGATGTCATTTATTAAATGGCACCACTTTCGGTGCTCTACTGCACCATCTTCAGGCCATAGCTGGCGCTGAGGGGGTCTCAGTTGATAGTTGATGGTTGGAAAGACAACATAGCTATTACATGTAGTTATAGATGTTGGCCACTGATGAATCGTGTATACGGATGTTTTTAACCCCATCGGCGTCAGCTAACGGCTGAAGATGGTAGACTGGAGCACCGAGACTGGTAGCCATATAATAAATGACGTCGTAAGGGCGGCTATAGGCATTCCACTTTATTGCACAAGTGAACGGCCGAAGTCCCTCAGACCTTCAATCATAATTGCTGTAAGTACTGCGGTAAGAAAACGAACATCAGTAGCTTGATATTACTATTCATGAGCGAGGACGAAACACCACAGACCTTCCGCTACTGCTTGGTGATATGATCCTGCACAATACAATGAAAGGGTCGCTTTTGTCAAACCCCGTACTTTTTTTCCATTGCGACCCAGAAGTCCGAAATTTGGCTCAGAGGTGCCTTCCTCGGTAATGGTGCAAAAGCGGGCGCTCTACGACGTCATCTTCGAGGTCGACAACGTATGAAACTGCAAGACGACTACGGAAGTTCACGTGAGGGGTGAAGTGGTGTTAATGTCACTTTGGCACCAAATTTCACCACAATTTCGCCCAAGCTACCGTGTACGTGTCACACGATGGGAAGATCGTCACAGCCCCTCTTTTGATCCTCTACGATGGAGGTCAGAACCGCAACGCCCAGCGGTCGGATTCACGCAATTTTCTTTTGGGTGAACAAGGAGAACATTTCAGATATATCGCTGCTCAGAATCGACACTAGAAGGCCTCGGGGTCTGGCATAAAGACGTCATTGAAACCACCCCTTTCCTCGGAGCGTTGATTTCCACACATCTTCTGGTTGAAAACGACAGTTCACAGCGTGGTGAACAACGAGACAACGGTTCTTAACGTTCCAGGCCTTCTCCAGGGACATAGTGAGACTGCAACCACATTGAATGTCATCTGACCCCTTGGACTGTAGCACGACCTCAAATTTTGCTCTGGTATACAGGCTGGGACCACTAGGAACCGTTCAAAGCCATTCGACGAATTTCAACGTGATCCGAAGCAGTAGAGGCTGTTCACGTTTTTTCAGCCCTTGTCTTTTATGCTGTCCTGTAACCTGATCACTTGAGGCGGGGTGAAACATTGAAACATGTGGGAATAAAATGGCATAAGGTCCACCTAAGAGCCCACAGTTCGGCAACGCATTCGGTCCCATGCGAGATGGTTTGTTAAGCCCTTTAAAAATACGATCTACACCTGTCCAGCTGCTTGGCACTCCGCTGCTGTTCTAGCGTCAGCTTGCGGACATGTGGAGTCTAAGGGCTGTCGGCAGAGTTGCTTCACCTCAGGCGCATATTACGAATCGAAAATACGGGAGATGTTCTGTCCACCGGGGAGATGTTCTGTCCACCGATACGTGTAACTTTTCTGTATGTTTTGCAGTTTTCGTACAGTCCTCTTCTGGTACCCTGGAGATACTTATAAACAATATTGCATACTAATCTTTAATCTTTTAGATCGGGTTAGAGATGAAGGACTATCTTTCCTGAGTCATCTGACCTGGACGGGAATAACATACCTCTTTCAGAATAAGAAAGTGTTGGACAGTTACAGGAGGGCGATTTTGATGGTACCACGTCACCAGCTCGTGCCTTATCGCTCCAACAGGAGAATCTGTGCGATTCAGTAATGGATATGTTCACATGTTTCCTTTTGACGGACAGTACTGATTTCACTTTCCATGACCCTAATGTGTTAATCAGAATTCTGCTCTAAAAATTAACTGAAAACACTGTTGACCACAATAAAATATTTATTGGCAATGGCAACCGGTTGCGTTAAAAATGAGACCATCTTCTGACCATATATATCAAGATGGCAGATGGCGACTGTGATGGGACCGGGTGTTGCGGATCCACAAACGTCATCTGTTAGCAATTGACGTTCACGGATCCATGATACGTGCTCTATTCTCCACCACCGCCTGCCATCATGGTATAGATTATCTTAACTTGGTCACATTTTCACCGAAACCGGTTGCAATTGCCAATAAATATTTTATTGTGGTCAAGCATATTTTTAATTCATTTTTAAAATATTCGTTGGAGATCGCTGAAATTCTCCACGAGAAATGTTCTAAAAAATTAACTGTTCTCTTTATTCTGTTGTTACCTTCAGACATTTCCTTGAGTAATGTTGCCAAAATAATGGTAATTAATGTTCTTCAGAGTAAAATTACTGATTCTGAGGAGTAGACGGTCAGTCATTCATATGCGGAAAAAGCTGGTGAGAGGACGTGTAAGGTTTCTGCCACATGATTTTGAAATATAAAAAGAAGCGTATAAATGAAATAAAAATAGTAAAATTAAGGATGAAAAATCGAAGTACACTAAGACAAAAAAAGCAAAGGTTCACGAAGGAATTACGCGAATGGGTAGGAAATCTGTACGTGTGATGTACATGTACAGACAAACAAATTATTAAAATTTTAGAAAAATTGGATAACTTATTCAAGAGAAAAATCTTCACAAATTGGAATTGTCTTAAGTGATGAGTCCCGCTTCCAGCTGAGCTCCAATGAGCAGCGAAGACGTGTCTGGAGATGTCCAGGGCAGCAGTGGGATGCCAGCCTGACACTCGTTCGCCATACTGCTTGACAACCGGGAGTGATGGTCTGGGATGTCCTAGCAGCACCCCTTTGGTTGTCATCCGCGGCACCCTTAGAGCACGGTGGTACGTCGACGATATTCTACGCCTCGTTTTGCACGGAAAGCCATCCTGGGTTTACATTTCACCAACATAATGCCCCTCCGCTAGAGGTGGATCAACGCGTTATTGGCTTGCTCAATTTGTGAAGCTCTTTCCCTTGAATAAACCATCTAATTTTGCTGAGATTGTAACAATATGTTTTTCTGCAGATACACATCACATCTACCCGATTACCGTCGCAATCGGATATTTCCTTCATCGTGCGTCTTTCTGCTTTAGAGTGGATACTAGTCATGAGTGAATATTATTTTGCTGGTAACCAGTAGATACAATAGATTGTTCCAGCATCACATGACAGGCGGGAAGGTTGAAAAGTGCCTTAGAATTTGATCAGTCTTGTACCTTTTAATGCTGTTGCTCATGTGTATTATTTAGTTTCTTTTATATGAGGATCGTTCAGTAATTAATGCCCCACATTTTTTTCTCGGAGCATATTTATTATTAAGAATCAGAATTTGGTGACAATATACATCAACTTGTCTTGTCCATATCCTATTTTTCTATGTAGTCTCCATCACGTTCTACGGCCTAACGCCAACTTTGTGGATGATCATCTATTTCCTTCTGGTAAAAGCTCTTGTCCTGTAGGCGTACCGGTAGCTATGTTTTCACTGCATGACTGACACTCTCGTCATCTTCGAAGTATGTTCCCCACAGAGAATCTTTAAGCGGCCCAAAGAGATGGAAGTCCGAGGATGCCAGGTCTGGACTGTAGGGTGGATGAGGCATGAGCAACTGTTTGAAGCCGGCCGGTGTGACCGAGCGGTTCTAGGCGCTACAGTCTGGAACCGCGAGACGGTTACGGTTGCAGGTTCCAATCCTGCCTCGGGCATGGATGTGTGTGGTGTCCTTAGTTAGGTTTAAGTAGTTCTAAGTTATATGGACTGATGACCTCAGAAGTTAAGTCCTATAGTGCTCAGAGCCATTTGAACCTGTTTAACTATTCGACAGTATCGATCATTTCAGACGCACTTCCAATGCTTACCGAGTTGATACATTTACCCTTCTCCACCAAACGTAACAATTTTTAACATCGTCACTGAATCACCCACTATAAAGAGTGATTAGAGGAATTAGATTAAGAAATGAGACACTTAAAGAAGTAGATGAGTTTTGCTATTTGGGGATCAAAATAACTGTTGATGGTCGAAGTAGAGACGATATAAAACTAGACTGGCAATGGCAAGAAACGTTTTTCTGAAGAAGAGAAATTTGTTAACATTGAGTATAGATTTAAGTGTCAGGAAGTCTTTTCTGAAAGTATTTGTATGGAGTGTAGTGGCGTGTAGAAGTAAAACATGGACGATAAATCATTTAGATGAGAAGAGAATAGAAGCCTTCGAAATTTGGTGCTGCAGAAGAATGCTGAAGATTAGATGGGTAGATCACGTAACTAAAGGAAAGGTACTGAATAGAGTTGGGGAGAAGATAAATCTGTGGCACGACTAAAAGAAGGGATCGTTTGGTAGAAAACGTTCTGAGGCATCAACGGATCATTAATTTAGTACTGGAGGGAAGCGCAGAGGGTAAAAATCGTAGAGGGAGACCAAGGCATGAATACACTAAACAGATTCAGAAGGATGTAGGTACTTATTCGGAGATGAAGAGGCTTCCACAGGATAGAGTAGCATAGAGAGCTGCATAAACCAGTCTCTGGACTGAAGACGACAACAACAGATTGATTCAGGTGTCCCTACCCATACCTTTGATGGAATCCACATCGCCTTCAAAAACCACGCAGGTGATTTTCATATTCTATCACTCGCTACATGCAAACTATTAGTCGTACCGAAAAATGATCGACAGGTATTTGTAGGAACTTTAATATAGTTAAATTTTGTACTGGAATACGTTTTCGCTGTAGGCCACGGTTTACGAGTTGGTCAAGAAAAACGCGTTTGTAGGTCATTTTTGCACGTTTCACTTGGATAATTCGAAACTGTATCACAGTGCAAAATTTAACTACATTAAATTTTCTACAAAATGGACTAACAGTTTTGCACGTAGCGAGCGAGGTAATATAGATACAGGTTGATAATAATAATAATTATTATTATTATTATTAAGTGCAAAAACGTGAATCAGTTACAAACTACGGCGTCCGTACACTTTATTCAACATGTAAACGTCACTACAGATGTTCGAATTTAGGTTATGACATGTTCGATGTGCCTGCCATCATTGTCGGTGATGTGGCGCAGACGAATTGCGAAATTCTGCATGACCGATGCAGACATGACCTCCTGAATGGGTGTTTCCAGCTCAGCAGTGGTTTTGGGGTTATTGCTGTACACCTTGTCTTTAATGGAGCCCCGCAAAAAGGAGTCGTATGTGTTCAGATCCGGAGAATATGGCAGTCAATCGAGGCCCATGCCAGTGGCCTCTGGGTACCCCAGAGCCAGAAGGCGGTCCCCAGAGTACTCCTCCAAGACACCACTCTCCTGCTTCGATGGGGTCGAGCTCCACATCTTGCCGAAATCAGAGTCACTTTGTGTAACGGGGATGAAATCACCTTACAAAACCTTCATGTACCGTTCGGTAGTCACGGTGCCATCAAGGAATATCGCACTGATTATTCCGTGACTGGACACTACATACAACACAGTCACCTGTTGAGGGTGAAGAGATTTCTTGATCACAAAATGTGGATTATCAGTCGCCCAAATGCACCGATTTTGCTGATTGACGAACCAGTCCAAATGAAAGTGGGCTTCGTCGCTAAACCAAACCATGCATGCGCATACTAATTCCCATCATACCCCGCGGCCAACCGTGCAATTTGAACGTCCTAACGCAAACCGTTGAGAAGTTAAGACGATTTTATTTCATATAGTTCAATAATTGCCACCCTCTATCTTGCTCGTTGAATTTGGGGGCGTTGTGGCTTGCATTAAACCGATAGGCAGGGGTAGCTCAGTCAATCTGTATACCTAACATTTCCTTAACGTCAGAATTGCGGCTTTGTGGTTACGAGTCAAAAATGTTTGTATCACAAGAGAATCTGTTGTTGGAAAATCAGACGTTGTGCATCAGCGTGCGCGTCTCTTTCTCGGGAGGAAGAGCAGTGGTGTGCGAACACATATTGCAAAGCTCCCCTGCGCCTACACCCATTTCGACTGTTGCACGCGTGGTAGCGTCAGAAGTACGGGATTAAGCGAGAGGCGCGCACGTCTGAGTGTGTCGTACGGATATCAGAAAATGACGTGCTCCGTTTTGCCACGGGTTACCAATGAGTGAGCGACGCGGCAGCCCGCGTTGCGACGGGGCTTGCAGGCGCCGGCCGCGCGACCCCTGACCTAACCTTTGCCGGGGGCTGCTGCTGCTGCTGCTGCTCTCTCTAGTCCCTGCTGCCGGCGCATGCGCTGTGCCGCGGCTTTTGCTACGAACTTCACGGTTCATCACTTTACGACAAAAAATCACCTTGAAGGTAAAATCTTCTGTTCTTAGGCCTCGTCACGTTCCCCTTCAGATATATTCATACACATTCCACATTTCAACCTCTCTGCTAACATCACCTTCAGGCATTTCTGGTGTTACCTGAACACTGTCAAAGATCATTGTCGCATCCACTTATAAAAAGGTAGTTTTCCCGCCCTTATTCTGAAGAAGTTGGGATGTTGGATGAAACGTTTCCGCCGCGCGGGATTAGCCGAGCGGTCTAGGGCGCTGCAGTCATGGACTGTGCGGCTGGTCCCGGCGGAGGCTCGAGTCCTCCCTTGGGGAATGGGTGTGTGTGTTTGTCCTTAGGATAATTTATGTTAAGTAGTGCGTAAGCTTAGGGTTCAAAAAATGGGTCTGAGCACTATGGGACTTAACTTCTGAGGTCATCAGTCCCCTAGAACTTAGAACTACATAAACCTAACTAACCTAAGGACATCACACACATCCATGCCCGAGGCAGGATTCGAATCTGCGACCGTTGCGGTTGCTCGGTTCCAGACTGTAGCGCCTAGAACCGCTAAGCTTGGGGACTGATGACCTTAGCTGTTAAGTCCCATAAGATTTCACACACATCTGAACATTTTTTTTTAAACAATTCCGTCTACTATTGGTGGGCCATCGTTGAGGATAGGTAGCGAATTGAGCAGAGCGAGAGAGGGGCAAAACTATTAAAATACTGTCGTATGCAGAGGTGGCTTCCTGGTAGTTGTTTCTTTTCCTAAGAATAGGAGATCCAAGCGGAGGGTTCGAAGCGTCGATAGTGTAAGAATAAATTTCAGAAGAAGGTCATTCCTGCTAAAAACCTCGAACGGATGACAGTGGCTATAAAATCCTGCGGACCTACGTGGAACTACCTCTCGCTGCTGCAACAAAAATCAGGCTGGGTTCTACGGAACAGTTGCTTTTCTTTCGGCGGCATGACTGTAAAAAGTGTGATCCTAGTAAAGACTTACTTAAATTTTCGAAAAGGCATAACATAAAGTTGTTGGTTGGCTGCTGTCTTAAGTAGAAATGATGAAACATAAATATCACCTGGTGACGTATTCCGAAGGACTACCGTTGTTATATGGCTGTAGACGAAGACGGGCTGCGTTGTCGCGCAGCAGAGTCAGAACTGTAGTTGAACTAATGGTCTAGTATCTTCCAAAATCCTGTGGATGTCTTTGGTGAGTTCTGGGTGTTGTAACTTCCAGATTCCTGCGATGATGCCGTCTTCTCCTGGGCTCTACGATTCTTGACTGATTTGATTATTTTTTTAACTTCTTCTTGAGTTGGAGGTTTACTATCTGGCGTACGTACTTGTTTCTGTCATCAGCTCTTCCATAGGGGTCTCCGTGTTGAGGAGTTTTTCAAAGTACTTTGCCAGAATGTCACAATGTTTTTGGTATTGGTTTCTAGGGTTCCATCCTGTCTTCTGAAGCACAAGTTGGGTGGTTGGTATCCAGTGACATTTTCTCTGAATGTTTGGTAGAAGTTTCTTCTATTGTTCTTCGTGAATTCCGATTCGATCTCCATCAGTCGCCGTTCATCATACTGTCGTTTTTCACTGCGAATGATTTTGATTGATTGGTTTTGTGTTTTCAGGAAGGTCATCCAATTCTCTGGGGATTTATGGCTACTAAATTTTTTCCCTGCACTGATTCATTGGTCAATATCCTGGTCACATATGTGGTTCCACCAACGGTGTTTCCTTGTGCATTGTGCTTGTGCTAGTTTCATGGCCTGTCTTTGTGTCTGGATTAGAGTAAGGTATTCTGGATCTGGTGTGACAATTTTTTTTCTTCTGGAGCTTTTTCTTGCGCAAAAGATGAATCCTGATCTGTAGTAGGTGGTGGTCTGATTCGAAGTAGCCTTTACGTATGTCTATGTGCAAAATTTCTTTTTGTGAGTCTTTCTGGACTATTACGTGGTCGATTTGTAGTTCTTGCTTTCCGCTGGGAAATTTCCATGTGATAAGTTTCCGTGCTGTTTTCTTGAATTTTGTTGACATAATGGTGAGCCCGTGGCTTTTGCAAAAAGTCTATCAGGTCTTTTCCATTTTTGTTTGTGTCCTTGTGTGGAGTACGTTTTCCTGTGGTACGTCTGTATACCTTTTCTTTTCCGAGTTTAGCGTTGAAGTCTCCCAGAACTATTTTGACTCTATGTGCAGGAATTTTCCTGATAGTTACTTCCATTGTCGTCCAGAAATCATCAATTTCGTCCGGGTGTTTCTTGTTGTAGTCATTAGTCGGTACATGTGCGTTGATTACTGTATAGGATTTGTTGACTGATTTCACTGTGATGGTGCTGATTCTTTCGTTTGGTGGCGAAAAGTCGATTATGCTGTCCGTCATGGACCTGTGTACTGCAAATCCTATGCCAAAAAGCCGTAAGTTTTTCAGTTGTCTCGATGGTTTTCCTTTGTATATTCTAAAGTTCTCCGTGTTGAAATGGTCTTCGTCTGTGAATCGTGTTTCTTGCAGTGCACATATTTTGATTAGAAATTTTTAGAGAGTGTCTGAGAGTTGTTTCATCTTTCCTGTCTTCATCAGTGTGTTCACGTTGAGTGTGCCGATGTAGTGTTTGCGTTTGGTCTTGAGGAAGTTTGAGAAGCTCCGATTCTTTTCATGATATCCGTGAATCCACGGAATCCGATGTTCACGACGATCCCAGTCTATTGACTGGGGCCCAGGGTAGTGAGATTTTCCTCGTTGTACCATCATGATGTTTAGTAGTTGGATGTATGGCATGCTGCCGACTACAACCTGACTTTCCAGATCAGAAGGTTGCTTGAGGCTGCCACTGACATGTGGAGCAGACGCATTTCGTAGCCGCCCACTGTGGGAACGGACGCTACTAGTAGTTTTGGTCTGCCCCGAGTACTTCATTTCCTCGGTACCACCTGTATCTAGGAGGCATTCGCCTATCAGCCACCTGGGGAGGCGCTCGGTTGCGGGTCTACTAACCGCCCCGAGGAATATTTTATGTATGACAATACCTAGAGACATGCGGTAAGATACCAGCGGCGGCGAATATTGTTTCCGTTGTTCGGCCAAACGAGCAAAATAAATCAGTAAATCTGGCTGACGTTGCTGAGAAAGAAGGCGTATTTGTTTGTCGGAGAAGCGAAAACTTTTCGTATTAAAAGACTTCTGTTTGGTCTTAAAAAGGAAAACAGCGTTAAATTACGTACAATTTCGCCGGTACTGCAGTTTGTTTGTGTTAACCACATGAAATATTTTCCGTGCCACTTGTATTTTGCCCACCATATATTTCGAAGCTGTATGCACAACTATGCATGGCAGGCAGTTTCTGTTGACAAGAACGATGTACTCACATTTGTTGTTCATTTGAAAATGAGCAATGCTCGATGCTTAGTGAAGTTAAACATTAAGATACAACTTTGTGGAAAGGTCTTTCTTGAAATTTATCGGGGCTGGCGTGTCCACCCAGGACACGCCGATTCACGTTACACATTTGGAAGATAATCAAGATTAATCATTAAATTTGAACTGTTTACTCTGATTATCTTCCAATTTAATCATTAAATTTGAGCTGTTTAAAGTTATGGAATCTAATCTAGATGGAAGGCATTCTAATGTCACATTCATTGCCTCAGGCAGAAACGGAATGCTGCTTTCTTCAACAGCAAAATACTGACCGATGTCACTGATACGTTTATGAAAGCCGTTTTCACTCTGCCAAATGCTAGAAGAACGACAGCACCTTTTCTCCCCCTCCACGCCCCCCATCAACCATGGACCTTGCCGTTGGTGGGGAGGCTTGCGTCTCTCAGCGATAGAGATAGCCGCACCGTAGGTGCAATAACAGCGGAGGGGTATGTGTTGAGAGGCAAGACAAACATGTGGTTCCTGATGAGGGGCAGCAGCCTTTTCAGTAGTTGCAGGGGAAACAGTCTGAATGATTGACTGACCTGGCCTTGCAACATCAACCAAAACGGCCTTGCTGTGCTGGTACTGCCAACGGCTGAAAGTAAGGGGAAACAACAGTCTTAATTTTTCCCGATGGCATGTAGCTCTACTGTATGGTTAAATGATGATGGCGTACTCTTGGGTAAAATTTTCATGGAGATAAAATAATCCCCCATTCGGATCTCCGGACGGGGACTACTCAAGAGGACGTCGTTATCAGGAGAAAGAAAACTGGTGTTCTACGTATCGCAGCGTAGAATGTTATATCCCCTAACCGGGCAGGTAGGCTAAAAAAATCAAAAATGGAAGGGGATAGGTTGAAGATAGATATAATGAGAATTAGTGAAGTTCGGTGGCAGGATGAACAGAACTTCTGGTCAGGTGAATACAGGGTTATAAATACAAAATCAAATACGAGTAATGCATGTTTAATAATGAATAAGAAAACAAGAATGACGGTATGCTACTATGAATACCATAGTGAACGCATTATCGTAGCCTAGATAGAAACGAAATCCACGACCACCACAGTAGCACAAGTTTATATACCAACTAGCTCCGCAGATGATGATGAAATTGAAGAAATGTATGATGAGATAAAAGTAATCGTTCAGATAGTTAATGTAGACCAAAATTTAATTGTGATGGAATTCGGCAGCAGGGAAAGGAAGAGAAGGAAAAATAGTAGGCGAATATAGACTCGGGGAAAGAAATGACAGAGGAAGATTCCTGGTAGAGTTTTGCACAGCGGTAACATTTGCGTTAAGAATCATAAGAGAAGACTGTATACGTGGAAGAGATGTGGAGATACTCTAAGGTTTCAGATTGATTGTGTAAGGGTAAGACAGAGGTGTAGGAAAAAGATTTTAAACTGTAAGACACTGTCAGAGGCAGATGTGAACTCTGATCACAATTTACTGGTTACGAACTGTAGATTAAAACTGAAGAAACTGCAAAAAGGTAGGAAATTAAGTAGACGGGACTAGGATAAGTTGAAAGAACCAGAGGTTGCTGAGAGTTTTAGATGGAGCATTAGGCAACGGCTTACTATAGCAGGAGAAAGGAATACAGTAGAAGGAGAATGGGTAGTTTTGAGAGACAAAATAGTGAAATAGTGAAGGCAGCAGACAGGGGAAAAAAAAGAACAAGGCCTAGTACGAACCCTTAGACAAGGGAGGAAAATTGAATTTATTTGGTGAAAGAAGAGGAGAAAATATAGAAATGCTGCAAATGAAGCAGGGAAAGGAATGGTGAAAGGAGAGGAGAAAATATAGAAATGCTGCAAATGAAGCAGGGAAAGGAAATATAGACGTTTAAAAAATGAGACTGACATGAATGGCAAAATGGCTAAGCAGGAATGGCTGTAGGTCAAATGTAGGGGTTTCGCCTTTGTTGAAAAGAGAGGCAACTGCATGAATATCAAGACCTCAGGTGGAAAACCAGTCCTAAACTTAGAAGAGAGAGCTGAAAGTTGGAAGGAGTATATAGAGAACCTATACAAGGGAGATGAATTTGAAGGCAGTATTATAGAAAGGGAAGTAGACGAGATAAAGGTGAGATGGGACATGTGATACTGCGAAAAGAATTTGACAGAGCTCTAAAGATCTACGTAAAGAAAAGGCCCCAAGAGTAGACAACATTCTGTGAGAACTACTATGGGAGAGGCAGCCACGACAAAACTCATCCATCTGGTGTGCAAGATGTATGAGACTGGCGAAACACCGTCAGACTTGAAGAAGAATATAATAATTCCAATCCCAAAGAAGGCAGGTGCTGACAGATCTGAAAATTACCGAACACAAATCACGGTTGCATAATACAAACGCGATTTCTATACACAAGAATGGAAAGCTTGTAGAAACTGACCTCAGGGGCAGATCAGTTTGGATTCTGGAGAAACTTAGAAACACGCGAGGCAATACTGACCCTACGACTTATCTTAGAAGACGGGTTAAGGAAGGGCAAATCCACGATTATTACATTTGTAGACATAGAGAAAGCTTTTGATAATGTTGACTGGAACACTGTCTTTGAAATTCTGAAGGTACCAGGAGTAAAACACATGGAGCGAAAGGCTATTTACAACTTGTATAGAAACCCGACGTCAGTTACAAGACTCAAGGGGCATGAAAGGGAGACAGTGATTGAAAAGAGAGTGAGACAGGGTTGTAGCTTATCCCTGATGTTATTCAATCTGTACAACGAACAAGGAGTAGAGGAAATCAAAAAATTTGGAATAGGAATTAAAGTTCAGAGAAAAAAAGTGAAAACTTTGAATTTTGCCGATGACATTGTAAGTCTATCAGAGACTGCGAAGGACTTGGAACAGTTGAAGGAAAGCATCTTGAAAGAAGGATATAAAACGTACATCAACAAATGAAAAACGTAGGTAATGGAATGTAGTCGAAATACACTGAAGAGCCAAAGAAAATGGTACATCTGAGTAATACAATGTAGAGCCCCCGCAAGCACGCAGGAGCGCCGCAACACTACGTGGCATGGACTCAAATAATGTCTGAAGTAGTGCTACAGGGAATTGACTCCATGAGTCCTACAGGGCTGTCCAGAAACCCGTAAGAGTAGAGGGGTCGGAGATCTCTTCCGAACAGCACGTTCCAAGACATCCCATATATGCTCAGTAATGTTCATGTCTGGTGAGTTTGGTTGCCATTGGAAGTCTTTAAACTTAGAAGAGTGTTCCTGGAGCCACTCTGTAGCAATTCTGGACGTGTAGGGTGTCGTGTTGTCCTGCTGGAATTGCCTAAGTCCGTCGGAATACACAATGGATATGAATGGATGCAGGTGATCAGACAGGATGCTAACGTACGTGTCACCCGTCAGAGTCGTATCTAGACTTATTAGGGGTCACATATCTCTCCAACTACACACGCCCCATACCATTACAGAGCCTCCACCAGCTTGAACAGTCCCCTGCTGACATGCAGTATCCACGGATTCATGAGTGTCTCCATACCCGTACCTGTTGTGCCCATACCATTTGAAATGAGAATCGTCCGACCAGGCAACATGTTTATAGCGATCATCAGTCCAATGTCGGTGTTGACGGGCCGTAAAGCTATGTGTCGTGCAGTCATCAAGGGTACACCAGTTGGTCTTCAGCTTCCAAATCTCGTGTCGATGACGTCTCGCTGAACGGTTCGCGCGCTGACACTTGTTGATGGCTTAGCACTGAAATCTGCAGCAATGTGCGGAAAGGTTGTACTTCTGTCACATTGACCGATTCTCTTCAGTCATCCTTCTGTCAAGACCTGTTTTCCGGCTGCAGCGAAGTCGGAGATTTGATGTTTTACCGGATTCCTCATATTCACGGACAATCGTGGAATGGTCGAACGGGAAAATCCCCACTTCGTCGCTACCTCGGAGATGCTGTGTCCCATCGCTCGTGAGCCGACTATAACATGACGTTCAAACTAACCTAAATCTTAATGATCTGCCATTTAGCAGCAATAACCAATCTAACAACTGCGCCAGGCACTTGTCTTCTAAAGGCGTTGCCGACCGCAGCGCCGTATCCTGTCTATTTGAATACGCATACCTATACCAGTTCCTTTGGCGCTCCAGTGTAAGTCAGCTGATGCTAAGGGAATTAGATTAGGAAACGAGACAATTGAAGCAGTTGATGAGTTTTGCTATGTGGGCAGCAAAATAATTGATGATGACCGAAGTAGAGGGGCTATAAAATGTAGACTGGTAATGGCATTTCTAAAGAAGAGAAATATGTTAACATCGAATATAGATTTAAGTGTTAGCAAGTTTTTCCTGAGCTTATTTGTCTGTATGAAGCCATGTTATGAAGCGAAACATAGACGATAACAGTTTAGACAAAAAGAATAGAGTCTTTTGAAATGTGATACTGTGTAAGAATGTTGAAGATTAGATGGGTTGATCACATAACTAATGAGGAAGTACTGAGTAGATATTTATGGCCCAACTTGACCAAAATATGGGATACGTTGACAGGAAAGATTACGAGATATCAACGGATCACCAGTGTAATACTGGAGTGAAGTGTGGGATGGTGGAGGTGGTAAAAATCGTGGTAGTCATTTGGGGATGAAGAGTAGTGAGGAGAACATCAAACCAGTCTTCGGATCAAAGACCACAACAACAAGAACAACAGCAACATTCCTATCGTAGTAATGGTGTGGTACACGAGTAAGGAACACCGCAAAGGTCGTCGTTACGTAATTCTAACCATGGTTGCCACTATCACTATATTGAGCGCACAATACTACTTGGCCCTTTTGCAGGGGATGCCTGGAGCGAAAGTAAGCGACCGCCGCCTAGTTTAAAGTCTATTGGTGACGCTGGGGATGGAGGTGGGGGGTAGGGGGGGACGTGTATTAGAAGCAAGCGGCGCCACTTTCTCGCAGAGCAGGCGACATACTGGAGTCATCATTGCATTCAGAGTACCTGCTACAGTGTCGCAGCGTGTTGTATCCTTTAGTAACTAAGGTTGGCAGTGGGTGGGAACAATCCATACCGGCCAGAGGCCAGCCGACTTCCCTTTTCTTTCTTCTCACGTTTTGCTTTTAAAAAGTTTTGAGCAGAAACGAATAATCTGTCAATTAAACCACGAATTTTCACAATTAATTTGAAGGTCTTGCTAGTGGCACACTTTTCGCTCGTATAAGGGACGTTCAAAAAGAAACAAGCTGGAGGCATAATTACAGAAACGAGTACCTGTATGTTAGAAGCATTGACCCTGGCTGTTGAGACACTTGTCCCACTGTGACACAAGCGGTGAATGGCTGTCTCATTAAATTCCCGGGGCTGCGATGTTAACCAGTTCCGCACGTACAGCTGGACGTCGTCGTCCGAGGTGAATCGTTTGCCCCTCAGAGCCTTTTTAAGGGGACCAAAAATGGCGAAATCACAGGGAGAGAAGTCTGGACAGTAGTGAGGATAGCCGAGAACCTCCCATTTCAATTTCTGCAGGAGTGCCGCGACTGTGTTGGCCGTATGAGACTGCATTGTCGTGGAACAGAATGACCCCACAGGTGAGATTGCCTGGTAGTTTTGGTTTGATGGCTCGGCGAAGGTTGGTCAAGGTTTGCGAGTAACGCTGGGCGTTCACTGTTGTCCCGTGCTGCACGAAGTGAATCAGAAGGGGGCCATCTTGGTCAAAGAAGAACGTCAGCATAACCTTTCCTGCACTCGTGTGGATGAAATTGGCTTTTTTTTTTGTGGTGGTGACCCTGGATGCTTCCACTAGAGACTTTGTCGTTTTGATTCTGGCTCGATGTGATGACACCATGACTCACCTCCAGCCACCACTCGTGCCAGGAACGCATTCCCTTCCTGGGCACAGTGCTGCAGACGAGCAAGACAGTGGGCCTTTCGACATGCTTCCTGGCGTGGGCACCTACTGGCCACACACTTGTCGCATGTGCAGTCGTTCCTTCATGATGGTGTGAACACTTCCGACGCTCAATGCGACCACGGCGGCTACGGCTTTCAATGTCACTCGGCGGTCCTGGGTAATGAGAGCATCCACCAGCTGGGCGATGTCATCGGTAATGCAGTGTGGTGCTCCAGACCGTGCATCATCTGCTAACGACACCAGTCCTTCCCTGAAGCGCTTGTGCTACGCCTTGACCCTTGCAAGGGACATGCAGTGTTCGCCGCACACTTGTGACATAAGTCGATGAATGTGCGTTCCTCCTTCCGCTGTCAGAAAACGAACAACATCTTTTTGCGCCTCTGTTGACGCCTCCATGTCACTGTTTGCAATGCGACTTGCACCGGTTGACGATTGATGCATGCTGCTGCTAGCTCTGTGTAGTTACGTGACGTGCACGCGTGCCCTCTAGCGACGGGCTGTGACCTTCCACGCTCTGGTCGGAAACACACCTCGTCACACACGCCACTATATTACCTTCCTGTCACGGGTTTTTGCATTCCACACTACGGCTCGTTTACTTTTGAACGCCACTAATAGAATTCAGTTAACTTCTTACGGTGTATTTAAACTCCCACGACAGTAGCGGAGAAAGAGTGCGTGTAATTTTTTATCTGAACTGGGGAAACGCTTTGTTCACGTAGTACAGGAACAAACATGTGAAATAGTACGTTCAACTCTCCTGCGTCTTCTGGATGAAACATCAATAATCCACGTTTTTAGCCGACCGCGGTGGTCTCGCGGTTCTAGGCGCGCAGTCCGGAACCGTGCGACTGCTACGGCCGCAGGTACGAATCCTGCCTCGGGCATGGATGTGTGTGATGTCCTTAGGTTAGTTAGGTTTAAGTAGTTCTAAGTTCTAGGGGACTAATGAGCACAGCAGTTGCGTCCCATAGTGCTCAGAGCCATTTGAACCATTTTTTCCACGTTTTTAAATTACTAACTAACGTCTCAACAATTTTCAGTATAGACAAGAGGAATATGGAGAATTACCAGAACCAGTCATACCCATTATACTGTGGGACACATACATACTATACGTTTGCTTTGTCCTTAGCTATTGGGCGACGTAACCACATTAATTACATTCTTTTAAGTGTAATAAGTACTGAAGTACTGTCCTTTTTAAGTTATAATCCTTAATACAAACACGTCCAGGTAGCACGAGTTCCTACTCATATCGATTCGTACTCGTCTTCCATTACACACGCTCAAACGGAAGTTAAGGAGCACCTCCTGTATAATGACTTACCATGGTTGAGATAGCGCCTCTGAACTGAAAAAATAAATATGATAAACACATTTCCCTGTTTCACCATGCACAAACGAACAGAGGTCATAAGTTGACTACTGGCCCAAATTATTAAATGCGTAATAAAATAACACAAGAGATTCCACAGAATCCTTCAGAGGAAACTGTTTTCTTATATTAACTTATACTGACAGTTGCTAGTGGCCACTTCAAGATTGTAAGCATAACAAAAGTAATGAAACTACATAATCGCAATGCCTACGCAGTTTGCTTGACTTCGAAGTGACAATACGTACTTGCAAGTAAAATGCCATAACGAGTGTGAACCACACCTCCATATATGAAAATACAAAAAAAAATCGTTTGTCCTTTAATATTTTCTGAAAAACCTCGGAAAAATGGGAATGAGTTCGTCGTCATTAAACGTCCATTATGAAAAAATTGGGAGCATTTTCGAAGATCCGATTGGAAAAGGAAAGTTTTGCTTATTACAACTGAACGTTTGTCACAGCTAGCGTGCGTATTAATTAACTGTTTGTAGTTTATTCTTGCCAACAGTTTTCGTAATTTGGTGAATACAGTATATTTCACTTATGTTAAAAACTGTTTAACACTTTCATAACTGTCGACACGTTCCATACTCGCTCTACGTTTACACGATTATTTCCACAACAAACACGATCCGTTCATTTTCGACAGTCTCTTAATTACCTAGCGCCTCAAAACGCTGTTATTCGGAAATTTTCACTAATAACGCGACACGGTATTATCCAATTAATTTTGTGGAACAGTGTTCTCTCCAGTAGATGAACTGCGGCAGGCAATAGAGTTTTAACAGGTTTTCTTATTAATTTTTTCCACTTTAATCATGGCTACATAATCCGCCATAATTTAAAATATGTTCTTCACTTTTAAATACGCCCAACAGGTTTTCCCGTTTCCGATTGTTCCCTCCAATCTGTGACGTAATTGTCACATACAACAGAAAGTATTTAATTAATTAAATGTCTTCAGTTGTATCGGAATCAGAGTATCTCAGTATGTTCTGCATAGTTCGAATAATTTTATTCGCCTCTGCTCAAGCCCTAAAGTCCATTTTAAAAGAATATTTTTATTATTAGATGGGAGACGATTCAAAACAGGCTACCCGCATCGTGAACAAAAAAAAACCAAAAATCAGAGAGTTCATATTCCAGTTCTAGTGAAGAAACACCATTTCTCCTAAAGTACACCTTTCACAACAACTACGAATGAAAAACAAGAGAAATTTGAACGTACACAAATGGATACCGACACTTTTCCGGTATATGCTCTATGCATAGACAGGAAGGTGTCTATCTGTCGTTGATCATACGCCATACAGCAGCTTGAAGCTTAGGGATATACGTCATCAGCAGGTGTTCTAACCATGTTGCATAAAAATCTGAATAAATCACTGTCTCAGAGGGGAAAGATTGAGGAATTAAAAGTTTCCGAAAATATGCAGTGTCTGAAGTGGAAAATGTGAAGTGCGTTTCATTAGGTACGGTAACATACCACTTTTTGTCATCTTTTACTACATAAAACACTGCCTGACAAAACGAGTGAAGCATCCAGAAAGGAAGGAGGAAAATAAATGAAATTTTATGTAGCTTCGTTTATCCGTCTTCATCGCGACGTGAACATGGTCCACGCCACTATCACTGTTGGGCAGTATCCGTTATCGTGCACAATTTCACTGGATAGTGACATGAACGAACTTCATTCGCTAACGGTGTGCAGTATTAGCACAATATTAAGCAGCGTGCACTCGTTGTTCAGTTCCTGAGACATGGTCAAACTCTCACGACTCTCTCTGACAGTTGTTTCTATTATGACCGCACTCGCATATTGTCGATGTATTTAGCACAACTATCCTATATATAAGTTCTGTTAATATCGTATTACAATAACACTCTATGGCTACATTAGATAAAGTAATCATTATTTTATTGTATATATAGACGCAGCCGTAAGTATAGTTATCTACACTCAGTCATGGCATTGTTTTAGTTCGTCCTCTTTACCAGCAGATGGCTTATGCTTTGTGCTGTAGAGCAAGACTGCACATTTACAAGCGTGATAAGAATGAAGAAGAATGCATCACACATAAACCATGAGTCCTCAATGAGACTGGTGTTTCCTTTACACTGAGTGAGGAGGGAGGGCTTTTTAAGAATTTGAAAAGACGGATCTAAAGGTCACGATGTGTTGACTGCATTACGTCAGACATAGCGATACTCGCACTATTTTATATTTAATTTTGCCCAAGTAATGACAAGTTGGTCGATGAATATTAACATTCACATTAGATGCGGTACTTGCAGAGGAAAAGCTAGTGAAATGACAGGTCAGAACTTTTGAATAGTCTACTGGCAATGATTGTTTTCCTGCCTATGGAAAACTACTAACCTTACCTCTTTTTTTTTTTTTTTGTCATCAGTCTACTGACTGGTTTGATGCGGCCCGCCACGAATTCCTTTCCTGTGCTAACCTCTTCATCTCAGAGTAGCACTTGCAATCTACGTCCTCAATTATTTGCTTGACGCATTCCAATCTCTGTCTTCCTCTCTACAGTTTTTGCCCTCTACAGCTCCCTCTAGTACCATGGAAGTCATTCCCTCATGTCTTAGCAGATGTCCTATCATCCTGTCCCTTCTCCATATCAGTGTTTTCCACATATTCCTTTCCTCTCCGATTCTGCGTAGAACCTCCTCATTCCTTACCTTATCAGTCCACCTAATTTTCAACATTCGTCTGTAGCACCACATCTCAAATGCTTCGATTCTCTTCTATTCCGGTTTTCCCACAGGCCATGTTTCACTACCATACAATGTTGTACTCCAGACGTACATCCTCAGAAATTTCTTCCTCAAATTAAGGCCGGTATTTGATATTAGTAGACTTCTCTTGGCCAGAAATGCCTTTTTTCCCATAGCGAGTCTGCTTTTGATGTCCTCCTTGCTCCGTCCGTCATTGGTTATTTTACTGCCTAGGTAGCAGAATTCCTTAACTTCATTGACTTCGTGACCATCAGAATCTCGAACAGCTTGCACCATTTTATATTGTCGAACGCTTTTTCCAGGTCGACAAATCCTATGAAAGTGTCTTGATTTTTCTTTAGCCTTGCTTCCATTATTAGCCGTAACGTCAGAATTGCCTCTCTCGTCCCTTTACTTTTCCTAAAGCCAAACTGATCGTCACCTAGCGCATTCTCAATTTTCTTTTCCATCCTTCTGTATATTATTCTTGTAAGCAGCTTCGATGCATGAGCTGTTAAGCTGATTGTGCGATAATTCTCGCACTTGTCAGCTCTTGCCGTCTTCGGAATTGTGTGGATGATGCTTTTCCGAAAGTCAGATGGTATATCGCCAGACTCATACACTCCTGGAAATGGAAAAAAGAACACATTGACACCGGTGTGTCAGACCCACCATACTTGCTCCGGACACTGCGAGAGGGCTGTACAAGCAATGATCACACGCACGGCACAGCGGACACACCAGGAACCGCGGTGTTGGCCGTCGAATGGCGCTAGCTGCGCAGCATTTGTGCACCGCCGCCGTCAGTGTCAGCCAGTTTGCCGTGGCATACGGAGCTCCATCGCAGTCTTTAACACTGGTAGCATGCCGCGACAGCGTGGACGTGAACCGTATGTGCAGTTGACGGACTTCGAGCGAGGGCGTATAGTGGGCATGCGGGAGGCCGGGCGGACGTACCGCCGAATTGCTCAACACGTGGGGCGTGAGGTCTCCACAGTACATCGATGTTGTCGCCAGTGGTCGGCGGAAGGTGCACGTGCCCGTCGACCTGGGACCGGACCGCAGCGACGCACGGATGCACGCCAAGACCGTAGGATCCTACGCAGTGCCGTAGGGGACCGCACCGCCACTTCCCAGCAAATTAGGGACACTGTTGCTCCTGGGGTATCGGCGAGGACCATTCGCAACCGTCTCCATGAAGCTGGGCTATGGTCCCGCACACCGTTAGGCCGTCTTCCGCTCACGCCCCAACATCGTGCAGCCCGCCTCCAGTGGTGTCGCGACAGGCGTGAATGGAGGGACGAATGGAGACGTGTCGTCTTCAGCGATGAGAGTCGCTTCTGCCTTGGTGCCAATGATGGTCGTATGCGTGTTTGGCGCCGTGCAGGTGAGCGCCACAATCAGGACTGCATACGACCGAGGCACACAGGGCCAACACCCGGCATCATGGTGTGGGGAGCGATCTCCTACACTGGCCGTACACCACTGGTGATCGTCGAGGGGACACTGAATAGTGCACGGTACATCCAAACCGTCATCGAACCCATCGTTCTACCATTCCTAGACCGGCAAGGGAACTTGCTGTTCCAACAGGACAATGCACGTCCGCATGTATCCCGTGCCACCCAACGTGCTCTAGAAGGTGTAAGTCAACTACCCTGGCCAGCAAGATCTCCGGATCTGTCCCCCATTGAGCATGTTTGGGACTGGATGAAGCGTCGTCTCACGCGGTCTGCACGTCCAGCACGAACGCTGGTCCAACTGAGGCGCCAGGTGGAAATGGCATGGCAAGCCGTTCCACAGGACTACATCCAGCAACTCTACGATCGTCTCCGTGGGAGAATAGCAGCCTGCATTGCTGCGAAAGGTGGATATACACTGTACTGGTGCCGACATTGTGCATGCTCTGTTGCCTGTGTCTATGTGCCTGTGGTTCTGTCAGTGTGTTCATGTGATGTATCTGACCCCAGGAATGTGTCAATAAAGTTTCCCCTTCCTGGGACAATGAATTCACGGTGTTCTTATTTCAATTTCCAGGAGTGTATATTCTACACACCAACGTGAATAGTCGTTTTGTTGCCACTTCCCCCAATGATTTTAGAAATTCTGATGGAATGTTATCTATCCCTTCTGCCTTATTTGACTGGAAGTCCTCCAAAGCTCTTTTAAATTCCGATTCTAATACTGGATCCCCTATCTCTTCTAAATCGACTCCTGTTTCTTCTTCTGTCACATCAGACAAATCTTCACCCTCATAGAGGTTTTCAATGTATTCTTTCCACCTATCTGCTCTCTCCTCTGCATTTAACAGTGGAATTCCCGTTGCACTCTTAATGGTACCACCGTTGCTTTTAAAGTCACCAATTTTGTTTTGACTTTCCTGTATGCTGAGTCTGTCCTTCCGACAATCATATCTTTTTCGATGTCTTCACATTTTTCCTGCAGCCATTTCGTCTTAGCTTCCCTGCACCTCCTATTTATTTCATTCCTCAGCGACTTGTATTTCTGTATTCCTGATTTTCCCGGAACATGTTTGTGCTTCCTCCTTTCATCAATCAACTGAAGTATTTCTTCTGTTACCCATGGTTTCTTCGCAGCAACCTTCTTTGTACCTATGTTTTCCTTCCCAACTTCTGTGATGGCCATTTTTAGAGATGTCCATTCCTCTTCAACTGTACTGCCTACTGCGCTATTCCTTATTGCTGTATCTATAGCGTTAGAGAACTTCAAACGAATCTCATCATTCCTTAGTACTTCCGTATCCCACTTCTTTGCGTATCGCTTCTTCCTGACTAATGTGTTGAACTTCAGCCTACTCTTCATCACCACTATATCTGCTCCTGGGTACGCCTTACAATCCAGTATCTGATTTCGGAATCTCTGTCTGACTGTGATGTAATCTAATTGAAATCTTCCCGTATCTTCCGGCCTTTTCCAAGTATACCTCCTCCTCTTGTGATTCTTGAACAGGGTATTCGCTATTACTAGCTGAAACTTGTTACAGAACTCAATTAGTCTTTCTCCTCTTTCATTCCTTGTCCCAAGCCCATATTCTCCTGTAACCTTTTCTTCTACTCCTTCCCCTACAACTGCATTCCAGTCGTCCATGACTATTAGATTTTCGTCCCCCTTTACATACTGCATTACCCTTTCAATATCCTCATACACTTTCTCTAACTGTTCATCTTCAGCTTGCGACGTCGGCATGTATACCTGAACTATCGTTGTCGGTGTTGGTCTGCTGTCGATTCTGATTAGAACAACCCAGTCACTGAACTGTTCACAGTAACACACCCTCTGCCCTACCTTCCTATTCATAACGAATCCTACACCTGTTATACCATTTTCTGCTGCTGTTGATATTACTCGATACTCATCTGACCGGAAATCCTTGTCTTCCTTCCACTTCACTTCACTGACCCCTACTATATCTAGATTGAGCCTTTGCATTTCGCTTTTCAGATTTTCTAGTTTCCCTACCACGTTCAAGCTTCTGACATTCCACGCCCCGACTCGTAGAACGTTATCCTTTCGCAGATTATTCAATCTTTTTCTCATGGTAACCTCCCTCTTGGCAGTCCCCTCCCGGAGATCCGAATGGGGGACTATTCCGGAATCTTTTGCCAATGGAGAGATCATCATGACACTTCTTCAATTACAGGCCACATGTCCTGTGGATACACGTTACGTGTCTTTAATGCAGTGGTTTCCATTGCCTTCTGCATCCTCATGTCGTTGATCATTGCTGATTCTTCCGCCTTTAGGGGCAGTTTCCCACCCCTAGGACAAGAGAGTGCCCTGAACCTCTATCCGCTCCTCCGCCCTCTTTGACAAGGCCGTTGGCAGAATGAGGCTGACTTCTTATGCCGGAAGTCTTCGGCCGCCAATGCTGATTATTTATCAAAATTTGGGCAGTGGCGGGGATCGAACCCGGGACCGAAGACGTTTTGATTATGATTCAAAGACTCTACCCCCCCCCCTTTTTTTTTAATTCTCATTTTGTTCACTTTTGTTCGTTGCATCTGCTCGGGGCGGACGTCGTAAGACATCCGTTTAAGTTCGTTGTTGAACGATTAGCTCAGTTTTTTTACTACAGAGGGCTGCTAACCCTCTGACCGAACACGCTGAGCTACCGTGCCGGCACCCCTAGACCACGGATACTACTAACCTTAACGAGCATTATTCCGCTAACGTCCATCTACTACGGTATTTTCGGCGACGAAGAGATTAACATTCATTTATATTTATGACCTTTAGGTTTTACCTCTTTGTTACTATGTTTTCCACAAATTTCAACTCACTGATAGTACTGTCTTTTCTCAACCCTACAAATGTCAAAAGTTATTTGTCCTCATGTATATACTAATATACGTTTGACAATGATTGAAATCTTACTTCGCAGCCTTCGGCCGAAGGGTGCACGAAGTCCAGTATTTTCTGAGTCGAGAAGCGAAACGGAACATCAGAATCTGGGATACACTACTTTTGTGCAAAAGAAGTAATTTTGTAATAACCACTTTTGGACAATTCGGAACAATGATAATGACCTGCGCAAAGCCTAAGTCATCGTACTGCAGTACAACCACAGTTGGTGTTAGTTAGCCACATACTGATGCAATATAAAATGAAGTCAGTATAGCAGTTGGCATCAGTAGCAATAACTTAACTGTGCAACAGTAATATGATAATCTAATATTTTACAATATGGTGAACAACTGCACAAATACTCAAAATTTTATCGTGTGCAACACATGGCATGCACTTATATGAAACACGTTTGTTTAATGTGTTCAGAAAATAACATAACGTTCTGAAAGAAGCAATAAATGTATAAAACCACAAGACAGTAGAAATAAACCTTTATCAAGAAAAAGCGTTAGAGTTACATTTTGTAAAGTAAGTGTTGATAGTGTCTTATGTAGTCAGTAGCACCAACACTACATTTGAGCGGACTTGAAACTTACTCTTGCTGTGCAGGCAGGTTTTTCTTCCAGAAACCATATCTATTTCTATCTAACCACAATAATAGCTTCAGGCTCACATTTTATTGTTTATTGTATCATTGTCATAGCATGTCACATCTTTGCGCCGTAATCCAAATATTTTCGTGCCAGCCCTTTCTCCGGAATTATTTTAATTCCACCATCATTGAACATGCCTCTCAGACGGTTTCCTCACATTTTATATCAACTAAAACGTTCTGAAAGTTATCTCTGTAGTGTTAGAAACAGTTTACGAAAGTTTTCTCACAAATAATAAAATTTGTACAATTAAGTACGTATCATAATTCTACGGAAAAGGACAGATGACACAAGATTGTCGTATGACTGCGTCTGGGGCTGTTCGGCCACCAGAAGCGAGTCTTACTAATTGGCGCGACTAGCGCGTCAGAAGCTTGAAGATGAGATTAAGTGGTTAGAACAACGCAGACGCCCATTCCCAGAGGAAGAAAATCGTGACCTGTCCAGAAATCGAACATGTGACCCCGTGACTTAAGGCATTCACACCAAACACTTTTCTTTACATTAGTTGCACTTTATTTTGATTAAATAATTTTTCAACTATTAACAAGACAAAACAGAACTTAAAAATACAAACAGTCTCATTTTATCACGTCACTTTTTTTAACAACAGTGCTCTCACTACATGAGAGTCCATATGCTGCTTTGTTGGGGGGCGCAGTTGGTGTAGTGTATCGCACAATGAGCTTGGCCCCAGTGTGCTCAAATTGTAGCCGAAAAGCTGCGAGTTTTCTGGCTGTACCGGATAGGAGGGTCATTGGATGCTTTAGTAAAACGTAGTCTCACGGTAAACTCGAATTTCACCGCCGTAAGTTACATGGTAGGTTACAGTAAATGAAACTTCCTACCTTAAATATGTACCGGGAATGACAAACACGGGGATTTTAGTAAATAATGTCTGCTATCACTTTCCATAGTACAGCTGCAAGCAACTAGCATCTAACGATGTCTCGTATTCGTTGTCCCGATTGCTTTCTTCTCTGTTGCCCGCAGGCTTCGATGTGCAAAACAGTAAACAGTACACAGCGAAGTAGGAAATGGCTAAGAATCCAGAGTTACTGAAATTAAGTTGGTAAATGTTAGATGCCACATGATTTTATTTCTATTCACACAGCCAAAAATCCAGAAACAGTTGTTAGATGCAGTCTACCATCGTTAATCGTGCTACAATTTCCATATTCTAACTGAATTTATAGCATCACACAAAGTAACCACAAATGTGATTCACGCGATCTCACAGATGACAGTCCGTAACTCGTGGTCTAGTGGATAGCGTTTCTGCCTCTGGATCATGGGGTCCCAAGTTCGATTCCCGGCCAGGTGGGGGATTTTCTGTAACCGGAGACTGGGTGTTAGTGTTGTCCTCATCATTTCATCATCATCATTCGTGTTAGTGGCTCTATTGTAATGTGTAACAATAGGGCTTTGTACGGGCGCTGATCACCACGCAGTTGACCGCCCCACAAACCAAACATTATCATCACCGTTGACACACATCGCACAAAAACTTTTTCCGAGGCTACTTTTAACGTTTCGACTAGTTTTTACCCTAATTCGCACTCAACACATTAAAGTATGCGTTCCCTTCTTGGATACGAATCGGTGACTCCTAGTGAGTTAGCTTCAGTCTGGTGCCCGCTCGCTCAGCAAGCCCTTGTGACTGGCTCGTCGTTTTCCGCCAACGGCTAGTAACGCTGAGATCTGTCTTTACTCTCTTACGTATGGATTGGAAGTTACTGGTATTGTTATTAACAAGCTATCAGAGCAAGGAACAACAGGGGCCTTTTAATATTTAAACAATAAATATAACTGCTATCCAGAGAATAACAGACGTTCCGGTGTATCGTGGGCGGGGCTACAGCGGCCATCTTTGTGCCAACACTCAGTATGCATCCAGCGGTGGCAGCGTCTGATCTGTGTCTCTGCAACTTTGCAGTCTGTGACGTGTGAAAATGTGCGCTGTAACAGAAAATCTCGCCACTTGAGAGATGCCTTCTATGACACGGCTTTTGTTGGCAAATGTAGCGTCGATAGTTCCGATGCCACAGTGTAGATTGGCACTACGAGAGCGGACGAACTACGCCGACCACAGCGCCCTCTAGCCGACGCTGTGGAGCTCAATGGGCGCCTCTCTGCTTTCTGTCCACTTGATCAAGAGCAGAAGACCAAGCAACTTAGCTTCTACTTGTAGGGGGAGGGGGCTAGTCGTTACAGACTTTGCCTTTGTTACTTCAATAATACGAGGCGTGGTTTTTTTGTAATTAAAAAAAGATGTGCTAAGATATCTCAATAATTTTATTTTTACATGAAAGCCTGTATCTTAATCTACGCACTGACCCCATTACACTCGGATACTTCCTTGTTTACGTTGTGTGCTGAGTGTTTAAGATGCCTCCGATAATCGTGAGTCCCGGCGACTGTGAAGTAGGGCTCTTATAAGATTTCTTAGTGCTAAAGGCCTAAAAAACGATCGATATTCATCGTGAGATCTGTGCAGTTTACGGAGAAAACATTATGAGTGACGGAATGGTAAGAAAGTGGGTGAGAGCATTTAAAAATGGCCGCACAAATGTGCATGATGAACAAAGGTGTGGGCGTCCTTCGGTCGTTAATGAAAGTTTGGTGCAGGAAGTGGACAATAAGGTGAGAGAAAACAGACGCTTTACGATTTCCTCCTTGCGGGGTGACTTTCCTAATTATTTCTCGTAGTGTTTTGTATGGCATTGTGACCGAGCACTTGAATTACCGAAAATTGTGCGCACGTTGGGTACCGAAAATGTCGACGGATGTGCACAAAACCAAACGTTTAGACAGATCTTTGACTTTCCTTGAGCGGTATCACAACGACGGTGATGATTTCTTAAGCCAAATTGTTACGGGAGATGAAACATGGGTGGCCTATGTCACACCAGGATCAAAGCAACCGTCCATGGAAATTGAGCAAGGGCATCGTTTTACTGCAAGACAATGCCCCTCCGCATGTGGCGAATCAGACCAAAGATCTCATCACATCTTTTCGATGGGAAACTCTAGATCATCCACCGTGCAGCCCCAATCTTGCGCCCAGTGACTACCTTCTGTTCCTGCACTTGAAGAAACACCTGGGCGGTCAGTGTCTTCAAGACGATGACGAAGTCAAAACAGTGGTGATGCAGTGATTGTCAAGTCAGGCGGCAGACTTCTATGAGGAGGGTATTCAAAAACTGGTACAACGTTACGACAAGTGCCTCAATATTGACGGAAATTATGTAGAAAAGTCGGTTAAGGTACAGGCTTTCATGTAAAAATAAAATTGAGATTTCTTAGCACGTCTTTTTTAAATTGCGAAACGGTACTTACTTAAAAAAACACGCCGCCAACTACCATTAACTGTTAGCTTTGATACATGGGCAACGACTTCGCACCTACGTGCTCATCTTTACCAAAAGTTACATATATGTCATTCACTAATATTCTCTATTAAATGTGCTTTTACTTTACATGCAGTACCGAACTGCTTTACCTCTCCTGTTCCTACTCCTACTCGCTTCCTTCATTCGGCATATTTTGCTGATCACAGGAGCGGACCCACGCGCCGCCTTCCAGGCGGGATAGAAAAGCAAAAAACTGCAGTTGAAATTTATCGCGACCTTTTTGATGTGCAGAGAATAGAAATAATGAGCGAATGTGGCAATGTTGCACTGATTTCAGAAATTGTCTTACCACTTTTCACTATAATGACCGAGGCGGGAGGCCTAGCCTTGTGACTGACTGATGATGAAAATTAACGACCAAATTCGTGCATATCGTCGTTTCACTGTTACAGAACTTTCGTAACATTTTCCCCAAATTTAACAGAGTTTGTTGCCTGAAATTGTGGTATAGAAGCTAGGCTGCCACAAATTTTGTGCTAGGTGGGTTCCCAAAATCCTAACGGAAGACGACAAAACAACAGAGACTCGCTGCAGCACTGATCTTCGTCGAATATTACGAGAAAAATGGTAACAAAGTTATCGGTATTATCGTAACTGGGGACGAGACCTGAGTGAAGCATGTCAATTGCGAAACAAAAAGGCGGTCGATGAAATGGCGACACACAAATTATCCCAAGAAAGAAAGGAAGCGTTTACGAATGCTCTCAGCAAGAAAGATTATAGCTACTGAGTTTTGGGACTCTAAGGGAGTGATTCCCGTTGACTTTCTTGAACATGGCTCAACAATTAACAGAGAGGTGTTGCCAAACACTGAGAAAGTTAACGCGGGCAATACAAAACAAGCGGTTAGGAAAACTTAGCACAAGAGTTTTGTTGTTTCACGAGAACGTGCGTTCACACACGGCCAGTCGTACCCAGCAGTTCCTATGGGATTTTGGATGGGAGATTGAAAGTTTACCGTCCAACCTCCTTGCCTAGGGACGCCAGATGAAAGTTGATGTCGTCAAGCCCTGAATCAAAATTGCGCAACGGATAACTGGGGAGGGGAGCTTGAGAGCGCTACCTATGGAGCGTGTCCTTTCTGTACGGTACTAGGCAAGGGGCTGGAGGGATCACACGCTGATGTGTGGGTCCCTGCATTCTATATGTTTTATTTTAAATGAATTCCTTTAACTTGACTTCTTTGTGATTTTTAAGGTATGTTAAAGATTGATGACAATTGATTACGTATTTATTTTAAATATTATCACTCGATTTTACAGCGATTGCAGCAATTGTTCCAGTTTACAGATATTACAATTTTACAACTTATAGCTTGGGTATATTATATACCAATCTGCACGCACTTTTCTACGGGCAAGACGGAATTGCGTTGACCAAATGTATACCACCAAAGCCTCCCAATATTTTACATAGGACATCCACTACGCGAGGAGGATAACAGGCAAACTGGGGACCAGATACATTAACACAGGGGGTCAAATTTCCGAAATTAAACGAGAACCTTCATTTCCTTACACAATCCGAAGCTGTAAATTAAAGAATTAGTACAAATATTCAAATACCTATCTTCCATGCTGGAACATTGAGACAGACGCACTGAGGGCACGTCTGCTCACTTACCCGTCTTCTGTAACACTCCCTGAATGTGGCGGGCACCCGGAGGTCTTCCTGGGCCCCGGTGGAGGGGGTAGTCGAACCACTTGGCCGTGACCAACCTCTCCACCCCCAAATCTTGTGACACTGGAACGTCTTTGACTTTTACCTGCCTGTACTGCCTCTCTGATCCTCTACCCAAGAGTAAGGTTGGCACTACTATACTACAGAACTACTTCCCAACAAAGATTTGGCCACGCTTTACGGAAAGGTGTGAGGAGGATTAGGAAAGTTCATGTGCAGATTCACATTCACGTACAAGAAATGCATAATACACGACACATATAAATACGTATTATGAAGCCTGACATTTCTTTCCACCCGTTCACATGGGTTCTGTTGCACCTGCGGCCGGCCGCGTCGTGTAATAAAATTGGCTGCGGAGCCGCCTCTGTTTCTATTTCCCGGTGCGAGCGAGCACCGAAACCTGCTGCTTATAGAGCGGAAACTACTGTACCGTTTCAAGATGTTTGATCTCCACCGTACAGCCCGGATTTGGAAACGAGCGACTTTCACATCTACCCAGCAATGAAGACACGTCTCACTACACAACGCTTTGACATTGACGCCGAATTGCATGCTGGTATAAACCAGAGGTTGCAATCACCGGTGGCAGATTTCTACAGACGAGGTAGTGAAAAACTTGTGCCACAGAATAAGAAGTGCCTCAATTTGAATGGCGAAAAATGTAGACGATAGTTTAAGAATATACCTTTAAAATTTATGTAATAAAATTTAGTTTTCCTATATTGTTAATTTTTTATTTCGATACGTCTGTTACTGCCTGGATAAGCCTCGTATAAATGATGGGAGCTATGCTGCCTCGTTCCAAGCCTCATAGGTGAATCCCTGCTGTCTCTACTTGCTCCAACGCAACACGGTCTCCACTCGTTGCACAGTTCTCACGCTCTAAGACCATCTGTCACGTGACGCAAAGTCTACACTAATCGCTATATTAGAGTAACTTGGATCTTCATCTACTGATTTTCAAAAGTAGCAGTAAAAATGTAATAAAATGCAGGCGGAGACTTGGCCTAAACGCCAGCAGGCGTCCTGGCCGCCGTCACTTACCAGATGTGAACCCATTGATGCAACGACCTCCAGTCACGTTGTTGTACTCAGAGGTCTACTTCATACCCCACACCTAATTTGTGTATTCAATGGGCTTTTGAACACACTATCTGCTGTTGAGATCCTAAATGCGTACTGTGCGACCAGAAAAGCCTGAAGTAAAATGTTGCTTGTTTGCCGAATATTTAACGCTGGGCGGGCACGCAGAATATCCCGAGATTGTCCCGACAATATTAGCATGCTGTACTTCATACAGCTTCATCTCATCATCGTCCGATCCTGCAAGTCTGGAGAGAAGCACCGGAAGCGGATAGGCATAGCATGATATGCAAACGTATCTACAAATTTTCCAGAACTAACGCCAAACAAGTTAATGATGCAGCAGCACTTGCTATGTATTTGCCAGCTGGCTGTACGCTATTTTAAACGTAAATTATCCTCTGGAATCCAGAACTTGTTCCTGCTTCTAGATTATTCCACACCATACATATTAACTTTGCCTGAATGACTTTCAGAAATATAAATTTTTCATCAAGTGATAAAACCACAGTCCATATGTCTGCAGACACACTTCAACATTCCCCATCTTCTTGTCCGTGTAAAAATATCATAGTTTCAAGTTGCAGTCGAGAGAACTAAATACACAGGTTTTACCACAGGAGCTGACGTCAACTACACTGCTGGCCACCGTAAATGCAACACCAAGAAAGACAAGAGGTAGCACAACAAAATTTATTTTGTAGATAACATGTTGACCAAGTATCAAATGATTACGTTTACAGACGTCTGTGACATGTGGTTTCTGCCAGAATCAGTAGCCAGAGTAGCCGCCATTGTTGGAGATCACCGCTGCCACACGTCTCGGCATTGAGTCAAAGAGACGTTGGATGTGTTCCTGGGGTACAGCAGCCCAAGCAGCTTCCACACGTTGCCAAAGATCATCTGGTGTGGCAGCTGGGGATGTAGTCTGGGTCACTCGTTGAGCAACCATGGACCACATGTTTTCTATCGGCGAAAGATCCGGAGAGCGAGCCGACCAGGGAAGCAATTCAATCTGGTTACTGGCGAAGAACCTTTGGACAATGCGTGCCACGTGTGGTCGCGCATTATCTTGTTGAAATATGGCTGTGGCCGAGCCCTGAAGGTAAGGAAGGACAACTGGCTCCAGCACCTCAGATATGTAGCGCCGGCTATTTAAAGTACCGGCAATGCGTACTAGAGGCGTGCGAGAGTAATATCCAATACCGCCCCATACCATAATACCCGGTGCAAGACCAGTGTGGCGGTGCATAATGCAGCTGTCCAGCATCCTCTCTCCACGGTGTCTCCACACTGGAATCCGACCAACGTGGTGCTGCAGACAGAAGCGTGCCTCATCATTAAAGACAACGTCATTCCATTCTGCCGTCCACATCCGTCTGTCATCACACCATTGGCGACGGAGACGTCTGTGGTTCTGCGTCAATGGTAGACGAAGCAATGGACGTCTTGCGGACAGACCACTCTGCTGTAAACGGCGTCGAATGGTACGCGCAGACACTGGATGATGCGTTACAGACGCAATGTGCTGTGCTATGGTTCGGGATGTCACTGAGCGATCCGTCACTGCCATGCGCACAATTTGCCTATCAGCACGTGCAGTGGTGCACCGAGGTGAATGCGATCGACCACGTTGGTCCGTCGTACCCTCCTGCATCCAACGGTCACATATCCGCATTACAGTTGTTTGGTTTCGTCCAACACGACTAGCGATTTCTCTGTATGGTAATCCACAATCTCGGTAAGCCACTATCCTTCCTCTGTCGAACTCGGATACTTGATCAAACGATGTTCGCTGTTGTCTACGAGGCATAAATGATCGTCTTGTGAAACAACCACAAGGTAAACACACGTGCCGAACGTACACTCGTCGAAATCGCCAAGCCGTAAATGGCGCTATGAGGTGGCGCCACAGGCGCGCGTGATGTGCGTCTGCGCTGAAATTCTAATCAGTTGCATATCTCATCGCTGCAAACCTATGGTGTAAATTTCACTTGATCCGGATGCTTCCTTCAGGGTGTTGCATTTACGGTGGCCAGCAGTGTACAATACTTGCCACACCTCTACAGTGTCATCATCACTGGTTCTCGACAGTCATGGAATCCTTTGAGTCTTCACTCCCAGAATTTCCTGAATTTTCTTTTAAGACTTAACTACACACAGCTTCATGTGCATTGTCCAACCTCACTTGCAGAGGGTGTATATTTTTGGTAGCTATAAAATATCACTATATCACATCCATATTTGCTACTCTTCACGACCAGTAGACCACGACCTGCGGGCTAGCACAAAGTAAAATGTACACTTTAAATCAATGATCTCTGAACCATGCAGAAAGAACTCGATAGTAAAGGTTGACTTGTAGTAAAGTTTGACTTGTAGTGACATCTGACTAGGAATTATTTAGCGACGTAAGATCACCTATAGTCATGACACTCTTCCTCATATTCGCTATACTCTGTACAGCAGCGTGCCAATGGGCAGTAAGCTACACTGATGGGTACGACACCCGATGAATACGAATAATAACAGCTAACGTGATTTTCACAAAACGGAGTGTATATAGTGCAATAAATAACGGGAATAGGCAAATAACATTTGTCTTTACTTAGTTTACCAAAGACTTTGGAGATATGAAACGGTACATTATAGGGCAGTTTACTTACGATTCATTAGTAACGTACAGATATTTACTGACGAATGACTTTTTCCTTTGCAAATAAAAAGTTGTTAGTAAACAGCACACCTTCTGAAGAAAGATGTCGTATATCTACTCCAGAACGTGAATTTTTCTTCGTTATACTTTCAGCCAAATCACTGAATGTGGGACGGAGGATGCTTGTATGGAGCATTATTTATCGTATCAAATAATCCACCACAACTGTAGCTAAACAGAAAATCACACAGACGTGACAATAAAACGCTCATGTAGTTCAGGCCACAGAGTAAGGAGATCCGGCTGTTTGCAAGCTGGGTAGACAAGTGATAGTTTTTCACGCTCACAGGGCTTTTGCGAGTAATACGTATCGTGTAAACAGCACCGAACGCCAGCTCGTCGGCGCTGTCCGAGAGTGGGGCAAAATGTTAATCGCTTTCTGCGAGTCTAGACCTCTCATGTAGATGACAATCTCTACCTCTATGCAGCTGCTCACCGTAGCTCTCACATAACAAAAGCTACACTGGCCTTGTCGGGAGAGCTGAGAATACTCCGTGAATTTCAGCGGCCATATTTGTACTGAATTTCACAGTTTTTACGCTACCTCGTCTCGACACTATAGTGGTTTGGTGCATAAATTCGTATCACTTTTCCTAACAAACCCAACACATACACGTAATAAAGAATTTGGTCATCAGTAATATATTCTGCTTCACCATTTACAAGTCTGCAGTATTGGGGTAACTTTTCGATTTCGCGACTGTAGAAATCACGAGGTTTTGAGGCGAAGAATCATCGAAACATGTTCGGGGCGTATTTTTATCCGTGAAGAAAACTCGTTCAAGGTTGTTCGATACAGAGCGGAAAAAGTGAAAAATCTTAGAGCGCAATATGAGGTGAATAAGATGGGTGCGGAATGACTTCCCAGTTTCCCAACCGAACCCCTGTACAGTGTATTTTGTCAGTCTAGCGAATGGCGCGGCATCACTTCACTATTCTCTGGTCACTATTCTTGAACTGTGTCTGCATGACGCCTCAGTTGTTGACAATGGATGTCAGCAGCGATGGTTGCACCTAGGAGAAGCAGTTTGCAGTGCACCACACCGTCGCTGGCCTGCCAGACGCGTAACACTATGTTTCGTGGATGTCCCCGGCTCTGCATGGGGCGTTGCCGCTTTCACTAGATCAAATATTGATGTGTCCTTATTAGTTGCACTGAGGTGACGCCTTTGAGAGTGTATCAAAATCTGAAGATGCTCATTACTGAGTGAAACCGGTCATCGTCAAAGGAATTTACACTACCGGCCATTAAAATTGCTACACCACGAAGATGACGTGCTACAGATGCGAAATTTTACCGACAGGAAGAAGATGCTGTGATATGCAAATGAGCATTCACACAAGGTTGGCACCGGTGGCGATACCTACAACGTGCTGACATGAGGAAAGTTTCCAACCGATTTCTCGTACACAAACAGTATTTGACCGGCGATGCCTGGTGAAACGTTGTTGTGATGCCTCGTGTAAGGAGGAGAAATACGTACCATCACGTTTCAGACTTTGATAAAGGTCGGATTGTAGCCTATCGCGATTGCGGCTTATCGTATCGCGACATTGCTGCACGCGTTGGTCGAGATCCAATGACTGTTAGCAGAATATGGAATCGGTGGGTTCAGGAGGGTAATACGGAACGCCGTGCTGGATCCCAACGACCTCGTATCACTAGCAGTCGAGATGACAGGCATCCTATCCGCATGGCTGTAACGGATCATGCAGCCACGTCTCGATCCCAAAGTCAACAGATGGGGACTTTTGCAAGACGACAACCATCTGCACGAACAGTTCGAAGACATTTGCAGCAGCATGGGCTATTAGCTCGGAGACCATGGCTGCGGTTACCCTTGACGCTGCATCACAGACAGGAGTGCCTGCGGTGGTGTACTCAACGACGAATCTGGGTGCACTAAAGGCAACACGTCATTTTTTCGGATGAATCCAGTACTGTTTACAGCATCATAATGGTCGCATCCGTGTTTGACGACATCGCGGTGAACGCACATTGGAAGCGTGTATTCGTCATCGATATACTGGCGTATCAGCTGGCGTGATGGTATGGGGTGCCATTGCTTAAACGTCTCGATCACCTCTTGTTCGCACTGACGGCACTTTGAACAGTGGACGTTACATTTCAGATGTGTTACGACCCGTGGCTCTACCCTTCATTCGATCCCTGCGAAACCCTACATTTCAGCAGGAAAATGCACGACCGCATTTTGCAGGTCCTGTACGGGCCTTTCTGGACACAGAAAATGTTCGACTGCTGCCCTGGCTAGCACATTCTCCAGATCTATCACCAACTGAAAACGTCTGGTCAATGGTGGCCGAGCAACTGGCTCGTCACAATACGCCAGTCACTACTCTTGATAAACTGTGGTATCGTGTTGAAGCTGCATGGGCAGCTGTACCTGTACACACCATCCAAGCTCTGTTTGACTCAACGCCCAGGCGTAACAAGGCCGTTATTACGGCCAGAGGTGGTTATTCTGGGTTCTGATTTGTCAGGATCTATGCACCCAAATTGCGTGAAAATGTAATCACATGTCAGTTGTAGGATAATATATTTGTCCAATGAATACCCGTTTATCTGCATTTCTTCTTGGTGTAGCAATTTTAATGGCCCGTAGTGTATATTGTCATCAAAGACTGGAATAAAAAAAAAACATAACAATTGCTGCTTTGTTTGGACTCTACCATTCCTTTCTTTTCCTTATGTTAGCATAAAAACACCATTTTTGTCACCAGTAATGATAAATAAATGTAGTGTGACTAGGGCCTCCGGTCGGGTAGACCGTTCGCCGGGTGCATGTCTTTCGATATGACGCCACTGCGGCGACTTGCGCGTCGATGGGGATGAAATGATGATGATTAGGGCAACACACCACCCAGTCCCTGAGCGGAGAAAATCTCCAACCCAGCCAGTAATCGAACCCGGGGCCTTAGGATTGACATTCTGTCGCGCTGACCACTCAGCTACCGGGGGCGGACGCCAGTAATGATACAGGATAGTAATGGTCGTCGTTGTTCAGGAGTCACTTGACGACGAGCAAGCAGATATGCATTTATGGCTAACCGCTGATATTTGAGACAGAGCATATGGTACCCGTACACCCCATTATTGAACCTCGCTCATTATTAGCAAAAGTCGCACAATGGTGAAACAATCACAGTTCCTCACATTTGCTAGTTCTCGAATACAATGACGTGGATTATTGCATTAAAACTATCTTCATCAAACCTCGAAGGTTCCCGAACGTGGAGAGCCAGTAATGTGAAAACGATCTTCCTTAAAACGAGAAAACCAAAGTATTGTGCTCTGTCCGATGCCAGTATCCCCCTACACGGCGCAAATATTTCTGGCTGCCTCCGTTGCTGTCACACCTCTATTGAAAAACAGAAGAACGTGTCCGAAATGTTGCGATTTCTGCACTTGGTAATTTTCTAGAGTTCTCACCTCCATTCACTACCTCCATACCACAAAATAACAATACCTAGACTCAATTGGCACCAGTTAACTACAAATAAAATGACAATCCACAATTAAACTCAAAGAAAGTAGAATACCAATATGCAAAACAAAAACGCTACGAACGTATGCAGCAACCTAATATTTTGCCGTACGGACGCACACATTAAATGAAGTAATCACAAAACTGCACGCTTTCAGTCACAAATTGTGACCGTGGCGTGTTGGTTAACAGAGAAATCGCCCATTTTACCTCATCGACGAACAGCACGAGCAATTAGCCTGTTTCGTAAGTTATTGACTTAAACAACGCAACGCAGCAAAGAATTTATAAAAGCATCATGCATATACTATGTAGAACTAATAACGGAAACAAAATTGCACCGATGAGACTCGGTCGTACATTAATACGAATGAGAGTCTAGTGCTTTTTATCCATTGTGCCACCTTGATACTGCATCTCACTGTTTTATAAATACCGGGTGGTTATAATTAAAGTGCAGCTACTTCCAGACGTCCTGTGTGGGCTGTAATTATCGTATGGCAGCGAAACTTGGTAGATGTGCTAATCCGTTAATGCCGAACCGATTTCAGCCGGAAAAAATTGGTTCCAGTTTTGGCCACTAGCGGCAAATCCGGGTGCTGTGAATGCAAATAAGACGTACAGAAATGTTTCCATGAGTAGTGAATTAGGAACGGGACATGGATAGAAAAAGGTCAAACATGTGAGAAAGGCATACTATTGTTTTTATTATTAACCATCGCTTACACACTTTGTTCAGCATCAGCACTGGAGACTTCGACTTAATGTTGTACACGTAAAACGACGTGATCAACAGTTGCTCGCAGTAACTCCAGTGGAATCTGAGCAACGTATTCCTGTATACTGGCCTTCAGATCAGGTGGAGACCGAAGATGTTCCTGGCAAACGTGTTCTTTTTTATATCCCCAGAGCCGAAAGTCACTTGAATTGAGATCAAGTGATCTTGCAGGCCGTGCGTCTGGAAAACCTCTGGAGACAACACATGCGTGGAAGGTTGCATTAAGCACATCTTCCGCTGGGCGAACCACATGAGATGCTGCCCTGTCTTGCATGTAAACAGTGGTTTCCACACAGTTGCGATCTTCCGAAGCAGGAATCACATGCTGGACAAGGTCTCAATAGTGTGCAGATACCACGGCTCACTTGATAGGCCCTCTTGGTGTATTCTCTTGAAAGAACGAATCGAGGATAAATGTGTTTTTTTTTTATTTCATACCATACATTCACATAAGACGAATGCAGTGGTTCTTCGTGCACAACACGAGATACAACAGTACCCCAGGTTCGGCAGTTCTCCGTATTCAATGCACCCCGTAGTATAAAATGTGGCTCTTCACTCCATAGATTACTGACTGGCCACGTATCATCAACTTCAATCCGGGCCAGAGAACGAAGAGCAAATTCAGAACGTTGCTGCGGATCATGAGGTTTCAACTGCTGCAGCGTCTGTACCAGAGTAATATAGACCGCACAACTTTACGTTCTGTTGACCATGGGATGGACAGTTCCGTGATACTGCACCAACACTAGCACTACCCACCAGGGCATGTGCTGCGTGGTCAGTAACAGGAAAAGCAACCTCGTCAGTAAATGCCACCGGGACAGGACGGCTTCCTCTTCCAGGTGCTACGTCAAGCTCAGCCGTGTTTTCCAATTTCATTATCATCTTCTTTAAACCATTTAATGACATCGGACCTCTCCACGGACCTTTCAGTAGGCGAAACTCTCTCAATGCAGCACTGTAATTCCCGTTCACATAAACCAGTTTCACTAACAGCGACTGTCTCTCTACTCGACAGGCATACTGTTTACTCACTTTATGGCTTGTCAAATGAAAGCGTGGATATCATACTAACAGTGAATAGCGGCAGATTTACGCCTGGTGCCCCAGTTGGAACTAATTTGTTTTCAGTGTAAATTGGTTCCCCATTAAATCATTTGCACATCCACGAAGTTTCGCTGCCATGAAATGATTGCAGTCCACACTGGACCTCCGCACTTTAATTATTGTAAATTGGAAATTAATGGTAAGTTCCTATGGGGCCAAACTGGAGAGGTCATCGGTCCCTAGGCGTACAGACTACTTAATCTAACTTAAACTAACTTACGCTAAGGACGTCACACACACCCTTGCCCGAGGGAGAACTCGAACCTCCGACGAGGCATGGGGGAGCCGCGACTTTACTTATAACCACCCGGTCTGTACCAGTATTGTCGGAACAGTTCACGCTAATGTCGCTGTGGATACGCACTGTGAAGTGAATGTCAGCGATGTGTCGGTAAAATAAAATGTCATGAAGAAAGCCGACTGGAAGTGGACTCAGGATGAATTTGTACAATTAACTAGTTTGCACGAGGAAAGGCCAGCATTATGGAATGTACAGTTACTCGAATACGGGAACTGAGACAAGAATCAAACTTTGATGGCTGACTTGTCTGCAGTTTTTAACACACCCACAGAAGAAATTTACCAGAATACCCACAGTGTGAGAAATCAGGCAAAAGATTTTCTGTAACTCAGAGTAAATGACATAGAGAAACAAGTGAAGTTGTATTCTGATAACCGTGCCGGCCGCGGTGGTCTCGCGGTTCTAGGCGCGCAGTCCGGAGCCGTGCGACTGCTACGGTCGCAGGTTCGAATCCTGCCTCGGACATGGATGTGTGTGATGTCCTTAGGTTAGTTAGGTTTAAGTAGTTCTAAGTTCTAGAGGACTGATAACCACAGCAGTTGAGTCCCATAGTGCTCAGAGCCATTTGAACCAATCTGATAACCGTCTTGGAACTCTGAATACTGCCGTTTATGTTCAAGTAATACAGCTTTATCTACAATTTTTATGACGTTTTTATTGATTACATTATTATATTCGGTGTTAAAAAACAGACGTTCAGGAATTTACGAGTGGTTCGTTAAGTCAATATAAGTAAAAACGGTCAAATAAGTGTATGTCCAGAAATGCTGCCTTTATCGTACATCCGCCCTATTTGGCTTTTGGACGAGTATGGGTATCAAGATGAAATCTCGTGTAACGGTATTCCGTCATAATTCTTATTTTATCTAATATTTAAGAGAATAGATCTTGTTGATACTTGAAATCTTAGTGTCACAATCAGTGTGTCATTAATAGAAACGGTTTTGTCCATAACAGTGTCTTGCTTCGTAGTTTTGGGGTCAGTTACAATGAGTTTCTTCCATCTCCATCGCTGCCATTCTCGTAAAATTTTAATATCGTTTTGGATTTTTCATCTCAAAGTGTAGTTAGATTTTTGCTGTGGTATCACGTATCGATACCATCCTACCGATATATAACAGTTGGCAACGGAACTGTAAGTTTCGATCTGACGCCGACAGCGGCCGCGCGGGATCCGGCGGACCCAATGATGCGCGCCCGCTGGCCACGGGTGCGGCAGCTCTCTACTTGGAGCGCCCTCTGCCGCCGCAATGCAGGATGTTTGGAGTCAGCGACCGAGCCCACTTGCTGTTGGAGCCACGTCGCTACGTAGAGCTATGCAGACGGTGCCTAGTCAGGGCTCTATCACCATCGTCGTTGTTCTCGTAATAGCTGGACTTTGTTTCTTGCTGCATTATTTGAACTGAGTTCGTTTGGAGAAATACAAGTTAAGTAAATCTTCTGTTTACAGTTAACTTGCCCGCTAGTCATTTCTGCACCTGCCCAGCTCTCCTACGACGACAGTTACAGTTGCCTCACCACTCTGTATCCCACCTCTCCTTGCCACTGTGTACGAAGTCTCACACTTGAATGGTCTAAAGTATGCAGCCACCTAATCTACTCTCTTGAGCACCATGAATGCGGTAGTTTTCGTTTTTTCTTTTCCTCATAAAGTATTAAGAATACATCTGCAACCCGACGCTACTCCATAGCAAACTCTTCTTTCACGCGCAGATCTACGACTCAGAAATGTCGCGGAGAATGAGCTCTCAACTTTCACGGAATGTTTCACGCTGGTATGTGTAAACGATTCCGACATCTACTCTGGCACGACTCTCAGACACTTACTGAAAGTACTCGAACGTAGTTGTCACACAGTAACTGTCACAGATAATCCGCCTCTAGTGTAAACAATTCTGCGTATACTATAGGGAGTGTTCGGAAATTGCCTTTGCAAACGGACTTGTGGAGGGGAGTGAGTAGATACTGTTCTGAAATGGAAACCATGCCTGGAAACGTACCGTGCTACAGCCATTAGAAAACAATTGATAACACGATCAGTTTTACAAATAATTGTTCAGGTGTGGTCCAGTACATCTCTTATTTTATAGTTACACTGATTAAAGGTCAAAAAATTGCTCGTGTACTGGTTGATGGGTTCTCTTCAGCCTGATACAGTACGGCCTTATTCAATTCTGGTGTGCGGCATCTCTTTGGAGCACCACTGTCACCACGTCTGCTGATGGTGAACGTACTGTGTCTCGAAGCCGTTGCGTAATTGTGGCGAAAAGCGTATGGTATGTAGTCAGACGTTGCAGATAACGATCTTGAAAAAGGCGACGAGGAGCTCTTCAGTTAGCGTGAACTTCGCCATTCAGAAGGATCATGGAGTATTCTGCAAACGTGTACCCAGCCACGTTGCTATAACACTTGTGGTGTCACCGCCAGACACCACACTTGCTAGGTGGTAGCCTTTAAATCGGCCGCGGTCCGTTAGTATACGACGGACCCGCGAGTCGCCACTATCAGTGATTGCAGACCGAGCGCCGCCACACGGCAGGTCTAGAGAGACTTCCTAGCACTCGCCCCAGTTGTACAGCCGACTTTGCTACCGATGGTTCACTGACAAAATACGCTCTCATTTGCCGAGACGATAGTTAGCATACCCTTCAGCTACGTCATTTGCTACGACCTACCAAGGCGCCATTACCAGTTACTATTGATGCTGTAAAACATGTACCGTCAAGAGCGATGTTCACCAATTATGGATTAAAGTTAAGTATTCCAGCAGCTACGTACGTTTTTTGTTAGTCACATTTCCTTGACCCGTTCCAGACCTCACGCCAGCCTGCGTGAGCTAAAACGCGTGCGTTTCGGCTTCCTCTCATAGTGGGTTGGCTGTCTTGCCAATCCACAACAACACTGACAAACAGGTGAATGAGGCTCGAAGCAGGTCAGAGAGGCAAGACAAACGTCTAATGACATCAGTCGATCCGTCGTAACCTCCCCCCACCGTGATTACTCTGTTGCTTGCTACATAGCAAACATGTTTTCGAGCATCTGCAGCACGGAAACAATGTACTCACTCCCCTCTACAAGTTGTAGAAGTCTGTAATGGGAGTTTCCCTACGCCCTGTATGAGAGTACTTTTGTAAACCCTGGTCGCCAGTTTTGTAAAGCCCTTTTTGTAGTAACCAAAACCAACTGCGGGAACGCCTTGGGCTGCGTATCGGAGCCACCAGGCGGGGAAGCCGCCGGCGGTTGAGCACGCACCACCGGGTAAACACAGGAGGAGTCGGACGAGAGACCAACGACAACTGACAACAACCGACCACGACCGACTATGACCGACACAACTAGGAACAGGTAAACAATGGAGGCTTGTGGAAACCACAACACCAAACACCAACAGTAAATCCAGTCGCAACCAGAACCAGGCAAACGTCAACAACGAGCAACGACCAGAACGCAGTACCGCCGAGACAGAAACGAAATCCAGAGTGAGTACCAGACTGACAGGACTAGGTTTTTTTTTTTTTTTTCCTTTATTGTGATTTCATTCCCCTGCCCCATATGGGCAGGGGAGGGCTGTCAGCAGCACAATCCGCCGCTCTTCAGCCGAGTGACAGGACAATTAAAACAAGAATAAAATAATACATACATAAGGAGGTAAAAAAGGGGAACATAAAGCAATATAAGGGGAGAAAATGGAGGTAAAAATACACTGATATGTAGACGTTCATTGGGGACAGTTAAAAAAAGTCACCAGAAAGTTAAAAAACACAATTGGTGATTCTTAAAACACATGGAAGTCACTAGATGCACAGGCACAGGTTAAAGGTCGGCCACAGTATTAAAAACACTCCGAAACAACACACTTAAAACCCACTCGGAGCACACACGACGAAGAATAAAACTACCAGGTGGGACCTGCCGAGGGAAAGGGCAGAGAGGATGGAAAAGGAGGGGAGAGCATGGGGCAGCTGGGGAAGCGGCGGGAGGAAGGGAGGAGGAGTAACCGTGGGTTCACGAAGAGGCAGGAGACACATGGGGCGGGAGAGGAAAAGGGAAGACAGGGCAGGAGGGAGCGCAGAGACACTGAAAGAAGGCACAAGAGATGGAGGGGGAGGGGAAATCCGCTCAGAAGGAGGGAGGGGGAGGAGAGGGAGCCCCGAGGAGGAGGCAGGAAGAGGGGGTTAGAGTTGGTAGGAAGGGTAGATGTCAGGGCGAAGCTCATCATCCGGGAGCGGTAGATGGTGGAAGTTGTGTTGGGAAAGGAGATGGAGGGTGTGGAGATGGAGAGAGGGAGGGACACAACGGTAAAGGCGCGGCAACTGGTCGGGAGTGGAGAGGAAGGGAGACACCAGGGGGTGAGGGGGATCAAGGCGACGGACAACATAGAGGGTGCGGATGTGTTCAAGGAAAAGGAGAAGGTGGGGGAACAGGACTAGGGCAGAGCGGGTCCCTATATACGAAACCGGAGGGAGCGGCTATTGGCCGCTGTCTGCGCGTGGCGTAGCGGTGGCGCGGAGGCGGAGCTCTCTATAGGCTGACCACGTCCATTTGTTCTGGCGCGTGTTCGACGTCCGCGGCGGAAGGTACTAGACTTTTCGCTACTGCTGTGGAGCTCGTGCCACTGTTTCTACGGCAGTCCGAGTTCCTGAGTTCGTGAAACGGCTTCTGGCGCAGTACACCGCTAAGACAATTTCCCCCTGCCACTATTACGAACCTATGCCCCAGGGTCAGATAATAGGATAGGAGAACGAAGGTTCTACAACACTCCAACAAATCAGTAAAAAAAAAAATCACACAAATGAGTTTAAAAGGTTTACCTATCTTTGTGACTATTTGAATAATGAAGTCTGGAACACTGCATGTAATATAAGACAAAGCAGGCCCTCAATGGTTAAGCGCAAATAATCGTAGGTAAGCTTCACAGTACACAGCAAATTCAATTTACAGCAACTGTCTGTTCACTTCTGAGAGCTCACTAAGCGATGTTGCCTGTCTAAGTCAGCCCTGGACGACGATCTATAAGGAAGTGGGCGAGAGCTGCTCTTCTGTTTTCCGAGAAGGCTTCTGTTGGTTGTCGTCCGGTCATTGGCGGATTGCACTCGGCCGGCAATTGGCCGAGGCGAAGTCGATATCTTCATTCTCAGCGCCGCTCGTGACGCTGGTGGAACTCACATAAGTGGCGAGTTTCTATGGCACTGGCAGTAGCTCGCATCTTTGCCCTGTAACCTCCCAACAATAAAAAGACAAAAAATAAATAATTCAAATGGCTCTGAGCACTATGTGACTTAACATCTATGGTCATCAGTCCCCTAGAACTTAGAACTACTTAAGCCTAACTAACCTAAGGACATCACACACATCCATGCCCGAGGCAGGATTCGAACCTGCGACCGTAGCAGTCACGCGGCTCCGACTGAGCGCCTAGAACCGCTAGACCACCGCGGCCGGCGTATAAATAATGACTGCATTCATTGACATTCAGTATAACCTACCAACAGAAATTCCGTAACCTACCAATAATAAAAATGTGACTAATCTCTCAATAAAATTGTGGCTCTATTATAACCTTTCAATAATTGACTGGGTGTGAATCTAAACTGGTAAATTTGGACGTCAACAATGCTGCGTCTTGGCCCTGAAAATTCATTCTGAATAAAATGAAAAATTCTTAGCTCAATAAGGTCGCTGGATGACGCATATATGTCTGCTCCTATAAGAAAATTTTCTGGCACAGCCCAGTGCAATGCTGGCCGATAGATTTGTCATGTATAAAAGAAACAATTGATTTTTCTTTACAATAATCGGGATGACCATGGATTAGAGAAATTAGTAAATACTTTAAATTGAGATGAATGATTGTCAATAGTTACTTTTATAAGAAAGATTATTATTAAGAGATTTTTTAAAAAAACATTTACATGGGACTTGATATGCAATAGTACATATGCGCAAGACTGCTTTTGCCTTATACTACATCGCTCGGGCACCGCCATCGCTCCCCACGACCGGCCCAGCCAACTCGATACACCAGACCGCTCGCCACTACTTACTCCTACTGCTACACAGTTCCTACTGCAGCCAACACTGCTCTCTGGTCCGAGATTCTCTTATAGCTTACATATCGCAGGCAGCGCGTGAGCAATCCATCGAAATTACATGTGCTCGAGTGCGCTAGCAACAAATTCCTTAGTCACGGACCTCATACAGCACCTGTGGTGCTTTCGCCCTGGCTTTGTCTCGTTCGGACGACACAGCAAGTAGCAAACCTTCTGAGACAAACTGTCACTTATATTCCAGCTATTACACTTACTCCGTGATGATTCATGTCTGTCGGTAATTCACCGATCCTTGGAAACAAAACTATAACAAATATTTCTTAAATCAAGTAGAATGATATTTAAAAAAAGGAATATTACTCTTACGATTGGCTTTCTCGCCGTTAGGGGTGCTAGTGTCGTTCCAACTCTTCGACGACGATAACTTTCAGGGCAGTATGTCGCCACTGTTCGTGTTAGAATGCACCAAGATTAGGAACTGCGCTGGAGCTCTTAAAGACGACACGCGCAATAAATCAGGCAGATGTTAGTTCTTTTCAGTTACAAAACACAGACATTAGCCCCCCCCCCCCCCCCCCCAGGACGGGCGCCCAGTCACAGACGTTTCACATTAATCGTGCGTACTCTATTTACTCGTACATTTGAATGGCTTTTTAATATATATATATATATATATATATATATATATATATATATATATATATATATATATATATTATTTATTTCCAATCATAATAATTATACAAGAATAACCCACCACCTTAATGATTAGTGTGTCCTAATATTCTACAATGTTATTTACAATTGCAGCTACTTCATATTAATTTGCAAGACTACAGACAGTATTACTTGTGTTAATGGGCAGACTATTTCTGATGTTAGCATTACTTTCTAATGACTACTGGTGATTAGTGTTAACTGCCTGCAGCTTTACATGTGTGCCAGTGTTAGTATAAACCTACTTGAGCGCCTTGCTCACCGAGCTAAACTCGACGAGTGTGCCTCTGACACAAGGCAGGCAAGGAATTCATTGTCGCTGCAGGTTCCTAGTCTAATAATCTATTTTACTCTACTAAACTACTAACTAATCTACGTCATATCCGGTGCATGTGTCAGATCCGTGAAATAGGTCACCCCAGTCCCCCTAGTCCTGCTCGTGGCGGATTCCAACTGTTTACCTCGGGGAAGATCAGTTTGGATTCCGTATAAATATTGGAACACGTGAGGCAATACTGACCCTACGACGTATCTTAGAAGCTAGATTAAGGAAAGGCAAACCTACGTTCCTAGCATTTGTAGACTTAGAGAAAGCTTTTGACAATGTTGACTGGAATACTCTCTTTCAAATTCTAAAGGTGGCAGGGGTAAAATACAGGGAGCGAAAGGCTATTTACAATTTGTACAGAAACCAGATGGCAGTTATAAGAATCGAGGGACATGAAAGGGAAGTAGTGGTTGGGAAGGGAGTGAGACAGGGTTGTAGCCTCTCCCCGATGTTATTCAATCTGTATATTGAGCAAGCAGTAAAGGAAACAAAAGAAAAATTCGGAGTAGGTATTAAAATTCATGGAGAAGAAATAAAAACTTTGAGGTTCGCCGATGACATTGTAATTCTGTCAGAGACAGAAAAGGACTTGGAAGAGCAGTTGAACGGAATGGATAGTGTCTTGAAAGGTGGATATAAGATGAACATCAACAAAAGCAAAACGAGGATAATGGAATGTAGTCGAATTAAGTCGGATGATGCTGAGGGTATAAGATTAGGAAATGAGACACTTAAAGTAGTAAAGGAGTTTTGCTATTTAGGGAGCAAAATAACTGATGATGGTCGAAGTAGAAAGGATATAAAATGTAGACTGGCTATAGCAAGGAAAGCGTTTCTGAAGAAGAAAAATTTGTTAACATCTAGTATAGATTTAAGTGTCAGGAAGTCGTTTCTGAAAGTACTTGTATGGAGTGTAGCCATGTATGGAAGTGAAATGTGGACGATAAATAGTTTGGACAAGAAGAGAACAGAAGCTTTCGAAATGTGGTGCTACAGAAGAATGCTGAAGATTAGATGGGTAGATCACATAACTAATGAGGAACTACTGAATACAATTGAAGAGAAGTATGTGGCACAACTTGACTAGAAGAAGGGATCGGTTGGTAGGCCATGTTCTGAGGCATCAAGGGATCACCAATTTAGTATTGGAGGGCAGCGTGGAGGATAAAAATTGTAGAGGGAGACCAAGAGATGAATACACCAAGCAGATTCAGAAGGATGTAGGTTGCAGTAGGTACTGGGAGATGAAGAAGCTTGCACAGGATAGAGTAGCATGGAGAGCTGCATCAAACCAGTCTCAGGACTGAAGACCACAACAACAACAACAGTCGACCTATCCACGAACAGGCGGTACGGGATCGGAGTGCTGGACGCAATTGATGATTAGCAACTACTAACGATAGTCTCTCAAGTATATTGTCAATACTTTTCGTGATACCTCGTTGGCTGATGTATTCAGTGTTTGGAAAGTCTCCCGCGCGACCGCTACGGTCGCAGGTTCGAATCCTGCCTCGGGCATTGATGTGTGTGACCTTCTTAGGTTAGTTAGGTTTAAGTAGTTCTAAGTTCTACGGGACTGATGACTTCAGAAGTTAAGTCCAATAGTGCTCAGAGCCATTTGAACCATTTGAACCATTTTGAAAAGTCTCTTCTTGTCTCAGTAGGTCGTAAGTATTGTTACTCGGCAGTTGTTGTCGTAGTGCGGCTGCTACACCATCGAAAAGGGGGCACTCGTAAACCACATAGTCAGGAGTACCCTCCGATGCGCCACACTACCACGCGGGCGTCGCCCTTCTCCCAAACCGACATAGATATGTCGGATAGGGGCCATGACCAGTGAGGAAGTGAAACAATCCCCGAGTCGGCTCAAAATATTTCATTCCCATTCTCTCTCTTACATTTGGTAAGAACTGAGAAGTCCTTCTGCCAGTTTCGTCCATCTCCCATAACTCCTGCCATAAATCTTCACCCCTCCTCCTTATTTGAATGGCTTCGTGCCTCAAGGGCGAGTTCCGGAGCTGCTTTAGTGGACAGTCCGTCGGCCTATTTTCTGCCCGCAGTGCCACAGCAGGTTGCTCGCGGTGGCACACGGCTGGTGGGGTGCGCGGACAGGTCGCCTTGTTTTGGCAGGCGGCGCGCCCTGCCGTCCACGACACGCGGCGCGGGCAGCCGAGCCCCGGCCGCCATCCGTCAGTGCATTTCCATATAGATGTCAGCCGCAGCCGGCGCCGCTACATCAGTAAACATGGACCGCCCAGCCACCGCGGCGCGGCGCCAGGTCAGCGGCAGCGGCGACCGTCCACCTCCCACCGCCGACCGTTCCTCATCTGGCCGCCGCCTGCGCAGGCCCTGCCACCCCTGCCGACGCTTCCACCGTCGTGTCCATTATAATTATCCGGGCTGTTATGCTGTGGTCGGTTGATGAATTCTGTGTCAATTGCCAACGTTTCGTCTCCGACTGCGGGAGACATCTTCGAGGGGGTCCGTAGCTCGATAGAAGGTCCAACACACCCACTGGCTCGCTGCTGACTGCCGCTAAATTCCGTGTCGGCGCGCTCCCGCGCCGCAGAGTGACGTCACGTGTTTTGAAAACGTCAGTGCAATTGGCCGCTGTCCGTCGCCGTCGATCGCCGTTGCCATCACCCAGTGGTGGACGGGTGCTACACATCTTCTTTAACACCGGCTTCCATATACCGTTTAATTTCACGCCGTCCTCCTTTCGATTGAAATTCTATTCTGGAGACTAGAAATCTACTCTGTAGGAATCAGCATAGGTTTCGAAAACGACGACTGTGTGAAACCCAGCTCGCGCTGTTAGTCCACGAGACTCAGAGGGCCATAGACACGTGTTCCCAGGTAGATGCCGTGTTTCTTGACTTCCGCAAGGCGTTCGATACAGTTCCCCACAGTCGTTTAATGAACAAAGTAAGATCATATGGACTATCAGACCAATTGTGTGATTGGTTTGAAGAGTTCCTCGATAACAGAACGCAGCATGTCATTCTCAATGGAGAGAAGTCTTCCGAAGTAAGAGTGATTTCAGGTGTGCCGCAGGGGAGTGTCGTAGGACCGTTGCTATTCACAATATACATAAATGACCTTGTGGATGACATCGGAAGTTCACTGAGGCGTTTTTCGGATGATGCTGTGGTATATCGAGAGGTTGTAACAATGGAAAATTGTACTGAAATGCAGGAGGATCTGCAGCGAATTGACGCACAGTGCAGGGAATGGCAATTGAATCTCAATGTATACAAGTGCTGCGAATACATAGAAACAAAGATCCCTTATCATTTAGTTACAATATAGCAGGTCAGCAACTGGAAGCAGTTAATTCCATAAATTATCTGGGAGTACGCATTAGGAGTGATTTAAAATGGAATGATCATATAAAGTTGATCGTCGGTAAAGCAGATGCCAGACTGAGATTCATTGGAAGAATCCTAAGGAAATGCAATCCGAAAACAAAGGAAGTAGGTTACAGTACACTTGTTCGCCCACTACTTGAATACTGCTCACCAGTGTGGGATGCGTACCACATAGGGTTAATGGAGGAGATGGAGAAGATCCAACGGAGAGCAGCGCGTTTCGTTACAGGATCATTTAGTAATCGCGAAAGCGTTACGGAGATGATAGATACACTCCAGTGGAAGACTTTGCAGGAGAGATGCTCAGTAGCTCGGTACGGGCTTTTGTTGAAGTTTCGAGAACATACCTTCACCGAGGAGTCAAGCGGTATATTGCTCACTCCTACGTACATCTCGCGAAGAGACCATGAGGATAAAATCAGAGAGATTAGAGCCCACACAGAGGCATATCGACAATCCTCCTTTCTACGAACAATACGAGACTGGAATAGAAGGGATAACCGATAGAGTTACTCAAGGTACCCTCCGCCACACACCGTCAGGTGGCTTGCGGAGTATGGATGTAGATGTAGATGTATTACGGTAATATTCCACATCGTCAAGATCCTCCCTACTCTTTCCGTTACATTTTTAACAAACGGCAGGAAAACCTTAGATTTTGCAGTAGCCTGTACGTCACTATGATTTCTGCGTGGCTGCCTCAACGCACGTTAGCGGCAGTCAGTAGCGAGCCAGTGTGATGTGTTGGACCTTCTATCGAGCTACGGACCCCCTTGAAGACGTCTCCCGCAGTCGGAGACGAAACGTTGGGAACTGACACAGAATTCATCAACCGACCACGGCATAACAGCCCGGATAATTATAATGGACATGTTATTTCCGGCCATGAAAATCTACATTTGGTTCCACCGTCCTCATTCTAGGCCATTTCCAAAGAACACCGCCCTGACAACATTTGTAACTGCCACATTGCCTCAAGTACACTGACGTGACAAAAGTCATAGGACAGCGGTATGCACGTATACAGACGGCGATGTTACCGCGTACACAAGGTACAAAAGGGCAGTGCACTGGCGGAGCTGTCATTTGTGTTCAGGTGATTCGTGTGAAAAGGTTTCCGACGTGATTACGACCGCGCGACGGGAATTGACAGACTTTGAACGTTGCATGGTAGGCAGACCCATGCGACATTCCATTTCGGAAATCCTTAAGGAATTCGGTACTCCGACATCCACAATGTCAAGAGCGTGCCGAGAATACAACATTTCAGGCATTATCTCTCACCGCAGACAACGAAATGGCCGACGGCCTTCACTTAACAACCGAGAGCAGCGACTTTTTGCTTAGAGCTGTCAGTGCTAGGAGACAAGCAACACTGCGTGAAACAACCGCAGAAATCAATTTCCAACGTACGACGAACGTATCCGTTAGGTCAATGCGGCGAAATTTAGCATCAATGGGCTATGGCAGCAGACGACCGTCGCGAGTGCCTCTGCTAACACCACGACATCGCCTGCAGCGTCTCTCCTCGGCTCGTCACCGTATCGGTTGGACCCTAGACGTCTGGAAAACCGTGGCCTGGTCAGATAAGAGCTGATAGCAGTGTGGCGCAGACTCCCTGAAGCCATGGAATTGCTTACAAGGCACTGTGCAAGTTGGTGGTGGCTCCATAAGTCTGTGGGCTTCGTTTACGTAGAATAGACTGGCTCCTCTATTCTAACTGAGACCATTTTCAGCCATTCGTGGACCTCGTCTTCCAAAACAACGATCGAATTTTTGTGGATGACGCCACACTATGTCACCAGGCCACACTTGTTCGCGATTTGTTCGAAGTACAGGTCGGACAGTTCGAGACAATGATATCGCCACCCAAATCGACCGACATGAATCCCATCTAATGGGACATAATGGAGAGGTCAGTTCGTGTAAGAAATCCTGCACCGCGAACACTGACGCAATTATGGACGGCTGTAGAGATGGCATGGATCAATATTTCTGCAAGGAACTTCCAGCGACTTGAGTCCACACCACGCCGTGTTGCTGCAATTGTGCCGGTAAACAGGAGATTCGATACGATATTAGATCGTATTCCATGCCTTGTCACGTCAGTGTATAAAGTCTGGTTTATACGGAGACACTGAGTCTTGTAGGGAAGCAGCCTGCTCACGCTGTAGTAAATTCACATCAGTCTTTCCATTGTGTGCCAGCCAGTCCGCTGTAACTAGCTCTGACGTCATAAATGTTGCGCAATACTTTTAAAATCAAATAAATAACCTAAAATGTTTCTAGCATGTCAGGAGTAATACTAAATTAACATGTGTTGAATGTCAGTTCAATAACTTTAACCATTTTCGAAATTTGGACGTTTTTCTGTAAAAATCATTGGCGCAACAGAAAAGAGCTAGAGTTTTAAAAATTTATACTTAGATTCCTTTTCAATAATAATTTAATAGAAACAGTACTTTGGATCTCACAAATTAAGATTTTAGTTAAAATTCATAATTTTCTGGTTTTTGTCTTAAAAATTAAGGAAGCAAGATAGATTAAGTAGGCTAATACATAAGGCTAGGATGTTTATATTTAAGTAGAATGGAGATCCGCTATAACCATAAAGATGTGAGAAGTTTCATTTCAATAACTATAAAACTATAGCGATAGCGTATCTCCAAAGGGCAAGTTCAGAGCTCGTTTACTGCGTACAGTGTAATTAAATTAATTCTATCGCCCAAAATATTTAACTTAGCCACGTCAAACTTATATTATGATTACTTACCTGTGTGCTGAATGCACATTTAAATTGAGAGCTTCATCGGCCATCAGCAAAAGAAGCTATGATTTATTCAATAATTTAAAGTGGTGCATTACTAGTCCAGCGGCTAGTCGGGAGAGCCGGCCGCGGTGGTCTCGCGGTTCTAGGCGCGCAGTCCGGAACCGTGCGACTGCTACGGTCGCAGGTTCGAATCCTGCCTCGGGCATGGATGTGTGTGATGTCCTTAGGTTAGTTAGGTTTAAGTAGTTCTAAGTTCTAGGGGACTGATAACCACAGCAGTTGAGTCCCATAGTGCTCAGAGCCATTTGAACCATTTAGCTAGTCGGGAGAGCCGATTTGATCAGGCGTTTCCTTAGCCGTCCGCACCGCGGCTTTATATATAAGAACGCTGCGAGAGGAAGCAAGGCCCCAGTTCTCTCCAGACGCTGAATAGCACGCCATATGTGTCGGGAGTCGCGTCGCGTCGGTATCATTGCTATAAACAGCCTCGGATGCCGTATTAAGTTACTCGAGATATGCGTAACCATGAAATCATTTTCGAGTGAAGTGTTAATTCTGGGATGACTTTAATTATCGATCTTCAGTTTGCGTATGTCGTATTTTCACGTGCCGTCGCGGAACAGACATTCTACCATTATTTAGCGTGGCGTTTGATGAGCATTATCATCAAATTATGGCGAGCATTCATTTAAACATTTAATTTGGACAGTTACAGTTGCATCAGCGCATTAGACTCTGAACTGCTCTGTTAGTCAGGTTGTGTGGATTCTTTTTTTTTTTTTTCATCTGTGACTTTCAGAATACAGACAACTTTTTTTTTTTTCACGATCGTTTTTGATTATGAATCCCAGACAATCTCCTAATTCCTCAGAGCTATAAGCTGTAGCTATAAGTGTATTTCTCAGATGGAGTGGGCACTAGGAATTCTAATTACAGGCTTCACGTTTTGCTAATCACTTTCTGGTTGCCAATATTGTAGTTAGAGAGCCAGTGTTGAGAACGGCAAAAGACGGCATAAATAATAGGAACTGGTTTTGCATTCAGGAACATTTATATAAACAATTAATTTCACCAGCCGCCCCACATATGGTGGATCGGCCGTGAAGTGTTTCAACATTCAAACATTTATACAACAGTAAATTTTCTAACCGCCGCCCCACAGTCTCTTGAAACCAGTGTTGCGAAGCTTGTTTCGTAAATGGCTGTTAACACGGTGACATCGGTGTTCGCTTCAATTTCGACATTTTATGAGTACCGGAGCACTACTTTCGTCTCTGGCTGTGGCATAGGTCATAGGTAATGGCTGTGGCAGTTACATATGTTACATAGGTAATGGCCAAGCTCAGGCTTCTCTACCTGAAACCTGTACCAAAGAAAGAAAACATACTTATTTAAATTCGGGGCTGGAAAAGGGGAAGCTGTTAGCACAAGTGAGCAGCAACAGAATCACGGTAGATTACTCAGTAAGCTGCTTCAACCATCGAACAGTGACGTCCGAACAATATTCACTAACTGCTGTTTAGATCTGGTCGGCAGGTCCAGTTTAAAGGTAACAAGCCGCGCGGAGTGGCAGCGTGGTTTGAGGCGCCATGTCACGGACTGCGCGGCCCCTCCCGCCGGAGGCTCGAGTCCTCCCGCGGGCATGGGTGTGTCTGTTGTTCTTAGCATAAGTTAGTGTAAGTAGTGTGTAAGTCTAGGGACCGATGACCTACGCAGTTTGGTTCCTCAGGAATTCACACACGTTTTTTTAAAAGGTAACAGAGTCAGAGAATTTCGACTAGACTGCTCCGTCCGATCATGTCCGGTACTGCCGACAAATAAGTCGCAGTGTGGCTGAAGTACATCCGAGTAGACAGTGTGGTCATTACCTCATCAGAGCAGGGCCCGCCAGCGGGTGCAAGTTACCGCCTAGTGCGCTCCGACGCAGAGTCGAAAGCTAAGAATAAAAATGCTCGCGCTCACGTATCAATAAAGAACGAACGGACTCTCAGAGTGCGTATTGTGGTAAAATTTTACGTGCCACAGAGCAATATTCTCTGTGAATATTGTTCTGTACATAATCGAGAAATATTTTATGTTTAGATAACGACTGGAAAGTTTCACAGGCCACATCAATACACAAGAAAGGAAATGGAACTATGCTGAATTATAGACTCATACCACTAACATTGACTTCTGTGTGATTTTCCAACAATACGAAATTCCTGGAAGAAAATTATCGATTCACACATTACCGTCACCAATTCAGAAAATATCGTCCTTGCGAGTCACAACTGGCTCTTTATTCACCCAAAATAATACCATCGACAGAGTGGATTCCAGTTTCTACACTTCCAGAATGCTTTTCACACCGTCCCTCATAGGCGGCACCCAATCAAATTGCGCGACTATAAGGTATCATATCAGTTGTGCAAATGGGTTCGTCACTTTCTGTCGGACACTTCAGAGTTAGTAGTAGTTGACTGAATGTCATCGAGCAAAACCGAAATTATGTGTAGAATTTCCCAAGGAAGTAGCAAAGGCTTTCTCCTGTCTCTAATCTATATAACCGATTTAGAAGACAGTCTGACAAGCACTCTTTTAATGTTGGCTGATAATGTGGTCCGTTACCGTCTAGTAAAGTCATCAGAAGATCAAAACTAGCTGTGAAATGATTTAGAGAAGGCATCTGTATGGTGTGAAAAGCGGCAAGTGACCCTTAACCGATGGAGTGTAAGGTCCTCCATATGGGTACTAAAAAGATCCCGGTTACACGGTAAATTGCACAGATTTAAAGGATGAAGATTCGACTAAATACCTACGGTTGACGATGAGGAAGAACTTAAATTGGAGCTGTTGCATAGAAAATATTGTCGGGCAGGCATTTTATTGGCTGAACACTGAGAAGATACAACAAATCTACCAAACAGACTGCCTAAAATACGCTTGTCCGTCCTCTTCTGCAGAAATTCTGCGTGTTATGGGATCTTCATCATATGTGATTGACGGAGGACACTGACACAGATAAAAGAAGGAATCTCGAATTGCATTATCGTGAAACAGGGGGTCCGTAGCTCGTGATCTAATGGATAGGGTTGCTACCTCTGAATCACGGGGCCCCGGGTCCGATTCCCGGCTGGGTTGAGGATTTTCTCTGCCTGGGAACTGGGTGTCGTGAGCTCGGGTGGCAATCATTAAAACTAAGGCGTTATTCGCTGCAGCGACATCTTTTCACCAAATTTCAAACACCAGTTTTCTTCTCGGAATGCGCAAACATTTTCTTCGCTTTCATCTACATAAGAAGAAATGACCATCGTAATAAAATAGGAGAAATCTGAACTGAAGGTGTTAATTTTTACCAACTGCTATTCGAGGGTGGAACGGCACAGAAAGAGTCTGATAGTGGTTCTGTGTACTCTGTGCCAAGCATTTAATCCTGAACTGCAGTGTAGACATGTAGATGTAGATATGGGTTACTTGTGTTCTCCGTACACGTGTGAGCACTGGGATCAAGTGTCAGACTTCAAATCTAAATCTCTGGCGCTCGATCCAGTGGGTCCTGGTACTTTTTATTTTTTGCTTTTTATTTATTTATTTATTTATTTTTGCCGCTTATAACTGCTTTCATCTCTTTTCAGTGATTTGCTAATGCGAGAAATTCGTAGTTGCACGTTAAACTTGCGAACAGCAATCCTAATGTCGAAGGAAGGAAAGACATGTCACAGGCAACAGAACCGTACTTAGCAAAACACTGTCGAATTCAAGTCAATCCTCAGGATGAGGATAGCTTTACATTTTTTGTGTCAAAAAGAAGAAAAGATTTGTAACAACTGTTTTAAAAAGAGATACGGAGCATTTTTTTCCTTTGTGGAAAAGACGATTTTTACACTACGTGATCAAAAGCGACCGGGCACCCTCGATAACATACGTTTTTCATATTACGTACTATGTGCTGCCACCTACTGCCAGGTACTCCATATCAGCGACCTCAGTAGTCATTAGAAATCGTGAGACAGCAGAACGGGGCGCTCCGCGGAACTCACGGACTTCGAATGTGGTCAGGTGATTGGGTGTCACTTGTGTTATACGTCTGTACGCGAGATTTACATACTCCTAAACATCCCCAGGTCCACTTTCTCCGATATGATCGTGAAATGGAAACGTGAAGGGACACGTACAGCACGAAAGCGTACAGGCTGACCTGGTATGTTGACTGACAGAGACTGCCGACAATTTAAGAGGATCGTAATGTGTAATAGGCAGACATCTATTCAAACCATCACACAGGAATTCGATACTGCATCAGGATCCACTGCAAGTACTATGACAGTTAGGCGGAAGGTGAGAAAACTTGGATTTCATGGTCGAGCGGCTTCTGTTAAGCCACACATCACGTCGGTAAATGCCAAACGACGCCTTTCTTGGTGTAAGGAGCGTAAACGTTGGTCGATTGAATAGTGTAAAAACGTTATGCGGAGTCAGCAATCACGGTACACCACGTGGGGATCCGATGGCAGGGTGTGGGTATGGTGAATGCCCTGTGAACGTCATGTCAGGGTGTGTAATGCCAACAGTAAAATTCGGAGGCGGTGGGTTGTGGTGTGATCGTATTTTTCACGGAGAGGGCTTGCACCCATTGCTTTGCGTGGCACTATCACAGTACAGGCCTACGTTGATGTTTTAAGCACCTTCCTGCTTCCCACTGTTGAACGGCAATTCGGGCATGGCGATCGCATCTTTCAACACTATCGAGCACATGTTCATAATGCACGGCCTGTGGCGGAGTGGTTACACAAGAATAACATCCCTGTAATGGACTGGCCTGCACATACTCCTGACCTGGATGTTACAGAACACCTTTGGGATGTTTTGGAGGCCGTCGTCGTGCCATGCCTCGCCGACCTACGTCGATACCTCTCCTTAGAGCAGCACTCCGTGAGGAATGGGCTGCCATACCCCAAGAAACCTTCCAGAACCTGATTGAACGTATGCCTGTGAGAGTGAAAGATGTCATCAAGGCTAAGGGTGGGGCAACACCATACTGAATTCCAACATTAACGATGGAGGGCGCCACGAACTTGTAAATCGTTTTCAGCCACGTGTCCGGAACTTTTGATCACATAGTGTATATTGACAGATTATCTTGTTTATGATAATGATGGCTGAACATCACGCTTAGCGATTAAAGTACTTTCAGAAATACATAAATCAGCGCAACTTTATTTATGTCTCGACACGTACCTGGATTTCGCCAATCTTCAGTTCACCCGATACGAATGAGACAACCACATTGAAAATTCTTCGCTAACAATTCATAAAAGCGAGTGTTAAGATCTGTGTTGTATGTAAATGATGGTCGAACAAGATGCTGAGCACAGAATGAAGGGAAACCGCAGAATTCAAATTGAAGCTGACATACTTCTACTGTCGATAAGTACGTAGCTATGTTGGGCAAACTGAAAAGTCTGGAATGCGCCTTGCTGAAAGCAAGGATCAAGAAAGGAACTGGTTGCCGTGTTTCCTGAAGTAACTTGACTGTTTCCTCGTCTCTGTTGGGACTGTTTTCTGGGGTGGTTTTTACTACTACTACTACTACCACCACCAACTACTGCCGTTATATTACACTTCAGCTAACTGACAGAAAACTCGTGATACAAAATGCGTTCCAAACAAAATAAGTTCATATCTTTTTCGCCCGTCAGTTCCGCGCGCTGATCAGCAGCTTCGTCATCTACTTACGAGATCTTTCTTAAGAACAACGTCAGCCCACAAACAGCACTCTGACACGGAAAGTAACAAAGACTTTCTGTGCTTATACACATTTGTACCGGGGCGGTAATCTTACGCTCTCGTCCGGTCCCGTTAGTATCTTTACAGTCAAACATGTTTAAAGTAGAATTATATTCAAATAGCCTGACACATAGGATTTTTGTTTCATCAAACTGTGCGTGTGTAATGTTATCGCAGCCTAGCGTTCTGTAGCCTATCCGTTGATCGCAACCTGTGTATATGACAGTACGATCCTTTTCTCTTTTCCTGTGGTTTGGTTATTCTGCCCAGTTGCTACTTTGAAGTTGCTGAGTCTTCTTAGATTACAACAATTGACCACATGACGTGATTAATTTACAGGTTCCACGTATTTGTTAATCAGTGCTTCGAAAACGACGCCCAGGACTTAAGGCGTTTTCTAAACGCCATTGATAAAGTTGACAATCAGTTCTTCTACTACATTGTCTCTGCGATAAAAATTTCATGACAACATACTCTCATAAAGTTCTTTGTAAAATTAGTTCAAGCTCTGATCGGCAAGCAACCCTTTGTCGTGTTGTACATCGAATACACGGAAGCTATGGCTCTGTGGCACTCCTAAGTTTGGATGAAGATTTCATTTCATGGCAGCGTGGAGGGTAAAAATCGTAGATGGAGACCAAGAGATGAATACACTAAGCAGATTCAGAAGGATGTAGGTTGCAGTAGGTACTGGGAGATGAAGAAGCACAGGATAGAGTAGCATCGAGAGCTGCATCAAACCAGTCTCAGGACTGTTGACTACAACAACAATGTCGCACTTCTAATTGAGAAACACATAGTCACTGGACTATACCTGTCGCACTGCAGAGCTTCGTAACGAACAAGCGCTTCAGTATGGAAAGGAAGAGGAAAGCACTGTCGGTCTGTCCGCAGACAGCCAATGGGGACCTACCGACCGACCATCAAGTATACCTCAGCCAACGGCGTCGTCTCAGTGCAGTGCTTAGGGTCGTAAGATCTGCACACCGTTTTCCCGGCCGTTGTCGGTTTATCCGACCTCGCGCCGCTACTTCTCACTGAAGTAGCTCCTCAGCAGGCATCACAAAGCTGAGTCCTGTCACCAAGGAGAAATGTCGGACAGTACCAGGAATGGAACCCAGGACCTCCACATGGCAGTAGCTACGCTGACCACTGAGGCGTAGGGCCGATCACGCGTCACGATACTCCATGCTTAAACGAAGACAATTTATCCGAGAAACCATTTTTCTATGTTCGCCCTATTTTATCTTTAGCTTCATGATACACAATGTATTTTCTTTATAAAGGATGTACGAGGGTTGCCCAGAAAGTAATGCACCGCATTCTTTTTCTTCTACAATTCCTTTTCTACATACTGAGTATTACACACACGAAAGAATGGTGTTTCATCTACATACGCTATTTTTCCACGTAATCTCCATCCCGTTGCCGGCCGGAGTGGCCGTGCGGTTCTGGGCGCTACAGTCTGGAGCCGAGCGACCGCTACGGTCGCAGGTTCGAATCCTGCCTCGGGCATGGATGTGTGTGATGTCCTTAGGTTAGTTAGGTTTAATTACTTCTAAGTTCTAGGCGACTGATGACCTCAGAAGTTAAGTCGCATAGTGCTCAGAGCCATTTGAACCATTTTTCCATCCCGTTCTATGGGCTTCCGGCAGCGCGAAACAAGGGCGTATATGCCCTGTCGGTACCGAGCCTTGTCCTGGTGGCGGAGCCAGAATGATCTTCTTATCGCCTCCAAAATGTCTTCCAAGAATGGCATCCTTTAATGGCCCAAACAATTGGAAGTCCGAGGGGGCTGTCTGTGCTGTAGGGTGGATGGGTAACACTGCCCAATCCTGTTTTGCGATGTTTTCTGCAGTCCCCAGACTTGGGTGGGGCCGAGCGTTATCGTTTTGCAATATCTCCTGGTTTGCTGTAGCGCCGAAGTCGCCAGAACCGTGTATTGAGTTTTGTTAAAGTGTAGACATGTGTTTTTGAATTAATGGTACCGCCTCTTGGCATCATATCAACGAGGATCACACGTTCGCACCCCCTGAAGACGGTGATCTTGACCTTACCAGAGGAAGCAGTTGCTTTGAATTTTTTCTTCTGTAGGGATTGTTTCGAGCTCAAAATGGTGAACCCAGGTTTCATCACCTATCACAATCCGGGACAACAAGGCCACCCTGTCAGCTTCATAATGTTGCAACAAAGCAATAGGAATGTTTTTCTGTACGATTTGTGACCCAAAGTTAGACACCGCGGACCCTATCTCGCACACGCGTTTGAATACCCAAGAGTGCGGAAAATTGCATCCTCACTTCCTTTGCTGATTGACAGATACAGTGCTAACTGCCGAGTCGTAGGGCTTCTGTCCTCGCGAATGACAACATCAGCTCGCTGCTGACAGCCGTGGATGGTCCCTCCGACCACTGCAAATCGTGGAGCTCCGCCGAACCGTCTTCTGATGACCTCAACCTCCTTGCCCTGCGGCTGATTGTACTTCTGTCTACAGCAGATGCACCATACACTTTGCACACGCGTTTGCGAATATTCCCCATAGTTTCTTTCTCTGCAGCTTGTAGCATGCATGACTTACAGACGCCATTGTGAAGCTGTCATGCAGCTACGCTATCTGTCGGAAGTGACAAACTTGGCGCGCTCACACACGAGACTTCAAACAATACGTACATAACGTTTCGCATTAGTAGCATTGTTCTCGGCTGAAAAAAAAAAAAAAAACCGGCGCATTACATTCTGGGCAAACCTTATGTAAAACAAAGGATGTAACGCATTCAGCTATTTAAGGTATACTGGACTCAAGTAGCAATGAACTACATTCTACTTCTACCAACAATTTTACAACCATACGTGTGTTCTTCATGTACAGCTATAATTCATGTATTCTATGTATCTAAGGTATCACACAGAATATACCACAACTACCAACAACAAGACAAACTTATTTTCACCAAACTTACTCTATTACATTTTTTTAAACTTTCCTTTGACATTTGCATTAAATAAATTATTCTCATCAACTAGGCAGAAACAAATTATATAGAACCCCTTTAACAATTGTTAAGTATTCAATTCTTTGCAACCTTAAAGAATTTTTTAAATATTATGTTCTTCATATTATTTAAAAAAAACATTAACAACTATATACCAATAAGAATGTAATAACAAGAAATCTTTGCTGTTAAATTTTGAAGCATCCGACCCACCTTACATTTCAAGGCGGTCGGTTACTCCGTATTGTTAATAAAATAAATAAAACAAAGTAATACAGAATGGGTGAGGAAGAAAGATCGAAGCCTTGACAGGTGATAATGTTAGAGATTCTGAACAAAACGCGTCGTATGGACATAAGCGCTATTCCGAATGGTTTCCGAGATAGAACACATTTCAGGTACATTGCTATTTAGTGTCTGTATCATTGAAACATTGTCATTGTTTGCAACGTATCATAACAGTGTGGAGGAAGCTGAGACGAAAAATTTCGTACAGGAGACTTGCAGTGTGCCTAGCCGGGAAATTATCGGAAATTGGCCAGCAAAAACTACCTTAGGTACAGCGCGCGACCATCGCGCGAGATTTTCAATATTTTCGTGCTCTCTTCTCACAAAATATTAGTCCTCGATACAAAATGAATAGGATCTTTCTTTAGGAAATTTAATGTAGTTTAATTTTTTTGGGACATGTTTACGTTTTAGGGTGTGAGTTTCGAGCTATTCAAGAAAAACGTACAAAAGCCATATTAAATGTGTTCTGTCTGAGAAACGATTCGGAATGTATCATACATCCGTATGTAGTTTTTTTGTTCAGGACCAGTATTACTATTACCCCTCAAAGCACGTATCTTTCAATTCCTCCTGACCCACCGTGTGTTATAGGTGTAATAATAAAGCCGTCCGGATAGCCGTGCGCGTTAAAGCGCCGCCTCCAGGAGGGGGAGAAGCACCGGCCCAGGATCGAATGCGTCCGGCGGATTAACGACGAGGGTCGGTATGCAGCCAAGCCTGGATGCGGTTTTTAGAGGTTTTCCCACACTCCACCAGCGTCTAGGTGAATGCCGGCCTGGTACCCGCATTTGCACGATTCGATTTCACATGAATAACACTACTGGAAGACAGTTGGGGTACACACAGTCCATCCTGGCGGGTAACGTAGTGGTGACAGGAATGGCACCCGGTCGCCCTTTAAACACATCCGCTAATAACCGTGCCGACCTTGCGCCGTTGCGAGACAAAGGCTCAAGAAAAAGATTATGAATGGTTTGATTGATTGATTTGGGGGGAGCGGACAAAAAGTGAGGTCGGCCGTCTCATCGGTTTGGGAAGAATGGGGAAGTAAGTCGGCTGTGCCCTTTGAAAGGAAAGGAACCATCCCGGCATTTGCCTCAAGCGATTTACGGAAATCACGGGAAACCTAAATCAGGGTGGCCGGACGCGGTTATGAACCGTCGTCCACCGAAATTCGAGTCCAGTGTGCTAAACACTAACGTTTTCCAAATCTAATGTCCACACCACTGTGGTGCTGCACTGAACTACGGCACCTTGGTACTCAAGTACAATCGAGCTGCCACTGTGCTAACAGACTGAGCTACTCTGTAACACTTGGGATGTCCGACCATCCAAATTTAGACCGTCCGTTCTTTCCCTGAATCGCTTGAAACGAATGCTCGCATGATTCCTTTGAAGGGGACGGCCGATTTCTTTCCCCACCCCTTCCCAGCTGCCCCTGCACTCTATCTCTAAAGACCTATTCGTCGACGAAACGTTAATCTTCCGTCCTAGTCGCTGGTCGTTTCGTTGTGATTCTACTTTCAGTATCCATGTTACGTCTTACTCTCTGACACCGTCCTCTGTTACATAGTTTGACGAGCATGATGTTACGTTCATGTTTCTGTGGCACTACACAGCCACTTAAAGAGCCTTCCTGTAAAATGTTTATCATTTCAGCGAAGCGCTTTTCATTGCTTTTGACATCCACGTGCCACTTATAACTGTATGTTCCCTCACTATCATTCCTATGGGCTCAGTAATGTTGGTGCTGTACTTGTCCACCACCGCATCATCAACAGGGCTGCTAATACTCTGTGGGAGATAACAGATTGCGGAAGTCTTCGTAGAAAATGAAATTCAGAGTGTAACACCCAGTCCAGAGAAGGTTATTACTTTCTCATTAGAAGTTCAGTTCGAGAAGAAAGGGAGAGGGTTGCGAATGCGACCTGATCGGGGAAACAGCTTCGAGAACCCGAGTGAAAGCCCAGTCCGGTGAAGGGTACGAGGATGTGAGTCATTCTGCACACTAGCACAGAGCCTTAACTGTCAAGTATGAAACATCCGGTTTGCAAAGAGGCGCCAGTGTTCAGCGACACTAACCAAGTAGGCAGCCCACTACAAATCGTAAATACATCACTGTACTGAACACGTGACAGCCGTGGACCAACAACTGCCTCAAATAAGACGATCTAGGAAAACGAGGACATGTTTTCTTACTTTTCGAAACTAAAGTTACGGTAAGAACGGATTCATTAAACCCATATGAAGAGATTAGTTTAATGAGAATGACAATGGAGAAAGTGGACATAATCTTTCTGGAAGAATCGTCGCAGCATTACGTGAATTATAACAAAAGCAAACCAGTATAAGTAGGTTTGTCTACACCTCAATGTAAAATTATTGACTTAGTATTTTGCCATCTTGCTCTTTCTATGCAATCTAGCAATAAATAATTAAGCGAAGATTAATTTTGTGACGCTTTTTATATTTTCATATTCAACTAAGTACATGTGAAATAAAGTAACGTTGAAGAGATATTTTTTTTCTCTACGTCCCGCTCACCAGTATTGTTAGTTTTGTTGTTACCGACAGAACATGTTCTGAAGATGCAGGTGACATCGGATGCCCGCATCTCGTGGTCGTGCGGTAGCGTTCTCGCTTCCCACGCCCGGGTTCCCGGGTTCGATTCCCGGCGGGGTCAGGGATTTTCTCTGCCTCGTGATGGCTGGGTGTTGTGTGCTGTCCTTAGGTTAGTTAGGTTTAAGTAGTTCTGAGTTCTAGGGGACTTATGGCCACAGCAGTTGAGTCCCATAGTGCTCAGAGCCATTTTTGACATCGGATGCAACCAAACTTTTATAATTCTGTATTTCAGTAAAGGCTTTTGGTCGCTACACAAGAAACAGCACATGTAGCGTAGTTTTTTTTTTTTATTTTCAGACTCGTACATGTAGACAAACATCGTTACGAAATATTTTATAGCTGCATCTCACTCTGAATAATGTGCAAACGTTTATTATACACTCACTTTTTCCCTCCTGAAAATAGTCATGTTTGCTGCAGTACCGAAAACGCTTGTGTTCTGGATTTTAGTGCAGCATCGCACATGTGACGGAATGTGAACAGGTCATCCGTGAAAATCGCTAGCGCAACGCAGCTGAATTCTCAGTACAATATTTAACCGTTTTTTTTTTTTTTTTACTTTTTACCACGCAGATAAAATTTCACGAACGGCACGGAGAAACGTTGTGATCTTCAAATACAAATAAAACAGAACGAAAAATATTCCTGTCATAGCACAAAAGTGGCAAATATATCCCGGGCAGAGTTAGGGACTCAAAAGAAGTGAATAAGCTTTGCAACTTATCTGGCAGCTTCAGAAAACATAAAAATCAAAACAGCTTCACATATTCGCGATTTTTTGCATGGTAGTATTTGTAGGCACGTCATGTAATTTAATGCATCAACCCCCAGAAATTTTATTCGCCAGAAGAACTTTTTTAGCATTACTTGTATGCTCTTCAGCCATATCCTGTTATCTATTGTTTACCATGGCTGGCGAATCTTCTGGGTTTGGGACAACCGACAAGGGAATTTAGCCTATAGATTGCAAGATGCAAGTGTCCAACACATTGCAGCAGAGAGCTTGCTTTGCTGGGAAAGTCGGTTAATTCGCAGAAAGGAGCGAATATGTCAAGATGTTTTAATTTAAATGTCTTTGAAACTGCCAGATAAACCGAATAGTTAGTTCCGTTATTTTACATTCTTAATTCTGCCCAGGACAAATTCGCCTTTTTTTTGTCATGATAGAATTTTTCAGTCTGGGTCCCAAATTTTACTCTATAAAAATTTTGAGATTAGACTGCCATAGCTTGACAATCGATTTCTATTTTTGTTGACTCGGATGGCGACTGATCGGGTAAATGTTTTTTTTTATTGTCTTTCGATCCATGGTGCTTACGTCGCGGCAACGGATAAGGCTTTCCAAAAACAACAGGACCATCTTACGTGTATTTAGGCGTTAAATGTATTTATCTACCTTCTTACAAACTTTGAAGCTATTCGCACAAGTATAAAACACTGAATGATTTTTTTTTCACGTAAAATGCGAGTGAAGCTAGATTTTTTAAAGCTAATGTTTATCGTAAGAATGTTTCTTATTTACTTGATTCACTTTAAACAGCTTCCGCACATCCAATTCACGTAGGAACAAATTTTACTTGCCACATTTAGCTCGTCTTTAGACCATCGTATCTCAACAACGGATAAAGGTTATTGCATTAACAAAATTCGTGTTAACTTTTCCATTTTGCTACCTTCGCACAAGTTTTGAACCGATTCAAGTTTAAAGTATGGAACTGGCGCGCTTCAAAAACCTCCCAGAAAAACGTGTTTTTTTGGAGGTGAAATCCAAACGAAGCGACACGAGTAAAACACTTAGACAAAGGTCCGATATACCTGTGGGCCAAGTCTGAACCAGCAGTCTAGGTCTAGCCTGTATTTGTTTAATGGTGACTGTTTTTGAAAGTAAAATCAGAACGAGAGTGACTGGCTTTGCACGTAAAATTCTAACAGTGAACACAAAAATGGCGCCGTTCGCTGAGCATTAATTTCAGCGCAATAAAAATATTTTCCGAAAGGAAGTAGTCCATTTGCGCGATTTACCTGGGCGTCCGCTCCGAGTCATCATTCGAACTTTGCTTAATAAATTTTAACATAACTACAGTGAGACAGATGTTCGTATGGCTATACAAATGACCGCTGGTCCGGGCTAAACCAAAAACTTTTTACTCCATGTTCCTAGCTTAATAGGGACCGAGCACCAAGACCCCCTCCCCCCATAATCGTAATTCTGCGCGCGGCCTTTTCATACACATTTGTTCCAGCGTTTCCACGTAGTAACGACAGAAATCCCCTTGATATACGTGGGTTTCACAGCTATCATCCTGGGTCTGTGTACGCTTATGCATGGCTATTCGTCACGCACTATATCCACTACAACGTATGAGTTTTTTCTGGAAACTTCATTCCTTTGTAGCACATGAAAAGGTTGTCACTTCCTGGTGAAAAAGGGTGAATAATATTTGCACACAATAATTTAGTGTGCTATGCACTACCCTGCAGCCTTCCTAAAAGCCTCATCATTAAACTGCTTTGCAGATATAAGAGAGACAAAGAACAACAATTGCAATTAATTCCACAATGTTTGAAAAAAAATATATAAAAAAGGCTTCTAAGTGTGCCTGGTTCCTTACGTAAGCCATGTGATAAGAGAGCAGAATGCTGTTCATTTTGCGAAGTCTTGATCACTGGTTTTCATAGATGACACACGTTTCCAACAACATTACAAATGACATGAATAGTTCAATAATACAAGGGTAGAGGGAAACCAAGAGATGAATACACTAAACAGATTCAGAAGGATGTAGGTTGCAGTAGGTACTGGGTGATGAAGAAGCTTGCACAGGATAGAGTAGCATGGAGAGCTGCATCAAACCAGTCTCAGGACTGAAGACCACAACAACAACAAGGGTAATAAATAATATTTTACAGTTGATGATTTAGACATGATGGGGTGATGTTCATCGTAAAACAAGGGAAGCAGCAAATTCCTCGGCATCTTGCACACATTATAAAGGTCGCATTTTTACAGTTTCATGGTTGTGTCATAGTTTATATAGAAAAACAAACTTGGTTTACATTCATAAAAGGTTCTCTCTCACGGCAAAGTTAGCCAGCAAACCACCCGTACCGTAGCATTTTTGCGAAATATTGGTGACTCTAACTGGTGGTGTATAATGGAATGTTTTTCGATGTAGTCTTTGCGGGATGTGATTTCTTTTTCTGTCTCTTCGAGGTAAGAGCAGTTTTGAAGTTGGTAAGATCTGGAATTGTTAAACAGTGCACATGGACTGCTAACCCGATTTGAGGATACAAGAATTTATGTTCAACACATTAATTAAAAGAGAGCACTGGTAATAACAGTGATTTATTAGTATTTGTAAATGGCGGAGGTCTGCACCGATTATTCAGTTGTATAAAAGCAATGAGAATAATTCAAAAAAATTTGAAAGAAGAACAGCCTTATGGTCCCTACTTTAAATTAAAGAAATTACTTTACACAAATATAACATTAACATAACTACATATATGAGCTCACCAGTCAATTATCAGGCTTTGTGAAGATGAAAAAATGACAACTTGTAAAAGCTATCAGGTTTCAAAAAATACTCAAATAGGAAGATCTCATAAATACATGAATTAACTATTTTGGAAAACATTCGGCAATATGAGGTTATGATAGCCCGAAAGATCTACACAGCAATCAGTACATTCTCGACGTTTGGCGCTCACATCGGCCGCGCGTATGAATTTCGTGCTCGAGAGCTCGAGTGACAACAATAGGCATGAGGGTCTGCGCACACCAATAACGGCTTCTAGAACACAGAAATTCAGTATTAAGGCACAGTGCACTAAAATACTAAAACCAACAGCCAAGCACTGGGTAGCGCCAAATGCAGGAAGAGATGTTAAATGTTAGTGTGACAACCGCAGTTACTAATAAAGCAATAGTTCATTACACCATCTGCAATGACGGGAAATTTCACTTCATAAATTTATAAACTACAGCTAGGTCAAGGTGATAATGATCAGACAATCCACCCACAACCTTAAACACCAAAGCACCGTTTGACGGCGGAGAATTGTTACTATTATAGTTGCCAACAAAAAGGAAGTTGTTAATTCCAATTTAAAAAAATGGTTCAAATGGCTCTGAGCACTATGGGACTTAACTTCTGAGGTCATCAGTCCCCTAGAACTTAGAACTACTTAAACCTAACTAACCTAAGGACATCACACACATCCATGCCCGAGGCAGGATTCGAACCTGCGACCGTAGCGGTCTTGCGGTTGCAGACTGTAGCCGCTAGGCCACCCCGGCCTGCTCCAGTTTAAATTCGCAGCTGATGTTTTATACAGCGAATAAACTTTTATTCATAAAATTGACCACTTAAAATATTAACAGTAATAATAAAAAAGGAATCGCCGAATATCGGCCACACTTGTAATGCGAGAGAACTAGGGCACAGTGCAGTTACATGGACTTGCAGTACCAAGTATCCCGGACCCACGTCTAAGTGGTTTAAGGAATGACTAGCGAAAATCAGAGTTCCACCACAAAATGGCTCAGCATTTGAAGTTAGTCCAGGAGCTCGCCGTTACCATGCACGCCAGTGTAAACTCCCGCGCTCTCCTCAGGATTCGAGATGGACACGACTCTTAAACAGAGCCTGTGTTGACCGGTGACTGCTTCCGCACTGCAGACCCAAGCGCCGGAATGTCAACACCTTGCGTCCTCGCCGTACACCAAGCGCCGACGTACTACTCGGGGTGCTCCGTGCGCTGTCCTCCCTCCGTCACGGCCGCTCCTCTCCCGAGCCGCGGCCGTCCAAAATAGAGGGCGCTAACCAACCAGTACGCCGCAAAGCGCGTAACTTCAAAGAACCCTCCGTTAGGCACTCAAGTGTGAACTGCAGAGTAGTCATGTAGACGTAGGTCATAAATGATGTAGATTATTTTTTTTATTTGCATTATACGTAACGTAAAAATTGAAAAAAAAAATCACCTGTGCGATGACCCTCGGAATACTGTTCCATCCTCTTTCCGTTGTGCCTCGAAGGCGCGCTAACATAGATGGAATGCTTGGCCGTCTGGAGCCCTCACTTATGTCACTGACTGCGTCCCGCACATACCGTAAATTTGGAGGAAATCGGTGGTGCTCAGTAGCCGCGTTACCCGAGTGAGTGAATGCCTGAAGGCTTGCGTAAAGCGATATACCTGAGAAAGAAAGAGGGCAAGGAAATTTGTGTGTTTAACATCACTTACACAGTGAGAGGAACGGAAATGAGGTCAAGACTCGCGCTGGATACGGACTTTGAGGGACATATACCATTCAGTTTGTGAGAAAACACTGTATTATGGGAACTACGGAACCTTACATCTGGATTACTGTGGGCAGATTTTAACTCCAGTATACCCGAATGCTAGTCTTTTTCCTTAATCACTGAGTCAAAAAAATGGTTCAAATGGCTCTGAGCACTATGGGACTCAACTTCTGAGGTCATCAGTCCCCTAGAACTTAGAACTACTTAAACGTAACTAACCTAAGGACATCACACACATCCATGCCCGAGGCAGGATTCGAACCTGCGACCGTAGCTGTCTCGCGGCTCCAGACTGTAGCGCCTAGAACCGCACGGCCACTCCGGCCGGCCACTGAGTCAACTCATTTGCTACGACACGATGAATGGACTACTAAATGACAGCTCGAAAACGCTCAGCTGGGCAGCAGATGTGTACGAAACTTTGACGGGGCAGGGAGACCCGATAGTGCGATTTCAGCAGGAAGAACTGTGTGTACTCGCAGCAGAAATTACAACTGCAGCTAATGCTGTGGTTGTTCCACAGTTCCGTAGCTGTCACTGTAGCGCAGCGGCAGTGATCGAAGCGGCGAAGTCTCTCCGACCCGTTCTGAGCAAGACAGGAACATTCTCAAAACGGCTTTCTATCCTCACTCCCCCCTACTCTACCATCCACACGAGTCTGTGCATAGATATTAGGGAGATTAGGCGTTCCCAATTCCTCCCTGTACTTAGAGAAGACCTCTAGAATAAGAAAGCTGCTTCTGAACGAAACGTTCTAATGAACTTACTTCCCCTAGGGATTACTTAATTTGGGGCAGGATGGTACGAACGGCGTGTACTAACGTCGTGGTCTGGTTTTGGTGGATATGACAATAGCACGGATACCTCTCAGAACAGCTCTTCCCTACTTAACAGCGGCAACAGCCTGCGTTGGCAGTCTGGCGTGGCGATTGCGGCATCACCTACCTCCATCTACGCTACTGGCCATTCAAATTGCTACACCACGAAGATGACGTACTACAGACGCGAAATTTAGCCGACAGGAATAAGATGCTGTGATAGGCAAATGATTAGCTTTTCAGAGCATTCACACAAGGCTGCCGCCGGCGGCGACACCTACAACGTGCTGACACGAGGAAAGTTTCCAACCGATTTCTCATACACAAACAGCAGTTGACCGGCGTTGCCTGGTGAAACGTTGTTGTGATGCCTCGTGTAAGGAGGAGAAATACGTACCATCACGTTTCCGACTTTGATAAAGGTCGGATTGTAGCCTATTGCGATTGCGGTTTATCGTATCGCGACGTTGCTGCTCGCGTTGGTCGAGATCCAATGACTGTTAGCAGAATATGGAATCGGTGGGTTCAGGAGGGTAATACGGAACGCCGTGCTGGATCCCAACGGCCTCGTATCACTAGCAGTCGAGATGACAGTAATCTTATCCGCATCGCTGTAACGGATCGTGCAGCCACGTCCCGATCCCTGAGTCAACAGATGGGGAAGTTAACAAGACAACAACAATCTGCACGAACAGTTCGACGCCGTTTGCAGCAGCATGGACTATCAGCTCGGAGACCATGGCTGCGGTTACCCTTGACGCTGCATCACAGACAGGAACGCCTACGATAATATACTCAACGACGAACCTGGGTGCACGAATGGCAAAACGTCATTTTTTCGGATGAGTACAGGTTCTGTTTACAGCATCATAATGGTCGCATCCGTGTTTGGCGACATGGCGGTGAACGCACATTGGAAGCGTGTATTCGTCATCGCCATATTGGCGTATCACCCGGAGTGATGGTATAGGGTGCCTTGGTTACACGTCTCGGTCACCTCTTGTTCGCACTGACGGCACTTCGAACAGGGGACGTTACATTTCAAATGTATTACGACCCGTGGCTCTACCCTTCATTCGATCCCTGCGAAACCCTACATTTCGGCAGGATAATGCACGACCGCATGTTGCAGGTCCTGTACGGGCCTTTCTGGATACAGAAAATGTTCGACTGCTGCCCTGGCCAGCACATTCTCCAGATGTCTCACCAATTGAAATCGTCTGGTCAATGGTAGCGGTGCAACTGGCTCGTCCCAATACGCCAGTCACTACTCTTGATGAACTGTGGTATCGTGTTGAAGCTGCATGGCCAGCTGTACCTGTACACGCCACCCAAGCTCTGTTTGACTCAATGCCCAGGCGTATTTAGGCCGTTATTACGGCCAGAGGTGGTTGTTCTGGGTACTGATTTCTCATGATCTATGCACCCAAATTGCGTGAAAATGTAATCACATGTCAGTTCTAGTATAATATATTTGTCCAATGAATACCTATTTATCATCTGCATTTCTTCTTGGTGTAGCAATTTTAATGGACAGTAGTCTACTTTTACATTTGCCCTCTCTCTGTCCGTCAATCTCATCTTTCTCCCTTCTCTCTCCACGTTATCACTCTCACCCCAATACTCCTGCAGTATGTCTTTCCAGATTGTAACTAGTTTGTGTATAGAATTCGACTGAAATCCTTTCAGTTGTTAGCATGAGCTTTGTACCCGTTGCCTTGCTCTCACACGCACGTGTCAAACATACTTCACACATACTTAACAAAAAAAAAAGGTTCAAATGGCTCTGAGCACGATGGGACTTAACATCTAATGTCATCAGTCCTCTAGACTAAGAACTACTTAAACCTAACTAACCTAAGGACATCACACACATCCATGCCCGAGGGAGGATTGGAACACGCGACAGTAGCGGTCGCGCGGTTCCGGACTGAAGCGCCTAGAACCGCTTGGCGACATCGGCCGGCTCATAGTTAACATATTTCACATGTATTTGTAAACATATTTCACCTGATTGTCTAGCGAACTTCACCTACAGTTTCATTTTCACATAGCTTAATGTTTATGACTTATCTCCTGAACTACATGCACGTACATTCAGTGGTATTCGTCTGCCAAATGTGTTACGTATAGAGTTAGTAGTAAAGATATAATAAATTAAAACGCCTTGCATGATGCGGTATTTTCTAGCGCTTTTCAGTATTTGACGTACTATCGCATATTCATGCGATAGTACACTATGCCATCAAAAGTATCCGGACACCCCCAAGAACGTACGTTTTTTATATTAGGTGTATTGTGCTGTCACCTAATGCCAGGTACTCCATATCAGCGACCTCAGTAGTCATTAGACATGGTGAGAGAGCAGAATGGGGCGCTCTGCGGAACTCACGGACTTCGAACGTGGAAAGGTGATTGGGTGTCACATCACTCATACGTCTGTACGTGAGACTTCCACATTCCTTAACATCCCTAGGTCCACTTTTTCCGATGAGATAGTGAAGTGGAAACATACAGCACAAAAGCGTACAGGCTGACCTCGCCTATTGACTGATAAAGACCGCCGACAGGTGAAGAGGATCGTAATGTGTAATAGGCAGACATCTGTCCAAAGCATCACACAGGAATTCCAAACTGCATCAGGATCCACAGCACGTACTATGACAGTTAGGCGGGAGGTGAGGAAACTTGGATTTCATGGTCGAGCGGCTGCTCATAAGCCACCATCACGCCGGTAAATTTCAAACGACTCCTCGCTTGGTGTAAGGAGCGTAAACATTGGATGATTGAACAGTGGAAAAACGTTGTGTGGAGTGACGAATCACGGTACACAATGTGGCGTTACGATGGCAGGGTGGGGGTATGGCGTATGCCCAGTGAACGTCATCTGCCAGGGTGTGTAGTGCCAACAGTAAAATTCGAAGGCGGTGGTGTTATCGTGTGGTCGTGTTTTTCATGGGAGGGAGGGGGGTTGCTGTTTTGCGTGGCATTATCACAGTACACGTCTGCATTGATGTTTTAAGCTTCTTTCAACACGATCGAGCACCTGTTCATAATGCACGGCCTGTGGCGAGTGGTTTCACGACAATAACGTCCCTGTTGCCCGCGAAATAGGAAGCTTTCATCAAGGCTAAGGGTGGGCCAACACCAGATTGAATTTCAGAATTACCAAACTTGTAAGTCATTTTCAGCCAGGTGTCCGGATACTTTTGATCATATAGTGTATGTCGCACAATGACATATTTTTCTAGGTACATTCAGCGGAAAATATTTCTGCGAAATTTGTTGGGAGCAGAGTTAGTAGCAACGACGTAAAAAATTCCAACTTTTGCATATTGCGGTAGTTTTCAAGCGTTCAGTGTTTATGACTTCGTATCTTCTGAGAACTAAGTGTCGTACAACGATGTACTTTTTCTGGTGTGTTCGGTGGTATATGTGAATAATGTCTGCAAAATGTGTTACGAATACAGTTGGTAGTAAACAACTAATAAATTAAAACGCCATGCATCATGTGACATTTTTACTGCATTAGCAGCGAAAATATAGTAAGCGACAAACTTGTTTCCTTTCCATCATTTTATATGAGTCCCCAGGGAGGAAAGTTCCGTAAACGTTTGAAATTATGTGTAAAGTTCGTTGCAAGTTTCTAAGTGCTGTCATTCTCAAATAACGAACGACTAAACTTTGGGTATTCGCGCGTCTTTGGCTACACTCCTTTTTCACCCCCGCCGCATCCAAAAAAAATGGCTCTGAGCACTATGGGACTCAACATCTTAGGTCATAAGTCCCCTAGAACTTAGAACTACTTAAACCTAACTAACCTAAGGACATCACACACACCCATGCCCGAGGCAGGATTCGAACCTGCGACCGTAGCAGTCCCGCGGTTCCGGACTGCAGCGCCAGAACCGCACGGCCACCGCGGCCGGCCCCGCCGCATCCCCTCGTTGGTATGTGGTTCTTACCTCCATAGTGACGATTTCCAGACAACAAGTTATATGTGTGCCAAGTTTGGTTGAAATCAATCCAGTGGCTTACGAGCTATGGAAAACACATACATACATACGTACATACTCGTGCACTTATTTTTATGGTTTGTATCGATAAGATGTCAGTTAGATTTCTAACATAGGGAAGTACGGTTGTTGGTAGACAAAACCGAATTTGGCTGAGTTAGAAATGCAAACCACATTGTAATTAAGGCACGATCAAGTACACTCAATTGTCCTTTTCAGTTTCTTTCCCAAGAAAAACACACCAAAAAAAGTTTTGCATCACCCTGGTTCCCAGAACTCTTTAAGATAGACGTTGACTGCGGATATTGTAACACAGTCACAGTCCCATTGATTGTTCAGAGATGTCACTAAACCCGCGCCCGCATCTCGTGGTCGTGCGGTAGCGTTCTCGCTTCCCATGCCCGGGTTCCCGGGTTCGATTCCCGGCGGGGTCAGGGATTTTCTCTGCCTCGTGATGGCTGGGTGTTGTGTGATGTCCTTAGGTTAGTTAGGTTTAAGTAGTTCTAAGTTCTAGGGGACTGATGACCATAGATGTTAAGTCCCATAGTGCTCAGAGCCATTTGAACTAAACCCGTCCAAAGATGTAAACAACCATGCATGAGCTGCGCCTATTAGACGGAGGGGCTTCGACAGCCGATCCAGTCATTCCACCAGGAAGGAGGTACACGGCTCGTGTTGTCTGTAGTTCAACCATGTCTAGATGGTCAATACCGCGGTTCGATCGCGTCCGCATTGTTACTTTGTGCCAGGAACGGCTCTCAACAAGGGAAGTGTCCAGGTATCTCTGAGTGAACCAAAGCGGTGTTGTTCGGACATGGAGGAGATACAAAGAGACAGGAACTGTCGAAGACATGCCTCGCCCAAGGACTACTACTGCAGTGGATGACCGCTATCTACGGATTATGGCTCGGAGGGACCCTGACAGCAACGCCACCATGTTGAATAATGTTTTTCGTGCAGCCACAGGAAGTCGTGTTACGACTCAAACTGTGCGCAGCAGCCTCCATGATACGCAACTTCACTCCCGACGTCCATGGCTAGGTCCATCTTTGCAACCACGACACCATGCAGCGCGGTACAGATGGGCCCAACACCATGCCGAAAGGACCACTCAGGATTGGCATCACGTTCTTTTCACCGATGAGTGTCGTATATGCCTTCAACCAGAGAATCGTCGGAAACGTGTTTGAAGGCAGTCCGGTCAAGCTGAACGCCTTTGTCCAGCGAGTGCAGCAAGGTGGAGGTTCCCTTGAGTGGCATTATGTGGGGCCGATAAACGCCGCTAGTGGTCACGGAAGGCGCCGTAACGGCTGTATGATACGTGAATGCCATCCTCCGACCGAGAGTGCAACCATGTCGGCAGCATATTGGCGAGGCATTCATTTTGATGGACGACAATTCCCGCCCCCATCGTGCACATCTTGTGAATGACTTCCTTCAGGATAACTAGAGTCGCGAGCGTGTTCTCCAGACATGAAGCAATCGAACAAGTTGGGATAGACTGAAAAGGGCTGTTTGTGGACGACATGACGCACCAACCACTCTGAGAGATCTACGCTGAACCGCTGTTGAGGAGTGGGATAATGTGGACATGCAGTGCCTTGATGAACTTTTGTACAGTATGCCATGACGAATGCAAGCGTGCATCAATGCTAGAGGTTGTGCTACTGGGTATTAGAGGTAATCTGGACCACCACCTCTGAAGGTTTCGCTGTATGGTGGAACAACATGCAATGTGTGGTTTTCATGAGCAATAAAAAAGGCAGAAATGATGTTCATGTTGATCTCTATTACAATTTTCTGTACAGGTTCCGGAACTCTCGGAACCGAGGTGTTGCAAAACTTTTTTTGATATGTGTAAATACGCGTTATGAAAAATTTGTCGGAGAGTGTGAGGGACGGAAAGTACATACTGCAGAGTGATTTTAATCGATCCTTACGTTGGCCGGCCGGAGTGGCCGAGCGGTTCTAGGCGCTTCAGTCTGGAACCATTTTTCGATCCTTCCGTAAAACTTTGTTATCTTAGTATCGAGGTCAACTAACCATTATTACCCGTAAATGTATTCGCAGTTGCGAATAGGAACAACCGTCAGCTGTATAAGGGAATGATAACGGACCAGGAATCGAACCCGGATATTCCGCTTTACGGCAGCTGTAACCATAAGCGCTCTGGCTGTCCGTGCTCGACTCACGGCCAAACACAAAACTCTATATGTCGTCGTTCCTGCGTTATAAGATGGACTCGTACACACAATACGTAATTCCCGTAGAAGGTAGGAAAAAATGGTTCAAATGTCTCTGAGCACTTCTGGGACTTAACATCTGTGGTCGTCAGTCCCCTAGAACTTAGAACTATTTAAACCGAACTAACCTAAGGACATCACACACATCCATGCCCGAGGCAGGATTCGAACCTGCGACCGTAGCGGTCACGCGGTTCCATACTGGAGCGCCTAGAACCGCACGGCCACACCGGCAGGCATAAGGGAGGACATTTTAACTGAAAGTCGCTGCTTGGTATCGGTGGGTAAATGTCATATTACAGTAGCTGCCTTGTTAGGAAGAACGATGCATAGGAATACTACATCGCACTTCTTAGAAAACAAAGGCATTGCAGTATCACACTTATTACCCACTTACACTTAAATTTTATTTCAGTTTTAGTTTATGTGTATCATTTATCAGAAAACAGTAGTGAACGAAAAGGGAAAAACTGTTCCATTTGAATTTCAGAGAAGTATAGAGTCTGGGAATCGTTGTGTTCAAGTTGTTAACAACTCGCCTAATAATCAGCTATCACATGCCGCAAAGTCGTGGCATGTTTTTATTCATTCGTTAATTAGTTAGTAAATATTCCTCACCCAGTCCTAACTTGGTACTAAATGATGAAACACAACAACATTTAAAACACAGCGCCGTTCAAAATCGACACGCGAAGGCTTCGGGAAGCGAGGGATAAACGGCGTCTAAAAGCCAGCTCTCGCCCAGGGACGTTCGTTTGCACACATTTCACACTCCATAACCACAGTATGCAGCCACGTGCAACAGGACGACGTTCTTGGCATATTTCGACACTGCTGACTCTTTAAAAATGTCTCTCTACCCGTTAGCCAGATAAATAAATGTCGTGTGACTAGGACCTCCCGTCGAGTAGACCGTTCGCCGGGTGCAAGTCTTTCGATTTGACACCACTTCGGCGACTTGCGCGTCGATGGGGATGAAATGATGGTGATTAGGACAACACAACACCCTGTCCCTGAGCGGAGAAAAACTTCGACCCAGCAGGGAATCGAACCCGGGCCCTTAGGATTGATATTCTGTCGCGCTGACCACTCAGCCAGCGGCGGCTGACGTTAGCCAGGTAGGCAAACCCTTTCGGCACTCCTCTGATTTCGTATGCGGTCAACACGCGCAAGTGTGAAACGATTGTTTGTCCAGCCTGTGGGTAGGGATTAGTGAACCGTATCTCCGTGCAGGGACATTTTTAAGTGTCAATGAAAGATAGTCGAGTAGCCCCAAAGGGCGTTGCCGCACTGAGGTTCTTAGAGCGACCCATTGACATTTCACCCACGCGCATTTTAATGTCCCACTCCTTCGTACTCACGTCACAGAAGTACGCGAAAAGGAAGGATTTAAAATCATAAACAGTCTTTTCTGCTTCGGATCACGTTCAGATTTCGTTGCATTGTTTTAAACGGTCCAAAGTGGTTGCATCCCGTATTGCGGGCACGCTACGCTCCAAAGGGGTGAGATCACCTTCGGTGGGGTTGCAGCCCCGCGATATAATTAGAAATGGTTTGAATCGTGCGAGAAGAGTCAGCAGTGGCAAATTTTTTCAAGAATGTTGTCCTATTGTAGGCACCACTCCATACCGTCGTTTCCGAGCGGAAAATGTGCGAAAATGAGCGTAGGTTCAAATGGCTCTGAGCACTATTGGACTTAACATCTGAGGTCATCAGTCCCCCAGAACTTAGAACTACTTAAACCTAACTAACCTAAGGACATCATACACATCCATGCCCGAGGCAGGATTCGAACCTGCGACCGTAGCAGTCGCGCGGTTCCGGACTGAAGAGCCTAGAAGCGCTCGGCCACCGCGGCCGGCTTGAGCATAGAGAACGGGCGGTTCCATTGACGACCTTGATGCCACCTGCTGAGGCGTTTTCGTGTCAATTCCGAGCGGCGGCGTTTTGAACTGTTTTTCTCTGCCACGCCTGCGAAACCCACGTGATTTAAAAGCCAGGTGTCGTGGTGTGACCTCCATCGCAAAGTGGTGAAATGAGTGTAACAGGGCGTGTGATGCCCTTCCCATCGTGTGACATGTCCACGGTAGCGTTTTGATGTAGGATCTTCAGTACGAAAACTCGTTTGCTGCAGCCCCCCACTCTAGTTTATCTCGTGCAAGGCTCTTCATCTCGGCATAATTACTGCAGCGGTCGTCCATTGGTACCTGCTTGCTGTATCCCAGCCGCGGTCTCCGTGTACAATTTTTACCCTCCACACTTCCCCAAATACGGAACTGGCGATTCTTTCATGCCTCACGATACGTCCGATGGCCCAACCCCTCCCTTTGTTCCTAATCCGATTCAGCACCCTGTCATCATTAATCCGATTTCCCCAGTCAATCTTCAGCAGCACCACATCTAAAAGCTTATATTATCTTCTTGTTTGGACTACGTATCGTTCACTTTTCACTTCCCTATATGGCCACAGTCCATATAAATACATTCAGAAAAGACATTTTAACATGAAGTTTATGTTTGGCGTTAATAAATTCCTCTTCTTCAGACAAGCTTTTCTTACCAGTCTACCTGTTATACCCTCTCCACTTCTGCCCTAACAGCAGAGATCATTCGTTGACATTCATCTTACACTCTCTCTTCTAGACGCTTCAAGACGCTGTCCAATCGTTCAACAGCTCGTGCAAGTCATTTGCGGTCACTGATAGAATAACAACGTATTCCACAAAGCATACAGCTTTTATTTCTTCTTCCTCAACTTTAATTCCCATTCCAAATGCAGAAGACATAGAAAACTATCAGCCCTTTTCCCTGTGTCAGCATTCTCAAAAATAATATAAGCAATTATGTAGTGGACGAGCGGTTCTAGGCGCTACAGTCCGGAACCGCGCGACCGCTACGGTCGCAGGTTCGAATCCTGCCTCGGGCATGGGTGTGTGTGATCTCCTTAGGTTAGTTAGGTTTAAGTAGTTCTAAGTTCTAGAGGACTCATGACCTCAGATGTTAAGTCCCATAGTGCTCAGAGCCATTTGAACCATTTTAAGCAATTATGAAACACAGATAAATGAATTACCTGAATAAATACAATCTTTTAAGAGAATCACAGTTTGGCTACCGAAGAGACAAAAATACAGAGTCAGTCATACTAGAATTCACAAAAGTTGTAATTGATGCTCTTGATAAAGATCAGTGTGTCACAGGCATATTTTTCGATCTTTCTAAGGCCTTTGATACAGTCGACCACAAGATTCTGTTAAATAAATTAGAAGCATTAGAAATAAGAGGGGTAGCTAATGACTGGTTTCGATCATACCTAGCAGGTGGGGTACAAAGAGTAGAGATAACACATACTTCAAATAGATCCAAACATTTAGTAAAACACTTCATCGGAACCAAAATACATTAATATAGGGGTTCTGCAAGGTAGAATATTAGCGCTAATACTATTCCTGATACACTTCAATGACTTTCCCAGTAGTGTTACTCATGGTGAAAAAATTCTCTTAGCTGATGACAGCAATATTATAGTCACTGAGGAAACAAGAGAACTCCTTACCGAGTAAGCAAATGAAACTCTCAAGGAAGTTTATGATTGGTCAATAAGCAATAAAGCGATATTGAACATAAAGAAAACTAATACCATGAATTTTAGTTTGAAGAGGGAACATGACAATGTTAAATTAAATGTAGATGGCACCTCTATAGACTGTGTAACAAATGCAAAATTTCTAGGAATGAATATCGATTCTCAGTTGAAATGGTGTGAACAGCTCGTGCAAGTCATTTGCGGTCACTGATAGAATAACAACGTATTCCACAAAGCATACAGCTTTCATTTCTTCTTCCTCAACTTTAATTCCCTTTCCAAATGCAGAAGACATAGAAAACTATCGGCCCATTTCCCTGCTGTCACTCAGTTCTTAGCTATGGTATCCTTTTTTGGGGAACAAACGCACAAAATATGAAAACAATTTTCAGACTCCAGAAAAGAGCCATAAGAATAATAACCAAAAGTACTAGTCGAGCTCATTGTAAAGATCTGTTCAAAACACTGGGGATTTTAAATGCTCCATGTGAATACATTTACCAGTCAGTTGTACACATCAAAAATAATATTGGTAATTGCTGCACAAACAGCTCTGTCCATGACCATGCAATAAGAGATGGACTCAACCTACATTTACCAAGAAAAAGTAAACATAAAACTCAAAACAGCATTTTCTACCAAGGAATAAAACTGTAAAATGAGATCTACGGATGAATAAAGCTACTTCTATTACTACTACTACTAAATGTGTCCCTGGTTTCGTCTCCTGTTTGTGCAGTGTTCGTATATATGGAATGATATTGCGGCTACGTTACAACCTGTCTCTCAACCTCGACTACTGCTTCCCTTTTACGTCCCTCGACTCTGATTAACTGCAGTCTGATTACTGTACAGATTATAGATAATTTACCGCCTCCTGCATTTCATCTCTGCTACTTTCAGAATTTCAAAGATCGCACTCCAGTCAACATTATCAAAACATTCTCTAAACCTACAAATGCTATAAAAGCTTGTTTTGCCTTTCTTCAACCTATGCTTTAAGAGAAGTGTTAGGGTCAGTATTGCCTCGCGTGTTCCCACATTTCTCCGGAACCAAAAGCAATGTTCCCCGACGTCGGCTTCTCCCAGCTTTTCCATTCTTCTGTAAATATTTCGTATATGTATTTTGCAGACATATCTTACTGAAATGTTAGTTCGCTAATATTCACAGCTGTCATCAGCCGCTTTCTTAATAATTGGAATTATTACATTCTTCTTCAAACCTGAGGTTATTTCGCCAGTTTGGCATATTATATACATTGAGTGGAACAGTTTTGTAAGTGTGTTAATAATTGTGAGGGAACGTCATCTGCACTACAATCCTAGACTGGACCTGGGTGTGTCAGTGCTCTGTCAAATTCTTCTACCAATATAATATCTGTCCCCTCAACTTCATTTACTTCCTCTTCAATTTCTAAACAACTGTCTTGAAGTTCATTTGCGCTGCACAGTCCTTCCACATTGCGGCTTTCCTTGTTTACTTAGTAACGGTTTAACGCCTGAACTTTTGGTTTTCACACAGCTGCTTCCTGTTTCTCCAAAGGATTTTTTAATTTTCTTATAGGGGTCTTCATCTATAAATCCTATACTCGTACATGCTTCTAAAACTGTTCCTGTCCTGCATTTCTGCAATCTCTGTAAATCTCACTTTGTGAAAATGCAGAGTGGAGGCTGTAATAACTCGTCCCAACACGAGCTAGGGTAGGGTCACTGTGATGCAGTATTCACCGAAAATTTTACTCGGCGTTGGAGCCCAAATTTGTGCCACGTTTGGTGCCTTGAGTTACAGGCGGCTGCTGATTCGACTCTTAGAAGAGTTCATTAGCAATAAGGCCTCGTAACGTAGCGAGTCTCCCGGATGCCCACTTCACGATCACTACGGGAAGAGAAGTTGAGCTTGTCACACTTCTAACCCATTTGTCTGTTGCAATTCCTTCAAGCTCCTTGATGCATGTACTTAAATGGGAAAGTGCAAATAGAACAGGACTCGTTTCTTATTTGTCGGAAAGAATTATCTTTGTAGTGAATTTTAGACCATTTAGGTACTCTGTGAAATAAGACTGTAGAAAGTGCTTCTAATGAACTCTGTATCAAAAATATTGTGTGCATGTCCACACGAATAGTGTCTCTCTGCTGCAGTGACTCGGGATCATGCATCTGCGTTTGGGGAATGAATAGCCTGCACTCAATGAAATCAACCAGCCGGTTGTGGTTTTTCCCTTTCGGCCGTTGGGAAAAGACGGTAACATTGAAGATACCATTTGTTTGATGTCAAATTTCTTTCTCTAACGAGAGAACCCTCCAGTCATATGGACGTATTTCTGTACGCACTATTTTGTCTGGCTGCATTTCACATCGGGACAGGATAATATCAGCCAGACTGTAAACTGACCTGGCCTGGTAAGGAAAAATTTATACGTCTTTAGAACTGTATCTTACGCCAAGTATCTAGATTTTAAGGTAAAGAATGTTAGCATATTCTCTGGTTGGCTGGATTATCAACATATTTCGTTCAGTAAATCACCAGTACAACCATTACCATCACCACTACACCACCGCCACCAACAGCGCCGTCCTTATTCTTTGAAGGCAAGCCTTTATTTATTATTCTTCACCTCCCGCCATACATATTGCTTGAATTTCATTCCACAGATCGTACTTCGCAATGTGGATAGTCAGGAACTGCTTCTTGACTTTCTTTGCTCATTTTTTTCTTCAAAGAAGTTTCTTCGAGTTGTGGATTACGTGTCGAATGAATTTGTCGTTCCTTTTCTTCAAGGAATTATTTATTTCGTATTATGAATGCTTATCGGATTTTTTTTCGTCCACTATGCTTTATGACTGATCTCATTGTAAACATTTTGTCTACTATTAATGTTTTTCCCCTTTCCTTTTTGACGGTTGTCCAGCTTTTACAACCACTGATCAAATCTCTGCGAAAATTCTTGTTTGGTGTCTGGTGACTACGTTGCCTTAATATCCAAGAGACTTTTGTTATCATCAAGTTACTACAAGCAAGTAAATAAATTTTGCTAGGGCAGTAGAAAAATTTGTTCACTTGCCTTACAGTTGCATCCCCTGCTTTAAGATTTGACCTCGCTTCCTTGTCGTCCGCTATATCTGTCGGAATCGTTCTGCTGTTGTGTGTGTTCCTCCTTATCTTATGGTTGTCCACACGCCAGAAAAAAATATTACCTTTAATTAAATAAACTTCCCGGTGAGTTAATTGATAATATTTTCGTCGCGTCTGCGGCCAGATCATACAGTCACTCGCCGCAATATTTGAGCTGGCCACGTGGACGCTATCCTTAGGTGAGAACGCTGTTTGCTGAATCTCGCCGAAACTCATACGGCAAGCAGCGGTTTCACCTGAAGCTGGCGTCTAGGTGGACAGCTGAAATATCGTGCCAAGGTGATTGTATGTTCCGGATGCAGACCTGACAAGAACATTACCAACTTCCGTATGGAAGGACAAATGTCATTAAAAATTCTGTGTTGGTCAGTATGTTCCACGTGCATTGTTAAGTAGGAGGTGTTAGTATATTCCCGGGATGGCTGGCAGTCCACTTATTTTGTTAAATGATTAGCCAGCCAGCTTTTCCTGACCCCCTGTGCCAACTTTTTTTCTGTTCGTGCATTCGTACTTTAACAACATATTTTAAGGCAAATCTTGGGTCACTTTTTAGTTGTTTGTACTTGTGGGTAAACGTATGGTGTTTTAAGTAGGCTGTTTAGGTTTTTATGTTGGTAAAGTCACTTAGCGCCCTGTATGAAAATCACTGGCTGTGCTGTGTGCAGTCTGTGGCTGGTTGGCATTGTTGGAATATTCGCCATTGTAGCGTTGGGCAGTTGGCTGTTAACAGCGCGTAGCGTTGCGCAGTTGGAGGTGAGTCGCCAGCAGTGGTGGATGTGGGGGGAGAGATGGCAGAATTTTGAGAGCGGGCGATCTGGACGTGTGTCCATCAGAAAGAGTAAATTTGTAATATTCGATATCATGAACTGATATATATATATGATGACTTTTGAACATTATTAAGGTAAATACATTGTTTGTTCTCTATCAAAATCTTTCATTTGCTAACTATGCCTATCAGTAGTTAGTGCCTTCAGTTGTTAGAATCTTTTATTTAGCTGGCAGTAGTGGCGCTCGCTGTATTGCAGTAGTTCGACCAACGAAGATTTTTGTGAGGTAAGTGATTCAATGAAAGGTATAGGTTATTGTTAGTCAGGGCCATTCTTTAGTAGGGATTTTTGAAAGTCAGATTGCGTTGCGCTGAAAATATTGTGTGTCAGTTTAGTGTTGATCAGAATAGGTAAAGAGCGAAATGTCTGAGTACGTTCAGTTCTGCTCGGCTGTTTGAAAATCAAATAATGTAAGAGGTTTATCAGCACAGTCATTCATAAATTTTTCTAAGGGGACGTTTCAGTCTCCCTCGAAGGAAGTCAGTGTAGCGTCACCTAATGTGTTTTTGTTTTTGTTTTTATTTGTTTATTTATCTATTTAACCTGGTCTGATTAGGATCATCAGGCCCTCTCTTACATCAGGCCAGGGACTCACACAAACAGTATCTTTCTTACATCGTAGTAACCTAGGAAATAACAATTTTAATGTGATTAAATCCTACTGACTGTGAACTAATAAAGTTAATACTGGCAGTACTTCTACCACTGGCACTGGTGCCATTAATGATAATAATAGTGATGATAATATTAACGGAAATAATAACAGCAAAGATTGTGACAAATGTAATAAGAATTAATAGGTGTACAAAATGGAGACCTCCTGATATAATGAGTTCTGGGAAAAGGAAATGTAAGGAGACTGTACCAAATAAGAATGCTGGGAAATGAGGAAGATGCGAATGGAAAGAAGGATGTTACTGTGGTAACGAGTGCGTCAAGGACAATGGTAATCACTATTGTTGCTGTAGTGGGTATGTCAGAACTATCTGCTGAAACCGGAGATGTTTTTCGAGATGGAGATACTATTCCAGAGTCTGGTTCGTACTACTGAGATGGACTTTGAGAAAGCGGCTGAACGATTGGTGGGACAGAAAGGATTTTGCGCTGATGGGAACGGGTGTTTCTGTCATGTTGTTCAGGCAAGAGCTTTAAGGTTGAGGAGAGATATGGGTGACAGTGTGCATTGAGAAGACTGTGGAGAAGACAGGGGATATGGAAATCTCTGTTCTTGTCTCCACGCAGCCAGGATAGCTGTGCATATGATGCTGAAATGTGATCAAAGAATCGACCATCACAGATACAACGAACACCGGCATTCATAACCAATTCCACGCTCCGTGAGGCTTCCTGAGAAAGATTTTGAAGGGTAAGATAGCTGTAATCAATAATTGGAAGTATAAGTGTTTGTACAAGCTTGTTTTTCAGTTCAAGAGCGAATGGCTGTTTGTATATTTGTAGAGGATGGAGAGATGCGGATGTCTTCTTGCAAACTGTAGTTACGCGCTCAGCTCAATTTAGCTTTTCATCTATTATTACACCTGGACTCTTTGCTGAAGCTGAGAAGTTGGCATTTGAGCCATTTAGTGTTAAACGTGGCAGGAATTAGTGAGATTCTTGATGGCTGTTCAGTTTACTGGTTTTACACTTAGATACAATTGGAGATCATCAGCTTACATGTAGTATTTGCAACCGTACAATACTGATGATACGTCGTTGACATACAGTGAAAAGAATGCAGGACGGCCGGACCTAGCACCGAAATCTGGGGGGCGCCTGTTACTGCCTGCCTCCATTGCGACTTTATGGTGTCGCGCTTGATGCCTTGCTGACAATTTGCAGGGTATGAGTGACAGCATTTGGCAAGTAAAATGTCAAAGACGATAGTGCCAAAGGCTTTGCTGAAGACTATTAGCAACATGATAGTCGCCTCTTGTGCATCCATGGCAAGTTTCAAGTCACCTGTTACTTGTCTTTAAGTCAGACGTCGTGTTGAAATGTTTGCAGAACTAGTTTGTTAATTGGTCGTGGACTATACAGGGTCATCCATTGATCGTGATCGGGCCAAATATCTCTCGAAATAAGCGTCAAACGAAGAAACTAGAAAGAACGAAACTTGTCTAGCTTGAAGGCGGAAACCAGGTGGCGCTATGGTTGGCCGCTAGATGGCGCTACCATAGGTCAAACGGATATCAACTGCGTTTTTTTAAATGAGAACCCCCATTTTTTATTACATATTCGTGTAGTACGTAAATAAATATAAATGTTTTAGTTGGACCACGTTTTTCGGATGGCATTGTAATAGCCACAAACATATGGCTAACAATTTTAGACGAACAGTTGCTAACAAGTAGGTTTTTTAAATTAAATACAGAACGTAGGTACGTTTGAACATTTTATTTCGGTTGTTCCAATGTGATACATGTACCTATGTGAACTTATTTCTGAGAACGCATGCTGTTACAGCGTGATTACCTGTAAATACCACATTAATGCAATAAATGCTCAAAATGATGTCCGTCAAGCTCAATGCATTTGGCAATACGTGTAACGACATTCCCCTCAACAGCGAGTAGTTCGCTTTCCGTAATGTTCGCACATGCATTGACAATGCGCTGACGCATGTTGTCAGGTGTTGTCGGTGGATCACGATAGCAAATATCCTTCAACTTTCTCCACAGAAAGAAATCCGTGGACGTTATATGTTCAAATGGCTCTGAGCACCATGGGACTCAACTGCTGAGGTCATTAGTCCCCTAGAACTTAGAACTAGTTAAACCTAACTAACCTAAGGACATCACACACATCCATGCCCGAGGCAGGATTCGAACCTGCGACCGTAGCGGTCTCGCGGTTCCAGACTGTAGCGCCAGAACCGCGCGGCCACTTCGGCCGGCGTGGACGTTATATCCGGTGAACGTGCGGGCAATGGTATGGTGCTTCGACGACCAATCCACCTGTCATGAAATACGCTATTCAATACCGCTTAAACCGCACGCGAGCTACGTGCCGGACATCCATCATCTTGGAAGTACATCGCCATTCTGCCATGCAGAAAAACATCTTGTAGTAACATCGGTAGAACATTACGTAGGAAATCAGCATACATTGCACCATTTAGATTGCCATCGATAAAATGGGGGCCAATTATCCTTCCTCCCATAATGCCGCACCATACATTAACCCACCAAGGTCGATGATGTTCCACTTGTCGCAGCCATCGTGGATTTTCCGTTCCCCAACAGTGCATATTATGCCGGTTTACGTTACCGCTGTTGGTAAATGACGCTTCGTCGCTAAATAGAACGCGTGCAGAAAATCTGTCATCGTTCCGTAATTTCTCTTGTGCCCAGTGGCAGAACTGTACACGACGTTCAAAGTCGTCGCCATGCAATTACTGGTGCATAGAAACCTGGTACGGGTGCAATCGATGTCGATGTAGCATTCTCAACCCCGACGTTTTTGAGATTCCCGATTCTCGGGCAATTTGTTTGCTAGTGAAGTGCGGATTAGCCGCGACAGCAGCTAAAACACCTACTCGGGCATCGTCATTTGTTGCAGGTCGTGGTTAACGTTTCACATGTGGATGAACACTTCCTGTTTCCTTAAATAACGTAGCTATCCGGCGAACGGATGTCGTCCAGGGTACCGAGCAGCATACATAGCACACGCCCGTTGGGCATTTTGATCACAATAGCCATACACCAACACGATATCGACCTTTTCCGCAATTGGTAAACGGTCCATTTTAACACGGGTAATGTATCACGAAGCAAATACCGTCCGCACTGGCGGAATGTTACGTGATACCACGTACTTATACCTTTGTGACTATTACAGCGCCATCTATCACAAAGCGAAAAAAGTGGTCCAACTAAAACATTTATATTTCTTTATGTACTACACGAATATGTAATAAATAATGGTGGTTCCTATTTAAAAAAAGCGCAGTTGATATCCGTTTGACCTATGGCAGCGCCGTCTAGCAGGCCAACCATAGCGCCACCTGGTTTCCGCCTTCAAGCTAGACGAGTTTCGTTGTTTGTAGTTTTTTCGTTTGATGCTTATTTCTTGAGATATTTGGCCCGGTCACTATGAACGGGCCACTCTGTATAGTGTAAGGCGTTGACCTATGTAGGAGCAATACGGTATGGGTGAGGCTACAGTAGCAATATCATCTTGAACTAGTGGCTTCAGTAACCTCTGTTACCAGGCGTCGGGAAAAACGTGTTGCGGCTGAAGATATCTGTTATAGTGGGCAGTAGTTGGTGAGTAATAAGGATCATCATCTGGACTGTAATGCCATCATGTCCAGTAGGTGCTGACTTGATAGACATGGTGGTGTTTTTTTTGTTTTTTGTTTTTTTTTTTTTTTTTTGACGGGACTATAAGTTACTTGCTTTAGATAGAATTTTTTTACAGTCGTTAACCCCCTGGAGTAATGAGTGAGTCTCTGTTACATTTAAGGTTCAATCGTGGAAGTAGGTAACGTCAAGTACCGGTTTACTTTACATATAGCAAGATCACACAGGTTTTTCTCCAGGGCAGGTGGTCTGTTTCTGTTGTAGGTAAATGGATGGCCACGCCTGAGTTTTGCGCTTCTCACAACTTGACAGAGACTGTTCCGCTTCTGCTTGTAAACGATACGATTTTCAGGCGTAGGGTGCAGTATCTCATCTTTGTTATTTAAAATTTTTACTCACATTCATCCCTGGCCGTTTTTTTAAGTCTGTGTTGCATTTTTAGGTGACTGGGTAAACAACTTACTTCGTTCGCTGACTGATCACCATCACTGTCACAGGCTGCGCCGCCGTCACCACCAGCTTCAGTGTCACCATGAACACTTGTCGCGCCGGCTCCCGACTGCAGGCGGCCCCGTTCTCGTGTGTGCAGGGGCGTTCCTGATCCCGTTCTCGGTGATGCTGGTGATCGCCGGGCTGCCGCTGATGTTCATGGAGCTGAGCTTCGGGCAGTTCGCGAGCCTCGGCCCGGTGGCCATCTACCAGGCGTTCTGCCCGCTGTTCCGCGGCCTCGGCTACGGCATGGTGATCGTGTCGGCCATCGTGATGCTCTACTACAACCTCATCATCGCCTGGACCATCTTCTACATGTTCGCGTCGCTGCGGCCCGTCCTGCCCTGGCAGAACTGCGAGCCAGAGTGGAGCACCGACAGTGAGTAGCGCCCGCCGAGCTCTGCGCATGCGCGCGCGCGACAGCTGTGTGGGTCGTGTGTGGTGACGCGGGCTGTGTCTGGGCGTCGGCGCGCGCTGACCGGCCGCCGCAGACAGGCACCGAGCAGTTTCCCGACCCCACTGCCTTAAAGATATTTTGATGTTTTAGGATAGAAACAGCCTCGGTTATTAAATCAATCAATATCAGTGAAGTGTTTCACTCCTTTTGGGCAAAGTCAGACTGTGTGATAGTATTTGAATATAAAACACATCAATCATCAAACCGTACTGAAACGCCCGCTAAACCCGCAGTGATTAGGATTGTGGAAAGGGCCAAATAAGGTGGCGGTCAGTTTCACGTCAAAATTGTAATTTATTGTAATTTAATAACACATTTAAACCAAAACGGCACACAGCCGAACCTTTACAACTACGTGTTTCAAAATCTAATTCTTTCACGGCTGAAGGCCTCCAGACACGAAATCTTGAAAATCAATAAGATAAATTTCAAGTGACTGAAGAACGGCAGTTAAAATTGCAAATAATATATATACAGGGTGAGTCACCTAACGTTACCGCTGGATATATTTCGTAAACCACATCAAATACTGACGAACCGATTCCACAGGCCGAACGTGAGGAGAGAGGCTAGTGTAATTGTTTAATACAAACCATACAAAAATGCACTGAAGTATGTTTTTTTAACACAAACCTAGGTTTTATTAAATGGAACCACGTTAGTTTTATTAGCACTTCTGAACATATAAACAAATACGTAGTCAGTGCCGTTTGTTGCATTGTAAAATGTTAATTACATCCGGAGATTTTGTAACCTAAAGTTGACGCTTGAAACCTCCGACGTTCAGCTGCGTGTTGTAACAAACACGGGCCACGGTCGGCGAGCAGTGTCATGCGCATACTGCATCGTTACCGCTTTCACCCGTTTCATGTATCGCTACATCAGCAACTACATGGTGATGACTTTAATCATCGAGTGCAATTCTGTCAATGGGCATTAACAGATAATGCGTTGCAGTTCTACCTGTTTACCGATGAGGCTGCTTTCACAAACCACGTGGCAGTGAATCTACGGAACATGCATTACTGGCCCGTGGACAATCCTTGCTGGCTCAGATAGGTAGAGCGACAGCGACCGTGGACTATAAATGTATGGTGCGGAATTACTGGCGGCCACCTCATTGCTCCTCACTTCATTGCAGGGGCCCAAACAGCTGCAACATACATCGCGTTTCTACAGAATGATCTGCCAACGTTGCTCGAAAATGTCCCACTGAAAACGCGTCGACGTGGTATCAGCATGATGGTGGACCTGCACATTCCGCAATTAACACTAGGCTGACCCTTGACAGGATGTTCGACGGGCGTTTCATAGGTAGCTCAGTTGGTAGAGCACTTGTCCGCGAAAGGCAAAGGTCCCGAGTTCGAGTCTCGGTCGGGCACACAGTTTTAATCTGCCAGGAAGTTTCATATCAGCGCACACTCCGCTGCAGAGTGAAAATCTCATTCTGGAAACATCCCCCAGGCTGTGGCTAAGCCATGTCTCCGCAATATCCTTTCTTTCAGGAGTGCTAGTTCTGCAAGTTTCGCAGGAGAGCTTCTGTAAAGTTTGGAAGGTAGGAGACGAGGTACTGGCAGAAGTAAAGCTGTGAGTACCGGGCGTGAGTCGTGCTTCGGTAGCTCAGTTGGTAGAACACTTGCCCGCGAAAGGCAAAGGTCCCGAGTTCGAGTCTCGGTCGGGCACACAGTTTTAATCTGCCAGGAAGTTTCATATCCAACGGTAATGTTAGGTGACACCCTGTATAATCACAGCTAGACTGAAAGCCTCAAGGCAAAAGCGGATAGAATAAACATAAACAAGGTGCAGTACAAACGGCTAAAGGACCCAATTAAATTTCAAAATTTTAAAATATGTTATCATAATCTTTTGAGGCAGAAGGCCGCAATGATTTCGCTTGAGGTGAAATTTTAAGAATAAGGCTTTAAGCGGCTGAAGGCCCACAGTTGATTTTCCAGAAATCCAAAAATACCTTAAACCTTTAAGTTTTAAGTGGCTGACAGTGCACTAAATGAAAAAATAGCACAACAACAGTAACTTTCAGCAAAATATCTACCTGCTAGAATTCAAACTTACTTATACGGGCTGAATGCCCTTGATTTACATAAAACACAATATTTTTTTAAGCATTGGCTATAATAGATTACCGACAGACCATTAAACACCCATGAAAAGGACAGTATAGACAACGGCACTCAGACGCCTCCAGGGGTGGGGGGCTGCCCTCGAAACATTAACATTCACTTATGTGAGACAGGTGGTGGGCCCAACTACACTTGATCCGTCGGTAACCCAACCACGAGACAGTCACGGGCCCACAGACCAAGCGACTTGCTAGCCACTACTCGGTACATGAAAACTCAAAGCCCAAACTGTTACGGACGTGATTATCCACCATGAAATATGTATTAATCTGTCAAAACTACACACTGTATTGGACAGCGACAAAAGGTAAGGAAAGGACACTGCCTGAAATTACGTTAGTGGCCAGGGTACGCAACAGGAACACTAACGGCCACAAGGCAGAAAATTGCGCTTGTACACTTGAATTGTAGTCAACGAAAGTACTTTTCCACCGCACAGCGGTTCGATTTCACCACTACAAACACTCGGTGTTGCTCACAGGAAAAGCTCCCCAACAGCGAACCACCGAAACGTACGACACAACATGAACGGACGTGACTTGTGTACTTAAGACACCACTCAACCTTGACGTCCTGGGTCGGAGAGCCACGAAGCTCGTAGAGATCGGACAGCTCCACAAACGCTCCGACACAGCTCAGGGACCGCCAGCAGACCCAGCCGACTGCACCGCACGGAGATATCCTTGCTGGTCCGCACCAAGCGACCGACTGCCCGCCCGCACACCCCCTAACTAGAAACTATATGCACACTACCAAAGATGGTACACGGTGCAAATATCGATACACGTCGCTGCTGCCACACGTAGAAGGAGGAGGAACCACGGCATAACCGCAACAGCGGCGGGAAACCAAACGCAGATAGACAGCCAAGTTCAAGGAAACACATAGTTCGCAGTGAGCACGGCTCACATATAAACTGGAAAATGGATGCAACAGTAACTTGACATGTAATCCATCCGTCATAAAAACATACAAAATGCAGGTGGACCTTGAACAAAGCAGCTTATTTCTCCAAAGTAGCAGAAAATAGGCCACGTTTACAAAATAAACGCGGTATGAGCCGCACGCTGCACAATGTCGCTCTGTCATACACACAAATACTTGAGTAGTAAACTACAAAGACATATTAGTTTGAATATGAACTCCCGTTGTGAGCAATAGTCTGTGGGATATTAGCATTAGTGAAAAGCGTGAGGTCATCCACATGAGTGCTAAAAAGAACTCGTTAAACTTCGGTTTCACGATAAATCAGTCTAATCCAAAAGCCATAAATTCAACTAAATACCTAGGTATGACAATTACAAACAATTTAAATTGGAAGGAACACATAGAAAACCTTGTGGGGAAGGCTAACCAAATAAACCACCATAAAATAAGAGAATCAGTGCTCGTACGGAAAGATACAGGTGTTCATTCTTTCCGCGTGCTATACGAGATTTGGAATAACAGAATTGTGAAGGTGGTTCAATGAACCCTCTGTCAAGCACTTAAATGTGATTTGCAGAGTATCCACGTAGATGTAGATGTAGATACTGATTGAAATTGAGGCTACGAACAGGAAATTTGGTATGAGAGTTTAATTACACAATACAGTCACGAAGTTGGTGTCATTATTCGACAGGAGTAGTAGATTTTGGGTAATTCGTGTATGTTACTTTGATATCATTTATTTTAAGTACACACACATGATTGACGACTAGTAATGATTGCAGGTAACACTTAAGTACACTTTCATTACAGCATCAAAACATTGCCAAGTTCAACGTAGAAACAACATAAAAGCTGGGATGATTGTCCTCCATCAGACTGTTTAACAGAAGCAAAGTTGGTAATGATGTTGGACACAATGATTATGTTGTGGGTTGGCAGGAAAGCCAACACCGGTTTTGAGAGGAAGCCGAAAGGCACGCGTTTTAGCTCACGCAGGCTGGCGTGAGGTCTGGAACAGGACAAGGAAATTAGACTTTAGCAAAAAACGTACGGAGCTGCTGGAATACTTAACTTTAATCCATAAATGGTGAACATCGCTCTTGAGGGTACATGTGTTACAGCATCAATAGTAACTGGTAATGGCGCCTTGCTAGGTCGTAGCAAATGACGTAGCTGAAGGCTATGCTATCGTCTCGGCAAATGAGAGCGTAATTTGTCAGTGAACCATCGCTAGCAAAGTCGGTTGTACCACTGGGGCGAGTGCTAGGAAGTCTCTCTAGACCTGCCGTGTGGCGGCGCTCGGTCTGCAATCACTGATAGTGGCGACACGCGGGTCCGACGTATACTAACGGACCGCGGCCGATTTAAAGGCAACCACCTAGCAAGTGTGGTGTCTGGCGGTGACACGACAGATTACACCGTGCCAGTGTAGCAGCACCAGTCCCACAGTGGAATACCCATTCGTGGTGGCGGGTGGAGCGACGCCAGTGGAGACTCGGCAGGTGGCTCCGACGGACTGGCCGCAGGGCTTGTCGGCTCTTGTCCAAAGGCTGATGAGCCGAGTGCTGCCTGCTGGGAGCCGAGCCACGACTTACACAGCAGCTGGAAGAACATCAGCGGGCACTCTATTCCACGTGACCCGCGCATGCGAGCTAGGTGCCTCGACAGCAGAATCGCTGTTTGCTGCTGTGCGCGCTACCTATGTGACCAATGATGGTGACCCTGGTGGCGCCTGTAGTATTTAACCTGCCAATCAATTGCTTGTGATCAGCATCGTGTTCACAACACACGATGTACGTAAACAATTTCTGGAGGAAGAACGCCTGCGGGTACAGGGTAAGCTTTCCGCACCGCACAGCTGCAAAGTCGAAGTGGTCGGAGACGGGGAGGCAGTAGTTCCCGTTTTTGCTTGCATCACTGTTCACCCTATGACCCAAAACACTATGATCACCTGCTTAATAGCTTGTCTGCCCGTCTCTGGAACGAAATACATCACTGATTTGCGTATCACTGATCCGACAGTTTGCTAATGTCTACGCACAGATCAAGTAATTCGCATAAATAACGGGCCGCCGATTTGTACACGTGGTGATGGCACCCGATAGCGACCCAGTTGGGTTTGGTAGGATTTACATCAGGCAAACTTGCTCGCGGAGACAGCAACGTGAGTTCACTGTAAAGCTCCTCAAACCACTGTAGCACAGTTGGTTTGCCTCCGAGACGCGGGCAGTTAAGCTGCTGAGAGAAGGCATCCAGGATGAACGGGTGCAGCTGGCTCTTCGATTACTACCACAGGTCCCATGCGAGCGCAGGAGAACATCTCCCACTGCGTAATTCTGCTCGCACCAGCCTGCGTCCGAGGCGCGCTGCACATGTAGAGCCGCCGTCCGCCTTGATGACGGAGTTTCTGCAGGCGACCACCGACCTGGGGTAGCAAGAAACGTGATCCGTCCGCCCAGGTGCAAGTTTTTATTCATTCATGGTCCAACCCCGCTGATTCCTTGCCCACTGAAAACGTAACTGATGATGGCGCACGACATATATATGAAGACTTAGGGGCCTCAGGCCGGCCGAGGTGGCCGAGCGGTTCTAGGCGCTACAGTCTAGAACCGCGCGACCGCTACGGTCGCAGGTTCGAATCCTGTCTCGGGCATGGATGTGTGTGATGTTCTTAGTTTACATAGGTTTAAGTAGTTCTAAGTTGTAGGGGACTGATGACCTCAGAAATTAAGTCCCATAGTGCTCAGAGCCATTTGAACCATTTTTTGAACTTAGGGGCCGTCTGTTGCGGAGCCCAGTGTTCACCAATGTGCGCTGAATGGTGTCCTCCGAAACACTTGTGCGTGCACCAGCATTGCGCTCTTTCGCCAGAGGTGCCACACATCGTCATCTATCCCACTTAACAGAGCAGGGAAGGCTCAGAATCCCACGTTCTGTAAAGATCGTGGATGCCCAACCATATAGCACCTATTGGTAGTTTCACTGCCCTTCTACCACTTTCCGTAGATGCTCACGACTGTAGCAAATGAACATTCGACCGGCTTCGCCGTTTTCGGGATACTCGTTCCCAATCACTGTATAATAATAATCTGCCCTTTTAAAATATGTTCAAATGTGTGTGAATTCCTAAGGGACCAAACTGCTGAGGTCATCGGTCCCTAAGCTTACACACTACTTAAACTAACTTATGCTACTAATAACATACACACTCATGTCCGAGGGAGGACTCGAACTTCCGGTGGGAGGGGCTGCGCAGTTAGTGACATGGTGCCTCAAACCGCTCTTATCTCAATGGATTTATCCATTTGCAGTCCATTTCTTCTTTAGGATGATCCCCCATCCGTTTCTGCTCCTTTTACTTACCTTTTATTACCACGTCTGTTTTTCGTGTATGCCTCTAGAACGACGAGGCAGCACTTAAGTATTTCGAATAGTCAATATCCTTTGTGTTTTAGGACGAGTAAATATTTTATGAACTTTTACTAGTTTTCATTCAACTCGTCTTATGTTTTAGATTTTGATAGTTGTGTATTTGGCTGTTCAGAGCAAGAAATGGGTTTTTATTAAAACAGTACACCATATGTTGACCAAAAACTACGTTTCAAAATAAATTCATACGTCATTATCCGCATCTCGATCACCAAAATTTAATGCAAGCTGGAAGCGTGGATGTGCTGGCTAGGTATAGTATTTTGTTATGTGTTCCTACGCCAGACAGAATACATCATGCACTTATGGGGTAGCAGAAAATTTAATGAAAAATATACAATTGTGAACCATTTATACAGCAATCAAAATATTAAACTGCACCCCCCTCCCCACCCTTCCCCACCACCACCCGCCAACAACTAGAAAGAACACGTCCCCTGCGAAGGTTTCAGAAGGACCGGGCAACCCGTCGTTCAAAAGTTTTCTCCTCACAGAAACAAAGCTGAGGTTTCTTTATACATATCAGAAGCGTAAATACAAAGAACAGAAAACGTGCAGAATTCATATACATAGCTGCACATGTAAGTTCATGGAAGATTACTGTGGATGACCAAAAGGGAGCACCCTAGAGAGCATTTGAAGCAAATCTCCCTCGATGCAGAAAGGAGAACACAGCGGGCAGCAGAGCAAGTGGTCTGCGCTTCTGCGCAGTTAGAGACTAAATTGGGCGATGTTGTCGGTTTGCAAATACCAGCACTCCCAAATCCCCACTGCAAGAACTGAGCAATTCAGTACTGAATTCCTACGTTCGCCTTCCCTTAACTGCATTACTCAGTTCGCCTTGCAGCATTCCAATAGTCTTGTCGCCCTTCTGGTTCCTTTCGCTGTTAACTGCAGACATTATTTGCGTATTATTAAAAAGAAACTCACGAAAAAAGAAGCTCATGACGAATATGGAACGCAACAATTACATTAGCGGGCATAATTGTTGCTCGCAGTGTGCGTAAAAAATATATGGCGCTACGAAACAAATAGCTGTAAATCACATTGATATTCTTATTCGAGTATAGTCACAACTGGAAATCCTAATTTTTGAAGATTACGTCCGGATCTTCCGCTTCAGAATGTAGGCCATTGAGAGCGCTTCAACCCACCCGAATGGGGCCTCCCGGCCAACAATGCCATATGATCATTTCCATTTTTTTTCCATGTGTTACACTTTTCTTGCAGACCAGGAGACAAACTTTTAGAAAGGAGCTAGCTTACAGCATTTGCTTTCCTCACTTCCGATCTTGCTTTGTACAGAACCGATTGCAAGATATTGCTAGTTTTTCGTAAAGCTTTTCCTGGTACTCAGTCTCTGGACAGTTGACATATAATCATGTGAAGGATAGCTACGTTTGGTAAGCACGTGTGTTCTTCGCGCACTGGCAGCAAGCTCACGAAAGATGTCTTGGAGGATAGTCGTAGTAGCAGTAGTAATAGTAGTTGTTGTAGTAATACTAGCAATGGTGATTCGCGATGAAGCTACAACCTCATGTAACACAGCATATATGGAATTAATTTTTTTCCTGATTGATAAGTACAATAGTGATAAGAAAAGCTACCATTATATTTTTTGAGTAAATGGCTATAGTGAAGACCCAGGCTGCCTGCTACAATTTTCTTCAATAATTTCTGTACAAAAATGTTTCAGAGCTATTTTAATGTGAAATATCGTATAACGTAGTACCGTTAATAGAGGTTCACCATACAAGTTTTCCTTATGCTCAGATATTTGGAATATCAATGACCTTGACACTACTTCTTGTCATGCACCTTGTAATAATTTGCCCCACAGTGGGGAACATTGTTACAGTGGGCGGAATAAGTTGCTACACATAGTGTAGCCTATTAAGCATTGATCAAAAATGTGTCCGGTTTCCCCATTGCATTAAGAGTTAACTGTCTTTTGCTTGTAGTATTGTGAAATTTAGTCCGTATTTATTAGCAGCCTTCCTCAGTGAAGAACCAGCCACTACATCGTTTGCCACTTTGCTATGTATTTCTTTCCGTGTTGCGCCTCTATTTGTCTTATTCTGGTAGTTTCTCATGTTGCCTTCACAAGAAAAATACATAGTAAAAAACTCCATACTACACCGTAACAACGAGCCCCACCCAAACTGAAACAATTTGCGCCATAAGTCGCCATTTCATATATCAGTCACTTGTAGTTACAACTTTCCCACCGTACATCACTTACACTGATGTACAGAAGCGCTATGTTGCTATTAAAAAGAATCAGAGAAGAAAAAAATTATAAATAGAAAGAGAAATTACGTTTCCTCTCGCAGTGTCACTAATACTAATAGCCCGCCCACCAGCGATCGCAAAAACTGTACTATCAGGCGCTTCCACGTGTTGTAAGGAAAGTGCGTTGTTTCCTGCGCTCAATTCAAAATTCGCACATAACAAGTTACACTGCGTAACAACTAGCCCTGTTTCCCCTAAATGTATAACATAATAGATCATTCCAGTTCCCAACGCAGTGGACTGTCAAGCGGCTTCAAGCAAAGGAAAATACAGACGTTACTGGACTTATCGTACTACACTCTGTATCGTCCACTGTTCATTAGGTTGACCACCAGAAAATTTCAAAAAATTTGCAGCGCTCCACCATATGTGTCTCAAAGAAAACTCAATATTAAAATTTTTCAAATGATTCAACATTACGTATATTAGTGTTCATCATTTCAGTTTTCTTCATTCAGAGTTTAAAAAAAATCAACCTGGTGTTTTTCACAATGTTCTGCCATTTTCAGACCTCGCTGTCAAAACAAACTTTTGTTACATATGGATCGGCTGCAGTATAGTTTCATTCTATCCCACCCTATCTTCTACTGCTCTGCTTGCAAAGAAAAAGAGTTTAATGTCAAGGGTTGAGCCATGAGGCTTGAGTAATTTCTACGGACACGTCCAGTGTGAAGGGTTAAGCAAACAGTCGAGGACTCGATTATTCCTGCTACAGGTTTGAAGGTTTGTAATTCACATCTCTGTTTGCTTAACGTTGAAATAATTTCAGACTCACTTCTTCCGGCAAAAACAGATTTTTTATCGCACCTTTCAGATATGTACAAATTGGTACTGATATGCCAAACGCAGAAAAAATTTTATTTCAAAAGAAACATTCTGAGTTGAAAATAACATGTTAAACTGAAGTAACTCCTACGTCACCTAAACCAGAGACGAACATCATTAGTTCTGAACAGATATATATGAGTAATGTAGAGTACAATTTAGTTATAAAGACGAGAGCAAATTTCCTAGATAATGATGTTGTGAAGTTGAAAACTGAATGGCATAAGATTAGCAAAAATTGCGCCACTTGCTACAGAACGCTCCACGAGGAAATGAGTGTTCCATTTCATGATTCGTTATTTATTTCTGCCTTTTAAACAATGTGAGGACTGAATGAACCCCGCTTGAATTCTGTGTACGGTGACTTTGAGGGTCGATGTTGAAATAATGCGAAAACTTCGCATGGCAAGAACCGGACTAAAATCCATCTATTTTACGCGAAGTTTATAGCGAGTCAACACTAGAAAAAATGCGAAAACTTCGCATGACAAGAACTGGATTCAAATCAATCTGTTTTAAGTGAAGTTTATAGCGAGTTAATACTGGGCGACGGTATAGTTTATGGCTGGTCTAATCACATGCGTAATGGTCGTGTGAAGATAAATCTGATTCCAGGGCAGGAATGCCAAACACGAACAGATGATATCCAAATTTTGTAACAGGTACTCTTGAAGATCATCATAAAACACACGAAGAACTTTCTAAGGCCACAGAGATTCCCCCAGACTCCCTTTGCTTCGAATCATGACAGATTAGTTAAAACAAAGACAAATAATTTCTATATGTAATGCACCTATCTGCTTGACGTTACGCATGAACAGAAACGGCTGGCTACTACAGCCTTGCTGAATAGAAGATTTTACTCAAACGTGAAGCATTATTGCAACGAATTGCCGTTACTGTCGAAACGGGGATGATCCGCCAGCTCTGAAACCATAGTTTGACGAATGGAGAGGAGGACCCACAACATAACGAAAATTTTCGACGAACTTGGTGAAATTTGAAATAAATTTCGATCTTTAAGTAGCAAGAAATATTTAGGACAGACAGAGGTCCACGCGAAACGTTCACACCGTACGTAGTTCATTATCGTGACTATGCGAAGCTGTGCACATAAATTCACATATCAGGACTGTGAGTTGGTGTTTTATTGGGGCGACTGTAGTGCGAAAGCCAGTAAAATAACAGCTGAAGATTTCCCATGCAGCTCATATTATGCTATCGATGTAAGAGAAATGCGGAACAGGAAAGAAAGATTTGTTCCCCTCAAGTAGAATTACAAATACCGTATTTTGAATTATAAAGGTGGAAAGGGGAAAGAGACAATGGAAACCTGACAACGTTAATTAGTAATAAAGAAATGGAGATAACCTCAGAAATCACATTTGAATTCCGGTTTGCAGTCGATTTGACTTGTTACCTTGAATACGGGAAGAACTTCAACCAGTATTTGAGCATCGTAGACTGCAGCAGACTCGTAGAAACAAGTTTAAGGCTAGGTCAGTAGAAAATTCAAGTAGACTGAAAAGAGTCTTGCTCCTAGGTAGCAGCCGAGGGATGGTATAGGCCAAGGGCACCAGCAAAAGTCAAGTATAGGCTGCTAGGTCGCAGGCATCGTGAAACCCGTGCCAAGCGTAGCCAAATGGAAGAGAACATAGGTGTGCTTTGTTCAGAGATTTTGATGAAGAATATCGGATACCTGTTGTAGGAGGAGCAGGAAACTACCTGACTGCACCTTAGAATATAGCATTAAAGGTGACCAGGAAAAAATAGGAGCGGCAACATGACATACTCGTGTGGAATTTTTGAAGGTATTGTCATAACAAGCTCTGGGTTAACGTAGCTGACAGCTGTGTAAAAAGAGATAAGCGAAATCCTGTTGAGTGAAACAAAGTCTCATGTCTGTGATGTACTTGTTGCTGCAGTTGGGAGATGCAGATACACAAATCATGACCTGCACTTGAGAAGAAGGGGGAAGGACAGATCGACTAGACACTTTGCAGAAAGTGTAGGGCGGGGGCCATAAGCACGCAAGGTGAAACCCCGTGATTATTGCAGTCAGCAAAGCACATTTCTTGGGTTAGAGCTAGATTACACACAGATAGATCTTGGAAGAAATTAGAACGGAACAGGACCATGGCGTATGTATCATTGCAAAAACGTAGATATTGTCTGAAGGGATACCGCAATCACTTGTTATGTATCGATTTCTCAAAGAGTAAAATTGGTCAGTCGCTTCAGAACAGTAGGGGGCTGAAAAACATGATAGAAGACGTGAAGTGATAGTTGTTCTTTGTCTCTCCGGAAATCACAGAGCACCATTTTTATTTAGAGCGAACGTGGGAAACAGACAGGTTGTAACATATACAAAACCTGGACACAAAGTCAAAAATATTGACACAAACTGTTTTTGTGTAGACTGGAACATAGAAGCAAGTGTTTATGAAATACACTCCTGGAAATTGAAATAAGAACACCGTGAATTCATTGTCCCAGGAAGGGGAAACTTTATTGACACATTCCTGGGGTCAGATACATCACATGATCACACTGACAGAACCACAGGCACATAGACACAGGCAACAGAGCATGCACAATGTCGGCACTAGTACAGTGTATATCCACCTTTCGCAGCAATGCAGGCTGCTATTCTCCCATGGAGACGATCGTAGAGATGCTGGATGTAGTCCTGTGGAACGGCTTGCCATGCCATTTCCACCTGGCGCCTCAGTTGGACCAGCGTTCGTGCTGGACGTGCAGACCGCGTGAGACGACGCTTCATCCAGTCCCAAACATGCTCAATGGGGGACAGATCCGGAGATTTTGCTGGCCAGGGTAGTTGACTTACACCTTCTAGAGCACGTTGGGTGGCACGGGATACATGCGGACGTGCATTGTCCTGTTGGAACAGCAAGTTCTCTTGCCGGTCTAGGAATGGTAGAACGATGGGTTCGATGACGGTTTGGATGTACCGTGCACTATTCAGTGTCCCCTCGACGATCACCAGTGGTGTACGGCCAGTGTAGGAGATCGCTCCCCACACCATGATGCCGGGTGTTGGCCCTGTGTGCCTCGGTCGTATGCAGTCCTGATTGTGGCGCTCACCTGCACGGCGCCAAACACGCATACGACCATCATTGGCACCAAGGCAGAAGCGACTCTCATCGCTGAAGACGACACGTCTCCATTCGTCCCTCCATTCACGCCTGTCGCGACACCACTGGAGGCGGGCTGCACGATGTTGGGGCGTGAGCGGAAGACGGCCTAACGGTGTGCGGGACCGTAGCCCAGCTTCATGGAGACGGTTGCGAATGGTCCTCGCCGATACCCCAGGAGCAACAGTGTCCCTGATTTGCTGGGAAGTGGCGGTGCGGTCCCCTACGGCACTGCGGAGGATCCTACGGTCTTGGCGTGCATCCGTGCGTCGCTGCGGTCCGGTCCCAGGTCGACGGGCACGTGCACCTTCCGCCGACCACTGGCGACAACATCGATGTACTGTGGAGACCTCACGCCCCACGTGTTGAGCAATTCGGCGGTACGTCCACCCGGCCTCCCGCATGCCCACTATACGCCCTCGCTCAAAGTCCGTCAACTGCACATACGGTTCACGTCCACGCTGTCGCGGCATGCTACCAGTGTTAAAGACTGCGATGGAGCTCCGTATGCCACGGCAAACTGTTGACACTGACGGCGGCGGTGCACAAATGCTGCGCAGCTAGCGCCATTCGACGGCCAACACCGCGGTTCCTGGTGTGTCCGCTGTGCCGTGCGTGTGATCATTGCTTGTACAGCCCTCTCGCAGTGTCCGGAGCAAGTATGGTGGGTCTGACACACCGGTGTCAATGTGTTCTTTTTTCCATTTCCAGGAGTGTATTACAGCACAATACTTGTCTTGGACTTTTAACTGTCTATAGATCCCCCTGGAAAACTTTCAGCTAGTTATGAGAAATCTAGATGTATTATTAAGCTACTTGCCGCATAAGCAGAAACAGTTTGCTGTTTGTGGAAATTTCAATGTAGATTTCTTAAAATATTCTCACAGGATAAATGAACTAGCAAATTTTGAAAATCGCATGTAGGAAGACAGCAAGAGAATTTTTATAGACAGTGCTCATTCAGAAACAATGTTTACCTAATTGTTAATTGACTATCTGATCCTGCTGTACAATTGATGGAGACAAACAACGTAGTACCTTACAGTTTTGAGGCATGTTCATACAGACCAGTGAGGCTTACTAATGAGAATAGGCTACATTGATTCACCAGTAAATTAAAAGATGTGGTATGGGATGAGGTATATATAGAAAGAGATGTAAATACAAAAGTCAATATATTCCATAGTAAATTTGTGTCAAATTTGAAAGTAGCTTTCCTAAAAAGTTATGCAGGCTGTCCGTTACAAAACTAAATAATCTATGGAGAACTAAAGGGATTGAATCTCATGTAAGAGAAAAGGGGAATTTACATAAAGGTCAGTCAAGATCTGACACTAATTGCATTTTCCAAAAAGTAACTGTATTATTTTAAGGACAGTCACTGAAATATCCAGAAATATGAACATCCTGACAGAAATTAACAATACAGAAAATAAGATTAAATCTATATCGGATATTGTGAAATGGGGGATGGAAATACTGTAAAAAGTACCACGGTAATTAAATCAAATGATTAATATTATGAGTGATAGTTAAAAGCTGAAAGAGTTTTCGACAATCAGTTTCTAAATGGTACAGCAAAAGTAGGATTAATGGATTAGTTCAAGAAGCAGGAGCATATATATTAAAAAGAACGTGTCACAAAATCGTAAACAACTAGAAATAATACCAAACCCCTATGCTGAAATTAATTATAACAATTATGAGAAACAAACTCTCGTATGGTATTCACTGAATTTCAAGCAAATTCTGAAAAGTTGTTCTAACTTAGTAAGTGATGCCCTTAGTGATTTAATACAGGGGTTTTTCCAAATAGAATAAAATATGCAATTGTTAAACCTCGCCGGCCGCGGTGGCCAATCGGTTCTCGGCGCTACAGTCTGGAACCACGCGACCGCTACGGTCGCAGGTTCGAATCCTGCCTCGGGCATGGATGTGTGTGATAGTTAGGTTTAAGTAGTTCTAAGTTCTAGGGGACTGATGACCTTGGAAGTTAAGTCCCATAGTGCTCAGAGCCATTTGAACCATTTGTTAAACCACTTTATAAGAAAGGCGTGAAAATTAATTAAGTAATTATCACCCTGTTTCCTCACTGACGTCTTTTTACAAAACATTCTGAAATGTAATGTACTAGTACTCAAGTAATTAGATAGAAACAATTTACTTAGAGAATCACAGTTTGAACTACTGAGGGTGTATTTGACTGAGAATGCTATTTATACATTCTCTTACCAAATATTACAAGTCTTAAATAATAACATATCGGCAGTTGGTATTTTTTGTAATCTTTTCGAGGCGTTTTACCTGCGTAAATCAAGTTACTCTGAAAAAAAAAACCTCAATTTCTTTACCCACAGCTGGTTTGAATCATACGTAACAAACAGATGTAGCGTATGAATGCTCAAAATTTTTGGGTGTACATATTCATAGACACTTAAACTCGAAGGAGGATGTTACTGAGTTGCTCAAACAGTTAAGCTCGGGTAATTTTGTTGTTTGCTGAATTGCTAGTCTTAGAAAGAACGCCGCGCGGAGTGGCCGCGCGATTTGGGGCGCCATGTCACGGAATGCACAGCCCCTCCCGCCGGGAGGTACGTGTCCTCCTTCGGGTATGGGCGTGTGTGCTGTTTTTAGCATAAGTTAGGTTAAGTTATTTTAAATAGTGTGTAAGTGTAGGGACCGTTGGGCTCAGCAGTTTGGTTCCTTAGGAATTCACACACATTTGAACATACAGACATTTGACATTAGACACAACCAGATCAGCCCCCTGACATATTCTGCATATCTCCTCGCAATAATGTCTTATGTAATAATTTTCTGGGGTGATTCGTCACTTAGAAAGAAAGTGTTGATTGCACAAAAACGAGCAGTAAGATTAATGTGTTGTGTCATACAAACATTGCAATAAATGGTAAATGAAATATAAATTTAGAAATGGCAGCTAATAACATTTTTACTGACATTAATAAGTGGTTCATAGCCAATTCACTGCCATTAAACTTTGAAAAGACCCACTATATGCAGTTCAGAACTTCCAAGAGATTTCCTTCTGCTGTGTGTATAAAATATGATGACATGGAAATAGGAGAAGTTGAGAGTGTCAAATTCTTGGTATTACAACTTAATAACAAATTTAGTTGGGAGCAACATACTAACGAACTGCTAAAGCGCCTAAACAAGTCTGTGTTTGCAATGCGAATGATGTCAGACATAGGAGGTATAAATATAAAAAAACTGGCATATTTTGCTTATTTTCACTCCATTATGTCATATGGTATCATATTTTGGGGTAACTCCACAAACAGAGAAAGAATATTTAGAGTACAGAAGCGTATAATAAGAGTAATGAGTAGTGTAAATCCAAGAACATCATGTCGAAAACTATTCAAAGAACTGGGCATATTAACCACAGCTTCTCAGTATATTTATTCCTTAATGAAGTTTGTTGTAAATAATACTTCTCTTTTTCCAACTAACTGCTTCGTACACAGTATCAATACCAGGAATAAGAACAATATACATAAAGATTTAAAATCACTTACTCTTGCCCAGAGAGGAGTCCAGTATTCAGCAACGCATATTTTCAATAAGTTACCAGCAACCATTAAGAGTTTAGTTTCAGACAAGGCACAATTTAAACATAATTTAAAAGAATTTTTGGTGGCCAATTCCTTCTATTCCATCCATGAGTTTCTCAACAAGTGCAGCAGACAATTTTAATGAAAATTTATTATACTTTAATTTTTGACAATAATTGGTTTTAACAGGCAAGTAACTGCCTACTGTGTGAATGATGGATGTATGGAAAGTAGATGTAAGTCTTAAGTCCGTAAATAGTGGAAGTTTATTTTAAATCTTGTACATAATCTGACAGTTCTTAACTGAGGATCACTGAAATGAATAATTTACTTTAATTTTTGACAATACTTGGTTGTAATAGCCAAGAAACTGGCAAATGTCTGAATGATGGATTTAATGAAAGCAGATGTAAGTATTAATCCTGTAAATATTAGAAGTTTAAATTTAATTCATGTACATAATTTAACTGTTTATTGACTGAGGATCATTAAAATTAATGAAACTCAAGTTTTTCTAATTACATGCTTGTAATGCGTTTATCTGACATGTTCCACACCCAGGAGGATTCCCTCTTTTATGGGTCTATGGAATGAATAGTTAATCTAATCTAATCTGTCCAACTCCAGTCGTCATGTATGTACCTCTTCAAGGAGTTAAACATTTTAACTATATCATCACGTATTCGCTAATGAAATTCTTCATAAATATGGAATTTGTCATAATTAATCCATTTGAGAAGAATAGTGGTGTCCGTATTATAACACTAGAGCAGAAAATGAGTTTTATTGCCCATTATTAAAATTTTCAGTGGCTCAGGAAGGTATTCAATGTACAGAAACATATTTTTGATGATTTGCCCAATCACATAAAATATCCGACTGGTAGTAAAGCAAGCTTATAGTTACATGTCCTGTAACTTGACTTGTTCTTCATCATTTCGATAATTCAAACGACCTACGGAACACGTAACTAAATAACTAACAGAACTATATCCAAATAACTCGAGGCTTGGCCACTCAGTCTCCATGAGAAAGCTATTGCGCTGCACACACTGTAAATATCCCATAGAGAAGCGACTCTAGTACAATCAGAAAGAGTTACATCACGTTAATTTCAGACCAGGCACGTACTTACCACTGCTGCTGAATGAACCTGGTGGACAGCGTTTTCCTTCAACGGAAGGCCATTAGCCAAGTAATTCTACAAGAAGTGAAGGTATTATCTTGGTTGTAAGAGGCAAACAATAGGCTATCTTCCTCTGTAAAAAGTATAGTTCGGATTGTTGTTCGGCTGATGATCTGATGACGTCACAGACTAGGAGTAAGACGAAGCGATACATAGGAGCATTAGCCGAAGTTAAGAGGTTATTATGTACTTTTTCTGCAAACAGTTTAGGTATTTAGTGATAGAAAACGCAATTACAACTTTTAAGTAACAATAGAAAGCAACTTTGTGAACGGTGATAACTTGCGAAAGTTGATGCATTTAGAGTGGCGGTATGTGCAACGACGGACATTCTTTTCCCTGTTCCCTGCAACATCATTAAACTCGCCCAAAACTAAGGAATTGTAGAGCTCTTTGCAAATGGGTCCGTATATGATTACAACATTGTCGACTATCAGTCATGAGCTACGACCCAAAACACAAGAAAATTATTCTAGATAAACTTAGTGCTGATTTCCTTTCTAGAAAACACTCAGCTGAGACCCTTCATTCAGCAGGCATTCGGTGGCGCAACGGATAGCGCAACCGACAGTAAAGTAAGACGTCACATGTTTTTAAAAGTTTTGAACGAAATACGAACGTACTGTTAGCAAAAGAACCAATTGTAGCAGTTGATTCGATTGGGAGATGTATTATACAAGGGGTGGAACTTAAATAGTGGCAACTATTTATTCACAACCGATACAGAAGAGTTACATGTTTGCACCTGTTACTGTCCTTCAAAGTAGTCACCAGCGTTGTGCAGAACCCGTTGTCAGCGATGTGGAAGGCGTAGTATACCGTTAGCAGAGCCTCCTCTTTTGATGGTGCGAATGGAGCGGTCTACTGCCTGTCGAATCTCTGGAACAGTTTTGAAACGAATGCCACGAAATGGTTCCTTCATCTTCGGAATCAAATCAAAGTCACAAGGACAGCTGTGGCTGCTCTGTTCGGCCGATGGGACTGGGAAGTACTATACCATCCACCATACCTCCTGGACTTAAGTCCTGGTGACTATGATTTGATTCTGAAGATGAAGGATCCACTTCGTGGCATTCGCTTCAGAGCTGTTCCAGAGGTTCGACAGGCAGTAGGCAGCTACATTCGCACCACCAACAGAAGAGGCTCTGCTAACGGTATACTACGCCTTCCACATAGCTGACAACGGGTTCAACACAACGCTGGTGACTACTATGAAGGACAGTAACAGGTGCAAACATGTAACTCTTTTGTATCGGTTGTGGATAAATAGTTGCCACTGTTCCAATCACATTAGTCTTAGTCTGAGAAATGGACAACAGAGGATAAATACAATTACTTTGCGAACAAACAATTCACTTTTTTGGAAAGTATTGCTAGTAATGAAGATATCACGATATACCCACAGTACAACGAAGTGCAGGACGATGAGGTTATACGGAGAGGGATAAAACGTGTGCAACATGCAGGCGACACAAAGAAAAGTGGTGTGATGTTTATGAGTGTAAATTAACGATAGCGTCTGAAACAGACTTACTTCATCTTCACGTAAGATGAAACTGCAAAAGTTTAACCAATAAGGACTTTATTAGAAATACGAGGGCAGTTCAATAAGTAATGCAACACATTTTTTTTCTCGGCCAATTTTGGTTGAAAAAACCGGAAATTTCTTGTGGAATATTTTCAAACATTCCCGCTTCGTCTCGTATAGTTTCATTGACTTCCGACAGGTGGCAGCGCTGTACGTAGCTGTTAAAATGGCGTCTGTAACGGATGTGCGTTGCAAACAACGGGCAGTGATCGAGTTTCTTTTGGCGGAAAACCAGGGCATCTCAGATATTCATAGGCGCTTGCAGAATGTCTACGGTGATCTGGCAGTGGACAAAAGCACGGTGAGTCGTTGGGCAAAGCGTGTGTCATCATCGCCGCAAGGTCAAGCAAGATTGTCTGATCTCCCGCGTGCGGGCCGGCCGTGCACAGCTGTGACTCCTGCAATGGCGGAGCGTGCGAACACACTCGTTCGCGATGATCGACGGATCACCATCAAACAACTCAGTGCTCAACTTGACATCTATGTTGGTAGTGCTGTCACAATTGTTCACCAGTTGGGATATTCAAAGGTTTGTTCCCGCTGGGTCCCTCGTTGTCTAACCGAACACCATAAAGAGCAAAGGAGAACCATCTGTGCGGAACTGCTTGCTCGTCATGTGGCTGAGGGTGACAATTTCTTGTCAAAGATTGTTACAGGCGATGAAACATGGGTTCATCACTTCGAACCTGAAACAAAACGGCAATCAATGCAGTGGCGCCACACCCACTCCCTTACCAAGAAAAAGTTTAAAGCCATACCCTCAGCCGGTAAAGTCATGGTTACAGTCTTCTGGGACGCTGAAGGGGTTATTCTGTTCGATGTCCTTCCCCATGGTCAAACGATCAACTCTGAAGTGTATTGTGCTACTCTTCAGAAATTGAAGAAACGACTTCAGCGTGTTCGTAGGCACAAAAATCTGAACGAACTTCTCCTTCTTCATGACAACGCAAGACCTCACACAAGTCTTCGCACCCAAGAGGAGCTCACAAAACTTCAGTGGACTGTTCTTCCTCATGCACCCTACAGCCCCGATCTCGCACCGTCGGATTTCCATATGTTTGGCCCAATGAAGGACGCAATCCGTGGGAGGCACTACACGGATGATGAAGTTATTGATGCAGTACGACGTTGGCTCCGACATCGACCAGTGGAATGGTACCGTGCAGGCATACAGGCCCTCATTTCAAGGTGGCGTAAGGCCGTAGCATTGAATGGAGATTACGTTGAAAAATAGTGTTGTGTAACTAAAAGATTGGGGAATAACGTGGTGTATTTCAATGCTGAATAAAACAACACCTGTTTCAGAAAAAAAAATGTGTTGCATTACTTATTGAACTGCCCTCGTATATGCCTAGTAAGCAGGAGACCCGGGTTCGAATGCCAGTCCGGCACAAATTTTCAACTTTCTTCATTAATTTCGATCAACGCCCGCTTGTAGCCAATGTTGATATTCCTTTGCAATTTCATAATATAATAGGGAACAGTCATGGCGGAGGATCCGACTACACATAGCAAAACGCAGTGGCCAGCATACAGTGGGCTCTGTGTCAATACAAACCGAAACACTGAGCTCGGTTGGGACACAGAACGTGGAAACTTGTACATCTTCACCACACTAATGCGAGAATACTGTGTATTTTTAGAGGTTGACACGAATAGGAACGAGATTTAAAGGCTGCAGTAGCTCTCTAAGGGAGACCTGAACAAAGAATTTTGTGAAAATTGCTACGAAATGTGGTGAAATGGTGTGTATATCGTGCACTTATATCTTGATCTGCGCAGGAGGCAGCCCAATACAAAGTAATCTGACAAGCAGCATCAACCACCTTTCTGCATCGCGTGATAGAAAAGGAGGATAAACACGTAAGTACTCATGTCTGCACTCAGTTTCAGTGCTTTGTTCTCTAACAGATGGAACCTGTACCCCGTTGATTACGGTAATATGTATGCCAAAACAGTTCGCACTGAAGTACCTACACAATTGCTTTCACTTCTGTACGCTATCTAATTGGCAGGATGCATCCACTTTAACTTGGAGAGCAGTTAGGGAATGAATCTGGCGTGGAGCGGAGGTAATACCGGGTCTCACGTAAGCCCCCGTGCCGCGGCGTTTCACTGCCGCGGAGGTAACAGCGGCTACAAGCCCGTGAATACGACTCGGTCTTGTTTATTCTAGTTCAGACATAAACAGGCAAATGTTTGTTAGCAGAAGTTCTCCCTCCCATTGCTCCAGTAATTTTAATTAATGAAAAGCGGCTTTAGTCCCTCTTCCACAGCAACTCGGAAATTAAACAGTTTCTAGAACGTCAGAAAGATCAAAACACGAAATCCCATTACAGTTTCATTGGGCACTACTTCTGTTTCCAGTCAAACGACATAATGCTTACATCAAGAAGATAAATATGAACAAAGTTGTGCTATTACTTTAACTATTACATTAACATTGTTATTTAACTTCGGTTTCACATTGTGTTTACGATCTTCTTTAGCAATCACATATCGTAACAACAGAAGAACTACTACGCTACATGAATACATGTTACGCTGCCAGATGTAATCTCAGTGCCGACACTGCACTAACCCGTAAGTATACTAGAAATATTAAAAAGCTAAAGCTAAGTAGTAATAAAACACGCGAAAACGTGAAAAATAATAGGGATCAGTTTTAAAATCAAAGAAAACAAAGCTCTGATTCTAAAGGCAAGCAAAGAAAATTATGTTTTAATCACGCGTTAATATGAACGTGTCAGTAATTATTTAACCATGACAACGTTTTAGACGCTCGAAAAGATTCCAAACATAAGCTCCAGTTTAAAATTATGAAAATTCGCCATCAGTATACGTTTTTCATGACCTCCTACGAAATTATTGATTGTGTACTAACGAATATATCCCCACTAAAATTGCGCTCTTGGCCTAAGATTCACAGGCGAAATTCCCTCAGAATTCAGGAAGGATATAATAATTCCAATCCCAAAGAAAGCAGATGCTGACAGATGTGAAAATTACCGAACAATCAGTTTAATAGGTCACGGATGCGAAATACTAACGCGAATTCTTTACAGACGAATGGAAAAACTGGTAGAAGCCGACCTCGGGGAAGATCAGTTTGGATTCCGTAGAAATATCGGAACACGTGAGGCAATACTGACCCTACGACTTATGTTACAAGCTAGATTAAGGAAAGGCAAACCTACGTTTCTAGCATTTGTAGACTTAGAGAAAGATTTTGACAATGTTGACTGGAATATTTTCTTTCAAATTCTGAAGGTGGCAGGGGTAAAATACAGAGAGCGAAAGACTATTTACAATTTGTACAGAAACCAGATGGCAGTTATAAGAGTCGAGGGACATGAAAGGGAAGTAGTGGTTGGGAAGGGAGTGAGACAGGGTTTAGCCTCTCCCCGATGTCATTCAATCTGTATATTGAGCAAGCAGTGAAGGAAACAAAAGAAAAATTCGAAGTAGGTATTAAAATCCATGGAGAAGAAATAAAAACTTCGAGGTTCGCCTATGACATTGTAATTCTGTCAGAGACAACAAAGGACTTGGAAGAGCAGTTGAACGGAATGGATAGTGTCTTGAAAGGAGGATATAAGATGAACATCAACAAAAGTAAAACGAGGATAATGGAATGTAGTCGAATTAAGTCGGGTGTTGCTGAGGGAATTACATTAGGAAATGAGACGCTTAAAGTAGTAAAGGAGTTTTTCTATTTGGGGAGCAAAATAACTGATGATGGTCGAAGTAGGGAGGATGTAAAATGTAGTCTGGCAATGGCAAGGATAGCGTTTCTGAAGAAGAGAAATTTGTTAACATCGAGTATAGATTTAAGTGTCAGGAAGTCGTTTCTGAAAGTATTTGTGAGGAGTGTAGCCATGTATGGAAATGAAACATGGACGATAAATAGTTTAGACAGGAAGAGAATAGAAGCTTTCGAAATGTGTTGCTACAGAAGAATGCTGAAGATTAGTTGGGTAGTTCATATAACTAATGAGGAGGTATTGAATAGGATTGGGTAGAAGAGAAGTTTGTGGCACAACTTCACTTGAAGAAGGGATCGGTTGGTAGGACATGTTCTGAGGCATCAAGGGATCACCAATTTAGTACTGGAGGGAAGCGTAGAGGGTAAAAATCGTAGAGGGAGACCAAGAGATGAATACACTAAACAGAGTCAGAAGGATGTAGGTTGTAGTAGGTACTGGGAGATGAAGAATCTTGCACAGGATGGAGTAGCATGGAGAGCTGCATCAAACCAGTCTCAGGACTGAAGACCACAACAACAACAACTCCGTACATGATAATTATGAAACTGCACCAAGGAAATTTAGATGCCTGAATCTGCTAACTCATTCAACCCAGTTAATATCCACACAAGCGTACCTGTAGGAGATAATTTCACTAATCAACGACAGCTTCAGAATCGTTAAATAAAATGTACCATCAGATCAACTTCTCAGCAGGACACCAAAATAAGAATTCAATAAGATAGTGCAATTTCGAGATAAGTGAATGTAATAACAGTCATAAGTTTCGGATCTTTAGGAGTAATAAAAATGGTTCAAATGGCTCTGAGCACTATGGGACTTAACAGCTGTGGTCATCAGTCCCCCTAGAACTTAGAACTACTTAAACCTAACTAACCTAAGGACATCACACACATCCATGCCCGAGGCAGGATTCGAACCTGCGACCGTAGCAGTCACACGGTTCCGGACTGCGCGCCTAGAACCGCGAGACCACCGCGGCCGGCCTAGGAGTAATATTGCCATAGTTGTAACAGTCCTCGAGTCGGGTTATCCAAGGCTTCATAAAACGTCTTACTTCAGGGTAGAGCTTAACACAATGTATAGGATGCTATTAGATCATTAAAAAAAATCAGAGCTAAAAATAATAAATCTGCTACGAAAAATAACAGATATAGGCTGGCATTACCTGATAATCTCTACAGTAGCATTAATGAGAAAGCCTGAACATTAAAAATAACTTAATAGCCAATGTTGTCATCATTTTACCCAAGGAAGCCCCATAAAGTAAATACAGGAAAGTTCATATGGCTGTCATAGCAACTCTGTCAGATAAAGCTACAAACTTATTTCGTAAAACTAATGTAAAAGTAAGTTTAGCAACAAACAACAAAATGTGAAACAGATTTCATATTTTTTTAATGATTTCGTGATGCCTTCAGCTACTTTTCTCTGTAATTCATGTACGATTTTAAAATTTCGTCCTTACGCCATTTGCACGTATCTAAAACGGAAGGATTATACATTTGATACATTGGTGACACTTGCGATTTTGAAATAGGAACAAGTAATATCTGTACATACGCTAGGCGCATTATACACAGAAGAGACAAAGAAACTGGTACACCTGCCTAATATCGTGTAGAGCCCCCGCGGACACTCAGAAGTGCCGCAACACGACGTGGCATGGACTCGACTAAAGTCTGAAGTATTGCTTGATGGAATTGACACCATGAATATAGTAGGGCTGTCCATAAATCCGTAAGACTACGAGGAGGTTTAGATCTCTTCTGAACAGCACGTTGCAAGGCATCCCAGATATGCTCAATAAGGTTCATGTCCGGGGAGTCTCGTGACCAGCGGAAGTGTTTAGAAGTGTGTTCCTGGAGCCACTCTGTAGCAATTCTGGACGTGCGGGGTGTGGCATTGTCCTGCTGGAATTGCCCAAGTCTGTCGGAATGCACAATTGACATGAATGGCTGCAGGTGATCAGGCAGGATGCTTACGTACGTGTCATCCGTCAGAGTCGTATCTAGACGTATCAGGGGTCCCAATCACTCCAACTGCACACACTCTACACCATTACAAAGCCTCCATCAGCTTGTACGGTCCCCTGCTGTATGCAGGGTCCATGGATTCATTGGATTGTCTCTATACCTGGAGACGTCCATCTGCTCGACACAATCTGAAACGAGACTCGTCCGAACAGGCAACATGTTTCCAGTCAGTAACAGTCCAATGTAGGTGTTGACGGGCACAGGCGAGGCATAAAGCTTTGTGCCGTGCAGTCATCAAGGGTACACGAGTGGGCCTTCGACTCCGATAGCCTGTATCTACACTCCTGGAAATGGAAAAAAGAACACATTGACACCGGTGTGTCAGACCCACCATACTTGCTCCGGACACTGCGAGAGGGCTGTACAAGCAATGATCACACGCACGGCACAGCGGACACACCAGGACACGCGGTGTTGGCCGTCGAATGGCGCTAGCTGCGCAGCATTTGTGCACCGCCGCCGTCAGTGTCAGCCAGTTTGCCGTGGCATACGGAGCTCCATCGCAGTCTTTAACACTGGTAGCATGCCGCGACAGCGTGGACGTGAACCGTATGTGCAGTTGACGGACTTTGAGCGAGGGCGTATAGTGGGCATGCGGGAGGCCGGGTGGACGTACCGCCGAATTGCTCGACACGTGGGGCGTGAGGTCTCCACAGTACATCGATGTTGTCGCCAGTGGTCGGCGGAAGGTGCACGTGCCCGTCGACCTGGGACCGGACCGCAGCGACGCACGGATGCACGCCAAGACCGTAGGATCCTACGCAGTGCCGTAGGGGACCGCACCGCCACTTCCCAGCAAATTAGGGACACTGTTGCTCCTGGGGTATCGGCGAGGACCATTCGCAACCGTCTCCATGAAGCTGGGCTACGGTCCCGCACACCGTTAGGCCGTCTTCCGCTCACGCCCCAACATCGTGCAGCCCGCCTCCAGTGGTGTCGCGACAGGCGTGAATGGAGGGACGAATGGAGACGTGTCGTCTTCAGCGATGAGAGTCGCTTCTGCCTTGGTGCCAATGATGGTCGTATGCGTGTTTGGCGCCGTGCAGGTGAGCGCCACAATCAGGACTGCGTACGACCGAGGCACACAGGGCCAACACCCGGCATCATGGTGATCATGGTGTGGGGAGCGATCTCCTACACTGGCCGTACACCACTGGTGATCGTCGAGGGGACACTGAATAGTGCACGGTACATCCAAACCGTCATCGAACCCATCGTTCTACCATTCCTAGACCGGCAAGGGAACTTGCTGTTCCAACAGGACAATGCACGTCCGCATGTATCCCATGCCACCCAACGTGCTCTAGAAGGTGTAAGTCAACTACCCTGGCCAGCAAGATCTCCGGATCTGTCCCCTATTGAGCATGTTTGGGACTGGATGAAGCGTCGTCTCACGCGGTCTGCACGTCCAGCACGAACGCTGGTCCAACTGAGGCGCCAGGTGGAAATGGCATGGCAAGCCGTTCCACAGTACAACATCCAGCATCTCTACGATCGTCTCCATGGGAGAATAGCAGCCTGCATTGCTGCGAAAGGTGGATATACACTGTACTAGTGCCGACATTGTGCATGCTCTGTTGCCTGTGTCTATGTGCCTGTGGTTCTGTCAGTGTGATCATGTGATGTATCTGACCCCAGGAATGTGTCAAAAAAGTTTCCCCTTCCTGGGACAATGAATTCACGGTGTTCTTATTTCAATTTCCAGGAGTGTATGATGTTCCGTTGAATGGTTCGCACGCTGACACTTGTTGATGGCCCAGCATTGAAATCTACAGCAATTTGCGGAAGGGTTGTACTTCTGTCACGTTGAACGATTCTCTTCACTTGTCGTCGGCCCCGTTATTGCAGCATCTTTTTCCGGCTGCAGCCGTGTCTGCGATTTGATATTTTACCGGATTCCTGATATTCTCGGTACACTCTTGAAATGGTCGTACCGGAAAATCGCCATTTCATCGCTACCTTGGACATGTTGTGTCCCATCGCTCGCGCGCCGACTATAACACCATGTTCAAACTCACCTAAACTCGATAAACTGCCATTGTGACAGCAGTAATCGATCTAATAACTGCGCCAGACACTTGTCTTGTAGAGGCGCTCCCGACCGCAGTGCCATATTCTGCCTGTTTACATATCTCTGTATCTGGGCCGCGCGGAGTGACCGCGCGGTTTGAGGCACCATGATGTCCCGCCGGAGGTTTGAGTACCTCCTCGAGTGTGTGTGTGTGTGTGTGTGTGTGTGTGTGTGTGTGTGTGTGTGTGTGTGTGTGTGTGTGTGTGTGTTATTAGCATAAATTAGTTTAAGGTAGTTTAAGTAGTGTGTAAGTCTAGGGACCGATGACCTCAGCAGTTTGGTCCCTTACAAATTCACACAAATTTGAACATCTCTGTATTTCAATACACACTCCTGTACCAGTTTACTTGCCGCATCAGAGTAATTTACTTTATGACAAGAAGCAAAGACGTACATGGCATAACGTACTACTAAATAATCATCCATAACTTACTTTATTGATGACACTTTAGTAGTATATTATCCCATCTACGTCTTTGCTCCTATGACTGCATGTAATGTTGATAAAATAAATTAGAGAGGTTTTTCGCTATTTTAGGAGCACATTACTTTCGAGCAGTTGTTGCGAAGATTTTATATGTAGGGTCCATGTTCCAACGTACTTAACACTAGGAAGATTATAATTATTTTACAGAAATTTGTTAATTATCTTACATATGCCTAAGTTCTCATTTATATTTAATTATCGTCCATCATTGGTGTAAATATGACTGTATGTAATTTCTTTAAAGTTGTTTTGTTACCTTATTGTCCGATCGCGTCATTTTTGACTAGGTCTTATACACTGAAGCGCCAAAGAAACTGATATACGCATGCGTATTCAAATACAGAGATATGCAAACAGGCAGTATATGGCGCTGCGGTCGGCAACGCCTATAAAAGACAAGTTCAAAATGATTCAAATGGCTCTGAGCACTATGGGACTTAATGTCTGTAGTCATCAGTCCCCTATAACTTAGAACTACTTAAACCTAACTAACCTAAGGACATCACACACATCCATGCCCGAGGCAGGATTCGAACCTGCGACCGTAGCGGTCACGCGGTTCCAGACTGAAGCGCCTAAACCGCAAGGCCACACCGGGCGGCAAAAGACAAGTGTTTGGCGCAGTTGCTCCAACGTCAGAAATACAACTGAAAAGATCGCTGGCCGTCTCGCCACAGTTATATACATGCGGCGTCTTTCAGACATGATCTTTTTTGTGAGGATGAAAAAAAAAAGCCCAAACTCCTTGGGGAATTAAAGAGCGCTGTGCGTAGCTAGGATATTGCCTAGGAGCACTATGTCAGTAGCGCGTGGATAAGATGTAAATCTGTGTCGGTCAGGGACCGTGCTCGGATAGCCGACGCGGTCAAGGTCACCATTCTTGAGGAGTGGTAAAATCCGTGTTCAAGTCCCTATCTGGCACAAATTTTCAACTTTCCAGATCGATTTTTTTCATTGTCGTTATTTGCAACCTCAGTACAGGTATCTGATTTATTGCGGCGCATAAGCCATAGCGCTTCGGTAAGTTCCGTGATACACAGGAGAGATCTTGACACTATCCTGGAGTATTCATTACACATCAGCTTCAGTCTACACTAAGCCAGTTGCCAGTTCTGGTCAAGTTATATAAAATGAAAGTCTCGTGATAACTGTCACAAATAAGGTACTCATTAGTCCACAGTTACCTCAGTGACAACCCATATCACTGCCACCTTAAGACAGACAGTTGATTCCATTATCTCGACCAAGACTTTACAGTTTTTTCGTAGCTACTGCAGGGCTCCTCCTGATAAGAAAAGGACACCTCGGCTGCATTATTCTGTGCCCCACCAGTGGCCCCTGTCACATACGCATCACGTGAGAAAAACCTAAGCAGTTACCGCTCGGTCTTCGGACTTAAATCGCGCGAGATGTGCAGAGGTAAGACGCTGGATTCCCATTCGGGAAGATGGCGGTTCAAATCTTCATCGGGTCATCATACTTTAAATTTCTGTGACTTCCCTAAATCATTCCTATGAATGTGTATTGATTATGTCGTCAGACATCTTCCTCTGATCTCAGTCTGCGCTCCAACTATAATAACCTCGCTTCTATTGGAAGTTCAACCCCACCGTTCCTTTCTTGCTTCAACTCTGCTACCGACGCTCTCTCTGGACCACTTCACAATCGCAGCTCACAGAATGCTCTTACCTCTTCTCCACATCTCTTAGTAGCCAGATATTATGCAAGAAATACATTCGCAATTGCGAGTGTGGACAACCGTCAGCTGTATAATGGAATGACGACAGCGAAAATTTGTGCCGGACCGGAGCTCGAAACTGGATTTCCCGCTTATCGCGAGCGGTCGCCGTACCATTAGGCTGAACGAACACGTGTCAACCACGTGTGTACAACCTGTACTCGTACAACCAGTATCTACCGGGTGATCAAAAAAGTATAAATTTGAGAACTGAATAAATCACGGAATAATGTAGATAGAGAGGTACAAATTGACACACATGCTTGGAATGAGACGGGGTTTTATTAGAACCAAAAAAATACAAAAGTTTAAAAAATGTCCGACAGATGGCGCTTCATCTGATCAGAATAGCAATAATTAGCGTAACAAAGTAAGACAAAGCAAAGGCGATGTTCTTTCCAGGAAATCTTCAATATGTCCACCATCATTCCTCAACAATAGCTGTAGTCGAGGAATAATGTTGTGAACAGCACTGTAAAGCATGTCCGGAGTTATGGTGAGGCATTGGCGTCGGATGTTGTCTTTCAGCATCCCTAGAGATGTCGGTCGATCGCGATACACTTGCGACTTCAGGTAACCCCAAAGCCAATAATCGCACGGAATGAGAGGTCTGGGGACCTGAGAGGCCAAGCATGACGAAAGTGGCGGCTGAGCACACGATCATCACCAAACGACGCGCGCAAAAGATCTTTCACGCGTCTAGCAGTATGGGGTTGGGCGCCATCCTTCATAAACATCGTACGTTCCAGGAGGTGTTTATCAGCTAGGCTGGGGATGATGCGATTCTGTAACATGTCGTCGGCGTACCTCTCACCCGTCACAGTAGCAGTTTTGCTGACCAGCGCCATCTGCCGGACATTTTGTGAACTTTTTTTTTTTTGTTCTAATTAAACCAAGCATGTGTGTCAACTTTTACCTCTCTATCTACATTATTCCGTGGTTTATTAAGTTTTCAAATTCATACTGACTTTTTGATCACCCGGTACATACTGGTTGTACGAGTACAGGTTGTACACACGTGGTTGACGACATATGTAAATTTGGGCCTGGCCATGGATCGTGTTCGTTCAGCCTAATGGTACGCCGATCACCCGGTATATTCCCGTACAGGGGAGACATTAAACACGCATGCCTGTGGCCGGCGGATAAATACAATATTGCAGTGCCTCAGTTATTAGAATTATATTGCTCCGGACACGCATGCTTGTCGGAGGAAACATTGCATCGTAATTCGGAATAACACAGGCACTGCAAAGACGTAGATACTATGCAGTTCTCTCCAGAAAGCTCCAGCACCGCATTCCACGTTTTCTCGATTCTCAGACAATCGGTACTGGCATTGAGAGCTAGTTGGCGGTTCCTCACAAATGTAAGTTTTCCTTGTTTGACCTTCTCTTCTAATAACCACATTTCTTATTTCCCTGGCGCGTCCTTTTTGTGTCATCTTTTACATCCTAACATCCTCAGAAAGATTTCATGTTACAGAAAATCCTCCGATGCTATATACAGACAACAAATTCCAGCAAGCACACAGTTCGAGCTGTCATCCCCGTTCCCCTGCTGTCAAATGCGCGTAACTACCTTCAGGTTCAGAACACGAGTGCGTGAAAACTATGAGTGGTGCAGAAAATAGACACGTATCGGTAGATAGAGGATCTCTCCAAGTTTTGAACTCATATTACATGTGTTCAATACGGACACCGTTCGTGATACGCCAAACGCCAATACGGATGGAAGAGCACATCCGTGCGGTTCATTGCAACCCGAGAAGGCACCACAACAGCAGTCTGTTTGTAAATTTATTCATCAGATTGCCCATCTACGGGTGAATTAATTTGCTGTGTCAATAAACGGTGAATGATTTGTTTGCATATCCTGACACGTCTCCCCTAGTGATACGTTCTGCAGCTGTGCCACAGTGTGTATTAGGAACCGAAACTTGGGGAGATGCGATATCTACTGATATGTGTTCTATTTTCTGTACGTCTTGTAGTTTTCGCACAGTCGTCTTCTGAGAACCTGTACGTACTTACGAGTGACCATGACTAATCCAGTAATAAGGAAGGCACACTTTCTGACACTAGGAAACGGTCTGTGTACTACAGGATGTTTATAAATGAAGGGTGCACTTTTAAAAATTAACAATAAATGGATTTATTATTTTGTATGGGCAAACCTTAGAGCATACGCAGTGTAAACTGTCCAACTTTCTGACGCATTAATCATAATCCTTCAATATGTCCAGCCTTGACCACACGACACACATTTACACGGTAATCAAATTCTTCCCATGCTTGGTGTAGCATTTCCCTGTTGACGGTCTGCAGTGTATGCTTCATCCGACCAGACGCTTCCTCAAGGGACGCAGGCATTGGCGGACAAACCTTGACAGAAAGAAACCTCGGTGTGTTGCATCAGGCGAACAGGATGGCCAGCTGTTGCGACACGTTCAGTCCAGTGCTGGTGAAGGCGCGATTAAGAAGGTCTGCCATATTCCTCTGAAAATGAATTTGCTGTTCGAAGAAAAATGTGCCAAGCACTTTCTCGCGCAACACCACACAGGAAGCGTTCACTTTAGGAGAGCCACGCTGATGCTTTATCAGCATATGTGGTATCTCGCTTCGCCAGGTATGGACATTCTGAGTGTTCACCTTGCCACTTACACTGAAAGTGGTTTCATCGCAGAAGGTCAGTCTTTGTACAAAAGTAGAGGCCTCCAATGTTACCTGGAGCTCTTCACAAAAGTCATGCACTTTCCCTCTGTCTACCGGTGTAAGAGCCTGCGCTAATCCAACTTCGTACATTTTAAAACGTAGCTCCTGAAGCACAACCTTCCACACCGTAGTCTTTGGCGAGAACAATTCCCCGCTTGTTTTACTAAGTGACTTGCTAGGATTTAGGTGAAACGCCTCGCGCAACCTTTTGACGTTTGCATCAGACCCATGACGTCGACTAAGAGTCTTCCTCTTACAAAGCCATATGGTTTCCACGAACTACTGGTACCACCTATCTATGGTATCATCCAAAGGCCGCGATGGCACACCGCAGTCGCCAACATGCATCGATACGATAGACAGAAGGGATGTCTCGCTGCAGTTCGCAATGAGGGGTGGGAGATGCTAAAGAAGACAAACAATCTCATTCAGCACAGCAGCGCCCTCGCACGGAGGCCAATATAGAGGCGAGTACGGAGTGTTCTGCCCCACTTCGTGACCTCCGATGAAGCAGTCAACACCATCTAGTTAGGGCGCCAGTGCTACTCGAGTCTCAGATGGACATTTACTTTTGTAAATGTTGAATATTATAGTCCGCAGCTCGTGGTCTCGCGGTAGCGTTCTCGCTTCCCGAGCACGGGGTCCCGGGTTCGATTCCCGGCGGGGTCAGGGATTTTCTCTGCCTCGTGATGACTGGGTGTTGTGTGATGTCCTTAGGTTAGTTAGGTTTAAGTAGTCTAAGTTCTAGGGGACTGATGACCATAGCTGTTAAGTCCCATAGTGCTCAGAGCCATTTGAACCATTCGAATATTATACATCGAGAGAAGAAGTGTAATCGTATGCATCAAATGGTGCTAATAATCACTGACAGTTGTAAATTACCGAACAGTCTTGAGGCGAAGGACAGTGAACTGGTACGGCTCGCTATTTAAATGTTTTTTGTTTTTGAAATCACCCGCCTTCTTAGTATTCGCTGCTATGTCAAGATCTAGATCGGTTCGAATGGCCCTTAGCACTATTGGACTTAACATCTGAGGTCATCAGTCCCCTAGACTTAGAACTACTTAAACCTAACTAACCTAAGGACATCACACACATATATGCCCGACGCAGGATTCGAACCTGCGACCGTTGCTGCAGCGCGGTTCCGGACTGAGCGGCCACAGCGGCCAGCGATAGAGATCGGATTGGAGTCTCTGGTCGCCGCATATCTTTGGCGAGTTGGCTTCCCGGGCGCCGCGAGGCGAGAGAACGAGGGAGAAGGGGGTTGATGGTATTTAGCTCTGGACTGTGCGCGAGCAACGACGTCGGTGTCGGAGGGAAAGCCCGCTTGGTCGGTGGGCCCCTCGGAAGCAGTCGGTTGGAGATGGAAAGCCGTGGACTCGGAGATCCCAGTGTGGAGGGCCGGTTTTGTCCCAATGGCGATCATCATGTGGTCATTCAAGGGCTGAGCAGTGATTTCTTGGTTCCGTCCTTGGATTCCGACGGAGAATTACGGCAAGTTTGGTGTACGAGATGAACATAAGAATTCTAAAATGGTGTACGTTGGTGGCGCATATATCATACTCGAGTGGTGCAAGCTTTGCTTCGGTACTGCAGTCTCCAGTTAGAGCGTTGCTTGGGAGGAGAGCGTTGATATCGGCTTGTCATCTGTTTAGCTGCCGTAAAGTAAATGTTTCGAATCGAAGGAGGGGTCCAAGTGAGGGACCGAATCATTGCTTGTCTTATTAAGAAACCGAAGTCGGCCATCAGCCTGTTAAACTATGTTATCTAAAGTTATAACGAGTAATTGACAGTCAGGTAGTGTCCACGCGTGAACTTTGGAGGTACTGTTAAGTGTCTGTAGTAAGGGAAAGATTGACTGTACAGCTTTTCAGTCGGACGGTTATGAATCGTGTTAATTCCAGTTCACTTCCTGTGATATTTTACGGTTCTACTTGTCGTGGGGAAATCGCCGATAGTATTTTCATAATTTAGCTTGGGCTTCATTCTGTGGTTTGATGTGGCCCTCCCATGAGTTTAGAGCCCCAAATATTTTCTTACTGCCTTGCCGAGGTTGCCTTGCAACAGTTTTTGGTTCAAATGGCTCTAAGCACTAAGGGACTTAACATCTGAGGTCATCAGTTCCCTAGACTTGGAACTACCTAAACCTAACTAACCTAAGGATATCACACACATCCATGCCCGAAGCAGGATTCGAACCTGCAACCGTAGCAGCAGCGCAGTTCCGGACTGAAGCGCCTAGAGCCACTCGGCCACAGTGGCCGTCTAGCAGCTGTTGATTAGTCTCTTGACCACCCCACCGTACTGCTGTTTGGTGGGCCCGGTTTAAGATTTGCGAGCCCATCCATATCGACGTATAATCTGAGTATGCAATTTGTGTAAGGTGGGTGCGCCCTGTTAACGTTTCGTACATCGTGGAAGATCTTTCCAGTGCCGCATGTGATCCTGAATTGAGAGCTCGGTGCACAACAGCGCATGACCACGACGAAATCAAAAGATATGTATTTTATATTCTTTAACCACTGAGCTTGAGAGTTGATTTGTGTGTTTTTTTTTTAATTATTTTGAAAGGAAAAGATTTACATATCTGGTTAATTATAACGTAAATGCTTAACTATTTGTCATAATTCGTTGGGTGTAGTATGCACCACATGTAGGGAGGTTCATGATGTAAAGTGTTTAAAAGGAAGGAAAATATTTTGCGATACGGTGCGCATTGTAGAGGCTACGGAATTTGAGTGTACGTCGATAGTAATGAGATTTTATTACATTTAAGTTCCTGTAATTAAAATTTTGTGATCAATATTTTATTGATTGGCGACTCCATAGAGTGCTGTGTGCAAAGCAACGACCATATACGTGAAATTAGAGAGAAGGTCAGCGTTGGCCGTAATATTGATGGTTTATTGACAGCAAAATCGATTTTCAATCACATAGTGATCATCTTTAGTGCTGTGGTGGCCGTTTCATAAACTTTGGTTACAATAGTAATAACTTGACACCAGTGCCTATGAGTTTAATTTGTACACCACAGCACTAAAGATGGTCACCATGTGATTGAAAATCGATTTTGCTGTCAATAAACCATCAATATTACGGCCAACGCTGATCTTCTCTCTAATTTGAATATTTTATTGTCTTAGAGATCACAGGTGATATCGAGAAAAATTTTGGTATTGCCATGTGACGTTAGGATCATTTATTTAACCTTGCATTGTGCATTTTTTTCCTTTGCTTAAAAAGCTGTTCTTTGATAAGTTAAAATAATACTTCAGGACCATTCATTAAGGATGTATTAAGAAACTTTATTGAGGATATTGCTGTTCATGATAACGAACGTTCGCTTACTATTTTAAAATCAAGTTAATGAAGTTGTAAAATTTTAAAGGTAAAAAAAAACTTTTATTAGAAACACGGTGCCTGCCCGTACTCCCCACAACTTCCACGAACTCAAGGTATTGCCTTTCGGGCGTTGTCTGTTTTGCCCGGTATCTATCCCAGCTAACGCCTGCGGGTCCATGTCAGACTGTACCAAGTTCAGTAAATAATTTTATCATTCATTTTATATGTTGTCCAGATGAGCCATCTCCCGGGGCAATCAAAAAACCCATAGTTATGGCCATATGACATATGAGTGTAGTCTCGTTTGATCGTAACACTACCTACGTTATTCTTGTGCGGTGGGTCTATCATGAACCGTGTACGGAACTCACACTACAGTGTCACCACAGATCTGGACACCCTAAAGCGGAGCGCACAGAAAGCCATCTTCGAAACATAGGTTACAATAAGTATGACAAGTAAACAACGGGTAGCGCGTGAAAATTTAGACAGTTCCCAGTGCTTATCGTGTAACGTTTGCCCGTATAAAGTAATCAGTCGATTTGTTATTAATTTTTAAAAACGGCGCCATTCGTTTGTAAAGCACGCGGCACAGCGGACAGGCAGATGGCCAGAGCTGAGGTAAGTTGCGCAGCCGGCGAGCAGCCACCGCCGCGGCCAGCACTTGCGCTGCCGCTAATGACGCCTGCGGAGCAATTATCGCGGCGGCAGAAACACGCCGCCAGCCCGGGCCGGCCAGCGGTCCAGTCGCGGCGCACCGTCCGCAGAGGTCGGAGCTGCGGGCACAGCCACGACCGCCGCCGCGACCGCGGGCACGACCACAGCCACGGCCACGGCCACGCGCAGCAGCCGCCTCACCTGCCACCGACACGGCGCGGTGGTGCCCGACCGCAACACGTTGTGCTAAGCACAGAGCACCGCTACCCGTTACCGACTCAGGTACTCTTCTTCGAGTTGGGAAAAATAAACAGGCCCGGAAAATATGTCATCCGGCTTAAGATAGCCAACCAGCGTACACCAACCGCCTCAGATAAGGAAGATGTTAGTTTCATCGCCTACCTTAAGATGCACAATACAGGGTGGTCCATTCATCGTAACCGGGCCAAATATCTCACGAAATAAGCTTCAAACGAAAAACATGGGTTGACTATGAACGTCATCCCGTGTGAGCAGCATTACTCCCCTATGAGATGGAATGCCGACCTCTGAGGGGGAGAGGGGGGGAGGTCAAAATGGACCCAGGAGAAACGCGAAAGATCAAAGCGATCGTGTGGGCGCAATTTTGTTTCTTGAAAGCAGAAAACAAGTGGACGCTGCGATTCCAAAAGCAGCCATAAATCCTCTTTGTGGGATCGGAGGCCGCGAACGTTCCGTTGGAGGAGAGTCATGATAAGGAAACAACGAAGAGGTGTCACCTCGGCAGGTGCCGAGTGCAACCCTGCGAAGACTCGCTGCTACAGGGCACAGAGGCAGGAGAATCCTGCTCCACGAGGTCCACAGAAGCGCCTGCTTTCTTCTGATGTCGGCCTGTGGAGTCCAGCGCAGAAAAACGGTTGGTGTTGTGCATAGGCGACACGGAGGCTGGCCAGGCGAGGGTATCATGTGGCGACACCATTGCAAAGGATCTAGAAGACCGTTTGCCTCTGACTTCTTCGAACCTTTCCGCGGAGCAGAGGGAGACTCAGGTGTTGGTTGGCTGGAGGGATGTAGAAAGTCCTCACAGGACTATTCCTTCTGTCCTTTCCGGGCTGCCAATTGTGCAGCTGGTGGCCTCGCCCCGTGAGGCGACAGTTTGATTGCTTGTTGTAGAGCTAGACGAGGAGACAGCGATGCTACTATGACACTGGGCGATTTCACAACCTCAGAACTGAATTTAAGGTCGCATGTCTGTGTGGCCGTGTCCTTCATGGAGCGATATATAGCAAGAACAATACTGTAAGTGGCAGATGGCAGAACGCAGGTTTTGCGACCAACCAGTAACTTGCGAGCGACCAGGTAAGGTACTTTTCCCTTTACCCGGATCTTCTGGACAGCCCACCCATCGAAATAAATGGGACAATCTCGAGAGAAGGCGGTATGGTCACCATTGCAGTTGATGCAATGGGGAGGAGCAGACAGACAATAGCCCTTGTGCGCGTCCCTACCAGAGGTTACAAATTTGGCTGGGTGTCGGCAAGACACTGGTAGCAGGGCATCACGTTCGGAATGTATGGGCCAACTGTAGTAAATTCATAGCCTGCTTTGGTCTTGGACAGAAGCAGCCCTCTATCTAAGATGAGAAAAAGAGTGCGTATGGGCACTACGGAGGCATCTACCGTTTTCACCACCCGGTGGACGCCAATGACACTCAGAGAAGTACGTTTGAACTTCAGCCTCAGACAGACTGTTGTGCAGCCAAGTGTAAATAAAACCACAGAAGGAATTCAGAGTTCTATGACATCTACATCTACATCTACATCTACATCTACATCTACATCTACATCTACATCTACATCTACATCTACATCTACATCTACATCTACATCTACATCTACATCTACATCTACATCTACATCTACATCTACATCTACATCTACATCTACATACATACTCCGCAATCCACCATACGGTGTGTGGCGGAGGGTACCTCGTACCACAACTAGCATCTTCTCTCCCTGTTCCGCACCTAAACAGAACGAGGGAAAATGACTGCCTATATGCCTCTGTACGAGCCCTAATCTCTCTTATCTTATCTTTGTGGTCTTTCCGCGAAATATAAGTTGGCGGCAGTAAAACTGTACTGCAGTCAGCCTCAAATGCTGACTCTCTAAATTTCCTCAGTAGCGATTCACGAAAAGAACGCCTCCTTTCCTCTAGAGACTCCCACCCGAGTTCCTGAAGCATTTCCGTAACACTCGCGTGATGATCAAACCTACCAGTAACAAATCTAGCAGCCCGCCTCTGAATTGCTTCTATGTCCTCCCTCAATCCGACCTGATAGGGATCCCAAACGCTCGAGCAGTTCTCAAGAATAGGTCGCACCAGCATTCTATAAGCGGTCTCGTTTACAGATGAACCACATCTTCCCAAAATTCTACCAATGAACCGAAGACGAACATCCGCCTTCGTCACAACTGCCATCACATGCTTGTCCCACTTCATATCGCTCTGCAATGTTACGCCCAAATATTTAATCGACGTGACTGTGACAAGCGCTACACTACTAATGGAGTATTCAAGCATTACGGGATTCTTTTTCCTATTCATCTGCATTAATATACATTTATATGTATTTAGAGTTAGCTGCCATTCTTTACACCAATCACAAATCCTCTCCAAGTCATCTTGTATCCTCCTACAGTCACTCAACGACGACACCTTCCCGTACACCACAGCATCATCAGCAAACAGCCGCACATTGCTATCCACCCTATCCAAAAGATCATTTATGTAGATAGAAAACAACAGAGGACCTACCACACTTCCCTGGGGCACTCCAGATGCTACCGTCACCTCCGATGAACACTCACCATCGAGGACAACGTACTGGGTTCTATTACTTAAAAAGTCTTCGAGCCACTCACATATTTGGGAACCAGTCCCATATGCTCGTACCTTTTTTAGGTGTCTGCAGTGGGGCACCGATTCAAACGCTTTCCGGAAGTCAAGGAATATGGCATCCGTCTGATACCCTTCATCCATGGTTCGCAAGATAGCATGTGAAAAAAGGCGAATTGCGTTTCGCAGGAGCAACGCTTTCTAAAGCTGTGCTGATGCATGGACAGCAACTTCTATGTCTCAAGGAAATTCATTATATTCGAACTGAGAATATGTTCGAGAATCCTGCAAGAAACCGATGTTAAGGATATTGGTCTGTAATTTTGAGGATCCGTCCTTCTACCCTTCTTATATACAGGCGTCACCTGCGCTTTTTTCCAGTCGCTCGGGACTTTACGTTGGGCAAGAGATTCACGATAAATGCAAGCTAAGTAAGGAGCCAATGCAGTAGAGTACTCTCTGTAAAACCGAATTGGAATCCCATCAGGACCAGGCGATTTATTTACACTCCTGGAAATTGAAATAAGAACACCGTGAATTCATTGTCCCAGGAAGGGGAAACTTTATTGACACATTCCTGGGGTCAGATACATCTCATGATCACACTGACAGAACCACAGGCACATAGACACAGGCAACAGAGCATGCTCAATGTCGGCACTAGTACAGTGTATATCCACCTTTCGCAGCAATGCAGGCTGCTGTTCTCCCATGGAGACGATCGTAGAGATGCTGGATGTAGTCCTGTGGAACGGCTTGCCATGCCATTTCCACCTGGCGCCTCAGTTGGACCAGCGTTCGTGCTGGACGTGCAGACCGCGTGAGACGACGCTTCATCCAGTGCCAAACATGCTCAATGGGGGACAGATCCGGAGATCTTGCTGGCCAGGGTAGTTGACTTACACCTTCTAGAGCACGTTGGGTGGCACGGGATACATGCGGACGTGCATTGTCCTGTTGGAACAGCAAGTTCCCTTGCCGGTCTAGGAATGGTAGAACGATGGGTTCGATGACGGTTTGGATGTACCGTGCACTATTCAGTGTCCCCTCGACGATCACCAGTGGTGTACGGCCAGTGTAGGAGATCGCTCCCCACACCATGATGCCGGGTGTTGGCCCTGTGTGCCTCGGTCGTATGCAGTCCTGATTGTGGCGCTCACCTGCACAGCGCCAAACACGCATACGACCATCATTGGCACCAAGGCAGAAGCGACTCTCATCGCTGAAGACGACACGTCTCCATTCGTCCCTCCATTCACGCCTGTCGCGACACCACTGGAGGCGGGCTGCACGATGTTGGGGCGTGAGCGGAAGACGGCCTAACGGTGTGCGGGACCGTAGCCCAGCTTCATGGAGACGGTTGCGAATGGTCCTCGCCGATACCCCAGGAGCAACAGTGTCCCTAATTTGCTGGGAAGTGGCGGTGCGGTCTCCTACGGCACTGCGTAGGATCCTACGGTCATGGCGTGCATCCGTGCGTCCCTGCGGTCCGGTCCCAGGTCGACGGGCACGTGCACCTTCCGCCGACCACTGGCGACAACATCGATGTACTGTGGAGACCTCACGCCCCACGTGTTGACCAATTCGGCGGTACGTCCACCCGGCCTCCCGCATGCCCACTATACGCCCTCGCTCAAAGTCCGTCAACTGCACATACGGTTCACGTCCACGCTGTCGCGGCATGCTACCAGTGTTAAAGACTGCGATGGAGCTCCGTATGCCACGGCAAACTGGCTGACACTGACGGCGGCGGTGCACAAATGCTGCGCAGCTAGCGCCATTCGACGGCCAACACCGCGGTTCCTGGTGTGTCCGCTGTGCCGTGCGTGTGATCATTGCTTGTACAGCCCTCTCGCAGTGTCCGGAGCAAGTATGGTGGGTCTGACACACCGGTGTCAATGTGTTCTTTTTTCCATTTCCAGGAGTGTATTTTCAAGCCATTCGGCTGCTTCACAACCCCAGGGATGTCTATGGCTATGTCCTCCATACGGGAATATGTACGAGACTCAAACGGCGGTATGTTTGTACGATCCCCCTGCGTGAAAGATTTATCAAATGCTAAATTTAAAATTTCAGCTTTCGTTTTGCTGTCTTCCGTTGTCAGGCCAGACTGATCAGTGAGTGACTGGATGGAAGCCTTCGACCCGCTTACCGATTTTACGTAAGACCAGAAATTCCTTGGGTTTTCAGCAAGATCTTTTGCTAAGGTATGACGGTGGTAGTGGTTGAATGCCTCGCGCATCGCTCTTTTTACAGCAACACGAATCTCCACTAACTTTTACCTGTCCTCATTCTCCCGATCTTTCTTGTACCGCGAGTGCAACTGCCTTTGCTTCCTGAGCATTCTCCGAATTGCGCTGTTAAACCACGGTGGGTCTTTTCTGTCCGTAACCCACTTTTTCGGCACATACTTGTCCAATGCGTGATTTACAATGTGTTTAAAATTTGCCCATAATTCTTCCACGTCGACCGTACCGGAAGTAAATGAAGTCGATTCATTTACTAAGTGGGATGCTAACAACTGCTTATCTGCTCTTTCTAGTAAGAATACTCTCCTAGCCTTCTTGACCGACTTTTTAACTTTCTTAACCATAGTCGTAATGACAACATCATGATCACTAATCCCTGTCTCAACACTGTCACCGTCGATGAGGTCTGGTCTGTCCGTGGCTACCAGATCTAAAATATTTCCGCCCGCATCTCGTGGTCGTGCGGTAGCGTTCTCGCTTCCCACGCCCGGGTTCCCGGGTTCGATTCCCGGCGGGGTCAGGGATTTTCTCTGCCTCGTGATGGCTGGGTGTTTGTGTGCTGTCCTTAGGTTACTTCGGATTAAGTAGTTCTAAGTTCTAGGGGACTGATGACCATAGATGTTAAGTCACATAGTGCTCAGAGCCATTTGAACCTTTTTTTTTTTTTTAATATTTCCATTACGCGTTGGCTGTCGATTTAGCTGTGCTCAAAAGTAATTCACACGACGGCTTGTCCGTACCAACTGTAATGAATCCATAGAGATCCCAGTCTATACTAGGTCGGTTGAAGTCGCCCCCGACTAATATAGAATGATCCGGGTACTTCTGCGATACAGAATGCAGACTCCATTTGATTGATTCTAGAACTGTCATGGTGGAACCTGGTGGCCGGTAATAACACCCAACAATTAACTTTATTTCCCCTAGCCCTGTTAAAGTGTCCAGATAACTTCACAATCACACTCTACTTCGACCTCAGTAGACACAATATTTATGTCAACTGCAATGAAGACACCACCTCATACGGTGTCTAATCTGTCTTTCCGATACACATTCCAACCCTCACTAAATATTTCAGATTCTCCTATCTCAGGGTTCAGCCAGGTCTCAGTCCCGAGAATAATTTGCGCGCCTCACGCTTCCTGGAGGTCAGTAAATTCAGGAACTTTATTCCGAACACTCTGAAAATTTACTGCTAATATCGTGATAGCTGAAGTGTCTTTACACTGAGCGCGTCCTGTTTTCCATGCCTGCACGTCGATTGGTGAGTGTTCATCAGGACACCTCGCACCACTGCCTAGTCTAAAAAAAAAAAAACCATGTGCACGCCCGAGTAGCCGCTTCCTTTGTGTAGCGCACCCCTGACCTACCTAGGGGGCATCCTACAATTCCGCACCCAATAGTGCAAGTCTACAAATCTGCAGCCAGGACCGTCACAGAGTCGACGAAGCCTCTGGTTGAGACCCTCCACTCGGCTCCAAACCAAAGGACCTCGATCCACTCTGGGAACGATGCTGCAAATAGAGAGTTCTGCTTGTACCCCGTGTGCGAGGCCAGCTGTTTTCACCAAATCCGCCAGCCACCTGTACGAACTGAGGATCGCCTCAGAACCCAAGCGACAGGCATCATTGGTGTCGACGTAAGCAACTACTTGCAGGCGATTGGACCCCGTACACTCGATAGCCGCAGGCAAGGCCGCCCCCACATCTCGGATGACGCCCCCCCGGCAGACAAACAGAGTGCAAGTTGGATTTCTTTCCAGCCCTGTACGCTATTTCCCTAAGGGGCTCTGTCACCCGCCTAACGTTGGAGCTCCCAATAACCAGCAAGCCTTTGCCCCCGTGTGCCTGCTCGGGCCCTGCTGAAGGAGCGGCCACCTGCCCACTGACAGGACGAACTGGCGAGGCCAGCCGGCCAGCCTCCACATTGACCCTCCAGCTCGAGCGACGCGAACGCGTTGCAGTCTGCCACTCACCCTGAAGTGAGGGCGGCCCCAACGCGCAGGGTACACTATAATGTGCCTCGGCGGCTGAGACAGCGGACGCAGCAAGCGACACGGGTGTCTCAAGCGATGCGCCATACCCTCCGCCGTCGCTGCACCTCGAGACAGCAGCCTGAAGGCGGCTGACCGTGGCCAACAGCACGCTCAGCTGCTCGCCAACCGCGGCCAGTTCCTCCTGCGCCCGCACACAGCACGCACACACCCTATCCATCCTACTACTAATATCTAACGACTCCGCGAATTTATACTCTACGGCTATCAATAAGCAATATTACTCCTCTCAAATACGAGAATACGCAAGGATTTTATGTAATTAAATGTGCAAGCGCACAAATACTCGGAAAGGAATTAAGAATCAAACTACAAAACAAATATGAAAGCTAAATATGCGACTCGCTACTGCACTGCTGCTGCACTGATACTTCACCAGCGGCTGCTCAAGGCTCGCAGTTGCCTTCGCCATTTGCCTCGGGCTGTCGGAATACTATCTGAAGGAATGGCCCTTTTGCACGATAACGTGCGTTCCCACACTGCCAATCTGACGAAGGCTACGTTTCAGCGATTTGATTGGGAAACACTGCAACATCCTCTGTACACCTTGGGTCTTTCACCCTGTGATTTCCAAGTCTTTGGCGCCCTGAAGGAAGGTGTGCCCGGACGTCGCTTTCAGTCGAACGAGGAAGTGCAAGAATAAGTGCGGTCGTGGATTCGTTAGTGGCCAACTGCGTACTACGAAACATGAACTAATCGTCAAGTCTCGCAGTGGGATAAATGTCTAGACGCGCGAGGTGATTACTTTCGAATGAAAGTATTCCATGGTTACGTTGTGGCGGGTGTTCGGTTTTCGTTTGACTGACACATTATTTGTCCGTCCTGTATCTGGACGTATTTCAATCGGTTTCTGCAAATGACAAATTGACCAGGTACAATATCTAATTACGTACTCACTCTTGTAGCCGCAAGGCAGCAGAATGTCGCATCGAATGGGAAGAACTATTTCGAGATAGTAGGCGGGGAGGACCGAGCAGACTGCGCGACCACTACGGGCGCAGGTTCGAATCCTGCCTCGAGCATGGATGTGTGTGATCTCCGTACGTTAGTTAGGTTTAAGTAGTTCTAAGTTCTAGGGGACTGATGACCTCAGATGTTAAGTCCCATACTGCTCAGAGCCATTTGAACCATTTTGACCGAGCAGAAAGATAGGTTGACGGAAAGAGCCGATGACAAGTGTCTTGCACGAAACGGATGGCAAAGAGTGACCAACCAAGAAATATAGACAATGTGTTAATGCAGTAGAGACAATCCGCACATGGGCGCTACGGCAACTTTGTATATTAGCTAACTGCTAAAATAGTCACCCAGTCACTCCGTCGGAGCTGCGGGTTGCCTATTTAATGGCTTACAGGTGCAATTAAAATTTTCAGTGTTGCGTAAAATTATTGATCGAATTTAAAAATTTAAAATGTTTCTTAATCTGTTCATTAGGAGGTATAATCTTACGTTGAAGGCTTAACACAGAAGTTACACCCTGCGTATATGCCTGGAGGCATCATAAGTCACGGCGCACAGACTGACCATACTGTATTCATACAGAGCGACTTCCAACAAAATTTACACATAATTCCAAACATTCTCGAAACTGTTTTGTCAATGACAGTAGATAGCTGTTTTTAGCCCACAGCTGTGCCTCCAGCTCAGTTTGCGGTTGCTTCAAGTGAGCTAGAGGAACAATAAAAAAAAAGCTAGAGGAACAATAAAAAAGAAGTATGAAATAAGAAAATATTGAATAGCTACTATACAAGAACAAATTACAATGAAAACTATACTCACATGGCAGTTCTGTGTACCCACCACAGGAGGCTGGACTTGGAGAGTCTGTCGCGGACCAGCCCCCTCCTGTCTCTCCTCCAACTGCAGGAAAAAGTCCTGGAGTTGCACTGTAACAAGAAGACGGAATTAATAAGGCGAATTCGACATACACAAGAAAATTTACACTCAAAATAGAAATTATTTACTCACTTGGTAATCCTGTCTGCCGAACTCTAAGTCTCTTGCCGCTACACTCTGAAGTGTTGCTGCAGCTACCTCTCTTCATATTGCGGAGAGAAAAGAACAACACACAGACACGACGGAACACACAACAAGGCGGACAGCAGCGGACTGAGGACGATGGAGGTTGGTTGTGGGTTTATACATAGACCGAGGCGACCAATGAGAGAGCTTCATTTGAATGAGAAGCTTTTATCGAACGTCACTATTTCTATAAGGGCTTGATGCGACCATCGTCTCTCTCTCACCAAGTAACACGAACGCTTTTAGGAGTAAGGTGTTTTCACAAGCGTGCACACACAAGATGAAGGCTTTTTCTGAGACGTAGGTTGAAAGCAGGATATGCGATTTCCAGGGATGCCTCGTTAGGACCATCAGGAAGAATGCAACCGGTGTTATTCTGGGCTATTTTCGTTAACAGGTACTGCTAGGACAGGAATTCCCATTCAGACAAGCTGAGACGTCACGAAAGCAACAACAAAAGCGACGGTTAACTATTTCTGTGAAAGTTTAGCAATTCCTAGAAGGGGCTCGTAAGTAATGGACGGGCTGTCCCGTTAGGATCACTAGGAACAATGCACCCTGTATTATTCTGGGAAGCATTGGAACAGATTTCTATAGTGCAACCTGGGACGTCAGTACGCATAGGTAGAGAGGTTTCGAGCCAGCAACGGTAAACATGCGCGCTCAACCCAGAGGGTGACTTGGCGCTTACTTATATAGATATGCGACGTCAGTATAACACTCGAAGAACTCTTAACTGTAGACGCGACTTTCACCTGCCGTCGGCAGCGGCCTGAGAGCAACAGCTCGCGCTGACAAATCGATGAGTGGGACAGACAACAGCAGCTCCTTGTCCTGCTCCAGCACGTGGGCTATGTGTGCTACACGATCTCACGTGGTCTCTGCTGGTTCAGACACACAAGAGGTTGTTGCTGTCGCAGGTCCACAGGTCAGAGCAGGTCTCGACAAGATGGTAGCCGAGGCTGCTACAGGTCCGGACACGACAGAGATTGGCATGTTGGCGCTCGAACGTGCGGGCTTGGACCTGTTGAGGGCAATGGCTGAACAAAGACGAGGAAGCATTACATATGGACGAAGACGTGAAAACAACCAATAGTAATAATAACGCTAACTACAGAGAGAGATGTGATATGGGATACTTACTTTTCCATTTCTTCCTCTTCTGCAGGGCTGTGTTGGATTGCGACTGCTGTTGATGCTGCATGGTTCTTCTTCTTCTTCTGCTACTGCTGGCTGGCTGAGCAAGACTGAGGTCCCAGAGCTGCTGAGCCTGCCCTATATCACCTCCAACGACATTACCAGATACCGCCACCCTACCGGCTGAAGTCTAACATGTGACTGGATTAAGGATTCCTATTGGTTCCCGCCGTCATTCCCCTCCAAGCGCCATCTTGGATTACATCACGAGAGGGGTGATGGCGCCCTCTGGTGGCGGTACTGTGTACTAGGTCAATTGGACTCCAGTCTCCATGGTGAACACACTGTATGGAGTTACTGCCTCAAATTGTTTAAATAAAGACTGTTTAAATATCCAGCACAGGCTGAGTCCTTTTCCCACCAATTCCTAGGAAGAGGTGATGGTCGGATGTCTTAGGTTAGTGGAGGTAGCCCATGTGCTCTTTTATCCCGCCATTTTCTAGGGGAGGGGAAGGGAGGGTGGAGGGGTCAGGTTAGTGGAGGTAGCCCAGTTGACCTATTTTCGCGTCAAAATTTGAAGTTCCCACCGTTTTTTGGGGAAGGGGGAGGCGGTAGGTTGAGCTTCACCATTATCATTCTTTCATGACCATACTATGGTTATTCCTAATTATAGTAATTGTAGGCTATTCCCTATTAGGTTAGTGAAGGTAGCCCAACTGACCTATTTTCCCACCAAAATTTGAACTTCCCACCATGACATCATTGCGATGTTGCCATATCTATAGCTACCATCTTGGATCCGCCTTGCCCCATGGGGTAGCCAAGCAGTCTGTGGCGTCTTGTCACAGTCTGCGCAGCTGCCCCCGTCGGAGGCTCGAGTCATCCTTCGGGCATGGGGGTGTGTGTCGCCCTTAGCGTAAGTTAGTTTACACTGCTGGCTTCTCCATTTTCCCTCGGGCTGTTGGAATGCTATCGGGAGGAATCATCCTGTTGCATGATAACACTCGCCACCACACTGCCAATCGGGCAATGGACGCTTCAACGATTTGGTCGATTTTTCGCTAAACACTGAACATACCCTGCACATCCCGGATATTTGACCATGTGATTTTCACATCTTTGGCGACTTGAAGAAAGACGTGCGTTCACGTCGGTATCAGTCGGAGGAAAAAGTGCAAGAGTGGATACGGCTGTCCATCCCTCACCGGCTGAACACTTTCCAAGAAACACGAATTGAATGTTTCGTCTCCCAGTGGGATAAATGTCTTAACGTGTGGTTATTACTCCTAAATGAATCAAATCCATGGTCTCATTGTGCTGTGTGTTCCGTTTTTATTTGACTGCTCCTCAAAAAGTGTTTTGTATTTATGACACAGGAGATCCTTAACAACGATTTATCACATCAAGTTTTGCATCACCTCTGGCCGTGAGTTTCGGAACCTGTACAGAAAATTGGAACAGAGATCAACATAAACATCATTTCCGACCTTTTTATTTCTCATAAAAACCACACATTGCATGTTGTTCCACCATACAGCGAGACCTTCAGAGGTGGTGGTCCAGATTGCCGTACACACCATTACGTCTAATACCCAGTAGCACGTCCTCTAGCACTGACGCATGCCTGCATTCGTCGTGGCATACTGTCCAAAAGTTCATCAATGCACCGTTGGTACAGATTGTCCCGCTTCTCAACGGCGATTCGGCGTAGATCCCTCAGAGTGGTTGGAGGGTCACATCGTCCATAAACATCCCTTTTCAATCTATTCCAAGCATGTTCGATAGGGTTCATGTCTGGCGAACATGCTGGCCACTCTAGTCGAGCGATGTCGTTATTCTGAAGAAGATGTGCACTATGGGGGCGCGAATTGTCGTCCATGAAGACGAATGCCTCGCCAATATGCTGGCGATATGGTTACACTATCGGTCGGAGGATGGCATTCACGTATCGTACAGCCGTTACAGCGCGTTCCATGACCGCCAGTGGCGTACATCGGCCCCACATAATGCCACCCTAAAACAGCAGAGAAGCTCCACCTAGCTGCACTTGCTGGACAGTGTGTCTAAGGCGTTCAGCCTGATTGGCTTGCCTGAAAACACAACGATTGTCTGGTTGAAGGCATTGCGACACTCATCGGCGAAGACAACGTGATGCGAATCCTGAGCGGTCCATTCGGCATGTTGTTGGGCCCATCTGTAATGCACTGCATGGTGTCGTGGTTGCAAAGATGGACCTCGCCATGGACGTCGGGAGTGAAGTTGCGCATCATGCAGCCTATTGCGCACAGTTTGAGTCGTAACACGAGGTCCTGTGGATGCACGAAAAGCATTATTCAACATGGTGGCGTTGCTTTCACGGTTCCTCCCAGCCATAATCCGTAGGTAGCGATCATCCACTGCAGTAGTGGCCCTTGGGCGAGGCATGTCATCGACAGTTCCTGTCTCTCTATCTCCTCCATGTCCGAACAACATCGCTTTGGCTCACTCCGAGGCACAAAGTAACAATGCGGACGCGATCGAAACGCGGTATTGACCGTCTAGGCATGGTTGAACTACAGACAGCACGAGCCTTGTACCTCATCCCTGGTGGAATGACTGCAAGTGATCAGCTGTCGGAGGCACTGCCCATGCATGGTTGTTTACATCTTTCGGTGGGTTTAGTGATATCTCTGAACAATCAAAGGGACTGTGTCTGTGATACAATATCCACAGTTAACGTCTATCTTCAGGAGTTCTTGGAACTGGGGTGATGCAAAACTTTTATTTGTGTACTACACAACCTTGACATACAGCCAAGGGGATACTCTTACGACAACGGCAGCAAACATGAAGAACAAGAAGCGTGGTACTAAAGGTCTTATCTTCGACGACAAATCGTCGAAGACAATCCAAGAGCTAATTATATCCCGCTTTGTGCTTATAGCCTGCACTTGGTTGTTAGTGAATCAGTTAAATCGTCCACAACCGGGCTACTTCTTTGGTGTAGTTCAAGGATGTTCACACTATTTTCTGCCTCTGTGAAGTGCAGAGAAGCATCCGAGGATCGTTTAAATCTGATTCTGAAGCCGCCGTATAACACAAGATTAGAGGCTGTAATTGAAAGTATTTGTGTTGTAAGATCTGAGCTTAACAGCATAAGACTTGCATTAACAGAGTTAAAGAACACGTGCAAAAGTTATCCATGTGATTCAGTGAAGCATATATAGTCTCTTGAAAGTAATCTCGAAATTTCTGTTTTCTTTGTGTGCTGTGATATGGTTAATGTCCGTTGCCATGTCAACAAAGTCAGTTAAGCAAACACAGCACGAAGGTATACAATTAGACACCACAGTAAAATTAATAAAATCAACACTTAGTGTTATTGAAGCCAACGGTTTTGCAAAGGCTGAAAAACAAACAGAAGAATTGCTTGCATCTTTCGGAAATGCCGCTGAGTTAACAGAATCCAGATCTGAAATTATTAAAAGGCAGTTTCCTTACGAAGGTAAGGATGAACCCATTTCAGGGGAAGAGAACCGCTTAAGGGTATACTACTATGTTGTGGCAGACACCGCTATTAGGTCTTTGAGGGAAAGACTGCAGCAGCTCAGTAAGACCGACGTGTTCAGTGAGTTTTTTGACGTTAAGAACTTTGCAACAAAGAAATACGGTCTCAACAGAGGCTGTAGGAATCGTGAAAAGCTTTGAGAGACACCAAAATGCGTTAAGGAGACATAAATCGGCAGGACATCGCAAACGAATTGGAAGTGTTGTTCAAAAATGGCTCTGAGCACTATGGGACTCAACTTCTGAGGCCATTAGTCCCCTAGAACGTAGAACTAGTTAAACTTAACTAACCTAAGGACATCACACACATCCATGCCCGAGGCAGGATTCGAACCTGCGACCGTAGCGGTCTCGCGGTTCCAGACAAACAGCGACCATATGTTTTGCTACTTCAGTAAATCTTCGAAACGAACTTGCAGGTGTAGCAATTGCGTAAGAATATTTTTGTGCGTGCCAGTCTCTGTAGCTTCTTTCCAAGTTGAAGTTCATTAGAAACTATCTCAGAACTTCAATGAGGAACGAGCGAGTAAGATGTCTTATCATAATATTTGTGGAAACGTAGATTGTACGTTCGCTCGAATTGGAGAAATCAGTGAAGGGTCTTCAAAAATGGCTCTGAGCACTATGGGACGCAACTGCTGTGGTCATAAGTCCCCTAGAACTTAGAACTACTTAAACCTAACTAACCTAAGGACAGCACACAACACCCAGCCATCACGAGGCAGAGAAAATCCCTGACCCCGCCGGGAATCGAACCCGGGAACCCGGGCGTGGGAAGTGAGAACGCTACCGCACGACCACGAGATGCGGGCATGGGTCTTCCCTCTTCAAGAAGCAAGGAAAGAGAAGTTTTGGGAGAGAAAATTTTAAAACAATGTTTTTACAGTTTAGTAGATTTTCCCCCCTTTTATTCATAGTTAGGATGAATCTATTAAGTTATATGCCTAATTTTGTATGGTTACAGCGGTTCATGTGAAAGTTATTACTACCAAGTCAGCCGGGCCTTGCTTGCAACCATTGCGAACTATTTCTAAGGTGTGGTCATCAATGGTAAAGGATCACGAAAACAAAATTTAAGAAAGAATACAAATACAATTTATTTCTACGACAACACCAGCGACTGCTTGTCTTGAATCTATAAACAGATCTGGAAACTCTACATTGAACCAGCCGCTATTGCTTTCCAAAAAGTAAAAATTACTGTGAAACTCGCAGTCGTTACAGCCATGCAAGACGTGTAATAATTTGTGATTCCTTTAGTTTATATGAAATGCTGTAAGTTTTGAAGTACATTTAAAAATCGCCTATAAATGCTTGTTGTTAAATTTGTGAGTTAAAGAAAAACATAATATCAGTCGTTAGATTCTGGACGTACCTTTCCATAATTATTTTTCAGACGACATTGAACCAATGAGATTCTACTTCGTGCCATAACGTGATGCAGAGCGAATTTTTCCAAATTTGAAAAATATTTTCAAAAACGTATGGCCTTCCTGAAAGATTTGGAAAAAATATTTTGTAATTTGCTATACTGAACGCTAATCAGTTCAGAATTGATTAAGTATTACTGTAGTATCAGAAACGCATAATAAATTTGTAGATTCCTGTTTGTCCAGTTCTACTTAGTGTTGGCTTTAGGTGCAGGTTCGCTCATCTTAAGTGTATATTTGTATATTTCTGGAGTATATTTTCTTTGTTTTGGTGTATATTTCAGGTACTTTCGTGCAAATTTTATGCATAGATGCTTACATTTAACACGCAGAGCCAACACACAACCTACCCGGCGCAGTAGCGCCGTTTCTTTACGTTTAAAAATGATGAACGGAGGTATTATGAAATCTCCACTACCCAGTACTCTTACAACTTGAGGTTAACACGTTATACACCATAAAAAATTACTGAAAGCGTTTTTACCAAAAAGTACTAGCTTACCAGCGACTTCACATGGGCTTACCATGCGAAGTCGAAGGTAATCTTGTACTTAACAAACTCCTGCCCCGTTTGTACATTGATTCAAAGAATCCTCAGTCCCGTGAATTTCATCGAAACTGTTCGAGCTGCAAACACACATATTGCGGCCCAAGAAAGTGCTCTATCAATTGAGCTATCCAAACACGACTGACGACCCGCCCTCACAACTCCACACAACAGCAGGAGATGAGGTATTCATAGAATTAAGGATGTGAGACTGGGTTGAGAGTCGTGCTGGGGTGCCATAGTCGGTAGAGAACTTGCACGCAAAAGGCAAAGGCCTGAGGTTCGAGTCTTGTTCGGCACATGGTTTCTTTCTGCCAGGAAGATTCACTTACGCAGTTATTTCACAGGTTTAAACAGGAGCTGGGTGGAAAACTAAAATTGTTTTTAAAATGATCTGATTACGGTCATCAGACCATTTCTTACATTGGACCAACGTGTCAGTCACACAGTACTTTTTACATCATAGTTACCTGAGAAACAACAATTTTGAAATCAACAATAATATTAAAGTAGTGTGAGTGTCTATAGTGACAGTGTGAATAAATAATTCTGACTATGAACTGATAAAGTTAATATGTACACTACTGGCCATTAAAATTGCTACACCAAGAAGAAATGCAGATGATAAACGGGTATTCATTGGACAAATATATTATAGTAGAACTGACATGTGATTACATTTTCACGTAGTTTGGGTGCATAGATCCTGACAAATCAGTACCAAGAACAACCACCTCTCGCCGTAATAATGGCCTTGATACGCCTGGGCATTGAATCAAACAGAGCTTGGATGGCGTCTACAGGTACAGCTGCCAATGCAGCTTCAACACGATACCACAGTTCATCAAGAGTAGTGACTGGCGTATTGTGACGAGCCAGTTGCTCGGCCACCATTGGCCAGTCGTTTTCAATTGGTGAGAGATCTGGAGAATGTGCTGGCCAGGGCAGCAGTCGAACATTTTCTGTATCCAGAAAGGCCCGTACAGGATCTGCAACATGCGATCGTGTATTATCCTGCTGAAATGTAGGGTTTCATAGAGATCGAATGAAGGGTAGAGCCACGGGTCGTAACACATTTGAAATGTAACGTCCACTGTTCAAAGTGCCGTCAGTGCGAACAAGAGGTAACCGAGACGTGTAACCAGTGGCACCCCCATACCATTACGACGGGTGATACGCCAGTATGGCGATGACGAATACACGCTTCCAATGTGCGTTCACCGCGATGTCGCCAAACACAGATGCGACCATCATGATGCTGTAAACAGTACTGGATTCATCCGAAAAAATTACGTTTTGCCATTCGTGCACCCAGGTTCGTCGTTGAGTAGACTATCGCAGGCGCTCCTGTCTCTGATGCATCGACAAAGGTAACTGCAGCCATGGTCTCTGAGCTCATATTCCATGCTGCTGCGAACGTCGTCGAACTGTTCGTGCAGATGGTTTTTGCCTTCCAAACGTCCCCATCTGTTGACTCAGACGTGGCTGCACGATCCGTTACAGCCATGCGGATAAGATGCCTGTCATCTCGACTGCGAGTGATACGATACCGTTGGGATCCAGCACGGTGTTTTGTATTACCCTCCTGAACGCAACGATTCCATATTCTGCTAACAGTCATTGGATCTCGACCAACGCGAGCAGCAATGTTGCGATACAATAAACCGCAATTGCGATAGGCTACAGTCCGACCTTTACCAAAGACGGAAACGTGATGGTACGCATTTCTCCTCCTTACACGAGGCATCACAACAACGTTTCACCAGGGAACGCCGGTCAACTGCTGTTTGTGTATGGAAAATCAGTTGGAAACTTACCTCATGTCAGCGCGTTGTACGTGTCGCCACCGGCGCCAACCTTGTGTGAATGCCCTGAAAAGCTAATCATTTGCATATCATAGCATCTTCTTCCTGTCGGTTATATTTCGCGTTTGTAGCACGTCATCTTCGTGGTGCAGCAATTTTAATGGCCAGTAGTGTATATGTTATTACTGCTGCTACTGCGACGAATAGCGACAGTAATAATAATAACAATAATGACAGTAGTATCAATAATGATAGTAGCGGATACGAAAAGAGTTTATAGGTCTACAAGATAAGTGTTTTCTTGTGTAGCGAATTCTGGGGGAGGGTAATTTAAAGAGACTGACGAGCTAAAAATACTGGGAAATGAGGAAAATCTGTTTGGAAAGAAGGATGTACAGGGGTAACAAGTGAGTATAGGGACAATGGTGATCATTGCCGTTGCTTTAGTGGGTATTTCAGTAACTGTCTTCTGAAGCTCGGTGTGTTATTCAGTGCTCTAATACTCTGGGGTGACAAAAGTCATAAGGTACCTCCTAATATCGTGTCGGATCCTTCTTTTGCCCGGCGTAGTGCAACAACTCGTCGTGGCATGGACTCAACCATTCGTTGGAAGTTCCCTGCAGAAATATTGAGACATGTGCCTCTATAGCAGTCCATAATTGCGGAAGTGTTGCCATTGCAGGATTTTGTGCACGAACTGGGCTCTCGATTATGTCATATAAATGATTGCTGGGATTCATGTCGGACCATCTGGGTGGCCAAATCTTTCACTAGAACTGTCCAGAAATTTCTTCAAAGCAATCGCCAACAATTGTGGCCCGGGACATGGGGCATTGTCATTCATAAGAATTCCATCTTTGCTTGGGAACATGAAGTCCCTGGATGGCTACAAATGTTCTCCAAGTAGCCGAACATAATCATTTCCAGTCAATGATCGATTCAGATGGACCTAGCCGGCCGGAGTGGCCGTGCGGTTCTAGGCGCTTCAGTCTGGAACCGCGCGACCGCTACGGTCACAGGCTCGAATCCTGCCTCGGGAATAGATGTGTGTGATGTTCTTAGGTTAGTTAGGTTTAAGTAGGCCTAAGTTCTAGGGGACTGATGACCTCAGGTGTTAAGTTCCATAGTGCTCAGAGCCATTTGAACCATTTAGTAATTAATCTCCATAAATATGATTGCTGTATTTAATACTAAACTTCCTCTCGACCGTAACCAGCGAATAGTTTTAGCTGGTCGTGTGGTACTGCACTCCATCGACAAAAAAGTCATCTGTGCGACGCACAAATGTCCCGTTCCGTTTCAGCCTGCTGATAACAATCCCATGGCTCCCGCGAGCAAATGGTTCAAATGGCTCTGAGCACTATGGGACTTAACTTCTTAGGTCATCAGTCCCATAGAACTTAGAACTACTTAAACCTAACTAACCTAAGGACATCACACACATCCATGGCCGAGGCAGGATTCGAACCTGCGACCGTAGCGGTCGCGCGGTTCCAGACTGAAGTGCCTAGAACCACTCGGCCACGCCGGCCGGCCTCCCGCGAGCAGACGCCGCCCTCGAGTACTCTTAAGTCCCAATAACGCACGTCTTGTCACTCAACAGCGAGCACACTGCTCGTGGGGTTACTCCAGTGGTGTGTAGTGTGCTATCCTACACACTGTGAAAGCCTCCTCAGCATCCACTGGTTCTCAAATGTTGCGTTACGCAATAGAAAATCGCCTGCTTCCCTAGATGGCGTACGTGAAACGGGCAGACCTGGACAAAATGGACTTCCCTTGTTTCTGTTCTTTTGAATGGTTCATAGCCTATATGGCTTGCGGCGCATTCATCGAATCTTCATTAAAAAATAGGTGAAGTTGTGGTGTGGTCTACTACACAGGTTGCTGACACAAGCGATAAAAGTACTGTAGCGTGTTTTGACGTCAACACACGGTTCGTCTAGCATCCCCACTCTTCTAATCCAGTTTATTACATTCACCTACCTTCGACCTCTCAGTTTAGTCATTTTCGTCAAGGTTATTCCGTTTCAAGATAATTGATAAAACTAAGTTCCTCACTAAATGGACGTGTCCGCTCTGAGACATAGACAACCATAACAGAAGTGAAATCTGGCTTTTCATAAGGAAGTATTATGTGTTCTCTGCTGTTCCTAATTTATAAAAACAACTTAGGAGACAATCTGAGCAACTCTCTTACATTTTTTGCAGATTATGTTGTCGTTTATCGTCAAATGAAGTCACCAGAAGAGCAAAATCAATAGCAAAATAGCGCAGGTATCTGCAGGGTGTGGAAAGTGGCAGCTTTCTAAATAATGTAAAGTGTGAAGTCATGCAAATGAGTACTTAAAAAATCAGACAAATCGAAATGTTATCAATTCAAGTAAATACGATTACAATATCGGATACACAGAAAATATTCGAAAGAAAGACTGCGATATATTGGCAGAACTCTTACGAAATGCGACAGGTGTACTAAAGAGACTGCCTATACTATGCTTGTCCGCCCTCTTGCGGAATAATGCTGTGCGGTATGCAATATGCACCAGAGAAGATTGACAGAGGAGATGGATTAAGTTCAAAGAAGGGCAGCTCATTTTCTATTATCGGAAAATAGGCAAGAGAGTGTCAAGGACATGATACTCGACTTATAGTGGCAATCATTAAAACAAAAGCATTTTCGTTGCGACGATATCTTTTTACGAAATTTCAGTCACCAACTTTATCCTAGGATTGCGGAAATAAGTTTTTACGCCCACGAGCGGAACCGTAGAGCAACAGCCTGAAAGTGGCTCCATGAATCGTCTGCCAGGCACTTAAGTATGAATTACAGAGCAGTCATACAGCTGTAGATGAGGGAAACAGTAGCATTTTAAATCGGTGAGCTGTGAATGTTGAATTAGTGTTAAATAGAAGAACGTGAATTATTTGCGGACATTTATTCTTTATAAAGTACTTGCTGGCAGCTGACATAAGAAGCAATATACGTACTCGCGCGGTGATTTAAACGTGTGGAAGAAAAAGCAACAGCGGAGAGGTAGCGCAGCTCGAGAGCTTATCTCATGCCAGAGCTGAAGCGAAATAAATCTCGCGAGTCGCAGGAAACCTGAGACGCCTCGCAGAGAAATCGTTCTGCGCTTCGTGCCAGCCGTAGCAGCAGCAACAGACCGTACCCTGCGACGACGCCGACAGCACGCGTTGACGTATAGCATTTCGAGTCTCTAACTTTTCCTACCATCTTCATTATAAAAGAAAGTGTGTAGCTGCCGAGTGATGCAACCCTGTCCAAGGAATATCATACGAAAAATGCACGTACGATTTCAAAATTTTGTTGCAAAGTATTCATTATACGAGTAATTCCACACATGCTCTAACATATTCAGAGGTAAGATTAAGGTATTGTACCTACTATACATCCGATTGCTTTGCAAATAGTAACATTTCTTATCATTTGATAGAAAAAATAATACAAAACATATTTGGGAGTTGATTTCATGGCTGTCTTTAATGTTCAACGATAAAACCAGAAAATTCTCACCATCAAGTTCACTGATCTGATGATCTGATGGATTTTCCTTGAGACAGATAAGTCTAAATTTTATCTTCGATGATAACAGAAGCTGAAGAAATGAATTAAAATTTGTGCCACGTTTAAGTCCCGGCTATAGCACAAATTTTAATTCATATCTTCAGCTTCTATCTTTATTGGTTCACTTTACGTGACAGATAAAAATAAGCCAAAATGCTTTAAGAATTTTCATCGTTCACACTTAAAAGAATTCAAAGATAACCGTTCTGCCGTTTCCTATTCAATCCTGGAATAATCCACGAATCTCTAGCCTCCATAAGCAGTAAGCGACATAGAAGACTCCATAGCGCTGTCCTGAAAACTCAAACCTCCATACCTACCATCTGATTGGTTTTGCGAAACCTCTAAAAAAATTTTTCCCTTTTCGTTTGACGTTTTGAAGTGATGCTAGTGGGCCGTCAATTGTATGTGCCTCACGTGTACATTTTTCAAAAAATTGTTTCTACCAGTCAACAATACGTTTGCGACGTGGCTACATGTTGAAGTGGCGACAGAATTCACATACCACTTGAACACAACTGACTTGAGTTTTACAAATACGAAACGTCATGAGTTCTTTTTCACCTCGACATCACACTGAAACAATGTAACCCAAATAAACAAACAGTAATACTATTGGGCAGTACTTATTTTTAAGAGGGCGAACCAGAAAGTGTTCGCCCCTATTTTTCTACGCCAATGGGGGCTGTAAATGCAAAGTCAACGTATCCATTCCCAGCAGCGGATCATTCTTGGGCCGGACCGGCCCTATCTGCCGTTAGTACCGCAGCACGGCGCTGATGTCTGTCATTGAAGATGACGGTTGTGCTCCACATGTCCACGGTGGAGCAATGAAATGTTATTCGTTTACTATGCAACAAGGGACCAACCAATCGAAATCGCCGGCCGGTGTGGCCGAGCGGTTCTAGGCGCTTCAGTCCAGAACCACGCGACTGCTACGGTCGCAGGTTTGAATCCTGCCTCGGGCATGGATGTGTGTGATGTCCTTACGTTAGTTAGGTTTAAGTAGTTATAAGTTCTAGAGGACTGATGACCTTCGATATTAAGTCCCATAGTGCTCAGAGCCAACCAATCGAAATCCACAGGAAAATACAGCTCACGTTTGGGGAAGAGTGTCTCGTTTTTAGAAGTGTGATGATGATGATGATGATGATGATGATGATGATGATGATGAGCATGTCGTGGTGGTGGTGGTGGTGGTGGTGGTGGTGCTGGTGGTAGTGGTGGTGATGTGTGTGTTCGCAAAAGGCATTGAAGACTTGCATGACAATGAGCGTTTTTGGGGGGCGCATGACTGAGACAACATTTTCCGCGTGGATGCAGGGCTCAAAGCGAATCGGCATGTGCATCCCAAGCACGTTTCCTGGTAGCTTGGCATTTCGTATGGGACTTTTTATGACATCGTTCACGGACTAACGGTAGGTTTCATGTCGGTAGGTGCCTAAGCAGTTGGATGACGTGACGAAAGCCAAGCGAGTGGTCGCTCCACTGCCTCATCTCCAACGGTCTGCCGAGGAGGACGACCGTTTCCTGGACCGCAATGTTACTGACGATGAAGCGCGGATACTACATTTCAAGCCAGGATCGAAGTAGCTGAGCATGGTGGCGAAAAATGCTCTCTTCTCTTGGAAAAATGATGTTAACGGTCGTCTGGGATCGCCGTGGACCGCTCCTGCTGGATTTCACACCATTAGGTGTAACGGTCAACGCCGACGGTTATTGTTCCACACTGTAACGTCTGTGGGCTGCCGTCAGGAAGAGGCACCGAGGGATTCTGGATGTACAGAACGCGATTATCATCGACGAAAGTGCGAGGCCATATGAGACAAAGAAAACCGTCTACAAGCTCCTGCCATTTCACTGGGAAAGTCTAACTCCACCCCCTCCCCTCATACACACACACACCACCACCACCACCACCACCACCACCACCACCACCACCACCACCACCACCACCATACAGCCAGTCCCTCGCCCCCAACGGATTTCCACGTTTCCGGTGCCTTAAAAGAAATTCCTGGCAAGACAGCGATTCACGTGCAACGATGAAGCCAAGACAGCAGTCCGACAGTGGTTCCACAATCAGCCACACCACAGGGGCATCTCAAATTTAATGCTGCAGTGGGACAAATATCTGAAGCGCTGTGGCGACTATCTGGGAAAACAGTGTAAGGAACGTAGAATAGTATGTATATTTGTAATTATCTGTATGAATCTTACTTTAGCTAATAAAAATAGCGGCAAAGACTTTCTGATTCGCCCTCGTACTTTTACACAGTCTAATGAAGTCTAATGAAAACTAAATGTTGCGACAATCCATTATCTGTAGATGGATCATTTTTCTACAAAATACGCTGAACAGCCAAACGTTATGACTGCTTGCTTAATAGTGATTATGCGGGCAGTACAAGCCTTTGGCTGGTTTCCTTTGGTAGGTGGCACCAGACGGCTGCTCATAGTTTACGTACTACCCTTAATTATGGCCCGTTAATTTGTTCCGCAAAGTTGACACCTGCTGGCAACCGCAGTGTGCCTCTTTCGGTTCGGATCATACGAATTTGGTGGCCAAGACATCGATTTGAGTTTATTGTCGTGATTCTGAAACCACTGTTGCAAAATTCTGGCCGTGGCGAGGTCAGTTATCATGCTGGAAAACGCCTTCGCCAGTGAGGAAGATATCAAGCATGAAGTGATGCTGGCGGTCCGCAATAATGTTCGTGTTGTTAACAGCTGTCATGGTGTCTTTAGATTACGTTGCCGTTACGTGCCCCACACTTTCCTATTCCCCTTTCCCTGGAGCACGGGAAAAATGAATCTCTTATTCTTCAAAGAATAGAACGCCATATACTCTGAAGCGGTAAAGAAACTGGTATAGGCATGGGTATTCAAATATAGAGAAATGTGAACAGGCAGAATATGGCGCTGCTGTCGGCAACGCCTATACAGGGTGAGTCACCTAACATTACCGCTGGATATGTTTCGTAAACCACATCAAATACTGAAGAATCGATTCCACAGACCGAACGTGAGGAGAGGGGCTAGTGTAATTGGTTAATACAAATCATAAAAAAATGCACGGAAGTATGTTTTTTAACACAAACCTACGTTTCTTTAAATGGAACCCCGTTAGTTTTGTTAGCACATCTGAACATATAAACAAATACGTAATCAGTGCCGTTTGTTGCATTGTAAAATGTTAATAACATCCCGAGATATTGTAACCTAAAGTTGACGCTTGAGTACCACTCCTCCGCTGTTCGATCGTGTGTATCGGAGAGCACCGAATTACGTAGGGATCCAAAGGGAACGGTGATGGACCTTAGGTAGAGAAGAGACGAACAGCACATTACATCCACATTCTAACACCTTTTTATTGGTCTTTTTCACTGACGCACATGTACATTACCATGAGGGTTGAGGTACACATACACACGTGGTTTCCGTTTTCAATTACGGAGTGGAATAGAGTGTGTCCGACATGTCAGGCCAATAGATGTTCAATGTGGTGGCCATCATTTGCTGCACACAATTGCAATCTCTGGCGTAATGAACGTCGTACACGCCGCAGTACATCTGGTGTAATGTCGCCGCAGGCTGCCACAATACGTTGTTTCATATCCTCTGGGGTTGTAGGCACATCACGGTACACATTCTCCTTTAACGTACCCCACAGAAAAAAGTCCAGAGGTGTAAGATCAGGAGAACGGACTGGCCAATTTATGCGTCCTCTACGTCATGGTAATGTACATGTGCGTCAGTGAAAAAGACCAATAAAAAGGTGTTAGCATGTGGACTTTATGTGCTGTTCCAGTCTCTTCTGTACCTAAGGTCCACCATCGTTCCCTTTGGATCCCTACGTAATACGGAGCTCTCCGATACACACGATCGAACAGCGGAGGAGTGGTACTCAAGCGTCAACTTTAGGTTACAATATGTTATTGTTGTTGTGGTCTTCAGTCCTGAGACTGGTTTGATGCAGCTCTCCATGTTACTCTATCCTGTGCAAGCTTCTTCATCTCCCAGTACCTACTGCAACCTACATCCTTCTGAATCTGCTTAGTGTATTGATCTCTTGGTCTCCCTCTACGATTTTTATCCTCCACGCTGCCCTCCAATGCTAAATTTGTGATCCCTTGATGCCTTAAAACATGTCCTACCAACCGATCCCTTCTTCTAGTCAAGTTGTGCCACAAACTTCTCTTCTCCCCAATCCTATTCAATACCTCCTCATTAGTTACGTGATCTACCCACCTTATCTTCAGCATTCTTCTGTAGCACCACATTTCGAAAGCTTCTATTCTCTTCTTGTCCAAACTGGTTATCGTCCATGTTTCACTTCCATACATGGCTACACTCCATACAAATATTTTTAGAAACGACTTCCTGACACTTAAATCAATACTCGATGTTAAATTTCTCTTCTTCAGAAACGATTTCCTTGCCATTGCCAGTCTACATTTTATATCCTCTCTACTTCGACCATCATCAGTTATTTTACTCCCTAAATAGCAAAACTCCTTTACTACTTTAAGTGTCTCATTTCCTAATCTAATCCCCTCAGCATCACCCGATTTAATTTGACTACATTCCATTATCCTCGTTTTGCTTTTGTTGATATTCATCTTATATCCTCCTTTCAAGACACTGTCCATTCCGTTCAACTGCTCTTTCAAGTCCTTTGCTGTCTCTGACAGAATTACAATGTCATCGGCGAACCTCAAAGTTTTTACTTCTTCTCCATGAATTTTAATACCTACTCCGAATTTTTCTTTTGTTTCCTTTACTGCTTGCTCAATATACAGATTGAATAACATCGGGGAGAGGCTACAACCCTGTCTCACTCCTTTCCCAACCACTGCTTCCCTTTCATGCCCCTCGACTCTTATAACTGCCATCTGGTTTCTGTACAAATTGTAAATAGCCTTTCGCTCCCTGTATTTTACCCCTGCCACCTTCAGAATTTGAAAGAGAGTATTCCAGTTAACGTTGTCAAAAGCTTTCTCTAAGTCTACAAATGCTAGAAATGTAGGTTTGCCTTTTCTTAATCTTTCTTCTAAGATAAGTCGTAAGGTTAGTATTGCCTCTCGTGTTCCAACATTTCTACGGAATCCAAACTGATCTTCCCCGAGGTCCGCTTCTACCAGTTTTTCCATTCGTCTGTAAAGAATTCGCGTTAGTATTTTGCAGCTGTGACTTATTAAACTGATAGTTCGGTAATTTTCACATCTGTCAACACCTGCTTTCTTTGGGATTGGAATTATTATATTCTTCTTGAAGTCTGTGGGTATTTCGCCTGTCTCATACATCTTGCTCACCAGATGGTAGAGGTTTGTCATGACTGGCTCTCCCAAGGCCATCAGTAGTTCTAATGGAATGTTGTCTACTCCCGGGGCCTTGTTTCGACTCAGGTCTTTCAGTGCTCCGTCAAACTCTTCACGCAGTATCTTATCTCCCATTTCATCTTCATCTACATCCTCTTCCATTTCCATAATATTGTCCTCAAGTACATCACCCTTGTATAAACCCTCTATATACTCCTTCCACCTTTCTGCCTTCCCTTCTTTGCTTAGAACTGGGATGCCATCTGAGCTCTTGATATTCATACAAGTGGTTCTCTTCTCTCCAAAGGTCTCTTTAATTTTCCTGTAGGCAGTATCTATCTTACCCCTAGTGAGACAAGCCTCTACATCATTACATTTGTCCTCTAGCCATCCCTGCTTAGCCATTTTGCACTTTCTGTCGATCTCATTTTTGAGACGTTTGTATTCCCTTTTGCCTGCTTCATTTACTGCATTTTTGTATTTTCTCCTTTCATCAATTAAATTCAATATTTCTTCTGTTACCCAAGGATTTCTATTAGCCCTCGTCTTTTTACCTACTTGATCCTGTGCTGCCTTCACTACTTCATCCCTCAGAGCTACCCATTCTTCTTCTACTGTATTTCTTTCCCCCATTCCTGTCAATTGTTCCCTTATGCTCTCCCTGAAACTCTCTACAACCTCTGGTTCTTTCAGTTTATCCAGGTCCCATCTCCTTAAATTCCCACCTTTTTGCAGTTTCTTCAGTTTCAATCTGCAGTTCATAACCAATAGATTGTGGTCAGAATCCACATCTGCCCCTGGAAATGTCTTACAATTTAAAACCTGGTTCCTAAATCTCTGTCTTACCATTATATAATCTATCTGATACCTATTAGTATCTCCAGGATTCTTCCAGGTATACAACCTTCTTTTATGATTCTTGAACCAAGTGTTAGCTATGATTAAGTTATGCTCTGTGCAAAATTCTACAAGGCGGCTTCCTCTTTCATTTCTTCCCCCCAATCCATATTCACCTACTACGTTTCCTTCTCTCCCTTTTCCTACTGACGAATTCCAGTCACCCATGACTATTAAATTTTCGTCTCCCTTCACTACCTGAATAATTTCTTTTATCTCGTCATACATTTCATCAATTTCTTCATCATCTGCAGAGCTAGTTGGCATATAAACTTGTACTACTGTAGTAGGCATGGGCTTTGTGTCTATCTTGGCCACAATAATGCGTTCACTATGCTGTTTGTAGTAGCTAACCCGCACTCCTATTTTTTTATTCATTATTAAACCTACTCCTGCATTACCTCTATTTGATTTTGTATTTATAACCCGGTAATCACCTGACCAAAAGTCTTGTTCCTCCTGCCACCGAACTTCACTAATTCCCACTATATCTAACTTTAACCTATCCATTTCCCTTTTTAAATTTTCTAACCTACCTGCCCGATTAAGGGATCTGACATTCCACGCTCCGATCCGTAGATTGCCAGTTTTCTTTGTCCTGAAAACGACGTCCTCTTGAGTAGTCCCCGCCCGGAGATCCGAATGGGGGACTATTTTACCTCCGGAATATTTTACCCAAGAGGACGCCATCATCATTTAATCATACAGTAAAGCTGCATGTAAAGCTGCATGTCCTCGGGAAAAATTACGGCTGTAGTTTCCCCTTGCTTTCAGCCGTTCGCAGTACCAGCACAGCAAGGCCGTTTTGGTTAATGTTACAAGGCCAGATCAGTCAATCATCCAGACTGTTGCCCCTGCAACTACTGAAAAGGCTGCTGCCCCTCTTCAGGGATCACACGTTTTTCTGGCCTCTCAACAGATACCCCTCCGTTGTGGTTGCACCTACGGTACGGCTATCTGTATCGCTGAGGCATACAAGCCTCCCCACCAACGGCAAGGTCCATGGTTCATGGGGGAATATCTCCGGATGTAATTAACATTTTACAATGCAACAAACGGCACTGATCACGTATTTATTTATATGTTCAGATGTGCTAACAAAACTAACGTGCAAGACCGCTACCGTCGCAGGTTCGAATCCTGCCTCGGGCATGGATGTTTGTGATGTCCTTAGGTTAGTTAGGTTTAAGTAGTTCTAAGTTCTAGGGGACTAATGACCTCAGCAGTTGAGTCCCATAGTGCTCAGAGCCATTTTGAAAACTAACGTGGTTCCATTTAAAAAAACGTAGGTTTGTGTTAAAAAACATACTTTCGTGCATTTTTTTATGGTTTGTATTAAAAAATTACACTAGCCCCTCTCCTCACGTTCGGTCTGTGGAATCGGTTCGTCAGTATTTGATGTGGTTTACGAAATATATCCAGCGGTAACGTTAGGTGACTCACCATGTATAAGACAACAATTGTATGGCGCAGCTGTTACATCGGTTACTGCTGCTACAATGTCAGGTTATCAAGATTTAAGTGAGACTGAAAGTGGAGTTATAGTCGGCGCACGAGCGATGGGACACAGCATCTCCGAGGTAGCGACGGAGTAGGGATTTTCCCGTACGATCATTTCACGAGAGTACCGTGAATATCAGAAATCGGTAAAACCCCAAATCTGCGTCATCGCCGCGGCCGGAAAACATCCTGTAAGAACGGGGCCAACGGCAACTGAAGAGAATCGTTCAGCGTGACAGAAGTGCAACCCTTCCGCAATTTACTACAGATTTCAGTGCTGGGCCATCAGAAAGTGTCAGTGTGCGAACCATTCTACGGAACGTCATCGATATGGGCTTTTGGAGCCGAAGGCCCACTCGTGTACCCTTGATGACTGCACGATATAAAGTTTTACGCCTCGCCTGGACCCGCCAACACCGAAGTTGGACTGTTGATGACTGGAAACATATTGCTTGGTCGTACGGGTCTCGTTTCAAATTTGTTGGGGCGTGTGCAGTTAGAGTTACATGGGACCCTTCATACGTCTAGATACGACTTTGACAGGTGACGTACACCGAGCGAGGTGGCGCAGTGGTTAGCACACTGGACTCTCATTCGGGAGGACGACGATTCAATCCCGTCTCCAGCCATCCTGATTTAGGTTTTCCGTGATTTCCCTAAATCGTTTCAGGCAAATTCCGGGATGGTTCCTTTGAAAGGGCACGGCCGATTTCCTTCCCCATCCTTCCCTAACCCGAGCTTGCGCTCCGTCTCTAATGACCTCGTTGTCGACGGGACGTTAAACAACACTAACCTAACCTAACCAGGTGACGTACGTAAGTATCCTGTCTGATCATCTGCATCCATTCGTGTTCATTTTGCGTTCCGACTCACTTGGACAATTCCAGCAGGACAGTGCAACACCCCACACATCCGTAATTGCTACAGAGTAGCACCAGGAACGCTCTTCGAAACACTTCCGCTGGTCACCAGACTCCCCGGAAATGAACATTATTGAGCATATCTGGGATGCCTTGCAACGTGCTGTTCAGAAGAGATCTCCACCCCCTCGTACTCTTACGGATTTATGGACAGCCCTGCAGGATTCACGGAGTCAGTTCCCTCCAGCACTACTGCAGACATTAGTCGAGTCCATGCCACGTCACGTTGTGGCACTTCTGCGTGCCGCCGGGAGCCCGACACGTTATTAGGCAGGTGTATGAGTCTCTCTGGGTCTTTAGTGTATTATGAAACAGCTTCAAACATTAGATTACTTATTACATTTACTCCCTATCACTGTTTACCAGCACGAAATTGCAGGAAATAATAACAACACCGTTACAAAGTATTACATACAGTGGAGGCTAAATCATCCGGGAATTCTAACAACAGCACCACTAAAAGTGGCAAGTTATGTAAACTCTTTTTGAACGCATTAGTAGTATCTCATACTTCTGTACGAAGTAAAGTGTTAATTATTACGACACACATATCTATTTTTTTTTAGTTTCGTAGTCCTAGATCATAGATGTTAGTCATACGGGAACTATGTTCCACAAAGATTTTTTCTTTCAATTCTGCAGACTTTTATACAGTTGATATTGAGACCTATTTATATTTTTTTCCCTGAAAATCTAGTTTTAATCCTAAACGGGGCTCTAAACTACGAAAAATTGTGCTTTGTTGGAAATTATGTCTAAAAGTTTTAAGAAAATCTAGTTTTTCACGTATCTCACCGTATACGACATCAAATGTTCTGGACTACGTGTTGCACAATATTGCAGGTACATTCAGAGATATATGAGTCCGCAGCTCGTGGTCCAGTGGCTAGCATAGCTACTTCTGGATCACGGGATCCCGGGTTGGGGATTTTCTCTGCCCGGGGACTGGGTGTTTGTGTTGTCCTCGTCATTGCATCATCACCCTCATAATTCGTACTTCCATATATAGTAGACGGGGTAGTGACAGGAAGGGCATCCTAACACGTCTTAAAATTAACCATGCCAAATCCGTCCTTAACCATTCCGACCCTACGGTGAGGGAAAGGGGTACAAGCAAATGAAGAACAGAAGGTTCAGAGATATATGTGGATACTGTTGTAAAACGTGTTGCGATAGAATTAGAAGTAATAAATCAAAATTTCATGCCTTATGCTGGAATATTACTGCATAAACAGCGCAAATACAGCAAGCGGTGAACTGTTATCCTTTTATTATGTTGTGGGAAGTGCCAGGGGGTAAAAGTTTCGAAAATGCTAGGAGTTATGTGTGAAGTTTGCTGGAAGTTGCTAAATGCTCTTGTTCTCACATTTTGGATGAATATAGTCTGGGTAATTTGCGCGCTGTGAGTGACAATGCCTCAAGACACAGCTCAAGTTGTTCATATCTTTAACACCTGACTTCCGATGTTAAACCTTAAACGTAAGATTATGCCCTTTAGTAAGTGTATTATGACAGCATTTCAATTTATGTAATTCTGTCAATAATTATATGAAATAATGAAAATAAAATTCTTGTTTGTTCTGGAAGCCTTTACATAGCAAATTTGCAACTGTGACCCAATTACCGTTTTAGCCTTTTAGTAATATACAGGGCGTCCCATTTATCTTGACCACCCTAAATAACTGTTTGTCCATGGAGGAACGTATAGTGCTTGCTTCTAATTCTCTTCAGCAGGCAACACTCGAAGCAGTAAATAATTGTTTCATTCAACGAGTGCACCAGTGTATCGGTGTCCAGACTCACCACTTTGAGCACCTTTGAATGTTCTGCTCCTGGGCAGTGGTACAGAAGAGTCAAATTCAATTTTGTGTTACGTTTTTACTTCGTTTTCATTTGTTTTCTGACAACTCCAGCAAGTGCACGAGTTTGTGATCAATGTCAATGTTGTGTTATGTAATTAATAGCGTTGTGTTTCAGTAAATGGTATACTGTGATACATTTTTGAGTAGGTCTTTAGGAGAGGAAATGAATTACTGAATACATTTAAAAAAGTCATACCGCTGTTCATGTTGTTGTTGTTGTGATCTTCAGTCCTTGAGGCTGGTTTGATGCAGCTCTCCATGCTATTCTATCCTGTGCAAGCTGCTTCATCTCCCAGCACCTACTGCAACCTACATCCTTCTGTACCTGCTTGGTGTATTCATCTCTTGGTCTCCCTCTACGACTTTTACCCTCCACGCTGCCCTCCAATACCACATTGGTGATTCCTTGATGCCTCAGAACATGTCCTACCAACCGCTCCATTCTTGTAGTCAAGTTGTGCCACAAACTTCTCTTCTCCCCAATTCTATTCAGTACTTCCTCATTAGTTATGTGATCTATCCATCTAATCTTCAGCATTCTTCTGTAGCACCACATTTCAAAAGCTTCTATTCTCTTCTTGTCCAAACTATTTATCGTCCATGTTTCACTTCCATACATGGCTACACTCCATACAAATTCTTTCAGAAATGGCTTCCTGACACAAATCTATACTCGATGTTAACAAATTTCTTTTCTTCAGAAAAGCTTTCCTTGACATTGGCAGTCTACATTTTATATCCCCTCTACTTCGACCATCGTCAGTTATAGTGCTCCCCAAATAGCAAAACTCCTTTACTACTTTAAGTGTCTCATTTCCTAAGCTGATTCCCTCAGCATCACCCGACTTAATTTGACTACATTCCATTATCCTCGTTTTGCTTTTGGTGATGTTCATCTTATAGCCTCCTTTCAAGACACTGTCCATTCCGTTCAACTGCTCTTCCAAGTCCTTTGCTGTCTCTGACAGAATTACAATGTCATCGGCGAACTTCAAAGTTTTTATTTCTTCTCCATAGATTTTAATACCTACTCCGAATTTTTCTTTTGATTCCTTTACTGCTTGCTCAATATACAGATTGAATAACATCGGGGAGAGGCTACAACCCTGTCTCACTCCCTTCCCAACCACTGCTTCCCTTTCGTGTCCCTCGACTCTTATAATTGCCATCTGGTTTCTGTACAAATTGTAAATAGCCTTTCGCTCCCTGTATTTTACCCCTGCCACCTTCATAATTTGAAAGAGAGTATTCCAGTCAACATTGTCAAAAGCTTTCTCTAAGTCTACAAATGCTAGAAACGTAGGTTTGCATTTTCATACTCTAGCTTCTAAGATAAGTCGTAGGGTCAGTATTGCCTCAGGTGTTCCGATATTTCTACGGAATCCAAACTGATCTTCCCCGAGGTCGGCTTCTACTAGTTTTTCCATTCGTCTGTAAAGAATTCGCGTTAGTATTTTGCAGTCGTGACTTATTAAACTGATAGTTCGGTAATTTTCACATCTGTCAACACCTGCTTTCTTTGGGATTGGAATTATTACATTCTTCTTGAAGTCTGAGAGTATTTCACCTGTCTCATACATCTTGCTCACCAAATGGTAGAATTTTGTCAGGACTGGCTCTCCCAAGGCTGTCAGTAGTTCTAAAGGAATGTTGTCTACTCCCGGGGCCTTGTTTCGACTCAGGACTTTCAGTGCTCTGTCAAACTCTTCACGCAGTATCATATCTCCCATTTTATCTTCATCTACATCCTCTTCCATTTCCATAATATTGTCCTCAAGTACATCGCCCCTGTATAGACCCTCTATATACTCCTTCCACCTTTCTGCTTTCCCTTCTTTGCTTAGAACTGGGTTTCCATCTGAGCTCTTGATATACATACAAGTGGTTCTCTTTTCTCCAAAGGTCTCTTTAATTTTCCTGTAGGCAGTATCTATCTTACCCCTAGTGAGATAAGCCTCAACATCTTTACATTTGTCCTCTAGCCATCCCTGCTTAGCCATTTTGCACTTCCTGTCGATCTCATTTTTGAGACGTTTGTATTCCTTTTTGCCTACTTCATTTACTGCATTTTTATATTTTCTCCTTTCATCAATTAATTCAATATTTCTTCTGTTACCCAAGGATTTCTACTAGCCATCGTCTTTTTACCTACTTGATCCTCTGCTGCCTTCACTACTTCATCCCTCCTTAATCTAGCTTCCAAGGTAAGTCGTATTTCTTTCCCCCATTCTTGTCAATTGTTCCCTTATGCTCTCCCTGAAACTCTGTACAACCTCTGGTTTAGTCAGTTTATCCAAGTCCCGTCTCCTTAAATTCCCACCTTTTTGCAGTTTCTTCTGTTTTAATCTACAGTTCATAACCAACAGATTGTCGTCAGAGTCCACATCTGCCCCTGGAAATGTCTTACAATTTAAAACCTGGTTCCTAAATCTGTGTCTTACCATTATATAATCTATCTGAAACCTGTCAGTATCTCCAGGCTTCTTCCAAGCATACAGCCTTCTTTCGGGATTCTTGAACCAAGTGTTAGCTATGATTAAGTTATGCTCTGTGCAAAATTCTACCAGGCGGCTTCCTGGAGCTGTTCATATGTTTGTAAAAAACAAAGCCACAACGAAGGCAACCATGCTGATTGATGTGCCCTTGACGGCTAAAGAACATTTGCTTCAAACATTTTGTAGTTTTCATTTGCATCTGGACAAACAGTTATTTAGGGTAGTCGAGATAAATGGGACACCCTGCATTGATCTTGTTTCTACCGTCCGTCTGCCGAAGAATGTAAGATGTAGGTTCTAAGTTACCTTGCTTGCTCACCTCGTTGATGTTTACTTTTCTCCTTGTCTGTTATGAACTGCTTCATCCTTAGCATCATCTTATGATCATTTGAGTGGAGTTCATTAAGCACAATGGACTGAGATACGACTATGTTCTTATTATACCCTTTTCGGAAGATATTATTGAATTATGGTAACAAAGTTCTGCCACGTGATTCTAATAAAACGTCGACTTTTACGCCTGTTTCGCTCGTGGACAACATTCCCTCTTTAGGAATGACTGTCCTATATTCTTCTGAAAAATTTAGTACACTATTTGGCTACCTTCCGAATACTTCCTCGGACCACGTGTTCACGACCGACCCCTGTTCTAACAACTACTGGACTGGTGCACGCTCAAAAACAAGCCATCGTAAAACTCGATGTTGAATCTGTGGATGCTTAACCACACGTTGTCGCACTTCACAGAGGTTGTATTTATTCTCGTCTCGATCGGTAAGCCGCTGCGGTGACCTCAAAACGTGAAACAGCGTTTTTATTGTCAGAAATTAATGTTGGTTCTTTCATCTTGCTGAAATACGATCCTTTCGCAGGGTGAAGTTCTGGATAACCTGGACAGGGGCAAGATGAGTTGAACTCGGTGTGTATGTGTGTGTGCTGGGGGAGGGGGGCGTGGAGCGGGGGGGAGGGGGCATATGAGCGCTCTAAAGTCTTAAAGTGAGTTTCTAAAGCCTTCCTCCGGGTTAGTGCCACAGTCCTGCTGAATCTACGAGATAACGTTACACATTCATTTCATTTTGCTTTTTGGGATTTGGCGTGCAACAAGTAATAAATTACATGCGTGAAACATTTGATGCAAATACCAATCCAGAAAGCCGGCCGCGGTGGTCTCGCGGTTCTAGGCGCGCAGTCCGGAACCGTGCGACTGCTACGGTCGCAGGTTCGAATCCTGCCTCGGGTATGGATGTGTGTGATGTCCTTAGGTTAGTTAGGTTTAAGTAGTTCTAAGTTCTAGGGGACTTATGACCCATAGTGCTCAGAGCCATTTTTGAACCAATCCAGAATATTTGTACAACTCTTCTTTTGCTGTTAGTTACCAGGATGTCCATTTTGTTGCACGCTTTAAGGAACGTTTAAATGAGCAGTTAGTACGACAGAATTATTGCCCTGTGTCTCAAAATACAGCCATAATATATGTTGCAAAGCCATGGCGCCCTTACTGAGATACTTAATGTCGAATTTTGAGAGCTACACGCCAGGATTCTGTTTTGAGTAACAAATAACGCCACCCACCCTGTAATTGTTGACGTGAGTTGTTAACAGTGACAGACGCTTCTGGGATTAAAACTACGGCAAAGAGATAGGTAATTCTGGATAGTAAATGCATCTGTTTAGACGCTCTGACCTTCGAATTTATACGCGAGAACTGCTATTTGCTAGTTGCTATCGTTATCAGTTGAAGTAAGGTAGAGATAACAACTCACTATTATTTAATTATCAATACATATTATTTCACTGCAAACCTAAGGATACTTTACACTGTGAACAACGCGGGAAAATCTGTGTTGTATCACAATATAGACGGTATTCGAGAAAACTGCTCTGCCACTATTTAAGAGAGCGACTTCCCCTCGATACAGGCTGTCATTAAGCTCGAGAATGAATTTCATTGTAGTTTTTAGCAGTAATACTGGAAGAATGGCCAGCAGGACGGGTGTAGGTATGTCAACATGGGCACTGGCCATCTTCTCCTCGTAAACCTGACTGTACGTCACGGAACCCGTAAACTGGTTAGGCAGCAGTAGCATTAGTCCGCATTGGAACCCCATTATTATACCTCCGGGCCTGAATAAAGACATACGATTTACATTGAGAAACCACTTAGAAATCAATATTTTACCTCAGTATAGAGTAGGTGAATGCTTCGTTATACCCAAAAGAAATGAGGCTGCTCGTATTATTATGGAACTGTCGGAAAAAGATTGAGACTGATATTGCAAATATGAGTGTTTACCAAATATGTTCAATCCGTGCCTTCAAAACAAGAATTTTTCCTGTCCATACAAATTCTCATTTGGTCCTCCCACTGCTCGGAACATTTCTTTCGCCCTGTCTATTGTTTAATCTTTACTTTATGAAATCCTTCATAAAATCAGTAGTGTGTGGAGCAATTTCAATTCAGCTCATTAGTATAATGAGATACAATTCACGCAGTAGCTGGTTAGAGTTCATATTAACTCATCATGATAACTGGCAACAAAAAGAAGAGACCTACAAATATACTGGATTGAAATGAATTGAAGTCGCTCCCTAGTCTTCTGATTTTACTAAGGATGCCGTAAGGCACAAATATGTAACAGGCTTGCAGTCAACCGATCGTCGATCACCAATGAGATGATCGATTTCTATAAACAGTCACAGCGTGACGACACCGTTCGAGGTCGAAAACTAGTCACGCATCTGCATCTCACGACTAAATTGCGTAATAATGAGAGCGGGGTCGTTTCTTTTGTGTATGAAGTAGTTTTCTCCTACGTAATACCGAAAAAAGGTTGCAAATTTCTAAGTAGATTCTCGCAATATGTTATCTGTCCTTATTCGGGTCGATGATAAAGGGACGCCAACGGGGTAATACAACTACTGTCCGCTAACAAGTTCATGGATTAACTCGCGCTGAAGACACGTTAACTAGAGACGGCCAGTACCTATATTCACCTATCTATAACTGCCCTGCTGGCTGTTTCCTCATCCTTTCACTATCATGGCTAATTGACTGATATGCAAATTTAAGGATGAAAGTAATTGTCTCACGATGTATCACTGCCAAGTAACATGGCTCGACGAAACTCGGACCATACTTGGACCGTAACTGTTAAGAGTATTGTATAGAAGTAACGGAAAGATTAACCCAATGAGACGAACGGAAATGAGACTTTACTCAAAGACATTAATTAACTAAAGTCATCGCGACATGTGATGGTCACCTGGATATTAAAAACTACTGGACATGGTTCTTAGCAGGGTGTGTGATCACCACGGACGTGCTCCCACGCCGATCGCAAGTTTGGTAAGGAGGTCTCAATCTGGAGCGATTACTGGATGGTAATTGCTGCACGTGTTGGACGTGCTGCAACGCATTCCACACGTGCTGGGTGGGATTGAAGCCTGGGGAATGAACAAGCCAGTCCATTCACCGAATATCCTCTCACTTCAAGAGCTCATTTAGCTGCGCACTTGTCCGGCTGCTGTGGCCGAGCGGTTCTAGGCGTTTCAGTCCAGAACCGCGCTGGTGCTTCGGTCGCAGGTTCGAATCCTGCCTCGGGCATGGATGTGTGTGCTGTCCTTAGGTTAGTTAGCTTTGAGTAGTTCTAAGTCTAGGGGACAGATGACCTCAGATGTTAAGATCCATAGTACTTAGAGCCATTTGGACCTGCGCACTTCGATACGGTCATGCATTTTCATCTGTAAAAATGAAGTCAGGGCCGAATGCAACCTGAAAAGACACACATAGGCAAGGAGTACAGTCTCAGGAAAATGTTGAGCGTTTGTTTGAGTGTTCCGTGTTCAAATATTTGTAGGTCAGTACTTCCAGGAACGTTATGCCTCTCCACACCATAACACGTGGACCAACAAAACGATCATCTTAGACAATGCTGGACGTCCCCTCATATGGCAAGAGGTGGGAACAGGTAACGTATCAGGAACATGGTCGAACATGATCGCTTTGGTTGTCCAATATGGCTAGGCATAATGTTGCACGAGCGTACTGACTTCCAAATCTTTGAATACCGTACACTCAACGTTATTGTACCACCCATTCCCCATTTGTGTGTTTTCGGCGGTGCATTCGGCTCTGAATTCATTTTTATGGATGACACCGCTCAACCGTATCGAAGAGCGCAGGTGGAGGTACGCTTTGAACGAGAGGATGTTCGGGGAATTGACTGGCCAGCACTTAAATCCCATCAAGCGTGCGTAGGGTGCGTTAGGGTGCCGTACTGCAGCACGCCTGCACGCACCAATGAACATCAACAGCAGCCGTCAGCCGCGCTGGTACCGGTGGAGGTATGGAACGCCCTACCACAAGAACTCTGTTCTCATCTTGTAGATAGCATGGGAGTACATTGCAGAGCATGATTTGACATCCGTGGTAAACACACACGCTATTAAGAACCACACGTCGCCTTTTGTAATGTCCTGGCATCCATCACGAATCTTAGTGACTTCGGCGTGTGTGTGTAATCAGTGTCTTTGAATACATTGCAGAGCATGATTTGACATCCGTGGTAAACACACACGCTATTAAGAACCACACGTCGCCTTTTGTAATGTCCTGGCATCCATCACGAATCTTAGTGACTTCGGTGTGTGTGTGTGTGTAATCAGTGTCTTTGAATAAAAGTGTCATTTCTGTTCGTTTCATTACGTATTTATTTCCGTTACCTTCTGTAATTTAGCAGTTATTTCTATGTATGGTCCAAGTTTTGTCGAGCTATATTACTTCACAGCGACACACTACGCGAAAGTTATTTTCGCTCATAAGCTTGCGTACCAGTATAATTGCATCGAAATGAATTCTCAAATGTAGCGGTAGTGAAAACCAAGAGGCAGTTTCACTCCTAAATAACGGATATCACATTCTGTGAATACTGCATATGTTCTGGTACAACACAAATATATTTGCCCGCATTGTCCGCTATCTGAAATATCCTTCAGTGTGGCGCAAAATAATGTGTACTTATACAATGTCATCAAAAGTATCCGGCTACCTGGCTGTAAATGACTTACAAGTTCGTGGCGCCGTCCATCGTTAATGTTGGAATTCAGTATGATGTTGGCCCTCCCTCAACCTTGATGGCAGCTTCCACTCTTGCAGGCATACGTTCAATCAAGTGCTGGAAGATTTCTTGGGGAATGGAAGCCCATTCTTCACGGAGTGTTGCACTGAAGAGAGGTATGGATGTCGGTCGGTGAGGCCTGGCACGAAGTCGGCGTTCCAAAACATCCCAAAGGTGTTCTATAGGATTCAGGTCAGGATTCTGTGCAGCCCAGTCCATTACACACAGGGATGCTATTGTCGTGTAACCACTCCGCCATAGGCCGTGCATTATGAACAGGTGCTCGATCGTGTTGAAAGATGCAATCACCATTCCCGAATTGTTCAACAAAAAATGGTTCAAATGGCTCTGAGCACTACGGGACTTAACATCTGAGGTCATCAGTCCCCTAGAACTTAGGACTACTTAAACCTAACTAACCTAAGGACATCACACACATCCATGCCCGAAGCAGGATTCGAAACTGCGACCGTAACGATCGCGTGGCTCCAGACTGAAGTGCCTAGAACCGCTCGGCCACACCAGCCGGCGTTCTTCAACAGTGGAAAGCAATACGGTGCTTAAAACATCAATGTAGGCCTGTGCTGTCATAGTGCCACGCAAAACAACAAGGGATGCAAGTCCCCTCCATGAAAAACAAGACCACACCATAGCACCACCGCCTCACCACCTCCGAATTTTACTGTTGGCACTACACACCTTGGCAGGTGACGTTCACCGGGCATTTGCCATACCCACACCCTGCCATCGGATCGCCACATTGTGTACCGTTATTCGTCACTCCACACAAGGTTTTTCCACTGATCAATCGTCCAATGTTTACGCTCCTTACACCAAGCGAGGCGTCGTTGGCATTTACCGGCGTGATGTGTGGCTTATGAGCAGCCGCTCGACCATGAAATCCAAGTTTTCTCACCTCCCGCATAACTGTCATAGTGGACCCTGATGCAGTTTGGAATTCCTGTGTGTTGGTCTGGATAGATGTCTGCCTGTTACATATTACGACGCTTTTCAACTGTCGGCGGTGTCTGTCAGTCAACAGACGAGGTCGGCCTGTACGCTTTTGTGCTGTACGTGTCCCTTCACGTTTCAATTTCACTATTACATCGGAAACAGTGGACCTAGGGATGTTTAGGAGTGCGGAAATCTCGCGTACAGTCGTATCACACAAACGACACCCAACGGCCTGACCACGTTCGAAGTCTGTGAGCTCCGCAGAGCGCCCCATTCTGCTCTTTCACGATGTCTAATGACTACTGAGATTGCTGATCTGGAGTATCTGGCAGTAGGTGGCAGCGCAATGCATCTGATATGTAAAACGTATGTTTCTGGGGGTGTCCGGATTCTTTTGATCACATACTGGAACTGTAATTTAGCGAGCAAATAAACAGATACGTTTACTATCCAGAATTATCGTCTCTTTAAGTTTTATTTTTTTTAAACCTATAGCCGTCTACCACTATTCACTACTTTCGTAGGTGTCATATTGCCGGTTTCGTTGTTCGTTAATCCTGGCGTGTTGCTCTCAAAATTCGTCATTAAGCATATCTCAATGACAGCGCTGAGCCTTTGCAGCGTATTTTCTGACTTCATTTTGAAGCGCAGAGTAATAATGCTGTTCTACTAACGACTCATTTCCCATACTTACAGCCGGCCGCGGTGGCCGTGCGGTTCTGGCGCTGCAGTCCGGAACCGCGGGACTGCTACGGTCGCGGGTTCGAATCCTGCCTCGGACATGGATGTGTGTGATGTCCTTAGGTTAGTTAGGTTTAAGTAGTTCTAAGTTCTAGGGGACTTATGACCTAAGATGTTGAGTCCCATAGTGCTCAGAGCCATTTGAACCATTTTGAACCCATACTTATTCACTGTGCCAACTTATAACTAAATCTGAGGGGGGTGCGATGGGGAGGTTCCCTTGTTAGCAGACCACACGCGCACCCAGCTTTCTGTGTCATGGCGGCTAACCAAATCCATGTGTGTCTCTGTGTGGAGAGAATAGCGGCATTCAAAACTAAAATAATTGATACGTATGCCAGCTATCTACACGTACATACTGTCTACAAAGCGATCCGCCCCCATCCCCACATCGGCTATTCTATTTCCACTCGCAATTTCACTTCTTCAATTGGTTTCATTTCTAAGTAACGTATACTGCCTTTTTCCTTTCTTTTCCTGAAAGTTTATTGTATCATCTTCTTTCGTCAATTGACTGAAGTATTTCTTCTATTATCCGCAATTCCCCTGCAATTATCTCTCGTGCTTCTATATTTTTCTGCCTGACTTATGTGATTACTCTTTTCGACGAAGTTAGTTCCTTTTTATGCGGGATTAGCCCCCTTTCAACGCTTGAAAAATATGTGATTGTCGCGTTTCTTTCTTCAAGTAACATAAAAACTATTTCCTCACACTTTTGTCTTAAAGAAATCATTTTTTTGTCTACATGGGACGCCCCCTGTAACCACTGCAACAGTTCAAAGTGTCCCTCTCATCCAGGACATTGGCCATAGGCGGGAATTCTCGAAGACTTCCTACTAGATCTGAAACAAGATAATTTTGTAAAAGTAATTTTCAATGTATTTTTTACAGCATACTTAGAATAATTGAAAAACATTAAATTCCAACTAAATGGTGACGTGTTGAAACAAAAGTCACTTTCTTCGCTCACAAAATCAAGCCATAACGTGCACCGAAAATATCGTAAAACGGCTGCGTAGGCCGATACAGAATTCAATTTTGAAGGCCGGCATCAAATTCCGATCAAAATCGTGTGTACACTTTTCAAGTTACGTTTCCCGTCAATTTCAAATGTATGGTATCGAAAAAAACGCGTTTAAAGTTTTGGGTTACATTTTTTGTGGTGAACTTAAACATACCTCTAGTCGGCGATCCATGGACCATTTAGCTATCCTTCCAGATCGAAAAGAAGGTCATCCATGGCGGTTCTGTGGGCTTGTTTGTCTTCTATTGCTCTGCTCGCTCGATACGCTTTTCTACATCTACATCTACATTTATACTCCGCAAGCCACCCAACGGTGTGTGGCGGAGGGCACTTTACGTGCCACTGTCATTACCTCCAAAAAGGGCTCTGAGCACTATGCGACTTAACTTCTGAGGTCATCAGTCGCCTAGAACTTAGAACTAATTAAACCTAACTAACCTAAGGACATCACACACATCCATGCCCAAGGCAGGATTCGAACCTGCGACCGTAGCGGTCACGCGGTTCCAGACTGAAGCGCCTTTAACCGCACGGCCACACCGGCCGGCTCATTACCTCCCTTTCCTGTTCCAGTCGCGTATGGTTCGCGGGAAGAACGACTGTCTGAAAGCCTCCGTGCGCGCTCTAATCTCTCTAATTTTACATTCGTGATCTCCTCTGGAGGTATAAGTAGGGGGAAGCAATATATTCGATACCTCATCCAGAAACGCACTCTCTCGAAACCTGGCGAGCAAGCTACACCGCGATGCAGAGCGCCTCTCTTGCAGAGTCTGCCACTTGAGTTTATTAAACATCTCCGTAACGCTATCACGGTTACCAAATAACCCTGTGACGAAACGCGCCGCTCTTCTTTGGATCTTCTCTACCTCCTCCGTCAACCCGATCTGGTACGGATCCCACACTAATGAGCAATACTCAAGAATATGTCGAACGAGTGTTTTGTAAGCCACCTCCTTTGTTGATGGACTACATTTTCTAAGCACTCTCCCAATGAATCTCAACCTGGTACCCACCTTACCAACAATTAATTTTATATGATCGTTCCACTTCAAATCGTTCCGCACGCATACTCCCAGATATTTTACAGAAGTAACTGCTACCAGTGTTTGTTCCGCTATCATATAATCATACAATAAAGGATCCTTCTTTCTATGTATTCGCAATACATTACATTTGTCTATGTTAAGGGACAGTTGCCACTCCCTGCACCAAGTGCCTATCCGCTGCAGATCTTCCTGCATTTCGCTACAATTTTCTAATGCTGCAACTTCTCTGTATACTACAGCATCATCCGCGAAAAGCCGCATGGAACTTCCGACACTATCTACTAGGTCATTTATATATATTGTGAAAAGCAATGGTCCCATAACACTCCCCTGTGCCACGCCAGAGGTTACTTTAACGTCTGTAGACGTCTCTCCATTGATAACAACATGCTGTGTTCTGTTTGCTAAAAACTCTTCAATCCAGCCACACAGCTGGTCTGATATTCCGTAGGCTCTCACTTTGTTTATCAGGCGACAGTGCGGAACTATATCGAACGCCTTCCGGAAGTCAAGAAAAATAGCGTCTACCTGGGAGCCTGTATCTAATATTTTCTGGGTCTCATGAACAAATAAAGCGAGTTGGGTCTCACACGATCGCTGTTTCCGGAATCCATGTTGATTCCTACATAGTAGATTCTGGGTTTCCAAAAACGACATGATACTCGAGCAAAAAACATGTTCTAAAATTCTACAACAGATCGACGTCATAGATATAGGTCTATAGTTTTGCGCATCTGCCCGACGACCCTTCTTGAAGACTGGGACTACCTGTGCTCTTTTCCAATCATTTGGAACCCTCCGTTCCTCTAGAGACTTGCGGTACACGGCTGTTAGAAGGGGGGCAAGTTCTTTCGCGCACTCTGTGTAGAATCGAATTGGTATCCCGTCAGGTCCAGTGGACTTTCCTCTGTTGAGTGATTCCAGTTGCTTTTCTATTCCTTGGACACTTATTTCGATGTCAGCCATTTTTTCGTTTGTGCGAGGATTTAGAGAAGGAACTGCAGTGCGGTCTTCCTCTGTGAAACAGCTTTGGAAAAAGGTGTTTAGTATTTCAGCTTTACGCGTGTCATCCTCTGTTTCAATGCCATCATCATCCCGGAGTGTCTGGATATGCTGTTTCGAGCCACTTACTGAGTTAACGTAAGACCAGAACTTCCTAGGATTTTCTGTCAAGTCGGTACATAGAATTTTACTTTCGAATTCACCGAACGCTTCACGCATAGCCCTCCTTACACTAACTTTGACATCGTTTAGCTTCTGTTTGTCTGAGAGGTTTTGGCTGCGTTTAAACTTGGAGTGAAGCTCTCTTTGCTTTCGCAGTAGTTTCCTAACTTTGTTGTTGAACCACGGTGGGTTTTTCCCGTCCCTCATAGTTTTACTCGGCACGTACCTGTCTAAAACGCATTTTACGATTGCCTTGAACTTTTTCCATAAACACTCAACATTGTCAGTGTCGGAACAGAAATTTTCGTTTTGATCTGTTAGGTAGTCTGAAATCTGCCTTCTATTACTCTTGCTAAACAGATAAACCTTCCTTTTTTTTTATATTCCTGTTAACTTCCATATTCAGGGATGCTGCAACGGCCTTATGATCACTGATTCCCTGTTCTGCACATACAGAGTCGAAAAGTTCGGGTCTGTTTGTTATCAGTAGGTCCAATATGTTATCTCCACGAGTCGGTTCTCTGTTTAATTGCTCGAGGTAATTTTCGGATAGTGCACTCAGTATAATGTCACTCGATGCTCTGTCCCTACCACCCGTCCTAAACACCTGAGTGTCCCAGTCTATACCTGGTAAATTGAAATCTCCACCTAAGACTATAACATGCTGAGAAAATTTATGTGAAATGTATTCCAAATTTTCTCTCAGTTGTTCTGCCACTAATGCTGCTGAGTCGAGAGGTCGGTAAATGGAGCCAATTATTAACCTAGTTCGGTTGTTGAGTGTAACCTCCACCCATAATAATTCACAGGAACTATCCACTTCTACTTCACTACAGGATAAACTACTACTAACAGCGACGAACACTCCACCACCGGTTGCATGCAATCTATCCTTTCTAAACACCGTCTGTACCTTTGTAAAAATTTCGGCAGAATTTATCTCTGGCTTCAGCCAGCTTTCTGTACCTATAACGATTTCAGCTTCGGTGCTTTCTATCAGCGCTTGAAGTTCCGGTACTTTACCAACGCATCTTCGACAGTTGACAATTACAATACCGATTGCTGCTTGGTCCCCGCATGTCCTGACTTTGCCCCGCACCCGTTGAGGCTGTTGCCCTTTCTGTACTTGCCCAAGGCCATCTAAAAAAAAACCGCCCAGTCTACGCCACACAACCCCTGCTACCCGTGTAGCCGCTTGTGTAGAAACTGGCGCGATCTCAAGTTCGGATATCTTAACACTTTCCATAACGCTTTAAGGTCGTCGTTGAAATGACATGTCGACTATTTCGTTCCCGCTGTAAATGATTTTCTGAGACACCTTAAAAAAATCACCTTGTAACTTGCTAACGGAGTTTCTGACGAATTTAGTATGAACACTACAATAAAGCAAACATCCCAGAACACATTTTAAACCGAAATGTTTTGACATTTTCAAAGGAGACTACCCATTTAACTGAGCTACCAAATATGGTATTCGGTTTGTAGTATCTATAGCTTCAGAGAACTTCGAAAGCTTATCATCATTCCTCAGTACTTCAGCATCCCACGTACGTGTACATTGGCGCTTGCTAAAGATTCTCTTAAATTTTAATCTAGTCGTCTTCAACGCTAAATTATGATCTAATTCTATTTCTACTTCTGTGCATGCTTTAGAATCCAATATCTTAGCCGGGCGCGGTGGCCGAGTGGTCCTAGGCGCTACAGTCTGGAACCGCGCGACCGCTACGGTCGCAGGTTCGAATCCTGCCTCGGGCATGGATGTGTGTGATGTCCTTAGGTTAGATAGGTTTAAGTAGTTCTAAGTCTAGGGGACTGATGACCTCAGAAGTTAAGTCCCATAGTGCTCAGAGCCATATGAACCTTTTTGAACCAATATCTGATTTGGGAATCTCTGTTGTCAACACAATGTATTTCAGCAGATATTTTCCTGAATATGCCTTTTTCAACTCTACTATCTCCTCTTGAGATTTTTGAACAGTGTACTCCCTATTACAAATCTAAAGTTATTGGAAAACAACGAATTTTCCTCCTCTCTCATTACTACTTTTTAACCCAGACTGTCCCCTAATTCTGTCTTCTATTTCTTCCCCTACTAGAGCGTTCTGAGTCCCTATGATTACTAGATTTTCATCGTCCTTCATATAACCCATGTCATAAATTCTATCTCAACAACTTCTACTTGTGACGTTGGCATGCATACTTGAACACACTTTCGCTTCGTTTCCGTTCTGACGAGAATAATACTATTGCTGAACTGTTTACAGTTGACGATTCTTTGCCCCACCTTCCTATTCATAACGCATCCTACTCCCTTTATTACACTTTCTGATGTTTTTCATATTTCCCTATACCCGTCTCACGAGACTGCCAGCAAGTGGTCGCCATCACATGGCCCGCACAGCTGAGCTCCTACAAGGCGCGTCTGACAAGATCGGCGAATTGTCTAAGAAAGCAGAGGAAACTGATTCAACAGCGTACATTTGCTCTGACGTTCGACGAGCACCCGTCACCTTTTTCCCTAGTTTGACTGTTGTGACTTCACTGCACTCTGTCTAGTTCTTTAGTGGGTGCGGGAGCGAGGAACAGATGCTGTTCATGAACAGAGAATTTAGATATTAATTTATTCCACACTTAATATCAAAGAGTAAAAATATTCCTTAATTTTGTTGCTGTTGCTGAAAGTTAGCTGGTTTCCACATGTGTCATATCTGGCTGCCCGTTGTACCCGTTCCCTAAATGTCCCCCGTGTTCTCAGCGGTACGTCGTGGGGAACGGATCGAACCGTCCTACTTCGCCTATATCGGTCGATCGTCCGCTCAAAGCTGGATTATGGGAGGTTTGTATACTCCTCTGCACGGCCGTTCATCTTACGCCGCCTCAACTCCATACAACATCGGGGGTTACGTCTTGCGATCGGAGCGTTCTGTACTAGTCCCGTCGAGAGTCTTCATGCTGAAGCCAGTGAATTGCCGCTAACTTACCGGCGCGATATACTGCTTTGTCGGTATGCCTGTCGGCTATTATCAATGCCCGACCACCCGTCTTATCGTTTCTCTTTGATGACTCTCTCGACCGTCAATACGGGTTGTATGTATCTGCCCTGCTACCACCTGGAGTTCGCTTTCGTCGCCTCCTTCAGCACCTTGATTTTTCACTCCCTGCAACCTTTAGAATGGGCGAGAACCAAACGCCACCTTCGCTCCACGCTCAGGTTCGCGTTCACCTTGACCTCAGCTCACTCCCGGAGAAGGTTACCCCAGCTTCGGTATACCGCTCGCGGTTTGTCGAACTTCGTTCAAAGTTCATTAATACGATCTTCATTTATAGAGATGGCTCTAAGACCAATGACTGTGTCGGGTATTCTTTTATTGTCTGGGCACACAGTTTCAAATACCGACTCCATGGCCATTGTTCGGTCTTCACAGCTGAGCTATTTGCCCTCTGTCAGGCTATTCTTTACATCCGCCGCCACCGAAATTCTGCTTATGTCATATGCTCTGATTCCCTGAGAGCCATCCAGAGCCTCAGTGAACCGTATCCAGTTCACCCTTTCGTGCACCGGATCCAACGCTTTCTTCAGCAGCTGGCGGACGACGGTTCTCCGGTTATCTTTATGTGGGTTCCTGGTCATGTCGGTATCCCTGGGAACGAAGCTGCAGCAGATGGCGCGGCCAAGGCTGCGGTCCTCCAGCCTCGGACAGCTTCTTGTTGCGTGCCTTCATCTGATTTTAGCAGGGTCATTTGTCAGCGCATTTTACCGCTGTGGCATGCCGATTGGTCTACACTTACTGAAAACAAGCTTCGGGCCTTGAAATCTCTCCCCACGGCTTGGACGACCTCTTCGCGCCCTTCTCGGCGGAAGGAGGTCGTTTTGACCTGGTTACGGATTGAAGACTGCCGATTCAGCCACCGCCATCTGCTGACGGCTGCGCCGGCGCCGTTCTGCCCATGTGGGCAATTGCTGACGGTACGACACATTTTAACGTCTTGTCCGAATTTTAATACACTGCGCATTGATCTTGGCCTGCCATGAACTCTGGATGAAATTTTAGCGGATGACCCAGGAGCAGCTGCTCGCGTTCTTCGTTTTATGCACTTGACAAACTTGTCTAAGGACATTTGATTATGCTGTTTCCTTTTAATCCCTTGCCTGTTAATGTGCCTTTTATAGTGTTGTCCTTTTCAGTTGCTGTTTTAAACTTGACTCGCGGTGCATTCATAACTTAGTTTGGGGGCTAATGACCACTGTAGTTGTGCGCCCTCAAGCCACAAAAAAACAAAAACAAAAAAGCGTCAGTTTTATAACAGTAGCTTTGAATGTTGGAACATATACAGAAGCATTTATAAATCTGCCTCTCTTCAATACGACGTCTATTCAGACCATGTCGAGCCCTGACAACTATGAAAATCTGTTAACGTTATTCAGCTGGCGAACACACAAAACGGGGCTCTGTTCATGAATGTTCGAAATTGAGTATACCCGCCGTAGAAGCTCCAGACAGGGGATGCTTGCATCTCATTGGCAGCGGAGTAAACGTTCGTTGCAGCACCATCGTGTCGCGGTGGCGGCTGTAGGAAACGCGGCGCGTGTATTTGAAAGTGCGGCCGATACCGCAGAATCAAAACTTCACGTTGACGTGTTGCGCTACTTTGCACTCCATTTTGCGATGACACGAGCGTGACGGGTGCTCGTTGATGACCGGCGACTGTCTTTTAATATCGGAGGAGCTGAAGATAAGCAGACATTGAAGGCAATGTTGTTCATGAACGTTGCGGATATACATTTGAGGATGTGTAGGGAGTAAGAGATTAAGACAAGGTAAGAGGAGACGTGGGATGGCATCCGACTTGTCGAATGAGTGACGACACACTAGAGAGATTACGTAATGAAGTTTAGTTGTCCTGGAGCACAGGTCAAGAAACCCGCTTGCGATTTCGGTGGTGGTGAGGACGGGGTTGAGGGAGCTGCCCTCGGGGGCAGCAGAAGCAGCCGGAGGCTCTGCGGGTCCACAGGAACGCGCCGACACGGCCCGTGACGTCAGCAGCGCCTCGCCTCATCCAGGAATAGCAGGTAACTGCCGCCCTGTTATCCGATTCACTGCGCCACGGTTCATTCATGTTGCAGCGAAGGCGAAGTCGGCGCCGGAACTGGGGCGGTTTATTCCCCGGTCAAACATCCGTCGAGGGCAGGACTCTGCGCTAGTTACCAAATAAAAGTTAAGGATACCCATCCTGCCACTTAGAAAAGACTATTTTCGGTTGATTAATTTTGTGAATCTTTCAAATACCGTCCACGCTCTTGGCATTTCATTAACGGCGTCTCTGCTCAGTCGAATGGGTAAAGATCACAAATGACATACTGAAAACTGAATTTTAGGGGTGATGGTAAACCGCGTTATAATGCGTGCAAAAATAAATACTTCACATTATCTCTTACAACGTAGGTCAGTGTCACTCTCTTCCTATATTTACTTTCGCATTTATTAGGCACAAACCACCGGAGTGAGATTGTCACTCTGCAGCGGAGTGTGCGCTGATATTAAACTGCCTGGCAGATTAAAACTGTGTGCCGGACCGAGACTCGAACTCGGGACCTTTGCCTTTCGCTGTGAGGACGGGGCGTGAGTTGTGCTTGGGTAGCTCAGTTGGTAGAGGCCCGCGAAAGGCAAAGGTCCCGAGTTCGAGTCTCGGTCCGCCACACAGTTTTGATCTGTCAGGAAGTTTCATATCAGCACACACTCCGCTGCAGAGTGAAAATCTCATTCTGGAAACATCCCCCAGGCTGTGGCTAAGCCATGTCTCCGCAATATCCTTTCTTTCAGGAGTGCTAGTTCTGCAAGGTTCGCAGAAAAGCTTCTGTAAAGTTTGGAAGGTAGGAGACGAGGTACTGGCAGAAGTAAAGATGTGAGGACGGGGCGTGAGTCGTGCTTGGGTAACTCAGTTGGTAGAGCACTTGCCCGCAAAAGGCAAAGGTCCCGAGTTCGAGTCTCGGTCCAGCACACAGTTTTAATCTGCCAGGAAGTTTCAAACCAACAGACGTTCGAAGAACAGTTTGGACTTAACTCACTTGATAATGATGAACTGGAAACCTATTCAGTGGATTTTTAATAGTTTTATAGACAGAATATAAAATGTTATGCATTACTTTCGTTACAGTACAAGATAAAGAAAGGTGTCAAAGAATATCATGTAGTTTTTAAAATGTCACGTTTGCTTTGGCTGTGACTGTTTTAATCCACTATTGCAATTTCGGATTTTGTGTCATTTTCAAGCGTCTACAACAACATAGTACTATGTTTTAAGGCAATCCCAATTTCAGAATAACAGTATGTACAACAAATTTGCAGTTTGTTATCATCGATGTGCACCAGGAGCGGCCAAGAAGTGCCGTATCGCCCAGCATGGCTGCACATTTCCTGGACCTCCACGCTGCACCGTCTGAGCTCGTGGAAGAGGAAGACGGGCAAACTACGAACGCGCCGCATTTAAATGGAGATGCAGTCACCCTGAATACGCCTTGGTTTTATATTTCACTTTCCCAACAATATAAGTCACAACAAAACAAATATTCAATATTATTCAAATATAAAATTTTATGGTTCAAGCGGTGGGCATACAGCCTGATGTAGACAGTTTCACATATTCTCACATTCAGGTTGCCATGGCATCGTGACAGATTTTCAATATTATTCAGTATTATTCAGTTTCATAATCGAAAACAAGTCTTTAATGCACATATGTCAATAATAATAGTCGAGCAATTTTACTATCACGTTGTGGAGACGCGGAAATTCTACCTGAGACAAGCTATTTAGATGTTCTTAACAGTTTTAACATCGAAGGATTTATCTTTAAAATGAGAATTACTTTGTAGATGAGTCAGTTATATCTGCATATGCAGAGGGGCGCATTCAACTGAAATGGCAAACGGTATCGAAAACAGCCACAAATCAGGTCTAAGTTTGGCCACGTCCACTAAAAGTTTGGGGAACCATCCTTTTAAGTCCTTCAAGGTCAAAATTAATTCTCCAAACGTCGCTTTTCTTTAACGCAGATGAACTTAGGAAACTACAATGCGATTGCCTTTTTAAACGCGTCCCCATAAAATCGGAAAGAAGTTATTTCCCACCTTACAATCTCTTACTGTCTGGAGTGTATAGTCAATTCCACTTAAAATTCGAGGCCTGTAATCCACTTCACATATTCTAATTTTCGTTCCTGTACTCTTTTTTCCTTTCATAAACTCGACAGTAGCGAGTTTTAAATCGAAAATTCGTTCCAGGCTTGGCCCTTTATTTAGGCAACGTATTGTGCACTAATATACATTCATGCTCATAAATTAAGGATAACTGCAGAATGTGGTGTCACACAACGTGGCACTACACAAAACTGGCGCAAATAGCATAGGCACATAGGGAACACACACGACACAGATCCGTAAGGCCATGGTATTGGTGATAAGTTGAGAAAACCGTCCCGTGCTACAAAACGCCACTGTTTCCTGCGCATGTACCCCGACATCAATGTGGGGCATGATCACCAGGCTGCACAACGGATTGGCATACTCTGGATCAGGTGGGCGAGGAGGTGCTGGGGTATAGCCTCCCATTTTGCACCAGTGCCTGTCGGAGCTCCTGAAGTGTCCTAGGTGTTAGATGACGTGCAGCGATACGTCGACCGGGAGTATCCCAGACGTGCTCTATGGGGTTTATGTCTGGGGAATCGGCAGGCCACTCCATTCGCCTGGTATCTTCTGTTTCAAGGTACTCCTCCACGACGGCAGGTCGGTGGGGCGGTGCGTTATCATCCATCAGGAGGAAGGTGGGACCACTGCACCCCTGAAAAAGCGGACATACTGGTGCAAAATGACGTTCGCATACACCTGACCTGTTACAGTTCCTCTGTCAAAGACATGAAGGGACACGTGCGTGCACCAATCATAATCCCACCCCACACCATCAAATCACGACCTCCATACAGGTCCCTTTCAAGGACATTAAGGGGTTGGTATCTGGTTTCTGGTTCACACCAGATGAAAACCCGGCGAGAATCACTGTTCAGACTACACCTGGACTCGTCCGTGAACGTAACCTGGGACCACTGTTCCAATGACCATGTACTGTGATCTTGATACCAGGCTCTACGGGCTTTCCTATGACCAGGGGTCATTGGAATGCACCTTGCAGGTCTCCAGGCGAATATACCATGTCTGTTCAGTCGTCTGTAGAGAGTGTGTGTCTGGAGACAACTGTCCCAGTGGCTGCATTAATGTCCCAAACAAGGCTACCTACAGTACTCCGTGGCCATCTGCGGGCACTGATGGTGACATATCGGTTTCTTGTGGTGTTGTATACTGTGGACATCCCGTACTGTAGCACGCCTGGACACGTTTCCTGTCTGCTGCAATCGTTGCCATAATCTTGAGATCACACTTTGTGGCTCACGGAGGGCCCGTGCTACGACCTGCTGTGTTTGACCAGCCTCCAGTCGCTCTAGTATTCTACCCCTCGTAACGTCATCAATATGTGTTCTTTGAGCCATTTTCAACACACAGTCACCATTAGCCCGTCTGAAAACGTCTGCACACTTACTCGCAGCACCGTACTCTGCGTATGTGGACTGCAGCCAGCGCCACCGTGCGACGACCGCAGGTCAAATGCACCGCATGGTCATACCTCGAGGTGATTTAATCCTGCAAACCGCCCACAAGAGCGTTGTTTCACCATGTTTCAGCATTATCCTTAATTTCTGAGCATGAGTGTACCACTGTGTCTCTGTTCGCTTACTGGCACTCTTGATAACTTTTAGCGCCTTCCACGGAATTAGTACTTTCCCATGAGATATACATTGCAGTCGATATTATTCATGGAGAGATTATATATCTGTCTTTAAAATGACGTTTTATTTGATTTATAGGTATACAATTTATATTGCTGCTATAAGAATAGTATACATTTGCACCTAACTTGAATACATATAAAGCAAAGTAAGGAAAAATTTTAGACAAAGATACACGAGAAAAATTGGGATACATTTTGTTCCTGTGGAATGGTGAATTTGTATAGATCCGTAACAAGAGAAATTTGTATGTAGCAAAAGGGATTACAATACTAAAAGTGTGTATGTTTAGTACATTAGAGTGAATTCTTATTTCTGTTATTCTCATATTATTTTTTGTTAATACGTTGTAGATGCTTGAAAATGGCACAAGAGTCGGATTTTCAATAGTGCAATTAAACAGTTGCAACTGGAAACGAACATATAAAATTTCTGGGCTCGTATTAAACGAAGTTAATATGATCTATGATTAAAGTCATAAATCACTAAGGAAAGTTTGAAATTAATAACTCACCATACACCATTTACCAACAATGGTAGAGGAGAACAAACTGTGAAAAATACTGTCTAGAAGAGGGGACAGGGTGACAGGATAGGTGTTTAGACATCAGGGAATAACTTCCACGGTGCTTGTGGGGAAGCTGCGGATGGTAAAAACTGTAGGTGAATGTGGAGACTGGAATACACCCAATAAGGTATTGCCGACGTTGAGTACAAGTGCCACTCTAAGAGATTGGCACAGGATAGGGGTTCGTAGCAGGTGGCACGGCACCTCAAGCGTCAGAAGACTGAAAATTTAAAAAAAAATTAAAAAAGAAAAGCTAGTTGCGAACAAATCCTTCAAACGTCACCTGGGCGTCAAAAATCGGAATTAATGTTGAACAAGAGCAGAGGATATTTCTTTCTGTCAATAATAAAACAGCTAACGTCCATTAGAATATTTTTTTCAATTAATGTCAGAAAAGACTGAATGAAGTTTAGAGTTTAATGTCCTTTAGAAGGCGAATATATTGGAGACAAAGCACAAGCTGGGATTGGGAAAGCGAATCAGTCGCATCCATTTCAAAGGAACCAGCCTTGTGTTTCCCTTAAACAACTCAAGGAAACGTCGAAACCCTAATTCCGGGTCACTGGACGGGGAGTCGAACCCTGTCCTTCTTAATGCCCATAAAACAAATTTCAGAAGTTTCTCTCTAATGTGAGTTCAGTGCGCGAAACGCTAATCAGTCACTAGCAAAAGGGTAGACTTCCAGTTAGTTAGAACATGTACTTGGATCTTTATAAAATTGAAGCAATCCTTGTGCAATAAATCTCATGAAAACCTGTACATACTGCTTGAATTTTTTGAAAATTGGGTGTAAGCCCAGTAATGCCGACTTCGCCCCTTCTCTTACATCACAGAGTTCTAAATGGTTCATCTTGTAGAACAGTACGCCACCATCATCTTACTCATCCCTCCAGTTGGAAAACTGAACGTTATTGTCTGCTTTATTGGGCGAGGTTCAAAATGGTTCAAATGGCTCTGAGCACTATGGGACTTAACATCTGAGGTCATCAGTCCCCTAGAACTTAGAACTACTTAAACCTAACTAACCTAAGGATAACACACACATCCATGCCCGAGGCAGGATTCGAACCTGCGACCGTAGCGGTCGCGCGGTTCCAGACTGAAGCGCCTAGAACCGCTCGGCCACTCCGGCCGGCCTGGGCGAGGTAATGGAGTGGTTGGCACACCGGATTCGTATTCTGGAGGACGACAATTTGGATTAAGTTCGTCCGAGATTTCCCGAAGTATCTTAAAGCAAATGCGGGGCTGGTTCCTTTGAAAGTGCACGGGCGATTTCCTTCCCCATCCTTCCGCAAGGCGAACTACTTTCTCCTGTCATAGCTGAATTTCTAACAGCGATGTAAAGTTTACGAAGTTTTCTCGAATCATTTTCTCAACAAAAGTGCCTACCTTTCAGTGCTCCAGTGCTTCACTGAGTCTCTCTTCTCCTTCAAACGTATGCAGTTCTAATAAGGAACTTAAACTGGAAGGAACACACAGAAAATGTTGTGGGGAAGGCTAACCAACGACTGCGTTTTATTGGCAGGACACTTAGGAAATGTAACAGATCTACTAAAGAGACGACTTACACTGCACTTGTCTGTCCTCTTTTAGAATGCTGCTGCGCAGTGTGGGATCCTTAGCAGATAGGATTTACGGAGTACATTGAAAAAGTGCAAAGAAGGGCAGAACGTTTTGTACTATCCCGAAATACAGGAGAGCATGTTACTGAAATGATACAGGGTGTGGGGGTGGACATCATTAAAACAGAGGCGTTTTTCGATGCGGCAGAATCTTCTCACGAAATTTCAATCACCAATTTTCTCCTCCAAATGCGAAAATAGTTTGTTGACGCCGACCTGCAGAGGGAGAAACGGTCATCATAAAAAAATAAGGGAAATCAGAGCTCGCACGAAAAGATATCACTGATCGTTTTCTCCGCGCGCTATATACGAGACTGGAATAATAGAGAATTATTGTGAAGGTGGTTCGATGAAACCTCTGCCAGGCATTAAAATGTGATTTGCAGAGTATCCAACTAGATGTAGATGTAGGAAAAAGATTGAAATGTAACCAAAGTACGGTCTTCTTTCACGGCTTCCTCTGTTCTTATCACCAACCTTTGTTCTTAACGCAAAAACTGCGTGAAAATCAAGTTAATTATCTGAAATTAGACTTATCTTTTGAATAATTAGGTACAACTGAAACGTGTTTGGAGATTAAGCCAATGATAACCTGAAGCCTATAAAACTAATAGGGTACCTGCAGACAAAATATTCAGACCATTTAAGTAAATCCACCGAAGTTTTGAAGCATCATGAGCAACAACTAAAAGGAAATATCAGATTCCTCAAACAACAGGTATCATTCTCTAAGAAACCAAATCATCACCTTTTATTGGTGAGAAATTACTTCGTCCCGCAGATATCAAAATGTGTGGCATCACTATTGGAGGAAGGTGTGGCGACAATCGAAGTCAATACCACTGACAGGTGATAGTGTGGCTCGTCGTATTGATACAACAGCCGCTGACATGAAAAATCAATTGCTACCATGTTTCGTGATAGCCCAAAATTCGTTCTGCAACTTTATGACACTTCTGACATCGAAAATCTCGTCCACCTTCCTATGCTACTATCATGAAAATGAAACGAACGAGGACTTTCTGTTTCGTAAAGTTGTGGAAGAGACGACTGCAGGCGAACATATTTTCTTTCTTGTGAATTCTTTGTCTATGACAATGTGTCATAGACAAATTATGTTGGTATATGGACCGATGGGGCGGCAGCATTTACAGGAACTAAAAAGGGGTTCACTGCAAGATCGTTTGCTGTGTCCGCTTCTATAAAATTCACTCACTGCTTGATACACGGGGAGGTATTGGCTTCTAAAGCAGTAAGGCCAGAAGTCAATAAAGTGCTGAACGGTGCATTCAGTGTTGTAAATATTGTCAAAACACAAGCTTTAAACAGTAGGCTACTTCCCATTCTTTGCGACGAGATGGGTTCTACTCATAATTCGCTTGTACTACGTTGGTTGCCTCGTGATAAAGTTCTTCGTTGCGTTGTGGGGCTGAAGGATGAGCTTCGTCTCTTCCTACTGAACGTGGTTCCCAGCAATGCAAACCTCTACCGTCTGTGGCTATTGAGCTGACTAAACAGAGCATTGGGCAGAGTTTGCACGTACATTCTGGACTCTGTACACAAGAGAACACATGCCACTCGATATGACTTTGGAGACTGTGGCTGTTTGTGTGGGGACGTCACTGGATTTTACCGTCTGTGTATCTCTCTCCCAGTGGTGAAGTGTACCAAAAACCGTTGTCTGCACTGATTTTTCAACTCCCCCTACCCTTGGTCATTTTGGGTGACTTCAGCGCCCACAACCATCTCCGGGGTTGAACTAGGATCACTGGCCACTGTAAACCTATCGAAACTGCTTGCAGATGTTGAGCTTTGTCTCTTGTATACCGGTGTTCCTACAAACTTCAGCGTGGCATGTGGACCTTATTCAGCCATTGATCTTTCCATTTTCCATCCTGCTCTTCTCCGTCCACTGGAGAGTCTATGATAACTTCTCTGACAGTGATAATTTCCAGCCGTCCCCTCTCTCTCTCTCTCTCTCTCTCTCAGCATCACTCACGTTGGCATCCACGCAGATGGAGTCTCAAAGCGTTTAATGCCGAAGCCTCTGCACCTGCCGTCACCCTTAGCATCCTGCCATATGGAGTTGTCGATGCGGCTGTCCAGAGCACGACCGCAGACGTTCTACTGGCAAAAGACTTATCGAATCCCTACTCCTTGGGATCCCCCCCCCCCCCTTCGGAAGACAGCGCCTTGGTGGGCTCCATATATTGCCATGTCATTAGACATTAGAGGTTGCAGATGGACTCTCCAGTGCCATAAGTGGCATTCATCAGTGGAACACCTTACTGCCTGCAAATGGCTCCTTGCCCCATTTCACCACATAATAGAACAACAGAAACAGGAATCCTGGGAATATGTTACTACACATACCCCTCCTTCGTAGTTTTGGGCAAAGTTTCAGGGCCTCTATGGACACCAGTCCCCCCACAGGTATACTTGTTGTCTCCCTGAAAGGTTTTATCCATACTGCCTCAAATGGTGTTGGCTAACATTTTACTCTGCATTATGCTTGAGCCTTTATTTCGTTTCCTCAAACAACAGGTAGAACGAATTCATTTACGTTCATTACACATCACCTGGAGCCATAAAACACTCCGTTCAGTGAGTGGGAATTCCTCAGTGCAGTAGCCCGCATCTCGTGGTCGTGCGGTAGCGTTCTCGCTTCCCACGCCCGGGTTCCCGGGTTCGATTCCCGGCGGGGTCAGGGATTTTCTCTGCCTCGTGATGGCTGGGTGTTGTGTGCTGTCCTTAGGTTAGTTAAGTTTAAGTAGTTCTAAGTTCTAGGGGACTGATGACCATAGATGTTAAGTCCCATAGTGCTCAGAGCCATTTGAACCTCAGTGCAGTAGCCCTTTGTCCTAACACAGCTCCAGAACCAGACTAATCCACAGCCAAATACTCAAACAGCTACCTGTGGGTTGTCTAAGTCACGTCCTTGCCATTTTCAACCATATCTGCAGCGAGGGCGAGTTCCCATCTCAGTGGCGAGGAAACTTGATCGTCACTACATTGATGCCAGGTAAACACCGCCTTGACATCGACAACTATCGCCGAATTAGTCTCATGAATGTTCTCTGCGAGTTGATTGAACCTATGGTGAGTTGGCAGCTTTGTCTGTACCTTGGGTCGCGAGCCCTTTCGCACCATCCCTGCATGGTCTTTGCTATGGTCGATCTAGTGTTGACAATTTGGCCTGCTTGAAGTCTGCTATTAGGTCTGCTTTTGTCCAACATTAACACCTTATCGCTGTCTGCTCTGACTTTCAAACGTCTTATGACACCATATGGCATCATCACATACCTGTTACCTTCCATGAGTGGGGTCTCCAGGGACCTCTCCCTAGTTTGTTCAGAACTTCTTGTCACATCGTCCTTCCGTATTCAAGTTGGTGCTTTCTACAGTACCCCCTAAGATGACGGGGATCCATAGGACCCTGTTTTGAGTCTACCCCTTTTTCCAGTGGATCAATGGTCAAGCTGCAGCTTTTGGGCCTAAGTGTCACCCTCTCTGTATGCTGATGATTTCTGCACTTACAATTCCTCTTCCTTTGTCAAAGTAGCTGAACATCGACGTCAGGATACCACACGAAAGCTTCTGTCGTAGGCTCTGATTGACGATGTACACTTTTCAGCCACCAAGACATGCATCATGCAGTTCTGTCGCCATCATACTGTCCATCCACAAACAGAACTCTACCTTGACGACCAAATGCTCTACGTGGTGGAGTCTTATCGCTTTCTAGGCTGGTATTCGATGCCTGTTTGACGTTGCTTCTCCATCTTTGCCAACTTATTAAATGTGCTATTTACACTTCAATACTCTTCGCTGCCTCAGTAACAACAGCTGGGCTCAGATTGCTGTATAGTTTGAGCCTATCTCATCCTGATTATGAGGGTCTGTCATATGGCTTGGCATTTCCTTCAGCGTTGTGACTGCTGCACCCTATACACCATTGTGGGGTCCGACTTGTGACAGTGCCTTTCGAACCAATGCAGTGAAATGACTACTCGCAGAAGCTAGGGTCCACTACATATCAAACATAACCAACTGCTTCTCAACTATGAGATAAACATTCGGTGCTCCCCTGAGCATCCTTAGTACCGTGCACTTTATTCTGGTTGGGAAATTCACCTTCCACAAAAGCGCTGCAGGACTGGGCTCACGATTACCGTTTGCTGACGGTGTCCCTGCTCTGAACTCCAGCTTCCCCCACTGTTGTCACGTCAGAAGCAATCATGGTGTGTACCCCATTCTTGTATCTGTTTAGACCTATCCTTTAGACCAGAGATTCTCAAACTTCTTCCGTCAGTTACCCCCCTCCCCTTTTGTGTCCCCCCCCCCACACACACACACTTTTCTTTCCTTGCTCATCAGTTCTCACACTTCGCATAAAACGGATAATGGTGGAAACAGAAAAGAATAAAAATGCACACGGTTAGAAACTTCGGAAAGTTTTTACCGTTTGCACATTTATTATGATGTTTGTGCTTGAGTTTGTAAAGAAAGCACATCCAGTCTTGGTTGTGTCTTTGAAACAGCAACTCGCAGATCCCCTTCCGACTATAGTTGAGATCGATGTTCCGTCTTGATTAACAGCATTGTAGTAAATATTGGATCACACAAGTAAATTGAAGTGAAGTATAAGAACACGTCAACACACGTCCAGGTCTGTACCCAAAAGTTTTCAAGAGACTTCGATTTAAATTCATTTCGTTCTGAGACTTGTATTCTTCCTTCTGTTCTACTGTTGATAAATCCTTTGTTGTGACGGTATCGAAGGCTCTGGGAATTGATCTTCGAATTGTTGAAGGGTTTCGAGCTGTACTACACCAATTCTACTAATTTTATTTAAATCTAACTCGTTTCCCTTCCCTCCTCCATCTGGTATTCCAAAATCCTGGTTCTAAGTTAAACAAGCACTTCCTTTCGTGGAGAAATGATGCTTTTATTTCGGCCTTGAAGTTGTATGATAAGCTCATTCAATTTCTCAAAAACATCGGCCAACTAGCGTAATATTAGAAGGTGATTTTTCAAGAAAAACAGAGCTGATAAAGTGTATTGCTGTTCAGTAGGAAAAGATGAAGCTTATCCTTCAGCCCCACAACGTCTGTGAGGTTTTGTATGCCCTACTTTCAGGAAGAGAGGTGGAACATAAAGTCATATGAGCAGCAATCTGTGACTCCTACAACCACTGGACGGTACCCAGTTGCAAATCAGCAGAATCCTTGGAGGGAAGTGTCCCAAGAAATCCCTTCTGGGTGAAAGACGACACAGGGGAGTGATGGTTCTCCAGCTGGGGTTAGGGATCGATGTCTCCAGTAGGTGTAGAGTCCATGGGTGTTGGGGAAACAGCGTGAGGGCCAACCAGGGGAATGGGTGTAGCAGTGCAGTTCTTTGGGCCTGACCTAGACGGCTTGAAGGGCGAGGGTACAGCCACTAGCGGGGATGACGTCGTTCTAGCCATAGCAGACATCGTCTGTGTACCAGATGCAAACTATCGTGTTTCTTCTTGGCCTTCTGATACGTGAGTTGGTCAAGAGTCTTGTATTCTTCGATTTTCTTTTTTCTTTGGAAGACAGTGCAGGACAAAGGAAATGATGCTCCCCACAGGTGACACAGATGGGGGTGAGGGGTAATGGAGCATTCATGTGCAACTGATGTCCACTATCCCTACAGAGGGGGCTGGCGTTAAAACTGAAGCACCGCTTGTCAGGCGGAACACTGCAACAATGTACTGTCACCCCGATCTTTTCAGGCAGTGAGTTGCCTTCAAGGGCCAAAATGAAGACCGCTGTATCAACATGAGAGACGAAACGGACACCCCATGACTCCAAATTGTCATGAAGCTCGTCATTGGTCTGTAAAAGGAGGTCGCAGTGTAAGATGATACCCTGTACCATATTGGGCCTGTTACGCGGGATGATAGTGAGAGGAATGTCATCCAGCTTGTCGCAGGTGAGCAGTGCCTCTGACTGACTAGGGGATGCCTTTTAATCAGAACTGAAATACTTTTCATTTTCGAAATGGCTGCCATTTCCCCAGTCTCATCTTCAAGATGTTCAAAAAAGAGTAACTGCTTTGTAGTCATAAAGGAAACACAGTTGGTCCTAAGTATTTACCTCTTCGTTTCTTTCCCCTACACTCATCTCATGACATAGCCAGGGCAGGAAACGTTGTGGGTTCATATCTCACTACATTGTAGTAATCCTTTCCTTCAGTAGAGACTGCTGGTGGCCTCATAGCCCCAGCATAAGAAAATTTGAGCCCTTCATTTGCGAGACATCCGTCACTGCCACCCACTCAAAATTGGGGCATTCCCACAGGCGCCACACAGCCACAGCAATGGCTACTTGGCGAGTAACCATTGTCCGGAGTCCCCAATGGGCACATACTCCTAGGCATAAGCAGAGAGTTGACGTCTGAGCCGACTAGACACATGAGAGGACGCACATGGGGAAGGATGTTCGACAATATTCCTAGCCGCACTAGGTGTTCCCACCTCTCGCCATACAAGGATACGTTGAGGATGACTGATCAGACTGAATCCGCTCTCATCCGAGAACATCACCTGACTCCACTTATCGTTGGTGCAGTCTCCGTGCTCTTGACACCATCACAAACAGTGCCGACAATGTGCGGATGTGAAAGGAACACTGTGGAGTGTGAGACTGCATGTCTTGCAGTAGTTAAATGTGGTTGCAATTGCGCCTTCTGTTTAACGTGGGTCACTGCTTTCTGTTGCACAATGAGACGGTCAATCTGCTGCAGCTGCCCGTAGTCGATCACTTCCTCTTCTTCAAACAGTGGTACCTGTGGTCCGGAAAGAACGCTGTGAGCAATATCAAAGTCGTGGGCTATACTCTCATATTTGGTCCCTTTTCTAGTTTTAATGAAAAACGCCTTTACAGTGCTCTATAATTGCTCGATTATTTGCACGCACACACACACACACACACACACACACACACACACACACACACACACACACACACACACACAAACCGCGAGGGGTAGCCTCGCGGTTTAGGGGGCCTTTTCACGGTTCGCGCGGCTCCCCCCGTCGGAGGTTCTAGTCCTCCTTCGGCCATGGGTGTGTGTGTTGTCCATAGCTTAAGTTGGATTAAGTAGTGTGTAGGCTTAGGGACCGATGGCCTCAGCAGTTTGTTCCCATACGACCTTACCACAAATTTACACACACACACTCTTTTCCTATTCTATCGACTGCCTCATGCTGCAGAGCTAGCCCATTTGGCGCTATAGTCATGATGACATCGCATTATGTGACGCCCAACTTGGTGAGCACGACTGGGAGACCTCTGACAACATGCTCCCACAGTTCCATTCATTTCCATCAAGTAGTTTACACGTTATGTCACTTCATCTAGTTCAACCTTATGTTTTACAGAGCAGTGTATATTCCTTGAGGGGGTCGGACGTAAAACGGGCCGACTTGGAGCAGAAGAGGCATCACAGGACATTTTAATTTCCAGTATCTATACTTTTACAAATAGATTCATAAAACTTTGTCAGGATCACCAGGAAGGATTCAGGATTCGCACTCATTGCAATGGAAGTTCGAAAACATAACAAAATAAATTTTTTTACGTGTCAAATTTCATCTTTTTCACTTGCTAATGGCAGCATTTGTTGCTATAGGTACACTTTTCTTCATAAGTTAGAGAGATTCTTCGATGAATTTTGCACAGCATACATGCCATACTTACAGGTATACGAAACTCTAGAATTTATTTAATTTATGAAAAAACGAATGAGCTGATATATTTTAAACTTCATGTTTAGAAAAAACACGTATTTTATAGTTACTTTAATTTTTACCACAGTTTTTAATAGATTTTGAAAATCCTAGAGTTTCATACAGCTTTAAGTATGGTTTGTATGCTGTGCAAAATTCATCGAAGAATCTCTCTTACTTATGAAGAAAAGTGTACCTAGAGCAACAAATGCAGCCATTAGTAAGTGAAAAAAATGATGAAATTTTACATGTAAAAAAAATTATTTCGTTATTTTTTCGAACTTCCACTGCTATGAGTGTGAATTCTGAATCCTTCTTGGTCCCAAGTCGGCTCGTTTGACGTCCTACCCCCCTTAAACAGAGATGTTGTGAAACACACTGCTCGCTCTATTCGTCCATAATATCCACTGCGCAGTAACCAAAGGTGGGCATGCGTTCCATGCCCTCCAGAAGGCATTCAATACAATTCCATACTGCATTTACTAAGCAAGGTACGCACGTACTGAGTGTCGAATACGATTCGTGACTGGATTCAGGACCTTCTGAGAGATGGAACTCGAAGCGTTACTCTTAATGATGTGAAACTGACAAACGTAGAGGCACAGTATATCAATACACAGGGTGTTACAAAACGGTACCGAAAAAATTCGAGAGGTTGTAGAAGATGTCATGAGGAACAAATTCAGGATAGGAACCAGTTTACCCAAACATCGTCCAACGATGCTACAGAGTATCGAATTTGTAGAAACTGGCGTTTGCCACTAGCTCACTCCTTTGGCAGCAAACGTGACTGTGTGTTGACAGACTGTAGACGGAACGTTTCGCATTGTTGTTTCTTACTCAGTGATTGCAACTGATTGCCACGATCGCCATTGGAGAAGATGGAGACAGCTGCTACGCAGAGAGTCCTTGTCTCCTATGAATGATGACGGTTTTGGACACAACTGTTTATTTTTCTCCTGTATACCGAAAAGCACAAGAGATTTTAGAGGGTTCCAGCAGAATAATAAGCTACAGATGGACACCCGCGTCCAAGGCCGACGTCCATAGAGGCAATAGAGCATCTCATTCATCGGAGACGAGGGCTTTCTATGCAGCAGCTAGCTCCATTCTCTCCATTGGAGATCGTGGCAGTCTGTCGCAATCACTGAACGACAAACAACGTTGCCAGACGTTCCGCCTATGGTGCGTCAGCGTGTAAAGTCCTGTTTGCTGATGAAGGGGTGGCCTAGTGGAAGACGCCGGCTCCTAGATCTTAGGCGCATTGTAGCGTCGTTGGCTGACGTTTCCAGACAAGGTTTCGCGTTTGTTGTGTCTAGACCATACAGCCTAGACACAATGCTGTAGCCGATAGGGCACGCAAGGCTAACGCAGACGGGCGTGAAGTCTGGAACATGAGAACTTATAAATGAATAAGAAGAAAAGTACGTAGGTGCTTGTTACTTAACTTTTAATTAGTCCTTGGAATACATCTCTCTTGAATATTAGTAAGCTATAGTCACTGATACAAATGGCGCCTTACTAGGTGGTCGCCATTTAACTTAGCAGAGGGCTATTCTACTGTCTATCTCTCGGCAAATGAGAGCAAGGCTTAGCACGTCCAATCGCTAGCTATGTTGTCCGTACAACTGGGACGAGGTCTCCTCAGTCTCTCGAGACCTGCCATGTGGTGGCGCTAGGTTTGCGATCACACAGTGGCGACACGCGGGTCCGACATGTACTACAGGACCGCGGCCGATTTAAGTTACCACCTAGCAAGTGTGGTGTCTAGCGGTGACACCACAGCGTTCTCAATTTGTTTCTCATGACATCGTCTACAATCCATCGAAGTTTTGTCAGCATCGTGTTGTATCACTCTGTACATAAATTCCAGAACGAAATTTTCGCTCTGCAGCGGAGTGTGCGCTGATATGAAACTTCCTGTCAGATCAAAACTGTGTGCCGGACCGAGACTCGAACTCGGGACCTTTGCCTTTCGCGGGCAAGTGCTCTACCAACTGAGCTACCGAAGCACGACTCACGCCCGGTACTCACAGCTTCACTTCAGCTAGTACATCGTCTCCTACCTTCCAAACTTTACAGAAGCTCTCCTGCGAACCTTTCAGAACTAGCACTCCTGAAAGAAAGGGTATTGCGGAGACATGGCTTAGCCACAGCCTGGGGAATGTTTCCAGAATGAAATTTTCACTCTGCAGCGGAGTGTGCGCTGATATGAAACTTCCTGGCAGATTAAAACTTTGTGCCGGACCGAGACTCGAACTCGGGACCTTTGCCTTTCGCGGGCAAGTGCTCTACCATATAAATTATTGTATATAAATTATCTATGAGTAACATCGGAAACTCTGAGGCTTTAAGTAAAACGTAAATAATTGCAACATATTGTCGGTACATAGGCGAAGAGGTCCACTACTGTTCTATTACAGTGTCGATGAAAAATCACTGTAAACAATGACAGCTGTAAAATATCTAGGAGTACAGAAAATAAGGAGTACATGGCTTTCGAATATTTGGAAGAAGTGACGGGATTTTAGTGGATCGCAAATACAAAGGGCACTGGAAAAAGAGACAGTCGTTTTGGCTAAGGCTTTGCAGGTGTGGATTATGATAGACGAGTGTTTCAATTATTACGTCAATTCTATTGCGGTTTTTTGTTGTATATGTAGTAGCTGAATAAAAATTACAGATTCTGTTGAATGAAATGAACAGTTTAGTGAGTGAAAAACACCAACTGACAGTTAACTGAAGGAAGACCAAAGTAATGAGAAGTAGTAGAAATGAGGTTTAATTCCGGTGGCTCAATGACCGAGTGCAAGTCTTTCAATTCGTTGCCAGTTTGGTAACTTGCATGACCTTAATCTGTCCCAGTTATCCATCTGGGGAAAGAGGACCTGCAGCTTAACGTGGAATCCGAGCAACGTGTCGTTCCCGGTGACTCGTCACAACGACCAGAGGTGAAGGCCAGATCCAAGACAGAGTGAAAATTTCCGTGATCCGACCGGGATTGGATCTTGCGACCTAGACGCAAGATTAGCATTAAATTTACTCTCGAACTTGGTGGGCACGAACGAACGAAGTTAAGGACTTCTACTGTCTTCGAAGCAAAATGATGGAGGGCACAAAAAGCATACTAGTGCATGTAAAGAAGACATGCATGGCCAAAGGAAATCTACTAGTATCGTAAAAATCCGTGATCTGAAGAAAAAGTTCCTGAGTGCATGACTGAATCATCGACTATGGGAACATCCGGAAATAAGACAATCTAAATGTTTGAAATGCGGTGCAATAAAAGGATGTGTAAAATTAAGTGATCATTAAAGATAAAGATTGCCCACAGAATCGACAAAGAATGGAATATGGAGAACACTGACAGGAAGATTGGACAGGATGACACGACATGTGGTCAGAAATCAGTGAATAATTTCCGTGGTTCTAAAGAGTACGTGGTACTGGAAAGACAGAGATTGGAACATATCCAAAAAAACTGAAGACTTAAGGAACAAGTGTTGTTCGAATATGAAGAGGTGGGAAGAGTATAGGAATTAGTGGCAGGCCACATCAAACCCGACAGAATACTGAAGACACACACACAAAAAAAAGAACAGTAGGTATGGTTTCCATGTAAGCTTACAGTCGAGAAATAGTCGCAAATATTACGTAATTGGAAAGGACGGTTTCAAATGATTCTATAGGACTCAGAGATGGGTGGGGTGGAAACTGAGCGTTGTTCGTCCTATAATTGAAGACCTCACTCAAAGTTGGTTGTATATCAGTTTCACAGTTTTTCACGAAGTAAAATGAATTGTTTTGCTTTGATACTATTTGTTTATGCGTTTTATTATATAAAATAAAGTGTAACAACATGTACTTGTATTATAGAACAGCAACGTATATATGTACCATATTTTACAATATTTAGAAAGCTATATTAATTTTTAGTTAGTTTTCCGTGTAAGAATGTTGCATATCCTGTAAAAGTGCATCGTGGGATAACATTGTATATATAAAAAGTTACTGCGAGTAGGACTTGCATTCGGAGGGCTCCGTACAAACTTAATTACACGATAGACAGTTCATCCATCCCGGAAGTCGAGAATCTCGGCGATTTTTGCCTGTTATCGACATCTGTTAGCCCAAAGTATCGGTCCCGGAAATTCTAGGACTTCCGAGAATATTGTAAGTTTTAAGTTGGATAAGAAATGACAAAAGAAATGTTTCATGAGATATAATTAAAAAATTTACAAATTTTCGGTTCTTTCCTTTACTTGCTCTGGGAAACCATGCCTCTTTCCAAATTCCATTATTCTACGTCAACAGAAAGTACCCCATAGGTTTCGATGAGTGAGTTTGCTAGTATCAAAATCTACGACATAAATGGCCGTATCTTTTATTTTCAATGACTTAGAAGCTTCAAGGTGTTACGTCGCGAAGGGTCTGTAGACCTTAGTATGTGACATAACTTTGAACTTGATGTGACAATTTGCTTATGAGAAAAAGGAGTCTTGGCAATCGGACAAACAGACAGGCAGACGGACAGACAAAGCGATCCTGTAGGGGCTCCTTTTTCATGAATTGAGGTACGGAACCTTAAAAATATGCTTTTCTCTTACAGTGGTAAAAATAATGGAAAGTATTAACAGAATATATTATGTGACATAATGAAGCAATACAATGCATTTATTTACCTCCAAACTAAAGAAGAAAAAACGAAAAGGAAAAAAGAAAAAAACTAGTTCTATACAAGACATGAAACAATGAAAAAGAAAGAATTAAACAGAGGAGAAATAAATTGAATTGTTCGCTGAGATGGTGAGTTTACATAAAATTCCCTGTATTATACATCAACGTATTTACACATATCAAACAACTCCCTCATTTTCTTTGTCTATAAAGGAAGGACATCTTCATACATCATAGAAATTTAGGATTGAGGGAAAAATTCAAAGAAGGGCAGCTCGTTTTATATGTGTCACTCATATGATACATGCGTCAATCATAAAAAAGGCGTTTTTCATTGTGGCGTGACCTCTTCACGAAATTTCAGTCTCCAACGTTCTCTTCCGAGAACGAAAATATTTTATTGGCATCCATCCACAATGGAAGAAATGATCAGTGTAATAAAATGAGAGAAATCAGAGCTCGCGCAGAACGATTTACGTGTTACAGAGTGGATCTGAGAAATGGTGTGAATGTGCAGAGTATTCGTGTAAATATAGATATAGGAAACCTCATACCAGGTACACGGAACTTGAGGTCGTTTTTCTGTTCCCTTTACAGCAGGAAATGACGTACCCAAGGGTGCATTTCATTACGATTAAGATGCAGGTAGACCTACACTAAATGTATGTCATCTGCGTTGATATTCTACCATGTAACCGGTAATTTTCATGTTTGAGTCACACTTCCTAATCCTTCAGGAACACTGACGGTAACAAAGTCACAATAGCTCATTTCCTTTATAATGAAATGTGGACTTTAACACGTTTCAGATATTACATACTTCCGTTCATAGGTAATGATTACATCCATCACTCTTCTTTTTACCAATAAATGTGAAAGTATGCTCACGGTGCAGAAAGCTTTTTCCTGAAATCTTGAACTTTTTGTATATTGTTGTTTTCATATCCTGTAAAAACATTGTACAATAGTGTCCTAAAGTGTCATTGTCTTGTTGTTCTTTTTCCCAAAGCAAAGGCCAGATCAAACAAATTATTCTTTTGTCCAATTTTTACGTTGTAATGATATAGAACGTTGTTGCACATACCAAATTTCACGTATTTTTTTCAGCCACGTCTTTACCAGCTGTGGAAATATAATATTTTCCACTGTTCCTCTTAATTTTCTTAACATTTTGCTTCCTGTCTGATCGATCTGTTTTTCTTTCTATGCTTTTATTTAACGATACAGCATCCTTTAGAGTTAGACTTGCATCAGCGACATCCACTGTTTTCATTGATATACAACGTTCTTCCACGATAGTCATCCTTACAACTATAAATAGTTTAAGTTAGAAAAAAAAAGACATCCACTGGTATGGCGCAAATTCTCATTCAGTGTAGCTCTTTATTCCGGTGTAAACTCAATGTTGTCAACAACGTGATATACAGCGTTCTTTGAGGAAGGTCTTCAATAACTGGCATGGAGGGGGAAATAACGTGTACCTTTTTCTAGTGTCTTATCAGTTTCAGATATTGGTGAATATTGTAGCTGTGTCACGTTTGCACGTTTGAAGAAATTCCTCACTTTTTTGTGAAGTCCATGCCCTTAACTTTTCGAGCCGAGATGTTCCTTTTTGTCCTCATCCTATTTTACCATGTACATTTCCTAGAAGAAAGTTCTGCGAGAGTTTAGCCGGCCGAAGTGGCCGTGCGGTTCTGGACGCTACAGTCCGGAGCCGAGCGACCGCAACGGTCGCACGTTCGAATCCTGCCTCGGGCATGGATGTGTGTGATGTCCTTAGGTTAGTTAGGTTTAATTAGTTCTAAGTTCTAGGCGGCTGATGACCTTAGAAGTTAAGTCGCATAGTGCTCAGAGCCATTTGAACCATTTTGCGAGAGTTTATCCCTGTTTCCATTCCTCATTGTACGGCCGAGACTGTGTAGTTTCCCTCACTATACTGTGTTTTAGACCCATTAATCATGTTACAAAACGTGGCTCAGACTTTTTCTTACGGAGTTTAATTTCTTGTGAGTTATGCCATTGGTTGTTAATGTTAATTCGCCAATTTTACCATTAATTATTGTATGACAGTTTGGTATGTCTTTCTCGCTGATGACCGTTGACCTTGTATTACTTATGTTGCTTTCTATGGCATAACTCTCACAACTTTCATCGATTCAGGGTACAAGATGTCGAAGCCTATATAAGCCGTCAGTAAACATTACAGTATAAAGAGCTCAGCGGGTACTGTTCAGCTTCTCGCCATTCGAGACGATTGTTCGTTCGACACTGCATTGTACGCATCATTGACATGACGCGACAGACCACACGTTTCGCATTGACGCATTGAGTCAAACAGAGCTTGGATGGCGTGTACAGGTACAGCTGGCCATGCAGCTTCAACTCGATACCACAGTTCATCAAGAGTAAAGACTGGCGTATTGTGACGAGCAAGTTGCTCGGCCACCATTGACGGGACGTTTTCAATTGGTGAGAGATCTGGAGAATGTGCTGGCCAGGGCAGCAGTCGAACGTTTCCAGTATCCAGAAAGGCCCGTACAGGACCTGCAACATGCCGTCGTCCATTATCCTCCTGAAATGTAGGGTTTTGCAGGGACAGAATGAAGGGTAGAGCCACGGGTCCTAACACATGTGAAATGTAACGTCCACTGTTCAAAGTGCCGTCAGTGCGAACAAGAGGTGACCGAGACGTGCAACCAATGGCACCCCATACCATCACGCCGGGTGATACGACAGTATGGCGATGACGAATACAGGCTTCCAATGTACGTTCACTACGATGTCACCAAACACGGATGCTGTAAACCGAACCTGGATTCATCCGAAAAAGTGACGTTTTGCCAATCGTGCACCCAGGTTCGACGTTGAGTAGACCATCGCAGGCGCTCCTGTCTGTGATGCAGCGTCATAGGTAACCGCAGCCGTGGTCTGATAGCCCATGCTGCTGCAAACGTCGTCGATCTGTTCGTGCAGATGGTTGTTGTCTAGCAAACTTCCCCATGTGTTGACTCAGGGATCGAGACGTGGCTGCACGATCCTTTACAGCTATGCGGATAAGATGCCTGTCATCTCGACTGCTAGTGATATGAGGCCGTTGGGATCCAGCACGACGTTCCGTATTACCCTCCTGAACCCACCGATTCCATATTCTGCTAACAGTCATTGGATTTCGACGAACGCGAGCAGCAGTGTCGCGATAAGATAAACCGCAATCGCGATAGGCTACAATCCGACCTTTATCAAAGTCGAAACGTGATGGTACGCATTTCTCCTCCTTACACGAGGCATCACAACAACGTTTCACCAGGCAACGCCGGTCAACTGCTGTTTGTGTATGAGAAATCGGTTGGAAACTTTTCCTCATGTCAGCACGTTGTAGGTGTCGCCACCGGCGCCAACCTTGTGTGAATGCTCTGAAAAGCTAATCATTTGCATATCACAGCATCTTCTTCCTGTCGGTTAAATTTCGCGTCTGTAGCACGTCATCTTCGTGGTGTAGCAATTTTAATGGCCAGTAGTGTAACTAACCTTGACAGAACAGGATTACATTCACAAGGTAGTTGCGCGTTGTGGTCTAGCGATAAAGCGCGTGCCTAGAAATATAGAGGGGCAGACCACGGAAATTTTTAGTCTGCCTCTGATCCAACCTTTGCCTCACGACACTTGCTTCGGATTCGACGATAAATTGTTCGTCCACTTTCGCTGGCTGAATAACTGGAGCAGATTAGGGACATGCAAGTCGCTGAAGAGGCCTCGAACTGAAAGGCCTACATCGCCCTATGAGCCACAAGAAATTATCATCATTATTAACGAGGTATATTTGAGACAACGGTCTCTCTGATGGGGGGGGGGGGGGGGGGACTACTGGATGAGTAGTCGGCAGTGCAAGTGTGTACCTGAGGCGAGGAGGTGAGGCGGCCCGCCGCGGCAGGGCAGCGGCGCTCTGCTCCGCCCGCCGCCCCGCCCCGCCTCGGCTCGGGAATCGATAGCCGTCCGCCCCCGCCCCCGCCCTCAGAAGCGCCAGCCACTGCCTCAGCCGCTGCCGCCGCCACTCCCAGACCCAGAGTCGGAGCTACGGCTGGAGCCGCCGTGCCGCGATGGCAGGCGCCGACGCCGGAACTCGTCAAAGAGCGATACGACGCGACGCGACGCACTCGCTGCCCCCACCTCGCTACCTCGGTCCCCACGCTTCCAACTCGCCCCCCTCCCCCCCCCCCCTACCTCCGCCTCTCAGAGCGCTTTCCGGTCGTTCGGTGTGGCAAGCACATAGGAAATAGACGAGGTCCCAGTCAATAGTCCTCACAACCGTGTCGCAGAAAAATACTCCTCCAGAGGCTGCATTACTTGCAAAACTGGCACTGGTACACGTACAATTTTCGAAACGAGGCTAGGGAGCACGACTGTCTCAAATGTGCGTTTTATCTACACTTCAATGCTGAAACTGGGGAAGTGAATTTCGTTCCACAAACGTCCGACAATATTTCTGTGTATCATTTCCCTTATCATCAAATGGTTCAAATGGCTCTGAGCACTATGGGACATAACTTCTGAGATCCTCAGTCTCCTACAACTTAGAACTACTTAAACCTAACTAACCTAAGGACATCACACACATCCATGCCCGAGGCAGGATTCGAACCTGCGAGCGTAGCGGTCGCGCGGTTCCAGACTGCAGCGCCTAGAACCGCTCGGCCACTCCGGCCGGCTCCCTTATCATCGGGCAGCCGCGCGGTCCAGGGCGGCTTGCCACGGTTCGCGCGGCTCGCTCCCCGTCGGAGGTTCGAGTCTTCCCTCGGGCATGGGTGTGTGCGTAAGCCTAGCGATCGATGGCCTCAGCAGTTCGGTCCCATAGAAACTTACCACAAATTTCCAAATTTTGCTGTTTACTGTTTAACTTTCAAAGCCAGAAAACATCTTAACTCTTTGTAATAAAACGTGTATGTACCGTACTTTATTCTCAAAGAATTTTCTTGAGAATTTATTCTATTTACTAGCGATTCGACCTGCCGGGGGGCCCTGCGGTTCTAGGCGCTTCAGTCTGGAACGGCGTGACCGCTACGGTCGCAGGTTCGAATCCTGCCTCGGGCATGGATGTGTGTGATGTCCTTAAGTTAGTTAGGTTTAAGTAGTTCTAAGTTCTAGGGGACTGATGACGTCAGAAGTTAAGTCCCATAGCGCTCAGAGCCATTTGAACCGTTTGAACTAGCGATTCATCAGGAACATTAACACATCTAATCACACTATGTAAGCGTGGAAGTAGTTGCCAGGGAGTAACTGATGAAATCAGAAGCAAATTACTTTTTAACAAATAGTAATTTATTCACTTTAATGGTGCGTAAAGCATTTTTTAAAAGAAAACATATTTAAAATTATAATCAGAAAGCACCCTCTAAATATCATGTTATAATTTATTCAGTGGCAGAAAGAATCAAATTTTTGACTGTATGAGCTTTCACACTGAGAACCTTGCCGCTCCCTTTTGACACGGCCGTAGTTGCGGCCGCTTACAACAACCTCTGAAAGACTACACTCCTGCAAATCTGCACCACACCAGATTACTTTAAACTAACTATGCACCCCGTAGGAGGGATGGAAATGGTACAAAACACTAAAATTAGAAGATAAACTTGCCACGGAAGGTGCAACTTGATTTTAACTTCTAAGAAAAGTCTTACGGTGGAACGGTGGCAACTTTATATACTACAATGACCATTTAAATAAAAGCCCATGAAATGCAATCTTCTATAAAATTATTCAAGGTTGGCAAAACGAGTTAACATGCTCTACAATAGACATATACTGCCTCTCAAGATGATAGGCAAAATAAAAACATATTTCACGAGTTAGGACGTTACACTCCAAGCAATGAATTCGTTAACACACCGAATCCGACAAACTTGACAGAGGCAGCTCCGAACGACCGACAGACACTAACTGCCTAACAAATGCGGACGAGAGACAGACGAGCAAGCTGAGAACAAGAGACTGACCAAGAAAACAAGTAAAACTTACCAAGAGTAAATCACAGAACATATCACCAATCACTTAACTTCTAATAAACTGAGATTTCTCGAGAAGACCTGGCGCAGCACCCCCCAAATCTCTCTCCCGAACCGTCCGCTGCCAGCCGCTTCAACGGACGCAGGAAGGCGCGCCGATCTCCGTCTCACGGCGTCGCAGCTCGCACCGGCCAGACTGATGTCGTGGGTTGACTCCTGTTGCTCTCTTGTGAACCGCGGAGCCACTAACCCTTTCTATACGGTGCTGCCCACTGGACTTACGTGGCGACCTCACATGCACCGAGGCTCAAGGCGGACAAGTCATCTCGTGTCTCAGTGCGCGACCGACCAACCGATCGATCGATCCAACCGCCAGTGACCATTGCCTGAGCAAAACTCGAGCAGACTGGCGGCCTAACGCGCAGACTCACATGCAGGAACTAAACCCCGACTGGGCGACCACTCGCTGAGTTCTCTTACTGGCGGAGTGGCAAGACTCTCATTTTTCCGGCTTTACAGGTTGATCCGAACGACAGACAGACACTAACTGCCTGACAAATGCGGACGAGAGACAGACCCAGACTGACTGACTGACCGACTGGCGAGCTCATAGCACCCCTTAAATGCACGTGAACAGGCAACCTTTTCCTATTTCACACCATAGGGAGACACCAAAGCTGCGATTGCCACAGCCGCGCCACCGCCAGAAACGGAGGGCGACTGCTTCACAGTACGCGCTGCGGCGAGCTGTTCAAAACAGCAATTTTTAACACGGCTCAGTGTACATATACTCGTGAAAACCTTGTTGTCTTAGACTGTGCAAGATACTGACACAGCAACTACGTATCCTTCTTACTCAACCGTATCATATCTACACTGCACAACACAATTAACCTCTTAATCCTCTCCTATTACGCCACGGAAGTATGAAATTGGGCTCAAACAGCCTGTAAAACGTACGATAAAAACGCCAGAGCATATAAATTCATATAAGCAATAAGGTTGATCAGTGATATCATATTGGCATCATACTTCATCACAATTATGCCCAACATCAGCGGGGACGTGTCACACGAGGGAAGCTCGTTACAACCTGTCATAACCACATTTCACCCCTCCTCTCGACGCCACTTCGGTACCCAGAACCGCAACGCACGGCTTTGAAATCAAATGGTTTTCTCATGGCTTGCCGAGGAAAAAGTTTCACACACACAAACACACCTACACACACTTACATCGACACTCAGAATCGACACGAAGAAGTCACACCGAGTGGCGTGAACGGCGTCGATGAAACCACCTCTTATCTTGGGAGTACTGATTCCTACTCCTTTCGCAGTCAAAAATGACAATTAGTAGTGCAATGAACAACAGGTCGACATTCTTTACAACTTTCGACAATTCCGACGCGCCCCAGGACGACTCAAGCCTTCTCTAAGGACATCCCGGGCCTGCAACGGCTCTGAATGTCATCACACATCTTTGGAGTGTAACATGAACGAAATTTTTGCTATGGTAGAACAGAAGATACTTGTAGGGACCGTTCAAAACTGTTCAACGAAACTTCAATGTGACGTAAAACAGCAAAGGATGCTTGTGAAGCCGTCCTAAATTGGCAAAGGGTCCCTCTAAGACACAGCATGTCATTCTCAATGGAGAAAAGTCTTCCAAAGTAAGAGTGATTTCAGGTGTGCCGCAGGGGAGTGTCGTAGGACCGTTGCTATTCACAATATACACAAATGACCTTGTGGATAACATCGGAAGTTCACTGAGGCTTTTTGCGGATGATTCTGTAGTACATCGTGAGGTTGTAACAATGGAAGACTGTACTGAAATGCAGGAGGATCTGCAACGAATTGACGCATGGTGCAGGGAATGGTAATTGAATCTCAATGAAGATAAGTGTAAGGTGCTGCGAATACATAGAAAGAAAGATCCTTTATCATTTAGCTACAATATAGCAGGTCAGCAACTGGAAGCAGTTAATTCCATAAATTATCTGGGAGTACGCATTAGGAGTGATTTAAAATGGAATGACCATATAAAATTAATCGTCGGTAAAGCAGATGCCAGACTGAGATTCATTGGAAGAATCCTAAGGATGCTACGGTCGCAGGTTCGAATCCTGCCTCTGGCATGGGTGTGTGTGATGTCCTTAGGTTAGTTAGGTTTAAGTAGTTCTAAGTTCTAGGGGACTTATGACCTAAGATGTTGAGTCCCATAGTGCTCAGAGCCATTAATCCTAAGAAAATGCAATCCGAAAACAAAGGAAGTAGGTTACAGAACACTTGTTCGCCCACTGCTTGAATACTGCTCACCGGTGTGGGATCCGTACCAGATAGGGTTGATAGAAGAGATAGGGAAGATCCAACGGAGAGCAGCGCGCTTCGTTACAGGATCATTTAGTAATCGCGAAAGCGTTACGGAGATGATAGATAAACTCCGGTGGAAGACTCTGCAAGAGAGACGCTCAGTATCTCGGTACGGGCTTTTGTTGAAGTTTTGAGAACGTACCTTCACCGAGGAGTCAAACAGTATATTGCTCCCTCCTACGTATATCTCGCGAAGAGACCATGAGGATAAAATCAGAGAGATTAGAACCCACACAGAGGCATACCGACAATCTTTCTTTCCACGAACAATACGAGACTGGAATAGAAGGGAGAACCGATAGAGGTACTCAAAGTACCCTTCGCCACACACTTGGCCCTTCAACAAAGCTGTATAGATGCTGCACGCAGACAAACCACCGCGCAACAGGAAGCAGAAGGAGCGACCAAAAAGTTTCCATAAGAGCGCGGTGCTACGGCGTTTATGCAACCCAACGCGACTGCCATGTGGGTATATAAGCACCGACATGTAGGCAACGGAGCACTGTCGCCTTCGAACGGAAACGTTTGATCAACACTTACGTAACAGTTTCCGTGGCAGAGGTTTCTCTACTTGCCACATCTTATATTCGACGCCAAGTGAATTTGTTGAATACAGCAGTATACTTCGGGTAACACCAAAACTTTAGTCCTTCCCCATTCCATTCGCGAATGGCCTTGTCGGACAGCTTCTGTAATACCTCTCATTTCCTTGGCTTTCATTTCGCGAGACGGGTGTGGGAGAAAGTAGTATGTTTGCCGACTCTGGGCTTTCTCGGAATTTTAGCAGTCCATTTGCCCGTTCTGTCCAACGTCCCTCTCTGTAGCGTCTGTCACTGAAACAAGATGAGCATATGCGTAGAGCTCTAGCGCTCACTACACAAACCTGGGACGAAAAGAGCGTCACGCCTTTGGATCTTCTCTGACCCTGCTTAATCCTGCAGACTGACAACCGACACGTAGCAACTGTTGGAACGAGTGTTATGTAAGCCACTTCGTTCGTGGGTGATTTTAAAAGTCGTCCAGTTTGGTGTGACGTCACGTGTGCTGCACTGCTGTTGAAATAGCTCGTTAATATTTTATAAATTTTAGACTTCATTTACTTATTTTAAAGTTTATTTGTTTTAATATTTGCCGTAAAAGTAACTTATTAGTGGATTTTCATTAATCTCAGTCTTTCTTCCTGTGTTATTGACTCGAGTGGTCTATTATTTTGTGAGTCTGCTTTCGTCGTTCGTCTAAGCCTCGCGCCTCAGTAGTGTGTTTACATTTTGCGGCGTGCACTGCAGCTGCAGCGGTTATAAGCTAAGTACTGACAAACTTATTTGTGCTCTGTAATACAGTTATTAAATTTAATAGATTTCAGCGGTGTTGCGTGCCGTTTGTGGCGAAATAACGACTTAATAAACTTTTGTAATCGTTCGCTCGCTGTGTTTTATAGAGTTTTCAGTGTGTTGAAGTCGTTTAATAAATTTCGTGCTTTAGTTTTCAACTGACGTTTATTATTCTTTCTAGTGAAATATTTCACTGAAATTTTCATTTAGTGTTTTTACTACGCTTAGTGTTACAGTGGTCGTTTTAATTTTTTGGTTTTAGCTAATAATTTTGTGAAGTTTTGCTGGTATTGGTATCGGCTGTGTTGTAGTAGTATTAATACAAGTAGCTGCTTTCTTATTAGGCAGAGAATTTCGAGACCATTATTGTTAGTTCTTCAATAGTTCTACTGGTGTAACTGAACTTTGGTAACGTAGACGTATAGTTTTTTTTCAGTAACTGTAAAATTTTACCATGAGTGAAAAGTGTGGGCTCTGCCGTAGGTTTGTGAGGTGTGGTTTACGGTGTGGGATTTGTTCAAAGTATTTTCATTGGGGGGGAATGCAGTGGGGAAGCCAGTGGTCATTTTAGGGAGATCCTCTCCTGGGAATGTAGAATCTGTAGTAGAAACAAGTTAATAGAGGAGCAGGAAAGTAAGATCTGTGCCCTTAAGGTGCAGTTACAATGCGCAAAGGAGGAACTAGATAGGTTGAGGAGGGTGAAGGGTGGTGGGGAATGGGAACTGGCAGTTGGCAAGAAGGTAGCTAGGAAGAGGAGGTATTCAGACAGTTTTACTTTGCATATATGCAATAGATACGACCAACTGTCAGAGTTGAGTGGAGAGGAGCCTCGTATAGCCGTAGATGTAGGTAACTTGCAGCAGTCCTCAGCAATTAGGAGGCCTAGGTTAGTTGCAAAGTCTAGCAGAAAGAAGGTTCTGCTGCTAGGTAGTTCCCACGGTAGAGGTGTGGGCCAGCAGTTGCAGGAAGTGTTGGGGAGTGAGTACCAGGTCACCAGCATTGTGAAGCCTAGTGCAGGGTTGGCTCAGGGGACTGAAAGCATAGGGGAGTCATGTAAAAATTTTACGAAAGAGGATCAGGTAGTGATTGTGGGTGGAGCAGGGAACAGTCTCGATAGGGACGGGGAATATGATGTCAGTGGTGACTTGGTTAAGATAGCTACTCAAACTGGTGGCACTAATGTGCATTTCGTACAATTGTTTCAGCCTCATGATCGGCCTCACCTTAATGCGGCTGTTAGGCGCGTTAATGTGGGGCTGGCGTTAGAGCTGCACCTTTTTTAGACTGAAGTCAGCTGATAGGTATACCTGCTTAAAGGAAGTGCCTCTACCTAAGGGCTCACCTCCAGAGGATGTAATGTTTCCAAGTAGAGAAGGAATTACCATATTTTATCAAAATATAACAGGTATTAGAGATAAAGTTAGTGAACTGCTAATAGATGTTAACTCTGAAATTATTGGTATATCAGAGCACCACTTGAATAATTTGATAATTCAGAGGCATCCTTTACCAGGCTACAGATTAGCTGGCTGTTTCTCAAGGAGTTCCTTGCGGGGTGGGGGAGTGGCTCTGTACGTAAAAAACAGTATTTCATTTGAGTCCATAGACGTATCACGACACTGCACTGAACAGATATTTGAAAGTTGTGCAGCATTAGTTGAATTTAGTGAAACTAAACTTCTAATGGCTGTTGTTTATAGGCCCCCTAACTCCGACTTCAGACCATTTTTGCTTAAGCTAGAGAGGGTTCTTGATTCACTTTGTAGGAAGTACCAGAAAATAGTTCAATGTGGTGACTTCAATATTAATTTTGTACATGATTGTGCAAGAAAAAGGATGTTGGCAGATCTAAATTCATATGATCTGATGCAAACTGTTTTTTCCAACAAGGGTGCAGGGGAACAGTAGCACAGTCATAGACAATATTTTTATTCATTCTTCATTACTAGATGGGCATTCTGTTAGTAAAAGGGTGAAAGGCCTTTCAGACCATGATGCACAAATTTTAACACTTAAAGGTTTTTGTACTCAAACCAATGTCGTATTTAATTACAAACTACGTAGGAAAGTTAATCCAACAGCAATAGAGAGTTTTTCAAAACTTGTCAAGGAACAAGAGTGGCAAGATGTTTATAGTGGCGATAATACAGATGATAAATACAATGCTTTCCATAACACATTTCTCATGCTCTGAGAGTTGCTTTCCATTAGAACATTCTAAACGGGGTACTAGCAGTAATGGACAGCCTGGTTGGCTGACTAGTGGGATAAGGATATCATATGTACAACAAAGCGGGAATTATGGTTCAAATGGCTCTGAGCACTATGGGACTCAACTGCTGAGGTCATTGGTCCCCTAGAACTTAGAACTAGTTAAACCTAACGAACCTAAGGACGTCACAAACATCCATGCCCGAGGCAGGATTCGAACCTGCGACCGTAGCGGTCTTGCGGTTCCAGACTGCAGCGCCTTTAACCGCACGCACACTTCAGCCGGCGCGGGAATTATATCAAAATGTTAGAAGTAGTCACAATCAAGCTACAGTAGCCCATTACAAATAGTATTGTAAGGTGCTTAAAAATGTTATTAGCAAGGCAAAAAGTATGTGGTATGCAAATAGAATAGCTAATTCACAGGATAAAATTAAAGCCATATGGTCAGTTGTGAAGGAAGTGTCTGGTCAGCAGCACAAGGTTGATATAAAGTCAGTTCGCAGTAATAATATTTCTGTTACTGATGTATCAGATATATGTACAGTATTTAACAACCATTTTCTGAGCATTGCTGGTGAATTAAATAAAAATTTAGTTTCTACAGGAAATCATATGAATTTCTTAGCAAATGCCTTTCCGAGATTGACGTCTGAAATACTCCTCTGTGATACAGACAAGAGGGAGATTGAGTCAATAATTAAATCACTGAAGACTAAGGACTCTCATGGTTATGATGGAGTGTCTAGCAGAATATTGAAGTACTGTGCTGCACATGTTAGCCCAGTATTTAGCCATATTTGTAATTTTTCCTTTAGGAATGGTCAGTTTCCTAAGCGATTAAAGAACTCAGTAGTAAAGCCGCTTTATAAAAAGGGAGAAAGGGATAATGTAGATAATTTTAGACCTATTTCTATGCCATCAGTGTTTGCAAAAGTTATCGAAAAGGCTGTGTATGTAAGGTTAATTGATCATTTTAAATCACACGATTTGCTATCAAATGTACAGTTCGGCTTTAGAAGTCGTTTGACAACTGAAAATGCTATATTCTCTTTTCTCTGTGAGGTACTGGATGGGCTAAACAAACAGTTTCGAACGCTTGGCGTATTTTTTGATTTAACCAAGACATTTGACTGTGTTGGTCTCACAATATTGCTCCAGAAGTTGGACCATTACGGAATAAGAGGAGTAGCTCACAATTGGTTCACCTCTTACTTTAGCAACAGGCAGCAAAAGGTCATTATTCACAATGTTGATAACAGCAGTGATGTGGGGTCTGAGTGGGGTACTGTTAAGTGGGGGGGGGGGGGGGGTGCCCCAGGTATCAGTGTTGGGGCCACTCCTGTTCCTTATTTATATAAATGATATGCCCTCTAGTGTTATGAGTAAGTCTAACATATTTTTGTTTGCTTGGTAGCTTGGTAGCAAAGGATGTTGTGTGCAACATTGGCTCGGTTTCAATTAGTGCAGTTCATGACCTAAGTTCATGGCTTGTAGGAAACAAACTAATACTAAACCACAGTAAGACTCAGTGTTTACAGTTTGTAACACACAATTCAACGAAACCTGACGTTTTAATTTCACAGAATGTGCATACGATCAGTGAAACTGAACAGTTCAAATTTCTAGTTGTTCAGATAGTAAACTGTTGTGGAAAGCCCACATTCAGGATCTTATTTAAAGACATAGTGCTACAATTTTTACTATTCGAACGGTGATTGAAGTGAGTGATCGTTTGATACGAAAAGTAGTCTACTTTGCTTATTTTCATTCGTTTGTGTCGTATGGAATTATGTTTTGTAGTAACTCTTCCCATTCTAAAAGGATATTTTTGGCTCAGAAACGGGCGGTTTGAGCAATAAGTGGTGTAAGTTCACGAACCTCTTGTCGACCCCTATTCACCAGTCTGGGTATTTTGACATTGGCCTTTCAATATATACATTGCTTGCTATTTCTTGTTAACAACATTAGCTTATTCCCAAGAATAAGCAGCTTTCACTCAGTTAATACTCGGCAGCAATCAAACTTGCATTTGGTTCGGATTTCCTTAACTCTTGTGCAGAAAAGTGTGCAGTATACTGCTGCATCCATTTTCAATAAGCTACCACTCGAATTCAAAAATCTTACCAGTAATCTACGCGCTTTCAAATCGAAACTGAAGACTTTCCTCATGGGTCACTCCTTCTATTCTGTCGAGGAGTTCCTTGAAAATTAAGCTGATTCTTCTTGTATTGTTGGTTGCGTTTACTTAAACTTGTGGACTGGCATTTTTCGGGTTTATAAACATTCTATTTTTATCTGTTATTACTTTTATGTTCTAATTTCATGTACTGAAACGTTCCATGACCTTGTAGATTTGCTCCTCAATTTGGTCCTACGGAACTTGACGTGTAAATAAAAATAAAAAGGCACATGGTGCAGCCATCTGCAGGTGGTAGCTGGTATCGCTACTACTGGTGTCCATCGCTTAGGATCAGAAGGGATCCTCTCTGGTTTCCGGCGGCTATGTGAATAGCTAAACACTTCCGGACCAGTTGCGGATTTTTGGGTACAGAGCCAACTGGAGGGTCTGAATCAGAGGCTCAGATGATTCTGTGACCTTTTAGGCTACCAATTCCTTGACATGCGCCATAAGGAGGTGGGGTATCAGTTCCAATAAATAGGTATGTGGTTCAATACACACAGAAGGCGGCCACAAGGGTTAGTGTGGGCTTCGTGGAGTGGACTGGGCGGCTTCTTAGGTTAGAGAATCTCTGGAAAGAACAAAATGTCAAATTGTCAAAGGTGCGGCTCAATCACAGGACACGGCAGACCTAGGAACCATAGGCGTTACAGTTGTAAAAATTTTAGGGGCTGTCTTGTAGAAGAACCAGAGCTCCAAGTGATAGTAAAAAGCAAAGAAACTCAAATCGTTACAGGTACTGAAAGCTGGCTAAAGTCGGAGATACGCTAAGCTGAAATTTTTACAAAGACTCGTACGTTGTTCAGAAAGGATAGCTGAAATAAAGTTGGCGCTTACGTGTTTGTTCCTCTTAGAAATATTTTATCTTGCACTGAAATTGAAATAGATGGTTTATATGAGCTAGAATGGGTAGAGGTTATACTTGGCACCGGAATGTGTTAATTCCTTTTACCCACGCCCTCACTCAGATGATACAGCTAATGAAAGGTTCAAAGAAAACTTGAGTATTATTGCAAGTAGGTATCACACTCATAGTTAAAGTTGGTGGTGACTTCAATCCCCCCTCGATATGTTGGCGAAAACATATGTTTAAAGCCGATAGTAGGCACAAAATATCGTCCAAAATTCTAGTAAAGGCTTTTTACAAAAATTACTTTGAACAGTTAGTCCCAAAGCCCACCCAAAGTATAAATGCTTGCGAAAACATACTTGAGCTCTTAGTAGCAAATAACCCTGATTAAATAGAAGCATGCTGACCTGTACATAGATTAGTGACCACAAGTACATTGAAGCAAAACTGAATACCATAACACACAAAACTCACCAAAAAGAAACGCAAATTATATCTTTTACAAAACCAGATAAAAATTCGTTTGATTTCTCGAGGGACAGTTTCCATTCAATCCACACTCGTTATGCAACCATGGATGAGATGAGACTTTTTTCGACAGCAATTGAGAGATTTATATCAAATAAATTAATAAGGGACGGAACTGAAATCACCTGATATAAAAATGGCTAGAATACTGTTGCAAAAGCAACGGAAAAAGCAAGACAAATATAAAGGCACACAAGCTCCACAAGATTGGCGAAATTTTACAAATGCTCGAAATTTAGCGCGGACGTTTCATAAGTTACACAACGAAAATGTGCTTCGAAATCTGGCGTACATTCCAAAGAGATTCTGGTTGTATTAAAATACACCAGGGGCAAGACGCAACACGTTCACTACGTAATAGCGATCGTAATGTTACTGATGAAAGTGTCACTAAAGCGGAGTTACTAAATTTCGTTTTTCGAACTTGTTTCGCCAAATTAGACAAAGTATATGTTCCAGAATTCGAATCAAGGACAGCTGCCGACGTGAATGGCTTAGAAGTAGATATCCTCGGTGTAGCGCAGCAACTCAGAAATGAGCACGCCACGCCCACCTTTTTAACATTTTCTCAGGAGGCAGGAAGTAACCAAATGGGATGGCCTGCGGTGTCTTCTAATACGTATCCGATTCAGCATTCATATGATCAGCTGGAACACGCAGTTTATCGTCGCAGGAACCCTCGCCAACTGCTGGATGTCTTGCAGAAGGTAGCCATCGATGAGAGGAACACGACCACCTCGTGAACAGCATTCCAAGGAGGATCGAAGCAAGTTTGAAATGCATGGAGTGGAGATTCGCAGTGCTGAAAGTTTTTACTCGCTGTAAAGGTATTTCTTCTTTTGATTTGCAAGCCTTATTCTTTAATTTCCTAGCCCCCTCGAATGCAAACCTACAAATATCCGCAGATATACATGCTGTGCGTGGATCTCGACCTACCCAGCAAGCAATCAGCATTACACCCGAGGGAAGAGGTCACATAAACCATGGGAGCCACCCTTCCCGCAGACGGAGGTAAATCGGCCACGATGTGCCCGGTCATTAGACGATATCCCAGCCGCCTACAGAGGTCGCTAGCCTCGTGGACTACTCTCCCCGCGGGTCACGTGACAAAGTAGTGCCTACGGTATCCCGAGCCGCGACGAGCAAATTAGAGATTAGATTAGATTAATACTAGTTCCATGGATCATGAATACGATATTTCGTAATGATGTGGAACGAGTCACATTTTCCAATACATGACATAATTAAGTTAATTTAACAACGTACTTAAAAAAATAAATAAACACAAAAAATAAAAAAGTTGTTATATTAACTTAAAAATTTTTTGGTTTTTTGTTTTTTTTCTTAATTTATATCTAAAAATTCCTCTATGGAGTAGAAGGAGTTGTCATTCAGAAATTCTTTTAATTTCTTCTTAAATACTTGTTGGTTATCTGTCAGACTTTTGATCCTACTTGGTAAGTGACCAAAGACTTTAGTGCCAGTATAATTCACCCCTTTCTGTGCCAAAGTTAGATTTAATCTTGAATAGTGAAGATCATCCTTTCTCCTAGTAGTTATGCACACTGCTATTACTTTTGAATTGGGTTTGGTTGTTAATAACAAATTTCATAAGAGAGTATATATACTGAGAAGCTACTGTGAATATCCCTAGATCCTTAAATAAATGTCTGCAGGATGATCTTGGGTGGACTCCAGCTATTATTCTGATTACACGCTTTTGTGCAATAAATACTTTATTCCTCAGTGATGAATTACCCCAAAATATGATGCCATATGAAAGCAATGAGTGAAAATAGGCGTAGTAAGCTAATTTACTAAGATGTTTATCACCAAAATTTGCAATGACCCTTATTGCATAAGTAGCTGAACTCAAACTTTTCAGCAGATCATCAATGTGTTTCTTCCAATTTAATCGCTCATCAATGGACACACCTAAAAATTTGGAATATTCTACCTTAGCTATATGCTTCTGATTAAGGTCTATATTTATTAATGGCGTCATACAATTCACTGTACGGAACTGTATGTACTGTGTCTTATCAAAATTCAGTGAGAGTCCATTCACAAGGAACCACTTAGTAATTTTCTGAAAGACAGTATTGACAATTTCATCAGTTAATTCTTGTTTGTCAGGTGTGATTAGTATACTTGTATCATCAGCAAAGAGAACTAACTTTGCCTCTTCATGAATATAGAATGGCAAGTCATTAATATATATTAAGAACAACAAAGGACCCAAGACTTACCCTTGTGGAACCCCATTCTTGATAGTTCCCCAGTTTGAGGAATGTGCTGATCTTTGCATATTATGAGAACTACTTATTTCAACTTTCTGCACTCTTCCAGTTAGGTACAAATTAAACCATTTGTGCACTGTCCCACTCATGCCACAATACTTGAGCTTGTCTAGCAGAATTTCATGATTTAGACAATCAAAAGCCTTTGAGAGATCACAAAAAATCCCAATGGGTGGTGTTCGGTTATTCAGATCATTCAAAATTTGATTGGTGAAAGCATATATGGCATTTTCTGTTGAAAAACCTTTCTGGAAACCAAACTGACATTTTGTTAGTACTTCATTTTTACAGATATGTGAAGCTACTCTTGAATACATTACTTTCTCAAAATTTTGGATAAAGCTGTTAGAAGGGAGATTGGACGGTAATTGTTCACATCAGATCTATCCCCCTTTTTATGCAAAGGTATAACAATAGTATATTTCAGTCTATCAGGGAAAATGCCCTGTTCCAGAGAGCTATTACACAGGTGGCTGAGAATCTTACTTATCTGTTGAGAACAACCTTTTAGTATTTTGCTGGAAATGCCATCAATTCCATGTGAGTTTTTGCTTTTAAGCAAGTTTATTATTTTACTAATTTCAGAGGGGGAAGTGGGTGAGATTTCAATTGTATCAAATTGCGTAGGTATGGCCTCTTCCATTAACAGCCTAGCATCTTCTAATGAACACCTGTATCCTACTATATCCACAACATTTAGAAAATGATTATTAAAAATATTTTCAACTTCTGACTTTTTGTTCGTAAAGTTTTCATTCAATTTGATGGTAATACTGTCTTCCTGTGCTCTTGGTTGACCTGTTTCTCTTTTAATAATATTCCAAATTGTTTTAATTTTATTATCAGAGTTGCTGATTTCAGACATGATACACATACTTCTGGATTTTTTAATAACTTTTCTTAATATAACACAGTAGTTTTTATAATGTTTGATAGTTTCTGGGTCACTACTCTTTCTTGCCGTCAGATACATTTCCCTTTTCCGGTTACAAGATATTTTTATACCCTTAGTAAGCCATGGTTTGTTACAAGGTTTCTTACGAGTATATTTAACTATTTTCTTGGGGAAGCAGTTTTCAAATGCATTTACAAAAATGTCATGAAATAAATTATATTTTAAATTGGCATCAGGTTCACGGTACACCTCATCCCAGTCTAATTGCTGTAGGCTTTCCCTGAAATTTACAATTGTTAAATCGTTGACTGAACGTACTACTTTGGAGGACTATTTAGTATTGCTGAATGGAGCTATGTCATATATTGTAACTAGCTATGCACCATGATCAGAAAGACCATTCTCAATAGGCTGAGCATTTATCTGGTTAAACTTATCTTGGTCTATAAAGAAGTTATCTATCAGTGAGCTGCTATCCTTTACCACCCGAGTAGGAAAATCAATAACGGGTGTCAAATTGAAAGAACCGAGTAATACTTCAAGGTCATTTTTCCTATTACTCTCTTTCAGAGAATCTACATTGATGTCCCCACAAATAGTAATTTGCTTCCCCCTGTCTGACAGATAGCACAACAAGGAGCCCAAATTTTTCAGGAATAGATGAAAATTTCCTGATGGGGACCTATATACAGTTACAATTATAAATGTGCCTTTAATTTAAGCTCACAGGCACATGCTTCTATATGTTTCTCTACACAAAACTTTTTTGTTTCTATACTTTTTGCACAATGATAACTTTTGACATATATGGCAACTCTTCCTTTCTCCATATTTTCTCTCATTACATCTGCAGAGAGCTTATATCCACTTACATTTACCTTATCCATATCAGTAACAATGTGATGCTCAGACAGGCATAGTGTATCTATTTCATCCTCAGCTTCTAAATCTTCTACACAAACCATAAACTCATCTATTTTATTCTTTAAACTCCCAATATTTTGATGAAATATACTTACATTATTTTTAATTATACTTTTATGAGAACCTTTCCTTATTCTAACATTTGCAGTACTCTCCTGTCTGCGTTTCTCATTGTGCTTAGGCCTAGTTCCTATACCAGTGGTCACATGGAGTTCAGAGAGGCAGATTATGTCAACTGGGTTGGGTGGCTTTAATTCATCAATGCAATTACCTACGACTGAGATACAACTTGGTGGAGATAAAATTTCTGGTGATTGGTGAAAATTTATAATTGACAGCTGTGATTGGTGATCCAATGTGCTAGAATTGTGCTGTTTAATTTCTTTCCTAAACTTGTTTCAATCCTGACCTCTCGTAGAACTTGACATCTTTCTGTCTTACCTATCCTAAAAAAGGTGCTGCTCCAACACCTGTAACCACTGGTATTTTACCATTCATGGCAGTGCCTCCCCCCTTAAATTTCCTGCTATTACCCCAGCCAGTTTCCCCTTCCTTTCCTGTTGAGATGTAGGCCGTGCCTGGTATAGTCCCACCAACTGAGAGAATCAACAGGAACCGCACCAATGAGCCCCCGCACCCGACCCAAGCAGCCGTTACAACTCCAAATTAACTGTCCCAACAGAAGAGTTCAAATGAGGCTGGTCATAGCGTCTCAGGACAGATACAAACTCAACATTGGTGTGTCTCGATGCCGACGCAATCTTTACCAGGTCACACTCTATACTGTACCCAGGATCTCTGTCGATGCTGTTCCCTGGCCCTCCCACAATAACCACGGTGTCTTCCCTGGTAAATCCTTTACAGAGTGAACCTAAATCCTGTCACCTGATCCAGACTAGCACTTGCTTTGAAAAAATTTGTGACCTGGTATTCTGGTCCTAATTCCTCCTGCAGAAGTTGGCCTACGCCTCTGGCATGAGAACTGCCTAACAACAAAACTTTCTTCCTTTTCGATGACTTTCCTACATTCTTTTTCAATTTACTATTGAAAGTTTGTTGTGTCCTGTCTACACCTACCTCTGCTTGAGGCTCATCAGTTTCTAACTGAAGCAACGGGTCAAACTTATTTTTGAGATTCACCACAAAACTGTCAGACTTAGTTCTAGGCCTGTTCCTTCTGCTACCTGTTGCCACTTCCCACCTCTCTTTGCCCTTCTCCCTCCTTAACCTGTCCAGATCTTCCCTAGCCTGATCTAGCTCAGCCTGAAGGGCAGCAATTTTCCCCTCCTGTTCCACTATCTTCCTATCTCTGCTGCAAATCCTACATAACCACTGATGAGCCTGATCCACTTTCCCGACACCCACGCCACTGCAGTCCCCCCAGTAAAAACTACTGCATCCATCACATCAAACCCCGGAACTAACGATTCTACAGCAAGTCAGGCACTTCTCACTCATGGCAAAAATAATACTTTAGCTAGAATAAATCAATTAAATTACCGAAAATCAAAAAAGACGTTACAAGAATTAAGCCTATTCACAAATGTATATAAGCAAGTTTCTGATTTAAAATTCCGCTGTTTTTTTTAGATCTGTATTAAAACAATGAAGGTACATGCTATTTATTATATATTTCACTCGATGGAATGAAAAAAAGGACAATTAAACGAGATACTTTAACTTTGATTCTCCAAAAACGTTACGAGAATTAGGCCTATAAACAAATGTATAGAAGCAAGTTTCTGATATAAAGTTACGCTGTTTTTCTGAAATCTGTATTAAAACAATGAAGTTATACGCTATTTACAGTAGTTTACTTATTTGTTACCGAGAAACTAGTTAAATTACCGTGAAACAAGAAACAAACACGTTTACAAAATTTAAGCCTAAGCGCGACTTCGCAAGGTTACGATCTTTTCGTGTTTTCTGAAAAAATACGCAAAGAAAAGTCAAACCTTTAACGGCAAGACTAAACGATACACTAATGCACGTATTTAATTTGTTGTCGGCGTTAAACTAAATTATATTCCTGTCTAAATCACTTAACTTTCTGGAAATGGTTTCTGGCGTCACTTACTCGGCGGCCATCTTGGAACTGAACAGTTGAGTCCGAGTGGGCTTCCTTGGCCAGGTGCGGAATGCAGTCGCGCTGCAACGACGACGCCGATTTCTGAGCCGGTGATCAGTCAACTTGCAGGAATTCGGGTCTTCGTTCCATTAGTGCTACCCAGGACTTGACTGCGTTCCGTCATACTGCAGCTCTGTGCTTCTGCGACTTCAACTTGTACTGATTCGGAGTTCACATTTATGGCAGTATTCGTTGGACTGTCCTACTGCGACTTTTCCTAGCTTAATGCATTGTGTATTTACTAGGTACTGACATTTTCCAATAGTAGTTATTTTCTTATAGGCCTTCAGTCAATACCGATGTTTTTACTCAAGAAATGACTGTTTCGTTCCATCCTTCAACCTCCATATAAATATCGTCATTATTTCAGTACCTGATGGTCCGAGCACGGGGCTCACAACCCGAATCACACGCCACTGTTAAGCACTAATGAAGGACTGGGTCCCTTACTTCGATTACACATAATTCATTAAGGTCAATCCAACACATTTATTTCAAATAACATAAAAGAAGTTACATTTGAATCTGTCAGACATTAAACAGGAATTAAAAAAACAATTTCAATATCAGCTGATTTAGTGCGTGAAGCGTGAGTTAAGCCAATAACCAGATAAACTAAACAATTCACCGTAATTCAAAAGAAAGAGAAAAACTAAATTGAATCAATACACCCCACTGACAAATACCCAGAAAACCTTACAATACTACTCAAAAGAATTCACTGAAATGGGGAGCAGTCATTCACCCGACAGAACACTTAAAAATGAGTTCAATAACACAGCTGCGTGCCCCAGAAAACAGCAAGACATTAAATACACTTCATTTGATGAATAACAAATACTCACTAACATTACGCCACTCCTGTTTGAACTGCAGCGTCCCAAAGAAACAGGCGCTTATTCTGAAAGAACAACCTTTTTTTATGTGTTTAAATTACAGCATTAAGGAATTCCAAAAGATGTCGAATCGACCCCCCGCCCCCTTCCAATTAAGGCACACATCTTTCCCCTTTCTAGGCGGAGGCTGAGCCAGAAACACAGAATGCCACAAAAAAACACAGTTTTGCTGTGAAATCTTACAAGACACCCGGAACCAGTAACAGACACGGGGGCGGCACCCACAAATAACACAGGCTAAGAGTCAGACTGGGAGCACATCCTACCAGAACTTGTGCACACTATGCTCACCACAAACTGTAGAAATACTGGCCGAACATCCGCTTGAGGTGGCTGCCAGAAGTACGAAGCAACCAACAGGCCCACGCCGTGCTTCTCACACAGGCACCTCAATTTGTACAAACATCTAGGCCAACACCAAATCCGGACTCCCCTCTCACTGCGAGGCTTGGCACAGTTTATACTAAAATGCCTTCCAGGCAACCAGTAACCGCTGCAGGTGTTTCACGATTAGCAAACAGCCCCAGTGTAACAGACATCACACATGTGCTTACGCCCGAGCCACAACTCCGCCAGTCTCACCGGCCGCCCCAAACCGACTGCCTCTCGCTGTCCCGCGCGCCCCAGCTGAAAACGCAAAGATGCTCATGCCCGGGGACGCGTCAAAGATAACAACCCGATCGCTGATGATCGACCAGCTATCTGGCTCACCCGAGAAGAGATTTCCTTTTTAATGCTGTTTGCTCTTATTTAAGAAATAATTTTCTTTCTAAAGTAATTAAATCTTAACGTTGTGCGTAACACATGTCGGAGAAGATGTATTCTTCCTTGTTAATTAACCTTGTTCTACGAAATATACACAAGCATTTCTCGTCCGCCGAGACAAGGGGACACAAACAGGTGAAGCAATTTTTGTTATCGCGAAATTTATGTGTAATGGATCTTTCATTTAGACGAGTGTCCTTACATGTACTAGAATAATAAATTATGAGTGGTGTTAGAATCAAATTCATTTAAAACTTCGATGACTTAACAATTCTAGCACTGTTTTAATTTAATCAGTTTAAATTGTTGATCTGCTGCAGTGCAATAAGGCAATCTGATCTAACCGTTTTTCCATAGTTAACTGGAAAGCCAAGTTAATTGTATTCAAGTGGTAGACTTGTTCACTGTACACATTATTTTAAAAAGTACACGAAAGTTAATGTTGTTAGAATCTTTCTCAGGCATCTACGTAGGAGGCTGTTTCAGGTCAGCTAAGAGGTTGTCAGTAATAGAGCACATTTGGAGCGCAAACATCTGAAAGGTCCGGACATGTCTGTTCTTGTTGAAGGGGTTAGTCAGCCATCGTTCTCAGAAAGCGAATGGCCTCATGCCCCTCGTTTTTCACTGAATGTAACAGGACAGAAGTTTAACTGGAGTCTCCCAGACAAGTCTGCCATGTTTCACTGATAGTTCCATCTCCCTGCACACGATACACTGAATTAGTTATTGTTTTCTGCTCAATAAGGGCTGAAATTGACGAGTGACCGGAGTCTTCACAGCAGTCCTGAAGATCTAGGGTCGATGCTCGTCTTACAGGGCGGCTTCTTGCCATTAGTTAGCGGGTGTTACGCAAGGCAATAGAATTGTAACTACAGATTACCTTCTGCATTACCGTATGTTTAAGACGTCTTTTAACCGTACTAATGTTAATTATAACGGTATATAATATTTATTTATTTGTTTATTTATGGTACATGCTAATACATAAGTATCTCCATAGCAATAAATTCAATGTAGTTCATGTGCACATGTACAAAGTATATACCAAATTTAGTTAAAAATTAACATCCAAGCATTCGGATATATTCAATTGCCTCATGTATTGTTGGAAGGAAACCGGTGAAGAGTCCCTAGTAGGTTCGATATGGACATCTTCCATTACGTGTCGGCCTGTTCGTTTTCCGGATCCGCAGTCACATTTTGGAGAGGGTGTCCCCCACCCCATCCCCATTTATGGAGTGTGCCAACAGTTCTACCATGGCAGAGCGTATTCGGTATAATGTTTTCCCCACTTTGCTTCTTTGATTGAAACCAGGAGGCACCTGTGTGAACACTGAGTTGAGCGTAATCTTTATAACAGCGTTATTTCCAGATATTGTGAATGATAAAGTTTACCTTCATCAGTTGTTTAGCTGTGACTAGTCCTGGCCTCTTTTTATTTCAGTCTCCTGCAGTTCAGGCCATCTATGCCATTATGTATGAGTAGCTGAGAGTAACTGTTGATCTCGTTGTACATTCTAAGTACAGCACTTTTACTCCATATCTCTGGAGGTGGTATATCGCTCAAGGAGGGCAGCCAATGCAGCGGGAGCGAATTTTATTGTGTCTCTGATAGTGCGCACAGTGCCAGTGCCGCGTCAATGTTGTTCACATTTGAGGTATTAATCGATAAAGGAAGGTAGTTTTCCGCCACCGAGAAGACGATCCCAACTCCTGATTTCCAGACTTAGGAACAACACTTTCGAGTCTTGTTAGTGTGAAAGCGTTGTTTGATTGGGTTCAACGGATATTTTTGGGGTGTTAAGATCCACAAGCCTAGAGTCTTCACTGAACACTTCGCCAAGTACTACGTCTTCAAAAAATGGTTCAAATGGCTCTGAGCACTATGGGACTTAACATCTATGGTCATCAGTCCCCTAGAACTTAGAACTACTTAAACTTAACTAACCTAAGGACAGCACACAACACCCAGCCATCACGAGGCAGAGAAAATCCCTGACCCCGCCGGGAATCGAACCCGGGAACCCGGGCGTGGGAAGCGAGAACGCTACCGCACGACCACGAGATGCGGGCACTACGTCTTCTTCGCTCTCCCTAACTGCTGGGTCACTTTCGATGTTGTGCATACATGACACCGTAGGCACTAAAATCCTGCATATTCTGCTACGAGTCTGTTTCAGATAAATTGCGCTCCACATATGGCGGTCTCTTTTTGCCATGAACAGTCCTGATAAAAATGGAATTGGAAGATCAATATCGATATAAATGGTATAACGACTTATTTACAACATTTAGTCTCTTCTGCTTAACAGTCCTCATTTTGGCATGATTTTAATTTTATTGTACTCTACTACAGCCGCAGAAAATTATAAGTAGGCTATGGACATCCGATCATTGTAGGACCAATAACGTAAGACCCCATAATAGCGGATTCCAGTAGAAGATGCCATCCTCATTTGTACGTACACACCTAGTTACGAGTTAACAGGTGTAGAAACGTAGTTCATATGCTGAGTTGGGCGAGCGAGCGCAGGCCTATCTTGGTGACGTACGCGCCGCGGCCTGTCTTTCTCGTAGGTATCGGAAACGTGGCTGCGTAATTGGCATCCCGCGTATTTGAAAGTGCGGCCAACCGGATAACGGCCGTTCCCGCAGAAACTAACTTAAGGGAAATAAGGACAAGAAGGGACGGGATGACGGAACACATGTTAAGACGCCAGGGAATAATTTCCACGGTACTAGAAATAGGTGTAGGAGCGTAAGAACTGCATGATGACGCAGATGTTGGAATACATCCAACAAATAATGAACGACGTTGGGAAGAAGTACTGCTCTGAGATGGTGAGGTTGGAACAAGACAGGAATTCATGTAGGGCCACATTAAGCCAGTGCGAGGACTGATAATCAGAAACAAAATGTTGCGGCGTATAGTCAAGCGCCGGCACGCCAGAGCAGAGACGGTTGTGAAGAAGACGTCAGCCAATCGCACGCTGACCGACCCCTCTCCAGGACGACAACGCGACACAGCGGCCTCTATGCGAAGAGGACGTAAGCACGGCCCCCGTCTGGCCGCGGACCAGTACTGCAGCAGCTTCAAGACCAGTCATTCGCGAGTACTATGTAACAATGTCTGTAATGTAGAAGCTTGCTTATTTTGAATGTCGTTCTCTGCTTGCGACACATCTTCGTAATTCTCAAAGTTAAGTATTGTCATCTAATTTTCGTAATAAAACTCATTAATACGATTTCTTTCAATTGTTGTGTAGCGCGCCGCGCGGGATTAGCCGAGCGGTCTGGGGCGCTACAGTCACGGACTGTGCGGCTGGTCCCGGCGGAGCTTCGAGTCCTCCCTCGGGCATGGGTGTGTGTGTTTGTCCTTAGTTTAATTTAGGTTAAGTAGTGTGTAAGCTTAGGGACTGATGACCTTAAGTCCAATAAGATTTCACACACATTTGAACATTTTGTTGTCTAGCGATCAACCATATTCGACGACTAGGCAGCATTCCGCACAAACATTTAAACAATAATAATGTTGGGAATGGCAGTTGTACGTGTAACATTTGTAACCAAACAGTCACCGTATACGAGTGAAAGTGGTAGTAAAATAAAGCTGATGTTTCTAACATGACTAAGTTAAGACTTCAGTGCCAGTTTTCTGCAGCTCACGAGTGTTTTTGTACGCTTTCGCTGCATGTTGTGTCCAGCATTCCTCATTATACTCGTAAGAACATCAATACTGTGAATAAAATTTTTGTGTTATACTCATTAGTCACATACCAGCAGTAACTTTCCTTTGACAAACTGGTACTGTAACTTTCACGCAGTCAGCATTTTCTTAATGAAAAGCCAATGAACGGTCCCCGCGCACACCGACTGCTGCTCTAAGACAATATAAAGAATTCATCATTCCTGCAAATGAGAATCATTTAGGGAGATTACGTGAAACGTAAATCCCCACTGTCGAATTTGAATATCCAGCCAGTCTCCCGAATTTTTTCCCTAGTCTTGTGCCAGTCGACTTCCAGTTACGTGCTTCTCGAGACCAGAGCACACAGATACCTTACGATTATAAAACTAACATACGTAGCAAAATAGATTCTTGACATACAAAGGGATACTAACAGTAAACACTGTTAAACAAAAAATACATTAACCTATTATGCAAGACACAGAAAATCTCGACAGTTGTCAGAGGGGTACAAAATTTTGGGGCAAGTAAAACTCTCATTAAAAATCACAAATCCATAGTACTGGCTGGGGGAAGTAAAATGTCCCAGAGAACTGAGTTTCCGGTGAACAAAGAAACACAACAGAGAAAAGGAAATACAGTACTAACCTGACTATAGTAGACGTTGAAAGTGACCACCATTTATCTCTTGGCAGTTTTTAGCCTTGGTCAGCAAGCTACTGAAGGCGAACCGAAGCTGGGCTGCTCAAATTGCTGCAGTCTCATCCGAAATGTTCTGCTGCAGTTCTCGAAGACTATGAGGGTTGTTGCGATAGACCTTAGACTGGAGGGCTCCCCACACAAAGTAATTGCACACTGGCAGATCATGTGATCAGGGTGGGATGCTAGGGCAGCGACCAGAGTAATCTCTGTTAACAACTCTGTCAGGCGCAAAGATTGTGCAAATGTGCTCCAAGTTTTAGCCGGCTGTATAGGCAATTGCCCCATCCTGTTGAAAGTAACTGTCGGCCTTATCCTCCTCCGTTACTGCTGCCACAAATGGTTTCAAAATGTTGGCAGTGTAACGCGCTGAAGTCGGCCTCTGACGAAAGAAGATGGCACCAGTAATGCGGCGTGCACACTCTGTACACCAAATCCTAAACATCTAATGTTGCATTGGTATTTCGTGGAAGTTATGCGGATCCTCCATTGCCCAGAAACTGTGATTCGGTTGTTGAGAATTCATGAAGCTAACAGCCCTTGAAAGGAGGACATAAGATGAACATCAACAAAAGCAAAACGAGGATAATGGAATGTAGTCGAATTAAGTCGGGTGATGCTTAGGGAATTATATTAGGAAATGAGACACTTCAAGTAGTAAAGGAGTTTTGCTATCTGGGGAGCAAAATAACTCATGATGGTCGAAGTAGAGAGGATATAAAATGTAGACTGGCAATGGCAAAGAAAGCGTTTCTGAAGAAGAGAAATTTGTTAACATCGAGTATAGATTTAAGTGTCAAGAAGTCGTTTCTGAAAGTATTTGTATTGAGTGTAGCCATGTATGGAAGTGAAACATGGACGATAAATAGTTTGGACAAGAAGAGAATAGAAGCTTTCGAAATGTGGTGCTACAGAAGAATGCTGAAGATCAGATGGGTAGATCACATTACTAATGAGGAGGTACTGAACAGAATTGGGGAGAAGAGGAACTTGTGGCACAACTTGACTAGAAGAAGGGATCGGTTGGTAGGACATGTTCTGAGACATCGAGGGATCACCAATTTAGTATTGGAGGGCAGCGTTGAGGGTAAAAATTGTAGAGGGAGACCAAGAGATGAATACACTAAGCAGATTCAGAAGGATGAAGGTTGCAATAAGTACTGGGAGATGAAGCAGCTTGCACAGGATAGGGTAGCATGGGGAGCTGCATCAAACCAGTCTCAGGACTGAAGACCACAACAACAACAACAACAACAGCCCGATCGAGATGATCTCACAGATTCTCGACTGGATTAAATTCGGGGGAATTTTGTAGCCTGGGAAGAACAGTAAATGGATCCTGATGCTCTTCGAACCATGCACCAACACTATGAGCTGTGCGACACGTTGTAGAGTCCTACTGGAGGATGCCGTCGTGCCTTAAAAAAAATAAAAATAAAAAAAGCAAGCTGCATGTAAGATTGGAAATGTCCCGCAAGAAGAGATGCATACTTGTGTTGATCTATCGTGCCTTCCAAAATGACAAGGTCATCCAGGGAATGCCACGAAAACATTTCCCGGTCCATAACACTGCTTCCTTCAGCCTGGACCCTCCCAACGATTGTTGAAGGGTGTTTGCTTCCTGTGCGATGAGCACAAAGCGTGATTCATCTGAACAGGCCATTACAGCGGCTGTCCATTTACGATATTGGCGCGCAGATTCCAGCCTTCGTCGTCGATGGACAGGAGTCCGCATGAACCAAGCGCCTGCTGCGTAGTCCCATGTGTAGCAGAGTTCGCTGAAGGGTCGTTGAGGCGACACTGTCGGTAGGCTCCTCGTTCATCCGGGCGGCCACTTGCTCAACAGCTGCTCGTCTGTTCGCCCGTACACATCTCCGCAGCCGTCGTTCACACCAGTCATCTAAAGCCTGTGTTGCACTACAGTTGCCGGCCGCTGTGGCCTAGCGGTTCTAGGCGCTTCAGTCCGTAACCGCGCTGGTGCTACGGTCGCACGTTCGAATCCTGCCTCGGACATGCATGTGTGTGATGTCCTTTGGTTAGTTAGGTTCTAAGTCTAGGGGAATGATGACCCCAGATGTTAAGTTCCATAGTGCTCAGAGCCATTCGAACCATTTGAAAGCACCTCAGTTGCCGCGGTTCCAGTTTCGGATAGCGACATTTTGCCATGCACAGCTTACTTTAACCTCTGCGACACGCGAACAGTTTACAAACTTAGCCGTATCGAGAATGTTTTAGCCCTTTGCACGAAAGCCAATGATCATACTCATTTGGACGTTAAATAAATCGCTGTTTCCGCTTTATGACAACGGCTGCACTGTTTTCCGCCAGCGCCAGACACGTTTCGTATATCCTCCACTGCTACTATTGCCAACTGCCGTTCGTGACTGTTTATTCAACACTAACGTCAAGCATAAGCGGTGGTCAAGCCTGGAATCCGCCGCGCCTTGGGACTCAGGGGGAGTGGGGTGCAACTTCACCGATTTCGACAACGCACCGGATTTGATCTTAGAATAAGTTTAGTTGTAGGACTTAGTTTTTAGGCACTATCTTTAGGAACCTGCAGCGATCAACATCTTAGCCTGCCCAGTGTCAGGGGCACGCTCATTGGAGTTAGCTCAATGAGCAAGGCTCTATAAGTAGGTTTATACTTTCAACTGACACATTTGTAACGCTGTAGGCTTTAGTAACTAGTCAGTAGTTAGGTTACCTGCTTTCTAGTTAATTAACAAAACTAATTAGCCCATCGCACTATTCCCATAGCTAACATACTAACTAGTTACTTAAATATAACTTAGATTAGCTGCCACTTAAACTATTGTACCACTTTTTCGGCCCACTAATCATATAAGGTAGTGGGTTAAATTGTATAATTAATAAGTTTTGGAAATAAGCGGCGGTCACATTAATGTGAATGGGCCGTGTAGTGTTCAGCTGCATCCCAAGGACGAAATGAAATCGTCAGGTGATAATGCCACCACTAAGACTTACCATCGCAAATCTCTATTTTTGGGGGAATAACTCGACTGTTTGTATTTATTGTATGTTATCTATTCTTACCAGTAAACGTAGTTCACCAGACCGAGAAACATTGTCCCACCTGAGAACAGATTTTGACATTACATTTTGTAACTTCGTTTCCAACTAACGAACTTCCAGACGCCGCGCAATACAAGGGACACGATTCATGTGGTTCAGTTACCGTCCTGACCTTTTTTGCCACTTTACGACAGAATGTAGCAACAAATAGACCGGAACTTTTCGACTCCGTGAATGTAGAAGAGGGTATCAGTGATCATAAGTCAGTGGTTGCATCAATGACTACAAGTGTAATAAGAAATGCCAAGAAAGAAAGGAAAATATATTTGCTTAACAAGAGTGATCGGGCACAAATCGCAGAATATCTGAGTGACCACCATCAAACGTTCATTTCTGAGGAAGAGGATGTGGAACAAAAATGGAAAAAATTCAGAAACATCGTCCAGTACGCCTTAGATAAGTTCGTACCGACTAAGGTCCAAAGCAAGGGGAAAGATCCACCGTGGTATAACAATCATGTACGAAAGGTACTACGGAAACAAAGAAAGCTTCATCATAGGTTTAAGAGTAGTCGAATCATAGCTGATAAGGAAAAACTGAACGAAGCGAAAAAGAGCGTAAAGAGAGCAATGAGAGAAGCATTCAACGAATTCGAACATAAAACATTGGCAAACAATCTAAACAAGAACCCTAAAAAGTTGTGGTCATATGTAAAATCGGTAAGCGGATCTAAATCCCCTATTCAGTCACTCGTTGACCACGATGGCACCGAAACAGAGGACGACCGAAGAAAGGCAGAAATACTGAATTCAGTGTTCCGAAACTGTTTCACTGCGGAAAATCGTAACACGGTCCCTGACTTCAGCCGTCGCACGGACGCCAAAATGGAAAATATTGAAATAAACGATATCGGAATTGAAAAACAACTGCTATCACTTAGTAGCGGAAAAGCATCCGGACCAGACGAGATACCCGTAAGATTCTACAGTGATTATGCTAAAGAACTTGCCCCCTTTCTATCAGCAATTTATCGTAGATCTCTGAAAGAACGTAAAGTACCTAGCGACTGGAAGAAAGCGCAGGTCGTTCCCATTTTCAAGAAGGGTCATAAATCAGATGCGAATAATTATAGGCCTATTTCGCTTACGTCAATCTGTTGTAGAATAATGGAACATGTTTTATGTTCTCGTATTATGACGTTCTTAGATAATACAAATCTCCTTCACCATAACCAACATGGATTCCGCAAACAGAGATCATGTGAAACTCAGCTCGCCCTATTTGTCCAAGAAATTCACAGTGCCGTAGACACTGGCGAGCAGATTGATGCCGTATTCCTGGACTTCAGGAAGGCATTTGATACGGTTCCGCACTTACGTTTAGTGAAAAAAATACGAGCTTACGGAATATCGGACCAGGTTTGTGATTGGATTCAGGATTTCCTAGAAGAAAGAACACAACATGTCATTCTTAACGGTTCAAAATCTGCAGATGTAGAGGTAATTTCGGGAGTACCGCAAGGAAGCGTGATAGGACCTTTATTGTTTACAATATACATAAATGACTTAGTTGACAACATCGGTAGCTCCGTGAGGCTATTTGCAGATGACACGGTTGTCTACAAGAAAGTAGCAACATCAGAAGACTCGTACGTACTCCAGGAAGACCTGCAGAGGATTAATGAATGGTGCGACAGCTGGCAGCTTTCCCTAAACGTAGATAAATGTAATATAATGCGCATACATAGGGGCAGAAATCCATTCCAGTACGATTATGCCATAGGTGGTAAATCATTGGAAGCGGTAACGACCGTAAAATACTTAGGAGTTACTATCCGGAGCGATCTGAAGTGGAATGATCACATCAAACAAATAGTGGGAAAAGCAGGCGCCAGGTTGAGATTCATAGGAAGAATTCTAAGAAAATGTGACTCATCGACGAAAGAAGTAGCTTACAAAACGCTTGTTCGTCCGATTCTTGAGTATTGCTCATCAGTATGGGACCCTTACCAGGTTGGATTAATAGAAGAGATAGACATGATCCAGCGAAAAGCAGCGCGATTCGCCATGGGGACATTTAGTCAGCGCGAGAGCGTTACGGAGATGCTGAACAAGCTCCAGTGGCGGACACTTCAAGAAAGGCGTTACGCAATACGGAGAGGTTTATTATCGAAATTACGAGAGAGCACATTCCGGGAAGAGATGGGCAACATATTACTACCGCCCACATATATCTCGCGTAATGATCACAACGAAAAGATCCGAGAAATTAGAGCAAATACGGAGACTTACAAGCAGTCGTTCTTCCCACGCACAATTCGTGAATGGAACAGGGAAGGGGGGATCAGATAGTGGTACAATAAGTACCCTCCGCCACACACCGTAAGGTGGCTCGCGGAGTATAGATGTAGATGTAGATGTAGATGTACTCTGTCCGCCCCCGGTAGCTGAGTGGTCAGCGCGACGGACTGTCGATCCTAAGGGCCCGGGTTCGATTCCCGGCTGGGTCGGAGATTTTCTCCGCTAAGGGACTGGGTGTTGTGTTGTCCTAATCATCATCATTTCAACCCCATCGACACGCAAGTCGCCGAAATGGCGTCAAATCGAAAGACCTGCACCAGGCGAACGGTCTACCAGACGGGAGGCCCTCGTCACACGCCATTATTATTATTTTTACGATATTGCAGTGCAGATATTGGAGTATCGGCAGATGAATACGATACCGGGCAACCGACTTTCAAGCACAACGTCTGACCTGTGGGGGAATACACATAATGGATGTACCAGTGCAGGTCGTAGACGCGTGATTGACGACGTATGGAAGTTTGGGTGTGGCCGTGAGTCGTGCACGGATAGCCAAATCGTAAACCGCGGGAAGGCGATAAGCGGTAAATCTGGGTTTGAGTCCCGGTCCGCCACAAATTTTCATTGTCGTCATTCCAGTCTGCAGCTGATGGTTGTCCTTGTTCGCAATTTCGAATTCATTTATTTCAATTGTATTCTTTGTCTCTCTACTCCTAGTAGGTTCTGTCTTCTTCCCGAGAGCAGCAAAGAGACAGGATAGCGCCGTCGAACTTGTCTTGTGATACAGTACGCGGATGAAAGCACAAAGCATTCTGGACGATATCTTACAACGCTGCCTCTGATGTGCCGGCGAATCGCGTGGTGGATAACGACCGCGCTCGCCGCCTATGACGTCACCGGTTGCATGCGCAACTGGCACTGCTGGGAAATACAGGAAGTGCTGGCTGGCTAGTTGTAAACCAGAAGAGGCGAAGAGGAAGATCAAAACATAAAAACGGAAGCAGCTATAAGGAACTGGAGTGGAGGGTGCACCTGCTTTTCGCTTCCACGCATGAAGAAGTAGAGCAAGAAATTCTACTCCTGATAGTACAATACCAAAGATAGTTTGATATTGTGATCATGCAAAGTGAAGCCAATACAAACCCGTCAGAAATTTATACGTGTAAAGAAGGACAGGGAAATAAAAAAGAAACTGTACGCCAGTTTTATCGTAATTTTATTATAACCTGCCCCCTGCTAATGTTACCATTGAGCCCACGATACTGGCCTCATTTATACTGAAACTACGGTCAGTGTCTGGATCGCAGTTAGTCTTATTGCATCAGAAAATGTCGAAACGTTTCTTTTTTTTTTTTTTTTTAATTCTGATGACATGGTGTCTTCACTCCAAGTAGTGTCCGCCCCGATAGCTGAGTGGTCAGCATGACGGATTGCCTTCCTACGGGCCCCGGTTCGATTCCCGGCTGGATCGGGGATTTTCTCCGCTCAGTGACTGGGTGTTGTGCTGTCTTCATTACCACTTCATCCCCATCCGGCGCGCAAGTAGCTAAATGTGCCGCCGAATGTAAGGCAGCCGGACCTGCCCCGCCAAACGTTCATTATTATTACTCCAAGTAGCTGTCTTGAACAGATTGTTGGCTGAAATGTGTTGCGACTGTGATTCGGATTGCGACTGTGATTCGGAAATCGACGATCAGGCAGACTATTAAGCGCCGTAGGCAAAATTACAAAAGGGATGTCAGTTAGTTTACTCACGACGTCATTGTTGGTTAAAATAATAAAATCACAGTCGTCACAAAGTTGTGTGCTCGCATCGACAGATGATCTGCAAAACCACACACAAAATAATCCACGTGTGCAGTTAACATAGCGTTCATACACACACATCGTTAATAAGAGGTGAAGACTTTCCTAATATGTAATTAGTCTGTATTGGTCGCAAAGCCACAGCACCAAAATACATCTTCACTGGCTGTCGGCAAAACTTGACCTCTAGCCGCCTAGTCCTCACATACGCGCCGCGCGGGATTAGCCGAGCGGTCTAGGGCGCTGCAGTGTGCGGCTGATCCCGGCGGAGGTTCGAGACCTCCTTCGGGCATGGGTGTGTGTGCTTGTCCTTAGGATAATTTAGGTTAAGTAGTGTGTAAGCTTAGGGACTGATGACCTTAGCAGTTAAGTCCCATAAGATTTCACACACATTTTGACCGCACATACGCAACTTCACTGGACGCCGGCAAGACTAGAACCCAACTCACAGCCAGCGTGGATCACTCTTATGGGGGATCAGTTGTGCACACGAAGTGATTCGGGATGATCAAAAATTTTCTTATGTTGCAAATGCGATTGTCGGATTATTTTCATATGCGACTTCGTAATGAGTACTTTGATGAGAGACCTTTCATATTGATGCAAATTCCTATTCGACGTCTTATTCAGGAAATAGTAAGTAATGAAGTGACAAGTACTGGCGCACATGCAGCACACCAGTAGCCAATGAAGGTCTCCACGGAGGCCGCCGTGTCGCCTGAGTGAGGGAGCCCACCGAACGACGGTGCCACGCGCAGAACGACACCAAGCGTAGCGTTCCTTGGTCGCATACACCGACCAATACTTGCTACTGACCTCAGCTGCCTCCTGCGAGAGGTAGGACACTTTCATCGACGATAAAGTAATCTTGGCTGCAACAGCCAGTAATGTTAAACTGACACCTACAAAACGACCACAGTGACAGCAATCTGAGGTGAAATCGTTAGTATTCGGCTACATGCTAAATAATCTCTGCCCTCAGATGAAAATGACGTACTAGATAGACACACGGGTTACCAGAGATTGCACCAGTCCCAAAACAGACTCATCGCACGAAACGTGATGGCTTCCATACGGAAAATACAGTGCGAAAGAATTGTTGTTTGTATTAGTGACTGAAATACTTACTCGTTTTAAATATGCTATTCATACTGCTGCGCTGTGTGGAGATGTTTGTTGAGTACTAAGAGTTATGTGAATAGTAGCAACTAAAATAAAACTTTCCTTGGGATACGACATGCTGGGAGAGGACGTTAGCGGCCATGGTCCTGTGACAGAAAGGTTAAGTGTGTGAATTCCTACGGGACCAAGCTGCTGAGGCCATCGCTCCCTAGACTTACACACTATTTAAACTAACTTATGCTAAGAAGAACGCACGCACTCATGCCCGAGGGAGGATTCGAACCTCTGGCGGGAGGGGCCCCGCAATCCGTCTCATGGCGCCTCAAACCACGTGGCCACTCCGGCCGGCACAGAAAGGTTAAGAACACATAGTGTGGCGCCCCGAGTCAGTGGCAGAAACTGCCAAAAAAGTTTTTTCCATGAATAGTTGATCTCGAAATGTCCGTGAACTTCAGAGTAAGGGAAAAGAAGGAAATGAGACAATAAAACTTACGAGACTGGAAAACTAACTTTTATTGTGAAGTAAAAACGAAACAATAAATGAGATAAAGACAGTGTATTCGAAAGTGAATATCTTTGCACAGCTACTCCACTGCATTAAATACCGTATCGCTTCACCCCGTACGCTGCGACTTGCTTTTATCCTCTCTGTCAAGCTGTCCACGAGATGGTCGAGGGGTTCCCGCTCCACCGTGCCCCAGTCTTCGACAAGGAGCCTGCTGACGTAATCGAAAGTATCGAAAGGTCTACTGTGATGATGCGCTGCAAGTTTCAGCTCGTCCCAATCGTGCTCAGTCGGCTTCGTGCTAGCGGATACAGTAGGTCATTCCAACTGGTTAATTCCCGCATTATGTAGGAACGTGTTCACGGGTTGCACGCGCTGTGCTCGTCCGTTATCGACTTGAAAGACAAATCCATCGCCGAAGTAGGTTGGAGGATCCTGTTTCGGTACAGTACAACCATCAAGTCACCCTCTAGAACGATGAGAGCCGTGCATCACCAGTGCGTGATAGTGGCCCGAAACGTGACGGGCCCACCCCCGTCTTGGATGCGTGGGACTGAGCGCCCCGGACCTGCGTTGGAAACTGCCAGACCCCACAACAGTCGGTGCGTCGGTGGAGAGAACCCGGCGTTAGCGGTGTAGGTTCTCTTCCGGGAGTTTGCTTGCGCAGCTCCTTCACGCACCGAGTCCCAGGAGGGGGGGCACGGTTTGTAGTCAGCGCATATCAGCTGTTGCTGAATGGCCGGATGAGTCCTTTGAAAAGGCACGGCCGATTTCCTTCGACAGCTTTCTCAAATCCGAGCTTTTACACCGGCTCTGACGTTCTCGCCGCTGACGGGACGTCAAACTCTAAGCTTTCCTCGGAAATGTGGCGACGCGGGCACAAGCGATATTGGTGCAACTGTATGAATAGAAACAATGAACCGATAAAATACCTTCGTGGCTCTTTCAAACGCTATTAGGACGAAATGAAAACTGTTCACGATGTGCCACATTCGGGTCGATCGCTCGCAAGCACGACATTGCGTCAGTCTCCTTCCATCGATCCCACACAAAGGGGTCTCTAGAATGTGAAAAGGTGTGAAAAATGTTTATGAAAGTGCAACAGCATGAAACGATTTAACATTATGATGTATTACGGTTACACAGTGTTCATGTTACATATCAAATACCCCAAAACACTTATTTTAAGAGTTTCTGTGAGGATACTATTCAGTACAGTAGAATGATTTACCCAACAGAAACTTCTTTAATTCTGAGTTAAACTGCAACACACTTCTTACAATACATTTAAGATACTCTGGGAAGTTGATGAACATATGTGTCTCCATGTATTTGACTCCTTTCCATGTTAATGGTAAACAGTACAACCCTTAAAAGTTATTTTCGGTCCTACTGTTAACGTAATACTTTTCACTACTTTTAAGAAAAGAAGAATATTTATAATGACGACGGACAATGGAGAGTATGTATATGAAAGTGGTGTCTTTTTAAGAAGACCCTTGCAGGATGTTCTAGAGCTAACACCAGATATAATTCTTATAACACACTTCTGTATTCTGGAAATGTTACGCCTGTAAGTTCATATGCTCTAAAAATGATTACGTAATTCATCAGTAAGTAGGATAAGCAGAATCACTCTCTCTCTTCACTTTACCTACATCAGCAACCAGGCATACTGCAAGCGCTTCATTCATTCTATTAAACAGGTTTTGAGGCTGAGATTGTTATCTATTTGTCCTTCCAAAAACTTAATATCTTCTACTTCCAATGTTTCATTGTCTGAGTAGGATACTTTATACCTTACGGAATTCTGTGGGCCATAGTAATTTGTACTTAGTGAGTCTTTCCAAAATCAGTGATAATCCATTTGTCTCAAAATACCTGTTAATGTTTTCAAATACTTCGTTAGCTACCTTTTCAGTAAGAGGATTGGTACTATTTTTATTCATATACTTGGATGCTATGAAAACATCCGTCTTTCGACAATGCGACTTGGTAATTGTGTACATCAGAAAACCGAAAATAGACATCTACTGTACACCACGTCTGGATGCTCCGAATTCTTGTACGACAAATAACATCAGGAAAGTGTTGGCATAGAATCGGCGATTGTCTGTAAGATTGATACTGGAGGGATTGGAGATTATCAAGCTCAGACTAACGCCAGCATATAGAAAGACGTGTTCTCGATTTGTACATGATGAATGTGTTCAGGAGCACAAGTTGACACGGTTGGCAACACGCAGAGAGTACACTGGCACTCCTCCCCATTCTGCAAACTCCGATGACAGATGGTGAAACCCGGTGTAAACAACTCCGTCAGTACGGAGGTGTCAGACTCACCGCACGCTGTGATCTACGTACGTTATATCACAACTGCCATCGAGAAGCCTCTGACATCAATGAGTGGATCGACTCCAAAAGCATACTCCGCTAACAGTCCCAGCAGATCACGAGTAGAACCACAAATGGATAGTAGTCATGGAGATTACTTAGAAATCGAATAAATGTAAGATCTCAAGATAAAATACTAATCGCTTCCTTAAAACTAATCACTCCCTTCACAGAGCAACACTAGCCACTTTGCCGGCCGCTGTGGCCGACCGGTGCTAGGCGCTTCAGTCCGGAACCACGCGGCTGCTACGGTCGCAGGTTCGAATCCTGTCTCGGGCATGGATGTGTGTGATGTCCCTAGGTTAATTAGGTTTAAGTAGTTCTAAGTCTAGAGGACTGATGATCTCAGATGTTAAGTCCCATAGTGCTCAGAATCATTTGAACCATTTTGAACGAGCCACTTTAGAGCGCTGGAGACGATGTAAACGTGGTATGAGGCGGAAGCGCGACGCTCTACACGTGACACGAGTAATGGCAGTGAATTGGTTCGTATCTCCCAATCGGTTGTGTGGAATCAGATGGTTCAGCAATGAATTCGAAAGTAAAGTTCTATGTACTGACTTGGCAGAAAACCCTAAGAAATTTTGGTCTTATTTCAAAGCGGTAGGTGGATCAAAACAAACTATCCAGACACTCTGTGACCAAAATGGTACTGAAACAGAGGATGACAAAGGCCGAAATACTGAATGTCTTTTTCCAAAGCTGTTTCACAGTGGAAGACTGTACTGTAATTTCTTCTCTAGACTGTCGCACAGATGACAAAATGGTAGATATCGAAATAGACGATAGAGGGATAGAGAAACAATTAAAATCGCTCAAAAGAGGAAAGGCCGCTGGACCTGATGGGATACCAGTTCGATTTTAAACAGAGTACGCGAAGGAACTTTCCCCCCTTCTTGCAGCGGTGTACCGTAGGTCTCTAGAAGAGCGTAGCGTTCCAAAGGATTGGAAAAGGGCACAGGTCATCCCCGTTTTCAAGAAGGGACGTCGAACAGATGTGCAGAACTATAGACCTATATCTCTAACGTCGATCAGTTGTAGAATTTTGGAACACGTATTATGTTCGAGTATAATGACTTTTCTGGAGACTAGAAATCTACTCTGTAGGAATCAGCATGGGTTTCGGAAAAGACGATCGTGTGAAACCTGTTGTGGATTGGCAAGAGAGCCAACCCACTACGAGAGGAAGCCGAAAGGCACGCGTTTTAGCTCACGCAGGCTGGCGTGAGGTCTGGAACAGGACAAGGAAGTTAGACTTTAGCAAAAAAGGACGTAGCTGTTGAAATACTTAACTTTAATCCGTAAATGGTGAACATCGGTCTTGACGGTACATGTTTTACAGCATCAATAGTAACTGGTAATGGCGCTTTGCTAGGTCGTAGCAAATGACATAGCTGAAGGCTATGCTACTATCGTCTCCGTTGTGACTTGGCAAGACAGCCAAGCCACTATGAGAGGAAGCCAAAGGCACGCGTTTAAGCTCACGCAGGCTGGCGTGAGGTCTGGAACAGGTAAAGGAATAGAGACTAGCAAAAAAGGTACGTAGCTTCTGGAATACTTAACTTTAATCCATAATTGGTGAACACCGGTCTGACGGTACATGCATCACAAGATAAATAGCAATTGATAATGGCGCCTTGCCAGGTCGTAGCAAATGACGTAGCTGAAGGCTATGCTAACTATCGTCTCGGCTAATGAGAGCGTAATTTGTCAGTGAACCATAGCTAGCAAAGTCGGCTGTACAACTGGGGCGAGTGCTAGGACGTCTCTCTAGACCTGCCGTGTGGCGGCGCTCGGTCTGCAATCACTGATGGCTCTGAGCACTATGGGACTCAACATCTTAGGTCATAAGTCCCCTAGAACTTAGAACTACTTAAACCTAACTAACCTAAGGACATCACACACACCCATGCCCGAGGCAGGATTCGAACCTGCGACCGTAGCAGTCCCGCGGTCTGCAATCACTGATAGTGGCGACACGCGGGTCCGACGTATACTAACGGACCGCGGTCGATTTAAAGGCTACCACCTAGCAAGTGTGGTGTCTGGCGGTGACACCACAAAACCCAGCTCGCACTATTCGTCCACAAGACTCAGAGGGCCATAGACACGGGTTCACAGGTATATCCCGTGTTTCTTGACTTCCGCAAGGCGTTCGATACAGTTCCCCACAGTCGTTTAATGAACAAAGTAAGAGCATATGGACTATCATACCAATTGTGTGATTGGATTGAAGAGTTCCTAGATAACAGAACGCAACATGTCATTCTCAATGAAGAGAAGTCTTCCGAAGTAAGAGTGATTTCAGGTGTGCCGCAAGGGAGTGTCGTAGGACCGTTACTATTCACAATATAGATAAATGACCTTGTGGATGACATCGGAAGTTCACTGAGGCTTTTTGCGGATGATGCTGTGGTATATCGAGAGGTTGAAACAATGGAAAATTGTACTGAAATGCAGGAGGATATGCAGCGAATTGACCCATGGTGCAGGGAATGGCAATTGAATCTCAATGTATACAAGTGCTGCGAATACAAAGAAAGAAAGATCCCTTATCATTTAGCTACAATATAGTTGGTCAGCAACTGGAAGCAGTTAATTCCATAAATTATCTGGGAGTACGCATTAGGAGTGATTTAAAATGGAATGATCATATAAAGTTGATCGTCGGTAAAGCAGATGCCAGACTGAGATTCATTGGGAGAATCCTAAGGAAATGCAATCCAAAAACAAAGGAAGTAGGTTACAGTACACTTGTTCGCCCACTGCTTGAATACTGTTCAGCAGTGTGGGATTCATACCAGATAGGGTTGGTAGGAGAGATAGAGAAGATCCAACGGAGAGCAGCGCGCTTCGTTACATTATCATTTAGTAATCGCGAAAGCGTTACGGAGATGATAGATAAACTCCAGTGGAAGACTCTGCAGGAGAGACGCTCAGTAGCTTGGTACAGGCTTTTGTTGAAGTTTCGAGAAGATACCTTCACCGAGGAGTCAAGCAGGATATTGCTCCCTCCTACGTATATCTCGCGAAGAGACCATGAGGATAAAATCAGAGAGATTAGAGCCCACACAGAGGCATACCGACAATCCTTCTTTCCACGAACAATACGAGACTGGAATAGAAGGGAGAACCGATAGAGGTACTCAATGTACCCTCCGCCACACACCGTCGGGTGGCTTCCGGAGTATGGATGTAGATGTAGATGTAGATGTAGACGGGACAAGATGGCAGAAAGGACCTGCCGTGTTTGGATGTGTCCGTGACCACACTGTCAATCAAGTTGCCTGATTTCTTGGAATATGAACATGGACTGTCCAACGTGCCTACATGGGTTGGTGTACGACTCACAGATAAGTAACATGGCGTACAAACAGCGCCAAAGGATTTGATCCAGTGGTAGCACCGGTTCCCGTCAGATCGCCGAAGTTAAGCGCTGTAGGCTCAGCTAGCTTTTGATTCGGTGGCCGTCTTGGGTCTGCCGAGCTCTGTTGGCGAGTGGAGTGCATTCCGCCTTGTGAAACCAATTGAGGAGCTACTTGATCGAGAAGTACCGGCTCCGGTCACGAAAACTGACAACGGCCGGGAGGATTGAGTGCCCCTCCATATACTAACGGTGTCCCGAAAGAGTAGGCTAAACAGAGTTCGCGGCAGCGAGTTTGTTGCTGTTAGAAGTAGTTTATCTTGTCGCGATACTGAAGCAGACAGTTCCTCTGAATTAGTATGGGCAGAGGTCATTGTTAGCAACAGGAATAAAATAATAATTGGATCCTTTTGCCGACCTCCCTGTTGTGAAAACTTGAGTTTGATTTCAAACATGTACCCGACTCATACACTTATAGTTGGTGGTGACTTTAATTTACCCTCGATATGTTGGCGAAAATACATGTTTAATTCCGGAGGTATGCATAAAACATCATCCGAAATTGTGATAAAGCATCGTCTGTAAATTATTTCGAGGAGTTAGTTCATGAACCCACGCGAATAGTAAACGGTTGTGAAAACACACTTGATCTCTTAGCAACAAATAATACTGAGTTAATAACGAGCATCAAAACGGATACAGGTATTAATGAAAACAGGGTTGTCGTAGGGAGACTGAATATTGTAACCCCCAAATCCTCTAAAAATAAACAAAATATACCCATTCAAAACGCATATAAAAATTCACTTGAGGCCTTCCAGAGGGACAACCTCCACTCCTTTCAAATTAACAATGTAAGTGTAGACCAGATGTGACTTGAATTCAAAGAAATAGTAACGGGAGCAATTGAGAGATTTATACCAAATAATTAACAGACGACGGAGCTGATCCTCCTTGGTACACAAAACCGGTCATAACACTATTGCAGAAACAACGAAAAAACATGCGAAATTTAAACAGACGCAAAATCTCCAAGTTTGGCGATCTTTTACAGAAGCTCGAAATTTAGCGCGGACCTCAATGCGAGATGCCTATAACAGTTCCTAGAACGAAACTTTGTCTCAAAACCTGGCAAAAAATCCAGAGAGATTCTGGTCATATGTGAAGTATGCTTAGCGGCAAGACACAATCAATGCCTTCTCTGCGCGACAGCAATGGAGATGCTGTCGAAGACAGTGCTGCCTAAACAGAATTACTAAACACTGTCTTCCGAAATGCCTTCACAAAAGAAGACGAAGTAAATATTCAAGAATTTGAATCAAGAACAGCTGCCAACATGAGTAACGTAGAAGTAGATATTCTCGGACTAGTGAAGCAACTCAAATCACTTAATAACAGCAAGTCTTCTGGTCTAGACTGTATACGAGTTAGGTTCCTTTCAGGGTATGCTGATGCAATAGCTCCATACCTAACTATCACACACAACCGTTCGCTAAACGAAAGATCCGTACCCGAAGTCTGGAAAGTTGCACTGCTTACACCAATATTCAAGAAAGGTAGTAGGAGTAATCCACTAAATTACTGGCCCATATCATTAACGTCGATTTCAGGATTTTGGAACGTATATTGTCTTCGAAGGAAATGGTTTATTGACACACAGATAACAGGGATTTAGAAAACACCGTTCTTTTGGAAAACAATTAGTCCTTTACTCGCACAAAGTGTTGAGTCAGGTTACCCTCCATTCAGAGGCTGTTGCACGCAGCGGCTGTTATTTTTACTTGTAAATAATATATGTCAGTTATCAGTCGTCTTTTGGAATTTTTATTGGCAGATCTAGATTTCAGCTAGAAACTAGCCATTCTCAATGCACTATCATATTTGATCAATGCATGTAATGCTTCATACACAGTTCAAGCCCGACAAACAGGCATTACATGCATTGATCAAAAATGATAGTGCATTGAGAACGGCTAGTTTCTAGCTGAAATCTAGATCTGCCAATAAAAATTCCAAAGGACTACTGATAGTGAAATCTATTATTTACAAGTAAAAGTGTTGAGTGCTATCGACAAGGGATTTCCGATTGATTCCGTGTTTCTGGATTTCCGGCAGGCTTTTGACAATGTACCAGACAAGCAGCTTGTAGTGACATTGCGTGACTATGGAATATCGTTTCAGCTATGTGATTGGATTCGTGATTTCCTGTCAGAGAGGTCATAGTTCGTAGAAAGAAAGTCATTGAGCAAATCAGAAGTGATTTCTGGCGTTCCCAAAGATAGTGCTATACGCCCTTTGCAGTTCCTAATCTATATAAACGATTTTGGATGCAATCTGAGCAGCCGTCTAAGGTTGTTTGCAGATGACGGTGTCGTTTATCGACTAGTAAAGTCATCAGATGATCAAAACAAATTGCAGAACGATTTAGAAAAGATATATGTATGGTGTGAAAATTGGCAATTGACCCTAAATAACGAAAGGTGTGAGGTCATCCACATGAGTGCTAAAAGGCCTAAAGGCAGTAAATTCAACTACATACCTAGGAATTACAATTACGAACAACTTAAATTGGAAGGAACGCATAGTAAACGTTATAGGGAAGGCTAAACAAAGACTGCGTTTTATTGGCAGGACACTTAGGAAATGTAACAGATCTACTAAGGAGACTGCCTACACTACGCTTGTCCGTCGTCTTTTAGGTATTTAAGATTTTGTAAAAACTGACTTTTACACTTTTTATTTATCTAGACATAATGGAACTGAGTACGTATGCAAGGTGGCAGCAACTTTAATACGAATTTTAAAGGTTTTAATCAAAATATCCACGGGTGTACTGCCGGTCTACAGTGTCCAACGGGCACAATATTTCGGCGATCATACATGCCGTCATCATCAGGTGAACTGACGGACTGAGCTCCTGTGAACGTGCCGGCACGGAGATCCGTACACTATGGCTGCTCAGAGGGAACTGGGTTCGGTCGCGGCGGCGGCCGATTTAAATACCCTCCGCCCGCGGCGCGCTCCCTCCGCTGTCCGCGCCCCGCGCCTCGGTCGCGCGGTGGAACAGATTGCGACGGCGTCTGAGATGACGACGGTGTGATGGCTCTGTCCGCCGTGGTCCTCACAACTATACGTTTGCTCGATTTACTCTTGATTAACCCAATCGCTGGTTCCCAAGCCTTGCTAAGATTATAGCCACAGTCACGGTTTATGAGGTCGTCATTGGTGCGAATTTCGATGGCCTCTATAACAACGCTGTCCCAGTATCTCGACGTCTGTACCAGAATCCTCGTGGGTTCATACTCCGTAGCGTGATTTTCCGACAAACAATGTTCAGCGACCGCCGACTGGCTCGGATACGTCAGTCGAGTGTGCTTCTGGTGTTCACGGCAACGCCTTGATAGCTTCAGTTTGGATGAGTTAGATATCATGGTGAGTTTTGACGTCGTTTCCTTATTTACGAGGGTACCCCTGCGAGAGTCACTATAATTGATTAATCAGAAGTTTGACGAGAAGACCACTGAACTTTTTAGGCATGTCTTGACTTCCACGTATTTTCTTTTTAATGGAGAATACTACGAACAAACGGAGGGAGTCGCCATGGGTAGCCCACTCTCACCGGTGGTAGCGAATTTGTACATGGAGAACTTCGAGGAGGAAGCCCTGTCGTCATCCGAATGGAAACCTACTTCCTTTTGCGTTACGTGGACGACACGTTCGTCATCTGGCTACATGGTATGGATAAACTCCTTGACTTCCTTACACATCTAAACTCCATACACCCCAACATCAAATTCACTATGGAGACTGAAACGGAGGGTAAATTACCTTTCCTTGACGTCTTGGTCAAAAGAAGGGCTGACGGCACCCTAACTCATGGGGTGTATCGGAAGACAACGCACACTGATCTGTATTTGCACGCAGACAGCTACCACCACCCTTCACAGAGGTATGGGGTACTTAAAACTCCAGTACATAGGGCGCGCACTATCTCTGACGCAGAGAGTCTACCCCAGGAATTGGAACATCTGAGAACTGTATTTCGAAAAAATGGGTACTCAGAGTGGCAGATTCAACGTGCTCTCCTCCCACCCACTACAGCACAACCTGTTGAGATGGATGAAATCACGAGGGAGGAGGTAGGCACTGCGTTTATTCCATATACAGGCGCACTCTCGGGGAAAATCGCCCGCATTTTGAAGAAACACCGGGTCGGAACTGTGTTTTGTCCTCCGAATAAAACTCGTGCACTGGTGTGGAGCGCCAAAGATGACCTCGGTTTGAGGAGCGCCAAAGATGAGCTCGGTTTGAGGAAGGCCGGCGTGTACCAGATTCCCTGTCAATGTGGCAAGTCGTATATCGGTCAGACGATGCGTACCGTCGAGGATCGATGCCGTGAACACCAGAGGCACACTCGACTGATGTATCCGAGCAAGTCGGCGGTCGCTGAACATTGTTTGTCGGAAAATCACGCTATGGAGTATGAACGCACGAGGATTCTGGTACAGACGTCGAGATACTTGTACAGCGTTGTTAGAGAGGCCATCGAAATTCGCACCAATGACGACCTCATAAACCGTGACTGTGGCGATAATCTTAGCAAGGCTTGGGAACCAGCGATTGGGTTAATCAAGAGTAAATCGAGCAAACGTATAGTTGTGAGGACCACGGCGGACAGAGCCATCACACCATCGTCATCTCAGACGCCGTCGCAATCTGTTCCACCGCGCGACCGAGGCGCGGGGCGCGGACAGCGGAGGGAGCGCGCCGCGGGCGGAGGGTATTTAAATCGGCCGCCGCCGCGACCGAACCCAGTTCCCTCTGAGCAGCCATAGTGTACGGATCTCCGTGCCGGCACGTTCACAGGAGCTCAGTCCGTCAGTTCACCTGATGATGGCGGCATGTATGATCGCCGAAATATTGTGCCCGTTGGACACTGTAGACCGGCAGTGCACCCGTGGATATTTTGATCATCAATACGCCGGGAGAAACTCAAGAATTTAAAGGCTTTGTTTGAACAAATAGTATTAGTGGTGTAGTTCCCCTCAGAATGATGTGAGTGATGGTTCAGAAGCGGGAAGTGACAGACAGCAGGATACATTCGAATATAGGAAGGCCGGAGTAGCTCTCCGTACGCGACCCTGTGGAGCGCCGCCCACTGGCACTTCACCGAGGATCTGGTGCCGCGCACGACCGTTGAGCGCCGTGCGGTGGAAGTCAACGGTGCAGTTGGCCTTGCCCGCCTAAAAAACCTCAGAGTCCACCAAAAGTAGCTCCAGCGTATCAAATCATATTTAATATGGAAAATACACTGTGTTGTCAAAAGTATCCGGACACCTGGCTGAAAATGACTTACAAGTTCGTAGCGCCCTCCATCGGTAATGCTGGAATTCAGTATGGTGATGACTGAGTGCTGCACTGACCAGAGGTATCAATGTCTGTCGGTGAGGCATTGCACGAAGTCGGCGTACCAAAACATCCCAGAGGTGTTCTATAGGATTCAGGTCAGGGCTCTGTGCAGGCCAGTCCAATACAGGGACGTTATTGTCGTGTAACCACTCCGCCACGGGCCGTGCATTATAAACAGGTGCCCGATCGTGTTGAAAGATGCAATCGCCATCCCCGAATTGCTCTTCAACAGTGGGAAGCAACACAGTGCTTAAAACATCAGTGTAGGCCTATGCTGTGAAATTTGGAAATTTGTGGTAAGATCTTATGGGACCAAACAGGAGGTCATCGGTCCCTAAGCCTACACACTATTTAACCTAAATTAAACTAGGTTAAGCTATGGACAAAACACACACACCCATGATCGAAGGAGGACTCGAACCTCCGACGTGGGGAGCCGCACGGACCGTGATAAGTCGCCGGAGATCGCGCGGCTACCCCGCGCGGCTCTGTGCTGTGATAGTGCAAGGGGTGCAAGCCCCCTGCATGAAAAACACGACCACACCATAACACCACCGCCTCCGAATTTTAGTGTTGGCCCTGCACACGATGGCAGATGACGTTCACCGGGCATTCGCCATACCCACACCCTGCCTTCGCATCGCCACATTGTGTACCGTGATTCGTCACTCCACACAAGGTTTTTCAGTGTTCAATCGTCCAATGTTTACGCTCCTTACACCAAGCTAGGCGTCGCTTGGCATTTACCGGCGTGATGTGTGGCTAATGAGCAGCCGCTCCACCGTGAAATCCAAGTTTTCTCACCTCCCGCCTAACTGTCATAGTACTTGCAGTGGCTCCTGATGCAGTTTGGAATTCCTGTGTGACGGTCTGGATAGATGTCTGCCTATTACACATTACGATCGTCTTCAACTGTCGGCAGTCTCTGGGCCTCGGGATATTTAGGAGAGTGGAAATCTCGCGTACAGACGTGTGACACAAGTGACACCCGATCACCTGACCACGTTCGAAGTCCTTGAGTTCCGCGGAGCGCCCCATTCTGCTCTCTCACGATGTCTAATGGCTACTGAGGTCGCTGATATGGAGTATCTGGCAGTAGGTGGCAGCACAATGCACCTAATACGAAAAACGTATGTTTTTGGGGGTGTCCGGATACTTTTCATTACATAGTGTAATTTCTACGTTGAATATATATAGATATATATATATATATATATATATATATATATATATATATATATATATATATAGAGAGAGAGAGAGAGAGAGAGAGAGAGAGAGAGAGAGAGAGAGAGAGACAGGTTGTGTCCCATCAAGTCATTTGGAAAGAATAAGTCCATTTTGAAAGCCGTATCTATTATAACATGACCTTAAAATAGTTGCATGGAAGGTGGTACCGGCCGCTGCTACGAGCATTCGCTTTGCAAGCCGATCTGGAGACGATACCACTCGGAAGAGGCCCTTAGTACTGGGCAATTATGAGCGGCAGTCGCGCAAGACTTCTTGATCGACACTCGTAAGCTGACACTGTTGGTTGGGACATCCCACGGGGTGAGTCCAGGCGCGCATCCTTGGCCTTTTCCCTGGCGGATTAGTAACAGCTGTATCGTAGGTTTTTGTGTAGTGTGTAATGAATGAGTGTATCTCGTAGTGCGACGTTTGTGTTGCGAAATCCGGTGTCGGCTCATGTCCTGCCTCGCTCGATCAGCACCAAGGAGGCCACCAACGGACGGATCATCATTGGCACATGCCTTCACTGCATAAGTCGCTGCGGAGAGATTTGCAGTACAATCCACAACACTGGAGCAATGACTGGTGAGCAGGAATTTTATGGAACCACCTATCCTCCCCTTGCCGGCCAAATATTGGCCATGAAAGTTTCATCCACCAACAGCATTCGAACCGGATTATCTCCGAATCGAGTCACCGCGCTGCCGTCCATTAGAGACTGCAATTACAGAAGCGGATATTGGCACTGGTTTTCCATATCCAGGGACAATTTTGTAACCTATCCGTTATAGTGTAAATAATTAGTGCAATCGTTTCTGAAAAGTAAATTAAAATTGTACAAGGGGCAGTCGAATTAAAAGGAGACAGATGGAAGAAAAGTAACTGAACTGTTTATTATTAGAAAAGTAATCAAAATGGTTCAAATGGCTCTGAGCACTGTGGGACTTAACATCTCAGGTCAGACTTAAAAATACTTAAACCTAACTAACCTAAGGACATCACACAATCCATGCCCGAGGCAGAATTCGAACCTGCGACGGTAGCAGCAGCGCTGTTCCGGACTTAGGCGCGATTTTTTTTCTTTTTTTAAATCTCATTTTGGTCGCTTTCGTTCTTCGCCTAGAACCGCTCGTCCACAACGGCCGGCACAACAAAAGTCATCGCCACAGCTGTCAGTACGTTTATCCCGTGAGACAAGACGGTCAGCGCCTCTATGGAAAAATGCTTGTGGAATCATGATTTTGCCCAGGCGCGCACCCCTTCGTCCGAAGCAAATGGACGGCTGCGAGTGTCTTTCTTGAAGGCTCCAAAAATATGGAAATCACAAGGGTTCAGATCGGGATTGTGTACGGACGATTTGTAAAGGGTTTCCCGGCGGAACTTTGGCCGCGTATTAGGAACAATCTTAGGAACATGTGAGTCGGCTTTGTCCTGCAACAGAACGATTCCGTATGACAACATTCCTGGGATTTTTGGCTTGATGGTGCACTTCAGTTTTTGCAAAGTGTCCACGTCCGTGCGATTTCTTATTTTTGGAACCCTGAAGAAAGACACTTGTGGCCGTTGATTGGCTTCGGACGAAGAGCTGTACGCCTGCGTACGATCATCGTTCAGTTGCCAAACGCGAACACTTTTCCGTGAAGGCACTGACCTTCTTGTCTAACAGATAACTGTATTAAGAATTACGGCGATTAGTTTTCAAACAATGAACAGTTCACCTATTTTCTTTCCATCTGTCTAGTTTTTATGTGGCTGTTGCTTATACTTTCTACGCGCTGCGAGGATCTAATTAAATATCACTTAGGTTTGTTACGAGCTGTGAATGCAGTTATGATCTAGGAGTTTGTGTTAGTTCCTGCTGGTGTTGTTGTGCAAGTTGTTTCGAGAGTGTCGGATGTCTCCGTTGTGCAACAGGACAGAAATGTGAAGGTACAGGTGCTGACCAGTTGCTTTTCAGCAGTGTAAGGCAGCTCTCGGTCCGCTAGATTCTGCGGTTTACGGAATACGCACTAGTAAGCACAATACATCAGCAGCTTTTAAAACCACTAATGAAGCAGGCAACTTATACCATCACAGGTATCATTAAGATACGCACTTACGCTCTCCCTTTATTTGCCATTTCTCTGGAAACACTTCCGCACTCAGAAGAACGTGGTCAGCTGCGCCTACGGTAAGAGGAGTGTTAAGCCTTTTTTACACTATCGACTTTCTTGTCTCAGTCGACTACTCGAGACAAGTGCGTCTACTGCAGCGGTCCTGGCGTTCTATTCCCGTACTTGTCTCTATATTCTGACATTACTGTCGTAAGGAGTGTGACCAAAATATAACTTAAATGTTTATTTGACTCTATAATAGTGAAGCCATAGTCACAGTACATACATTTTTTTCCTTAAAAGAAAGGATTACACTACCGGTTTCAAAGAACTACGTCGTCATTTTCAGATGTAAACCATCAGTTGGAGAATATATAATGGGAATTATGACCATACCTCTGACAAAAATTACGAGAAATAATTAGATCAGGCAACCGAGGCAACGGTGGCACAACAAAGTCAGTCATGGTGAAAATTGGCAATTGGCCATACGATCGTATGGCTGATATAAATTCACAAGTCGTAAGTGTATCAAGCACAGCAAGCTCCCGTATGGAATGCAGCACATGTTTCGAAAAAAGAATCTCAAAACACAATGTACTTTCATGTGGGACTGACATACTACGAACTTGCTAACATAACATCGCTGCATTTGTCTGGTAGCCCATTCTGTCACTAGAGGGCATGAACGTAGTATGACAGTAGGACATGGAATGTACGTTTGGGCAAGCATGGGCATAACTTGTAGTGACTTGGTTGTGCAGCCATTGCCTCGCTTGCCATTTCTCATTATTTACAATAATTTTTGTCAAATGTATGGTCATAATTCCCATTATATATTCTCCAACTGATGTTTTACATCTGAAAATGACGATGTAGCTCGTTGAAACCGGTAATCTAACCCTTTCTTTTTGAACAAAAAATTTTATGTACAGTGACTAATGCTTCACTACTGAAGTGTCAAATAAACATTTAAGTCTTGTGTGTTTCGAGTGGTCATTCTCGTCAAAATTGCCGCTGTTGTAGCAGTTGTCTGCTATAAAGTTTGGCGGCTGAATGGTGAAAGTGGGGCTATGAGGGTCTGTCCTTTTTAGGGAAAAATCGAGATATAGTAGCAAAGTGTTGGTTGGTTGATTTGCGTGAGGGGACCAAACAGCTAGGTCATCAGTCCCATCGGATTAAGAAAGGATGGGGAAGGAAGCTGGCCGTGCCCTTTCGAAGGAACCGTCCCGGCATTTGCCTGAAGCAATTTAGGGTTCAAATGGTTCAAATGGCTCTGAGCACTATGGGACATAACATCTGAGGTCATCAGTCCCCTAGAACTTAGAACTACTTAAACCTAACTAACCTAAGGACATCACACACATCCATGCCCGAGGCAGGATTCGAACGTGCGACCGTAGCAGTCGTGCGGTTCCGGGCTGAAGCGCCTATAACCGCTCGGCCACATAGGCCGGTGCAATTTAGGGAAATCAGGGAAAACCTAAATGAGGATTGCCGGACGCAGGTTTGGACCGTCGACCTGCCGAATGCGAGCCCAGTGTGGTAACCACAGCGCCACCACGATCGCTAAAGTCTAGGAATAAGAAATGACAACAGAATTTGTAAATGGCCAAAGCAGAGTGCATAGTGGAAATTGTTATCAAAGGTAGTGTGGTAAATTCTCTACACTCCTGACAATTGAAAGAGTACGAAAAGTGTCATCCAAACATTTCAGGAAATATGCATGGGTTTCTCGGAGAAAATATGTACTTGCAAACGCATCAGACAGTATGTAGAACGTAGTAAATAGTGCCTCTTTGCTTCGTCCTTTGTATCTTGTTTCTTCGCTAAATGCCAAATAAAGACGAAAATTCTTTTGGTCGTCCAATAAAACTGACTTTCTCACTGTTTAAATAATTTTCATTACAATACTTTTATACGTTTACATTCTTATTTTTGCACAGTATAGTTTTGTCCTCTGTAAAAGGTAAATAATTTTTGCTTTCTGATATTTCGTCTGTCTTATGGCATAACGATAAAGTGCGCGTCATTTATGACGGCGGCCGAGTTTAGGTTCGTTCTGCGCATCTAACGTCACAAAACACAGTCAGCCAATGAACAGAGAACGACGTTGCCAGAGCTCGACTGCAGTACAGAGCACGGACGAGTGTCTTCAGTTTTAGAAACGTTCAGTCATAAATAAAGTAACTGAACGAAAGCAATGTCTTGATAGCAGAATTTCTTTTATAGAAAGTTTGGAAAAGCATTCTTTACACCAATTGCTTCATATTCTATTACTTAATTAAACCAAACAAGCAATAAGCCTCCTAATTCAGGCAATAGCAAGGAAGGGTTTTTGTATCATTCTCACTAACCGCTTTTTCGCAATAAAGAACAGCGGTAATTGTTTATTTCCTATTGTACTTCGACGAAACGTGAGTAATTCATAGTCATACCAACAGTGTTTGTCGGTATTTTGCGTCCTGGTTTAAAGTCCCCCAGGAAGTCTGCTTCATGACGAAGCGCGTTAGCGTGATGGTTAAAGTATTTGGTTGCTAAATGAAAGGTTCCGAGTTCAACACTGGTTCGATGCCTAATATTTTCTTTATTTAAAACCAATATCGAAGTGTCTTACTTCATGAATTTTATTTGTTTGAATGTAATTTTTTGAAATTTCTAGTGGCAACTGAAATCGATCATACGGAAAGTATACGCTTTGGTCGTTTACCTCTGCAAACTCTTCAAAATTTCGTGCAGTGGTTTACTACATTTAATGCTGCACAATAACTGCGTTGAACATCGGAACAAATTTAAGTCATTTATGGGTGGAAGGTATCAGTCAAGAATATGTGTAAAAATAAAATTTTTGGGCCAAATAGTTTTTGTGAAATCGAATGATAAGTGTGTCAAAGCAGTCGGAACACCATGTGTCTGCACAGGCGAGCAGTGCAGTGATGGCAAAGTCGCGCACATCGCGGAATGCGGGGAGCACGTCTCTGTAGCAGCGAAAGGATTAATGCGGCCGTGGTGGCTTTGCTTCATAAACTGCGCGCTCCCCCCTAAACGTAAGATTGCTTGGCGCGTGCAACTGGCAACGCAGCAATCTCCCGCGTCTAGGTGGGCATGCGCGAACCGCCAAGATAAAAGAATTGAACTATATTAGGAAATAAAATCTGGACCTTATGTAACTTCTCAATGTGCCACGAAAATAAAGGTAACAATATAATAAAGATTAAGAAGACGCGAGAGCACAAAATCAGTTTGTCTACCGATGCTAGCAGATGCCGCCAGTGTCTCCTGTCTGTGCGCATGCGAAGTATGCAGCGTACTCGGATATTTAGAACTTCAACTCGGCAGAATCGGTAGATCAGGGACGTCATACACACACTCGCGCCGTAGTCGGTCGCTCATCTGCACGCAGGAACGAAAGGCGCACACACTTCCGAGTAGTCGATTTCGACCAGAAAGTCGCTCGTGTAAGGCGGGCTTTAGGCGACGGCGGGCAGCGCCCAGCTGGCACGCGGCCTGCCTACGGCGCCGCGGGGATGCAGAAGAGGGCAGCGGGGTGTTGGGGGGGGGGGAGGGGGGGAGGGGCCGCCCATTCACGGCGTGGCGTCGCGGCCACCGCCGTACGACTCGCCAGCCGCCGGAGGCAGCGCAGCCCGCACCAGCGGCGGGTGGCCGGGATGCGCCCCGACCTGGCGCTCAATGAAAGTGAGCCGGGCTAGAGCAGGCCGGGCGCCGCGACGCTCGGCATCGACCCGTGACGTCACGGCGGCCGGGTGCGGGTCAGGGGCGGCGCGGCCGCCAGCTGTGCGTCCCGTCCCCCGCACAGCGCGGCGGGGCCTCGCCTGGCGACTCTGGCTGGCATTGACACGCGCGCGGCAGGACCTCTGTCGTCAGCGTTCGCTGCCCCCAAGGTACGTGCTTCTCACAAGGGAACCTCCCCATCGCACCCCCTTCAAATTTAATTATAAGTTGGCACAGTGGATAGGCCTTGAAAAACTGAACACAGATCAATCGAGAAAACAGGAAGAAGTTGTGTGGAACTATGAAAAAAATAAGCAAAATATACAAACTGAGTAGTCCATGCGCAAGATAGGCAACATCAAGGATAGTGTGAGCTCAGGAGCGCCGTGGTCACGTGGTTAGCGTGAGCAGCTGCGGAAGCAGAGGTCCTTGGTTCAAGTGTTCCCTCGAGTGAGAAGTTTAATTTTTTATTTTCAGACAATTATTATCTGTCCGTCCGTCCGATGCGAGGTAACTGCGCCGTAGTATGGGTACGCTACACCTAAACAAACATCGAAACACCTAAATCGGGCAAGGTAGAAGAATCTTTAGCCAGCCGCGGTGGTCTCGCGGTTCTAGGCGCTCAGTCCGGAACCGCGGGACTGCTACGGTCGCAGGTTCGAATCCTGCCTCGGGCATGGATGTGTGTGATGTCCTTAGGTTAGTTAGGTTTAAGTAGTTCTAAGTTCTAGGGGACTGATGACCTAAGATGTTAAGTCCCATAGTGCTCAGAGCCAAGAATCTTTTTACCCATTCGCCAAGTGTACAAGTTAGGTGGGTCGACAACATATTCCTGTCATGTGACGCACATGCCGTCACCAGTGTCGTATAGAATATATCAGACGTGTTTTCCCGTGCAGGAATCGGTTGACCTATGACCTTGCGATCAAATGTTTTCGGTTCCCATTGGAGAGGCACGTCCTTTCGTCTACTAATCGCACGGTTTTGCGGTGCGGTCGCAAAACACAGACACTAAACTTATTACAGTGAACAGAGACGTCAATGAACTAACGGACACATCATAACTTTGCGAAAATAAAGAAAGCAAGACTGTTTTTTTTTTAATCTCATTTTGTTCGTTTTTATTCGTTGTATCTACTCTGGGCGGACGTCGAAAGACACCCGTTTCAGTTCGTAGTTGATCCATTAACTCAGTTTTTTTTATTACAGAGGGCAGCTATCCCTCTGACCGAACACGCTGAGCTACCGTGCCGGCAGTCTTGAACCAAGGACCTTTCGTTCCGCAGCTGCTCACGCTAACCCCGGGACCACGACACTCCTGAGCTCACACTAGCCTTGATGTTGCCTATCTTGCGCATGTACTACCCAGTTTGTGTATTTTGCTAATTTTTTTCATAGTTCCACACAACTTCTTCCTGTTTCCTCGATTGATCTGTGTTCAGTTTTTCGAGGCCTATCCACTGTGCCAACTTGTAACTAAATCTGAGGGGGGTCCGATGGGGAGGTTCCCTTGTCAGAATGGAAGTACGTGACCTCGAACGTTCAGAACAGCACGAAAGCAAGATTAGTGTTGAACGTCCTGTCGACAGAGAGGTCATTAGAGACAGAGTGCAGTGTCGGATTATGGAAGGAAAAGCTGTAGACATACAAAATGGTTCAAATGGTTCTGAGCACTATGGGACTCAACTTCTGAGGTCATTAGTCCCCTAGAACTTAGAACTAGTTAAACCTAACTAACCTAAGGACATCACACACATCCATGCCCGAGGCAGGATTCGAGCCTGCGACCGTAGCGGTCTCGCGGTTCCAGACTGCAGCGCCTAGAACCGCACGGCCACTTCGGCCGGCTATAGACATACAGAGCACAGTTTTAGACTCCGTTATTGGTCCTGATTACCTGTAATGCGTGTACCTCCACGAAATCCAACTGTCAGCCTGTATGGGTTTACTTCAATTCTCCGGAAGGTGTGGTTAACACTCCAAGTGAGTTTTGTCTTACTATTTCTACCTGTTTAGGACACGCACCGGAATGCGTTTTGGCATAGCAGTACGACCAGGAAACGCTTTCTGCTGATGACGATTAATCATACCAGTAGGAAAACCTGTGGGTAAAGGCAAAGGTGGTAATGATTCTGGTCCCGTGATCTTCCGGTCATCTCTTATAAACTCGATTGTACTTACAATCCAGTTGTAAACTCCGAGCCCAGTTATACTGTTTTGCGCGTGCAGTGACGTGGAGACCCAAGGGGTAGGGTGTGGAAGTGGATCCAGCAACGATAAGCAACATGCAGATCCTTTTTTATAAATAGTGTTAATCTACACACGATAATGTATATCAAAGGAGGAAATTTAACGCTTTATATTTATTAAAACAGCAGGCCTGATGTCTATAAAAGGCGAGATGCCACTCCGAGACGAACAATACATCCCAATCCCGACAACTTTAGAGGCAAACGAGGTAATGCTAAAATTGGAAATTAACCTAGCGTAGAGGATTACACTAATGTATGGACGACTCTGATATTGTTTTAAGCAGAAATAAGACCAGTGTTTTCACAAAATGATACAGACAATTTAGATTTTCACCCTCAGTGCTTACCTAAACCACCCTTATGCATCTTCTGTAGTAAATGTCTCGGAATTCATTGCTATACGTATACCAGTACAACATCAGTAGCAGTTTGTGTAATCGATTTCCACGTTCAATAATTGAAACTCTAGAAGCAGACAGGTAGTTTGCATTAGATTCCCACATGCAAACGCACTTTACTAACATGCAGTAATTGCTTTAAGATCCACGGTGTGTTGTGGACGGAGCCGACATTATATTTCGGCAGATTTTTCTGGTCCTATTATATCAATATATAGTTTCCTGGTCCTATTATATACACTCCTGGAAATTGAAATAAGAACACCGTGAATTCATTGTCCCAGGAAGGGGAAACTTTATTGACACATTCCTGGGGTCAGATACATCACATGATCACACTGACAGAACCACAGGCACATAGACACAGGCAACAGAGCATGCACAATGTCGGCACTAGTACAGTGTATATCCACCTTTCGCAGCAATGCAGGCTGCTATTCTCCCATGGAGACGATCGTAGAGATGCTGGATCTAGTCCCGTGGAACGGCTTGCCATGCCATTTCCACCTGGCGCCCCAGTTGGACCAGCGTTCGTGCTGGACGTGCAGACCGCGTGAGACGACGCTTCATCCAGTCCCAAACATGCTCAATGGGGGACAGGTCCGGAGATCTTGCTGGCCAGGGTAGTTGACTTACACCTTCTAGAGCACGTTGGGTGGCACGGGATACATGCGGACGTGCATTGTCCTGTTGGAACAGCAAGTTCCCTTGCCGGTCTAGGAATGGTAGAACGATGGGTTCGATGACGGTTTGGATGTACCGTGCACTATTCAGTGTCCCCTCGACGATCACCAGTGGTGTACGGCCAGTGTAGGAGATCGCTCCCCACACCATGATGCCGGGTGTTGGCCCTGTGTGCCTCGGTCGTATGCAGTCCTGATTGTGGCGCTCACCTGCACGGCGCCAAACACGCATACGACCATCATTGGCACCAAGGCAGAAGCGACTATCGCTGAAGACGACACGTCTCCATTCGTCCCTCCATTCACGCCTGTCGCGACACCACTGGAGGCGGGCTGCACGATGTTGGGGCGTGAGCGGAAGACGGCCTAACGGTGTGCGGGACCGTAGCCCAGCTTCATGGAGACGGTTGCGAATGGTCCTCGCCGATACCCCAGGAGCAACAGTGTCCCTAATTTGCTGGGAAGTGGCGGTGCGGTCCCCTACGGCACTGCGTAGGATCCTACGGTCTTGGCGTGCATCCGTGCGTCGCTGCGGTCCGGTCCCAGGTCGACGGGCACGTGCACCTTCCGCCGACCACTGGCGACAACATCGATGTACTGTGGAGACCTCACGCCCCACGTGTTGAGCAATTCGGCGGTACGTCCACCCGGCCTCCCGCATGCCCACTATACGCCCTCGCTCAAAGTCCGTCAACTGCACATACGGTTCACGTCCACGCTGTCGCGGCATGCTACCAGTGTTAAAGACTGCGATGGAGCTCCGTATGCCACGGCAAACTGGCTGACACTGACGGCGGCGGTGCACAAATGCTGCGCAGCTAGCGCCATTCGACGGCCAACACCGCGGGTCCTGGTGTGTCCGCTGTGCCGTGCGTGTGATCATTGCTTGTACAGCCCTCTCGCAGTGTCCGGAGCAAGTATGGTGGGTCTGACACACCGGTGTCAATGTGTTCTTTTTCCCATTTCCAGGAGTGTAGTTTCCTCGCATTGCTATTGTTATCCTGTTAGACCTTGAATGATTAGTCACTCAAATGTCACTCGTGGTAAGACATTCAGTTTTGGTAAGACATACAGTTTTGCCTGCGGATGCTTTGTGCCGCTGTTTTCGGAATGAGCGATTTACATTCTAAGCACATTTTCGTGTGGTTCTCAGCGATGGAGCCGGCCGGAGTGGCCGAGCGGTTCTAGGCGCTTCAGTCTGGAACCGCACTACCGCTACGGTCGAAGGTTCGAATCCTGCCTCGGACATGGATGTGTGTGATGTCCTTAGGTTAGTGAGGTTTAAGTAGTTCTAAGTTCTAGGGGACTGATGACCTCAGAAGTTAAGTCCCATAGTGCTCAGAGCCATTTGAACCATTTTTTGAGCGATGGAAACGACGCATTTCCCTTGTGACAACTGGGAAATTGGACATTACTCAGGAACAATGAACGTCTCCAAAAATAAATCGATTGGTCAGAAAAAGTATCTAGCGCTATCAATCAACTGTAGCTATCACGAACACGAGGCGGAAAATGAGACAAATGGCTCTGAGCACTATGGGACTTAACATCTGAGGTCATCAGTCCCCTAGAACGTAGAACTACTTAAACCTAACCTAAGGACATCACACACATCCATGCCCGAGGCAGGATTCGAATCTGCGACCGTAGCGGTAGTGCGGTTCCAGTCTGAAGCGCCTAGAACCGCTCGGCCACACCGGCCGGCAAAATGAGACAGATAGGCACTGCTACAGCTTCATGTGCGCTGGCAACTGACCCCAGATTTTTGATTGTGAGCGTGAACGGCGTCATTGCTGGAAAACACCTCGGGTCCAGTTATGCGCGCCCACTCCTCCGCCGGTCACGGTCGCAGTTTCTCTCGGGTCGCAGGATCGCCGCCGAGCGATGACTGATGTTGACACACGCCCGTCGGTGCCTCAACCAGGAAAGTATACTTGCGTAATTTTGGCCATTATATTTTTTTTTAGTCTGAGGGTGATATGTAATTTATTCGCAACCAGTTTATTAAGCAATAATCAATTAAGGATGGATGTGCCTTTTTGAAAGTACACAAATTACTGCTTTGTTTTATCATCGAAACATGTTTCACCATTGTTGTGGCATCCTCAGTGGGTTTTTATGATTTTACTGAACTACATACATACAGGTTATTTTTTAGGGTAAGGACTACTATACAACAGATTTTGTTGCCATTGAAACTGTATGTGCACTTTGCCTTTTATTTCACATCGTGTGTGTCCTCTGTCTGCCAACCAAAACCAGCCACAGATCTAAATCATTACAGCACGTCATCTGCAGATATGATGGATGTTAGAAAATCGTCTATATTGAATCTTTTTTCCTCTCCAATCCTTAAACTATATGTTCTGGTAAAATTCGTGTTAGAAACTGGCATACGCACGAATTTTGCCACGACATATAAATATAAAAAATTGGATAATAAACAAAAAACATCAATGCACTCGATTTTCTAGCATCCCTCATATTTTCATATGACAATGTGTACTGATTTACACCTGTTGCTGATTTTAGTTGGGAGACAAGGAACACACACAATGTAAAATAAAATGCAAAGTGCATATACAATTTCAATGGCAACAAACTCTGATGTATTATATTCTTTAGCCTAAAAAATATCCTACATGTATGTACTTCAGGAAAATAATAAAAGACCCACTCAGATGCTACGATTGTGGTGAAACATGTTTGGCTGATAAAACAAAGCTATATTTTTTTGTATTCGCAGAAGGTGGACCTATCCTTAATTCACTACTATTTTTCTGCGAGCATGGGAACTGAGCCCAAAACTCCAATATGTAAGTTATGAACTACCTCTAAAAAGATTAACTACAATGAACTTAGCAACGGTCGAAAACATGTCAATTTTCACGGAATACAAGCAGTTCTATTCTACTTTAAAACATTCCCGTAGATGGTGTTCGTAATCCATTTATCTTTGTTGACTGAAAATGCTGTATTTAAATGCACCGTTTACAATTAGTGTGATTAATATGAATCGACGTCAGAATTGGACTGCTTAATAAAACCATCGCCACAGAAATTAAGTCGAAATGCGACTAGCAGCAGTAGCACTAAGCAGCACTTCTCCCGAGAGAGAGAGAGAGATAGAGAGAGAGAGAGAGAGAGAGAGAGCTGCTAAACGTGTTTGCAGTATCTTAAATCTGAACTGATTCTATGGCATGAACATTACGGAAAGACGGACGCAGTACGATTTCTTCCAATGAAGAATCCGCGACATTCTCACAATAAGAATTTCTAGATGGTATGCGTGGATGTGCTATTAGGCCTCAGGTTTTGCAGCAATATAAAGACTAAAAGCAAATAGTGAAACTTCAAGAATAACGAAGAGACTCGGGGAACAACTGTTGTCTATAGGGTATTCAGTTTACATAGGCTTTAGAGGGAAAGATTAATACGATTTTGTTGTATTTACAAAATGCGCTTGCCGTCCAACGAACAAGTGTAGCGGGAGCAGAACACCCAACCATCGAAAGTACTATTTATGAGCTGGCTTGCTTGTATGCAGCAAATATATACGATTTTTTCACGGGGCCAAACAGAGTTAGGCAACAGCCATGGCAAAAATAAATGTGAACTCGGATTAGCAACAATCTAAACGATTTATTTATAAACGTTTTACAGCACTTAGATGGAGTATGACGATTGCGCTTAGCAATATAGATCAAAGTCTACTTGCACTGATCTCAATTCAACCAGTGGTATAGTCTTAGATCCAGTGAACGATGACCAGTATCACTTGTTTCATTTGTTCTCTTCTTGGAGGCGACTGTAGATAAGTTCTGAGGAGCTCGCTGAGACACAACCCTATGTCGAGGTACTACCCTCTGGTACTGCCTAAGTAAACAATTGAATGAACCGGTGTGTTTGCTTATATTCATGTTTGGTACACAAATGCTCACTTGGGAACTATTCGTGTGATGTAAGACTGCGGAGAAACATTTGGACCCATAGGTTAGGAAAGGGTGGAAACGACTGACAATGACAGATATTACATAAAACTGTTTTATTTAAAAAAATGCTTTCACTGCTCAGCAAATCACATTTGTGTGTTCTATGGAACAATTGCTCTTCATCATCAAACATCTCGTAAAGACAAATTACTATGCTGAACCATGATAATTACTCAAACCAGGAATAGCTCAATATCATTAAATTGCTCTTACGACAATTATTGATCCAACAGCAAAGAAGGTGACCGAATTGAAGTAAGCAACTGAACGCAATAAACAGTTATTCAGGAGAGCATCAAGTAAGTTGTCTGAATTGAAATTACACTATAAACACCAGAATATTCACATGTCTCAAATTTTGGGTAACGTACTTGTACAGTTGCTAATTCTACTAAGGTTGCAATTTTAAAAGAAAACTACAAAACAAACGGTACGAATGGTCTAACCTATATAATTGCTTCCACACTCACAGGGGATATTATAAATTCTAGGGACACTGAGGCCAAAACTGTCCTTCACAGGGCGCATCATCTCCTTAATTTTCTTAGGAGGACGAAAAATCCGTCTTGTACCCCGTTTACCCAGGACTTTTCCTATTTTGCTGGATATAGCGCCACAAAAAAGAAGAACCGCTGTAGGCAGTTGCGGAGCACAGCCTCACGAACCAACATAAAATAGTGTTCGATGAAACAAAAATTTTGTCCCATTCCTCCACATACTGCGATTCTGTTATTCAGGAGACTGTTGAAGTAAGAGTGAGCGAGAAGAACTTTAACCGTGATAGTGGATACTGTCTGAGCGGTGCATGGAAACGATCGCTCGATGCAGAGAAGTGGTAGAGACGTTCCTTCCGAGGTTTACGTTCCAACGGAAGCGGTGGCGCCACCAGCGCACACATTGACATCGTCTGCGACAGCAGTACGTAATCGCCCACCAATCACAAGCCGACCAATCAGAAGCCGTGCACGGACAATATAAGGCCACCACAGGAGCAGTGAAGACAGTTTGTTGCTCCTGACGATGACAATGGATGCTATCGTCGAAAGCTTGAGATTTTATCCCGAACTGACGTGGCAAGAAAACCGAGATAGTTTTATATATAAGTGCCGTCGCGAAAGACTTCGTTCTCATAGTACTACAACAAAATTTAATTTAAGATCAGTCATCATCAGTCTTCTGCTGTATTATCAGGTCATTTGCCTCTCCATTTTCTGCGATCCATTGCTTCCTTCTTAAGGCTGCTGTATGTTGTACCGTCCATCACGTCATCCAGTATCTGAAATCTCTTCCTTCCTCGCTTCCTTTTCCCTTCTACAGAACCTTCTAAAACTGATTTTATCAGCCCATCATTCTTTCTTAATATATGCCCAATCCAATTTCTTCTTGTTTTTTTTTTTTTTTTTTTTTTTCTTCTTTTACGACCCTATTGGATCACTTTAGTTCAAATCTTGTAGTCGTCCTTAGCCGTTTCATTTGTTTGGCTGTTTCTTCTTTCTTTTTAGCCCATATTTTTTTGAGCCGTTCCGATCTTCGTTTTCTTTCCTCCTCTGAATACACCACATTTCGTCTCTGCCTTGGTTTGTGCGTGAGTGTTATTGTGTTTGTTTTTACCCATTCGCTGTATTTCTGTGATTTTGTTACAAGATCCTCCTTCGAGATTCCTAGTTCTTCCATGTCCTTCTGCACTTCTCTCACCCAGTTTGACTTGATTTTTTTATTCCAATAAAAGTCGATCAGTCGTTTAGCTAGTCTAGTGTCTTCCGTTCTCAGTATGTGTCCCAGGAATGATATCCTTTTCCTTCTGAAGAATTCTGTTAGTGGAGTGATTGTTTTGTAGACGGTTTCGTTTGGGATTATTCTCCATTGGCCTTCCACTAGGTTCTTCTTGTTTATACACTTTCTTACTATCCTTCTTTCTATTTTTTCTATTGCTTCTATCTCTCCTATTTTGTACGGTCCGGAGATTGTCTCGCATGCGTATTGTATTTCCGGGAGAATCACCGTCTGGTAATGTCTGATTTTGGTTTTTGTTGATAGGCATCTCTTATTGTATATGTTCTGAGTTGTGAATAGAGACTTCTTCAGTTTGTCAGTTCTTTCTTTCCAGTTTATTTTCTCGCTATTGTTGTGTGTTATTGTTTCCCCTAGATACTTGAATTTTTTCACCAGTTCTACTTTAGTGTTGAAAATTGATATGTGATCAACGCAGAGAGGATCCCTGACCATGATTTTGGTCTTTTGGAACGAGATTTTTAGTCCAATTTTCCCAGCTATCTCTTCTAGTGTCTCAATTTGCGTTCTTGCCTCTTTTATGTTGTTTGCTAATAGCGCTAAGTCGTCCGCAAAACCTAAACAGTTTACTTTGATTTTTGTTCCTACTTTTATTAGTTCTGGATTAATCTTCCTCCATTCTCTCATCAGATATTCCAGTGCACAGTTAAACAGAATTGGGGACAGCCCGTCCCCCTGTCTTAATCCTGTTTTAATTTCGAACGCGTCTGAGGTTGCTCCTCTGAATTTGACTTTAGAGGTTGTGTTCTCCAGTGTAAGCCCAATCATTTTGATCAGTTTGGGGTGTAAGCCTAAATTTCTCAGTATCTTCTTCAAAGATTCTCTATGTATGCTGTCGTAGGCTTTTTGGAAATCGATGAAAGAGATCACTAGTTGTTTGTTTCTTGATTTGTAGTAGTCGATGATTAGCTTTAGGTTTAATATTTGTTCTGGGCAGCTTCTTCCCGGTCTAAATCCCGCCTGATACTCTCCCAGTTCTTTTTCTAGTTGGTCTCTGACCCTGTTATAAATTATTTTGGAGAGAATCTTGTACGTACAGTCCAGTAGGGAGATCCCTCTATAATTGCCTGGGTCTGTCTTACTCCCTTTTTTGTGGATGGGACATATTATCGCTGTTGTCCATCTTGTCGGTAATTTCTCCTCTTTCCAGATCTTTTGAATGTTCTTGTGGAGGCTGGCCACTGCGTTTTCTCCGGCGTACTTCCATAGCTCTGCTGTTAGTTGGTCTTCTCCGCTAGCTTTGTTGTTTTTTAATTGTTTAATTGCTATTTCCACTTCTGATATTGATGGTGCTTGTATGTTCTCTTCCGGTGTCCTGACTTCTGTGTTAGTATTTATGTCGAGTATATTGATCGGGTCTTCGCAGTTCAGAAGATTTCGGAAGCTTTCCGCCATAATATTGGCATTTTCTTCATCGTTGTGTGCCGTTACTCCTTCTTTGTTTTTGAGCATGAGGGTTGGTGGTGTAAAGGTTTTGGTTTTTTCCCTAAATGTTCTATAGTATTGCCGTGAGTTGTTTTTGGCAAAGCTATCTTCTATTTGGTCCAGCAGTCCGTGATGATACTTTCTTTTGCTATTTCTTAACGTTCTTTGAGTTATTTTCCTTTGTTGGGTCAGCGTTGCAAAATTTTCGTCAGTTTTGTTATTTTGGAATTTCTTCCACGCTTCATGTCTCTTGTCGACTGCCTCCTCACACACTCTGTCCCACCACTGGTGTTTTTTTCTCTTTTCGGGTTGTGCTATTTCTGCGGCTATTGTTTTCAACTTCTCTGTCAGTTCTTCCAGTTCCGTGTCTGATTGGACTGTGTTTGTTTTCATTGCGTATTGTGTGTTGTTTTGTATTTTTGCTTGGACGTGGGTTCGTCTCAACCGGTTGGTTCTTTTTTTCTTTTTTCCAGCCGGTGTTATCTTGATTTTTATTTTGGACAGGTAGTGATCAGAGCCCAGGTCCTTTCCCCTCAGAACTTTAACGTTGTAGATTTCTCTGTGATGGTCTTTGTCCATACAGACATGGTCAAGTTGGTATTCGCCCTTTTTCCAATCAGTGTGTTTCCACGTTTTCTTCTTGTGTGGTCTTCTTTTGAATCTGGTCGATTTAATCACCATTCTGTGTTCTCTGCAAATTTCTATCAATCTTCTGCCATTCGTGCTAGTTTTCTTTTGTGCCGGCCAGTCCCCAACAATGTTCCTGAACCTTTTCTCTCTTCCTATCTGCGCATTGAAGTCTCCCATTACGATTTTAGTGTGGTTTGATGGAACATTAGTGAGGACTTGGTCTAGCAGATTCCAGAATCCCTCTACATGTTTCGGGTCAGTTCTGTTCTTCTCGTTTGTGGGTGCGTGCACGTTGACTAACGTGTACGTCTTGTTTGCGGACCTGATGGTCAGAGTTGCTATTCTATCCGTGTAGGCCTTGAACTCCTTGACAGAATTTATTATTGTGTTTTTCACTATGAAACCTGTTCCGAATTGTGGTACATTTTTCATTACTCTCTTTCCAGGGATTCCTTGGTAGATTCTGAATCCCTGTGATTCGTATGGTTCCCGCATTGTGTTTCTCATCTCCTGTATGGCGAGTATTGTTATCCTTTGCTCTATGGCAGTGTCCAGTAGAGTTTTGAGTTTTCCAACCTTAGCTAGTGAGTTTATGTTTATCGTGGCGAAGTTTGTAAAGGTGTTGGTTCTCAGTGTTTGCTTCGGTGTATTCAGATGCTCCGATTCATCCGTAAGTTCCTTTGGTTGATTGCCCCCCGGATCCGATGGCAATCTTTCCTGTCTTATTTTGGCAGGCGGGGAATTTTGACTAAAAGAACTTTCCATGTTTTGAACTTTCAAGGATGTATCTTTCCTGTGTGGAGACAAGTCTCCGAGATTACAACTACAAATGTGATTTGTAGAGGAAGGTGATTCAGCCGCACAATCTGTGAACAGACGCTGACCGCCAAGCCGCTTGATCCAAGACAGTCGCTTGGTGGATTTTGGCTGTCCTGGAAGTCGCCCATTCTGGGAACTGTCGCTCCTGGACTTGTTTTGCTACTTTTGGTCCGCCCTGAGTATTTTATTTCCTCAGTACCCATCATATCTGATGAGCGTTCCCCTATCCGCCACCTGGGGAGGCGCCCGGTATGAGAGTAGCAACTTCTTGTTTTTATTACATCTGATAACTGTCTTTTCTCTCCCACTCTTCATTTTTTACTCTGCCCATCCAACTTATTCTTTCCATCCTCCGCCATGTCCACATCTCAAAAGCCTCCAGCCTTTCTGTCTTTCTTCCTCAAAGTCCATATTTCAGCGCCATACAGAAGAACACTCCATACAAAACATTTTATGAGTCTTTTCCTCGGTTCTCTGTCCAGACTGCTGCAGAAAATTCTCCTTTCCTTATACAATGCCTTTCTCCCCATTGCTATCCTTTAATTTCTGCGCTGCACTTCCAGTCGATGTCTATCCTGCTTCCAAGATACATAAGATTTTGCACCTGTTCTAATATTTCTCCATTCAGCATAATTTTTATTTCTTTGTTTCCTCCTAGTGTCAATACTTTTGTTTTCTTTGTGTGGATTTTTAATTCCATAATTTTGTCCGTTAGCTTCAATGGTTCCCATTAAATCCTGTAATTCCTTTTCCCCTGTGACTAGAAGGACCATTTCATCAGCAAACCTCAAACTCCCTACTCTTCTTCCTCCAATTTCTACTCCTTTCTCATATAATGAGCATTGGTCAATCATATTTTCCAAGTAGAGGCTGAAAAGGGTAGGTGATAGTATCCTTGTCTTACTTCTTTTCCTACCCGATCCAGTTTGTACTTTCTCCTCTCAGTTTTCATTGAGATATAGTGTGTTTACAAGTCTTCTGGTTTTCCAGTCCACTGTCTTTTCCCTCATTACAGCCACCAGCTTGTCCCAAGCCACATTATCAAATGCCTTTCTTAGATCGATGAAGCACATATAGAGGCCTCTTCCTTTTTCAATAAACCTTTCTCCAAAGATTCGTAAGGGCCCTATTGCATCTCTGGTGCCCGTATTCCATAAGATCAGTATTCGATATAAATGGTATAATGTCCTGTTTATAGCATTTAGTCTCTTCTGCGTAACATTCCTCATTTCATATAAGGAGTTGTGCCTTATGCAACTGATAATCATTTTGGCATGATATTAATTTTATTGTACCCCAGTACAGCCGGAACAAATTATAAATATTAATTAGGTTACCCTCCATTCAGAGGCTGTTGCACGCAGCGACTGTTATTGACTTGTAAATAATAGATTTCAGCCATCAGTCGTCCTTTTGAAATTTTATTGGCAGATCTAGATTTCAGCTAGAAACTAGCCATTCTCAGTGCAGTATCATTTTTGATCAATTCCTGTAATGCCTGTTGGTCGGGCTTCATCCACAGTTCATAGACAAGACAGGAACTGTGGATGAAGCCCGACTAACAGGCATTACATGCATTGATCAAAAATGATACTGCATTGAGAATGGCTAGTTTCTAGCTGAAATCTAGATCTGCCAATAAAATTTCAAAAGGACGACTGATAGCTGAAATCTATTATTTACAAATTATAAACAGGTCTATGGACTTCCGATCAGTGTAGGACTAATAACAGTAAGACTCCATAATAGCGGATTCCAGTAGAAAATGCAATTCTTGTTTGTACGTACACACACAGTTACAACTTAGCATGTGCAGAAACGTAGTTTGTCTGCTGAGTTGAGCGAGAGAGCTCGGGCCTACCTTTATGACGTACGCGCCGCGGCCTGCCTTTCTCGTAGGCGCGCTCAACGTTCAGATGCACGGTCCGTTTTGCCGACGGCTTAACCCACGTCGCTCCTGAGTTGTAGGCAGCGGAAAGCTCTTCTATGCTGGCTGCGTCCTCTATCTTCTGCAGGACGCAGTTGATTTAAACGACGAAACCACATTCGAAAGGTGATCGCAAAATATCTAAGAGTGTACCAACCACTCACTATTTATTAGAAGAAATACAAGGAAATGTAATTCAGGCTCAAGAGCTAATTTATTAATCTCTCGTGGATTTGTTTTCTCTGGGTCTTCACTCACGTCATTAGGCTGCTGCGATCCGCCACGACTTTATCTCCTGTGGCATTCTCTTCATCTCAGAGTAACACTTACACCTAACTTTCTCAATTATTTTGTTAGATACGTTCCAATCTCTATTTTGCGCTACACTTTCTGTCCCCTACGGCTCCCTCTAGTCACACGGAAAACCGATGCCTTAAACATTTCCTGTTACATTGTCCCTTCTACTTTTCAGTGTTTTCCACATTTTTCATTCCTACTAAATTTCGAAAAGTACCTCATTTCCCATCTTATCAGCCCACCGAAATTTCAACATCCTCCTGTAGCACCCCATCTCAAACGCTTCTTCCAAACTCTCTTCTGTTTTTCCCTTGGGCCATGATTCGTATCTAAGCAGTGCAGCGGTACAAGTTCTAAGAAATTTCGTTCTGAAACTAAGTTCTATGATTTACTCTCAGTCAAACGCTCACTAGACCATTAAATTCAATAAGTGCTTTTCATGATTACAGTAATGTCATTAGCGGATGAAATAATTGATATCCTTTCACCTTCAACTTTAATTCCTCTTTTGAACCTTTCCTTTATTTCAGTCATTGCCTTTCCGATCTACAGGTTGAACAGTAGCAGAGAAATAGAGCACGCCCGTCAAACTTTTTTTTTTTTTAATCGAAGCATTTCTTTCTTAGTGTTGTACTCTCATTTTCTACCCTTGATTCTTGTGTATAGTGTATATTACACTCTTTTCCCATAGTTTACAGCTACATTTCTAGGAATTTCGGACATATTGCTACATTTTACCTTGTCGAACACTTTATTCAGGAAGACAAATTCAGTGAAAATCTTTTCATTTTCCTCAAGTCTGTTTCCACTACTAAGTGCAACGTCAGAACTTATCGTCATATAATAGATTCCAGGCTTCTTTTCCACATTTTTGTATATAATTTTCGACAGCTCAAAAATTGCGAAGGAACGTTTCCTATGCCTTCCGTTTAGTGGTCGCAAGTCTTCCAGAGCTCTGTTAAACTCTTACTTTAATACTGGATCCCCTATGCCTTCCAGATCGACACTCTTTTTCTTCTTCTGTCAGGTCATCTGACTTTTCTTCCCTTTCGTAGAGGTCTTCAGTGTTCAGTTTCGATTTATCGTCTCTCTCCTTTGTGTCTAACAGTGGAATTGGTAGTGAGGTTTAACTTTATTACACTTCCTACTGACAGCGCTCCCTAGTGACTTGAATTATTGTATTCTTGACTTCTGCTGAGCATTTTTGCCTACTACCTTCATAGATAAATTTCAGTATTTCTTCCAGTTTCTTTGCACTTATCTTGCTTGTATGTATGTTTGTCTTTTCAGCTTCTGTAATTGCCATCTTTACAGATGTCCTATCCTCTTCAAGTGAACCGCCTACAGTGATATTCATTATCGCAGTATGTAAGTCCTCACAGAACCTCAAACGCCCATCAACATTTGTCGATACTTGAGTATCCCACTTCTTTACACTTTGATTCTTCCAGACCATTCTCTTATTCAGTTAACTCTTCATTGTTGCCAAACTGTGATCTGAATATGTATCTACTCCTTGGTAAGCCTCGCAGTCTGATTCCGTGAACTTTGTCTCACGATGATGTAATCCAACTAGAATCTTCCCGTTATTCCAGGATATTTTCAACATGCTTCCTTATGTTGGGATTCTTGGAAATTGCATTTGCTATTACTGGCTGAATTTTACTGCAGGAAACTTTCCCCCCTCTCATTCCTATGACAGAGCACATTTCCTCCGTAACTATGTCCTCCCCGTTTCCCTATTTTAGCATTCTGATCACCCATGGTTATTAGATTTTCGTTAGACTTTACACACTGCGTTAACCTGTCAATGCCCTCGTATACTCTACCCCCCCCCCTTTTGTTTGCGACGTTGGCATGTATCTCTGAACTATGACTACTGGCGTCGTTTAGCTGTCGATTCTCGTGACGGAATCCTGTCACTAATGTGTTCACAATAATCCTCTGCCATACATTCCTGTTCGCAACGAATCCTGTTCCTGTTTTACTATTTTCCGTGTTATTGATATTACCTACATTCATCTCATCAGAAATCCTTATCGTCTTTAAGTTTCACTTCGATGACTAGACTGAGCCTTTACATGTCCTTTTTCAGGTTTTCTATCTTCCGTGCTACAGTCAGACTTCTGACTTCCCTCATTTCGCTTCTTATGACTTTATCGTCTCGTTGGTTATTCATTCGTTTTCCTCAATGTAACCTCGCACTTATCAAGTAGGGTTAATATAGGAGATAAAGAAGGCACAAAGAAGAGCCACTCGTTTTGTCACAGGTTCCCTTAGTCAGAACATGCGCGTCAAACTACAGTGGCAGACGTGGGCCATTGGCGAATGTGCCAGACAACGAGGGATAGAGAGGCATCAGACGTACCCTCCGTCAGACATCGTAAAGTCAAGGACAGAGGTATCGAGTGATGTACTGCGGGTATAAGACACCAGTGGAAGGCAGAGGCAGGATTGGTGGAGGCGGTATTGAGTTGTAAGCTCTGGAATTCGTTTCAACAGTATTTCAATCAAACTTTTTACATAGATTACTTACTACGTGGAAAAACAGTACAAGTGAGATGCATAACCCCTAGGACTCAAGGCGGAGGGAATGCTGGTAAAAAGGGGGAGACATGGAAAATTAATCGTGAATGACCAATATAAGAGTAGAACCCGGGCTGTCGGAGTCACTCGGATGTTTGGTGGGATTTGGGGTGAGGAGGATGGGGGGGGGGGGAGGAGTAGAGTGAGCCGGCCGGAGTGGCCGTGCGGTTCTAGGCGCTACAGTCTGGAGCGGAGCGACCACTACGGTCGCAGGTTCGAATCCTGCCTCGGGCATGGATGTGTGTGATGTCCTTAGGTTAGTTAGGTTTAATTAGTTCTAAGTTCTAGGGGACTGATGACCTCAGAAGTTAAGTCGCATAGTGCTCAGAGCCATTTGAACCATTTGAGGAGCAGAGTGAAAGGCCTGGGTACGGAACACGCTGGTCAACGCAGCTGAAGCAGTTACACGGAAGGGAGGGGTTGAGTCGGTTGCTTTACCGTGGTTTTCACCCATTCCACCTATTTCCCTTTCAGTTTTTCATGATTTTTGGTTTCCTTGATATACAAAGTGAACCCGAATCCCATAGAAAAAATTTCGAAGATTGTGTGGGATGTTTTGTGAGTATTTTCGCGTAAGGGACTCATGGTCACCACTGGGTCGTTGAGTAATTATGACTCAGTCGGTTTGTTTGCCCAGTCTGTTTCAATGAAAACATTGTGAGACGAGTGAAAAAGATCTATATCATTCAGTCATCGAAAAGCGTAACATAAATCACAGAGTAATGCAACAATCATCAGACAAAACATAACACTTCTATCGTAATGTGTTGAACCAGTGCTGTAACAAACAGTACGTAAAAAGTGCATATCGGCCAACCCTGCATCAGTAAACCTACCCACAGTGTTATCCATCATTATTAACGTGTAACTAATATTGCTAAGAAAACCAGATACGTGGCAGAACCGAGCATTACAGAATATAGGCTTGAGACCGTGAAATGCACGTTGCTGTTGTCAGCAGCTAGCAGTCTACCGTGACGGAAGGGCAGAAGTTTGTTTCCAAACAAAATATACAGCCCGTACCGTCGACATTTGTATCACTGTGCACATATTTTCAGCGTAATACAGATACGAAGATAGATGTGGGTAAGAAATAAAGTGGAAACTAATTACTTTGTAACGAACCATTCTACACCACAGCTTCCTTTTACCGTGAAACTCGGAAGATATCCCTGAAGCCCAGAAAAATTCGAAAATGTACCTCTCTGTAGATGGCACAAGTATGGTATTATAGAAGAACGTTGAAAATTAGGTGAACCGATCAGATAAAAAACGGGAACATTCTTACAGAATCGCCAAGCAAAAGAAACACTGATAACGAGAGTATGGTAGGGCATGTGTTAAGACTTAATGGAGTAACTTCCATGATACTACAGGGAGTTGGAGAGCGTAATGACTGCAGCAGAAGACAGAGGTTTGAATACATGCAACAAATAATTGAAGACATGCTGCTGTGAAATGAAGAGGTTGCCACAGGAGAAGAATTCGTCCTGGGCCACATCAAACCAGCCAATAAATGTAAAAATAAAATCGGAAACGCTGGACGACTATTTGTATCCAGCGCGAGTCCTGCACCTTATCAGTGGCTCTGGCACCGATTCTCGTAGACGGAGAAGGAACTGTGGGGTTGTTTGGGTAAGGAGACCAGACAGCGAGGTCATCGGCCTCATCGGATTAGGGGAGGACGGGGAAGGAAGTCGGCCGTGCCCTTTCAAAGGAACCATCCCGGCATTTGCCTGAAGCGATTTAGAGAAGTCACAGAAACCTAAATCAGAATGACCAGGCGCGGGATTGAACCGTCGTCCTCCCGAATACGAGTCCAGTGTGCCAGCTACTGCGCCACCTCGCTCGGTAGGAGAAGGAACTGATTGTAGCTTTGTCGAAGGAAACCGTTCTGGCGTTCGCCTGAAATAATTTATGAAAAACATGAGAAAATTGAAAATTGACGTCCGGGTGTTAATTTGAATTTGCTCCTCCTGAACAGAACGACAAGCTCGGCGTTCAAACCACTCCACTACCTTCCCCGGCGTAAAGCCTTTCTATCACTCCAAAAACAAGCTTCACTTCGTGCTGGTATTCTTTAGAGGGAACTTTGTTTTTGTCTATATTTTAAAACTTTAATTTAGTGTAATAATTTTTAGCTGTCGCCAAAATACCTGAATGATTTTCATACGGTAAATACAGATCAGAACGCTTCTGGCTGAGTAACTGGTGGACCCTCGCGTCCTTTCCTTGTGATGGCTGGTGGAGTACCTCGACAGCCAGCAGGCAGTGAAGGGAACACCGATAGGCTAAAGACTTCTTTTTTTCTTCTTTTTGCTACTTGTGCACCACGGCAGTTAGGTGAACGACGTAATTATAACGACCAAAGCTGCTACCTATTCTGTTCTTTAGTTCAGCGACAAACTGCGATCTTGCGTCTTCGGCAGACCTAGAACTAGATATCGTTGAAAACAATAGGACGGCCACAACTTCACATTAGTTATATTACTAAAAGATTAAAAGTCACCTTGTCGTCTCCAGGAGTAAGTAAAATTTTATTTTCTGTGTTTTTACAGTTAGTGACCCAATTTAAAAGTTTGAAGTGCTGTCGTAATCGACTCATGCAGAGGTACCTCGACGTCATAGCCGCATTTCAAGATTTACTTCCTTTTATTAAGATGAATATCTATATAATGACAGCATCAGGAACGTGTAACGAAAATAATATTTAATTTACTGAGAATTTATCTTCTGTGAAAGGCAGCGATGTGTGAACTGTTTAATCATTAATATCCACTGTGAATGACAAAGGTAGAGAGTCTATCAAACAATTATAAATACAACTGACGAGCGTAGAAAATCTCCCTTACGAACAGAACTCTCTTACCATTGGACCGCTCTTGCAACTAGCTCTCTGTCTAGGAATTAGATCTTTCTCGATCGCTGTCAGTGAGCTACGTTATTTAATATGAGTCTTATTTGCGTGTGTAGATCGAATTTTCATTAAAAGCGTAAAAAATATCTTTTCCTTTAGGACTACATCATTTGAAGAACGTCTTTTACCTTAGATGAAAAAAAAAAGATAATTTCATTCAGTGAAAGTGATATAATTGAATATGGAAGCTTTTCGTTTGGTTCGCGATTATTTCAAAAGTAATTTTGTATGTAATTACGATTTGCGTATTATATTCATTAGAACCTGCAGTCATTTATACTTCTAGAAGACGTAACTTTTTTGAGTGCAATTACTGTGAAAGGTAACTTCATTTCTTTTCACGATCAGTAAACTACTGAATGAATTGTTTCCAAGCTGTCGTCCATAACTATTTTGCAGTTAAGAAGTAAATGATTGTTAGTAGTGTTATTATCATCCTTGACTTTTACGAACGCCGTTGAGACGAAACCATAGACATAATTTCCCCGCAGTTTTCTTATAACGTTATTGCCAAAGTCAAGAATGCCAATAAATAATTTTACGTAACAGTTAATGCTCTCGTTTATTAGATTCAGAATATAAAGTCAGTTTCACATTGTAACAGGTGGTAATATTACAGTATAATCTTACGTTAAAGAGTCTATTACAGTTAGAAACGATGTATTTGTCTTGATGGAGTATGGCCCATGGCGTGCAAATTACTCGGACTGTATTGGTCCAGTATTTGAGAATGAGATCGTTTGGCGACTTGCAACAGGCTTAAGATGTAATTTGAGACCTTTTCGAATTTTTTTTGTTCCCCCTCCCCCTTTCCGTACAAAATAATGAAAGGAAAAAAGTTTGTCGTATATTACATTTTCGAAGTTTATGCAGCAAAACTTCAGCATTAATAATCATCTTTTAAATTTTATTTATTTAAAGTTAGCTCTGTTCATAACACATTTTGCAGACAGTGTTTATATATACCACTGAATGTACCTGTAAAATTATATCATTATAGGACAAAGTAGTTCACGAGATGTGACGTCACAAACGTTGAGAAGGCTGTTTCATACATGGGAGTTCGATTCTTTACGAAATCGTGTTGCGCGGGAGGGGCGGGGGAAGGGGAGAATGTGAACTGGTTGGATACAGTAGGACAGCCACGATATCGTGGAATACCACACACTACTGAAATACCGCCTGATGATCCAAACTAGTCAAGCAATTGAATATTATCAGCAGCGGCTGTTCTGACTATAGCAATGCCGTTCATACTGAGCGACTAGCCGTAATACAATCGTACTTCAACGTTCACTGCCATTCCAGTACAGCGCCCTACCCCCACACTTCCGCCTTCTTGTCCAGCTGATCGCCCTCGCTAGATACTCTCCCTGTTCCCCTCGCTGCCCTATGAGCAAACGATGAAAGTGAGAGTGCATGTACACGTGGAAACAGGTTTCCACGGGAGCGCGATCGATGCGCAGGTCTAGCGCGACCTCCTCCTGGGACCTACGCGTAGGTAGCGGCAATGACGTCAGCAAGACGGCGTGGGAGCTCGGCGTCCGCCGTGTAACGGCTGTCATAAAACCCGCCGTATCGGCGGCGACCGGAGCTGCCGATGGGAATCGGAAATTAAAGCTAAACGTAATGACACAGTACCACAAAATATCGCTCTGTAGTGCAGTTTGTAGCAGAACAGTCCTTTATTTTCGCGGAAAAGCTGACAAGCTAAAATACAAAATTTATCCCATTTTTCAATTCTATAATTTTCGATTTACTTTCAATTAACATTCAGTTTTATGTCAATTTTTATGTGCTCCTTAATGGTTATTACATGTCTCTCTATTTTGTCACAAGCACTTGTAAAAACTGTTCAAGAACTATTTTGCACCACCTACATATCAGCAAGGGTATCTGCATTATACTCAAGAGGACAAGTAACATTAATTTTAAGATCGAATAAAAGAAAAAAGAACAGTTTTATCACAAAACTGGGTTTGCACTCCAGAGATCTAGATTAGAACTGTAGCACTTCCCAAACAATCCTCCGAGCACGAAATACGTGTAGTCGACTTAAACCTAAGGAGACAGTCATTATAAAGAGGAAGGAACTTATTACGACCTTTCGTAGTCTACGTACGAGGGCCATACTGACAGTCGTTAGCAACCCATTCCTAAAATTCCAACAATGTAACAAAAACGACTGCGGGATCGTAATGTACAGGTATAGACTTCACATCACATGTTGCCGTATTGAGACGTATTGTCGTATCACGACACCACAGGCATACTTCCAAAATGATTATAAGTGTTTCGTTTCAACAGCGTGCTGTTACTGAATTCCTTGTTAAAGAGGTCACGAGAGTGTAATTGTCTGGTTGTCACTTACAAGGAACGAAAACACAGCAGTATTCACACGTTGTGATTTAAGAGACTGTTGGAATAACCCTTCGTAAACACAAGATTTTTGCCTTCATTGTTACTTCATCCATCTCGCCTCATATTGGCTGGGGTGTGCTGTAAGCTTTACAACATCTCGCTCTCCGACCAGAAGAATTACAAAATAAATAAAGGCATGGCAGCAAGATATAAGAATAAAAGATTAAAAACTTTTAAAATTCTGTAACAAAATGATTGAAAGAGTCCACTTACATAAAATACGATGCTTCTTATGTTTCCTCCTTAAAACGGAAAATCAACAGGAAACTATAAATAATAAAACCACGTTCAAAAGGACAGCGACATACATGCACTGCACATTCATTAGAAAGCTGAAGGACATGCACAGGGGTAGGGAAAGTAGTTATGGGGAGAACGTAGGTGAAGCAGATAAACATAGGGTGGATCAGATGAGGCTTTTGTTATGTTTGGACGGTTGCAAATCACTAGCTCTGTAATTGGTACTTTTAGTCTGTTGTGGGCTTTCGGCTGAACGGTTATTAGATAAGGGTTTCCATGTTAGTTGGCGATGAGTTGTTAGTCCTAGGTACTTTACTGTGTTAGTTAATTGGATGGAACGGTTCTAAATGGCGAGGAAGGAGTCATCGAAGAGGAAGCTGCAGGCGGTTTCCCCTATAACTATTGTCCGTGTTTTGGAAGGGTTCATTTTGAGGAGACATTGATTGCACCACAAGGTAAACTGACTGAGGTGTTCCAATACTACCCCAGAGTTGGTAGCATACGACGTGTGTATGTGTGATGGCTGTCAATGTTGTGTTCGCCTTGGAGTGGTCACGCCTTTAAGTTAAGTAGCCCTGCCACTGGCAATCTGCAGCCAACAAACTGCAACCTGAGATAACATGTGAATTAGTTCCCCAAGTTCTCATGATACTCTGCTCTAATCAGGATAGGTATCTGGAACCTAATGGTAGGAGAAGTAGAACAACTGGGTACTGACACGATATTTACTGTAAAAGCAACACTCAAAGAAAAATCTACAAATTGAACAAGTATTGACCTAGAATGTTATTTCCATCCGTTAATCTAAATTTGAGATCGGCAAAACATCTATGACTCGAAAACATCCATGAATTGAAATCGCGCCCCTGTTATTCAAATGGTTCAAATGGCTCTGAGCACTATGGGACTTAACATCTATGGTCATCAGTCCCCTAGAACTACTTAAACCTAACTAACCTAAGGACAGCACACAACACCCAGTCATCACGAGGCAGAGAAAATCCCTGACCCCGCCGGGAATCGAACCCGGGAACCCGGGCGCGGGAAGCGAGAACGCTACCGCTCGACCACGAGCTGCGGACCCCTGTTATTCGACGGTAACACTAAATGGTTGACACTGATTATGAAAGCCTCCACCCTGGCTGTTACTGGTAGTAAAGAGCTCTGTGATGAAACGAATAGGGGTCAAAACATTTACTGTTAAAGACTCCCTGCCTGCCGAGCCGTGGTGCGTATGTCACCTAATTCGGTGCTGGGGAGGGCAGTTCTGCAGTGCCAGACGAAGTGCGTTCCGTAATGGGAAGTCTGACTACACAAAGGACGTCAAATGGCGTCCTCAAACTCCTTTGGTCTAAAATACTTCCGTACAATGCCGGACACGAATCAAGATATCTGCTCGTTCAAAGCCAGGGGCAGAGAGTTTACTCAAGGGTGCGGTCGTAAAGCAGCACTTCGCAATACCTTGGTCTCCACAAAGAAGCACAGATTCGGTTCTCGGTTGATTGATAAACGTATGATGCCGTTATCAAATAAGATAGTGATACTGTTCACTGGGTCCTTGCCAGCAACGTCTCGCAACACTACCAAGCGATATGTTGTCGTCTCGACACCCTACAGACAGAGAGCCGCCACACGCTGTTCAGTTTAGAATGGACCTCGCCAGGTATTCCTTGCACATTCTTCCGTGCTAACAAGGCTGGTGACGGCGCTTGTAAGCTGCGTCTGTACGATGTTAAGCTTTCAGCGTCGTCTCGCCGCCAGCTCTTTCTTAGAGCTGGCACAACCGCAGTGAGCAGCCCATTCCACCGGCTTCTCGATGGGGCGGCACTACTAGGCAGTAAACGCCTCTCCCTCTCTTCCCGTTCTTTTCAGAGCCGTAAAAACTATCCTGCCGCCAGCCCTCCAACCGTGTCGCTTTAGAAGACCGCGGAGGACTTCGTTCTCCCTGCTCACAGAGCCAATGCAAAATCGTCCTCAGAGTGTCCACCACCAGTAGCTGATTGGTCAGCGCGACAGAATGTCCATCCTAAGGGCCCGGGTTCGATTCCCGGCTGGGTCGGAGATTTTCTCCGATCAGGGACTGGGTGTTGTTCTGTCCTAATCATTATCAAATCATCCCCATCGACGCGCAAGTAGCCGAAGTGGCGTCAAATCGAAAGACTTGCACCCGGCGAACGGTCTACGCGACGGGAGGCCCTAGTCACACGACCAGAGATCCTCAAAGTACGCATCTCTACAGAAATGTTAGTCTGAGGCTTCCTATCATTAACCAGTAAATGATTAATAATTCGATAAGCCCACTTAAGAAACATGGTCCCACACAAAGTAAGCATGAAACAAGAAACGTCAAAATTATTCATGTTTGGTAGCAAACTCTTGCCACCTTACAGTGTGTTTACAGGGATCGTTGGGATTTCTGGAGCGTAGGTAGAGGGCGGGGAAAGCGGTATCATCAGCATACTAAAGGAAGTGGACCAGCGGAGGTGGTCTGGGTATATCTGCAGTGTAGAGGAGATAAAATGAAATGATGGGCGATTAGATAGGAAGGATACAATAAGGCCGACGTAGTTAATTAGAACAACATATGTCTGGAGTTTGAAAAGGAGACCAGAATGCCATACGTGGTCATAGGCTTTCTCTAGGCCGAAGGAGACAAAAATAGCAGATTTATGGTGTTGAGATCGTCAAATAGGAGATTAGTAACGTGCAGGAGTTGGTCATAAGAGGAAAATTTCGGATTGAAGCCACACTGGTTAAGAGAAAGGAGGTGGTGTTGATTCAGGTGTTGATGCGTGCGTCAGAAGAGGATGGATTCAAAAACCTCGCTGAACTATGAAGAGAGGTAGGAGTTATTAATAGAGGCGTTTGTGAGATTCGAGGAAAAGTAGGATTTTGGAGGTTTTTCAAAGTTCACGATAGTAATCTGTAGAGAGAATCATAAATCGTAGCTAGGGTGGCAAGAAAGGAGATGGGGCATTCTTTTGGCGCCAAAAAGTATTGTCGTCATGATTAGAGTAAGAATTTTTTTTGTGTTGTGATAGGTGTATTTAATATTTTGCGAAGTATGTTGCGCATGTGGTGAAAGCTGCGAGCCAGGGGTCGACAGGGGTATTTGTGAGTTCGTGGATTATAAGGAGAAGACGTCGAGGAGCTAAGATGCAAAGCGATCAGTCAGGTAGGGTGGTTGATGTGGAGGAACGGGTTCTCAGGGATGGAATTACTGCCACTGAGTCGATATAATACTTTCCAGTACTTGCAGGGGTTTTTAGCATCGAGTCTAGTGCATATCTGGCGTAAGCTCCGCCGTTATTTTACATTCAATGAGTTCCTGATGTGTCTCTGTATTTGCTGGTGGGGTGTGGGTATATTCCAGTCACGAATCCTTATTAAGGAGCGTTTTAAGCGACCAGAGCCTCAGTGGTCTAGTGGGATTGTGGGAGGAGAAAAATGGTTCAAATGGCTCTGAGCACTATGGGACTCAACTGCTGTGGTCATAAGTCCCCTAGAACTTAGAACTACTTAAACCTAACTAACCTAAGGACAGCACACAACACCCAGTCATCACGAGGCAGAGAAAATCCCTGACCCCGCCGGGAATCGAACCCGGGAACCCGGGCGTGGGAAGCGAGAACGCTACCGCACGACCACGAGATGCGGGCGGTGTGGGAGGAGAGTGGCACGCTGAGTACATATGATCTTGGTAGGAATGGGCGGATATACACTACTGGCCATTAAAACTGCTACACAACGAACATAACGTGCTACAGACGCAAAATTTAAGCGACAGGAATAAGATGCTGTGATATGCTAATGAATAGCTTTTCAGAGCATTCACACAATGTCGGCGCCGGTGGCGACACCTACAACATGCCGACATGAGGAAAGTTTCCAACCGATTTCTCATACACAAACAGCAGTTGACCGGCGTTGCCTGGTGAAACGCTGTTGTGATGCCTCGTGTAAGGAGGAGAAATGCGTACCATCAAGTTTCCGACTTTGATAAAGGTCGGATTGTAGCCTATCGCGATTGCGGTTTATCGTATCGCGACACTGCTGCTCGCGTTGGTCGAGATCCAATGACTGTTGGCAGAATATGGAATCGGTGGGTTCAGGAGGGTAATACGGAACGCCGTGCTGGATCCCAACGGCCTCGTTTCACTTGCAGTCGAGATGACAGGCATCTTATCCGCATGGCTGTAACGGATCGTGCAGCCACGTCTGAGTCAACAGATGGGGACGTTTGCAAGGCAAAAACCATCTGCACGAACAGTTCGACGACGTTTGCGACAGCATGGACTATCAGCTCGGAGACCATGGCTGCGGTTACGCTTGACGCTGCATCACATACAGGAGCGCCTGCTACCGTGTACTCAACGACGAACCTGGGTGCACGAATGGCAAAACGTCATTTTATCGGATGAATCCAGGTTCTGTTTACAGCATCATGATGGTCGCTTCCTTGTTTGGCGACATGGCGGTGAACGCACATTGGAAGCGTGTATTCGTCATCGCCATACTGGCGTATCACCCTGCGTGATGGTATGGGGTGCCACTGGTTACACGTCTCTTCACCTCTTGTTCGCATTGACGGCACTTTGAACAGTGGACGTTACATTTCAGATGTGTTACGACCCGTGGGTCTATCCTTCATTCGATCCCTGCGAAACCCTACATTTCAGCAGGATAATGCACGACCGCATGCTGCAGGTCCTGTACAGGCCTTTCTGGATACAGAAAATGTTCGACTGCTGTCCTGGCCAGCACATTCTCCAGATCTCTCACCAACCGAAAACGTCTGGTCAGTGGTGGCCGAGCAACTGGCTCGTCACAATACGCCAGTGACTACTCTTGATGAACTCTGGTATCGCGTTGAAGGTGCATGGGCAGCTGTACCTGTACACGCCATCCAAGCTCTGTTTGACTCAATGCCCAGGCGTATCAAGGCCGTTATTACGGCCTGAGGTGGTTTTTCTGGGTACTGATTTCTCAGGATGTATGCACCCAAATTGCGTGAAAATGTAATCACATGTCAGTTCTAGTACAATACATTTGTCTAATGAATACCCGTTTATCATCTGCATTTGTTCTTGGTGTAGCAATTTTAATGGCCAGTAGTGTACTTTTCTCACTGAGATAAAAATACTGACAGTGCCATCTATTGTTTCTTTGGTGTACTACGCCATCATCAAAGTAAACATCCGAATTACTAATCTGAACAGACTCCGAAAGCCTGAAATTACGGTATATTTTTCCTTGGATCCGGCTTGATGAAATAAAGCCTATACGTTGCCGCAAGCTACGGTGAAGTTACCTGTGAAAACCCCTTGAAAATTCGTCAAGTAGTTTTGCAAATTAATGTGTTCAGAGAGACACGACGGTTTTACAGTTTTATTGTTAGTACAAATATAGAAGATAGTTACAGATAGATGTAAATCCCCATCTGCCGTCGTGTCTCCTCTCTAGTGCTGTTTTTTTAAGTGTTTTCAGTGTTGTGCGTTCCCTGTCAGTGTTGCCAACAGTCACCATACTGTCGCTCGTTGTATTTTTATCTTGTGCGAACTGAAACCAGACTGTCGCCGTATTTTTTAATTGTGCTTGCCTACTTACTAAGTCTTTGAATCAACATCATTGACCGTTGGTTTTTATACTTTCTTCGCATCTTTTCTCCATGTTTCAGTTTTTAACAGTCACCGTTTTATCGCGTGACTATTGTTCTCGTATCTCCTCATTCTGCTTTTTAACTTTTCTGTAGGCTGCGGAGCGGCGTATTGTGCTGCTGCCAGCCCGCCACCCCCTCCCCCTGGGGGGGGGGGGGAGGGTGATCGAAGTCCAATAAAGAAAAAAAAATAGATGTAGATGACAAGTGTCATTAAGATCGTATTTCCTGAGAGCAGTAATTGGTAAATCATATTTTTTGTTCATACATCTGCAACACGTCTCACACGCTCTTGGGATCGCAACATTTTCCATTGGCTTCATGAGCTACAGCGCAGGATAACAGAGTACAGCACTATGGTATGAAAGTAAAGTTTGTCAAATGGTTCAAATGGTTCTGAGCACTATGGGACTTAATATCTGAGGTCATCAGTCCCTAGAACTTCGAACGACTTAAACCTAACTAACCTAAGGACATCACACACATCCATGCCCAAGGCAGGATTCGAACTTGCGACCGTAGCGGTTGCGCGGTTCCAGACTGTAGCTCCTAGAACCACTCGGCCACACCGGCCAGCCACAGTTTGTCCCCCTTTTTATTTTTACATTTTCTATGTATGACAAAAGTCGAATCGCAAATAAACGTTTGTTCACTTGTCTCACAAGTTCTTAATCAGTTACCAATTCTGACCCCAGAATTTAATACCAACAGCGTGATCTACATCCGTTTCTTCATATTCTACGCACTTGACAGATGGAAACCTTTTGCATGTTCAGAACCCCATACAGTCAGATATTTTAATGTTAGGATTTAATGAGAATCAGTTGGCTAGGTATAACTTACTAATATCTATAACGATCATTAACCGTGCTTGAATGCTATTCGTCACTATGTTTGTATCATCTACATACAAACCTCACTCAGTAAGTACAGCAGACAAAAAATTAGTCTCGAGTTAGGAGACAATCTGATCAGCCGCCTTAGGTTGTTTGCAGATGATGTCGTTTATCGACTAGTAAAGTCATCAGAAAGACAAAACAAATTGCAAAACCATTCAGAAAAGATATCTTTATGGAGCGAAAATTAGCAGTTGACTCTAAATAACGAAAAGTGTGAGGTCATCCACACGAGTGCTACAAGAAATCCGTTAAACTTTCGTTACACGATAAATAGGTCAAATCTAAAGGCTGTAAATTCAACTAAATACCTTGGAATTACAGTTACGAACAACTTAAATTGGAAGGAACACATACAAAATGTTGTGGGGAACGCTAAACAAAGACTGCGTTTTAGTGGCAGGACACCTAGGAACTGTAACAGATCTACTATGCGGCTGGTCCCGGCGGAGGTTCGAGTCCTCACTCGGGCATGGGTGTGTGTGTTTGTCCTTAGGATAATTTAGGTTAAGTAGTGTGTAAGCTTAGGGACTGATGACCTTAGCAGTTAAGTCCCATAATATTTCATACGCATTTGAACATTTTTTGTAATGTGTCCGGTACTTAAATTTCGTTTCCCTTGTGTTGCTGCATATCTGAAGATGGTCATTGCTGATCGAAACCGGTAGTCTAAGGACCGGCCGGTAACTGTGACCGAGCGGTTGTAAGCGCTACAGTCCGGAGCCGCGCTGCTGCTACGGTCGCAAGTTCGAATCCTGCCTCGGGCATGGATGTGTGTGATGTCCTTAGGTTAGTTAGGTTTAAGTAGTTCTAAGTCTAGGGGACTGATGACCTCAGATGTTAAGACCCATAGTGCTTAGAGCCATTTGAACTATTTGAGTGTAAGGACCAAAAGTTTGGTGATTACTGATCACTATTTTAATCCACGACCACGTCGCAACCTGTGAAATGTTTTTCAAATTGGCGGGAGCGATAACTCATTAAATACGCATGCAATTACATTATACATTTTTGTAACTTGTGAGTCAGCGTTTCTCTTTCACTGTAGTGCGTAGAATTTTTGTGAACTATTTTCCATTTTTCAGTATCCCTACTTATTACGTTAGACAATATCATCAGTTTGTAAGCAGTTTTTGAAATTTTGTAAATTATGGCGTTTAGAGCTGCCACCAATAGTCCTCGCATTCCGCGAAGGCCTTTCGTCGATGTCGCCTTTTCGTCGATGTCGTGTGATGTCCTCTAGGTGCAAGTTTTATACTTAAAAAAATAAATAATACAATCTTAAGGGAATACAATATAGGTATAAAGCCAATTTTGTAATCTGTTTTTTTATTGAAAAAATCCTCAATATCGGTTCCAAAATCGAGTGTCACTCTGTAATACCCCTTTTTCACTGAAAATAAACAGCAAGAAGGGAAGGAAGGCTACACTTGAACGACCCGCCGAGGATGTGGAACTACATTTGTGCTTTGGAGTATTTTTCTCGCACATGGTAAAAATATTCCGTGCAAAATATTAGATGCTCCTTGTGTTTTACGCTTGGGTAGCACTTAATCAAACGAAGTACCGGTAGGTTCAAAAATGAAAGATTAATCAAGTAGCATATTCCCGTTTACGACGTGTAAGCTGGTTTCGTAGGACCGCCTGTTTCACTCTGCTACCCGTGTGGCCCAATAAATAAAAACCGAGGTTCACAGTAAGTCTGTTGTTGCGGGATATTATTAGAGAAGCATCGAAGAACAGTGGAAGAAATTCATGGTCTGTTTGCAACTGAATAAAGACAGTACCCTTTTTCCCAGACGTGTTTAGCCTCGCTATATTAAGCCATAATTAGTGGCATTAACCACATAATATTTACAGAGGATAGGCAAAATAATGTGAACAGCTGTAGTAATGAGATGGTTGTGTTAGACGGTCAACAACGCAGGTAAGACACGTGTCGCGCTGGACTGCGCGTGTTCAGTGCAGGTTGTTTACGAGTGGTACACACTTCGCATTTGCATTCAGAGGCCGACGTCGAAGTACAATGAAAGAGCTAACAGGGTTCCGAAGAGGGCAGACTGTGGAGGCCCGATTAGCTGGAGCTTCAATAACTAAGACAGTCAACTTACTGAATGTTTCGAGAGCAACTGTTTCAACAGTCATGACAGCCTACATAAAACAGGGAAAAAAATCATCGTGTATACGTAATAGTGGGCGCAATTGAAAACTGAATGACAGAGATCGTCGTACGCTAACTCACTTGTGTCAAACCAACACAAAACTACGGCGGCTAAGTGACTGCAGTAGCCATCTTCGAGACCCCGTATCTATTGATACTGTCCACCGAGAACTACATAAAGTGAATATACATGGACGAGCTGCTATACCGAAAACATTAAAGACGACAACCAACGCAAAGAAGAGTAAACCATGGTGTCAGAAGCATAAATCCTAGAGCCGGCCGGAGTGGCCGTGCTGTTCTAGGCGCTACAGTCTGGAGCCGAGCGACCGCTACGGTCGCAGGTTCGAATCCCGCCTCGGGCATGGATGTGTGTGATTTCGTAAGGTTACTTAGGTTTAATTAGTTCTAAGTTCTAGGCGACTGATGACCTCAGAAGTTAAGCCGCATAGTGCTCAGAGCCATTTGAACCGTCTGAACCATAAATCCTGGACGGGTGATCACTGGAAACACGTAATATGGTTCGACGAGTCAACGTTTTCGTTATTTCCAATATCTGGCCGGGTTTACGTCTGGAGAACGCCAAAAGAAGCCTAAAATCCTGACTGCTTGATTCCAGCGGTTGAGCATGGAGGTGGAAGTGTGTTGGTGTGGGCAGCCATAGCATGGTATTCTGCTGGTCACATCATTACTCTCAAAGGCCGTTTTACAGCCAACGATTATGTGAACATGTTAGGTGATCAGATGCACCCCATGATTCAAATGTTGTTCCCCAACAATGATGCCATATTTCAGGACGAAAATGCACGCATTCACACAGCCAGGACAGTAAAATCGTCTTATCAGGAGCATGCAACTGAACTGCAGCGTCTTCCCTGGCCAACACAGTCCCCTTGTGGGTGGTATTGGAGCGCATATTCCGGAACTGATTTCCACCTCCCCATCACTACAGGAGTTAGAAGAGGTTCTGATCGAAGAGTGGCATAACATTCCACCGGAGACTATACAATCCTTATATGACAGTATTCCAAGAAGAATGGCAGCTGTGTTACAGAGAAATGGCGGTCCATCCGTTTATTAATAAACCACGTGTTCACATTATTTTGCGTATCCCCTGTACATTATCATTTTCATGTAGCACTTTCAACTTAAATATTCTGCTACTGTATATGTAAGTTAGAAACAGTTATGAGATGGCCATGCTTTGCACAATATACATTTTACTAGCGAACTCAGCAGTGCTTCGCAGTTAGTAAATATCTTTTCGAGGTTTGTGGAAACAACGTTAGTCTGCGTACGTCCGAATGTTTGTTAGAATTTAATGTGCAGATCTGAAGTAAATAGGTCAAGGACCTTTCGAGATTTTTGAAAACGTCATGTTTTACATAGTACCATAGATCACTTACTGTATGAGTTGATATTGCACTATATGTGCTCATGCTCTTCTGCTGGTGAAGTTGTTTTATCTGGGTACAAAAATAACTTACAGTACAGGACACACATTGCAGGTACACTATCCCACCACGTTAACTAGTATAGTGTTTCGTAGTGTTTCCAACTGTACTGAAAATTGTTTTAAGTGTAGAATACATAATTTGATAGTGCTACTTATAAATGAAAACGTACATGTATTTAAGCCCAGTGGAGATCCATAAATAAGGTTAGGCGAAATAAGTCTGGAAAAAGAAATATGACGCGTATTAAGCTCCGTACAGATGGTCTTAATCCATAACCATTAATAAAAAATAACAGGGCTGAGGATTAACAACCAGTAACATTAAAGATGTTGTCCGTCAATTGACTTATTCAGTATTCTTGTTTCTGTGGAATAAGGGGTTAATGCTACATAGATGGAAACCAAAGTGAGCCATCCTATCATACAGTGAAGACTTTCATGAACGGTTGTCTAAGTTACTAATTAACTTTCTGCCTTGTAAGTTCATGGTCAACGAAACTAAATACGACACCCTAGTGCATTTACAGTTATACAGAAGCCGTAAACGAATGAGAAAGGGTTCAGTAGACAAGACGAGAGATGGGTTCTGCTGGTGACAGCTACATTTATTCATTTCTAGTACGAGGCTGTGCTGAAAAGTAACGCCTCCGAATTTTTATGTGAAAACTATTATAGCTCTTAAAACAATACAAACGTTATTAACATTCCACACCTTTATTCTTCATGTCTACATATCTATTTCTCAACATAGCCCTCCTGGCGACGCATACATTTCTCCCAACGAGAGCCCAGTTTGTTGATACCGTCACCGTAGAAAGTTTGATTTTGTTTACGGGGCCACAACCTCTCCTCTGGTTGCACCGCTTCATCACTATCAAAGTGAAGTCCTCGAAGGCGTTCTTTAAGTTTTGGAAACAGATGAAAATAGGAGGGGGCCAAGTCGAGGAATGATCGATGACAGTGAACTGACGGTGTTGGATTGTTTGAGATGTCGTGGCGCTCGTGTGCGGTCCGACATTGTCATGATGAAGGAGACGGTACTCTGTGTGTGGACGAACTCTGCTAATCTAAACCAGATTGCACACCGCCATGTTACACGTTACATGTTATTAGCCCTCTAGTGGTAAATGACTGCAAATACGTAGACATGAAGAATAAAGGTGTAGAGTGTTAATGACGTTAGTTTTACTTGAAAAGCTTTAAGGGTTTTCATATAAAAAAATCGGAGGCATTAAGCACAACCTTCTAAGATACAGATTCTAACAATACCACCACTTGCAAAGTAGGTTAGAAATCAAATTAATGATGCTGCTCACGTAGCATATGTTCGCTTTTGACTGTGGATGGTATCGTCAGAATGGAAATAATGAAGTCACTGTAAAAAAGTCATTAATTTTGGCACTTATCTTGAATGGATTCCCACGTAGATTTCGCCGAAGTTGTTATGGCTCATCTTGTTGATTCTAGGGTGATTCCACTTTGACTGCTAGAAGGTCCAGATCTGTATTTTAGCAATATTTGAAGACCTAACAAATGCGTTTTTCAGGAAATTCTTAATAATCAAACAATCCCAGATCAGAACAATGACATGGTAGAAGTAATTTTTGACTTGGTGTTCATGATCCACATTTTTACTGAACTTCTTGTAAATTCACATATACTTCTTAATTGTCACATCATCAAGAAAACAGTTTTGTATCAATCTTCAGATATTTAATTTCCACTTTAACCCAACACAAGACTTGACTGTTCTTTTACAAAGCGAAATAACAACTTAACTTCTGCAAAGTGAAACAAAGACTGCTCTGTGCGCATTCGCGCCAAAACGGTTACAAGTAAGTCAAAGATTATGACAGTCTCCCAGAAATGAATACACACAAGAACCATATCACTGTAATATATCGATACATCGGAGTACCTATACATAAATAAAACTAAATGTGAATATTGTCACAAAAATATGTCTGTTACTTCGCAGAAAAGTAGTACGATATTACTGGTATTGAGAACTGGGGTTGGAGTGCCGTAATGGTCACGTGAATAAAGAACCATTACAAGATACAGCTTTGGAATACAATAATTACTTCACATGTAAATCTTTGCAAGCTGTAATGAAAACAGCTGCTAGTAGGCGAAAGAAGAAATCGAATAATAAACACCTAGCAAGATAGCGTAGTGGTTAGCACACTGGACTCGCATTCAGGAGGACGACGATTCAAATACGAGACCGCCCGCCCAGAGTCAGGTTTCCCGTCATTTCCCTAACTCCCCCGAGGCAAATTCTGAGGTGCTTCCTTTGAAAGGATTCTTTCACCATCCTTGGACGAATCTGAGCTTGTTCTCTCTAATTGCGTCGATGTTAAGCCCTAATTTTCCTTCCCTTCTTCCTTCCTTTCTTCGAAAAATGAAATGGAACATACAAATAATTTGGAGATGTCTGATGGTTTTAGTAATAACTCAGAGGGAGGTATTGCCTCAGGACGATATTTCTGTCCTTGACAAAGGAGTAGACTATACTACAGCACTTGCGAAAGCACCAACTGAGGAGGTTATTTCGGATGTGGAAGCAGCTATAAGAACTATCCTCAGAGAAACTGCAAATCAGTTCTAATTGAAACACCAGAGCACTGTGCCACAGCAAACTTTTCAGGAGTAATTTGCCAGAATGTGATATTAAGGCTCTCGAGAGTATTAACATTGTTACGGATTAAGAGTATTATCGAAGCATAGTACAAAAAATTGTAGAAGGAAGGAATAGCCAGTGTATGAAGAAAACAAATATTCTGATAAAGTCATCTACTTGAACTGACGAAGAAAATAAAAAAAGGCCTTATTACAGACTCAAACTATGTGTAGCAGATTTTATGGCCGTCAATTGCCCCACTCATCAAATAGCAAGATATTTGGCAACACCTTTACAACAAGAAATTCGGAAGACACTCATATATAAAAACATATACAGAGACTTATGAAGATTCTTTATTTATTATGATTCCCGTTAATGAAGTCTTAAGGTATATATCAGGTATTTTCCGAGGAGATTTTCCTGGTTTTTTTTTTTTCATACATTACCTTACTTCTAATCTAATCAATCCAATGGGACAACGAATTCTATGAGCAAGCCGATGGTGTCGCAATGGACAACCCGCTGAGACCTGGGTTCAGTGATCACTAATTTTTATATGGATATATTCGTTCTGTTACCTGTAGAAAAATTAATATATATATCAACCATCATCGATGTCAAAATATGTCACTAAAAGTCTTGTCGACTGAGTTAAAAGAAATAGCACACCGAAACACTTTCACTCCGAAGTAAAACATCGGAAGGAGGCTGTCTATCCAGTTAAAGAAGTGAACAGTGTTCTGCAACCAAATAACACTAGGCTGAATGACAAAGATGAAAAGCAACCGTGGAAGAACACAATTGACTGAAAAAGTAACTACTCAGATCGGTAAGATTTTACAGAAACGTAACATCACGCTGAGTTTTGGGAAAATAAAGAATTTATGTGAAGTCCTCAGGTATGTAAAGCACAAACGCGGCGTGCGTGACGTATAAAATTCCGTGTACTTATGATAAGGTCTACAATGGAACTACAAAGACCAACGTGAATATTCGTCAGAGCCTGTGCCGAGTAGGGAAAGTAGAAAAATCAACTGTGGCATTCAGGAAACCATGCAGTAATAGTTTCCGATACTAAAATTTTATTTGTTCCTCCATGTATGGAGAGTGCTTATTCTACAACAATTGCTCAGGTAATATAAAGCCAGCCTAATTGCTTAAATAGAACTTTATTAAGTACTCGGCCCCTATAATAGATCATTATCAAGTGCATCTGAAAGTTAAGCTGTATAAGAACAACTGGAGCATCTAATCATTAACTAAAAATTTATATTCAATGATGAACCGTTATCCATGACTGTGCAGAGAAGCAATCGAAATATATAAACCTGGGGACAATTTAAATAGAAAAGAAGAAGCCAGGAAACTTAGTGATACATGGGAAGCAGTTCTACAGAGTCGACAGATAAGTTTTATCTTTGACAAGGATTGTCTCAGCCGATCACATGTAAACTTCAGCTGCGTCCCCTTTTCACGGTATTTACGAGGGCGTACTCGAAAGTAATGCCTACGAATTTTTTACGGCTTTTAAAATAAAATAAACGTTGTTAACATTCCATACCTTCATTCTTCATGTCCACGTAATTCGCAGAGTTCGCCCACACATGCAGCAACGTCCCCTTCAGTATGACAATACCAGACCACTCACGAGCGCTGCGACATCTCCGACTGCCATCGATCATCCTCCATACAGTCCTGATTTTGCCCCATCCGATTTTCATCTGTTTGCAGAACTTAAAGATCGCCCTCGAGGACTTCACTTTGATAGGGATGAAGTCGTGCAAGCACAGGTGAGGTTGTGGCTCCGTCAACAAGATCAAACATTCTACAGTGACGGTATCAACAAACTGTTTTTTCGTTGAGAGAAATGCTTTCGTCGCCTGGATGTCTATGTTGAGAAGTATTTCGATATGAACAGTAAATATGTAGAATCGTAATATCGTTTGTTTTACTGACGTACTGCAGTCAGATGAAAAGGAAGAATGGATGCGAGCTATTACTAAAGAAATAGAAGCGCTAAGGGGAAACAATACATGGGTGTTAGTTGTACGTCCCACGAATACCGAAGTATTGCAAAATCGCTGGGTTCTACGTCGAAAAGCAGTAGCTGATGAAAGCACTCGCTTTAAAGCCCGGTTAGTTGCTATAGGGTATATTCAGCAAGCAGGAACTGATTACTAAGATGCATATAGTACTTTGCACGTTACGACACAATTCCAGTTTTGCTAACGGTAGCTGCTTCAAAGAACATTATGTTGAAACAATTTGATGTGAAGACGACTTTTTTGAATACAATACTTCAAGATGAAGTGTATATGGAACAAGCACAAGGATTGGAAGATAATACAGATCGAGTGTGTCTCTTTCTTTTTAAAGGGAATCTCTATGGACTCAGATAAGCACAGTGCTACTGGAACAAGCGTTTTATGGGAGTCATGAATGAAGCGGGTTTTCAAAATAGTGCTGCAGATCTTTGTTTGTTTTATCGCAAATACAATGGAAATAGTCTTTATGTAGCAATTTACGTTGATGATGGTGTATTTGTTGGCAATGACAAAGAAGAAATTACAGCTTCTCTGGACAGCTTACGACGTGAATTTGATATAACAATGGGGACTCTTGACCATTTCCTTGGGATAAAAATAAAGTAAAATGAAGAAGGAGCGATTACGATAAGTCAAGAAAAATACACGAAAGAAATATTGGAAAGATTTAGAATGGCAGAATCGAACATTTCAACTCCCGTTGGCTAAGAAGAAAATGATCAGAATGAAGCAGTTTCATCCTCTGTCCCATATCACGAGGCAACTGGATGTCTCAAGTGTCTCTCAATAGCAGCTCGTCCAGACATAACTTTTGAAGTGAATAAAGCTGCTCGAGCTATGGAAAAACCATCCACTGAGGACTGGAATCGAGAGAAACGCATATTTCAGTGTCTGAAAGATACGTTTAGTTATGGCATTATCTGTGACAGGAAAGAAAATTGGAGAATTTACAGCGATGCTGATTTCGCTGGGGACGAGAGGACAAGACGTTCAACAACCTGCATTGTGGCAAAGTACTCCGGTGGGGCAATAGCATGGACAAGTCAGCTGAGGAAGATTGTGGCTCCATCTGCAACTGAAGCAGAAATTGTTTCTGCAAGTGAAGGAACCAAAGAATTAATTTGGTGACGTCGTTTATTAAGCAAATTGTTTGAAATGCCGGGACAACCTCCAAAGCTTTATATTGACTACACCAGTGGATTAAAATGAGCAAAAAACCCAGAATATCGTCGTCAATCAAAACATATTGAGGTCCGACATTTTTATGGTCGTGAAAGATTACTTATTGGTTAAATTATGTTGGAACATACTGATGGAAAGAACTAGTTGACTGATCTCCTGACAAAGCCACTTGAGTGAGTTCGCTTTAATTTGCTGCGTGCAGAGACTGGCGTGCAGGAAGTCAAGCACTAACTCGTTATTTGCTTAACTGACTGATTTCTTAGTTTTCATTTTGGAGGAAGTGTGATAAAAGGAAAGATGTTTTAGCGGTCACTGTAAAGCTTTATTACTTGGTACTGTCTCAGATATTGAAATTCGTTTAAATTTTTAAGTAACCCTGTATTCTAAAAAGTATACCGTCCATAACTAAAACTGTGTTGTTCGGACTTGATAATTTACAAGGTTAATGGACGACGACCATAAAAACCGAACGATTCACCATCAAGTGAGCCGTATGATATAGTATTACTACCTCCTTGTCAAGTAAAGTTGTTTTCGCGGAGGTAAGCAATTTAAAATCAGTGTTTTTATCGCTAGGGAAATTTCCATGAATGTATGGGATCATATGGTCAATGTGTTGGTACATCTATGGGAAAAGACCTAATTGCTTACCCCGGTAGATTGATAGCCTGCAGTACTGGCGTCATTTTATGTAACTGCGTAATACCGGATTTTACGATAACTGTAAATACTCGGTAACAAGTTATTTGTTCTACTTATTTTATTTCATGGTACGCCTAGTCGCAACCTTTTCGTTTACTCATACACAAGATTTCGGTTCTGTGGTGGATGAGGCTGCAGTTCCACAGGGCACCATCTGAAAACTCCATGGTGGCGAACTACGAGTAGCAGTACGCATCTGTAGGACTTCAACATATCCTGTGCACTTTACATCCTGATAATACTGCCAATTTTCTAATTATGAGACAGTCAGGTTTATAAAATATTCACTTCAAATTTTATTAGTAGTTTTCTCTATTCTTCCTTTTTACAGGAATTCATCGCAATAAACTCAACGAACATATACGCCTCTGTAATTAAGCAATTGTAGATATTTGTTACTTCATTCGCATTTTTTTTCACGGACAGTCCATCGCCACGTTTAGTTAGCCTACAGATCCTGGGTTCTGCGGCACATATGGACGACTGGAATTAAAAGTTGAAATGGTGGGACTATGTTAGCTCGTTCCCAAAGGAGTATTTTGTAGTTCAGCGTGCTGCTTTATTACATTACGTGGAAAATTAATCCTAACGGTAGGGAAACAGATAGTCACGTCATACGCCCCACGCGTAGTTGGATACTCGATTACCTTTTCGGCTTTTTGAATGTTTCGTTATTGTTTCAGTATATGAGCTCCAAAGTACCATTTGATTTCTTAACTTAATCACGTACGCCTGGAGCACTTGAGAAGCGTATCGTTTTAAAGCGTCCTGAAATTGAATCACCTATTTGTGCTGAGATAGCCGTGTTTTAAAGCGTGCTGTGAGGGTTTGAAATGCAATATGCTGTCAGAAAAAGTGCCACAAAGAGAGAACACTGTGCCGCATGCCATAAAATCTTTCCCTCTACACGCGTGTTCCTCGTGCACAATTCACTGTCTCAACTTTAGACGTATTTTATGTGCACCCACTTGTCTTTATCTGCCACAGCTTCGCACGGGTATCACTAAGACCTACGGTCAGACGACTTATCTCTCACAGTGGTAATAAATTATATGAGCATCGAAAGAAATATCCGACATTTAGCTGCAGGAGGGCACTGAGCGAACTCAGAGGAGACAGACGAAAATTTACGCCAGACTGGGAGTCCACCCCGGATTTCCGCTTTATGGTAGCAGTTACCTTAACCGCCTTTATCCGCTTCGAATCCGCCAGCCTGGCTGTGGTTTTTAGGCGGTTTTCCACATCCCGCTAGGTGAATACCGGGCTGGTCCCCACGTTCTGCCTCAGTTACACGTCTCGCAGACATTTGCATCACGTTTGCACTATTCCATGGCTTACACTAGACACGGACAGCTGTGATACACTAATTCCATCCTGGGGGGAGGGGGTCTGGGTGGCGGCAGGAAGGGCATCCGGCCACCCTCTGCAAATAACACTGCCAAATCAATAGTAACTAGGTCGAACCCACGTTGCCGCGAGAATAAGGTCTCAAGCGAAAGAAAAAGAAGAATTTGGAAGCCATGTTAGTTACTTTCAGGGATATGATGTCATTAAATTGTGATCAAACAAACAGTAATGGCTTGGATTTTCGAAGAACTATTCCAACATTTTTCGAATGAACGCTATGTGATCAACAGTATCTGGACACCTGGCTGAAAATGACATAGAACTTCGTGGCGCCCTCCATCGGTAATGTCGGAATTCAGTATGGTGTTGGCCCACCCTTAGCCTTTATGACAGCTGCCACTCTCACAGGCATACGTTCAATCAGGTGCTGGTAGGTTTCTTGGGGAATGGGAGCCCATTCTTCACGGAGTGCTGGACTGAGGAGAGGTATCGATGTGGGTCAGTGAGGCCTGGCACTAAGTCGGCGTTCCAAAACATCCCAAAGATGTTCTATAGGATTCAGGTCAGGACTCTGTGCAGGTCAGTCCATTACAGGAATGTTGTTGTAGTGTAACCACTCCGCCACAGGCCGTGAATTATGAACAGGTGCTAGATCGTGTTGAAAGATGCAGCCGCCATCCCCGAATTGCTCTTCAACAGTGGGAAGGAAGACGGTGCTTAAAACATCATTGTAGGTCTGTGCTGTGATAGTGCTATGCAAAACAACAAGGGGTGCAAGCCCCCCCCCCCCCCCCCCATGAAAAACACAACCACTTAATTCCACCTCCTCCGAATTTTACTCTTGGCACTACACACGCCAGCAGATGACATTCAGCGGGCTTTCGCTATACCCAAACCCTGTCATCGCATCGCCACATTGTGTACCGTTATTCGTCACTCCACACAACGTTTTTTTCACTGTTGGATCGTCCAATGTTTACGCTCCTTTCGCCAAGTGAGGCGTCGTTTGGCATTTACCGGCGTGATGTGTGGCGTATGAGCGGCCGATCGACCATGAAATCCAAGTTTTGTCACCTCCCGCCTGTCATAGTACGTGCAGTGGATCCTGATGCAGTTTGGAATTCCTGTGTGATGGTCGGGGTAGATGTCTGTCTATTACACATTACGGCCCCCCTTCAACTGTCGACGGTATCTGTCAGTCAACAGACGAGGTCGGCCTATACGCTTTTGTGCTGTACTTGTCCCTTCACGTCTCATTTCACTATTACATCGGAAACAGTGGACCTAGGGATCTTTAGGTGTGTGGAAATCTCGCGTACAGATGTATGACACAAGTGACATCCTATTACCTGACCGTGTTCGAAGTCCGTGAGTTCCGCGGAGCGCCCTATTGTGCTCTCTCACGATGTCTAATGACTACTGAGATCGCTGATATGGAATACCTGGCAGTAGGTGGCAGCACAATGCACCTAATACGAAAAACGTATGTTTTGGGGGGTTGTCCGGGTACTTTTGATCACATAGCGTATAATGGAATGGATCGGAGGATGATCAGTATAGGCAGTAACGGCAAACCTGATTTCAATCAAATCTCTCCTAGATAGTTTCACTTATTGTCAGGAGATGGAGAGGCATCATGTGGAACATTATGCACCACCATATTCAAAGAGTTGTAAAGGCCTAGCGTGGATGACCTCTATGGTGGCAAGGTTGAGGCAGCAGTTGTTGTCGGGATGATGTCAGATGGCTGCTCAAGGAAACATTATTAGTCTGGCGAGTATAATGGCGCTGATGCAACGGCCAGTGGCCCATTGACGACAGCTGCTGGGCAGGAATGATGACGCTCATAATCGGCGGAAGCACGTGTACCGTCTGCAGCTCAAAGCAGGACTCGCCAGAAAGTGCGACAAACCGCTGTGATTTTTGTGGAGGAAGACAGCCCTCAGTCCATACTTGCTAGCAGACGCGTACAGCGCCTGTATGCCCATATGCCCACCCAGGCATGGGCGTATAAGCGGCTGCACTGCCAATGTCTTGATCAGCTGCCATCCGGGGCTGAGGACTGGCTGTGGCTGGAGTGAGCCCGGCAACAGCCCATCTGCTAGAAGGCGTTAGGTCCACAGTGGTGGACTTAGAACCAGCAGTAAGCCCGCCACTGGTGGAGGCCAAATCTCATGGTGGCTGTTTGGAGAACTATGCGGCCACAGGCGACCGTCACACCTCTCCTTACAGATGGTGCTGACAAAGGGAGACCTCTTTGACTAAAAATGACAGGTATTTATGCTGGTTCAGTGCGTACTTGTTTTGCCGAAGTACTGCTTCCAACCACGAACACAGAAACACGCCCTTAGCTTGCAGGTGTGGTAAACTGGTCTGCCGATGCCGCAGTCGCCCTGTATCGACGTTATTGAGTTGCTGTTTCTCACACGGCCTGCTGTATGGAACTCAGCCATTGGCGTTGCTGCATCTGACGTAAATGTGATTAGATCGGCTCTATACTCGCCTGTTTCCGCGGCCTTTAGCAACAACCTCGAGCGTATCGCTATTTTACTCAGTAGCGGCGAAAGATAGCGGTGGCACACGCCTCCCCTTCGTGGTAGATCCGGTCTCTGGATTTTAGCTCAAGTAATTCTGCAAATACTCAATATACACTCTAACAGTGTGCAGTACATTTTTCTTAGGATTAATCAGTTTAAATCACAAGGTTCATTAACTGCGAACTCAACCTATGGGCTTTTCATTTTTATGCTTGATAATTAAATTCCTTGAGCGACCATTTACAAACTAACAGACTTAAGTTACCAAGCTATTCACTCTAATTTATCACCCCTTACAAACTTTAACAATAGTCTGGCGTAATAAATAACCAGAAGAATTATACAGAACAGAATACAGCTGCCAATCCTGAGTTCACGCAACCACTGGCAAATCTTTAATGTACCGTAAATCGTTTACTTTTCTCATTAACCATTACACAAAAAATCGTTTCACACTCGTTCGTCATCACTTCATAGCTTTAACAATAATTTGGCGTAATAAATGACCAGAAGGATTACATAGAACAGAATACAGCTGCCAACCCTGAGTCCACACAACCACTGGCAAATCTTTAATGTACCGTAAATCATTTACTTCCCTCTGAACCATCACACAAAAAAACGCTCATGGGCACTATGTCATTAATCTCGTCGGTGCATTACAGCATAAGAAAAGAATCTTCGACGTCACTCATCGAACATGTTTATCATTGAAAACATATTTTTATCATTGACCAAAAAAATGTTCACATGAAATAACGAATCCTCCAAAACCATCGCTAGAAATATAGAACAACGTGAAAATAATAGTGCAAAATTCTTTTACCTCTTAAAATACATGCTTAATAAATCACCTTTAACGGTTCATTGTCAACCTCCGTTGATCTCTTACACTCATCATTTCCTTCCGTTTAACCAGTGGTTTCTTATCCCGCTCTTTTCGGTACATCGTCCCGAACTTGCACTGTACTGGGATGATATACGATTGTCGTTATGTTACTACTGTGCTCTGAAATCAGTGTCAGTCTTTGGCATTGTTATCTCCCTTATGCAGCGAGCGCGTATTTGCTGATGCAACATAATACGAGGTGTGGCTAGAAAAAAACCGGACTAGTACTGGTGAAACAGTAAAACGAATGCAATAAGGCTGAAAGTCCCGTGGCCTGTCACGTGACTCTCGCTCCGCCTACTGCTCGAGTTTCATCTGCCTCCTGCACTCAGTCTGCCCGTGGCGTCTGTTTTAAGTAGTTGACGTTTTGTCTGTGCGTCGGAAAATGTTGAGTGTACAGAAAGAACAGCGTGTTAACATCAAATTTTGTTTCAAACTAGGAAAATCTGCAAGCGAAACGTTTGTAATGTTACAACAAGTGTACGGCGATGATTGTTTATCGCGAACACAAGTGTTTGAGTGGTTTAAACGATTTAAAGATGGCCGCGAAGACACCAGTGATGACACTCGCACTGGCAGACCATTGTCAGCAAAAACTGATGCAAACATTGAAAAAATCGGTAAACTTGTTCGACAAGATCGCCGTTTAACAATCAGAGCAGTGTCTGAGTTAACAGGAGTTTCCAGGATGTCAGAACAAGTCATTCTTCGGCGTTCCTTCTGTTCAATTGTGAGACATTTTGGAACCATTTTTGAACACACTTTGTTCATGTTGAAACTTTCATGAAGAATCTGCCTAACACTTTCCTTGTCAACTCCTGTTAACTCAGACACTGCTCTGATTGTTAAACGGCGATCTTGTCGAACAAGTTTACCGATTTTTTCAATGTTTGCATCAGTTTTTGCTGACAATGGTCTGCCAGTGCGAGTGTCATCACTGGTGTCTTCGCGGCCATCTTTAAATCGTTTAAACCACTCAAACACTTGTGTTCGCGATAAACAATCATCGCCGTACACTTGTTGTAACATTACAAACGTTTCACTTGCAGATTTTCCTAGTTTGAAACAAAATTTGATGTTAACACGCTGTTCTTTCTGTACACTCAACATTTTCCGACGCACAGACAAAACGTCAACTACTTAAAACAGACGCCACGGGCAGACTGAGTGCAGGAGGCAGATGAAACTCGAGCAGTAGGCGGAGCGAGAGTCACGTGACAGGCCACGGGACTTTCAGCCTTATTGCATTCGTTTTACTGTTTCACCAGTACTAGTCCGGTTTTTTTCTAGCCACACCTCGTATTATACAACGCACCCGGCCATCAAAAGATTCTCAGATAACGTATTAAGTTGTCGGTACATAGGCAGCGATAAATTATAAACAATGTTTGATTTTCGGTTGACTTATCTCTAACTGAATAATATTCAATTACGGGTACTAAACCACCTAACGAAGTAAATTACCAAGTAACATTAATCCTTCTCTTTCCGTCTCCCTACTGCAAGCTATAGACACCAGTTTTCTCCTTATTACTCACCAGTAAATCAAATTTCTTGGGCAATTATATCATAAGTTTGCTTTACTAACACACTCAGAAGCCACAAGACTATAAATACATCCCTTACTAGGAAAACGATCCTGCTAATAGCCAGAAATTTAGATTCCAGTTCCTAAAGCGTACAAAGCCGCTAAGCAGTAAATAACAAGCTACAGATTATTTATGTATTTTTACTCACGATGTAGGTAACGTAGAAGTTCTCTAGTTCCTCAGTTACTAATCGCGTCAATACTCAAAGATATATTTTACAGCTAAGCCATCGATATATCCGTAACCTCTGTCTTTACTTTTATCTTTGTTTGTAATTAATTTACGTAAATTTCACTTTTCTTTATAAGACAGAATTTTTATACTGATTACTGTTACGAGTCGCTAGTAATAACATAGTAACTTCTTTTTATTAATGATAGAAGTAAAATGTGTAATAAAATTATTTCGTCATAACTGACATTTCTCAAACAAAGGTTATTTAACAATCGATAACTACTAGTACCTTTTCTTTACTAAAAGGTTATTTCTTTAGGTTTTATTGTTTTTCAGTTTTCGTTATTCTTTCTTCTTCTTCACTTATGTTTCTTTCAAATTATACGCTATTTCTTTTCTTCTCTTGGGGGCTTCAATTAATTTTAAAGTTACATTTAGTTCCAATCAAAATGCGTAGTTTCCAAATTTATTTTTTTATAACATAAGCTTTATTGATCCCTTTATTTCAGCAGCACAACGACGATACGAGTGAACGAGAGCCAGCAAAAGCTAACACCACATGAAACGATAGTAATTTTTAAAAAATAGAAAATGAAAAGCCTACGTGCCACAATCACTTTCCGCTTTAACTTGTGTAACGCAAACAAAATTTAGACCCTTCAGCTGTTGGCTCTTCGCGGACACCCTATCATGCCCTATATCAACTGGCAACTCATCACTTAAAGTTAGCAGTAATAGTGGTCTTGTCACGCATTTACCTGAATAGTTTCCATTTGGTACAGTTGGCCTATTACTGGGAAAATCTTAACAATTATTGGGCAACTTCCACTGTACCACCACAACTCGAGAATTCCACTATCATAAATATTAATGCCTGGTCGTAAACTAATTCAATAAATTTGAGTCCTCTGTTCAATAAGGATCCTAAATCCATTTATCCATAGCTACGGCAATCACACTACTACCCCAATGCGGACAAATACAGCCAATGAAATCATGGTCACTCACCTTCTGAGTGTGCTAATCACCGACACACATACATCCAAATATCACGAACACCGTAATTCCTCGAGGTACACAAACAAGATTCGTAGTTAATATGCACACTGCACAGAACCAGTCATTACGACGACTGATTGTAGAACAACCTAAGCACTAATTGTCAATGTCTTGTCTAGGTATAACATTTACTGCAAATCGTAGTGAACCATCAGTCAGTTCTTGCAGCCTGTGAAACCTACGATCACCTACAGAGATTTTCCATTGATCATGAATTAATAACAACGATCCGAATTCAATGCACCGTACCACTGGTGGTCAGTATTGACCTTCGAAATACCAAAATCCTCCAAATACAACCTTAAACTTATTCAGAAACTATCCCTCTGCATATACCCAATCGAGCAGTTGAAGTGCGACCATCGATACAACTTACCACTTAGTCTTCTTTGCCATAACTTCACTGACCTGTACAAGACTTGATACTCAACTGAACTGCTCAAGATACGGTGCTTTACTGACTACTAACCCCATGTTAAAACCATCTAGGAACCATTCAACAAACAAATCACTTTTAAATCAAATTTCCTGGTTAGTTAAATCATAAGAATGCGTTACTAAAACATTCAAAATCCACAAAAGAGACATACATTACTGACGTGTAATGTAAGCGGTACCGGTACAGAATAATACGGAGGACGAGATCTATGTTAGTTAAAGAGTCTACGGGACCATCTGAAGGAATGAAACTGTTACTAACAGTTGGAAAACGTGCACTGGATCTGAGGAAAATATTCCTAAATGTTAAGTCTGGAGTATAGTGTTGTGCAGCAATGGATCATTGAGAGTTGAAAAGAAAAATATTGTGAAATGTGGCTATGGAGAAGAATACTTAACGCGAAGTGGACTGACAGACTCGAGAATGAAGAAGTAACGAAGAAAATAGGGGAAGGAAGAAGATCGTCTGAAGAGATCAAGAAGAGAAACAAATCTTGGTTGCAGGAATTGTCTGCAGCGAAGAATTATAGAGGGAAACGTGGAAAGATTGAGAGCAAGAAGTAGAAAGAGAAATGGAGTGATGGACGACATTGGAAGAGAACGAGCCTACAAATAGATGAAGGAAGATGTTCAGAACAAGAGATGGTGGACAGTCATAAGACAGTTACACTAAATAAGAAGAATCAGCAAAAGGGAATAGTTTCTAAAAACACGCAGTAAAAGCCGGCCTTTGTGGCCGAACGGTTCTAGGCGCTTCAGTCCGGAACCGCGCGACCGCTACGGTCACAGGTTCGAATCCTGCCTCGTGCATGGATGTGTGTGATGTCCTTAGGTTAGTTAGGTTTAAGTAGTTGTAAGTTGTAGGGGACCGATGACCTCAGATGTTAAGTCCCATAGTGCTCAGAGCCATTTGAACGAGCAGTTAAACTTTGATTAAGCAGCCTGTGTCTGTCTTTGATATACGACAGGAGACTGCAAACCAGACGTATTGCAATACATGGAGTATACATGACGTTGCAAGATCCCCTCGCTTCTAAACTGATACTGTTATTACTCAGCTTAGCCGCTAGTCCGTAGAGGGTGGTATATGTGACGTACAATATATCTGATCAGCATTTCAACCCGGAATTTGCGAGTTTAAGTCGGATCGGCCTTGGTGGGTCGTGTCGTCGGATTTCCTCCTACCTGTGCGCGGTGCAGCTCTCGTAAATGTCGTCCCGTGCAGATTCTTCATTGGCGCCTTGGATGTCTCTGTCGGTGGAAGCTAATTATCTGAAAATTCTGTCGATCTATTTACTTGAAATTAATTCAGAATGCCGTAATATCACTTGTATTCCTATTAGATCAATAATGGAACACTCATGTCACAAACTACTCGTAACCGAGAGCATGGCTACCATCGAACAAGACGCCGACTGCCGACTTTGGGGCGCAGTCCGTATCTCTTACTAGTTTCGTCACAGTTCGTGGATTTCCGATCGAGCTCGTACTTACTAAGATGTTCATTTGTTAATGAACGGGTGTGAATTTTAACGAGGCAAAATTATGATAAATAGTTTTAAACATCCAGAGGCTCCTCCTAGTATTCATGTTGTCATAAATGACTTTAATTATTAAATATAAATAAACAAAATCGGTGACTGGCGCCAAGATGGCGGTACTCCCCATCATGTACATTTCCCAGGTTGACGGTTGTTGCTACGGTCCAGCGCCGAGCCCCACCCCACTACGCGCGACATACGGTCGTTTCGTCACCTAGCCAGCCAGCGTGGGAAATGCTCTCCGACTCATGGCCGGCTACGGACTACATCACTTGCTAACTATCGTGAATACATCAATAAGAGACAATAATTTATTAAAACTGCTAAAAAGTTCTTCCTCACGTAAGAGGCACCTTACAACGTACAGGATGCCTGGTAATGCGTGGGGGGTGGGGGGGTCGAGGGGGGAGGAGTGTGTGGAGATGAGCGAGGGGGACGGACGACAGCCGGCAATCTAGTGGCCGGGAGGCGGGGGGCGTGGGGCTGGCGGCGAGAGGCATCGGGCGAGGGGCGAGGGGCGGGATGGATGGCCTGTGCATGCGCAGAGCAGGGCGACGCGCGCCTGCCTTGCCCGAGTCCCAAGCCGGCCGCGGCCGGGGTCGCGACGCACGCGCGCACGCACTCACGCACTCACGCACTGCCGGCTGCCGTGCGTCCGGTCAGGTGCCGCTGCCGCACGCACTGCTGACCCACTAGCGCTCCTAAAGCCGACGGCCTCCTGCCGTCGGCACAGGCACGTTAAATTAAAGGTGAAACACGTTTATTCAGTAATGAAAATGTCACTGTGGTGTTCAATTGACTATAACAGAATGTCGTTCTTCTTCATATTTCCTCGTTGCCTCTCCCTGTGTCGGTGCGGCGTCAGTGTTATACAGGGTGACACACAAGTCCGTTAACATTTGAAAATATTCTAATTCACGGAATAATGGAGGTAGAGAGGTAAAAATTGACTCACATGCCTGAAATGACATGGGTCTCATTGAAACCAGAAAACAAGTACAAAACTGGGCAATACGTGGCGCTGGTCAGCAACACAAAAACAAGTACAAAAACTGTCCAATACATGGCGCTTGTTATGTATCTACCCCTACTACTACGTTTGCATACTTTCGTGGTAATCCTGTAACGCTATTTCATTATGACTTGGCACTAAACGTAGAGACATATCGTATGGAAGCCGGAAGTGCGTATTATACTTTTAATTTGTGACAGTTTGGGATACTTTGCATTATTACAAAAGCCTTTTTTATTATGGTACCTGCGGCGTCACCGCCATACACCACACTTGCTAGGTGGTAGCCTTTAAATCGGCCGCGGTCCGTTAGTATACGTCGGACACGCGTGTCGCCACTATCAGTGATTGCAGACCGAGCGCCGCCACACGGCAGGTCTAGTCTAGAGAGACATCCTTGCACTAGCCCCGATTGTCTCAACAGCTGTCTTCTGCAGGGATATTTGACTACGGCATGGAAGACGGCTCGAGTAGTTCCAATACCCAGCAGACCCAGCAGAACCCAACAGTTATCGGCCAATTAGCCTCTTGCCGACCCTTGGCAAGGTGCTCGAGAGAGTGCTGTTGAAGAGGCTCCATGACACGCTTACAGCGCATGATGTTATACGACCCGAACAATTCGGTTTCAAGGACAAGTAAACTAGAAACATTAAAACAAACAGAAGTTAAAGGTATAAAATTAACAATTGAGCCTATAAAACGTTATCTGCCGAACTTCAACTTCTACGGATCACCGAACGGATACAACAAGGACACAACAAGCAGCACTTCACGATTGGTGTCTTCCTTGACATCGAAAAAGCTTACGATAAGGTGTGGCGGCCCAACCTTATCGTCAAACTGCATCGCACTACCCCTATTGCGGATTGTTACATTGGACTCATAGACAGCTTTCTGCAGGACAGGAAACTGTATGTCCGAGTCGGCGATAAAAACTCCGAAATGAAATTGATCTCCGTAGGAATTCCGCAGGGCTCTGTCATTTCGCCTCTGCTTTTCAACTTATATATAAATGACATCCCAACAGTCCCCCTTGTACGGCGATTTTTTATGCGGACGATACGGCCTTTCTGACAACTGGACGACACTTGGACCAGCTAATCGCTAGGATGCAACGGCAACTTGCTGTAGTGGAACGCTGGGCGCTACAAAATAAGATAACGATCAACCCGACGAAGACGGCAGCCGTTCTGTTCACACGGGGGAAACCAGTTCTGAACGACAGACTCCAATAGCTGATCAATTTATCCCATAGTCGCCGGGAGTGAAGTATCTCGGTGTCTACCTTGACAAAGAATTACTCTTTACGCAGCATATTGACGGCAGCCCAGAAGATGGCCAGGTCATTGATTCCACTCCTGAAGGGTAAGGATCTCACCCCTAAGACTTAACTCCAATTGTATAAGGCAACGGTGGAACTCACAATGTTATATGGCTCCACCTCGTGGGGAACTACGTGCGTCTCCAACTACAACAAACTCCAAGCGCTGCAAAACATTTGTTATAGATGGATCACAGGAGCTCCATAGTGGACAAGAAACGTCGACATCCGCACCGCACTCCACGAGACCACTATACAAGAGAAGGTCCATGACAAGGCTCTACGAGTTTTTGACAAAATCGATGCCCTTAGGGACGAAGTTCGACAATTGGAATCGGTAGGAACGGTAAACCCTGCAAGGTGGCACAAGTATTAAGTACCGAAGTCAATAACGTTTCACCCCCCATAGGCAATCTGTCATAACACGAGGAAGCAGTCACACATAACAGCCTCGACACATTTCACCCTCCACAGGAGATAGACATCACCAAAGACAGCAGGCTAAAGGACCCATTGCGTGCCCAAGCCCAAATGAATGTGTAATAAATAAAGTGTTTTCCTTTTATCCTTACGTGCCGTCCTAGAAGAATAAGTCATCAAGGATGATCTCTTCAGTCCACACTATATAATAAAAAAATTAAAAAAAGACCCAGTTATACAGCCGACTTTGCTATCGATGGTTCACTGTCTACATACGCTCTCATTTGCAGAGACGATACTTTAGCATAGCCTTCAGCTACCTCATTTGCTACGACCTAGCAAGCCGCCATATTCAGTTACTATTGATATTGAGAATCATGTACCGTCAAGAGCGACATTCATCATCAATGGATTAAAGTTAAGTATCAAACTAATCACGTCCGCTTTCTGAATTTTAATTCCTTGTCATGTTCCAGACCTCACGTCAGTATAGTCCTTCCCTCCTCACGCCAGCCTGCGTGCGCAAAAACGCGTGTATTTAGGCCTCCTCTAGTAACACCGCGTTGGCTCTTCTGCAACACAACAGTACCTTGATAACTTGTAATTCACTTTTATTAGTACATTGCGTACTATGGTTCATGATGTGGGTTCCTGTTGTCATGTCCTAGTTCATGAACCACGGGCAAAGTATGAGTGGCCAAGTAAATGGTCCTGACAGTCGGGATACCATTTACTTTGGAATAAGGCTAGGCATCTCGGACATCTTCTGAGTCGTGGTCACCTTTGTGCTCAGACGGCAAAGACTACCAAATCCACCGGCTAGTCCCTCAACCGTTAGGGGTAAAACTCAATGGGACCCGGGGCAAGTAAGGCTAGCAACCTGTTTCCCTGGTACTTTAAATATGATGCTGGCAACAATCAGAGCAAAATGCCCCTGACCTTTGGAGGTGACGGAGTCCCACCTCTAATTGACAAACCAGGGACTCCTAAAATACGACTCGGCAAACGAATGGTAACGAGATGGGGAGCTATTAATATCAATGGGGGCTACTCTGAGAAGAAGGTAGAGCTGGCAGAGGGTGCAAGTAAGATGGGGTTGGACGTATTAGCTGTTAGGTCTTACTCTTAGATAACCATATAACCTCGGTGTGGAGCAGGAATGTTTTGTTTGCTCCCATAATCTTCAAACAGTATTGAAAACAATCAGCGCTGAAGAGAGTGTGATTTGACGTAATGATGATTTTCACTGCTTCATCCAGAACCAGTTTTAGATTTGGTGGCATCTTCTTTATCGCGAGTGCTTTGCTCACCTATGCAAGATACAATGGCTGTAACTACAGCTCGGCACTTGTATAAAACGCATATTTGACCATTAGCTGCTTTTTTTAAACTTCCTGGCAGATTAAAACTGTGTGCCCGACCGAGACTCGAACTCGGGACCTTTGCCTTTCGCGGGCAAGTGCTCTACCAACTGAGCTACCGAAGCACGACTCACGCCCGGTACTCACAGCTTTACTTCCGCCAGTACCTCGTCTCCTACCTTCCAAACTTTACAGAAGCTCTCATGCGAATCTTGCAGAACTAGCACTCTCATTCTGGAAACATCCCCCAGGCTGTGGCTAAGCCATGTCTCCACAATATCCTTTCTTTCAGGAGTGCTAGTTCTGCAAGTTCTGCAAGTTCGAGTCTCGGTCCGGCACACAGTTTTGATCTGACAGGAAGTTTCATATCAGCGCACACTCCGCTGCAGAGTGAAAATCTCATTCTAGCTGCTTTTTTATTTACAACCCAAATATCGACCGGTTCCACTCACGGACTATCTTCACAGATTAGGGTTAAAACAGTTTAAGCCACAACACATCTGTCGTTAATTAAATAATGATCTCGTCTCATGTGTAGAGCGTGTCGTAAATTCCAGTACACAACACAGGACATTGAAAGGCAATTATACTAGTAACAAGCGTACACAGAGATCTGTTTATGGGGAGGGGAGGGGGCCAGATTAGGATGTATAGCCTCTTCCCACACGCGCGCGCGCACACAGACACACACACACACACTCACGCACACATACACATTACACCAAGAAGAAATGCAGAAATGGACAAATATATTATACTAGAACTGACATGTGATTACATTTTCACGCAATTTGGGTTCATAGATCCTGAGAAATCAGTACCCACAATAATCACCTCTGGCCGCAATAACTGCCTTGATACGCCTGGGCCTTGAGACAAACAGAGCTTGGATGGCGTGTACAGGTACAGCTGCCCATGCAGCTTCAACACGATACCACAGTTCATCAAGAGTAGTGACTGGCGTATTGTGACGAGCCAGTTGCTCGGCCACCATTGACCAGACGTTTTCAATTGGTGACAGATCTGGAGAATGTGCTAGCCAGGGCAGCAGTCGAACAGATTCTGTACCCAAAAAGGCCCGTACAGGACCTGCAACATGCGGTTGTGCATTATCCTGCTGAAATGTAGGGTTTCGCAGGGATCGAATGATGGGCAAAGCCATGGAACACATCTGAAATCTGTTGAAAGTGCCGTCAATGCGAACAAGAGGTGACACGAGACCAATGGCACCCCATACCACCAGGCCAGGTGATACGCCAGTACGGCGATGACGAATACACGCTTCCAATGTGCGTTCACCGCGATGTCGCCAAACACGGATGCGACGATCATGATGCTGTAAACAGAAGCTGGATTCATCCGAAAAAAAATGACGTTTTGCCATTCGTGCACCCAGGTTCGTCGCTGAGTACACGGTAGCAGGCGCTCCTGTATATGATGCAGCGTCTAGGGTAACCGCAGCCATGGTCTCCGAGCTGATAGTCAATTCTGCTGCAAACGTCGTCGAACTGTTCGTGCAGATGTTTGTTGTCTTGCAAACGTCCCCATCTGTTGACCCAAGGATTGAGACGTGGCTGCACAATCCGTTACAGCCACGTGGATAAGATGCCTGTCATCTCGACTGCTAGTGATACGAGGCCGTTGGGATCCAGCACGGCGTTCCGTATTACCATCCTGAACCCACCGATTCCATATTCTGCTAACGCGAGCAGCAATGTCGCGATACGATAAACCGTAAACGCGATAGGCTACAATTCGATCTTTACCAAAGTCGGAAACGTGATGGTACGCATTTCTCCTCCTTACACGAGGCATCGCAGCAACGTTTCACCAGGCAACGCCGGTCAACTGCTGTTTGTGTATGAGAAATCGGTTGGAAACTTTCCTCATGTGAGCACGTTGTAGGTGTCGCCACCGGTGCTAACCTTGTGTGAATGCTCTGAAAAGCTAATCATTTGCATATCACAGGATCTTCTTCCTGTCGGTTAAATTTCGCGTCTGTAGCACGTCATCTTCGTGGTGTAGCTATTTTAGTGGCCAGTAGTGTATATAGCTATTTTCTATTTTCCATTCAATCACAGTGAGCTACAGCAACGGGTGGCCAGGTACAGCTAGTCATAGATAAATAAAGCAAATTATGCTTCACAAGAGTAGTTTTCTTTTTAATGAATACGTTCCGATCTTTCAGAAAAGCTTGTTTTCTTCTGGAAACTTTATAATGTGTGAGCTTAGAGTTTGCTCTATGATCCTGCAACAGGCGGACGTCAGCGGCATTGGGGTGTAACTGTGAACGTTATATCTACTGCAGTATATTTCAGCCACACGAGACTATTCCGCGTGGACGTAGTAAGAAAGTTACGGCGACGAGGTGTTCGCAACGGTGTGCCACTGCTGCTGGGCCCCTGTTGCGGCGCCTGCTGTGAGTTGTTTTACTTTTTCTGACGCGTGTCTCTCCCGCCTGTCCGCAGCGTGCTACTCGTACGAGCAGGCGGACGCGTGCGCGGCGCTCAACGGCACGTACTTCCGGCAGCGGTGCTACAACGCCAGCGAGGCGGCCGCCGCCAACATAACGGGGCTGGCGGAGCGCGCCAACCGCCGCCCTCCCGCCGAGGAATACTTCACGTGAGTACCGACCGCGGCCGCGGTTGCAGAACACACTTCTGACTGGCTCACCGCCGACCGCCGTCAAAGCTGCGAACGGCCAACAGCCGTCAAGTCCAAAGAAGGGCAACTCGGTCGCGCACTAGCTGCTAGGCCCCAATCACACTGTTATACAGGATGTTACAAAAAGGTACGGCCAAACTTTCAGGAAACATTCCTCACACACAACGAAAGCAAATATGTTATGTGGTCATGTGTCCGGAAACGCTTACTTTCCATGTTAGAGCTCATTTTATTACTTCTCTTCAAATCACATTAATCGTGGAATGGAAACACACAGCAACAGAATGTACCAGCGTGACTTCAAACACTTCCTTACAGGAAATGTTCATGCATCCACCCTCCGTCGCATGGAATCCCTGATGCGCTGATGCAGCCCTGGAGAATGGCGTATTGTATCACAGCCGTCCACAATACGAGCACGAAGAGTCTCTACATTTGGTACTGGGGTTGCGTAGACAAGAGCTTTCAAATGCCCCCATAAATGAAAGTCAAGAGGGTTGAGGTCAGGAGAGCGTGGAGGTCATGGAATTGGTCCGCCTCTACCAATTCATCGGTCACCGAATCTGTTGTTGAGAAGCGTACGAACACTTCGACTGAAATCTGCAGGAGCTCCATCGTGCATGAACCACATGTTGTGTCGAACTTGTAAAGGCACATGTTCTAGCAGCACAGGTAGACTATCCCGTATGAAATCATGATAACGTGCTCCATTGAGCGTAGGTCGAAGAACGTGGGGCCCAATCGAGACATCACCAACAATGCCTGCCCAAACGTTCACAGAAAATCTGTGTTGATGACGTGATTGCACAATTGCGTGCGGATTCTCGTCAGCCCACACATGTTGATTGTGAAAATTTACAATTTGATCACGTTGGAATGAAGCCTCATCCGTAAAGAGAACATTTGCACTGAAATGAGGATTGGCACATTGTTGGATGAACTATTCGCAGAAGTGTACCCGCGGAGGCCAATCAGCTACTGATAGTGCGTGCACACGCTGTACATGGTACGGAAACAACTGGTTCTCCCGTAGCACTCTCCATACAGTGACGTGGTCAACGTTACCTTGTACAGCAGCAACTTCTCTGACGCTGACATTAGGGTTATCGTCAACTGCACGAAGAATTGCCTCGTCCATTGCAGGTGTCCTCGTCGTTCTAGGTCTTCCCCAGTAGCGAGTCATAGGCTGGAATGTTCCGTTCTCCCTAAGACGCCGATCAATTGCTTCGAACGTCTTCCTGTCGGGACACCTTCGTTCTGGAAATCTGTCTCGATACAAACGTCCCGCGCCACGGCTATTGCCCCGTGCTAATCCATACATCGAATGGGCAACTGCCAACTCCGCATTTGTAAACATTGCAAACATTGACTGCAAAACCACGTTCGTGATGAACACTAACCTGTTGATGCTACGTACTGATGTGCTTGATGCTAGTACTGTAGAGCAATGAGCCGCATGTCAACACAAGCACCGTAGTCAACATTACTTTCCTTCAATTGGGCCAACTGGCGGTGAATCGAGGAAGTACAGTACATATTGGCGAAACTAAAATGAGCTCTAACATGGAAATTAAGCGTTTCCGGACACATGTCCACATAATATCTTTTCTTTATTTGGTGTGAGGAATGTTTCCTAAAAGCTTGGCCGTACCTTTTTGTAACACCCTGTATTTCTTTGACGTGGCACTGTAAAGGGTTATTACACTGTCTTCATATTTTTCGTCAATGTTCAAGATGGCTGACAACAACAATTTATTATGCGCAGCAGTTGCATGTATCACAATTGCGCTGCGGGCGCATTTGGAAGAGAAGTGTGAAAAAAAAAAGAAACGTACCTTGGTGAAAAACGTGGGTTTTACGACGATAAAAGCATTAACAAAGTTTGCTACGTAAGTTTCTAGTGGAGGACGTCAAATCGGACATAAATTACTTAAGAATGGCTGAGCATACAATTCAGTATTTGCTCAGTGAAGTGTCTCCTCGTATCACAATGCACAACGCTCACGTAAGAATTGCCATATCTGCAGAATACAGGTTCACAGTAACACTCCGATTTCTTGCTACAGGAGGGAGTTACTCTAGCGTACAGTACAGCACTCGAATACCACAGTGTACATTAACTAAAATAATACCTGAAACGTGTGAAGCAATTTTAAAGCACTAAAGGACCAATATCTGAAAGGAAATAAATGTATAATGCACTTTACGCGCATTAAAAACTATTTTTATTGTAGATCAAAATAATAATTACATTTTCTGTCCCACAACTATAAAATTAATAGAAATGTATGAAGCTGATGAGCGCTTTACAATGTGAGGTATCCTCAGTACAAAAATACTTTAAGAAGACTGGAGAACTGATACAGGGTGGTCCATTGATAGTTACTGGGCCAAATATCTCACGAAATAAGCATCAAACGAAAAAACTACAAAGAACGAAACTCGTCTAACTTGAAGGGGGAAACCAGATGGCGCTATCGTTAGCTCGCTAGATGGCGCTGCCATGAGTCAAACGGATATCAACTGCGTTTTTTTAAATAGGGAACCTCATTTCTTATTACATATTCGTGTCGTACATGAAGAAATAAGAATGTTTTATTTGGACCACTTTGGCGCTGTAATAATTACAAACGTATAACTACGTGGTATCACGTAACATTCTGCCAGTGCGGACGGTATTTGCTTCGTGATACATTACCCGTGTTAAAATGGACCGTTTATCAATTGCGGAAAAGGTCGATATCGTGTTGGTGTATGGCTATTGTGATCAAAATGCCCAACGGGCGTGTGCTGTGTATGGTGCTCGGTATCCTGGACGACATCATCCAAGTGTCCGGACCGTTCGCCGGATAGTTACGTTATTTAAGGAAACAGGAAGTGTTCAGCTACATGTGAAACGTCAACCACGACCTGCAACAAATGATGATGCCCAAGTAGGTGTTTTAACTGCTGTCGCGGCTAATGCGCACATCAGCAGCAGACAAATTGCGCGAGAATCGGGAATCTCAAAAACATAGGTGTTGAGAATGGTACATCAACATTCATTGCACCCCGTACCAGATTTCTATGCACCAGGAATTGCATGGCGACGACTTTGAACGTCGTGTACAGTTCTGCCACTGGGCACAAGAGAAATTACGGGACGATGACAGATTTTCTTGCACGAGTTCATTTAGCGACATAGCGTCATTCACCAACAGTGGTAACGTAAACCGGCATAATATGCACTGTTGGCCAACGTAAAATCCACGATGGCTGCGACAAGTGGAACATCCGTAGGTCTCTAGAAGAGCGTAGCGTTCCAAGGGATTGGAAAAGGGCACAGGTCATCCCCGTTTTCAAGAAGGGACGTCGAACAGATGTGGAGAACTATAGACCTATATCTCTAATGTCGATCAGTTGTAGAATTTTGGAACACGTATTATGTTCGACTATAATGACTTTTCTGGAGACTAGAAGTCCACTCTGTAGAAATCAGCATGCGTTTCGAAAAAGAGGATTGTGAGAAACCCAGCTCGCGCTCTTCGTCCACGAGACTCAGAGGGCCATAGACACGGGTTCCCAGGTAGATGCCGTGTTTCTTGACTTCCGCAAGGCGTTCGATACAGTTCCCCACAGTCGTTTAATGAACAAAGTAAGAGCATACGGACTATCAGACCAATTGTGTGACTGGATTGAAGAGTTCCTAGATAACGGAACGCAGCATGTCATTCTCAATGGAGAGAAGTCTTCAGAAGTAAGATTGATTTCAGGTGTGCCGCAGGGGAGTGTCGTAGGACCGTTGCTGTTCACAATATACAGAAATGACCTTGTGGATGACATCGGAAGTTCACTGAGGCTTTTTGCTGATGATGCTGTGGTACATCGAGAGGTTGTAACAATGGAAAATTGTACTGAAAGGCAGGAGGATCTGCAGCGAATTGACGCACGGTGCAGGGAATGGCAATTCAATCTCAATGTAGACAAGTGTAATGTGCTGCGAATACATAGAAAGAAAGATCCCTTATCATTTTGCTACAATATAGCAGGTCAGCAACTATAAGCAGTTAATTCCATAAATTATCTGGGAGTACGCATTAGGAGTGATTTAAAATGGAATGATCATATAAAGTTGATCGTCGGTAAAGCAGATGCTTTCCTAAGGAAATGCAATCCGAAATCAAAGGAAGTAGGTTACAGAACGCTTGTTCGCCCACTGCTTGAATACTGCTGAGCAGTGTGGGATCCGTACCAGATAGAGTTGATAGAAGAGATAGAGAAGATCCAACGGAGAGCAGCGCGTTTCGTTACAGGATCATTTAGTAATCGCGAAAGCATTACGGAGATGATAGATAAACTCCAGTGGAAGACTCTGCAGGAGAGACGCTCAGTAGCTCGGTACGAGCTTTTGTTGAAGGTTCGAGAACATACCTTCACCGAGGAGTCAAGCAGTATATTCCTCCCTCCTACGTATATCTCGCGAAGAGACCATGAGGATAAAATCAGACAGATTAGAGCCCACACAGAGGCATACCGACAATTCTTCTTTCCACGAACAATACGAGACTGGAATAGGAGGGAGAAACGATAGAGGTACTAGAGGTACCCCCCGCCACACACCGTCAGGTGGCTTGCGGAGTATGGATGTAGTGCTAGATGTAGTTGTAAATGGTGCAATGTATGCAGATTTCCTACGTAATGTTCTACCAATGTTACTACAAGATGTTTCACTCCATGACAGAATGGCAATGTACTTCCAACATGATGGATTTCCGGCACACAGCTCGCGTGTCGTTGAAGCGGTATTGAATAGCATATTTCATGACAGGTGGATTGGTCGTCGAAACACCATACCATGGCCCGCACGTTCACCGGATCTGACGTCCCCGGATTTCTTTCTGTGGGGAAAGTTGAAGGATATTTGCTATCGTGATCCACCGACAACGCCTGACAACATGCGTCAGCGCATTGTCAATGCATGTGCGAACATTGTGGAAGGCGAACTACTCGCTGTTGAGAGGAATGTCGTTACACGTATTGCCAAATACATTGAGGTTGACGGACATCATTTTGAGCATTTATTGCATTAATGTATTTACAGGTAATCGCGCTGTAACAGCATGCGTTCTCAGAAATGATAAGTTCACAAAGGTACATGTATCACATTGGAACAACCGAAATAAAATGTTCAAACGTACCTACGTTCTGTATCTTAATTTAAAAAACCTACCTGTTACCAACTGTTCGTCTAAAATTGTGAGCCATATGTTTGTGACTATTACAGCGCCATCTATCACAAAGCGAAAAAAGTGGTCCAACTAAAACATTCATATTTCTTTACGTACTACACGAATATGTAATAAAAATGGGGTTCCTATTTTAAAAAACGCAGTTGATATCCGTTTGTCCTATGGCAGCGCCATCTACCAGGCCAACCATAGCGCCATCTAGTTTCCCCCTTCAAGCTAGACAAGTTTCGTTCTTTGTAGTTCCAGTTTCGTTCTTTGTAGTTTTTTCGTTTTATGCTTATTTCGTGAGACATTTGGCCCGGTCACGATCAATGAACCACCATGTCTGTGTGTATTAAGTATGTCGATATGTACTTTTGCTCTCTCGTGAGATTAGCTTGAGCAGAGGCCATTAATTTTCTTTGTTATGACTTCAGCCGTCCACCCGGGCCGGGCCGCATGTCATGGCTAATGACGTCCGCAGTTTTTTGTAGCTCTCTTGTCTCCTTATTCTATTTTTGTATTCAGGGTGCATCATATTGTAAAGCGCCTGATCAGTCTCGTACATTTCTATTAATTTTGTAGTTGTCAGCACACACGAATTAAACTTCGCAGCCATGTTTACAAACACACTACTGGTGACAGAACGCTGCAGCGATGCTAGCGCTCCAAGTGGTAAAATTTCACATTGCAGTGAACAGAAGACAAGCGACTTTTATTAGCAGATCTACAGCGAGGCCTTAGATTTGATCATATTTATTTGACGACAGGCGAGATTTGACAAAGTTCCCTATTACACCATTAAATTTCTTTGACTAAATATTTGACATATCAACTTTGACAAAGAAATATGATAGTGTGATACCCGCCTGAGAAGTCTCTGCGGTCAGGGTGTCGTGATCCTACACAGCTGTAGCCATTCTAACAGACAGCAAAAGCTCCTTACATCTTCGAGTGACGCATTCATTGCAATTTTGGAAGCTATTGCTACTTTTTCTTACTTTCTTAGTGAGAACTTGTCAACTTCATTCTAGCGAATTACTTGAGGAGGGAAACACGTTCTCCTTCTAGTAAACTCGTGTGTTCGTACGTTTAACCGATTGTGTCTATCGAACCAGCACTAGGAATTATTAGGTCTACAACTTTGCTTCCGCCGTTTTGCTGCAGATGGCAGTAGCAGCAGGTGGCGGTGCAGTTGGTAGGTCGTAACTATCATGCAATAACCTTAGGCGTTTTTAAACATAACGCCATCAAAATGTTAGTCGACTTGTGACTGTGTCACAAAGTTGTTCGTATTCTCGATTGAATATGTCACCTTACTCGTCATTTACGGGAAGTCTTAATTTTTTGATTTAACATAAAGAAATATATGGCTGAGGCTCACAAACTCCTGGGTGAGACCTATGGTGAGGCACCTGTTAATGAAACAATGTCCAGAGCATGGTTTCAACGCTTTAACCATTATTTTGACGTCCTAGACCAGTATGGGGGTTGAAGAGATAAAGTTATCGAAGCTACTTAAAATGACGAACACACAGGAAATCGTTATCGAAAGCAGTTGAAGCGTTTGAGCCGAGCACTGGAAGACAAAGGCCCACAATACAGCGATAGACTAGTAAGTCCTACCTCGTCCGCCGTATTCCTCAGACATTGCTCCCCCTGACTACCACGTTTTTCTATCAGTGAGGCACGGCCTATCTCACAAGCACTTCCGGTCATACTAACAAGCGGAAAATTCCATCAGTACACAGATCTCCTCAAAATACCCAATTCGCATGCTGTCCGAAAGATGAGAGAAAGTACAGGGTTATTACAAATGATTGAAGCGATTTCACAGCTCTACAATAACTTTATTATTTGAGATATTTTCACAATCCTTTGCACACACATACAAAAACTCAAAAAGTTTCTTTAGGCATTCACAAATGTTCGATATGTGCCCCTTTAGAGATTCGGCAGACATCAAGCCGATAATCAAGTTCCTCCCACACTCGGCGCAGCATTTCCCCATCAATGAGTTCGAAAGCATCGTTGATGCGAGCTCGCAGTTCTGGCCCGTTTCTTGGTAGAGGAGGTTTAAACACTGAATCTTTCACATAACCCCACAGCAAGAAATCGCATGGGTTTAAGTCGGGAGAGCGTGGAGGCCATGACATGAATTGCTGATCATGATCTCCACCACGACCGAGCCATCGGTTTTCCAATCTCCTGTTTAAGAAATGCCGAACATCATGATGGAAGTGCGGTGGAGCACCATCCTGTTGAAAGATGAAGTCGGCGCTGTCGGTCTCCAGTTGTGGCATGAGCCAATTTTCCAGCATGTCCAGATATACGTGTCCTGTAACATTTTTTTCGCAGAAGAAAAAGGGACCGTAAAATTTAAACCGGGAGATTGCACAAAACATGTTAACTTTTGGTGAATTGCGAATTTGCTGCACGAATGCGTGAGGATTCTCTACCGCCCAGATTCGCACATTGTGTCTGTTCACTTCACCATTAAGAAAAAATGTTGCTTCATCACTGAAAACAAGTTTCGCACTGAACGCTTCCTCTTCCATGAGCTGTTGCAACCGCGCCGAAAATTCAAAGCGTTTGAGTTTGTCATCGGGTGTCAGGGCTTGTAGCAATTGTAAACGGTAAGGCTTCTGCTTTAGCCTTTTCCGTAAGATTTTCCAAACCGTCGGCTGTGGTACGTTTAGCTCCCTGCTTGCTTTATTCGTCGACTTCCGCGGGCTACGCGTGAAACTTGCCCGCACGCGTTCAACCGTTTCTTCGCTTACTGCAGGCCGACCCGTTGATTTCCCCTTACAGAGGCATCCAGAAGCTTTAAACTGCGCATACCATCGCCGAATGGAGTTAGCAGTTGGTGGATCTTTGTTGAACTTCGTCCTGAAGTGTCGTTGCACTGTTATGACTGACTGATGTGAGTGCATTTCAAGCACGACATACGCTTTCTCGGCTCCTGTTCCCATTTTGTCTCACTGCGCTCTCGAGCGCTCTGGCGGCAGAAACCTGAAGTGCGGCTTCAGCCGAACAAAACTTTATGAGTTTTTCTACATATCTGTAGTGTGTCGTGACCATATGTCAATGAATGGAGCTACAGTGAATTTATGAAATCGCTCCAATCATTTGTAATAGCCCTGTAATGCCAGCGACAGTCAATACCATGAATCGTAAATTTTTAGTAACTTTCTCATAATAAAGCCTCGAATTTCGAGAGAAAACGCCAGAAGAACACCTATAGATCTAATATTTCTGCAGGGTGCTACGCATCAGTAGTGAACATGGACCTCTCTATTTAGTAGAGTGTTTCAGAACCCTCCGACGCCATAGAAAATTTATAAAGAAATGGGGCCTTCGCTTACCGCTGGGAACATCCTGTCGAAGCATCTAGAACAGATGCACAAGCCTATCGATGTCAATGACCACATGACCAAAAAGTGCAAAAACCCACCAACCCGGCCTCACTGCGAGCAACGGCACCCTCGCAAATAATGCCCCACCTACCTGCAATACCTGCGACCAACCTCACCCTAGCTACTCTCACAAGTACAAATCCAGACCCCCTCCCGAAATACTGAACACACCGTCTCTATATGCACTGTTGATGTACCGCTACAGACAAACTCCCTGTGTCCTCGACCTACCGCTGAAGACGTCCTTTTCGTGACCTGACGCCTCCAAAATATCAGATTTTGAAAGAGCCCTCATCGTACAGCAAATAACAGCTACTACCCACACCATCTTCCATCGCAGCACATACGTCACAGTATTATGTGCGTTCTAACAAGACTGGCAGCTTGTGCGAGGTGATGCCAGCTAGACGCCGAATGTATGGATATACACTGAGGTCATCTGATGCTGAAGATCTGTGCAATAATTTGCAGACTTATTGGACCGCAGTATTTGCATAAACACTACAAAATCTTATCTCCAGACTGCGAAGAGTTTGTGCAGCTGCACAGAGTGCAAAGGGTGGAGACTTCCAAGAGACCAAAACCCAGAACATTTTGTATTGTACTTAATGACAGACAGAGAAAATATTTATTTTATTGATCTGTTGAGCTTGTGTGATATGTTTGTGCACTGAAATAAAGTATATACTTTGTATTATGCGTGATCGAAAACTTTGACCGGTAGTTTACAACAGTTGCAGACCAGCTTGTTCCAGGAGAGGTACAACGGCTTTATGACACGCTTCCCAACATAATCAGTGCATGCTTCAAGACCAGAGGGGATGAATACATATCTGTCACATAGGAATCAGATAGAAAATGTAGAGAAGTTAAAGCGAAATGGCTGCGGGAAAAATTTGCAGAAATCGAAATAAAAGGCATCGAAAGGAGAGATTCAGTGTCTAAAAAAAGTCAAAAGAACATTGAGTGAAATTAAAAACAGAAGTGTAAATGTTAGGAGTGCAAGAGTAATTCCATTACTAAACGCAGAGAAGAGAACGGATAGGTGGAAAGAGAAAATTGAAAGCCACTTCGAGAGACATACTGAATACAGTTCTACAGTTGGAATTTAACAGAACTTTTGAGCACTTGCGATCAAAACTGGTGAAACGCATAGATAACATTCCATTAGAATTTCTGAAATCATTTGGTAAATGACAAACAAACGATTATTTAGGTTGGTGTTTAGAATCTTTGAGACTGGAGAGATAACATTAGACTTTCGAAAATGCCGTAGGATAGAAAGAGCTGACAAATGTGAGAACTCTCGAACAGTCAGATTAAGAGCAGGTGCACGCAGGTTTATGATGGTTGGTTGGTTGTTTCGGGGAAGGAGACCAGACAGCGAGGTCATCGGTCTCATCGGATTAGGGAAGGACGGGGAAGGAAGTCGGCCGTGCCCTTTGAAAGGAACCATCCCGGCATTTGCCTGGAGCGATTTAGGAAAATCACGGAAAACCTAAATCAGGATGGCCGAACGCGGGATTGAACCGTCGTCCTCCCGAATGCGAGTCCAGTGTCTAACCACTGCGCCACCTCGCTCGGTGCAAGTTTATGACAAAAATAAAATACAGAAGAATGAAACAGAAAATTGAGGATCTGTTAAATGACGATCAGTTCGGCTTTAGGAAAGATAAGAACAGCGGGAGGCAGTTTTGACGTCGCGCTTAATAACGGAAACAAGATTTGAGGAAAATCAAGACACGTATGATATGTCAGCCTAGAAAAAGCGTTCCACGATGTAAAATGGGGACTGATGTTCGAAATTCTCGGAAAGACAAATAGTGTACAATGCGTATAAGGATGAAGAAGGAACAGCAATCATTTTAATTGAATCAGCTGTGGATTGTTGGTGAATCACATGCCGCGAGTGTCAGTCTTGCTACATTGGACAGACCGGGAGGTCAGTCTGTACGAGGCGTAAGGAACACCACAGAAGCTGGAGACTGAGGAAGCCTGATTCAGCCTTTGCAGAATGTTGCCCGAACAATAACCACAAATACATAATAGATGTATAAGTCCTTCACACAGAGGAAAAGGGGGCCAAACTCAACCAATTAGAAATTTTAGAAATAAAATACAGATACACTCCTGGAAATGGAAAAAAGAACACATTGACACCGGTGTGTCAGACCCACCATACTTGCTCCGGACACTGCGAGAGGGCTGTACAAGCAATGATCACACGCACGGCACAGCGGACACACCAGGAACCGCGGTGTTGGCCGTCGAATGGCGCTAGCTGCGCAGCATTTGTGCACCGCCGCCGTCAGTGTCAGCCAGTTTGCCGTGGCATACGGAGCTCCATCGCAGTCTTTAACACTGGTAGCATGCCGCGACAGCGTGGACGTGAACCGTATGTGCAGTTGACGGACTTTGAGCGAGGGCGTATAGTGGGCATGCGGGAGGCCGGGTGGACGTACCGCCGAATTGCTCAACACGTGGGGCGTGAGGTCTCCACAGTCCATCGATGTTGTCGCCAGTGGTCAGCGGAAGGTGCACGTGCCCGTCGACCTGGGACCGGACCGCAGCGACGCACGGATGCACGCCAAGACCGTAGGATCCTACGCAGTTCCGTAGGGGACCGCACCGCCACTTCCCAGCAAATTAGGGACACTGTTGCTCCTGGGGTATCGGCGAGGACCATTCGCAACCGTCTCCATGAAGCTGGGCTACGGTCCCGCACACCGTTAGGCCGTCTTCCGCTCACGCCCCAACATCGTGCAGCCCGCCTCCAGTGGTGTCGCGACAGGCGTGAATGGAGGGACGAATGGAGACGTGTCGTCTTCAGCGATGAGAGTCGCTTCTGCCTTGGTGTCAATGATGGTCGTATGCGTGTTTGGCGCCGTGCAGGTGAGCGCCACAATCAGGACTGCATACGACCGAGGCACACAGGGCCAACACCCGGCATCATGGTGTGGGGAGCGATCTCCTACACTGGCCGTACACCACTGGTGACCGTCGAGGGGACACTGAATAGTGCACGGTACATCCAAACCGTCATCGAACCCATCGTTCTACCATTCCTAGACCGGCAAGGGAACTTGCTGTTCCAACAGGACAATGCACGTCCGCATGTATCCCGTGCCACCCAACGTGCTCTAGAAGGTGTAAGTCAACTACCCTGGCCAGCAAGATCTCCGGATCTGTCCCCCATTGAGCATGTTTGGGACTGGATGAAGCGTCGTCTCACGCGGTCTGCACGTCCAGCACGAACGCTGGTCCAACTGAGGCGCCAGGTGGAAATGGCATGGCAAGCCGTTCCACGGGACTAGATCCAGCATCTCTACGATCGTCTCCATGGGAGAATAGCAGCCTGCATTGCTGCGAAAGGTGGATATACACTGTACTAGTGCCGACATTGTGCATGCTCTGTTGCCTGTGTCTATGTGCCTGTGGTTCTGTCAGTGTGATCATGTGATGTATCTGACCCCAGGAATGTGTCAATAAAGTTTCCCCTTCCTGGGACAATGAATTCACGGTGTTCTTATTTCAATTTCCAGGAATGTATGTATATCCCCACACCTATTATTAAACGAGCAACCCAGATCAATTATTCACCTATTTCAGACGAGACCACAACCCTAGGAAAGAAGCAAAACTTTGGGCCCCAGTCCACTGTAGTTAAAAATATCTTGGCTGATGCATAACTTTAGTTCAAATGGCTCAAATGGCTCTAAGCTCTATGAGACTTAACATCTGAAGTCATCAGTCCCCTAGAACTTAGAACTGCTTAAACCTAACTAACCTAAGGACATCACACACGTCCATGCCCAAGGCAGGATTCGAACCTCCGACCGTAGCAGCAGCTCGGTTCCGGACTGAAGCGCCTAGAACCGCTCGTTCACAACGGCCGGCCATAACTTTAGTCTGGTCATTGTACTATAATTTTTGAATGTGTAACAATGCGTGTAATTAGTTAAAAAATGGTCGTTGACATAATTGTAGGTTAAGCTGTGGATCAATACCTTAAGAAGTCGAGATTTTTGCCTTGCCATCATGTTTACCTGTGCATTATCGTCTTCGGGAATCAGTAATGTACTTGTAAATGGGATTATAACTCGAAACCTAGGTTATGCAATAACATTAATAATAGATTGTGGAACAAGGCTAAAAACAGTGTTTATTTAGTTAAGGAACAGTAAGATGGAAGACCAACATCGAAGTACTTAGATTAAAAAGAGGTTAAGACAGTGACGCAATCTGTCACCTCTACTGTTCAATGCCTACATCGAAGAAACACTAACGAAAATAAAACAAAGATTCAGGAATAAAGTTAAATGTCAGGGTCAAAGGATCCGCTAATGATAATGAAGCTGAAGGAGAATCACAGGACCTATTGAATGAAATGTACAGTCTAATGGGTACAGAATATGAATAGAGAGTAAAGCGAAGAAAAACTAAAGAAATCAGGAGTATCAGAAATGAGATTAACTATAAAAATTAGGGACCACGAAGTAGCCGAAGTGAAAGAATTTCGCTATCTTGGAAGCAACGTAACGCGTGACAGACGAAACAAGGAGGACATAAAAAAAACCAGACCAACAGACTACCACAGTCAAAGAGGGCATTCTTGCAGAAAAGAAATCCCAACGTACCGTCAATTTGAGGAAAATATTTCTTAGAATATGCTCGTATGTTTGCAGCACAGCATCGTACGGAAGCGAATCACGGAGTTTTGTAAAGCCGGAAAATAAGAGAATCGAAGCGTTCGATATGTGGTGCTATAGAAGGAGACAGATGACTTGGCTGACTGATAAGATAACAAATTAGGAAGTTCTCCACAGACTCAGTGAGTAGGAGAGCATGTGGAAAATGCTGCCAAGAAGAAGTGATAGGATGGTAGCACGTGTGTTAAGCCATCAAAGAAGAAGATAGCTGTATAGAAGAAGAACTGTAGGGGAAGACAGAGATTGAAATACGTACAACAAACAGTTGTGGACGTTGGGCGCAACCGTTACTCTCCCATGAACAGGTTGGCACAGGCGAGCAGTTGGTGGCGGGCCGCATCTTTACACTAATTTGTGTTTTTTCCCCGACAAACTTTTGCACTTAGTAATTTCCAGAAAAAATGTTACCGACATAATTATATATTATATGTCTCATTTTAGTAAGCTTTTTCTCAAACCGTACTGCAGCTTTCAAAAACATGAAACGTACACCCAGCGTGGATGCTGTAATGGACTGGCAACATATTTGTAAGAAAAATGCTATTGGGATACTATGTTGCTGCAGTTTTCATTACAGATACTGGTTTGATGCAACTTTCGTACTGTTCTGTCCTGTGCAAGTCTTTTCATAATTGTAGAACCCCTGCAGCTTACATCTTCTTCACCGTGAATCGCCCAAACTGTCCTCCATTACCGTAATGAAGATCCCTCGATGCCTCAGGATGTGTCGTACCAACTGATCGCCTCTGTTAGTCCAGATGCGCACAAATTTCTTTACTCTCTGATTCCATTCTGCACCGCTTCAGTAGTTACCTGGTCTACCCCTCTAAGTTTCACCTTCTTCTGCAGCACCACATTTCAGGAGCTGTCAGTTCTCCGCTTGTCTGTACTGCTTATCCTCCACACTTCACTTTCATATGTGGCTACACTCCAGACAAATACTATCAGGAAGAAGTTACCGATGTTAACATATTGCTCTTCTCGAAGAAAGCCTTGCTGTTGTAAGCCTGTATTTCGTAACTTCTTCATTCCTGCAATTGGCAAGTGTTTGTTGCCCATGTTGCAAAACACTACCACTACATTTAGCGCATCATTTCCTAATCAAATTCGCCAAATATCACCGAACTTAATTCTAACTGCACCACTCTTATTTAAAAGGCACAAGCAGCGAGTGGTTAAAAAAAGGAGTTACAATCTTTCCAAACCGAGCTCGCATCCTGCACTACCAACAAAACAGACGCCCTCAGTCCTTATCAGTCTCAAGAAAGCCGGAGCCTGTAATGGATATTACCTCGTAGTTTTTCTTTCTTTTACTTCCTTTTCAAAATCTCCTCATAGCTTCCTGTACTGCTAGCTCAGTGTCCAGATTCAATAACATTTCGGATAGGCTACAACCAGGTGTCGCTCTCTTATCAACAACAACCCCCCCGCCCTTTTCACGTCCTTCGATTTTTATAACAGCTGTCTACTTTGAGCTTAGGTTTAGATAATCTGTCTTTCTTTGTTTTTGGTCGGTGATGAATAAAGAATTTAAAACAGTGTGCTCCAGTCAACTTTGTCAAATGCTTTTATGTAAATCTACTGTAGAAAATAAAATACACACTGCCTGCCAAAAAAGTGAAAAAGTAGATGATCTGGCCAGATGTCAATGTAACTTTGTGTATGTAGACAGCATCAGCGGGTATGTAAATGATTATAGTTGCAATTCTCTGGGACAGGTAGGACGACCACCAGAGGGCACTAGCGTTGTCCGCGTTTGGTGTTGTTACCAGGTCTGGAAGGGAAGATAAGGGCAGAGAACAGTTTCAGATTTTGAGGCATCGCTGTGAAGGTCAAGGAGATGCAGCATACTCATATGAGACAGCATTACCAGCAAGTGGCAGAATTTAAAACTGTTCTCATTGTGGCTCTTCGTTTGCCCAGTCTGTCATCGTACAATATCCAGATTTGTGGGGCACTTGAATGCAACAGTGCTCGAGTTCGACTGCATGGGAACTCGAGAGACAGCGCAATTGGCGCCAAGGTTCAAGTCAACCACGTCTGACCACCACAAGGGGGGATCCTCTCGTTGTGCTCCAACATCCTCGTAACCTCTTCACATCTGCCGTTGCCATCCTAAAACAAGTAAACATTGCTTCTCGTCTCGCACCATTAGTCGTAGACTAGCAGCAGCTGGGACAGGGAATTGCCATTTCATGTGTATGCTGTTAGACACCTTAACACAAACGGGTGTTTTTTGAGTGGTGCCGTGATTGGGAATCACCGACTGCTGATAAATGGCATCGCATTTTGTTCACCAATGAGTCGCGTTTCTGAGCCATGCGGCATGACCGTCATTGGTGAATATAGCGACGTTCTTCCGAGAAGTCACACTGCACCACATTTATCGACAGGCACAGCCGTTTCAAGCCTGTCATCAGAATGTGGGGAACCATCGGGTATGACGTCAGGTGACGGCTAGTAATGACTGAGGGAATTCTGACAGAACAATGGTATGTTACGTTCGCTCTGTGTTCTCATGTTACCTCATATGCGTCGGTATCGTGGCGTAATTTTTGAACATGACAGTGCTCATCCTTGCATGTGCCTCTAAGAACAGTCTGCGTAATGCTGAGATACTCCTGCGGCTACCTTGGTTCCCAGATCTGTTCTGCAGAGAACGTGTATGGAAACAATTGAGATACTCCTGTGGCTACGACGATTCCCAGATCTGTACCTGACAGAAAATGTGTGGAACTAGTTGACACTCCTATGGCTGCCATGATGCCCAGATCTGTCCCCAACAGAACATGAGTACGAGTAGTTGAGTTCCCAAATCTGTCCGCAACATAACGCGTGTGGGACCAATTGAGATACTCTTGTGGCTAGCACGATTCTCAGATTTGTGGAGGACCAGTTGAGATACTCCCATGACTACCATAATTGACAAACTGCCTATTGGCTTCTGTCTCGGGTTCTTCGGCCGACGTTCATCTAATGATTTTTCTGACGTTTCGCCAGCACGAGTGGCTGGCATTGTCAAAGCTTCACCCTCCATTGCCGGTGGTGAACTGGAGCCGAGCTCGCGGGCGCAGGCTATATGTACCTGGCGCGCCAACGTCCGAGGGCTTCTCCGCGGTCATTTCCGGTGCGGTTCTCCTCTTGCTACCTGCGACGGTCGTTCGCTGCAGTACGGGAAGCCAGGATCCGTTGACCTTAAGGCTTTCCTCTTTCTTGTTCAAACTGTTCGCGTGTTTTTGTATTTCTACAGCTTCTCTGAACAAGCGCGTGTGATAGTGCTTCTCTACAGCCAGAACTTCCGTGTCGGCGAATTTTATTACATGGTCGGTCTCATTCAGTGCGTGCTCTGCCACGGCCGATTTCTCCACCTGCCCCAACCTGCAATGTCGCTTATGCTCTTTGATCCTGGTGTTAATGGATCGTCCAGTCATTCCGACATAAACTTTTCCGCATGTGCATGGTATGCGGTATATTCCCGACATTGCAAGTGGGTCTCTTTTCTCCTTCGCCGATCTAAGACACTCTTTGATCTTCCTTGTCGGTTTGAAAATCGTCTTTACGCCATGTTTGCGCAATATACGGCCGATTCTGTCCGTCACTCTGGGAATGTATGGCAGAAAGGCCGTACCCGACAATTCTTTTTCCGGTTCCTTACTTCGCCGAGGTTTGGGCTCTGTTACACTTCTAATATAATTTGTGGAGTAACCATTGCTCCTCAGGACAGTTTCCAGGTGTTGCATTTCTCGTTTGAGGTGTTGCGGCTCACATATTCGTCCTGCTCTCGTTACGAGCGTACTAATCATGCCTCTTTTCTGGCTCGGGTGGTGGTTTGACAGTTTGTGCAGGTATCGGTCCGTGTGAGTCGGTTTTCGATACACGCTGTGTCCCAGATCTTCGCCGTCCCTTGTGACCAGAACATCTAGAAATGGCAGTTTCTTGTCCTTTTCTACTTCCATGGTAAATGTTATGTTGGCATGGAGGCTGTTCAAGTGTCTTAGGAAGTCACTGAGCTGTTCTTCACCATGGCTCCACACCACGAAAGTATCATCGACGTACCTGTACCACACCTTAGGTTTGCAAGTCGCCGAGTCCAGTGCCTGTGCTTCGAACTGTTCCATGAAGAAGTTGGCCACCACTGGACTGAGAGGACTACCCATGGCGACGCCTTCCAGCTGTTCGTAGAAATCGCCATTCCACGTGAAATAGCTCGTGGTGAGACATGCATGGAAGAGCTTTCTGATGTCTAGCGGAAAAATGGAACCGATGTGCTCCAGAGCGTCACTGAGTGGCACTTTCGTAAATAACGAAACAACATCAAAGCTGACCAGGATGTCGTTTGGTGCAAGTTTCAGTTTCTTCAGCTTCTCAATGAAATGTCCTGAGTCCTTAATGTATGTGTCGGTCTTCCCCACGTGTGGCTGGAGCAGAGAGGCCAAGTGTTTTGCCAGTTTATATGTCGGTGATCCAGGAGCGCTAACGATCGGTCTCAGTGGAACGTTGTTCTTATGGATCTTGGGTAATCCATACAGCCGAGGTGGTAGGGCTTCTGTGTTGCGCAGGTTTCTCCGTATGTCCGCCGGCAGAGAAGACGCCTTGATTAATCGATTCGTATTCCGTGTGATACGTTGCGTCGGATCTGCGCTTAGTTTTCGGTACGTCGTCGGATCTAATAGGTCTCGGATCCTTTGCTCATAATCTTCGGTCTTCATTACGACGGTCGCATTCCCCTTATCGGCAGGCAGTACCAATATACTCTTGTCGGCGTTGAGATTCTTAATGGCTTGTACCTCTTCTTTCTTCAGGTTGCAAGCTGGTGGTTTTGCTCGGCGCAGTATCCTGGCTGTTTCCGTGCGTATTTCCTCTGCCCTTTCACAAGGAAGGGTACGAATGGCTGCTTCGGTGTTGGCAATGATGTCCTCCATAGGTATAGTTCTCGGGATGATAGCGAAATTCCCTCCTTTTTGAAGAACAGACACTTCCTCTTCGGTCAATTGTCGTTCAGTGAGGTTGACCACTGTGTGTGACATGTCGGGAGTCGCCTTGTCGGTGTGCTTCCGGCATCTTTCAAACTTTTTCTTCTGTCGATCGGTGCAGCGCTCGAGTTCGTTCTGCATGCTCCTGTGAGTGATGCTGTCAATCTTGTCCCAGTCGTCTCGATGCATTCTGCTACTTAGTTGATAGAAAAGGTCCAGAAGTTCCTGATCCGTTCTTGCCAAGTCTCTCCGTGTTGTATGTATTCGTTCACGAAGAAAAGCTCGTTCCATTCTGTCGTAGATACGATGTGCTTGGGCGGTGGTGAATAGGCGCTTACATCTCAAGAACTTCGGTGTAGCACATTCATCGCGGCAACGTGACAGAAAGGCGAGAGAGGACATCAGTCGTGCTTTCTTCTTCCGTCGTTGGTCAAGGCGTCGGTACAATCTGCAAATCTCCTCCCCGTAGAGGCGTAATACAAAATTGTTGAGGCTTTCGTGGCCACTTGTTGACAAACTGCCTATTGGCTTCTGTCTCGGGTTCTTCGGCCGACGTTCATCTAATGATTTTTCTGACGTTTCGCCAGCACGAGTGGCTGGCATTGTCAAAGCTTCACCCTCCATTGCCGGTGGTGAACTGGAGCCGAGCTCGCGGGCGCAGGCTATATGTACCTGGCGCGCCAACGTCCGAGGGCTTCTCCGCGGTCATTTCCGGTGCGGTTCTCCTCTTGCTACCTGCGACGGTCGTTCGCTGCAGTACGGGAAGCCAGGATCCGTTGACCTTAAGGCTTTCCTCTTTCTTGTTCAAACTGTTCGCGTGTTTTTGTATTTCTACAGCTTCTCTGAACAAGCGCGTGTGATAGTGCTTCTCTACAGCCAGAACTTCCGTGTCGGCGAATTTTATTACATGGTCGGTCTCATTCAGTGCGTGCTCTGCCACGGCCGATTTCTCCACCTGCCCCAACCTGCAATGTCGCTTATGCTCTTTGATCCTGGTGTTAATGGATCGTCCAGTCATTCCGACATAAACTTTTCCGCATGTGCATGGTATGCGGTATATTCCCGACATTGCAAGTGGGTCTCTTTTCTCCTTCGCCGATCTAAGACACTCTTTGATCTTCCTTGTCGGTTTGAAAATCGTCTTTACGCCATGTTTGCGCAATATACGGCCGATTCTGTCCGTCACTCTGGGAATGTATGGCAGAAAGGCCGTACCCGACAATTCTTTTTCCGGTTCCTTACTTCGCCGAGGTTTGGGCTCTGTTACACTTCTAATATAATTTGTGGAGTAACCATTGCTCCTCAGGATAGTTTCCAGGTGTTGCATTTCTCGTTTGAGGTGTTGCGGCTCACATATTCGTCCTGCTCTCGTTACGAGCGTACTAATCATGCCTCTTTTCTGGCTCGGGTGGTGGTTTGACAGTTTGTGCAGGTATCGGTCCGTGTGAGTCGGTTTTCGATACACGCTGTGTCCCAGATCTTCGCCGTCCCTTGTGACCAGAACATCTAGAAATGGCAGTTTCTTGTCCTTTTCTACTTCCATGGTAAATGTTATGTTGGCATGGAGGCTGTTCAAGTGTCTTAGGAAGTCACTGAGCTGTTCTTCACCATGGCTCCACACCACGAAAGTATCATCGACGTACCTGTACCACACCTTAGGTTTGCAAGTCGCCGAGTCCAGTGCCTGTGCTTCGAATTGTTCCATGAAGAAGTTGGCCACCACTGGACTGAGAGGACTACCCATGGCGACGCCTTCCAGCTGTTCGTAGAAATCGCCATTCCACGTGAAATAGCTCGTGGTGAGACATGCATGGAAGAGCTTTCTGATGTCTAGCGGAAAAATGGAACCGATGTGCTCCAGAGCGTCACTGAGTGGCACTTTCGTAAATAACGAAACAACATCAAAGCTGACCAGGATGTCGTTTGGTGCAAGTTTCAGTTTCTTCAGCTTCTCAATGAAATGTCCTGAGTCCTTAATGTATGTGTCGGTCTTCCCCACGTGTGGCTGGAGCAGAGAGGCCAAGTGTTTTGCCAGTTTATATGTCGGTGATCCAGGAGCGCTAACGATCGGTCTCAGTGGAACGTTGTTCTTATGGATCTTGGGTAATCCATACAGCCGAGGTGGTAGGGCTTCTGTGTTGCGCAGGTTTCTCTGTATGTCCGCCGGCAGAGAAGACGCCTTGATTAATCGATTCGTATTCCGTGTGATACGTTGCGTCGGATCTGCGCTTAGTTTTCGGTACGTCGTCGGATCTAATAGGTCTCGGATCCTTTGCTCATAATCTTCGGTCTTCATTACGACGGTCGCATTCCCCTTATCGGCAGGCAGTACCAATATACTCTTGTCGGCGTTGAGATTCTTAATGGCTTGTACCTCTTCTTTCTTCAGGTTGCAAGCTGGTGGTTTTGCTCGGCGCAGTATCCTGGCTGTTTCCGTGCGTATTTCCTCTGCCCTTTCACAAGGAAGGGTACGAATGGCTGCTTCGGTGTTGGCAATGATGTCCTCCATAGGTATAGTTCTCGGGATGATAGCGAAATTCCCTCCTTTTTGAAGAACAGACACTTCCTCTTCGGTCAATTGTCGTTCAGTGAGGTTGACCACTGTGTGTGACATGTCGGGAGTCGCCTTGTCGGTGTGCTTCCGGCATCTTTCAAACTTTTTCTTCTGTCGATCGGTGCAGCGCTCGAGTTCGTTCTGCATGCTCCTGTGAGTGATGCTGTCAATCTTGTCCCAGTCGTCTCGATGCATTCTGCTACTTAGTTGATAGAAAAGGTCCAGAAGTTCCTGATCCGTTCTTGCCAAGTCTCTCCGTGTTGTATGTATTCGTTCACGAAGAAAAGCTCGTTCCATTCTGTCGTAGATACGATGTGCTTGGGCGGTGGTGAATAGGCGCTTACATCTCAAGAACTTCGGTGTAGCACATTCATCGCGGCAACGTGACAGAAAGGCGAGAGAGGACATCAGTCGTGCTTTCTTCTTCCGTCGTTGGTCAAGGCGTCGGTACAATCTGCAAATCTCCTCCCCGTAGAGGCGTAATACAAAATTGTTGAGGCTTTCGTGGCCACTTGTTGACAAACTGCCTATTGGCTTCTGTCTCGGGTTCTTCGGCCGACGTTCATCTAATGATTTTTCTGACGTTTCGCCAGCACGAGTGGCTGGCATTGTCAAAGCTTCACCCTCCATTGCCGGTGGTGAACTGGAGCCGAGCTCGCGGGCGCAGGCTATATGTACCTGGCGCGCCAACGTCCGAGGGCTTCTCCGCGGTCATTTCCGGTGCGGTTCTCCTCTTGCTACCTGCGACGGTCGTTCGCTGCAGTACGGGAAGCCAGGATCCGTTGACCTTAAGGCTTTCCTCTTTCTTGTTCAAACTGTTCGCGTGTTTTTGTATTTCTACAGCTTCTCTGAACAAGCGCGTGTGATAGTGCTTCTCTACAGCCAGAACTTCCGTGTCGGCGAATTTTATTACATGGTCGGTCTCATTCAGTGCGTGCTCTGCCACGGCCGATTTCTCCACCTGCCCCAACCTGCAATGTCGCTTATGCTCTTTGATCCTGGTGTTAATGGATCGTCCAGTCATTCCGACATAAACTTTTCCGCATGTGCATGGTATGCGGTATATTCCCGACATTGCAAGTGGGTCTCTTTTCTCCTTCGCCGATCTAAGACACTCTTTGATCTTCCTTGTCGGTTTGAAAATCGTCTTTACGCCATGTTTGCGCAATATACGGCCGATTCTGTCCGTCACTCTGGGAATGTATGGCAGAAAGGCCGTACCCGACAATTCTTTTTCCGGTTCCTTACTTCGCCGAGGTTTGGGCTCTGTTACACTTCTAATATAATTTGTGGAGTAACCATTGCTCCTCAGGACAGTTTCCAGGTGTTGCATTTCTCGTTTGAGGTGTTGCGGCTCACATATTCGTCCTGCTCTCGTTACGAGCGTACTAATCATGCCTCTTTTCTGGCTCGGGTGGTGGTTTGACAGTTTGTGCAGGTATCGGTCCGTGTGAGTCGGTTTTCGATACACGCTGTGTCCCAGATCTTCGCCGTCCCTTGTGACCAGAACATCTAGAAATGGCAGTTTCTTGTCCTTTTCTACTTCCATGGTAAATGTTATGTTGGCATGGAGGCTGTTCAAGTGTCTTAGGAAGTCACTGAGCTGTTCTTCACCATGGCTCCACACCACGAAAGTATCATCGACGTACCTGTACCACACCTTAGGTTTGCAAGTCGCCGAGTCCAGTGCCTGTGCTTCGAATTGTTCCATGAAGAAGTTGGCCACCACTGGACTGAGAGGACTACCCATGGCGACGCCTTCCAGCTGTTCGTAGAAATCGCCATTCCACGTGAAATAGCTCGTGGTGAGACATGCATGGAAGAGCTTTCTGATGTCTAGCGGAAAAATGGAACCGATGTGCTCCAGAGCGTCACTGAGTGGCACTTTCGTAAATAACGAAACAACATCAAAGCTGACCAGGATGTCGCTTGGTGCAAGTTTCAGTTTCTTCAGCTTCTCAATGAAATGTCCTGAGTCCTTAATGTATGTGTCGGTCTTCCCCACGTGTGGCTGGAGCAGAGAGGCCAAGTGTTTTGCCAGTTTATATGTCGGTGATCCAGGAGCGCTAACGATCGGTCTCAGTGGAACGTTGTTCTTATGGATCTTGGGTAATCCATACAGCCGAGGTGGTAGGGCTTCTGTGTTGCGCAGGTTTCTCTGTATGTCCGCCGGCAGAGAAGACGCCTTGATTAATCGATTCGTATTTCGTGTGATACGTTGCGTCGGATCTGCGCTTAGTTTTCGGTACGTCGTCGGATCTAATAGGTCTCGGATCCTTTGCTCATAATCTTCGGTCTTCATTACGACGGTCGCATTCCCCTCATCGGCAGGCAGTACCAATATACTCTTGTCGGCGTTGAGATTCTTAATGGCTTGTACCTCTTCTTTCTTCAGGTTGCAAGCTGGTGGTTTTGCTCGGCGCAGTATCCTGGCTGTTTCCGTGCGTATTTCCTCTGCCCTTTCACAAGGAAGGGTACGAATGGCTGCTTCGGTGTTGGCAATGATGTCCTCCATAGGTATAGTTCTCGGGATGATAGCGAAATTCCCTCCTTTTTGAAGAACAGACACTTCCTCTTCGGTCAATTGTCGTTCAGTGAGGTTGACCACTGTGTGTGACATGTCGGGAGTCGCCTTGTCGGTGTGCTTCCGGCATCTTTCAAACTTTTTCTTCTGTCGATCGGTGCAGCGCTCGAGTTCGTTCTGCATGCTCCTGTGAGTGATGCTGTCAATCTTGTCCCAGTCGTCTCGATGCATTCTGCTACTTAGTTGATAGAAAAGGTCCAGAAGTTCCTGATCCGTTCTTGCCAAGTCTCTCCGTGTTGTATGTATTCGTTCACGAAGAAAAGCTCGTTCCATTCTGTCGTAGATACGATGTGCTTGGGCGGTGGTGAATAGGCGCTTACATCTCAAGAACTTCGGTGTAGCACATTCATCGCGGCAACGTGACAGAAAGGCGAGAGAGGACATCAGTCGTGCTTTCTTCTTCCGTCGTTGGTCAAGGCGTCGGTACAATCTGCAAATCTCCTCCCCGTAGAGGCGTAATACAAAATTGTTGAGGCTTTCGTGGCCACTTGTTGACAAACTGCCTATTGGCTTCTGTCTCGGGTTCTTCGGCCGACGTTCATCTAATGATTTTTCTGACGTTTCGCCAGCACGAGTGGCTGGCATTGTCAAAGCTTCACCCTCCACAAATTATATTAGAAGTGTAACAGAGCCCAAACCTCGGCGAAGTAAGGAACCGGAAAAAGAATTGTCGGGTACGGCCTTTCTGCCATACATTCCCAGAGTGACGGACAGAATCGGCCGTATATTGCGCAAACATGGCGTAAAGACGATTTTCAAACCGACAAGGAAGATCAAAGAGTGTCTTAGATCGGCGAAGGAGAAAAGAGACCCACTTGCAATGTCGGGAATATACCGCATACCATGCACATGCGGAAAAGTTTATGTCGGAATGACTGGACGATCCATTAACACCAGGATCAAAGAGCATAAGCGACATTGCAGGTTGGGGCAGGTGGAGAAATCGGCCGTGGCAGAGCACGCACTGAATGAGACCGACCATGTAATAAAATTCGCCGACACGGAAGTTCTGGCTGTAGAGAAGCACTATCACACGCGCTTGTTCAGAGAAGCTGTAGAAATACAAAAACACGCGAACAGTTTGAACAAGAAAGAGGAAAGCCTTAAGGTCAACGGATCCTGGCTTCCCGTACTGCAGCGAACGACCGTCGCAGGTAGCAAGAGGAGAACCGCACCGGAAATGACCGCGGAGAAGCCCTCGGACGTTGGCGCGCCAGGTACATATAGCCTGCGCCCGCGAGCTCGGCTCCAGTTCACCACCGGCAATGGAGGGTGAAGCTTTGACAATGCCAGCCACTCGTGCTGGCGAAACGTCAGAAAAATCATTAGATGAACGTCGGCCGAAGAACCCGAGACAGAAGCCAATAGGCAGTTTGTCAACAAGTGGCCACGAAAGCCTCAACAATTTTGTATTACGCCTCTACGGGGAGGAGATTTGCAGATTGTACCGACGCCTTGACCAACGACGGAAGAAGAAAGCACGACTGATGTCCTCTCTCGCCTTTCTGTCACGTTGCCGCGATGAATGTGCTACACCGAAGTTCTTGAGATGTAAGCGCCTATTCACCACCGCCCAAGCACATCGTATCTACGACAGAATGGAACGAGCTTTTCTTCGTGAACGAATACATACAACACGGAGAGACTTGGCAAGAACGGATCAGGAACTTCTGGACCTTTTCTATCAACTAAGTAGCAGAATGCATCGAGACGACTGGGACAAGATTGACAGCATCACTCACAGGAGCATGCAGAACGAACTCGAGCGCTGCACCGATCGACAGAAGAAAAAGTTTGAAAGATGCCGGAAGCACACCGACAAGGCGACTCCCGACATGTCACACACAGTGGTCAACCTCACTGAACGACAATTGACCGAAGAGGAAGTGTCTGTTCTTCAAAAAGGAGGGAATTTCGCTATCATCCCGAGAACTATACCTATGGAGGACATCATTGCCAACACCGAAGCAGCCATTCGTACCCTTCCTTGTGAAAGGGCAGAGGAAATACGCACGGAAACAGCCAGGATACTGCGCCGAGCAAAACCACCAGCTTGCAACCTGAAGAAAGAAGAGGTACAAGCCATTAAGAATCTCAACGCCGACAAGAGTATATTGGTACTGCCTGCCGATGAGGGGAATGCGACCGTCGTAATGAAGACCGAAGATTATGAGCAAAGGATCCGAGACCTATTAGATCCGACGACGTACCGAAAACTAAGCGCAGATCCGACGCAACGTATCACACGGAATACGAATCGATTAATCAAGGCGTCTTCTCTGCCGGCGGACATACAGAGAAACCTGCGCAACACAGAAGCCCTACCACCTCGGCTGTATGGATTACCCAAGATCCATAAGAACAACGTTCCACTGAGACCGATCGTTAGCGCTCCTGGATCACCGACATATAAACTGGCAAAACACTTGGCCTCTCTGCTCCAGCCACACGTGGGGAAGACCGACACATACATTAAGGACTCAGGACATTTCATTGAGAAGCTGAAGAAACTGAAACTTGCACCAAACGACATCCTGGTCAGCTTTGATGTTGTTTCGTTATTTACGAAAGTGCCACTCAGTGACGCTCTGGAGCACATCGGTTCCATTTTTCCGCTAGACATCAGAAAGCTCTTCCATGCATGTCTCACCACGAGCTATTTCACGTGGAATGGCGATTTCTACGAACAGCTGGAAGGCGTCGCCATGGGTAGTCCTCTCAGTCCAGTGGTGGCCAACTTCTTCATGGAACAATTCGAAGCACAGGCACTGGACTCGGCGACTTGCAAACCTAAGGTGTGGTACAGGTACGTCGATGATACTTTCGTGGTGTGGAGCCATGGTGAAGAACAGCTCAGTGACTTCCTAAGACACTTGAACAGCCTCCATGCCAACATAACATTTACCATGGAAGTAGAAAAGGACAAGAAACTGCCATTTCTAGATGTTCTGGTCACAAGGGACGGCGAAGATCTGGGACACAGCGTGTATCGAAAACCGACTCACACGGACCGATACCTGCACAAACTGTCAAACCACCACCCGAGCCAGAAAAGAGGCATGATTAGTACGCTCGTAACGAGAGCAGGACGAATATGTGAGCCGCAACACCTCAAACGAGAAATGCAACACCTGGAAACTGTCCTGAGGAGCAATGGTTACTCCACAAATTATATTAGTAGTGTAACAGAGCCCAAACCTCGGCGAAGTAAGGAACCGGAAAAAGAATTGTCGGGTACGGCCTTTCTGCCATACATTCCCAGAGTGACGGACAGAATCGGCCGTATATTGCGCAAACATGGCGTAAAGACGATTTTCAAACCGACAAGGAAGATCAAAGAGTGTCTTAGATCGGCGAAGGAGAAAAGAGACCCACTTGCAATGTCGGGAATATACCGCATACCATGCACATGCGGAAAAGTTTATGTCGGAATGACTGGACGATCCATTAACACCAGGATCAAAGAGCATAAGCGACATTGCAGGTTGGGGCAGGTGGAGAAATCGGCCGTGGCAGAGCACGCACTGAATGAGACCGACCATGTAATAAAATTCGCCGACACGGAAGTTCTGGCTGTAGAGAAGCACTATCACACGCGCTTGTTCAGAGAAGCTGTAGAAATACAAAAACACGCGAACAGTTTGAACAAGAAAGAGGAAAGCCTTAAGGTCAACGGATCCTGGCTTCCCGTACTGCAGCGAACGACCGTCGCAGGTAGCAAGAGGAGAACCGCACCGGAAATGACCGCGGAGAAGCCCTCGGACGTTGGCGCGCCAGGTACATATAGCCTGCGCCCGCGAGCTCGGCTCCAGTTCACCACCGGCAATGGAGGGTGAAGCTTTGACAATGCCAGCCACTCGTGCTGGCGAAACGTCAGAAAAATCATTAGATGAACGTCGGCCGAAGAACCCGAGACAGAAGCCAATAGGCAGTTTGTCAACAAGTGGCCACGAAAGCCTCAACAATTTTGTACTACCATAATTCTCAGATCTGTCCCCGACACAACGTGTGGGACCAGCTGAGATACTCCAATTGCTACCATGATTCCCAGATCTGTCCCAGACAGGATATGTGTGGGGTCACTTGAGATCCCTCCAGCAGCTACCATAATTCCCAGACCTGCCCCTGACAGAATGTGTATGGCACCAGTTGAAATACTCTAGTGGATGTTGTGAGTCTCAGATCTGTTCCTGACAGAACATGTGTGGGACCAGTGGAGATACTCCTGTGGCTACCATCATTCTCGGTTTTGTGGGGGACCAATGAGACCATTTGAGATTCTCCCATGACAACCATGATTCTCTTCTCTCCCTAACAGAACATGTGTGGGACCAATTAAGATACTCCCATGGCCACCATGATTCCCAGATCTGTCCCAGATAGAACATGTGAGGGGCCAGCTGAAATATTCTTGTGGCTACCACGATTCTCAAATTCGTGGGAACCAGTTTACTCCCATGACTACCATCATTCTCAGAACTGTTCCCAACAGAACATGTGTGGGATCAGATGAGATACTCCCATGGCCACCACCAGTTGAGATACTTCCATAACCACCATGATTCCCAGACCTGTCCCAGACAGGACATGTGTGTGACCAGTTGAGATTCTCCCATGGCCACCATGATTCCCAGATCTGTCCCAGACAGGACATGTGTGGGACCAGTTGAGTTACTCCAATGGCTACTATGATTCTTACACCTGTCCCCAACAGAACGTGTATGGGACCAGTTGAGATACTCCCATGGCAACCATGACTCCCTGATCTGTCCCAGACAGAACATTTGCGGCACCGTCTCGGACGTCAACGGCATCCCAGTGCCACTATCCAGGATGTCAGGGACCAGTTACAACAGTTGTGAGCCACCTTGCCTGAGGAGAGGATACAATGGCTTTATGGCACCTTTCCCAACCGGGTCAGAGCATGCATTCAGGCCAGAGAGGTGTAACGTCATACTGATACGTGGGCTCATATTGCCAGCTTCTTTTAAATTTTACTCGATAAAAAAACTAAAAAATAACATTACGCCCCTACTCAACCTGCGACGTTTCATTTCGCTTCCTCCTTTTCCTGGGTGCTTCACTTTTTTGTCTGGTGGTGTGTTTAAAAATGTTGCTCGCATATTTCAAACTTCCTTTCTTGTAGAGGTGTTCCTAGAATTTCCGGCTAGTGGCGAATAAGCTGAAGTATATTCTAATCACGTATCTGTATGAAAAATTAGTTGTTCGACGTGCTGCCTTTCAATATCTCGTTTAGGTAAAACAACACATCTAATGAACAACTACAGAAATTTAGGAGCAAATATTTTCTTCTGTCATTATGTCTGAAGGACGTTATTGTGAGTACACTGTCGCTTAGAGAGCGCTCTGATCGCAAAGCTCAGCTAGTGTATCATATACTACGTAAAAAAGAAACAAATTTCTGTGAAAATATTACATAGAAACACGATATTTGTGTGGAAGTCCGATAGAATGCGATAATTCATAACTTACTGCTGCAGAGAAACACTACTGGCCATTAAAATTGCTACACCACGAAGATGACGTGCTACAGACGCAAAATTTAACCGGCAGGAAGAAGATGCCCTGATATGCAAATGATTAGCTTTTCAGAGCATTCACACAATGTCGGCGCCGGTGGCGACACATACAACATGCCGACATGAGGAAAGTTTCCAACCGATTTCTCATACACAAACGGCAGTTGACCGGCGTTGCCTGGTGAAACGTTGTTGTGATGCCTCGTGTAAGGAGGAGAAATGCGTACCATCACGTTTCCGACTTTGATAAAGGTCAGATTGTAGCCTATCGAGATTGCGGTTTATCGTATCGAAACATTGCTGCTCGCGTTGGTAGAGCTCCAATGACTGTTAGCAGAATATGGAGTCGGTGGGTTCAGGAGGGTAATACGGAACGCCGTGCTGGATCCCAACGGCCTCGTATCACTAGCAGTCGAGATGACAGGCATCTTATCAGCATGGCTGTAACGGATCGTGCAGCCACGTCTCGATCCTTGAGTCAACAGATGAGGACGTTTGCAAGACAACAACCATCTGCACGAACAGTTCGACGACGTTTGCGGCAGCATGGACTATCAGCTCGGAGACCACGGCTGCGGTTACCCTTGACGCTGCATCACAGACAGGAGCGCCTGCGATGGTGTACTCAACGACGAACCTGGGTGCACGAATAGCAAAACGTCATTTTTTCGGATGAATCCAAGTTCTGTTTACAGCATCATGATGGTCGCATCTGTGTTTGGCGACATGGCGGTGAACGCACATTGGAAGCGTGTATTCGTCATCGCCATACTGGCGTATCACCCGGCGTGATGGTATGGGGTGCCATTGGCTACACGTCTCGTTCACCTCTTGTTCGCATTGACGGCACTTTGAACAGTGGACGTTACATTTCAGATGTTTTACGACCTGTGGCTCTACCCTTCATTCTACCCTGCGAAACCCTACATTTCAGCAGGATGATGCGCCACCTCATGTTGCAGGTCCTGTACGGGTCTTTCTGGATGCAGAAAAGGTTCGACTGCTGCCCTGGCCAGCACATTCTCCAGATCTCTTACCAATTGAAAACGTCGGGTCAATGGTGGCCGAGCAACTGGCTCGTTACAATACGCCAGTCACTACTCTTGATGAACTGTGGTATCGTGTTGAAGCGGCATGGGCAGCTGTACCTGTACACGCCATCCAAACTCTGTTTGTCTCAATGCCCAGGCGTATCAAGGCCGTTATTACGGCCTGAGGTGGTTTTTCTGGGTACTGATTTCTCAGGATGTATGCACCCAAATTGCGTGAAAATGTAATCACATGTCAGTTCTAGTATAAAATATTTGTCCAATGAATACCCGTTTATCATCTAAATTTCTTCTTGGTGTACCAACTTTAATGGCCAGTAGTGTGGTAAGAACTACGTAATCATCATCATCATCATCATCATCATCATCGGGACAAAATATGACATACGAATTTACCACTGTTGCGTTTAATAGGATCAACCCATTGCCAGAATAATTTTCCCTCGATAAATACTTTTGACGTTTGCTCTGTCTCTCTTGCGACAGTGCCAGTTTGCTTCCGCATTGAACATCAGGTCTGCATCAAGTTTGTTTCTCTTTCGTTCGCCTCGAGAGCCCTGACTTCACCAATCGTTCGATAGTTTTATTCCTTGCAACATCGGAGTTCATCAATTGCAATCGATTTTAATTTCTTTATTTTTATAGCTCTTTCTGCAGTGACACGTGTTACAAGTATTATTACTTCCTCCTGTATATAACGAAATTCCCTGCAGTCTTTAACAGTTTCTATCCTTTTTCAGTTTGTGGAAATATTTTTGTGGCTTCAGATCTCGCTTTCAGTATGTGCTGCACATTACCGGTCTCGTTGACACTTCGAACACTGTTCTGTCTCTCCATTGTTGAGCACTTACCCCAGCTGGTCAACGATACACTAACACTGTTACCGCGACATGATTAAAGGCAATGCCTTTCATCTTCTAGTGTTTCTGCGATAGCTGTCAAAATGTTTTATTACTGTTACTAATGATAACAGTTCTCGTTACATGTGTTTCAGGTTAAGCTCCGTTGCCTAAATACAATGCAATTATTTTCCCCAAAAATATCCAGCTCAGAATATTTATTAGCTTTTAGAACTGCGTTTATTCTAAGCCACCGCAACGCATAAGTAATTTTTGGCGGAAATTGTTGTTAGTTCTCGGCACAGGTCACCGCCATCTTCTCCATCAGGCTTCGAGAATATCGCAGGCACTGTACCTCACCCTGGGAAACTACTTGAGATAAGTTACAAATTTTCACAGGAAAACTTAATGAAACGAGTTCTCCCAAACTTCTGGCTGAAGAGAACTCATCACAGTAATCGCCATCAGGAATGGGAGCCATCTCTGAGCTGGCCCGACCAACTTCTTTCATCACTGCGAACAACTTTCTTGTTGTTCTCTCATTTGACACTCACCTGATCGATCTCTGCAGGTGCAGCCATGTCTTTCAGTTACAGATGGAAGCACCTCTGCTTTTAAGACGCGTTTGGGACAAATTCTTTTGCGTTTATTGTATCGTAGCACAAAATGTTTTAGTGTCCGTTATTACCACACTCAACAACGGATGACCCTTACTACTCCTCGTTTAAACTGGCGTGACTTAAAAAGTGGGGGACTACGATGAGATAAAACATTTTAATCACTTTTCTTGTGCATAAGACCTGCCAGAAACTGCAGTTGACCCTGCACTCTTTTTCGTAACAACCCTCTCTATTTGTAGACAAATTTATACTCGAATATTGTAACACATATCATATAACAGAGCAACATACGCGCTGTTGTTCTTAAGCCATTTTTCAAAAGGTGTTAATGCGCTGCTAGTTGCCATTTATTAAAGTTAATTATGATAAACTACACACAGTTAAAGATGCTGCACATCAACACTATAGGCCGTGCACATGCGTGTGAGCATGCTACATGATTTTGGCTTGTGACGCCAAGAAATGCTGCAATGCGAATTATGCTTCTAATCACATTTGTTTCTGGTGAATTTTCTGCAAGCAATTATACTATCACACAACACAATTTGTTCCGTAATTTTCTAGACGGTATTATCCTACGCTTTATTTTCCACATTCTTTATGTGCAGTATTACGTAATTTTTGTTCAGTATATTTTTGCGCCTACATCGTAGTAAAAGTCCACATGTTTTGATAATGGTGTCACTACTACCATTGTCTACATAAATCCATTAGTTCTTAGAATCACTAAACGAAGTTATGTTGCATATACTTCGAAAACTAAAATGAAATAATTATCTTTAGTTCCCTTTTTAAGTTACTTTTTTACATTTTAACTCATATGTTTCATGTTATATAATCATCCAGAAGCTCCACAGGAAATTCCATATTAGAAGCCATAATAATTCAATTGTTCCACAAAATGTGTTGTGGATTGTTACATTTCCTCGTTTGGCATGACACAATTTTCTCAGATCTTTCTTAACTACAAGTTACTGCCCACGCAGCAGGGTTTTGAACAAAGCGGCAAGGCTGCAGACATGTACACGCAAACCAAGTGCTAGCTACAGCATATTACACTCACTAGTATTAAACGTCTTCTACCGACTGATAAGGCGCTTTTATAGTATAAATCAGGTAAACACAATCTTTTGTTAAAATAAATAGATAAAACATTAGTCGTCGCTAGCTGTCTTAGTTTCGTGTCACGCTCTCAGTGCACTTCTTGACACCCAACCCAGTGATTAAAACTTCTGTAAATTTCACGGCAAACGTTACAGAACAAAAGATGACGTATGGGAATCTCTTTGTAAGGCTACCAGATCATGTAGGGTCTGTTTATAATGACAATTTGCAATGTGCACCAATTTGCAATGACGCTATAATGACCATCGTCCCGACTTCGTGGTTACGAGGAATGGTCAGAACGCTTATGCCATTGAGGTTAATATCACGCTATTACTCAACCTGTAATCAAAAACTCTCCCTGAGTGGGAATGCTACAACGACTCAGGCATGCCTCTCGGCCCTGAGTTTGGATATAAAGGTAATGGATTCAGGACCCAGTGAGGGGGTTTTTGCTATGAGTCATCAACGACCTTCAATTCATGGCTTCATCAACGAAGACGTACGATCAAGATAGCTGATAGCGAAAAATTTAAAAATTAAACATGGATATAAAATTTTTAAAGAATTCTAGATTGCAGAACTACCCCAGTTGTTGTTTACAACACAACCCCTCTCCCCTCCCAATCAAGCAGAGCTTACAACTCTGCAGACCATTGAAATGAAATAGCCGATCACAATTCAGTCATATTGGTGCTCAAAAGCATCTGAACACACCGAATTCTTTGTGCCATCTTCAAAAGCATTTATCCACAAAATTACACAAAACAGCACTTGCATACCGCGTGTGCAATTTTTTTGTACCATACATGGTATAAGCCACAATTGAGCCTCAAATTAATTGTTTTACATATCTCATCTCAGTTGTTCTACGACGCTTATCATGAGTCACAAGGCAGGGTATCGGGCATCTGCTAGACTAAACTCGCTGACCGAGCATTCAGCTTGTGCCGACAAGTCTTGTCCTGCTGCCAGCCAATGCATTTGGCTCTCAGCTCGATATAATATGACATGCATGCCGCATTCCAAAACGCACATGGCCAAAACTGCTGATCTAACTTACAGCTTACTTGTTGATGAGTATTGCAAAGTAAACACTGTTATTTCCAAGTGTGAATTTCTCAAAAAATCTTCTCTACAGCCGATATCAAAGTCAGCTAAAGATTACACTGAATGCATACCAGAGAATTTAGCTTACAGTACAAAACGTTTGCCATCTATAGCTGATAATGCCAGACATTACAGTACATTTTTAATAAACAATTGTACAGGTAAGGAAGGAGGGATGTCGCGTCCATCAAAACTCATACATAAAACATTGACTCTCAAGTTAAGTTCTCCTAGTTATTTCCATGTCTAAATTATCTGTGGTACTTTTATGTAACAGTAAAAAAATTATGTAGCCGGCAATGCAGTAATATTCAATGGCGATTATTGATTTTTTTTATAACAGTTTCTCTCAGACATACCTGCTATACACAAATTGTCGCGTTTTCTGACACTTCAACGCAACAAACTGTACCAAAAACAATGCGTTTTGACGACACCAGTAATATGTAATATCACTTAAACCATATATATTTCGTAATATGCGAAGGGAATATGCGAGAAAGTATAGGACACTGGAATGTGAGGAAGGATAGGACACTGGAATGTGATCATGCAGTTTCCTCCATCCTAGATCTGCAAACTATAGAGGGAGCAGGCGACTCCCACTTTGTCTATACCACTACACACAAGAAACAACTATCTGGTGTTTCACAAAGTTACATTGAACCTCAGCAGTGCGCCTTATGAATCACCTGCGTCGTAGTGTGCAGACATGCTGACAAAGTGCGTCAACAATAGAGATATGAGTTAACAGTAACACTAAAGCAAGAAGCGCATAGTCACATAATCTGTGTAAATCCCTACACACGGTTCGACGCTGTTAGAGGGGAAATTGATTCTTGTACAGCCGCTATGGAACAAGTACTAATCTAATCTAATCTAATCTAAAGCTGGTTTCAAGAAATGCAACTTCCCCCAACATGAGTGCTGCTCATAATTCAGTCTATAGGCAGAATATATCTCCCCATCCTTCTTTCTTCATTTTTCTTACGTGATTAGACGAAATAACTTCACTGAGCTCGTGTTTAGAGTATTTATTTGCAGTTCTTCAATATGCATTCGACAATCGCGTTTTCATTGTTCCCATTATCACTGACTGGAATTTTTTTCACAGCGTGAGGGGTATCAAATGCACTATCCCAGACTCAGGTTTCTCAATATCTAAAGAGACCCAGAGGCTTAAACTGTCTCCCTCTGCAGCAGAAGTAGGTCGCCTAGGTGTCATGTAGCTTCAGATATGTTTAAATAAGTCAATCAACGCATTTCATCAGATTACAGCTCTCGACTTCAACATGATCAGTCCCATTCCATCAGTCACACCAACCTTGTAAGACACACTGTAGTTACGAGGTAAGTGGCTCCACTCAGTGCAGTCTACTATAAAAGTTCCAGCAATTCCTAAATGGAAAAGGTTTGGTAACACAATTAATGGTGGAAGAATTGCAGTAAATTTCTGGTCCTTCAGTAATTCACCACCACCTCACGACAACAAAATTACGTGGCTTTACAATGTGCTGTCAACAATTGTCAGCAGCAAGAGGTCACATTTACCAATTCAGTCACTTTCGCACCAACACTACAAAGGTCACTGACAACATCGCACTTACAAATTATACCTTTCTCAGCCTTTGTTTATATATACATATTATTTACATACAAGTTCTTTAATACCTGCAATTATGTAGTCATTTAATGGACTGAAAATAATTCCTCTCTATAAACACGAACTCAAAGAAGTTATTCTATCTACTCACACAAATAAACCCTACAAGCTTTTCAGGGAAGGTATAGTCTAACTGCAAAATAAGCAGAGAACAGCACTCGTGGTGATGAAAGTTGCATTCCCTAGAGGAAAGATCAGCTACCGTACAAGATGACTAAGAATCAATGTCCCTTCTAGCAGAGTAGAACAATTTGAAGAAATTTACGTAGGTTCGGTCCGTATGTGTTTCTTGCGTTAGTATTATTAGTAACTCATGTTTGTATTCCATGTAGTATTAGTGCATCTGAGGAAAATAAACATAACCTGCGAATGTCAGCAAATTGCGTCGCCACTGATTCATTAGGTGGACTGCAAAGGATTTTTATAATCTTGTGAGACAGTCTCTAGTGCTGCTTGTGACATAGTGGGTTAGATAGCGTGAGAAATAAGCTTCTGCCCCTGTAGTTTGCAGATCTATGAAGGCCGGCCGGCCAGCAAAAACTAAACACCACATGAAACGATTGTAATTAAAAAAAAAAAAAAATAGAAAATGAAAAGCCTACGTGCAACAATCACTTTTCGCCTTAACTTGTGTAATGCAAACAAAATTTAGACTCTTCAGCTGTTGGCTCTTCGCGGACACGCTATCATGCCGTATATCAACTGGCAACTCATCGCCGGCCGTGTGGCCGAGCGGCTCTAGGCGCTTCAGTCTGGAACCGCGCGACCGCTACGGTCGCAGGTTCGAATTCTGCCTCGGGCATGGATGTGTGTGATGTCCTTAGGTTAGTTAGTTTTAAGTAGTTCTAAGTTCTAGGGGACTGATGACCTCAGATGTTAAGTCCCATAGTGTTCAGAGCCATTTGAACCATTTGAACAATCTGGCGACCTACCTTCCCTCGCACGTCTACCCTCCACACCCGACCCTACCACCCTGTTACACTCACAGAACACAATTTATCCCCACTTGGACATGGTACACGCTTTTAATATTTGTTCTTAACCCACTCCATTTAACAGTAAACTATTTTTAATAAGCTGCGATTTTTCCATACCCTGCAATGTGGAGGCTATTAGTCCTAGAGAGAAAATGAATAGGACCTTTTTTTTGCAGGAAATTTAATATAGTTTAATTTTGTACTGGGAAACATTTTCGCTATAAACTGCTGTTTTTGAATTGTTCGGGAAAAACACAAAAAGTGACCTTTAAACGCTCCGCCATCCCATCCCACGTTCAGACCATACTGGTATGTTGTACGTGACAATCCCTCCTACCACAATACAAAAATTTGCGGTTACACGACGTTTTCTCTAATTGGACTACAGTGGGTAATGTGTAAACCAGTAATGGTTAAATATGTAAACAGTAGATACTAAACAGTAAATGGAAAATGGAAAACAGTAAACCTGACTGCCATTACCTGAGAACTGTTGTCTGTTATCCACTAACTGTCAGTTATTACCCATTGACCTGTTACCCAATTATCTGTTTATCCATTATCCAATTAACCATACCTGGTTTTGTTTTCGAAGTGTCATGTAGATTCCACTATGTGACAGGAGATGATTACAAACTTTTTGAATTGCAAAATGAAGTTCATACCCAAGCCTGGGTTCACCATAATGTCTGACTGACTTTGATAGTTTTAGAGGCGAGTTTTTGACAAATTTAGACGTGAGAATAACATTGTTTCTTTGGCAGTTCACACCAATAAATGTACCTTAAACTGTAAGTCGGAACACAAGTAGCTCTCAAGTGTGTTTTGCAATGTTACAGAACCAATTTTTATGTGTTTTAATTAATTTTGTGTACACTACAAACACATAATTATGTTCATTGATCGACCTATAAATTATTTCAGCAAATCCTGTGTATTTTAATAAGTAACACAAACAATTTGGATGTGGCAATACAGTATTTAATTTGAGAGACCATTGTCCTTGTAAGGTGTGGTACAACAATTGAACTTTGGTCATTAACAAGTGCTGCTGAACGTAAAAGTATTTTCAGTAGTGTCAGTGTGAAAAGGTTATATATTTTTTAAAATCTTATACAAGAATTAAATTAGGACAATAATGCCACATGCGTTTTGTGCTCAAAGTCTTACATATTTTGAGCAATAGTTTTATTTTGCTGCAAGTTTTGAATATTTGTTTGCTATCAGGGATATACAATTATGTTTTCATTTTGGTGGCAAAGATTTCATCTTTGAGATGTCAACATTCCATCTCAGTCTGATTGTGCCATTATCGTTGGTTATGTTTCACATGAACCATCACTAGCATCTTCTGTTGTTTGTGATATATCTAAACATTTCGTATTTTGTGTATTTTGATGTACATCTTGCATATTATGAAAATATATTGTTTCAGTGATATAACACATAACTAGTGTCAGCAGAATATGTAATGTTTAGGATATTTTGTTGTGCCAAAGTGTCAGAAAATGTGATGCTTGTGGATAACCTTGGCTGTTGTAATAAGCATGTTAATAACTGCTGTAAACTATTACTTAATTGTCTACTACATGAGTTTTGTTCTCTTATAGAACAAATTAGATGCGGACATATCATTGAGGCAATTAATTTGAGAGCCTTAAGTAGTGTATTTAAGTGTCACATATGAACCACACTCTTCCAGTAGGGGACATGTGTTTTGTAGAACAATTTGGATATGGTAATCACGTTGACATAGCCATTATGTCTTTGCTTAGATATTTTTGATGAATAAAACATAGTTTTTGTACTACCAGTAACATGACCTCATTTCGATGTAGGAACTGTTAACTGTCTGCTTAGCATGCTACATGTGTTTTCTGCTGTTATATAAAAAATTAATACAGATAATTTAGACATAGAAATAATATGGGGCACTTAATTTTAGAGTCGACAGTCATGTTGTAGGCATAAATTTTTACTGAAAGAACAACCCTCGTTTTTTACCTATATGAATCAATGTTACTACTGTAATGTAATGTTTGGCATTATCATCAGAAGATAGCCGACTTTTTTGTTCATGCAAGAGAAACTCATTACCCTAGCAAGGAGTCGCTACAATGTCTGAGTGACTTTGAAAAAAAGTAACGCTCATTTCTTACATATACATATATGTAGGACGACTGTTCTGTATACTATTCCATCAGAGTGTCCTGAAGATCCCATTGGGCAGTTGTATTGAAGTAAAAGATGAATTTAATATCCTAGCGTGGGAGACACTATAATGTTTAGCTGATGTTGAAATTGGTTTGAGAAATGCGTTTTTTACGAATTTAGCCATAAGAATAACTTTCATTAATTTGGTACTTCTCATCAACAAGTTCACTTTATGTTCAATCAGCAGTAATGCCCGTGTGTGTTTTGCAATGCAGTATCCATGTCATATTATGCAAAGCTGAGAGAGTCAAATGTATTGGATGTCAGCAAGACAAGACTTGAAGGGATAAGTAAAATGCTCAGTCAGTAAGTCCAATCTTGCCAATACCTGCCTCCCTTCCTTGTGACACTTGGCAAGCACCATAAAACAATACATACCGTTGTGCCTTACAGTGTCTGCAGTGTTAAAACCAAACTTAACACATAATTTTTTGGTGAAATACTTTCGAACATGGCGCAAAAACTTCAGGGTGTTCAGATACCTTGAAGCACAGCCAAGATGATTGTATTGTGATTGACTGCATCATTTTCATGATTTGTGAAGCACAGTTAAATGTGAAAATTTTGCAGTTTGTACCCTTTCCCTGATAGTATATATAAAATTGTGATACAAAGAAAATTTATAAAATTTGGATACTTTTGTACATCAACATACCAGCTTTGTGACCGGCTGTTTCATTTTCGTTGTCTGTGAAGTACTAGGCTCTGCTCAGAGGAGAGGAAAGGGGAGGGGAGGGGAGAGGAAATATTTCTAAGCATAATGGTGCTAATTCCTCAACTTGTATCTTAAATTTTTTTATTTTTAATTTTTATATTTCCCTCCACTCTTTAATACTTAAATTTACCACCATTCACCATCTTTAATATCTTGCCATTCATCATCTTTAAGTTTTAACTTTCCCACCATGTGCCTTCTTTATGTTTTAAATTTCTGCCGTCTGCCAGCTTGATAAGTTTATGCATTCATTATGATTGATAATGTCATGCAGTGAACGTCACTGATTACATCATAAAAAAATCCGCTCACCAAGCCCTGAAGCCAGTACCTGTAGATCTGCACCCATGGCTGAGGGGTGTGCAAGGGTCATCCTAGCTTTCCTACGTCACTGATTTCAGATGTACCACGTGCACAAGGAATTGGAAACTACCCTCATACAAAATCCTTACCACTTACAACAGATATCTCACAGATAACACTCTCCACGAACAAGAAAAGAGCTAATGTAACCATTTGCTACTTTCCCGCTATTTTTTCTAATTTCAAAATTAACATTTATTCTTTTTTATTCATATAATTATGTGCATTTCTTTCATCTGTTTACTCTAAAACTTTGTTAAAATCGTGGTGCCTCTACAAAAGTGTACATCAGTAAAATTTTAAAAGAACATAAAATCCGTTTTTACTTTATACAAGACAGAACGACATTTGCATAAAATTTGATATGTTTTCAGAGGTTTTAGTAACACTGTAATTTTCCTGTGTATGATCCCCATACTCGTTTTTCCTTGTTTTCCGCTTAAAATCAGTTTCATTATCAGATTTTTTTGCTTTAACTTATATGTATACCCTACAAAATAATCTTAAATTATTTTGCAGGTTATTTCTATTGTTATATTTCAAATGGTTCAAATGGCTCTGAGCACTATGGGACTCAACTGCTGAGGTCATTAGTCCCCTAGAACTTAGAACTAGTTAAACCTAACTAACCTAAGGACATCACAAACAACCATGCCCGAGGCAGGATTCGAACCTGCGACCGTAGCGGTCTTGCTGTTCCAGACTGCAGCGCCTTTAACCGCACGGCCACTTCGGCCGGCTTGTTATATTTCTATGTTGATGTTTTTATATTTGTGTCAAGTTAACGTCAGTATGCTTCAATAAACCAAACTCAAATTTAGAAAAAACTATTAAAAATTGCTTAAAATTATCAACATCTTCATTAAGTATCTCAAGCAAATGTGTTATTGCATAAGTAAAAACAAAATATATCAGAAATGTATATAAAGCACGCAGGATTTCAGAAACAAAGGTCATGTGTAGACCAAATATTCTAATCTCAGTTATGTAATCCAACACTAAACACTGTCAAAACAGTGTGTGTAATCCCTTTTGTTGACTTTACAAAAGAATATGATTCTGTTGATAAATTAACCCTACTTCAGCACTCTATGTATTCAGTGTTGATGACAGAATGACAAATTTATTCAAACAACTTCTCACAAGAATTAAATCTAAAGTTAAATTTCTCAATCAAATTTCAAAACCATTGAAAATAAAAACATGGTGAAGGCTGAGATATGGACTGCCACTCTTGCTCTTAAAGTATTGAAAAATCTTCCAGGAATGCAAAAAGGATCTACGAGAATCTGGAATAAATCACAAACTAGAATTAGGATCAAAAAAGAAAGGAGTCCAAATCAACTACTTTACTTTCAGAGATGACCTAGTGAACCTGGTCAAAAACATAAATTTATTCATTCTTCAGAAAAGTCTTCCTGGAAAAACTACAAGCCATACAGGCTGGAAATGTCCACTTCCAAAACAATGTACATGCTCTTGGATGCTGTGAAATCTCTATAAACTGACCTCGAAAGTATCAAAAGTACACAATAATTCAAATGTTATGGAGAAATTATTCAAATCGATAGATTAAATTAATCAGCAAGTAACATCATAGCCAAAAAGTTTAAGACTACATATTAACTCTCCAAAGAGATCTACAACAACAAAAATCAATCTCCATAAATGCAAAAATTGGCTATTCCATCATTCAAATAAGTATTCTGCGCCACAGAATTCATTACTTTTCTCACAGAAAGAGAGAATGGGGCAAAGTAGATTATTAAACAAATATTCTAGTATTTATAATCAATAGGAACAAAATAGGATCAATGAAACTCAAAAGGGCCCATATGAAGATAGTATTTCTGACCTGGATATCTAAAACAGAGAAATCTTTAACAATGAAATTAATAATTTTGAGGGTTTTCAACAGAAAGAAACTTCTCTGATGAACAGAGGTAAAAGCAGAGTATATAAATAAATGAAAAAAATTTGAAATAAAGGAACACAACCAGAAATAAGATATTATAAGTCATTGTTATACATGGTTTGTGGTTGACAGAATTTGACAAAAAATATTTTCAATAAATTTGTGTGTGAATTACTTATTTTTGTTTAGGTTTACGTGTATAAAGTTCTATCTTTTCCTTTTTGTACCAAATATTTACTAGTTATTGCCTGTAAATTTTAATGATCTAAAAACTAAATGAAAAATTTTAAATAGTTTTTTTCACTTTTAAGTGAGCTATTCTTTGTGTGTAACATTTTAAAAATAAACACCAAGTGGCAGCTGGTAATTTAAGAAAAATTATATCCACATTCTTTAAACTTCCCTAATTTGCCAGATGAAATGAATTGCGCTATTACTTGTTAACAAAATATGAATGCAACTGAGAAAATGAATCAGCTATAGATTAACATTTGCATTGTTATTAGAAAAAATGAACAATGATCATGTAATCATATATTCAAGGAGTATCTTAATCTTTAAGACAGTTCCTCTTCAATTTCAAAGCTGTTCCTCTGTTTCTTCTTTTCTGTGTTTCCTTCAGCTATCGACTACAAATAACTGACGTTATGTGTGTAATACAATTAATTTTTCGCTTTATTTAGATGCACTTATTCCTGAAAAATACGGCAGATGTTGTTTTAATGTCTGTCGTCATTTCAGAAATTATGTTCTGGGGCTATCGGATGGCATTGAGTACACTGGTGAAGTTCGACTGTCCATGGCGACATGCCTTCTGATGGCGTGGGTAATTGTCTTCCTGTGCCTGTGCAAAGGGGTGCAATCATCGGGGAAGGTACGTATGTGTGAAATATAACCCAGCCCCTCAGCATGATTACCTGTTTTCTGTAGTTAGTACTGTAATTTACAGTCAACTGCGAAGTATTCTGTTGTAACATTCATTTCTTTCTTAAGGCCACAAAAAATCGGCAGAATACTGTACTCTGATGTCCTTGTGTATTTCAAGCATGAGATCATGAATATAGATTATCACCAAAATAAGAAAACATTTCAGAGAAACGTATATATATATGTTGTTAATTAACTGCAAGTATCGTACCAAATGTCGCGATATTTTTTTATTTGTTAGTGATAAAACCAAATATTAAATATCTCATACCTCATACGTATCCTCGAGTACAGTGTAGATATAATGTTCATGTCGACATTTCAAAAACTGTACACATAAAAGGGCAAGAACAACGTAACAAGTGACACAGTATGTGAAAGTGATACTTTCAAAGCTTGTTCCAATGTTTATGAACGTTCTTTGTGTCCACCCTCCGTCACGTAACTTCTGTTTTCAAGCTTTTTGCGACTTCAGTTTCATCGTGATCTTCATGACGCTCTCGCATTGGTAAAACATATCCGCGACAATTAGTGCTGCTGCTGTATACATTCAATATCCCCCATTCGTCCTCTCTGGTAGGGATCCCACAAACTTGAACAATATCCATGAATGTTTCATAAGCAATCCCCTTCACAGCCTGATTACATTTCCATAATATTCTAATAATGAACCAAAGTTTGCTATTTGCTTGACCTATGACTAGGCCTATGTGATCATTCATTTTAATATCACCCCAAATTGCCCCACTCAGGCACTTTTATGGGTCGAGTGATCACAGCTGCGACTCACCGATATTTTAGTCGTTAGATACTACGTTTCTCTGTTTTGTGATATGCAGCATTTTAAGGTTCCTAACATTTCAACATGAAACAGGTGAAATACCCTCAGACTTCAAGAAGAATATAATAATTCCAATCCCAAAGAAAGCAGGTGTTGACAGATGTGAAAATTACCGAACTATCAGTTTAATAAGTCACAGCTGCAAAATACTAACACGAATTCTTTACAGACGAATGGAAAAACTAGTAGAAGCCAACCTTGGGGAAGATTAGTTTGGATTCCGTAGAAACACTGGAACACGTGAGGCAATACTGACCTTACGACTTATCTTAGAAGAAAGATTAAGGAAAGGCAAACCTACGTTTCTAGCATTTGTAGACTTAGAGAAAGCTTTTGACAATGTTGACTGGAATACTCTCTTTCAAATTCTAAAGGTGGCTGGGGTAAAATACAGGGAGCGAAAGGCTATTTACAATTTGTACAGAAACCAGATGGCAGTTATAAGAGTCGAGGGACATGAAAGGGAAGCAGTGGTTGGGATGGGAGTAAGACAGGGTTGTAGCCTCTCCCCGATGTTGTTCAATCTGTATATTGAGCAAGCAGTAAAGGAAACAAAAGAAAAATTCAGAGTAGGTATTAAAATCCATGGAGAAGAAATAAAAACTTTGAGGTTCGCCGATGACATTGTAATTCTGTCAGAGACAGCAAAGGACTTGGAAGAGCAGTTGAACGGAATGGACAGTGTCTTGAAACAAGGATATAAGATGAACATCAACAAAAGCAAAACGAGGATAATGGAATGTATTAGAAATAAGTCGGGTGATGCTGAGGGAATTAGATTAGGGAATGAGACACTTAAAGTAGTAAAGGAGTTTTGCTATTTGGGGAGCAAAATAACTGATGATGGTCAAAGTAGAGAGGATATAAAATGTAGACTGGCAATGGCAAGGAAAACGTTTCTGAAGAAGAGAAATTTGTTAACATCGAGTATAGATTTAAGTGTCAGCAAATCGTTTCTGAAAGTATTTGTATGGAGTGTAGCCATGTATGGAAGTGAAACATGGACGATAAATAGTTTGGACAAGAAGAGGATAGAAGCTTTTGAAATGTGGTGCTACAGAAGAATGCTGAAGATTAGATGGGTAGATCACATAACTAATGAGGAAGTATTGAATAGGATTGGGGAGAAGAGAAGGTTGTGGCACAACTTGACCAGAAAAAGGGATCGGTTGGTAGGACATGTTCTGAGGCATAAAGGGATCACCAATTTAGTATTGGAGGGCAGCGTGGAGGGTAAAAATCGTAGAGGGAGACCAAGAGATGAATACACTAAGCAGATTTAGAAGGATGTAGGTTGCAGTAGGTACTGAGAGATGAAGAAGCTTGCACAGGATAGAGTAGCATGGAGAGCTGCATCAAACCAGTCTCAGGACTGAAGACCACAACAACAACAACATTTCAAGCAAGATTCCAGTCTTTGCATTACTTTGAAATCTGATCAAGATCTGACAATACTTTTGCAGCTTTTTTCAGACATGTCGTTACAGGTAATTGCATCATGTGCTCATTAATATAGTCATGAACAGCAAGGATCCCAGCACTCGTCTCTGGGGCACACCTGGATTAACTCTACATTTCTCGATGACTCTCCATCCATGATAACATGCTGTGTCCTCCCCACCAAGAAATCCGCAACACAGTCAAAAATATCGCTAAATACCCCATACGATCGTAGTTTCGATCATACGCAATACTGGGTCTGCATTACTTCCTTGGTCCATGGCTTTCAGGATCTCATGTGAGGAAAGCGGAAGTTGGGTTTCACAGGTTAAATGTTTTTAGAATTCATGGTGGTTAATGTGAATGAGATTATTCTGTTTGAGACATCATATTACATTTGAGCTCAGAATCTGTTCCAAGATTCTACGACAAATAGATGCCAAGGATTTTGGACATCCGCCACGTTTCCTGTAAACAGGTGTGACCTGTGCTTTCTTCCAACTAGTGGATACGGTTTTTTGCTGTAAGGATCTGTGGTATGTTACGGTTAAAATAACAGTGAACTCATCTCCAAATTCTGCATAGAATCTGACCGGGATTCTGCCAGTTCCTGGAACTTTGTTCAGTTTTACGTCGTTTTCAGTTGGCTAATTTCTATTTTATTCACCTTTGAAGCAATACTCCTGGGTTTTCCTTTGTAAAGAAACATTTAATAATAGTATTCAGCATTTTTCCTTTTGCTTTGCTACCCACGTCCATAAGTCTCTGGACATTAATTTTCGTGACCCAAAAGTCTATACATATGCTTAGAAATTCTTTAGGTTCTGTGAGAGATCTTTCAATAATATTCTGGTGTCGTAGTCGCTGAAGGGTTCACACACTGCTCTCTTGACAGCTAAATGTATTTAAGTCAGCGGTCTCTATCTATGGTCCTTGACTTTGTTTTATATTTGTTACGCTCTAGTCTCTGTTCGTTTGGAAGTATATTTACAATGACTGTGTACCATGGAGAATTACTCACGTCATGAACTATTCTAGTAGCTACAGTCTATCAAGTAACTGATAAACCGTTCTTTTAAAACTGAACAACAGTAATTATTCTATCCGCTCCTGTCAAGAGCTAAATACTTCCAGTTCTTCATTGAGATATGTCATTACTGTCACTTTATCAGTTAGCTTTCTACTTTTTTTAGTTGCCCTTTGTACTTTGGTTATCACTATTACCAGAGCTGCCTCATGGTTCTATGTGGACATCCTCAGAAATGTCAGGTTTGTCTATCGCGATTAGATCGAGTGTATTTCCATCATGAGTTTGATTCCAAACTAGATGTTCTAAGCAGTTCTTAGAGAAGGTATTTAATAATGTTTCGCAACATGTCTTGTCACGACACCGTTTAAAGCACTGTAATTTTCCCAACTGATTATTTATTGAGTTAGGTCTCCTCTGATGATCACAGTATAATTGGGGAAGTTACATACCAGCTAACTGAGGTTATCTTTGGGGGTAGGGGGTGAGTCAGGTGATCAATCAAAAGATTCAGTGATAATTATATGCCCACCCTTGATACTGAATCATGCCTAAACAGTCTCACACGCAGCTTCAATTTCTATCTCAGTAGGTTTGAGTTTCTCGTCTACTGTGACAAATACATTTCTCATTAGCCTATCCCTTCGATACATACAGTTAAATTTTCCCCACAATCTCATTTCTGGTTTTAACCGGCTTTCTGTACCTAACATTATGTGAGTTTCATTGCTTTTTAGAGCGTTTCAAATTATCGGACTTTTGCAAATGATGTGGCAGTTAACAATTAGGATTTTAACGCTTGGTGGGGGGGAGGACGTTTCTTTGGATTTTACACTAATACTTTTCGGTTTCCAACAGCTTTCGTTATATGGGAGTAAAAAAAAAAAAAAATTTACACCCCACACGCACTCAACTACTTTGGCAACAACCTCTGAAGTGTAGTGCACAGCGGAACCGTTTACTGGGATTGTACAGTTCTCAACACTACAGTGCAAGTCTAGCAAGTTGCAGCCTAGATTGTCACAAAATCTTTGATGTCTTCAGTTCAAGCCTTCCATTCGAATAAGAACCAGAAAGCAACGATGCTGCAGATTGGTAGCTTCATTGACAATCTGTGACTGAGGCTGGGACAGCCTCTTCATTATGTTGAATGAGGCTCCCAGACACACACACACACACACACAAACACACACACACACACACGCGCGCGCGCGCGCGCGCGCACACACACACGCACACACATGTACAAAGTGCACCTGGCTATTCTTTCCATACCTTGTTGCCATTTTCCTAAGGGGTACCATTACAAACCCTACGTTTAAACTGCTCATGATGAATAGACCCCAATCCTTTTGCATTTGCCCCTCTTTGCTAGGGAATGCAGCATGTTTCCCAACAAGTGAAGTGAGTTTCACTGGCTGAGTTTCAGTTCAGTGGAAGACAGCATCTCAGACTTGTTTTTAGGAGGATAGGTGTAACACTCTCCAGCACACAGAGCCTAGACTTACAATTGAGATGCCAATTACAGGAGGCAGTACCCACAGGATACTTGGTATCTGCTGTACTTGAAGCTCAGTAGCCCTCCAGACACACCCTTTTGTAGCAGCTTCATCACTTGACAGTAGCCAAGGCGATTTCCAGCTGCTTACAAAATATCAAATAACTCATCCCATGCTCAAGAACAGCATCCACAGTGGGGCTGCGCTGTGGCTGATGCAAAACAAATATCTTTAAACTAAGATTCCTGATTCTCATTTAATTTTTGTGTCTATTATGCCACAAGAACTTAAGTGATCAACACTCAAAAAGAAATTTCTGTTATGACAACCGGAAAACCTAGGCTAGTAGCTATTCATTTACTGAAATCTTATTGAAGTTACCCGTATGTTTTCTAACAAATTCAAAAATAAAATAGCGTTAACTTACAGTAAGCACAGATAAGACAAATGTAAGTGCAACATGGCATGTTAGTTACAATGGTTACAATATGTGATGCAGGAACTGTACGTGACAAATCTTGTTTATGTGTGGTATGTTATGAACAAAACTCGTAACTTCTGAAAATTCTCAAAAATATAGATTTAGTTGCATAGTTTTACACCTAAATTTGGGGTGAATGTCCTTTTTTTAATCTGGTATATTAATGCAAAAAAATGTTTCAAGCACAGGAACACATAAGCATATGAAAACTCTCAAAAATATATGTTTTCGCATAAATAATCAACGAAATTATGAAATAATTGGTCTTGAATGATGATACTGTTGACAAAAGTTATAAAGCACAGATTAAGTTTACAATTGACAGTGTATTATGAATTTTGCACAGCATTTTCAGATGTTCGAAATTACACACTAAATCATGGTACACACAAGTCTGGACATTGCCAATGGAAGATCATGTGAAAACTACACAAACGATAAAATATTAAAATCTAGAATTTCTGATCAGACGTGTCTGGCGCACGTGGGTTCACAGAAACGAAAATCCGTAAATTGACTTTTATATGTAAATAAGCATATGACATATACGAATTTTTTACTTCGCTGAATTTGTAACATCTTTCATCCTAAAGAGCGAAAGACCAGCAGTGAGTGCAGCATCAGTTTGTCACAGTGAAGTTCGGAAAAATGGTTGAACACCACCAAAGCACATCTTCCACTTGTGGTACTGTTTGTTCAGTTTTAGATGTTTATAATTCAGTGAGATACTGTAAAAATGAACATATTATACATTTTGACTATTTTAACACCTCGATGAAATAAATATAGTTTCATTACTATTTTATTTTGTGGATGTTACACACACGAATGCAACGGTAACTGAATTGTGAATAATGAAGTAAGGCACTTCTATTCAGCTCATTTATTGTAAATATGTGACAGAAGATTGACAAAATACTGTTACAGAAAAATAAAAAAGTAACAAATATTTATTTAGATACTTCTTATAGACACGTTACTGTAAGAAACAGTGTAGTGCAACTGTGTGAGTTAATGTAACTTAACTGCCTACATGAAAAGTTTTGGAGACCATAAAAACTGCAAAAATACAAAACGAACTTTCACTTCCTATTAAGCCAATTTCCGGTGCAGCCAACAATAAAAATTAATATTCCCTTTCAAGTTTACAGGTTGACCAACAGATGTCACAAAAAATACCTTGTCAAATGACACCAAACTACTTCTAAAGTTTTTTATCTTTTCACCGCAGTGTTGCTGTTCGCTACAGTGTACGATACTGGTACTTAGTTTCAGAGACATTTTAGAGTAGAGAATGTTGAGAAAGATCCCACCAAATTTTACTCCTTTTTGAAGTCCTACATCTCAAAAGGAGCAGCCCCATATTTTACCTCTCTTACTTCGTCATTTACTTTTGGTTTTGGTCCTGTCACATTTTGTACAGATAAAGAACAAGTCAACAGAAAATAAAGAGGAGATAAAAAATATTAATAGAGTATACTACAAGTCATTGTGGAGAAGTTATAAGGTTAATACAAATGACTTTGCTAGTACAGTATCAACCATACGATTATTACAGTTTATTTCCGTATGTGATTTCTATAATACACGGCGAGTATAAATGATTCATAACTAACATTTGGCTTTAAGAATCATGAAAGAACATTGTATATGTGGAAAAGGCCTGAAGACACTGGAAGATTTCAGATAGATTGTATAATGGTAAGACAGAGATTTAGGAACCAGGTTTCAAATTGTAATACATTTCCAGGGGCAGATGTGGACTCCGACCACAAGCTATTGGTTATGAACTGTAGATTAAAACTGAAGAAACTGCAAAAAGGTGGGAATTTAAGGAGATGGGATCGGGATAAACTGAAAGAACCAGAGGTTGTAGAGAGTTTCAGAGAGAGCATTAGGGAACGATTGACAAGAACAGGGGAAAGAAATACGGTAGAAGAAGAATGGGTAGCTTTGAGAGACGAAATAGTGAAGGCAGCAGAGAATCAAGTAGGTAAAAGGGCGAGGGATAGTAGAAAATATAAAAATGCAGTAAATGAAGCGGGCAAAGGAATACAAACGTCTCAAAAATGAGATCGACAGGAAGTGCAAAATGGCTAAGCAGGGATGGCTACAGGACAAATGTATAAGGGGCGTTCAAAAAGAAACGAGCCGGAGGCATAATTACAGAAACCAGTACCTGTATGTTAGAAGTACTGACCCTGGCTGTTGAGACACTTGTCCCACTGTGACACAAGGCTGTGAATGGCTGTCTCATAAAGTTCCCGGGGCTGCGATGCGAAACAGTTCCGCACGTACAGCTGGACGTCGTCGTCCGAGGTGAATCGTTTTCCCCTCAGAGCCTTTTTAAGGGGACGAGAAATAGCGTAATGACAGGGAGAGAGGTCCGAGAACCCCCCCCCATTTGAATTTCTGCAGGAGTGCCGCGACTGTGTTGGCCGTATGAGGCTTTTCATTGCCCCCACGAGTGAGATCGCCTGGTCGTTTTGATTTGAGCGCTTGGCGAAGGGTGGTCAAGGTTTGCGAGCAACGCTGGGCGTTCACTGTTGTCCCTTGCTGCAGGAAGTGAATCAGAAGGGGGGCATCGTGGTCAAAGAAGCACGTCAGCATAACATTTTCTGCCCTCGTGTGGACGACGACGTCCAGCTGTACGTGAGGAACTGGTTCACACCGCAGCCCCGGGAATTTTATGAGACATCCATTCACCACCTTGTGTCACAGTGGGACAAGTGTTTCAACAGCGAGGGTCAATAATTCTAACATACAGGTACTGGTGTCTGTAATTATGCCTCCGGTTCGTTTCTTTCTGAACGCCCCTTATAAGATATAGAGGCATATATCATCAGGGGTAAGATAGATACTGCCTACAGGAAAATTAAAGAGACCTTTGCAGAAATGGGAACCACTTGTATGAATATCAAGAGATCAGATGGAAAACCAGTTCTAAGCAAAGAAGGAAAGGCAGAAAGGTGGGAAGAGTTTATAGGTGGTCTATACAAGGGCGATGTACTTGAGGGTAATATTACGGAAATTGAAGAGGAGGTAGATGAAGATGAAATGGGAGATACGATACTGCGTGAAGAGTTTGACAGAACACAAAGACCTAAGTCGAAACAAGGCCCTAGGAGTAGACAAAATTCTATTAGAACAACTGATAGCCTTGGGAGAGTCAGACCTGACAAAACTCTACCATCTGCTGAGCAAGATGTACGAGACAGGCGAAATACCGTCAGATATCAATAAGAATATGATAAAGCCTATCCCAAAGAAAGCAAGTGTTGAAAGGTGTGAAAATTACCTAACAATTAATCTAATAAGTCCCGGGTGCAAAGTACTAACACGAATTCTTTACAGACGAATGGAAAAACTGGTAGAAGTCGACCTGGGGGAAGATCGGTTTGGATTCCGTACAAATGTTGGAACACGTGAGGCAATACTGACCCTACGACTTATCTTAGTAGATAGATTATGGAAAGGCAAACTTCCGTTTCTAGCATTTGTAGACATAGAGAAAGTTTTGAGTCGACTGTTTCTGAGAAACGAGAGAACATTGAAAGGTATCGAGTTTGTGAACATGAATGTTTTGCTCCTCCAGGAAAACGTTCGAAATATAGCACTGAACATAATCTGACAGCAGATACCAAAGACGTGTGTGACACTGTGACCAACCAGCCGAAAGGAAGATTCCAAAACCCTCACGTATTCAGTAGCTTCGGCATTATTGATCCAAAAGTTTGCTTCTTTCAAAGAATATTTCCCACTCACTTTAGTCACTACTTTTTTATTAAGTTACAGGCCCTTTATTTGTCATAATAAAATGAAAAATGAACTGTCAATGATTCAACGCAATGATATGTTGAAAGTCATTACATCGGTCTGTGAACTGTTCACCTTTCTTATGGAACATTCCTTTGAAGAATCGTTCACTGCAATACACAAAACATTGCAAATTGCACTAACTACACCTATTTCAACAGCAGAAACAGAGCACAATTTCAGGATTTTAAAAAGAATTAAAACCTTCCTCAGAAACAGCATGGGTCAGTAAAGGCTGAACTCACTGGCTGTCTGTTCCATTCATAAGGAGGGAAGCAGTGAAATTCCAAACTTCAACAATAGAATAATTGACATATTTGCCAGGCAGAAGAATAGACGTGCACAGCTACTGTATAAGTAATCCACATCCTTCCTCCCACAGTTACACCACTTTCTTTTTACACCATAATCAGACTACAGAAACACAACTAGAAGAAATACGAATATCAGCAGAAGGAGAGCTGACGAACTTCGGTATGAACCCAAACAGCGCGAAACCCCATAAAGTTATTCTATAAAATTTGTCCCTACAGCATTACCTAACACACCTACAAAAGTACACCGAAAACCAGCAACAATAGTGCACACACACACACACACACACACACACACAAGTGATGAGTTCACATTTGTATATATTTTATTATTAGCTACAGTATAACGTGGATTACATTTATAACTGCATATTTACCATATTTACTATCTTAAGAATATGTTTATGCTGTATGACATAAATGAAGGTTGCATAAGGAACACTTCAGAACAATTCCGTTATCTAGTTTACTAACTTTTTATCTGGAGCCCAACAATGAAAGTGAATGCAAGCCACTACTGTTCTCTTGTAACACTAGAAGCAATACAGTTGCAAAGGAAAATTAGCATCCGCACCTTTTCGTGAAATTGAGACTATGACATTCCACACAGTTCCTGCTGTCCTTATTTGGAAGCAGCCCGAAGTCCCAACAAAATTTCAGACAACTTTCCTCGCTACATAACCGAGGAATTAGATTTTGCCACGTGAGACTGTCGGCACTCTAAACTGCTACGCTTTCATTCCTTGCTGTTCACAACCGAAAATGATAAAAAAATTTCCCTTGGCAACGCACGAAACCTTTAGCATAATTCTTCCCACCAGAGTCGTGTGGTTCGATATACATAGTGAACATTCATTAATAAAACCGACAAACTGCAGTGCGAATGGAGGAAAAAGGTTCCTATGACCATGTGTGCGGAAATGGACGCCGTGCGTGCAACGATAGCAAATCGTCCCTCAAACCGTACACAGCAGCATCGAAACCACATCACAACAAAGTGTCCTCCACGGGGCTACAGCTAACAGGGATAGTAGTGGTTGTCATACGGGATACACATAATCGCACTTTGGTAAAATATTTCAACGAGCTACTTGCCTAGAGCTTGCACTAAGGTTTGTCTCACTACCCTGTAGAATCGTCCTGCAGATCTGGTGTACGCGCCGTCCACCACTTCCCCACCCTTCATCTGTCTGTAAGGACCCATGACCACACAAACGCCCAAGATAGGTTTGAAATGTTACCGATGTGGTTGGTGTCTATGAGGATACTTTTTTTGGTATGCCTTGCTGCCTCTAGATCATTTCCATCTGCTTGGCCGCGCACAAACACCATCTCGGCTTGTTCCCGACATGCGTCAATCACACATCCTACCACACACAAGCAACACACGGTACGCGATCAGAGGAACTGTCATTCGCCAGCGCCACCTATCGTGGCAACGATGCATTTTCGGACACAGGTTCATAGGACCTTTCCTCCTCCATTTCTAGTCAGGAATCTGCCCCTGCAGTTTGTCGATTTTATTAATGTTCACCCTGCATATCGCCAGGAGCCGCGCGTTCGACAGGCTGACATGCTTCGAAATTGCTAAGCAGTAAATAAAGAAAGCTTTGAAGCATTGTTAATGTAGTACTGCTGTATAACCGCACGCTTTTGCATATAAAGCGAAGAAACTTTCCAAAAATCTTGATCATGGATTCAGGTAATGCTGATATTGATGAAATGTGGAAGCGTACAATGAAAATTGACAAAAATTCTGTATGGTCTGTCATCTGTTGACGAATACTTTGAAACTTCGGGAGAAATACTGAAATGTCTTGGGAATTTCAGTGCTGATGTAAAATAGCTACTGACAACTCGTATAAATTTGAAAAATTTGCTGAAGAATCGACGATTTCCAGGATGAGATTTTCACTCTGCAGCGGAGTGTGCACTGATATGAAACTTCCTGGCAGATTAAAACTGTGTGCCGGACCGAGACTCGAACTCGGGACCTTTGCCTTTCGCAGGCAAGTCTCTACCATCTTTTTTTTATCACCAAAAAAAGTAACAAAAATGGCTACAATGAAATGACATAAATAAGGTGACAGATAATTGCAGTCATAAATTACAGCATTCAAAAAATGAGTCTTTAGCAGTAGCACAATTTAGCACCTTCACTGTCACCTTCAACTGGTGGCAGTTCAGCATGCACATTTTCTCCTTCTGCAGCCTGAGGTTCCTCATCATCATTTCCCAGACCCAAATTAATCATTCAGTAAATCCTTGATGTGTGTTCCTTCCAGGGTAAATTACGTGGGCAGAAGAGAAGTCCCGAGCAGCGACATCGCAAAATATTTCACTGCCTTGTTATTTTTGTCAGTTCCAGCCTTCTAAACGCATCTATAGGGAGTTCAAGATCTTCCTTTGTATCAGACACCAGATGTTTCTCGCCATATTCTTGTATCTGCTGTACTACTGATTTATTTTTCGTGTGTGACTTGCAGGTGAGGTTAGGGTCGAGAACGTGACCCAGTCCATTCCCTCTCTACTAGGAATCCAGTTCCTAACTTATACCCATTCGGTTGAAGACAATTCGGAGCATGTTACCATATTTCGTATTGTGATTCTGATATTTGAGTATTTTCTCGAATTCATTTTCCATATACATCTTGTATTCAATATGTTCATCGCTCCCAATATTGTTAAAAACATAACTTGTATATTTGCCCATTAACCAAATCTCTGCGTTATTTTTTGCCTGAGGGTAGTAACTTGCCTCTGGTCTGAAGAAAATGTTAGTCGGTACATTGTTTGCTGAACTTCTTGTTATTTGAGCAATTTTCTCCCTGGTCCACCTCCAGTTGATAATCCGATCTCCACAAGTGTAACGATGAGGCACACTATCAACGAGGTTGCATTTGCTGCAGAGGTTTGTGTCACTTAAACCGATGGCAAAGAGACTCTCATTAGTGCTGATGATGTTATTGACTACCTTGTACCACGCTGTTCTCACGTCAACCATCTGAGCTACGCAGGCACGACTCACGCCCCGTCCTCACAGCTTCACTTCTGCCAGTACCTCGTCTCCTACCTTCCAAACTTCACAGAAGCTCTCCTGCGAGAGCACTTGCCCGCGAAAGGCAAAGGTCCCGAGTTCGAGTCTCGGTCCGACACACAGTTTTCATCTGCCTGGAAGTTTCATATCAGCGCACGCTCCGCTGCAGAGTGCAAATCTCATTCTGGAAACATCCCCCAGGCTGTGGCTAATCCATGTGTCCGCAGTATCCTTTCTTCCAGGAGTACTAGTTTTGCAAGGATCGCAGGAGAGCTTCTGTGAAGTTAGGAACGTAGGAGACGAGTTACTGGCAGAAGTGAAGCTGTGAGGACGGGGCGTGAGTCTTGCCTGGGTAGCTGAGTTGGTAGAGACTTGCCCACGAAAGGCAAAGGTCCCGAGTTCGAGTCTCGGTCCAGTACACAGTTTCAATCAGCCAGGAAGTTTCATATCAGCGCACACTCCACTGCTGAGTGAAAATCTCATTCTGGAAACATCCCCCAGGCTGTGGCTAAGCCATGTCCCCGCAATATCCTTTCTTACAGGAGTGCTAGTTCTGCAAGGTTCGCAGGAGAGCTTCTGTGAAGTTTGGAAGGTAGGAGACGAGATACTGGCAGAAGTAAAGCTGTGAGGACGGGGCGTGAGTCGTGCCTGCGTAGCTCAGATGATAGAGCACTTGCCCGCAAAATCAAAAGGTCCCGAGTTCGAGTCTCGGTCCAGCACACAGTTTTAATCTGCCAGGAAGTTTCAATCGATGATTTGTCTGCATCAGGAGGCTTTGCTTTTGACAGAATTTCAGTGCCTGCAAAGGATTTGTAATAATCTCGTTTTGAAGCCAGGTTATCGTGTTTGAAAACCTTTGAGGCTAGTTAGTGCACAGATTGTAAGATTTGCAAACTTTCAGATACGGTACTATCGCACTTGGCCTAAAACAGTGCACAGTCGCAAAGAACTAAACACCAAATTGGTGACTGCCGTCAACTCCCAACAATGACGACGGTGCGCAAGCCGGCCGGTGTGGCCGAGCGGTTCTAGGCGCTTCAGTCCGGAACCGCGCTGCTGCTATGGTCGCAGGTTCCAATCCTGCCTCGGGCATGGACGTGTGTGATGTCTTTAGGTTAGTTAGGTTTAAGTAGTTTTAAGTCTAGGGGACCGATGACATCAGATGTAGGTCCCATAGTGCTTAGAGCCATCTGAACCATTTTTGAACAGTGCGAAAATGAATATTGATACAGAAAGAGTTTAATGCTGGCTTAATTTATTCTGGCGCCTCATCGTCGAATTTTCAGAAAGTGAGTCTACCGGATTAAAGAACCAATGCAAAAGCTAAAATCAACCAGATGAACACAGCTGGTTGCTTCAGGCCATTGCGTAAATTATTCCGGGTTTTCCAGTTGCCAAAAATCCGAAGATTTCACTGACTCACTTGGCGAACTGAAGCAAAAGTTGTGCATTTGGAATCGTGTTGCAACACTGCAGATTCTTAATTTGATTCAATGTAGCCGCTCAGTGCTTCAGAGACAGTAGTTAACTGCATGAAAGTTAAAAATTGAAAAGCGCCTACCTGTAGTGCCAGAGAATAAGATAGCCAGGAGTTTTTCCGAGAAAATGAGAACTCGAGTTACCGGTATCTGTTTTATTTTATTTAATGACGCAATTTCTGCTTGCCATGAAGGATTGTGGATCTTAGAACAAGCAATAAAAAATTCAAAAGCAGAAGAGGTTATTCTTGGCCTATTTAATAGAGCTTTTGTTTGCATTTCTTAACAAGTATAATACAAAAATAAGTTTTCAGAAATTTTATGATTAACGGCATGACTAAAAGCGGAGTGTCACTCTTGGCTCTTGTGTATGCATTCAGTTTCTGTGTGTATTCATTCATTCACATAACGGTATGGTGTGCCATTAATTTTATAATGAAGGAGAACCAAAAGATCAAGGATGTGGCTACTTCTGTATGGCAATATCTCGATTCCACCCGAGTGTTTGATTTATGTTTTTGTAATTCGATTGTGAGTAATGGTATTGTCGCATTGGATTCGTCCAGTGTAGTGCGTTGTGTTATTTGTGGTTGTAATATGCTTGTCAGTGAATAATCTTCAATTACGGTAATTTTTGGCTACCGATTTGTTTTCGGTTTCTTAGCTGTTAGTTCAATGTTTGGAAATTTTTTGTTTATGTAATTAAATTTTGTGTGACTGTTGTCTGTTTCTAGATATGGATCTGTGGTTATCACGTAATGCTGATCGGTAATAACACACTTTAAAAATCGTAAATGCATTTATTAGACATGAAGCAAGAAGAACAAAAACATGGTAGTACACAAGTTGCGTGCCGAGAGAGACAAAGAACAAAGCAGTTCAAAGAGGTCTAAGTCAAAGATAGGGCGCTCCGCGCCAGAGACGCCTAAGAGACCCCCCCCCCCCCCCCCCTCAGCAGTGCTGAGCATGGAGGTCGGAAGCTTCATCACTAGAAATCGTAATCCTCGTGTCAGCGCGGTTGTTGTAGGCGGCGGCCGGCGCGAGAAGTAGGCGCGTCGGAAATTGCGCTGCACAAGAATCCCGTGCCGCCAACTGCTGCGTAGGTGGAGAGGTGTAGGTAGAGGGCAAGTCGGCAGCGACGGCAGGCAGATGGAAGCGTCGGAAGGCAATTTGGAGAGTGACCACGCCGGTTTCAGGCAATGAACAGACACAGTCTGTGTTCGTCCATGTAGATGTTCATACCTTGATGTAACACTCGGTGAGGCCCCGAATAAGGTGGTTGCAAGGCCTCTCGCACGAAGTCGTCGCGTAGCATCACAAATTCACAAGATGCAATGTCCTTGTGGATGAACACAGGTGGGGTGGAATGAGGGCGAGGCAGGGGGCTGCGGAGGCGTGTGACGTGCACACGAACCCATTCAGCCAGAGCCAGAAGGTCCATAGTATCAGCTGATGGTGAGACCTCCACGAACTCTGCTGGAAGGAGGAGGGGCGCACCACATAGAATCTCAGCGAGCAATGCGTTCAAGTCTTCTTTATGTGCCAAGCGGATGCCCAGCAGGACCCAAGGGAGCGCCTAGGACAATAGGCTGCCGTGGCACATAAGCGCGGGCTTGAGGGTGCAGTGCCACCGTTTGACCAGGCCGTTCGCCTGCGGGTGGTAGGCTTCAGTGTGGAATTTAGCAACACCGCAGACTTCGCATAGCCGTGCAAAGAGGACGGACTCAAACTGTCGTCCCTGGTCACTTCTGACAGAAAGAGACAACCAAATCGTGGAACCCAGGTGAATATGAAAGAACGAGCGATGGTCTCGGCCGTGATGTCGGCAAGAGGGACTGCCTTGACCCAGCGGGTTACGCGGTCGACAATTGATAAGATGTATCTGTACCCTCGGAAGGGGGAGGGGACTGACGATGTCAATGTGGATGTGTCGAAGGCATCCTCTTGGAACGTCAAACTTGCCTAATGGAGGCCGAGCGTGCCTGCCGTCTTTGCTATGCTGGCAAGGTACACACGCGGGGGTCCGAGTGTGGCAGTTGTGCTTCACACCGGGCCAGCTGAAGTGCTCAGTAACCGGCCTTGTTGTGGCTTGCGTTCCCGGGTGGGCCAAGCTGTGCAAAGCAGTAAAGACCCTAGGCCAAAGAGTGGTAGGGACCAGGGGGCAGGGAGTGCCTATATATATATATATGTCACAAAGGAGTGGGGTCATCAACCCATGTAGGATGTTGAGTTGGACAGGAAGCGATGACTCGTTGTCCAAAATTAATCACTGTATATCATCGTCTTCAGCCTGAAGTCAGGCGAGCTCTTCCAAGTTCAGCGGTGCGGTTAGCACGCAGATGCAGGATAGGTCTCTGTGACGCAAATACAACATGCATCAGAAGAGTGCTGGCAGATTTGGTCCAAATGATGGAAAAGCCTCGGCAGAAGGTTCTTAGCCAGATTACGAATAGCATCCACAGGAGGCTTTTGATCTGAGTAGATCGTGAAAGGTCGCCCTTGAGGTCACTATGGAAGTGACGCCTCAAAAACAGTGAGAAGCTCACGATCATAAGCTGACCACTTACACTCCCGCATGGTGTTTTAGCCATAAAGGACGTCAGTGGGGGCCAATTGGACACAGGCATCCTTAGGAATGTGGCGGCAGTAGAAGTTTGCCGTACACAGAAAAGGACAGAGCTGAATGCAATCTTCAGGAAGAGAGAGATCAAGTATGGTTTCGACACAAGAACTCGTCAGTCGGAGGCCATCAGCAGAGACAGTATGGCCTAGGAGCATAACAGACAAGGAACAGAGTTGAGATTTATTATGGTTGATCACCAAACCATTGGCAGTGAGGGCTGAACAGACTACATCAAGGTGAACTTGATGTTCCTCAGCAGAGGAGGAAAAGATCAGTGTATCATCTAAGTAAGCATAAGCAAATGGCAGAGGTAGCAAAATGGGATCAATCAACCGCTGCCACGTCTGTGCAGCATTTTTAAATCCGTAAGGCATGTAACAGTATTCAAATAGGCCGAAGGGTGTGATGATGGCCGTCTTTGGAATATCCAGTCGATGCATAGGGATCTGATGACATGCCTTGGAACAATCTAAAACAGAGAAAAACTTAGAACCATGTAGTAATTGTGTGAAATCCTGTCTATGAGGAACGGTGTAGTCATCGATAATGGTGCGTGCATTAAGGGTCCTGTAGTCCCTGCACATGCGTAATGTGCCGTCCTTTTTAGGAACAAGGTGAATAGGTGAAGACCAGTTGCTATAGGAGGGGCAGAGCATGTCCAAAGCCAACAGATCCTGTACAATTTCCTTGGCGCGCAGAAGTTTGGAAATGTTAAGGCACCTGGCCTTATAACATACAGGCGGTGCGAATCCTGTGACAAGTGCCGTTACTGATGGCCAATACTCGTGAAGGGAGTTGGGTAAGAGGAGTCAGGAAGGGTCCGGATGCAATGTCAGTTCACTGACCTTGCCGGATTGGGGCAGCATAGGTGAAGCATTGGCTGTAGTCAATGAACAAAGGCGTGGTGCAGTAGCCGTGCGGCGCGAGGAATCCAGAGTAGCGTGAGCAGGTGCGTCCTGGAGATTCGTCCACAGCGACGTGAAAACGGCAGCAGGAAGTGGAATGCTCAACACAGGAGCAAACTGGTGAGAAGACGCAGTAGATGCGTGTGTTGGTTCATCTCATTGCTGTTCTGCAGATAGGCGATGTATCGTACACCATGCATGTGACAATTCAGTGAAGGCATAGGCAATGCAGGTGTGTAACACAATGTTCTGGGAGTGGAGTTCGTCTATTTGTGTGCACACGTCCGACAAATCAGAGAGCCATGTAGTAATACGCTCGAGCACTGATGCACATGTGGAAAGCGTAGCCAAGGAGGTGGAGTGCGAAGTCGTGCTGATCTTGTTCGAGCACGGAACAGTAGAACCAGATGCGTGGTGGAGTGCAGCGGCCAGCAGGTATGGTGAAAGTTCTTAATGGTGTAGAAAGTGCAACACTATCACAGGTTCATCCACGTCAGCGACATGGGAAGTCCAAGGGAAGTTGTAGACTGGCGACAGGCGAAGTGACATCTTGACAGAGCCAAGGATCGCAATAGGAGTATGATTTGCAGCGATCAAAGTGAGGTTAGCAGGTGAAAGCATGTTGCCTGCAAGCTGGGCTGGGATAATGTTGACGTCGCCACTGGTGTCAATGAGAAAGCGAGTGCCTGATGACAACTCAGTGGCGTAGAGGCATCGCACTGCTGAAGCGAGTGGTGTGGCGTCAGAGGTAGTCACCACGACGGAACGTGGAGGGACGTGCCCGCCGGAATCGTTTGGGCAGGTGCAAGGTGTGTGACAGTTGTATGCGGCACCCCCATAAGTAGCACAGTACCAGCACAGTGTGTAGGATGGGAGGCGAGGCGGTGTGGCGAGGGAGAGGGTTGCAGCTGGCTGCATCAGGGCTGGGAGCCGCTTGGGCTGCTACTTGGGTGAGGTTGGATGCTGATGGGAGGCAGCAGGCAGTACTTCCTGTAGGCCACTAGGTGGCAACTCCTGTCAGCTGAGGTGCCGAGTTGGGTGCACTGGCCTCTGCCACCAGGGCACGGAATCGAAGGTGCAGGGGTGATGGAGGAGTCGTCTGTGACAGGCGGTGTCGGTGACGAATGGTAGCCTAAGTTCGATCAGCCGTGCGTAAACGAATCTCGAGTGGGTTGGCGATGTGAGACAGCAGATGAAGTTGTAGATCCAAAGGATTTTGACCATCCACAATGTCCAAAGGGTGGCATCAGGTAATGCTTGATCATCAATTAATGCACGGAGGCGCCACCAAAGCTGTGAAGGGGTGCGGTCGTCAAGATGCTCGTCATGAGTAATGTGGCGGATAGCCTCCGCCGTGTGGCAAGAAAGGCGCTCAATGAGCAATGCTTTTGCTGTTGAATACTTGTGCGAGGCGGGCAGTGAGAGCAGCAGATCACTGAAGGGGTCTGGATGAATGGGGAGGTGATTCACAAGGAAGACAAGACGTGCGTCGTCGTCCAAAATATCATGGATATCTAGTAGGTGATCCACTAATGTGAACCAAGTCTTTGGGTTATCTTTTTGCAAAGCAGGCAGCTTAGGAAACACCTGTTGAGGCAGCACTGGAAGACGGAGATTCATGGGAGCGGAGCAGGACGTCCCCGACACCGGAAGTGCAGTAGCGGTAGATGGTGCGTCGCCCGAGCGGGGAGTGGGCGCGGCTGCATGTAGCACACAGTGTGGAGTGTGCGGGTGCAAATGGCGGCACGGCGTGTCCAAACTGCAGGCCCGATGACGAACGCGGCGCGGGTATAACGGCCAGTGCCATTGCAACAGCAGGCGGGAGGCGGTCGCGGTGCAGCCACAGGGTGGGGCGGGGGGGGGGGGGGGGGGGGCGCTGACCCAGTAACCGGCGCGTGTGGAACAGTCGGCGCCGTTACGAAAGAAGGTGGCAGGTGGTCGTGGTGTAACCACTGAGTGACGGTCACGGAAACCGCCGCGGTCGAGTCGACCGACGTCGCCGAGACGACGTGCGGGGATGGGGGGGTGGGGGGGGAGAGGGGGTGCTGCAATACTAGGCATATAAGAATGTGCAACCTGTACACAAATGTTCGAATCACAGTTCTGGAACTTCGGCGGCACATCAAACCAAACCGAAGGAGACTGCGTAGCTGAGGGTTAAACCACAATATCCGTCGTTCACAATGTGATTAGGTGGCGTGCAGTGTCCATGTTATGGCCGCTGTTGGGCTGTCGCACTTGACGATAGCCATGTCGGGCCGGTTAAGTGGCCTCCAGTGTGGTCGGGCGTAGATAATTGTTCACTTTTAACCAAACGCGCATTAGGTACACTTGATTACTCGTGTTCACAAGCACAGTTAATAGGATGTGTGGCACTAGCACCGATGACACTGGTAGATCTGTTGTCCTGAAGACTACGTGGACTGGCCCACGAAGTCCGTTAATGATGAAGAGAAGCACAAAGTAACTCGCGATCATACGACGACGATGTCGGGATCATCACTGTGGTTATCATTTAATGCTGATCGGTAATATCGAAAATGCATTTATTAGAGATGAAGCAAGAAGAAAAAAAAAAAACAAACATGGCAGTACACAAGTTGCGCGCCGAGAGAGACATAGAACATGCAGTTCAAATAGGTCAAAGATAGGGCGCTCTGCGCCAGACACGCCACAGATCCAACAGTTCAATTTAATAGTCGGTCGTTAGTGGCTGCCATAGGGAATGGATGATATTGCTCGTGTCATTAAGTTTTTATAGTTGTTTGGTGTATTCACCGAGTCGTTACTGCTAAAAGCTAGGAGTTCCTCTTCCTCGGACCAGAGACCTGTATATGTGGGGGTGTTGCCAACATAATGTTTGTAGATCAGTTTTATGAAAGGTCCCTTATTAAATCAGTCTGGCTGGCCTCTGCATTACAAAACTTACAGCGTTACTGGATCGCACAAATGTATCGAAATTCTCGTATGTTTCGTTAAGGAATCGTACATATCTACAGTTTTTGGGTGTTTGTCCAGGATTGTTTGTTGCAGGTGGCTCATTTAACGGCTTCCAGGGGCTACAATAAGTTTCGTGTAGTTATTGACCGAATTTCAAAATTTAACATGCTGCCATAATCTACTCATTTGGAGTAATTTAACACGATAACACGTAGCGACTTTCAAAAATCTTCACATATGACTTCAAACCTCTACGAAATTTTTTTCTCGCTGACAGCCCCCAGCAAAACGACCGAACGAAAAAAAGTTTATCGCTCAGTACATCTTCGCTGTTCATATGGTCAAACTTCATTATTTGCCAAGACATTTTAACTTCTAATACTATTCGCAACGCGCTTTGCAGGCAGTGTCTACATATATCACTGAATACACCTGTAAAATTATATCGCTGCACGACATACAGTTGATGGGGGTATGACGCGATAGACACTTTTTAGACGTGTCAAAATCTAGCTTCTCCTTACAATGGCGTGCAGCAAAACTTGAACATCAGGCGTGACATTTTAATTTATCACTTATTTACTACTAATGTCGTTCGCAACAAATGGTTCAAATGGCTCTGAGCACTATGGGACTTTACATCTGTGGTCATCGCTCCCCTAGAACTTAGAACTACTTAAACCTAACTAACCTAAGGACATCACACACATCCATGCCCGAGGCAGGATTCGAACCTGCAACCGTAGCGATCACGCGGTTCCAGGCTGAAGCGCCTAGGACCGCACGGCCACACCGGCCGGCCGTTCGCAACACATTTTGCATGTAGTAGCTACATATATCATTGAATGCACGTGAAAAATAATATCACTGTACAGCAAATAGTTCAGGAGATTTGACGTCAGAAATAATGAGGTGCATCAAAAACTTGCTTCTGCTTAAAATGGAGCGCAAATGACCTATCCTATAATCATCCAGTATTTCACAATGAAAGCATTTAGCAACTCCCAACAAACTGCAATTCTTTTCTAACCTTTGTCTCACTTACATGCTTATCTTCAAGACTAACGGAATTAGAACACTATTGTGATTGTTGCAGTGCCTTGGGAAGAACTCGTGGCCGGCCTTGGTCGGGGCTTCGTACTTGTACCACGTTAAAAAATAGGCGTGTTCGATTATTTCACGTGAACTTCTCCACATTTTAATGCTATTGATTTTTAATTTTTGTATTAGGAAACACTCGATTAAAATTAAATATGGTTCATAAAATTATATAAAAATTGCTTATCTTGGATGAAGACTTAAAAATGAAGTGCATCATCATAATCATTATCTTCCTCCCCTGGAAGGTCAGGAACAGAAGATGTGGAAATGGACGGCCGCAAATATAACTGTGTTTTCTTCATGCTATTGAGCATGTTTTCAATAGGAACAAAGTTTTTGCATGGGATGCTGCACCTCACACACTAGTTGGCAAGCAAACATCCATTCACTGTGGAAGTAACGAGCCTATACCTATTTTTCACTTTTTCGAGCTTCATCTGACTAACAATTCTTTCGCAGTCAGCATTTGAATGTGGAAAGGGATAAACACGAGAGCGAGAACTCTGGTAGGGCTGAGAATTCTCTCTCAACAAATAAAGTTTTAGTGTTGAGAGTGTTCCCCCCAAAATAGTCCATTTCTGAACAGTTCTTAATATTTTTGTCTATTTTTACGATAGGAAGTTTCCTCCAATCATCATCGATCCGTTGTACATGGTTATCATCATCTAGGGGCTATTCTTGGCAATTTTGACATGAAGAATAAGAGAGGGAGCTTTTTTCTCTTTCTTTGAATGAAAGAGCTCTTTTAGCAAGCAATGGCAATAAATCATCATGAAAGTTACATCTCTTTTTCGATTCTGAACGTCCCTACATCTGCGGTAAAAACCTTTCACGTTATCCCGCTCATTATATATTTCTGATTTCTGAGTTGCCTTCAGAACTTCAACTTCTAAATACATTTGGCTGTCAGGAAGAAACTTTGAGCTATTGTTGAGGTCAATGTCAATCAGTTTGTTGGTTACGACGTACTGCCAGCCCATGTAGCAAAGCTACAGATCCTTGTATCCTACCATCTGTACATGTGAATAAAGAGTAACAACTTCAGTGGTCTGGAAATGCTTATTTAAATCTGTGAAGTTCGGTAAAATATGGGCCAAAAATAAATGACATAATTTTAAAAAATTGTCATTGGAGGATCGGTGAATTTCTTCGGCCGCAGCCAGCCTCTCCTCTAGGTATTTTAGAGTCAAAATAGAGACGCAAATCGTTCCACTGTTCTAAAATTCCCACTACAACGGCCCACAAAGGTAGCCATCTCGTCTGTGATGGATGCAGCAATTTATGAAGTTTGATACCTAAAAATTTTGAAATTCATACAATTGTCCTGTCTCTTATCACTAGCTTTAAAATGGTTGTGAATGTTCCTAGTTAGGTCTTCATAACATATGGGAGGACATATACAAGCTTCACTGACACGTATGTGAAGGAAGACATATACATTTGAGAACAATTATCCCCAGACATTTTTCAGTTAACTCAGTTTCTTGGCCCTATCATACAAATGGCTCTGAGCACTATGGGACGTAACATCTGTGGTCATCAGTCCCCTAGAACTTAGAACTACTTAAACCTAACTAACCTAAGGACATCACACACATCCATGCCCGAGGCAGGATTCGAACCTGCGACCGTAGCAGTCGCGCGGTTCCGGACTGAGCGGCCGGCCCCTATCATACAACTACAACCATCAGAAGGAAATCCTATAGTACCGTTTCAAGAAAACATTGTACCTACTCAGAAAATGAATGTATTACACTAAAATAAAGACTTTTACTTGTTGCGCCTTCGTGTGCCATATCATATTCACCCAGCTTAAAAAACTACACAGAGATTCCAAAAGTTACTTTCAATTTTATTTGTGTCTTTGTCAAAATATCTTACCACAACACACGAAGTTTCGGCAAATCATACGTCTGCTGGCACATCAGTAAGAACACAGAATTTTGTATGTCTCAGTTTTTCTGCAAGTTCGTTCTTACTTTTTTCGCCTACCATGTTCTTTATGACCTGGGAATATTTCGTGCGACGCAAATGTACGTGTCAACGATTTGGGAATGAGAAAAGCAACTCTTATTCACACTCACCTGGTGATCTGTAACACCAATAGGAAGATTGTGTTCTGCCACGAATCCTGCTAATTTAATTTCAGCAATGTGAGCCTGATTATTTATAGTCGCATCAGTTATAGCTGATTTCACAAATTTACTCAAAATTGTCTTTAGAATGTCTTCAACACATCCTAATTCAGACACAAAAGTTACGTTACGGATTCTACATCTAGCCCTTTCAGAGTTCATCAGCGCATAATCAAACTTTACGTTCAGGATTAGTATCCCAGACTTTTCTATACTTTCGTTTTCGTCTCTCACATTTAAACAAGCCCTCTATAAATTTCTTGGGAATACTACGACTATTACAACTGTCTTCTGTTTCCATTGACACAATTTTTCACTGCTTGATACAGATCGTTCACTGTTCTCACCTGTGCCAACAAGCTTACTGTAATCTTTTTCGCTTACCTAGGAGCTCCGCGCATGACGCAAAGCACACAACACTGTGAATTCCCCAGGGGATTTATATCGGGAAATAACCTTAAGTTGACTTATGCAGCTGCAGCGTAATGGAATTGGTGAATCCCGCAGCTGGACAGACTGGCTGCTTAAAATCGTATATAAATAGTCAAAACTTAAATAAATCATAAAGTTTAAAATAATAAAAAAGACGAACTCTTGACAATAGCAAGCGTTTCGAAAGATCGTACAACAGACGTGCGACATGAAGGGTGGACCGTATGTTCGTGCACCATCTTAAATTATCGTATATGTTCGATCCATATCGTATGGTTGGCACGCAGGTTGGTCTTTGAAAGACGTTGTGTTGTGGACATACGAGGGTAATCCCAAAAGTAAGGTCTCCTAATTTTTTATAATTACTTAGACCTGTTTATTTCTACAATGGTTTACATCAGTTTACAGTCTGAACATTTGGCTGTCGATGCATTTTTGTACACGCTGTGGCAGTTTTTACATGCCCATGTCGTACCAGCTCGCCGCCATGCTGTTCAGAAAGTTATGAACCTCTTCTTTCAGCTCGTCGTCGGAGCTGAATCGCTGGGACCACAATTAACGCCGAGAGGAACTGTGAGACTCTGAAAAAACTCAAACAGGCATTTCAGAACCGGAGAAGAGGAATCTTGAGCAAAGGCGAACACATTCTCTATGACAACGCTCTCCCACACATAGCTCGACAAACTGTTGCTCTTCTGCAATAGTTTCAGTGGAACATAATCACCCACCCATCCAATAGTCCTGACTTGGCGCCCAGTGACTATCACCTGTTCCCTAGGTTAAAAGAACATTTGGCCGGAAAGCGATTTAGCTCCAACGACGAGGTGAAAGAAGAGGTTCATAACTTTCTGAACAGCATGGCGGCGAGCTGGTATGACATGGGCATACAAAAAATGTCACAGCGTCTACAAAAATGCATCGACAGAAATAGTGATTATGTAGAACAATAGCTAAATGTTCAACCTGTAAACTGATGTAAACAATTGTAGAAATAGACAGGTCTATGTACTTATAAAAAAATAGGAGACCTTACTTTTGGGATTACCCTTGTAGTATAGGGGTTGTATTTGATTTGGGTGTGGTTGAAATGATATTCTTTTTGTCCTCAGGTGTATACTGAGTTTATGAAGTATTAAACCCGCAAAGAAATTTGACACTCGGTGCATGGCTGATGGGAGGGGCTGTAAATGGGAAATGCCTTTGCAGTCGCTCCCATCAGCCCCCGCGCCGGGTGTGTACCCTCGTTGCATATACGTTAGTGTAGTAGGGGTATTGGGGCGGAGGGGGGGGGGCCTAACAGTAGAAATAGATGAATGAGAGGGGGATCTACTATGAGAACGTACGTACGACTGATGGTGGAGCGAGGAGAGTTGGTGTTGTTTTCTTTTCCGAACATACGCGGGGAGGGGGGGGGGGCAGATGTTCTGATGTGGTTCCAGGACATTGAGCAGATGTATTAGACGGGTGTTGGTTGGTTTAACAGAGGAGTATAATTTTTGATTGTTTCTCTTCATATAGGGATTTGGGTGAGTTAACTGTAAATCAGTGTAGAGTTTAAGAATTATTGAATAGCAGCTTGTTCTAAAATGTAAGACTATAGCAGGTTTTTTTTTTTTTTTTTGGTGGGAAGGGGGGCAGTCAACTCAGTTAAAGGGAGGTGGAAGAGGCGCACTTCGACTCTACAATCTTATCTTGATGACCATTGTTGGACGGTGCTGGAAAGTTATTGTTCATTTAAATGTTTTTTGAAGCTTGTGGGTGAAATGTATAGGCCGAAAGTGTTTAGTTATATTTGGGGTGGTTGTGGGGGGGGGGGGGGGCTCTTTGGTGTGGTTTAGGGTATTGTAACAGGGGGTTGGGGGTGGGTGCATAAGATTTGTGTGCCTGGTATTTTTTATTTTGTGTTTTATTTGTTCCAAAGTTTTGAGTGTCATTTGTCTGTGTTAAGTGTTCCTTATATGTGGGTATTTTGTTGAAGAGAGGCATCAGGTGGTGGGTGGATAGTGTGGTTTAGTAGGAACAGTTGTGTGTGTGTGTGTGTGTGGGAGGGGGGGAGAAGGACACAGCCCAATGATTTTGGCAGGTGACCGTGGTTGGTAAGTACAGTTTGATGATGGTGTTTGTCTTAAACATAAGAATGTAGTGTAGTGGACTGTTAAGGCAGCCAGTGAAGTAGCCGAAAGGGCACGCGTCTGGCGTTAAGTCTGGAACAGGATTCGTAATGAATGTGATAAAGAAAAGAACGTAGCTACTAGAACACTTAACTTTTATATCGTCCTTTGGTATACAGCATTCTTGATGATACAAGTGAGACTCTTTAAATTCATGAAGTAACTAATGGCGCCTTGCTAGGTCGTAGCCATGGACTTAGCTGAAGGCTATTCTAACTGTCTCTCGGCAAATGAGAGAAAGGCTTCGTCAGTGTAGTCGCTAGCAAAGTCGTCGTACAACTGGGGCGAGTGCTAGAACGTCTCTGTAGACCTGCCATGTGGTGGCGCTCGGTCTGCGATCACACAGTGGCGACACGCGGGTCCGACATGTACTAATGGACCGCGGCCGATTTAAGCTACCACCTAGCAAGTGTGGTGTCTGGTGGTGACACCACATTCCTCCCCCGCAAATCGGCGAACGGTCGTGTTATAAGGCTTCCGCCCGCTGTGGGGAGGACCCCATGTTGACGTATGCGAAGAGGTGGGGAGCCTAACAACAGTGCCACCCGCTGTGCCACCCGCACCCTGCCATTCGGTCCGAGGGGAGCTAGGAAACGCCTGAAAACCTAGTCCAGGGTGCACGTCAACATGCGGTGTATGCGCCCGTAATGAGACAGGAGGGGCCGAAGGGTCGACCTCCATGTGGTCGGGGCACCCAACAAGCGAAGACGACATCTGGTCCAGAGCGGGCAAGAGTTCCACAGCGGAGTACAGCTGGTCACGGGAAGCGATCGGCGGCGCGCGACCCAGGGAGGCGCTGGGCGGCTGCAGCGAAGTGTCCACTGCGGGCGGCGCTGGCGGGAGAACAGGTGGCGGCGGCGGCAGCGGCGCGTCGCCATGGGGCAAAATGGAAGGCATCGTCGGTAACACCTGGGGATGAGGCGAGCCAGTAGATGGGTCCCCAGGGCGCTGACCGGACGGCACCATCGCTGAAAGCAGACGGGGAGCGGCAGAACCCGGGCGACGACAGAGGCGCAGCTGATTGAGATGCCGACGCACCTCACCAGAGGCCCCTAAAACCAAATACATCACGCGGCCGAGGCAGCGAAGAATGCGCCCTGCGAGCCAACGCCGTGAACCGTGATAGTTGCGATAGAATACAACGTCGCCAGGAGCAAAAGCAGGAGACTGCCGCTGCACAGGAACCTGATGCGGCGGATGCAGCAAAGACATCAAGGTTCGATGAGGACGACCGTGGAGCAACTCAGCCGGCGAGCGACCATCGCGGGGCTGAGAGCGATACAAGGACATAAAGAGCAATAACGCGTCCTGCCGAGAATGCGACTCTTTCAACTTCAACATCTGTGACTTGAAAGTCCGGACCAATCGTTCAGCGGCACCGTTTGACTGAGGCGAAAACGGCGCGGATGTCAGATGTTGAATACCATTGGCCTTGCAGAATGACTGAAATTCTGCGGACATGAATTGTGGGCCATTGTCGGAAACAATAGTCTGTGGAAGACCTTCAATGCAAAAAATAGCAGACAACGCTTGGATTGTGGCAGAAGACGTCGTACAAAAAGTCTCTCCTTGTGAGCAAAAAATCGGCGGACCAACGGATCCTCGATCTGTGACTTTGACAAGGGCCATTGCGTAGCAACAAAATGCAAAACAGTAGCAAGGACAGGGTCAGCAGCGGTGGCCGTAGCGACACGACGAAAATCAATCGGGAACGAGTCGACCACAGCATCGGTTTCCGAATCAATGAACATGCAAGCAAGTTCAGAAGAATCGAATGCTTTATCCTCAGCAACAGGCAAACGGGACAACGCATCAGCGTTTCCGTGCTGAGCAGTGGACCGATACAATATATCGTAGCGGTTGGCGACCTCATCACGCAATGCGTGGGGAACATTGCGCGCCCTGAAAAATTTTGGTTGCGCGTGTACTTTCAGTTCCAAATGTGCTTCATAGTTCTTAGCGCAACCAAGGCCCTGTGAAAAATTGTCTGCAAATTCTTCACATAGACTAGAAACACTGGCTGAAGGCACAGTCTGATTCACTGATAGGACCTGATTGATGATAGACAAGTTAAACAATTGAAAACAATCTAAACCAAACAAGTTCACTGCAGAAGAAGAACGAAGGACATAAAAAGACACAAGTTCTGTTTGTCCCTTGTATGCGGCAAGAAGAGTGCACTGTCCTAATACAGGGATAGCGTGTCCGGAATAACCATTTAACTGAACATTTGCGGCACGCAACGGAGGGGCGCCCAGTTGTTTGTACGTGGCGTGATTGAGCAATGAAACTGCAGCTCCGGTATCGAGCTGGAATGGTATCACTTGTCCGGCAAAGTCCAAATCTACAAAAAGTTTATTGTCCTGCTGACGACAAGAGTGACTGTTTTGTGCAACTTGAACAGACACTGGTACAGAATCATGTGCGACGTGACGGGACTTCCATCGACGTCGACGCACACTTTTTGTGGGACGAACACAGTCACTGTTAGCAAGAGGAACACTGGGCGGAGTGGCACTAACTACATGAATGTCCATGGGCGAAGGTTCCCGAGCCTGTGTGTCCTTGAGTCGATTCCGGCGCGAAGCAAAGGGCCTGGAATGGTTGTGATTGTCTGATCTGAGCTTTTTCAGGCAAACACTTTGAACATGCCCTTTCTTATTACAGAAAAAGCAAATAGCTTGGCGTGACGGGCAATTCTCACGCGAATGTCTAGTTGCACACCGCGGGCATGATTTCACTGCATTTGCTTGCTTGCGCGGGACACGTGGCTGCGCGGACGTGCGCGAGGGCAGGTTAGCGTTCCGTGCAGCGGGCCCGGCGGGCCGGTTAATGTGACACACGGCTGGTGAAGTTGCAAAGGATTCCTGAGCAAAGTTAAGTGTGTCTTGCCTATCTAATATGTCTATCACTTGTTGAAGAGAGGGATTAACTAGTTTCAAAATCTGTTCCCGTATGCGAACATCAGAAACGTTCTGTGCTATTGCATCACGCACCATAGTATCTGAATAAGGGAGTCCACAGTCACATTCAAACGCACAATCCCTAGTAAGTCCTTGCAAAGTTGCAACCCACTCCCGATTAGTTTGACCGGCCGTACGTTTTGTACGGAAGAACTTATACCGTTTTGCAACGACATTGACTGTTTCTTTAAAATAGGCATCTAAAGCAGACAAAATTTCTTCGTATGACAGAGTTGCTATGTCGCGCCGGGGAAACAATTTCACTATCACACGGTAGGTGGACACACCTACACACGAAAGCAAAAACGGCTGCCGCTCATTATCTTGAATTCTGTAGGCGGCGAGATGAAATCCAAACTGTCGGGACCATTCCGGCCATGTCTCGTTGGCCGCCTCGTAGGGCCTAAATTGAGGTGCAACAGCATGGTGTGGCTGCGGTAGCGATGAAGCGGCGGCGGCCACATCGTTTTGCAGCACACGTTTACCCTGGACGAGCTGTCCAAGGGCATCCAATAACGCCTGCGTCTGCTGATTCTGCAAGTGATAAAATTCGGACAGTACATCTGGAGAATGTGGCGAAGCCATGACACAAGCAAATTAGTGCAATACGAACGCGAAATTCTCTTTTAAGCCTCATCGCCAATGTAGTGGACTGTTAAGGCAGCCAGTCCACAGTGAAGTAGCCGAAAGCGCACGCGTCTGGCGTTAAGTCTGGAACAGGATTCGTAATGAATGTGATAAAGAAAAGAACGTAGCTACTAGAACACTTAACTTTTATATCGTCCTTTGGTATACAGCATTCTTGATGATACAAGTGAGACTCTTTAGATTCATGAAGTAACTAATGGCGCCTTGCTAGGTCGTAGCCATGGACTTAGCTGAAGGCTATTCTAACTGTCTCTCGGCAAATGAGAGAAAGGCTTCGTCAGTGTAGTCGCTAGCAAAGTCGTCGTACAACTGGGGCGAGTGCTAGAATGTCTCTGTAGACCTGCCATGTGGTGGCGCTCGGTCTGCGATCACACAGTGGCGACACGCGGGTCCGACATGTACTAATGGACCACGGCCGATTTAAGCTACCACCTAGCAAGTGTGGTGTCTGGCGGTGACACCACATGTAGTATGTATGTTCAAGTAAGTTTATTTGAGATATAAGTTTTGTAATTTATGTTCAATGAATTTGGTATTATTTTGAGGCTATTTAATTCTTTATGGGTATTGTGGAATGTGGTCTGGTGTTGTCAGTTTGTGGTGGTTTCTGGTATTGTGGATTTCTATTGAGTTGCATATGTCAAGTGAAAATTGTGGTAACGTACCGATTATTAGAGATGAGTGGAGGTTCCTGGTATCGCTGTCTTTATTTGAGCTATTTAGGTTAGGTAGTTGGGAGGGGGGAGGGGAGGTAGAGAATGTGCACAATGTCAGTGCAAGATTTTCAGTCCCTTAGTTGTAGTACCATCATACCCAGAAGAGATAGTACTTCTTAATGACGTAAAGTTTTTTGTGATCTCATTAACAAATTATTTGACGAAACTGACGTCTGGTAGAGGAAGATGCATTGCCTGTTAAAGTTTATTGGATCTGCTTTTAGTGAACCATTTCTGTACCCATGTTTTCAGCTACAGCTACCAAGAATTTATTGCATTTAGTAGCTAATGACTTGAATTTATATCATATGTCGTATTGCTACTGTCATCTAGGAGTTCAGTACCATCTGTGTTAAGTGAATTCATTTCAGTGCCTGACATTGCTCCATATTGTCTTTTTCTTGGAATGTTGACTCTTTTGGTCATCTAGGAGTTCAATATCATCTGTGTTAAGTGAATTCATTTTAGTGCATGACATTGCTCCATATTGTCTTGTTCTTGGAGTGTTGACTCTTTTGTGCACAGTACTTATCTATTTTGATGATACACTGGAGACTATTCCAATACTGTTTGCAGTATATTTAACTCTTGATTAGAATTAGTCAAATATATTACATAATGCTCTCTTCCAAGATATTTTGTTCCCACCTGTTATCGACTATGCTTTTTCATGGTCTCCTCTGTAAATCTCTCTGAACCAGTGTAAAGTAATTGGATTTCTAATGTGTTTAAGAAGGAATTACGTTTTTCATCTCCTGTATGTCTGTGGTATATTTCTTCCCATTTTGCATCCTGTAAATTCTTTCTGATAAATTTAACTTAGTAAGCTGCCTATTGTTCAGTTCTGTAGGATGGGTATTTCATTTCTTTAAAGCAAGTCAGTTTTTGCAACTTTGATATGTCATGTTTGGCTAACTATCTGTTAAGTGCATTTTAGGAAAGTATGCCACATACATAGTACTGTTCATGGTATTGGACAAATACTTACCTAGTGGTGAATGTTTGATTACAATAGGATACCTAAAATCTATTTCTCCTCCCTCATGTAAAGGTTGGAATCCCTCTCACCATCTCAGCTTGTACATCTGTCTGCACGTGGTCACCCACCTGTAGGCCCTCCTCCAAAACAATAATATTGCTGGAATACAGGGCCTGTTGTGGGCAGGAGGACTGCAGACACATTTTGTATCAAAACGTAGTTGACACTGTTCAATATATGGCGCTTGGGTCTGCCACCAGATCACATAAAATGTGATCTGTCCAATAGTCATATATTGAACATCTACACCAGCAAAGCCTTAAGTTTCACACAGTTGACAATACCAAAAGAAATGTGCAAATATGACTTGTGATTATAAGGTAGCCTCTCTAGTATCATTATATTCTTTAAAAAAATCACAGTGTTACATATTGCTGAGAAACAGTAGCTCCAGAGTACTTCCTGGGTAGTGGCAGCTCATGGGCATAGATTCTGGCTGTTCAGAAATGTTTAGAGTCAGATAAATTTGAGAGTGTGAAATTAATAGCTTCTGCTCTATAACAGTTATACTTATCAACAAGTTTATACAATTACAGCCACTCCCAAAATAATAACAATAATTATAATAATAATAATAAGAAGAAGAAGAAGAAGAAGAAGAAGAAGATGCATAACTTATCTGATAAAAGAAAGAATTGTTCTGTGCAATTTTGCTGTTTTGTACAGTTAAGTATGGTCTACGGTAGTAACAAAATAATTTACAAGCTTTCGCAACTCTCCATTTTGCATTTTTGTGTACGTGAGAGGGATGCTTTTCCATTTTTTCGGCCAAATGTACAAGATCCTTAAAAGGTGTATCTGTTCACAAATTTACTTCTGGGCTGAAAATCTGCTGCACCCACACAACAACTTGTGCTCTCTGTACACTTCCTTGTTAAATGTTCGCTTGTAGTCATGCTTATTTGATTTTGTCACTCTCTTAATCAAAAGATCTGTCCTCGAAGGCCCTAGTTCCTTAGTGGCTAACTTTTTCTAATAATTTACTTTGATGGACCCAGAATGAGGTTTTTCACCCTGCAGAGGAGTGTGCACTGATGTGAAACTTCCTGACAGATTGAAGCTGATTGCCGGACCGAGAGTAAAACTCGGGACTTTTGCCTTTCGAGGGCAAGTGCTCTACCGAGTGAGCTACCCACATATGACTCATGATATATTCTCACAGCTTTACTTTTCTGTTAGCATTTAAAATAGATTCAACATAGTTCATGTTTACACTGCACACGAAAGCCAACTTCCGTCCAGTAAACAACCAATTCCAAACACAAGTTGCTGTTTATCAAAATGATTAAACTCAAGTAGCAATGTCTACCAACATGGCGACTAGAATGCAAATGAGGCACTGAGATCCATAAGGGACTAAAGCATTTGGCCATCAATTCCACATAAAAGTATATATCAGAGACACCAGTGATACAGCTTTTCATGAATTTTCATACATACAGTGCATGCCTACAGCACAGATAAACCTGATTCACTGTAAAATCAACATATTTCAGAAGCATGAATAAATGCTACAATCTCACAATCGACGGTGATGTGTCTTATGCCCTTAGGATTTTCACTGCCTCAACTGAATTACTGTCTGATAAAATTCATACTTAATATTCTATAACTCATTCAGGAGCCCACAAAATAGGTTTACTGCCAGTAGAATCTTAACATATACTGTCGTCCAATCTAATTTTGCTGTATAGTGAGTGAATTAGTATATCTGAGGAGTGTGCTATCATGTAGCAGGATTAATGCTGAGCGAACAAGTATAAAAGTCTGCCGTAGTGTGCTCCCACCTGGTGGCACTCACATAAACTTCTAGTTTAGTGGCAAGGGCTAGCTGTGCACATCATGAACCATGCATGTTATTTATCAAATCGGTATGTATTTCGCCCATAAAGTGATTGTGTCACATGAGCTGCACATGTACGGAAGCTCCTTAAAACGTACACCACTGATGGTGTGCTTCCGACCCCGATGCCAAGTTTCACAGAGTCTAAGGGGGCAGTAGCGTGATAGATTTAAGTGCCATATCTTTCAGACCACAGCATCTATGTTACATTTAACAGCATTGAAAGAAAAGAACCAATAAATCTGGATGGTGTCGAAGGTTAGGGCATTTGCATGCTCTTGTGCTCTTACACAGCAGCCGCCACTTGGTCACAGTTTGTCCATGGCCATTCATGTGGACAGAAAGCTTGTTGGTTGTTATGCCCATGTAGAATGCAGCACAGTGGTTGCAGCTCAGTTTGTAGGTCACATAACTGGTTCCCTAGGTAGCCCTGTCTTTTATGGGCAGGACTGGAGTAGGTGGTGCTAAGTAGGATGTGTGGAACAGGTCTTGCATCTAAGTCTGTTACAGGAATATCAGCTGTGAGGCAAAGGGTTGGTAGCAGGGGCCAAGTAGAGATGGATGAGGATATTATGTAGATTTGCTGGGCAGCAGAATATCACTGTGGGAGGAGTAGCAAGAATAGCGGGTAGGACATTCTTCATTTCATGGTACAATGAGAGTGTTAAGGTTGTCCACCAGCACGTCAGTCATGAATGATAGGGAAATGAAGGCTGTGAGAAGTCAGACAATCACACACTGACTGACCTCCTTCTGGGATGACGACCTGACAGCCACTGTTCCTGAGCCCTATTCTGTTGTCGACAACACCTAGAGTCTTAGTGACCTGTCTCAATCTTTTGCAGCCAGTCCCTTTCCTTCTGGTATGAGGAACATATAGAACCTAGGATCATTAATTTCTGTTGATGTTAATAGGTATTACTTACAAGCCTTTCTGTCATTTGACAGAGTCCACATCGTTCCAAGATTTCACAAACATGATTCACAAAAAAATTACCAACTATCTCTCCTTCATGATGAGATGTACAAATTTAATCTGTGAATGAGTTACTGAATTAAGTATGTCAGAAAAGTCTACAGTGTATTACATCCCATTACACAAAGACTTTTTTTTAAAAAAAAATGCTGTTAACTGTATGTATGACAAGCATCATCACTGTCTTAACAGAATCCTACATAGCTTCTATTTATTTGGAGCAACCTGAAGCAATTTTCAAACAGTTCTCTCACAGCAGTATTTCTCATGTATTTTGAATCAAATTATTTTCTGTTTTGCTTACAGCAGTGTTGGTTTAGAAAATGTAGCAAAAAAATTCATGATAAACTTTTTGTTTCATTAACTTCTAATTTAATTTTCAATAGAGCAACTGCATCAACACTAGTTAAATTTTTATGCAGAGTTATCATTCTAAACCAAACACTCTTCAAGTAAAAAATATGATTTCTAGACTTTTGTGTGGCAGATAAGGGAATTTTGAAAAAACTGCCAAGTTTTCATATGCCTTTGGGTAATTTTCAGACAGCATGTTGTAAGCAGTACTACACGCTAAATATTATTTATTTCAAGTGAAAAGCCAATTGTAAATAATACACAAACACTCATCATGAAAGCTAACTCCTACTCGGAAGGCCAGCTACGAAGAGTGACTATAGGAGTGAATGAAAATACCAGTGTAACCATCCAAAGTGATGTCAGGAAATCTAGACTAAAGAAGTTCTTGTTATTTTCTCATCTCAAAGATGAGGAGGTGACACAGTTGGAAGGAAGCCAGTTATTCTAGTCTTCAGTCTTCAGTCCAATCACAAATTTTACTTGATACCCCATATGATTGTACTTTTGACAATAAATGTAGGAGTGGTACTTAGTCAGATGCTGTTTGGAAATCAAGAAATACTGCATACACCTGACAGCCTTGATCCAAAGCTTTTAGTATGTCATGTGAGAAAAGTGCAAGTTAGATTTTGCACAATCGAAGTTTTCTGAATCCATGATGGTTGGAATGAAGGAGGTCATTCTTTACAAGATACTGTATTATGTTTATATATTCAAAGATGCTACAACAAATTAATCTCAAGGATATTGGACAGTAGTTTTGTGGATCACTTCAACTATACTTCTTGTACATAGGTGTGACCTGTGCTTCCTTCCAACTACTGGACAGTCTTTGTTTGAAGAATCTACAATATAGTTAGAAGAGAGGCTAACTCAGCCACAAATACAGTATAGAATCTGATAGGGATTCCATCAGGCCCTGGAGCTTTTGTTCAATTTTAACAATTACAGCTCTATCTCAACACCACTGTACTGGCTCTTGGATATTCTGAAAGAACAAGATCTGGACACCAAAACCAATGCAATTATTAGTGAAACTTTAAATGGTACAAGATCTAAGATAAAATTCAGCATAATATTGCAGAACACTTTGAAATAAAACCAGAATGAGACTGAGTGATGCACTGTCTCCATTACTTTTCATCCGTGTCTCAGCAAAGAAAATTTCACAGTGGCAGAAAACAAAATTAGCATGTAAAATTGATGAACTAAATTAGAAAGAACAAGTTTTTGAATACACTGCTGAGCTTTCACAGATGACCTGGCAAGGGTGGAGCTCCAAATATCATTCGAGAAAACACAATACATGGCCGCAAACAACCTGGCATCCAAAACTCTATGAATGAAATATGGGAAAATTGTAAGTTTTTCAGATCACATATTTAGATGCAACCATCCGGGAACTGGCCTGTAAAAAGTTGGTTATGAAATTCACTGTCACAAAATGGAAACAGCTTGCAGGCTTACAATAGACATCTGTAACAAAAAATTCATCTCAAAATACAACAAAAAGAAACACTACAATGCAGTCATCAAAACAGTGTCTTTATGGGGCTGGGACACTCATTTTTAACAGAAAGAAACACATTGATGATATCCAAAAGTAAGAACTAAAAGTAATAGCAAAAATTTAGGTCCACATTCTACTGAAGAAGGAACTTACAGACTAAAATAACGAAACTGGAAAGTGTACCAACATTAGTTTCAATGATGTTGAGAAACAGTTGAAATCATTAAAATTGAACAATGCTCCAGGCCCCGATGAGATTTTATACTGAATTGAGTCATAATCCTACTTTTAAAGCCTATGAACCTACCTGTTAATCGTAAATTTTTTGATGTCTGACAGTTTTAGAACTGAAATCTGTTTTGGACAACATATATGTAGTCTGAAATCTGCTTGCTACACATTGGTTTTGCATTGTTGTTGTGCCCAGTCCAGGAGACATTGAAATAGAATTTTTGTGTGGAACAAGCAAAAGAGAAAACCATTTGTAATTGTTAACACACATTATGCTCCCATTTTTATGTAGCAGGTGTATCATTGCAGTTTTCCAGTCATCCAGAATTTTCTTGATTGCCAAGTAGAATTTCTTTTATGGTTTTTGGGTGAGCTGATTTCATGAGTTTTGCACCCATTCTGTCTTCACCAGTAGCTCTTCAGTTTTTAACCATTTAATTTGTCTAGCATTTTCCTCTTCATTTGGTGGTTCCTAATCTGGATTACTTTTTAGGGGAATATCCCTAAGAAATCTTTCCATGGGCTCAGTGGAATTTAGAAATTAAAAAAATATTTGCTAAGATCTCTGCAGTTTTCTTGATTGTTAACTGCCAATTGTCCATTTCTCTTCTTGGAGCAGGAATTTTTGGACTGGTGCCCATTTAGCATGATTTTAAAGGTTTCATAAAAAGCATGGTGATCTGTTTTCCCATGAGTTTTCTTCAATTTCACAGACTTGACTCATCTCATATTGTCTTTTTGTTTGGGTAATTAATTTTGACGTTTTTCTGTAGTTGCCAGAAACATGACATAGGCGTTTTCTAATTTGTTACTAGATACTCTATTTTTTTAATACCTTATATTTCATTCCACCAAGACACTGTTTCAGCTCATATTCTTATTTTCTGTCTAGGTGAAGACTAATACTTCATCATCCTTATGAATACTGCTGTTTGTGCTATAATTTTCAATACTTTTTTATGTCCACCAGGCATGGCGAACTTTTGGTGACCCATAGGCCTGATTCACATACTTAAGCTCACAGGCTGCCTTTTCAAGAGGCAACAGACTCTACACTCACAGGGAATGAGGTCAAAACTAGTATCTGTTACATTATTATTGATGGGGTAGTGCACTTATGTGAATGACACCCCTTTCCGAAAATGCCACGCCAAAAAATTCAGACTAAAATGCATGTCTTTGAGAGTACATTCATTTTATGTTCACCCGGAATTGCTTGCAGAGGTTGGACTGAATTCAGTTGTGAGCTGGATAAGGCCCATGAGCCACTGGTTGGCCACCCATAATGCACACTATGGTCTGGAATATAAATTTACAAGGAATAATCAGAATATTTAACATTTTAAACAATTTTATGTAGTGAGATGCGTGTGTGTGTGTGTGTGTGTGTGTGTGTGTGTGTGTGTGTGTGTGTGTGTGTCACTGCTCTCCTTAGCATTTTGAGAACTGTAAATTCTGAATACTATTTTCCCAGAAAATTAATCCATATCTGCTAAAGCATACAGTTCTTACCATTACATACTGATGCAAGGACTCAAAGTGAAAAATTGAATTGGCAACAAAGGAGAAGGTATGGCACTATTCACTGACAAAGGTGGTAAATTTATTCTTTTGCATGCCGGTACCTACCATGGCTTTATTTCCAGTTATCAACAACTTTTCAAATCAAAGAAATCGTTGGAGTACCAAGAAGAAAAGAATCATGAAACATTTTTAAATTGATTCGAAAATACTTTGTTACCGAGTTTAAAATTATTCTCGACAATGCGACAATTCTCGATACTGTTCCATCTTATAATTCTCCAACCCTGTTCTCTTGAAAGGAAGACATTATTCAGTGATTATGACAACACAAAGCTACTGTGGATGATAAAATGGAAAAAGTAGAATGATTAGAACTTGTATCACGTCAAAAGCCACAGTTCCCAGCACACATTATTCTAGAGGTAACTTCTAAATATGCACATAGATGGATGATGGATGGAGAGGGGTTATATTTGCGCATGATGGCAAGGTCTTCAGTGCCCACTCAGTAACAGATTGAGATTGGTGTCAAGAAAAGACTCAGAAAAGTTAGATAGAACAGAATGTAAAACACAGGTAACAAGCTTGGAAAAATATGGGCCTACCCACAGCGAAGCGTGGGACAAAGCATGCCGCGAGTGGTAAAACATGGACAACACAGGAAGAAAGTGGTAGAGGGAGCTAAAACAATATAGCAGATGGAAGGGGATGGCTGACCACAAGGAAAAAGGGAGGAGCCAGCCACTGTGCAATACACTAAAACCTCCAGCCTAAAAGTTTAGGCCAGAATCCAGACACATCACAAAACTTTAAAATGCTACACACACACGTCTCATCATTAGCTAAAACACAGGGCAGATCCCCATCAACTTGTGCTTCTGACCTTGCATCATGGTATAAAATGCAGTCTTCTAAAATGTGGCAGACAGAGATGTGCACACCACAAGCATCACAAAACAGGGGATCCTCTCACCGTAATATAAAGCTACGTGTGAGAGGACAGTGCCCAATCCGAAGACGCATGAGGGTCACTTCTTCCCGCCTGAGCAACCGGCAGCAGGAATGCCACGGCTGAGTTGTTGACTTCACCAACCACAGTCTATTGGCCGTCACTGCCAGCCATTCTTCCTCCCACAACTCCATGCACTTCTTGTGGAGTGCAGAAATGACAGACTGCAAGGGAATAGGACACTGGACCATATCCTGCTCTCTGCAGGCTTCCTTGGCAGCCCGATCAGCCTGTTAATTGCCCCATATTCCTACATGACCAGACAACCAGCAGAAGGACACCTCCTTACCCCACCGTTGGAGCAAGTACAGTTGGTCATATATCAGCTGGACCATCTCCTCAGTTGGGTACAGATTCTGAAATGATTGTAAGGCACTAAGAGCAGAGGAGAAATCGATTGCCCTGAACATGATTCATCCACTCCAGTGCCTTCAGGATCGTGTGGAGCTCCGCTGCAAAAACAGTATATTCAGCAGGGAGGCGAATCCGGGTAACATGACCAGGGAACACTACAGAACAGCCAAGGAAATTCTCCAGTTTGGAGCCATCAGTGTAAACGATGGGAAACCGTGATGCACATCTAAAATGTTAAAAAACTGAGGTTGGAATGTAAAATCTGGTGAACTATCTTTCTTAAAATTAGTCAAATCTAAAATAAGTCTGGGTCTCTGGGGGAGCCAAAGTGGAAATCTGCCCCAACCGTGACGGAAAAGATGAAGACCAGCCATATCCACCGCAGAGAGGCAATCCTGTGCACGAATCCCATAGGGCTACATCGCTCGTTGCCGGTTATGAAATAGCCGTGCCAGAGGAAGCTGAGCAATGGTATGGTATGCAGGTGTGTATGGCGTGGGCGAAGTTTTGTACGCCTGGCGTACCGTAAGTAGCCGTCGCCGCATATAAAGTGGCGGTGCACCAGCCTCTGCACAGAGGCTGGTATGGGGCTAGTTCGGAATGCCCCAGTGGCCAACGGAAGCCCTTCATGGTGCACAACGTCCAACATCTTTAAGTAAGAAGGCCTCGCAGACCCACACACCATGCACCCATAATCGAGCCGAGGTCGCACAAACGCCCTGTAAAACTGGAGCAGAAAAGTCCTGCCGGCTTCCTATGTGCTGTGGCTAAGACATTTTAAAATACTTAAAGCCTTAAGTGACCGTCATTTCAGGTCTTTAAGATGAGGTAACCACATAAGCTTTGAGTCAAAATGAGCCCAAGAAACCTCACCGTGTCTTTAAAAGTAAGGACAGTGTCCCTCATCCTCAACTCAGGAAAGGTTAAAATCGAATGAGAACAGTGAAAAAGAACACATATGGACTTCTCAGTGGAAAACTTAAAAACACTCTTCTGCGTCCAGTCATCCAACCGTCTAAGAGTAAGTTGCAACTGACGCATTGTCATTGCCAGGTTTAAAGAAGAGCAAAACAAAGAGAAATCATCCATAAACAAGGAACACTGGACAGGACTCTTCACTATGGAGGTAATGTTATTAATAGTGATGGCAAAGACAGTCACACTTAAAACGCTACCCTGAGGGACACCATTCTCCTGCTCAAAGCGATCAGACAGGATGTCACCAATTTGGTATCTAAAATATCGTGGCGAGAGGAAAGACTGAATATAAAGAGGAAGACGCCCACCTTATCACTGCCACTTTACTGCAATTGAACTTATTTGAGCAGAAGTGAAATGGTATGTTACTTGCAAATATAAAAAGTTTATCATGAGTGAGCCTGATAAACTAACTGGTCAGAGCCTGGAAAATGTTATTGAAATGGACTTGAGAGTTATTTGTGATGCATAAGAAGTGAATAATTGACGAATCATGGAATAATGAAGGTCTTCTTGAAGAAGGTGTTAGGAACGTATTGCTGCTTCCAGCTGCTCTTCCACTTCAAAAAGTTCCAGTGAAATGAGTGGTATTTACCATCTGTTGGCCAATGCAGATGCCTGCAGCTAGCAATTGGCAGAGGCATATACACAAAACACCACAGACCTCGCAACTGTGGTAATGCCGGTTCCCATTTGATCACCAGTGTTAAGCACTGTTGTGCTTGGGTAACACTTGGATGGATGACCATCCATCACATGCCTCTCCATATCCACATCCAGTTAAGCCTATCAGCTGAGTATGACACGGTGATTGGTTGGTACTGTTGGGCCTTCCGAGGCCTGTTTACATGGGGTTTTAGTTTCATGGACATAAAACAATGTTCTCATACTTTTAAACACTACATTTTACTTTCACGTGCGGTGTCTGTGTTATCTGTAAAAACAACTTTAGTTTGGAAAAGATTATTCAAGGGACATTTACTCTGGTGATGTTTCCAATTGCAAGGAAGGAATCAGCTAAATGCAAATGTGCTGCGATTGAGCTGTTGAAGAAATGGAGAAATACAGTTTATGTGCATGAGATCTGTTGGGGCTTCAGTAGAGATGTTCACAGTTGATGAGAAAGATGTATCCTACATTGAGTTTGAACAAGTTCTACCTATTCTCCCAAATCCAAACTTCAGATATGTTAGAAACACCTAATATTATGAGTTTTCAGGAAATTAAAGCATTTTTGAAAGTGGATGAGTAGTCAACTGCACAGTTGTTTTCTAGTGGTGGATTTTCTGAATTGAAATAACTAGGTACTCTGAACTTTAAAGTAATACTGTGTTCAGTTAATATTATTTATAGCTAACAAAACTTTCCTATAATGTTATATAATAAGAGAGTGAGGTCAAAATGTGTTAACTATTGAGTCATCTAAAACTGATGTAACAAAATTAATTTTAAGTTATAAAACAGATTCTGAGTCCCACCCAAGATAGTTCCATGTTCCACCCACAATGATCTTCAGTTGCAATTTTTATAATAAAGTATTAATAATGTAATGGCAATATTATGAAAAGGGTAAATTGGCACTTCACCAACATGAAAACTATTTCCAACCCTGATATGAGGCCTCAGGTGAAAGTAGCACAGTAGCAGAGATGTGCAAACACAGATAAACAGTTCTTGCAGAGCATCCACCAGATCATATGGGATATGTAGACAACAGAGCCTTGCCAGAAGGATGAATATCAACTGTGATCCACCCACTGCACAAAGAGGGTAATAAGACAGGCCTCATAAACTGCAGGGATAACTGCTTATTACAAATTACCTGGAATATCCTCCCTGCAGCCATGTTAACTAGGGTCATCAACTAGATGGATCGACTTTTCTCCCTGCCATCTATCTAACCAACTGACTGCACCTAGTTGCCCTACATTCTTTTCACCTCATCACTGTACGCTCCCACAAGCAGCTCCACCCTTACCCTGCTATTCTTCCCCCTCCCCACCGTAGCCCTCCCCCCTTAAACCCACTACCCAGATTGCTTCTCCCATCATGAGCAACAGCTTGCAGTCTGCCCTCAGCAGCCAGAGACAGTGGTCATGTGTGTGTGAGCTGTGTTTGCATGAACATGTGCCTGTATTGCCTACTCTAGAAGAAGGCCTTTTGGCCTAAAGCTTACTGGTTTACTTGTAGCAGGCTTTTTGTTGTGCCTGTCTGCACCTCCACTATGTGGTGAGTAGCAGTCCATCCTCTTCATAATATTATCTTTATTCCACCTGGGATTTTCCACTGTTTCATTAGTAACATAACATTTATGATATTTCATCTCATAGAGAATTATTTTATTAGTATGGATTCTATGTTTTCAAAGGAAAATAAGGGCGAATTTCTGAGAGTTCTTGTAGATTATTGGTGGACTTTCATTGCTATGTGCATTTGCTGCCATACCCACGACAAAGTTTTAAAGATGATTAAAAGCTTATTTTCTATACATCTGATATTCAGATTCATATGGTCACCATTCAGTTTTTAATGTATTTCTATTTATACTCTTTGTTATATTAGATTTTGACTGTCCAAAAACTGTATCGCAACTGTCCCACTCATGACAATGAAATCCCACATTTACTTTTCATAAAGTTACTTATTTTCTTAATTTCTTTTGCAGAGCAAGGTGTATTATCATGTACACGATGTTTCCATTCCTTCTTCAATGTTTATATTTTTGCTTAATACCTTATACTGTTTTCACCAATCTTCTAAGCTACTTCCAGGAAGTGATTATGAAATATATTGGTTATCTGACTGCTGTAAGCTATTCTTTCACTGTTTTCTGTAATAGGCAAGTCTTCATATTCCATACTGATATTCTAATTTTTCTTTTATCTATTGCCCATATAATTTAACTATACTAATTGAATAGTGGGTGTCATGAATTGTAACAAGGTTTCTCTTTCCCCAAATCAATTTCCTTCAGACAGTGTAGTATCCCTTATTACTCAAAATCAGTGCTACACTTCTGCTTACCCTAACCATTTCCTTTTCCTTGCACATGACGTTTTTACTATCCATAAGTTTTTATATGTTATATTATTCGCATACTTGAGTGTTTCCTTGGGGAAGCAGCATAGTGACATTTTCTACTTTAAGTACCACTTTTTTTTTAATAGGGGGAGGGGTTTGGATTTCAAGTAAATGAACACTCAGACAGAATTTCGTCATATGATTGTGTGAATTAAATGTGTTTGTAATGTAATGAGGTCTTCTCAAGCTCAGCCTTTTATTTTTTTAAACACCTTATTGTTATTCTTTTTGAAGTTATTTCCCAACAAACTACATATGAGGGGAATTTGAAAAGTCTGTGCAGAGTCCGAGAGATGGCACCACCGGCACACATCGAGGTCATGTTTAGTTAGTAGCTTCTTTGGAAAGAATGCACGCTAAGTTTCAGCCACATTTTTCTGTTTCTTTGTGTTTGGCATTTGTGTGAATCAAGGAAGTCGAGTGATTGTCAAAAAATGGATGAAGAAGAATTTCGTGTGGTGATTAAACATTACTTTATAAAGGCAAAACGCCTCAGGAGACTAAAGAGAAGCTTGATAAACATTACAGTGACTCTGCACCTTCGATTAGAGCAGTTTATAATTGGTTTCAAAATTTTCAAAGTGGCCGTATGGGCCATTGATAAAATCCATGACATGGAGATGGATGACATAAGAGTTAAGGTGCATGAGATTGCTAGTGCTGTGGGCATCTTGAATGAATGGGTACATAATATTTTGCGTGAACATTTGGACATGAGAAAGCTATCTGCAAGATGGATTCTACGATTGCTCATGCTTGACCAAATATGGAATCGTGTGAATTGTTGCAAGGATGGTTTGCAGCTGTTCAGGAAGAATCAGCAGGACTTCATGTGGTGTCACCGCCAGACACCACACTTGCTAGGTGGTAGCTTTAAATCGGCCGCGGTCCGTTAGTACATGTCGGACCCGCGTGTCGCCACTGACAGTGATCGCAGACCGAGCTCCACTACACGGCAGGTCTCGAGAGACTTACTAGCACTCGCCCCAGTTGTACGATGACTTTGCTAGTGACTACACTGACGAAGCTTTTCTCTCATTTGCCGAGAGACAGTTAGAATAGCCTTCAGCTAAGTCCATGGCTACGACCTAGCAAGGCGCCATTAACCATTTCAAGATAGAGTCTCACTTGTATCATCAAGAATGCTGTATACAAATGATGGAATAAAGTTAAGTATTCTAGCAGCTACGTACTTTTCTTTATAGCATTCATTACATATCCTGTTTCAGACCTATCTCTAGCCTGCGTCAGTAACGCGTGCCTTTCGTCTACTTCAGAGTGGCGTGGTTGTCTCACTACGCTACAACACTTTAAGCGTTGTTTCGTCACTGTGGATGAAACATGGATACATTACTATACTCCTGAGACCAAACAACAATCTAAACAATGGGTTAGCAAGGGAGAATCTGCACCAGAAAAGGCAAAGACCAGCCCTTTGGCCGGAAAGGTTATGGCAACTGTCTTTTGGGATTCGCAAGGGATAATTCTCATTGACTATCTGGAAAAGGGTAAAACTATTACAGGTGCATATTATTCATCATTATTGAACAGTTTGAAAACCGAGCTGCAAGAAAAATGCCAGCGATTGGACTGCAAAAATGTCGTTTACCATCACGACAGTGTACTCAATTTGAAGAAATGGCTGGCGGGACAAAGATTTTATTCAAATGAGGAGGTGATTGCAACAACTAATAGCTATTTTGCAAACTTGACAATTCCTATTATTCAGAAGGGATCAACAAATTAGAACAGTGTTGGACCAAGTGTATACTTTTTTTAGGTTGAGAGCTGATTTGGTCAGCAATTGCAATGTCATCTAGTGTTCTAACAGCCCTGTATTTATACAAGTGATCCAGCAATTTCCTCAAAAACTTTTTGAATGTAGGGTGTCATTTTATCCTTTATGATATGGAAAATAAATTTTGCACCACTGAGGCTCATTATTCATTACTTTTCTCAACTGGAGTGTTACCTGTTTATGAGTCAACCACCCTAATCACGAGGAATTATACTATTTGAATATCCCACCCCTTACATAGCTGAAAAAACAGAAGTCCACCCAGGTAATACCATCCATGCCTCAGTAGGCCCAGTGCAAATGGACTTTGGCAGGTGCAAAAATACTTGTATACGTGTCAGTTTTTATATTGTCTTTCATTTTCTGTTCTGTTGCTTACTGTGCACCTTTGATGCCAGTAGTGGGTCATTTCAGTCTTACATTGAATTTTTTTCTTTGCCATTTGGGCTTGCTGAGGACAACAGAGCTTGCATTTCCTTTTGGTGAGGACCTCCTTGTTTCCATTACTCTATTTTCTGGCTGTGAGCCAGCTTTCTCTTCTCTGTCCATTTGGTTCCTGTGGTCTCCTTACTGATAATGGACATTGGGAAAACATCCTGTCAGATGGCTTGCCAGAACCACAGTTGGTCTCATGTTTTCTCCACTAGGATCTCCAGGTTTCCAGATCTGAGTTACCAATGTGATCCACATTTTCTTAGAGGCCTTCCTTCCACCTGTCACTGCGAAGATCCTATTGGTAAGTCTTTTTGGATTCATGTGTCTCAATTATCTGTACAAGGCCAGTCACCTTTTCCTTATACACTTGGTGATATCCTTCTGTTGATTTTACAGTTCATCATTGTGCCAGATTCTGTAGATGCCTTACTCTTCTCTTGCTGGTCCTAGTATTCCCCTGAGGACCTTCCTTTCTTTGATCTCCAGTTTCCTGTGTGGACTGCTTCCTAGCCACTACATGGTAATCAGAGTCATACAGAGCAGAGGCTTTTACTACCACGTTGTAGTGTCAGAGATTGAGGGTCTTGGAGAAGTGCATGGATGAGTAGATATTTCGGAGTGGTAAGTCCTTTCATATGTGGTGCATCTGGTGTCTATCACTTGGTACAAACTCAGGTTTGCAGAGATCCACTCTCCTACACACTTGACTGTAGATACTTTTCTTATGGTGGTGTTTTAGTGCAGTTTCTACAAGTTGGTCATGAATTTAATTTTCTGGGTGATCTTCAAGTTGGTCTTAACTGATACACTGTAAAGGCTTTGTAGGTTGTAAGTAGCCTCCTCTACGATGTCTGCTGGTAAGATGAGGTCAACAGCAAAATATAGGCATAATACTTGGAGGTTATCTCTCTTATACTCAAACTTCAGTCCAGTTCCTGGTAGTAGTGTTGCCATCCATTCTTTCACAATGTTCACAAGGATGCAGCTGAAAAGAATGCGTGGCAAACCGTTGCCCTTTATGACTCCTGTTCTGATGGGGGTAGCTCACCTCTGAACTTGACCTTGGATGTCATGTTCTACAGGATGGTCTGGGCTACTTTGAGGGTCTTCTCATACAGGCCAAGTTCCAGTGGTGCATTCACAAGATTCATGTGCCTTCTGGAAGTCTACTAGGACAACTATCCATTGATGTCCACATTGGTTCGTGTAAGTGTGGATTGTCTTTAGACATGATATCTGTTCTGGTAGGATATTTTGATGCAAAAGTCAGTCTGGTATTCATCTGATTGCTGATCTAGCTGGTTGGTGCCCTAGTTTACAGGGCTTCAGAGAGGGTATTCTGGGAAATCTGTAATAAGGAGCTACCTTGGCAATAGTTGATGTCTGTCTTACTACCCTCATTGTGAGGTGGGTGGATCACCGTAGACATCCATCCTTCTGCTCTGGTAAGATTCTGTTGTCACATGTCCCATATGATCTGGTGGATGCTCTGCAACGACTGTTCATCTGTGTGTTTTCATATCTCTGCTATTGTGCCATCTTCACCTGAGACCTCGAAGTTCATGAGCTCCTTGATGATATCCTCTATTTTTTCTCTAGAGATTGGTTGAAAATCAAGGTTCCTGGTGGAAGGTTCATGGAAAATGAGTGTCCCCTTAGGTTTCTGCAAGTTGGAAACAGTCTGCAGTCAGTGAAGCTTTTGTTGTTCAGGTTTAGCTCTCTGTCTAGCAAGCGGAGGAGTAGGGAGGCAACTGGGTGAGTCATCTACTACTTGAAGCCCTTGTATAGGTCTCTTGAGCTGTTTATCAGAAAGTTACATTCTGCATCAGGGTACTGAGGTAATTTCTCATTGCTCTGAAGATTGTGTTGGCTCTAGTTTTGCTTTGCATGTTGAAGGTTTCATGACTACATTGCATTTTCATTTAAATTAATATTGTAAATATGTACCATACCTAAAAAGAAGAAATAATAAGCAAAAATTGGCATTATTAAAAACTCATAAGAATTCATTAAATAGTAACTGACTAAATAAAGAAAGACAGACAGACAGATATTTTAAGATGACTCAATTCCTACTATCCTTTGATTGAGTGCAACAGCCATTAATGACTGATAAAACTGTATATATTCAGGACCAGTCAGCTAGATGCAGTAAAGTGAAATTTGTGACTAGATTAAGGAATTTTTGGTAGGGAGGACGTAACATGTTAATTTGGATGGAGAGTCAGATGTAGAAGTAACTTTTAGGTGTGCCCTCTGGAAGTGTGTTGGGACCTTGCTCTTTATGTTTTATATTAATGAACTCACGGACATTTTTTTTTTTTTCAGGTGATGCAGTTATCTGTAGTGAAGTACTGTCTGAAAGAGGCTGCAAAAAGTCAGATCTTGATAAGATTTCAGTGTGGTACAAAGATTGCAACTTGCTTTAAATGTTCAAAAATGTAAAATTGTACACGCTTATGACTGCAATATTAGAGAATGGAATGCGCCAACTCATACAAATACCTGGGTGTAACACTTGAAGTGGAATGATTACAGATGATCAGTCATGGGTACAGTAGGCAGTAGACTTCAGTTTATTGGTAGAGTACTAGGAAATGCAATCAGCCTATGAAGGAGTTGGCTTACAAATCATTCATGTGACCCATTCCAGAATATTGCTCAAGTGTGTGGGGCTCATACCAGTTAGGACTAACAGGGGATATGGAACTTATACAAAGAAGAACAGCATGAATGGTCACAGGTTTGTTGGACCCATGGGAGATTGTCAAAAGGATGCTGAAGAAACTTATCTGGCAGACTCTTGAAGATAGACATAAACTATCCCAAGAAAACTTACTTACAAAGTTTCAAGAACTGGATTTAAATGATGATTTTAGGAATGTACTACTATCTTGTACTTACTGCCCACATAGGGATCATGAGAGCAGGATTATATTAATTGCAACACCAACAGAGGTATTTAAACAGCCATTCTTCCTGCACTCCATAAGTGAATAGAATAGGAAGAAACACTAATAACTGGTAGAATGGGATGTACCCTCAGCTATGAATTTTACAGTGGTTTGCGGAGTATTGATGTAGGTGCAGATGTAGAATTCTTGAAAATGAGCTCAACACATTGTACTTAATGGAACAAAATCAACAGGTGTAAAGGTAACTTCGAGAGTACCCAGAGGGGGTGTTATAGGACCATCACTGTTTTTAGTATTTTTTATAAATTAAATGACCTAGTGGATGATGCTGAAAGGTACAGAAGGCTATTCACGGACAGTACTGTTGGCTATAGGAAGGCTGCAATGACACAAGATAGTAGCAAAATTCAGGGAGACTGCAAGGGATCGATGACTGGTGCAGGGACTGGCAATTGTCCCTGAATATAAACCTGTGAAACATGCTGTGATTAAAAGGGAGAAAGAGTCCTGTAGTGTTAGATTTCACTAGTGCTGATAATCACAATGAGTAACCATCTGGAGCAACCTAATGTGGAATGACCACACAAAATTAGTTGTTGGTGCAAGCTTGAGATTTATTGGAAGAATCTTAAGGAAATGTATTTGTCCACAGAAAAAAGTGACCTATGAAACACTTGAGATACCAATTATTGAGTACTGCTTATCAGCTCTGGACCTTTACAGGCTGCATTAGAAGAGATACAGAAGATTCAGCGAAGGGCAGCATGTATCGAGACAAATCATTTAGAATGTGCAGGAGTGTTACAGAGATGACAAACAAATTTCGGTGGCAGACACTGCAGTTGAGGTGTAGGATCATGGAGAAGTTTTCTGTTGAAATTTCAAGGGTCTATGCTCCATGATTATGGTGGGAAAATTAGAGCTACCACAGAGATTTATCATTAGTCATTCTTCCCTTGCCCTAATTACAAATTGAACAAACTAAACTCCTCCCAAACAGGCTATGAAGGCCCAATGGTACCGACTGGCCACCATGCCATCCATAGCCTATAGGCGTCACTGGATGCAGGTATGGAGGAGCATGTGGTCAGCACACTGATCTCCCAGCTGTATGTCAGTTTCTGGGACTGGAGCCGCTACTTCTCGGCCAAATAGCACCTCAGTTTGTCTCCCAAGGGCTGAGTGCACCCCACTCGCCAACAGCACTCAGCAGACCGGAAGGTCACCCATCCAAGTGCTAGCCCAGCCCAACAACACTTAACTGTGGTGATCTGATGGGAACCGGTACAAATGTAACAGGGAAGGAAGACCTTTTGCCTACTTTTTAAATTGCCATCTTCAAAATTTGTGTTAAGAACAGCATTGACTTCACTATAAAAAAATGTTATTCTATTTTATTCTTTTCATCAGTGCATCAAGTATATATAGTATTTATTAAATCAGAAGAAAACAGAGTATTTCAGATTTTATTGTTTTTACTGAAAACGCTTATATCCTTTTAATCTGTGACTGACATATGCTATGTTTCAACACATGTGCAAATGCCAATTATATGTGCATACAATTATATCAAAAGTACTTGTAAACAGTATTTACATAAGCTGAACTAAATAGGAGTGTTAGTTAACGTAGCTCTTAAGGAAAGTGAAGCTCAAAATTTCATATTTTACCACAGCAGCATTTTTCATGTAGTAATTCTCAGTTATTCAGCAATTTTGCAGCAGAAGACAAGGCACATATACAATGCTGACCAAACCATTTACAACAGTAATCTCAAAAATTCTTAAAAAGTCATTGGTGATAATTAATTTAAATAATTATTTATAAATAGCTAATCAGTAGTTAATGCAACATTTCTGTTAACAGGTGGTTTACTTCACTGCACTCTTCCCATATGTGGTACTGGTTCTTCTGTTTGTCAGAGGAGTAACTCTACCAGGTGCTTCCACTGGAATCCTTTTCTACCTTACTCCAGACTGGAACCGTTTGGCTAATGCTCAGGTACCCAACAACTTTCTAGTAATATCTCAGTAACAAAAATAAATATATGATCACATTGCTAACACATAGCAGAACATGTAATGTGGTAGGCTTGAGAGCTTCAGAATTTGCAGTATAACTGTTGTTGGTGGAAACAGTGTCTCCCATTCATTCCACCAACTTCAGAGTTGGATTTTGTTTAACATTGCAAGTACCATGTGAAAACTATGGACTCAGAGCTTAATGCCATCCAGGCTGAGTCCACATTGGATTCATATGTACTTTCCACATATTATAACTCATGCTGTTGCAATAGAATCATATGCACAATTTACAATCCTTTTAAGTTAATGTAAGGACCCAGCACACCATGGAACTGTGCTCAGCCTACTGAATGGCAAGTCCAGTGTGGCACCACATGGTCATTAGCTCATAATTTGTCAAGCTCATAATGAAGTTCAAAGGCTTTATTTATTATTTATAATACATTTTATTTATCTTAATAGTTTAAAACCATACTCTACCCAAAAATTAACTGTAGTTTTATGGAATATAATGTTTTTAACTGTGTCATCACACCATAAATCTATATACTTTGAAGAAGTGGTCCCTACAACAGAATTTTACCCAAACTGATTATCTGAACATCAATTTTGACGTTTTTTTTACATCATGTTGCCTTCCTGATTCACATTTAATCATTTCATAACACAGCATTTGTATCTTCTGTGCTTAACTATATTTTCCAGGCAGTGGGTTGTTGCCTGCTGTAGTTGTGTAACTATATGGATATCACTGATACTGATATATTTTAGCTTTTAAGCAGTGTTTTCTTTGAATGGGGGAGTTGGTATGTTTTCATTTCATAGTTCAATGTAAATATCTACTGTATTTAGTAAGTTCATATCAATCAATATTTTTATGCCTTTTTATTTCAGGTAAGTAGTTTATCTCTCCTTCTGATTTCTTAAATCAATAAATTGTTTGCATTTGGTACACTTTATTCCATGCAGAAAAGATGGCTAATAGGAATAAATAATGTGGTTTGTACTCAACACAAAATTGGATCACAATTCTTTGCCAGAAAAAACTGAAATATTACTCCTTTCTGTGTTGCTGTATTGTGCACACACTAACAGAAAAAGAAAAATGATGACAAAATGGACATTTTTTCACTTTCTATGTAACAATTAAGTTGTTGTAGTGTTCAAATGGATATCATGTATTGATGAACCAAATTCATCGTGAGCGCTGTCCATGGGTATCCAAAAAACAGCAGTTGCTAAACCATTTTATCATTTTGATCAGTGACATAAAGTCACAGCTGGCTAAGTAAGAGGTTTAGTTGAACCACAGGAAATTACTTCTAGAAGCATATGAGAACTGAGGCATTGAGAGGCCAAGGGAGGTAAGTGACACTTCTTTAAATTCTGAGAAAATTGAGATCAAAGTTTACAGGTTTTAATTAATTATGAATAAATTTTTCATTCTACAGTTATATACTTGTATCACCATTATGGTTTTATTTATCTCTTTCCAAAAATGTAACATTATTCAACGGCCGGTATTGCTGTTATTGGCACATTTCTGATAAGGTGCCGCACTTACCTCCTTTGGCCTCTAAGTGAAAGTGTTGAGTTAAACAAGAAACGGTCAGCTTGTCAATTCATTTTAGGACATTCTTACAATTTTAATATAATAATAATATAAGAATGGAAAAGCATTAGCACATCAATGTATTTTAGGAAATACTTAATAATACATGATAAACAACAATGTGCGTCTTTCTACCTACCATTTTATTCTTCATCAGAAACAGTAAAACAAAGCTGATCTGGTTCCTTATGGCCTAGCTTTTCTTTGTTGTTACCATTTCTCTTCATCATGCTTTTCTTTCTCTCTCTCTCTCTCTCTCTCTCTCTCTCTCTCTCTCTCTCTCTCTCTCTCCTCTCCTTTTATTTTTTTTTTTCCCTGCCTTGCTACATATTTTATCTCTTCGTAAAATTTGTGATGAATTTGTGGAGTGGGGTGCATGAAATCCAGAAGCTTTTGAAGATCATTGTATTTTGCTAATTTCATAGGATTCAGTATGGTGTTTTGCTCAAGTTCAGTAAATCTTCGGAGTTGTCTGCCCAATTTTAGACATTCCGGCTGTAGTGATTCGAGAATTTCTGTGTAAATTCTAGAACCACTCAGCCTTCTATCATCTCAAACACACAATATTCTGGATATGAGTGTGGAATGGTAGAATCATACCTACTGCACCTCACATGTTTGTGTGTGTAGGTTTAAAATCAGTCACGGGAAAAAAGTAGACGCTGTGGATAAATGACAAACAAGTACCTGTCAGGCGATCCATTGATGTTTTAGTGAGTGTGTAAGGAAGAACCATGGAGTTTATATGCAGCTCTGTGCTTATCGTGTCATTGACTTCTTATTAAAACGAGGACAGTTGAAAAAGAACTGTTAAATACTCTTGACGTAAGCTTGCTACAGGCAAGACTTATTTTCTGGTTCATGTTAAGAAAAGTTATGGTATCTAAGCCAACTTTCTTTTAACTTTTAACTCAATTTGTTTCTGACATTCGGCCGTATGAGAGACTTACAGGAAGTTACATATTTATATGGAAAGTGAGAGTTTTATTTTGTATGGAGGTGACATAGTAAGCAAGTGAAAGGTGGTTTGGGGGAATAAAGTGAAATAAACCAGAGTCACACTCACACTTTAAGTCATTAGAACGTTAGACAGTCTGAGATGCTGGAGTTGGTGGTACGCATGAGGTGTGTGTCTCCCTTTTACTGATGAAGGCTGTGGCCAATTCTTTATGTAGTGTTTTTTAATTGTGCCTGTCTGCAACTTGATGTGTCTTCTTTACTATAAGTAGCAATCTGTCTTTTCTACGTTGTTGATATTCCTACCTGGAGTTTCCATTGTTCAGCTTTCGGTTTAAGATCTTTTATGGGAAAACCATGGGTGCACTGAATTAAAAAGTAAAGTAAAAGGATCTTTATTTTCCAGTCAAAACAGTGTCATCTTTTGTATCCCTGGTACCTTTGGTACAAGGTATTTGTCTAAAGAGTCTTCCAAGTTAAAGAGGAAGCCCTACATATCAACTACTAGAAATTTATGACCTTTTGACATGTTTTCTTTGCATTTTCAATAACAGCAAAATCTTGGTCACACTCCATAAATGATTGACCTGGTGCAAACAAGCAGTGATCAACACACTCAATCTGGGACTTGTCTACAACATAAGACCAAAACCTAATCATTACAGCACTCTTATGTTGTGCTCCACAGTTATCAGTAAATGAAACAATTTGTTTTAAATTAAAAGGTGTTTATGCTCTGGGACAACTTGGAAAAACCCAAACATTTTTTAGAATTATGGGAATTTTTTGTTGTTTAAGTTTTCAGTTAAATTTTTGTAATTTTGACCAGTAAGGAGTGATACTCTAACAAAGAATTTTGCTTTAGCCCTCTACTGCAGAATAATATTGCAGCAATAAGACATAAACAAAGGAAAAAATAAATAAATAAAACTTATGTTGCGCCACTTGCAACAATAAAACTCAGTGCACACACAGGAAGAAAGCATCAAGCTATCAGCTGATCAGTCTCCTGGCACACATCAATAAATTGTTTGAATGGCTTCTGCTCCATTGGCTACAACTTATCATTGACAGGGAATATATCTTGCCCTTCGAGCAATTTGGATTTAGAGCCAGACACTCTACCACTCAGCAAATTCCTTGGGCAGTGGAATATATCACCACCGCCTTCAACAACAAGGCGTTGGAGTTCTGCGGTGCTGTCCTTCTGGATGTGATGAAGGCCTTCGAGTGTATGGCATCTAGGCCTCATTTGGAAGTTGAGCGCCCCAGGTTTTCCCAGGGCCTACATCAAACTCATCACATCATATCTCCAATGTTGCACCTTCACTGTCAGGGTGGATGATGCACTCTCCGCTGCCTGTCCTATCCATGCAGGAGTTCCACAATGCTCTGTATTAGGACTGGTGCTCTGTTCAATCTTTATGTCTGACCTCCCCTCACTACCGATGGTTGAGAAGGCCATCTATGCAGATGACACAATGATTTTCACCCGCAGTCGCTGGTGGGAAGTCTTAGTTCTGTGTCTCCAGAGTGCCTGCAGTGCACTCGAAGACTGGGCTGCGAAGTGGCGCATCTGCTTCATCCCCCAGATGATGCAAGTGATCATCTTCACCCGTTGCTGTACCATGCCACACCGCCTCCTCCGACTGTGTGGAACTGAACTGCAATGGAGACCTTCAGTTTGCTACATCAGTGTCCTACTCGACAAGAAGCTCACCTGGGAGGGCAAGTTGTCGACGTCCAAGCTAAAGTTAGTCAGTGAATGGGAGCCTTATACCCTATCGTCAATGAGGGATCTGACCTGTCAATTGGTAATGGACTCCTCATCTTCAGGATGTACATCCACCCACTTTTCGATTACGCCTGCGAGGTCTGGGGTAATGCAGCGTAGACCCACCTGCAGCGCCTAGTCACTCCAGAACAAGATTCTCCATCTACCAACAGCAAAATGTGTCGAAGGCTTTAGCACGAAGACTATGCAATACTTCATAACAACATACTGCTTCTGATGAGTGTGACATCACAACAGTTTACATTAGATTCGTCTCAGCAGTTGCCAGCGGGCTTATGCACATGCGAAGTTGAGTGGATAATGAGCAGTATCTGCTTCCACTTATGGCTACTTGTGGATGTCAGTTGTATCACCAGTAGCAATAAGCAGCCAGATGCTATCCGGAAAAACTTTTTTGGCGGCCAAGCTGCCAGATTCGAGCATACGAAATGCAGGCTGATTGGTAGTGGGGAGGGCATTAGTCTCCATGTGCCCCCTGTTTTGGTTTAGTAATTTTGCTGTTTAATCTTCATTTACAGCTCTCATGACAAATGAAAACAATGGATCTGTGGCTGTGAGCTAGAAAGTGAATTAAAATACATTATTATGGAACTCTAAAAAACATTATTAGTTTCAGTTTTCTGGTTTTATTTTATTTCTAGGTTTTTGGCAGTCAAGCATGAATTGCCTTGTAGAACAGTAAAGTCTTTTTTGTCGATTTGCTAAAGAAATTTGGCTTTTATTAATCTTTTCTGCAGAGACAGGCAGTTTATTTGAATCGAAGTGTTTCATTCCACACTGTTGGCTTGTGTCAACTGTTTGCTGAATTACAAGTACCCATTTTTATCTGCTGGCATGTGTGGCATTATGCCATAATAAAAAACCAAACATGAGATAATATAGTACTGGTACTCCAAGGAAATTTGCAGTCCGAAAATTGCACTGAAAAGCTTCTTTTCAAGTTAGGGACTACTTCTTTGTGAATCTGGAAATACAGATGTGTGATTTCAGCCGAATGATGCATGTTAGTGTGGTTTATGAAATTAGGTACGAACATGAGTGCTTCCTACATCATCATAGCTGTACATGCGCAGTAATACAATTTTCTGCATTCTCTGACAATAGCAGAGACAAATCCCAACAGTTCATGGGAAAATATTGTGAATGGCACTTGAAAAGTGGTACTTTCAAAGTAAATTTAATTTTACGCAAGATGAATAATGTTACACAGGCAAATGTGCTTTGAGTTTATTGAATGATAGAGCATTTGATTCTCTTTTAAAGCTTAACACTTTGAGGGCTAGCCACTAAGAAGAATTTTGAGCCCAGAAGACCAGACATTTATCTCATTATTTAAAATTTTAGTGGCACATTTGTGTGACACGTTTTAAATGGTAACACATGCAAAAAAAGACCAATATTATATGTGAAAGCTTAGATTTTCTTGTAGCTACAATATGTATATTTATTTAAACCATCAATTTTTCCTATTTGTATGCTTGTGCTAATTAACAGTTATGTTGATTGGCTGACTATATCATTGCTCTGAATATCTGCTATCATTACATGGCAAGATCACGTAACTTGAGCTATGTTTGGCTTACAAAAGTGCATGGCAATCTCGGTTTCAGTGCTTCAAAAACTAACATGCTGTGTTTGGTGGAATTCGAATGTATACGGTACTTTTGTAATACTTTTTGTGGGGGGATTTTGTTTTCTAAAGTGCTGGGAAGTTCTGTGCCAGTGTATAAAATCTTAACCATTCAAAAGCTTGATAAATTTTACGGTACCGAGGGAAGATATAATGTCACTTAATACAGAAAAAGTGTATTTTCATCCATGGAAAAAGTGTATTTTTAACCGGGAAATCTGTTTATTTTCTCCCCCCCCCCCCCTCGCTCTCTCCATCTCTCCATGCTGTATGCATCCTGCATTAGATGGCAATATCTCCATACATTTTAGTAAGCTCGATCCAGTTCCCAGGCAGCCTCGCCCAGCTTGACCGTCATGCCACATGAATTTTGTAGTCATAGAAGTTTTTACCCCCCCCCCCCCCCCCCATGAACCATGGACGTTGCCGTTGGTGGGGAGGCTTGAGTGCCTCAGCGATACAGATGGCCGTACCGTAGGTGCAACCACAACGGAGGGGTATCTGTTGAGAGGCCAGACAAACATTTGGTTCCTGAAGAGGGGCAGCAGCCTTTTCAGTAGTTGCAGGGGCAGTCTGGATGATTGACTTATCTGACCTTGTAAAAATAATGAAAACGGCCTTGCTGTGCTGGTACTGCGAACGGCTGAAAGCAAGGGGAAACTACAGCCTTAATTTTTCTCGACGGCATGCAGCTTTACTGTATGGTTAAATGATGATGGCATCCTCTTGGGTAAAATATTCCGGAGGTAAAATAGTCCCCCATTCGGATCTCCGGGCGGGGACTACTCAAGAGGACGTCGTTATCAGGAGAAAGAAAACTGGCATTCTACGGATCGGAGCGTGGAATGTCAAATCCCTTAATCGGGCAGGTAGGTTAGAAAATTTGAAAAGGGAAATGGATAGGTTAAAGTTAGATATAGTGGGAATTAGTGAAGTTCGATGGCAGGAGGAACAAGACTTTTGGTCAGGTGATTACAGGGTTATAAATACAAAATCAAATAGGGATAATGCAGGAGTAGGTTTAATAATGAATAAACAAATAGGAGTGCGGGTTAGCTACTACAAACAGCATAGTGAACGCATTATTGTGGCCAAGAAAGACACAAAGCCCATGCCTACTACAGTAGTACAAGTTTATACGCCAACTAGCTCTGCAGATGATGAAGAAATTGATGAAATGTATGATGAGATAAAAGAAATTATTCAGGTAGTGAAGGGAGACGAAAATTTAATAGTCATGGGTGACTGGAATTCGTCAGTAGGAAAAGGGAGAGAAGGAAAAATAGTAGGTGAATATGGATTGGGGGGAAGAAATGAAAGAGGAAGCCGCCTTGTAGAATTTTGCACAGAGCATAACTTAATCATAGCTAACACTTGGTTCAAGAATCATAAAAGAAGGTTGTATACATGGAAGAAGCCTGGAGATACTAAAAGGTATCAGATAGATTATATAATGGTAAGACAGAGATTTAAGAACCAGGTTTTAAATTGTAAGACATTTCCAGGGGAAGATGTGGATTCTGACCACAATCTATTGGTTATGAACTGCAGATTTAAACTGAAGAAACTGCAAAAAGGTGGGAATTTAAGGAGATGGGACCTGGATAAACTGAAAGAACCAGAGGTTGTAGAGACTTTCAGGGAGAGCATAAGGGAACAATTGACAGGAATGGGGGAAAGAAATACAGTAGAAGAAGAATGGGTAGCTCTGAGGGATGAAGTAGTGAAGGCAGCAGACGATCAAGTAGGTAAAAAGACGAGGGCTAATAGAAATCCTTGGGTAACAGAAGAAATATTGAATTTAATTGATGAAAGGAGAAAATATAAAAATGCAGTAAATGAAGCAGGCAAAAAGGAATACAAACGTCTCAAAAATGAGATCGACAGGAAGTGCAAAATGGCTAAGCAGGGATGGCTAGAGGACAAATGTAAGGATGTAGAGGCTTATCTCACTAGGGGTAAGATAGATACTGCCTACAGGAAAATTAAAGAGACCTTTGGAGAGAAGAGGACCACTTGTATGAATATCAAGAGCTCAGATGGCAACCCAGTTCTAAGCAAAGAAGGGAAGGCAGAAAGGTGGAAGGAGTATATAGAGGGTTTATACAAGGGCGATGTACTTGAGGACAATATTATGGAAATGGAAGAAGATGTAGATGAAGATGAAATGGAAGATAAGATACTGCGTGAAGAGTTTGACAGGGCACTGAAAGACCTGAGTCGAAACAAGGCCCCGGGAGTAGACAACATTCCATTAGAACTACTGATGGCCTTGGGAGAGCCATTCATGACAAAACTCTACCATCTGGTGAGCAAGATGTATGAGACAGGCGAAATACCCACAGACTTCAAGAAGAATATAATAATTCCAATCCCAAAGAAAGCAGGTGTTGACAGATGTGAAAATTACTGAACTATCAGTTTAATAAGTCACAGCTGCAAAATACTAACGTGAATTCTTTACAGACGAATGGAAAAACTGGTAGAAGCGGACCTTGGGGAAGATCAGTTTGGATTCCGTAGAAATGTTGGAACACGTGAGGCAATACTAACCTTACGACTTATCTTACAAGAAAGATTAAGAAAAGGCAAACCTACATTTCTGGCATTTGTAGACTTAGAGAAAGTTTTGACAATGTTAACTGGAATACTCTCTTTCAAATTCTGAAGGTGGCAGGGGTAAAATACAGGGAGCGAAAGGCTATTTACAATTTGTACAGAAACCAGATGGCAGTTATAAGAGTCGAGGGGCATGAAAGGGAAGCAGTGGTTGGGAAAGGAGTGAGACAGGGTTGTAGCCTCTCCCCGATGTTATTCAATCTGTATATTGAGCAAGCAGTGAAGGAAACAAAAGAAAAATTCGGAGTAGGTATTAAAATTCATTGAGAAGAAGTAAAAACTTTGAGGTTCACCGGTGACATTGTAATTCTGTCAGAGACAGCAAAAGACTTGGAAGAACAGTTGAACGGAATGGACAGTGTCTTGAAAGGAGGATATAAGATGAACATCAACAAAAGCAAAACGAGGATAATGGAATGTAGTCAAATTAAATCGGGTGATGCTGAGGGAATTAGATTAGGAAATGAGACACTTAAAGTAGTAAAGGAGTTTTGCTATTTAGGGAGCAAAATAACTGATGATGGTCGAAGTAGAGAGGATATAAAATGTAGACTGACAATGGCAAGGAAATCGTTTCTGAAGAAGAGAAATTTGTTAACATCGAGTATAGATTTAAGTGTCAGGAAGTAGTTTCTGAAAGTATTTGTATGGAGTGTAGCCATGTATGGAAGTGAAACATGGACGATAACCAGTTTAGACAAGAAGAGAATAGAAGCTTTCGAAATGTGGTGCTACAGAAGAATGCTGAAGATAAGGTGGGTAGATCTCGTAACTAATGAGGAGGTATTGAATAGGATTGGGGAGAAGAGAAGTTTGTGGCACAACTTGACTAGAAGAAGGGATCGGTTGGTAGGACATGTTTTGAGGCATCAAGGGATCACAAATTTAGCATTGGAGGGCAGCGTGGAGGGTAAAAATCATAGAGGGAGACCAAGAGATGAATACACTAAGCAGATTCAGAAGGATGTAGGTTGCAGTAGGTACTGGGAGATGAAGAAGCTTGCACAGAATAGAGTAGCATGGAGAGCTGCATCTAACCAGTCTCAGGACTGAAGACCACAACAACAACATCAGAAGTTTTTAAATCACGGACACAAAAAATGTATTTCCACAGCTGTCTGCAATAAAACACCTCAATACAGTTGAATGGTGGGGTTGGGAGAGTCTTCTCTAAATCAAAACATTACACTGGTCAGTCAGAACATAATGACTACCTACCTAATAGCCGGTATGTCCACCTTTGGCGTGGATAACAGCAGCAATGTAGCATCTCATGGAGGCAATGTGGCCTTTGTAGGTCACTGGAGGGAGTTGGCACTACACCTGCACACACAAGTCACCTAATTCCCATAAATTCCGGGAAGGGACACAATGAGCTCTGACATCAATTTCAATCACATCCCAGATGTGTTCGACTAGGTACAGATCTGGCAAGGTGGGGAGCCAGTACATCAGTCAGAACACACCACTGTGTTCTTGAACCACTCCATCACACTCTTTGCCTTGTGACATTATGCATTATCTTGTGGAAAAATGCCACTGCCATCAGGAAATGTGTTTGTCATGAAGGGGTGTATGTGGTCTGCAACCACTGTTTGATACTGCTTGGCCATTGTGGTACCATGCATGAGCTCCACTGGATCCATGGATACCCATGTGATAGTTCCCCAGAGCATAATGGAGCCACCACCAGCTTATCTCCGTCCCGCAGTACAGGTGTCGAGGAGCTGTTCTCCTGGAATATGATGGACTCGTGCCCTCCCATTGACATGATGAAGAAGGTATTGGGATTCATCAGACTGCAGCACCAACATTCTGTACTGATGGTTATGTACCCATTTCAGTTGTAGTTGACAATGTTGTGGTGTTAACATTGGGACATACACAAGTCGTTGGCTGCGTAGGCCCATCGTTTGGAGCGTTTGGTGCACTGTGTGTTTAGATACACTTGTACTCAGCCCAGCACTGAAGTCTTATGTTAGTTATGCCACAGCATGCAACCTGTTCTGTTTTACCAGTCTGCCCATCCAGTGGCATCCGACATCTGTGGTGAGGGGTGGCTGACCAATGCCACAATGTTTGGACGTGGTTTCACCTTGGTTTCGCCACATGTTGAAGATACTCACCACAGCACACCTGAGAAGTTGCGCAGTATGCAAAATGCTTGTGCTGAGCATCTGCACCATCACAATCTGCCCTAGGTCAAACCAAAACAGATTGTGCACCTTCCGCATCCTACATATGGACAGCATGCTCACTGATACTATACACGCTGTGCATGTGTAAGACTAGCAGTCATTCCTCACCAAGTGACACTACTGTCTCCTGGTCAGGTTCATATAGATAGCAGTTTTTACCTGCTTCTCAGATTCAACTGTCCTGAGATGAATGTCCTTCTGAACTTTGAGTGTATTAAAATTTGCATTGTCATGCTTCATCAGATTTTCCAGTGTGTCACAATCTATTCACATATCAGTGTGAGGGTTTTTGAACTTGAGATTAAAATGGTTTGCAGACATACAGAGTGTAACAGATACAGGTGCAGATGCTTTTATTGGTGACTGAGGATGGTATACTGAACAACATTACGTCATTTACAGACTAATAATTATGGCTATTCCAAGTCATGTGGTTGGCAGTACTTCCAAGTGCTTGGAGCAGCAGGTCAGGTATTGAAGTGTGGATGCATGGCTACCAACAGTCAATCTATACTGACAGGCATAGTCCACTAAGCAGTGCAGTTAAAACCATGCAGAAAACATCAGGTCATAAAATTTGTGATGTGTTTATGGAAAGACAGTTCGTTGTAGAGAAAAAGCAAGATGCAACATATAAAAACATCTGCAATTATACCCGTTACACCCTGTATATCTACAGAAGGAATCTTTTACAGGGTCAGCATTTCTTGTTATCCCATATTGTTTATACAGTTCAATAAGCTTCCTAATATTTAAATTTGAAGAAAGAAACTTTATGGTTGATGCCTTCCTCTGGTATAGTGACTCATATATTCAGCAAACTATTGATGTGTTCTTTTACTAAATTAATTGTTTCCTGTGGGGGTTTGTTAGCTGGCTCTTTCTTCCCTCTTTTGATCTTTAGGTGAAACACTAGTGTGTGAGTCCTTTACTTTTTTTAATACAACATTGTTAGTCCTCTTGTTAGACTCATCCAAGGTTAAGCAAAAATTTATTTGCAAACTCTTTCACCCCATAATAATAATAATAATAATAATAATAATAATTGACAGCAAGAAACAAGACAAAAGCTATAAATACTTATGCTATACCAATATTGACCTACTCATTTGGAGTAGTGAAATGGAGTAACACAGACCTAGAAGCACTCAATACACTTACACGATCACAATGCCACAAATATAGAATACATCACATACATTCAGCAACAGAAAGATTCACGTTAAGCAGAAAGGAAGGCTGAAGGGGATTCATTGACATAAAAAACCTACATTATGGACAGGTAGACAATTTAAGAAAATTCTTTCTAGAACGAGCAGAAACTAGCAAAATACACAAAGCAATCACTCATATAAATACACCGGCTACACCACTGCAATTTCATAACCACTTCTACAACCCTTTATATCACATAACATCAACAGATATGAAGAAAGTAAATTGGAAAAAGAAAACACTACATGGCAAGCACCCGTATCATCTAACACAGCCACACATCGATCAAGACGCATCCAACACATGGCTAAGAAAAGGCAATATATACAATGAGACGGAAGGATTCATGATTGCAATACAGGATCAAACAATAAACACCAGATATTACAGCAAGCATAGTATTAAAGATCCCAATACCATAACAGATAAATGCAGACTTTGCAAACAACAAATAGAAACAGTAGATCATATCACAAGTGGATGTACAATACTAGCAAATACAGAATACCCCAGAAGACATGACAATGTAACAAAAATAATACATCAACAACTTGTCATAAAACATAAACTAATAAAACAACACGTTCCCACATACAAGTATGCATCACAAAATGTACTGGAGAATGATGAATACAAATTATACTGGAACAGAACCATTATAACAGATAAAACAACACCACATAACAAAACTGACGTCATACTCACCAATAAAAAGAAGAAATTAACACAACTAATCGAAATATCCATACCCAATACACCAAATATACAGAAGAAAACAGGAGAAAAAATTGAAAAATACATCCAACTGGCTGAGGAAGTCAAGGATATGTGGCATCAGGATAAAGTTGACATTATACCGATTATACTATCAACTACAGGAGTCATACCGCACAATATCCACCAGTACATCAACACAATACAGCTACATCCAAACGTATATATACAACTACAGAAATCCGTAAATTTTAATACATGTTCAATAACCCGAAAGTTCCTAAATGCAATGTAACATATACCATACAGTTAAAAGGAAGTCACGCTTGATCAAGGTCTGCGTCACTTTTATTTTTGACCAGACATAACGTCTGAGAAAAGAAAGAATAATAATAATAATAATAATAATAATAATAATAATAATTACTAATGGCCAAATGACAATAAAATAATAATAATAATAATAATAATATTGTCATTTGGCCCTTACACCAATAGACAATGTCACACATATTATGCAACACAATTGATAATTTATAAGAAACAACTGGATTGTTGCTAGTGTTACAGTATTATATTAGATTTGAAGTATTCATTTATGTCATAGAATGGGTGGTTAATTAGCCAGTCATACAGTATTTGTTTGAATGCTTGTACAGGTAGTTCTTGTACAGATTGTGGAATCTTATTGAATAATTTGTGCCCCATGAGTTCATAACTGTTCAGTGATTTTGTCAGTCTGTGATATGGCTGTCCATTTTGTACTGTAACAGTATACATTTTCTTTGCATTTTGCTTCAGTAACTTCTTTGTTTGTGTAAATTAAAACATAGTATATGTACAAGTTTATTACAGTCATGACCTTTTGTTCACAAAACAATGGTTGATGGTGAACTTTATAAGAACCAGTAATTACCCTAATAGCTTTTTTCTGCAGATTTAAAATGGCATGCATACAATTAGAGTTCTCCCATAAAATAATACCATATGTGAGTATGCTTTGGAAGAAAGAGAAGTATGATGTTCTAACATACCTTTTGGGTATACAGTCTATAAGTCAACATAACAGATAAATTACTCTTGACAGCTTACCACTAATATATTCTACATATTGACCCCAAGATAATTTATCATCTAAATGTACCCTCAAAAACTTAACATGACTATGATTGTCTGATGGAAACTTGTCTTTCAGACTAAAAACCATGTGCTGTGTTTTGTTGTATTTTAATAAGAAGCCATTTGCTTTAAACCAGTTGGAATCTTGGTCCATTGTCTTTGCAACACAACAAAAAGGGGCCAAATATGTATCCTTGGGGGACACCTACCTTAATTTGTTCTATTGTCGACATTTCCTTGCCAACACAGACAGTTTACCTACAGTTCTGTAGATACAATTTAATAGTTTAAGACTGTTACCTTCATTGCCATAGAATCCAATTTCTTCCAGAAGTGATGTGTGCTCTTCACTGTCAAAAGCTTTACTTAGACCACAAAATGTCGCTTGAGAAACATCTTTATCCTCAAACACTTGTTATATGTATTTGACTACAGAGTTGACAAATTTTTCCTAAAACCGTACTGTGATTCACTAATTATGCCTGGATTTTCAAAGTAAAAATATAATTGTTGGTAAATTACACATTCCAGTTGGCCTGTAACTTGAAGGTGAGTTAGTGTCTCCTTCTTTATGTATTGGAACTATCCTAGCCCCTTTCAGCTCATCAGGAAAATATCCCTCTGCTGAGCAGTTGTTTATACAATATGTTAAGGGATATACAGTACCATCCATTACTTTCTTTAGTATGTTACAGCATATGTCATATATACCTGCACTGTCTGACGGTTTTAGCTGTTGTACTATCCTTAGGATGAGACTAGGAGAGACCTCAGAGAAGGCAGACATGCATGTATTTGCCAGTGATTTACAAAACTTTTTTTTAAAGAATCTCTGATGAACTAATATCAGGTTTGATAGTAGAATTTCCTACATTCTCATAATAAAATAATCATTAAATTTTTGGGGACATATTACTTTCCTGTTTCTTTCATTTTAGCAACACTATTTATTAGTTTCCATGTGACATTGCACTTGTTGGTGGAATTCTCAATACTGCTAAAATTGTGTGCTTTTTTGGCCTACACAATGGCCTTTTTATGCTTATTCCTATATTTGAGATATACTGATCTGGCATGGTCAGCCTTCAGACTTGTATACATTGTGCAGCAGAATAACTTTATTTTTCAGATTTGTTACTTCTTCACAATGTCATGGGGTTTGTTCATTTTTGGCTTGCTTTTGAAGCCTTTGTCAGTTATTTTGCATTTATTTATGGGAATGCTGTCATTAAATCGAGTCACAAATGCTTTAAAGAACCTTTCAAATGTTAGCTTTGCTGACAAAATCATTACATAAGATATAAAGTGTGTCACCATAACACTGGCCAAACCAGTCTCTTTCTGCAAGGGACTTCTGAAACCTGACAATTTTATCATTTGTGACAGGTATGGTGATTAAAACTTTTGGGACAGGCTTTGCTATATTACTCTTATCATCAGAGAATCTAGTTTTACAATTTAGGAATACAGAATCGGGGGCCCAGAATGGAAATACAGTCACATCACATGATTCTTCTGTAGTTTCAAAATTGACAAAAATGTTGTCGAGATGTGCTTAATCTCTTGTGGGTCTTTTCTCAATAAAGTGTAAATTGCACTGTCTTGGAAGATTTTTCAGCTCAATGACACTACATTTGTGTGTTGTTACATCAGAATCTGAATTCAGATCTCCACCTATTACGTCATAATGCAACCATTTTGGCTCTCTAAATACATGTAACAGCATGCCCAATTTTTCTAGAAATATACTGGTGATATCCTTAGGTGACCTGTACAAGGATATTATTACTAATTTAAAAGTATCAATGACTATACCAGTATCTTCATAATTCTGTTTGTCACACAAATACTCTAGATCCTACCTATTAATGGAGCAACTGAGTGATTTGTTAATATATATTGCTACACCACCTCTTCCATGCAATTTTCTACAGTAACTACTTGCTATATTGTAGTTATGAAGTTTCACAACTGTAAGTTCACCCTCAGTAGCCCAATGTTCACCCAAACAAAAAATATCAGATTTATTATCTAGGCCAAAAGTAGTCACAAAACGTTCTTTATGTTTTGTTCCTAGAATGTTAAGGTAGCAAATTTTAATTTTGAAATTGTTATTCCCTTCAGACAGAACCTTTTTGTTAGAAGCTATAATATGATTTACCCTGCTTATCTTATGAGCTTCTTCATCTCACTGCATTCCACTGCTTTCCGACTACTGAGAACACTTGACACTGCTTCTTCAACTGCAGTTCTCTTCCCTCCTCCTGATGGTACTGTACTTACTGTTCCTGGTGAAACTTGTTTTTATGGCTTTTGATGGTTCTGCTATAGCTGCTTCATTTTCTAATGCTGCTATTGATAAAGCCAATAGTGACGTGACAGTGATGCTTCACATGCTGATACTGATGTCATTTCTTCTTCATGAGGTGTTTCCAGTGATGTTTCTCCCTCATACAGTGTTAGTGCATTCTGTTTTTCATTTGCTGTTGGCTGCGAACCTGTTACAGGTAGCACAATTTTTTCGTGGGTATCCACTCCTACGGGTTTTTATGATCTGGAGAATTCTTTGGACAGTACTTCCTTGCCTAGGCTGGCCTGTGTGCAGTCAGTGTCTTGCAAAATGCTCTCCAACACAACTGGTTACCACAATGAAAGTTGTGTGCACAAAACTGCTATAAATCTTCCTGAATTTTCTGTTTATTGTGATGATTTCTTTATTTACACAAGAATTTTCAGTTAAGTCATGCATGTCTGGAATGCTAATGACAAATATCTTGGCTTGTGACATTTTTCCTAGTGATTCTTTCAGTGCTTTTACTGCAAGGTTACCCTGGTTTTTGTACACATCATTTCCTCCTCCAATTATGATACAGTTCACACCGTTTTTTTAGTGTGGTTCAGAGTTCTTTAACAATTCTCATAAAGGATCTCCAGGCTTTGAAATTTCAGGGACTTTATATTCTGACTGATTATTAGACATGATTATAGCTGGTCTCCTACCATGACGTGTTGATAATATGTATATTTCTTCTTTTTTCTTTGCTGTTTGCTTTTCTGTCTTGTGTTCCACATTTTCACATGTTGCAATAACACAACTTTTATGTTTAATGGCACATGGCAGTAATGAGTTTTCTCTGACACATTTTTGGTCAATAGTTGTTTCTGAGCAATTTTCCGCAGCATTGAAATTTTCTTTCTGTGGTTTTGGACAGTCTTCATTTAGAACATCATATTTATTCATTAATGGAACATGAAAAATGTTCATATTTAATACAGGGTGGGAGAATTTCTTAGGGCTAATATGTACACTCTCTTGTTCACAGCTTTGCATCTCTATGGGAATGCCCATACACTGAATCAAACTTTTCAGCATTTTGGCATATTGTCTAGCATTTCTTAAGTTGTTTTGCAGTTCTTCGCTCACAGTTATTGTGTTTCCAGCGTTGCACATTTCTAGAGCAACTTCATGACCATTTCACTCAGTTCGACAGTCACACTAATATTTACTAAGCTTTGTTTCCATAAGACAACATGAATGATATCATTTATGCATCACTACACATATTCTGATACCTTTTATGACTTTTTTTCCACATAGCAGGCAATTTAATAATGGTAATTTACCACTATTTACGAAGCGATTTACCACTGCATCTGTATGCACCACCATCTTGAATCCGAGGCTGTACTCTGCACCTAAGTTTTTATCTTTTATCATGTCTCCTTTTTTAAATTCTCTGTGAGTCTTTCAATGTGACTGAAGTTGCCCAATTTCCAGTGATCATCAAAAAATCTCTGGCCACTTCATTCGCGGTAGTTTTATGGTTCTCTTGAATCTACATTCATGAGGATGATTTTCCATTATTTTACCTGCATGAAACTTTCCTTTTTTGTCAATACACTCTGTTCTAAAGTTTCTATTTACATGTGCATTGTTCGCTTCCACAAGTTTTTGCTTCTGAACTTGTTCCTGGTGTCCCTTGTTCTGGAATCTATTTTTGATTTGGAAGGATAAGCATCATCTGATTCAGTCTCATTGACCATCTTTTCATCATCAGTTGATGAAGAATCAGCAGTAAAACAAAACATATCATTTAAGTTCAGTTTTGTTACATTAACAGCCACTTGTTATGTTTGGTCATAATCACTAGTGTAGTACATTAGACTAGTAGTTCTCATTGTCATCAAAAACAGTAAGAGGAACCAAGCCAAACTCAAATCACCTTCGTTTACTTCTTGATTCATTCAATATCTCATCACCAAGTACATATTCTTTATCATAGTCACAATCTGGAAAGAAACAATAATTGTAGCTTAAATTGCAACTTATTGTATTTATTAAATAAAGCTAAATTTGTATCTTAAAATGATCACTATCATTTACCACCAAAGTACACGTCATGTTCATCAGAAGAATCACTAAGACTACTTAATACTTGTTTAAATAATTTTTTTGAAATTAAACAACAAAAAATGCTTTGTTTTATCATCTGTGTTCATTTGTGATTCAGTGAGCCAAACAAACATGAAACATTAAACACCACAAAATTGGCAGCGTGTCACTACAACACTTTCTGAAACAGGTGTTGTGTTTGAAGCCATTGGAGGTAAATGCTTTACATATCCCTGTTGGCTTCCAAACAAAGTTTTACCCTTGTTGGCTTTCAAACAGATATTTTGTTTTTTCTACTCATCGGTATTCATTGGCAGCAACATTTTTATGTGCTTTAAATATATGTTTCTGCTCGTAGCTCACATTTTTCAAAAAGCACTCTTATTTCCCTTGGGCTCTCGATGCCTCAATCCAGAATGAGGCAAGAGCCCCGTCTTGCCCCTCTCTCCCTTGCGGACACCTATGTGCAGGCTTGACATCAGTGCAAGCAGACAAGGCATTGTTGCTAAAAGAAATTTTCCAAAATTTTCAAATTGGCCATCTTCCTCGTGATGATCTTGAGGTGGTGGTGCAGTCAGCATATTTCTGGGTAGCTATCACTTTAAAATTATGGCACATAGTAGCCCTTATCTGCAGATGTTTCAGTCCTAGAAATTACTTCACATGTTCAGAAAAATAAGTGCAACATTTTCAGCTCAGGAATCGTGCTGATCCTCCACATTGCCCTTCTATATGGGTCTGCACAAACCTATTTTTTGCCAATATTAACATAGGAGGTATTTTATATTCCAACCTATAGTACGGATCTTGCACTAACTGATTTATATTTTATCCTAAACTGAAGGAATGCCTGTCCATTCATCGTGTCCAGCATATCGGACTGTTACATATTAGTTCAAATTAGGTCTCACTTCCAGTGGTGAATATGTTGAGAAGTAACTAAGTGATCATTGTGTCTGTTTAAATAAATGTGTCTATCGGAATTGCTTGGCAAGGTGAACTGTAGATCTGGACATAGCGGGAACTAACTTGGTTGCCTAACTATGTACTGCCATGTTCCAGTTAAAGTTGTGCATGTTGTTACCTGACAGTGCAAGCATGCCTTTAATGAAATAAATTTATTGGCAGTGAGGATGAGAAGGCAGTGACAGTGCAGGTGGCACAGGTAACAAAACATGCAGGGCAGGTTTAAGGCCCAAACAGCTCAAGCCACCTCATGGGATGCCAGGCTGAGGGGGGTGCTACAGGTTTTACAACTGTAATATTTCTGTACAGGACACATCACAGTTAGTAGCAGCTGGAAGAGTCCTCAGGGGCACCCAAGTGCAAGGTTTATATATTGTACTTACCACAACATGTGGAAAAAGGGTAAGGGGGAGGCACCAAATTATAAGTTGTTTGTGTGGAAAAGGTTCTCAAAGCAGTCCTGATGTGTAAGTAAAATGTTAAATATCCTATTATGTGCAAATTTCAGCAGGAGGGGCATGACATTGAGATGTGTGGAACTGAAGTATTTACTCCAAGGAAAAAAACAACGAATCTGCCATTGATAATATTAGTAAATGTGTTATCTGATAGCAGTTTATGTGACACCATGAAAAATAGGATACATCAACTTTGCAAAAACTTTGTAGCTAATGTTTTCATAAGCAGACTTCAAAGCTAGCAAAAGAACTGCTTCAAGGGGAAGGCATAGGTTTAGGGACAAGGACTGGATATGAGGCTGAATAGTGATGTGATTTAAGGTGCCAATAACCTCTCCCTAAAGCCATTCACTGTAATGTGGTTTCATTCAAGAGATATTGTGTTTGGAAAGTGGATAAGATGAATATAGGTACCATCCGTGAAAATGATGGCATTTTGCAGAACAGCAAACAGCATGATAGCATAGTGTATAAGGCTGCTAGCTGATATGCTGTGGAACACTGGTTCAGTCTAAGTTAGAAGTGAATTTTTGTATTCTTTTATCTTTTTCTGTATTCTTGCTCTACTTTCTCTTCTGATAACCATCTTCACAACAAAATAGACATCAAAGAGATCAAATATAATTAATTTCGTATTTAATATACTGCAACCACATACAGATTTATACATGATCTTGTGTTTTATAATTTTTAGAGTAACCAGGCACTTCAATCAGATACTGTGCACATTTTGCTATATCACAGCTGCCGCTATTGTGTTTCTTTTCAATGGATCATATGGAAACTGATATTGTCCATTTTCCAAGGATGATCTCCCTTTATGAAAACCCACCAGTGTGAACAGTTTTAGCTTATGCTATGTGGCACCTTAAACTACTCACCACTCAGTCTGTTTTATGATCCTCCTACCCAACTTGTGCTCTTCCTTTGTTATTAAAATTGTTCCAGCCACAAACTTGAGAAGTTCTTGACCCACCTGGACAGTTGTGTGCTGATGAAAGTGAGTAGGACCATGGCAACCCTGCCACCCATAGACCCCAGGGTGACCAGTGAAGCAAGCCAGCAACTGGGGAGTGGGAGCTATATGCTTATCTGAGTCCATAGTGAGAGGTGCCAGCACGGCCAGCAATGATGGCAGATAGAGAGGAGAGGCTCTGGTGACGGAGATCCTGCTTCCACCCCCACTGATGGCAGTGCCTGCACAGTGCTATGGCAAGCTGCAGGAAGCAACACGCTGTCGTTGCTGGTGAAGCCCTGACCACCACAATAAGGTTTGCTCAACCCTCACAGTGGCCAGGGCTGACAAAGAACGAGGTGTTGGGCCCACAGCCCACGCGAAAGGCCCTGGACTCATTGTGGGGCACAACTGGTCCTGGTGGCATGCCACAAGTCAATCTCCATTGCAAACCATGAAGACGCGGCAATAGCACTGGCTGTGGATGATGGCCAGAATCCAGTGACAGAGCCACCCAAACCTCCTGGCCCAGACCAGTGAACTGGGTGTGAACCATGGAACAGTGACTGGCATCACTGAGGGGGGGCCTACCAGGGAGCAAAAGGTTGAGCAGCACCAATGGCTGATGCCCATGTAGGAGCCTGGCAGGACTCTTGACCCCAGCTGGCATTGTTCTGAAAGAGCTTAAAAAACTGTGAGAGCCTCATCAGCCAGGAATTCTTTCACTTGCACATCTGTGTCTTCAATGTTTGGACTAGGGATTCTGTCTCACCATTCGGCTGCATATGGAAGGGAAGTGCTGTGACATGTCATGGCAAATTCTGTTCTGTATATAAAAGTCCTTGAAAGATTGCACTATGAACTGAGCACCATTGTCCAAAAGCATGGTGCAAGAAGTCTTCTATGGAGAAGATCTTCAAGAGAGCCTTAATAGTTGCATCTGCTGTTTGCTGTTCTGGACAGGCAGTGAATGACATAGTGCACTATAATGTACTAAGAAAAAGTGTCAGTGGATAATAACCAGAAGTGATTAATAAAAGGACCAGTGCAATTAATGTGGATTCTTTTCAAAGGCTGTGCGGGAACCAGTAATGGTGAAAAAACAGTGTTCATTGCCACCTGCTGACCCAAACACTTGGGGCAGGCTGCAACAAGGTGTTCCACCTCCTGATCAATGCCCAGCCAAAATACGTGGCATTACGGCATTGTATTTGTGAGAAAGATCCCCCATTGATCCTGAGGTAATAAGTGGAGGACCCTCTGCCACAGAGCTGCTGAAACCATGATAAGGGGAGTAAACCCTTCTATTGACAGGAGAATAATGCTGTCCAAGAGGCAGAGGTGATGGTGTAATGCATAAAAATTCCAAAGCAGGTCTGATGTCTGGCTCTGTGGATGGTCGGGGCCCATGTTGCATAATGCTTATGACCTGCTGGAGCACCAGATCAGCAGCCACAGCAAATTTGATGTGGGAACTGGTGATGGGCAAACCATCCACCATATACCTCACCTCTGTATCCAGTTTTTCAACTGGATAGCAGTTCCTTCTGGTCAGATGAGGATTCAAGGTCCTTAGGGAGCCAGAACAGAGCACCTGCATTTGCATGTTGAGATGTGGGATGATAATGGTTCTCATAATTATAGCAGGACAAGAACAGAACCCAACACTGAAGGCAATGAGCAGCTTTGTCTGGTAAGGATTCTGACAAACTAAACAGTGAAACCTAGGAATTATGATTAAATGAAATTTTATACTAGAACAAATGAAATTTTTTATGGTGTAAACAATAGCAAGAACTTCTTTTTTCACTAGGGAATAATGCTGATGAGTTGATTTGCATGTTTTTGACAATAAAGGCAATAAGCTGTTTGGAGCACTTTGAATGGCGATGGGCCAAGAGCATCCGCACCCCATATCGGGATGTGTCTGTGGCCAGAACATTATGTTTGCCAGATTGAAATGTTGCAAGATACGGCAGAGAGTGAATACTATCCTTAAGCTGCACAAAAGCATGCTCACAAGCTGCAGACCAAACAAAAGGAGCACATTTCCAAAGCAACAGATGCAATGGGTAGGGAATAACAGCCACTCTGGGAATAAACTTGTGATAGTGTGCAACTTTGTCGAGGAACGCCTGAAGTTATTGTAGGCTAGATCCTTAGGAAAAAGCTGTAATGGTGGCTGCATGTTGCTTCATGGAGCACACACTCTTCTGGGAAATTTCATGACCTAAATAAACAATGAAATGTTGGAAAAAGTGTGACTTATTGAGATTATATTCAAAGCATTCAGCCAACAGAACAGTAAACAAAGAACAGAGGTTATGTAGATGGTCATCCGAGGTAGCATCTGTCACGACGATACCATCAAGATAATTAATGCAATGGAGAACAGCCATCATAATCTATTCTAAAAAATGCTGGAAGATGGCAGGCACACTAGCAACCCCAAACATTTGACACTGATGCTGACAGATGATGAAAGTCATATTAACTCCAAGAACTGTTTTGATGCTTCATCTAATGGGATATGAGGGTAGGCTTCAGACAAGTTGATTTATGAAAAGAATTTTTGAGCAACTCTTCCAGGCAATACAGGAGGTAAGTGTCTATGAGTGACTGTGCATTAATAGTGACATTGAAGTCACCACAAAGCTGAAGTTGACCAGATAGCTTCTTTATGATCATGAAGTGTGTAGCCCATTCTCCTGAGGAAATTGGTCAAATCACTTCCAATGAAGTTAAGCAATCCAGCTCTGTCTTAAAGTTGTCACGTAAAGCTACTGGTACTGACCATGTCCAAAAAAGTTAAGGCAGTCAAAGGGTTTTAGGGTGATGTGTGGTGCAAAATTGTTTGCACAATATGACCCTGGGGCATAAACGTCATAAAACTCGGAACACATGGAATTCCATTTTTGATAAGGCACTTAGTCTGACACTAGACACCCTGCATCCACAATAGCAAAACAAAAAGTAGCAAAGGCATCTAAGCCACACAGATTTTCAGCATTTGCATTGTTAACAACCAAGTATGTAATGGAATGAACAACTGTGTTGGCCATCAGTTGGCTGAGAATAGGAATCTACAGTTTGTTACAGTTTACCAATCGATGCTTGATGTGTGCTAATGGTGATGACCCTAGCTCTGGCAAATGTCTGTGACTTGAATAGGGACACAGCTGCCACTGTGAGTTGTAGTACTAATGGCTGATTCATCAACTGCATTTCAATGAAAAGTTTGTTCTGGCTTGCAGACAATGTCAATCACAGTTACGAAACATTATTAATATCAACATCCAATGATAGTATTCATGCAGTGACTCCTGCAGGAGGGGGAAGGGTACATTTTGACATACAGCTGCTACATGACAGAGGGTAATGAAAAAATGGCATTCACTGTTCCTGCTGCCGACAATGCATTTGTTCGTGTCGACCCAGTTGGCTTGTTGGTACTGTGCCTCTCTCTTCTTCACCCAGTGTACTAGGCTCCATGCACTGGGCTGCATGCTGTCAAGATTGACAGCATAACCCCAAGCCTCCAATTGTCAGCCCACGGTGTAGAAAACCTTAAATGACTGTGCAATATATAAATCTCTTCCAACACTGGGTACTCAAGCTTAAGGGCACATTGACAAACCTCCTTATATGGGGCTGAATGAATGATTATGTCTTTGACTGTGACATCCCAAAACTTAGCTGTGATGAAACAACACTTATAACTGAGGCCTTGTAGCTGATCTGCCCAAGTGCGATATGACTGCTGTGCCTGTTTGTGACATTCATCGAATTCAGCACACACAGCAACCACATGCATATGCTTGCAGTGATGAGAGGACAGCAAATTACATGCATCGACAAAAGAAACTGACTCTGCTTCCCACAGAGGAGCTAACTGGTGTAGCAGTTGATACTTACGAGGTAGTAGGCAGTATCCATGATAAGAAATGAACTTTACAGACCTTGTCAACTGCTCGGAATGCCACAAAATTTTGGTGAACCCACTTCTTCTTAGCATTCCAGTTTACCGTGGTTTCAGCACAGGTGAACAACTGGTGGCTGAGAATGGGTCAGGATAGACAACAACCACTCCAATACAGCTGTATGCAGCTGCTGTTGTCACAGGAGTGACTGGAGTAAAGCCTCCATGATCCAGCCGAACAGCAAAGAAACCACGGAATCCAAAACATATGAAAATTTTTCCCTCACTTGTTGCAACTTGTGTTCTAGCTAGGAACACAAGGAAACACACAGCCATGAAAGAGATACAATTTTAATGGATGACAGAGTGAAATCAATTAGAATACATGAAATTAGTTTATATGTCAAGTCACATTTAGTAACTGAGGGCTCAGAGGCCCATACGTTTTGTTATAAAAATGCTATCCATGACAGATGTTGCTGGGGTAGTGCTACATGCACACTGTGGATCTGATGAAGGTGGTTGGTGAGAATTGATAGCGTTTGTCTGTTTCTGATTGTGACATTCTGTACTCTTTTATCTGGATGGGACGTGGTTAGTGCCATTGTGGGATTGTATGCTTCATAGAAATCAGTTTTGTTAGAGAGATGTTGAATAGTACACCGTAAAGTGCTTTGCTTTCACTGCACAAAACAAGTGACACCAAGATCTTTCAATAACCAAAATGATTCTCGCATAGAAAGTCAGCTGTTCATAGTAGGTAGTTAATTTGCTGTAGGTTAGTGACTTCTTGCTCTGTGCTAAAGAACTTTGAGTGTTACCTTCTGTTAATGTGTTCTGAAAGAGTTCCTTTCAGTAGAACCATAGCAGACTACCTTAGTTCTGGATTTTCTTTAGCTAAAGAAGAATTCGTTGCAAAAGTTGTATCTTAATTTAATATTGATAGTTTCTTCTTGTACCGAAACAAACTGTAGTGCAAATCATAGTTTCTCTGTTATTCTAGACTTATCGATGTGAAACAAAATGAATGATACTTCCATTTCAGTACCTGAGGCTGTAATCTGTTACAGGTCTGGGGAGATGCTGCAGTGCAGATATTTTTTGCATTGAGTCCAGCTTGGGGAGGTCTCATTACTCTTGCATCCTACAACAAATTCTCCAACAACTGTTACAAGTAAGAATTAAAAAAAATTGTTCATGTCTTTACACTGTTGCATCAGAATTGAAGGCAGAGTAAATTTTTGTATTGAATTAACCATTGGGGTATTGCAGTATTTTAAGCACTGAGTCCATTGTTTGCTGACAGGTGGTCAGTGCTTTGACTGCTTAGGGAAAGACTAGGAAGGTAGGTAACACAGAGCAACAGATACCATCACTTATCATTTAGTTTTTTTTTTTTTTTTTTCACTATTGTGCTTCATAAAATTGATCATAATTGCCAGTGATTCTGCTCAATTTAGGACATCAAGAAGAAAAAGTAGAAGTTCCACAAATGTGGTGAATATTAGGTGTTGTGGAATTTATCACTAGCTCGTCCTTCCTGAGTAACTGCTATCTCAAGGTAAAGTAGTTCATTAATACTGGTAAATTAGTTGTCAAGTAAGTGACCAAGTCAACATGTAACAGTTAGTGATAGGAATTCAATTAAAGGGTTGTGATGATTGAAAGTAATTTCCTATTGACCTGAAGCCTGAGATTATAATGGTCTTAAGGTAGATGAAATTGACTGGTTGGTGGATGTGACACTTATTGTCAATTCAAGAAATGTTCCTGTTAGTCTGTATCACAAAATATGTTCAGGATTTTCTTTCAAGGAATTCTTGGATATCATTTCAGAAATAACCTTCAATCTAGTATGATAACACCATGCAAAGACTAGCTCATAACAATCTGAACAATAGATCATTACTCATTGTAAAGATGACATGTTGAGTTGCAGACAGGCACAACAAAAAGACTGTTACACATTTACACTGCTGCTCAATGTGACTGTTGCATTCCAGTCCCACCTGCCAGAGAAGGCAGTCATGTGTGTGAGGTGTGCTTGCTTGTGTGTGTATGTTTTCTTTTCTGAAGAAGACTTTGACCAACAGCTAAATGTATAACAGCCTTTTCGTTCTGCCTGTCTGCAGCTCAGTGTGTGATCTTTATGGTGAGTAGCAGTCTATCCTTTTCCTAATATTGTTGACATTCCAAGCTGGTATTTTCATTGTTTCATAAAGATTTGGGGTATACATCTGACATTGTTCACTTATAACAAATATATCTGGAATACTCTGAAATCAAAACAGATTCAAAGAGTTTCTAGTGTTTCTTTCTTGTCCAGCTCAGGGGACTTTCATAATGTGAAAGAGATCCATATTAGAATTATGATAGGAAATTCACTTTTACAGTCATGTAAACCACAATTTAAAGCAATGAAACTGCTTTTGTTGCCTTGAATTTGAATTATGAATACAATGATTCATGTTAAAATAAGTATTACTGGAACAGAACAATGGAAAATCCAGGATGAAACAATGACAATACTATGAAAAGGAGAGATTGCCACTTGTGATATAGAGGAGATGTTGAGTCACAGACAGGCACAACAAAAAGACTGCCAGACATGTGAGCTTTTGTCCAAAAGGCCTTCTTTTAAAGCAGTATAATAAGGTACAGAAAGTTCTGGTTGAGAACTATGAATTATTCATCAGTAAAGGAGACAACTCACAGAAAGGCAGATGCGCTGTGTCATTGAAAGGTACACAAGAAAAATTTACAGAGATTCTCTGGCTATTGGAATACACATCCTTTTTCTAGCTTGTAGGAAAAACATCCTCACAAATGCACACACACTCACTCACACACACCTGTCTCCCTAAATTGTGCTCAGTTGACTGCTAGCTTTTTCCTGGCTGACAGTTGTGGTTCTGGGGTGAGATAGGGGTGTGGTATGGTGTGGAGTGAGGGATGGAGAGTGGCAGGAGACAGGGAGGGGGTTGAAGGGAAGCATCTGGCAGCTCGTTGGAGAGTAGGGAGACATCTGTGAGCTAGCTAGGGCTGTAGGTGGTGGGGGCCAATGGCAGATGGCTGGTCACGTGAGTCCATAGACTAGGGTGTGAGATAAAAGCACATGTGTCCAGCCATCTGCCATCTGCCCCCTCCACCTACACCCCTAGCTAGCTCACAGATGGCTCCCCACTCTCTGATAAGCTGCCAGATGCTTCCCCTCAACCCCCTTCCTGTCTCCTGCCTCTCTCCATCCCTTACCCCACACCACCGCCTCATCTCTGTACATTTACTGTGGCCCAGGAAAGCACCAGTAGTTGACTGAGCTCATTGTAGGGAGACAGGCATGTGCATATGAGTGAGCATGTGTTGGTTTGTATGAACGTTTTCCCTACAAGCTTGAGAAAGGGAGTTTATTCCAAAAGCTACTGTATCTCTGTACCTTTTGTTTGTGTATCTATTAATGACGCAGTGCTTCTGGATTTTGGTGAGTCGTCTTCTTTATTCCTGAATAATTTGTTCCTCTAAAGTAGACAACACACAGATTCCCACAACCACAACTCACTCACTCACACACACACACACACACACACACACACACACACACACACGACTAATGTCTATGGCCACAGAGGCCACACTGTGACTGGAGACAGTAGTCATCTATGTTGAGGTATGTTTGTGTGTGTGTGTTTGTGTGTGTGTGTGTGTGTGTGTGTGTGTGTGTTTTGTCTATTTAGTAGAAGATCTTTTGACCAAAAGCTCACACGTCTAGTGGTCTTTATGTTGTGTCTGTCTGTGACCTAAAATCTCTTCTACATGGAGAGTAGCAATCTACCATTTTCATAATACATTAAAGACCCATTTTTATGTTCCTGCATTTTATGCTCTCCTGCATTACTCATTCATTTTTTTTTTTCAGTCTCAACAGAAATCCTGTTCTGTCAATACAATGCTTTGCCATCATTAATGACTCTATGTTTCAACGTTTCTCACACTTTAAGTTTTCTTTGATATTGTCACAACCTTTAACATTGGTTTTCATAGAGATTTCTTCAAAAGGTGTGTGGTATTCCTGCTCAAAGTCAGCCGTGATACAAAGCAGAAAATGTAGACTAAGTGTAAAGTTATTAATCATGTAATGTAGTGTTTGTGCAGTAACCAAGTTTCTCCTTGTAAGCATGTTGGGTCATAGCCACCTGTATTATAAGATGACAGTGTTGGGATGGATGGAAAAGTGTACTGAGTCACTGCCTTAATTATAATCATGATCTGATGATAATGACTCTAGTAACAACCTCCCTACTGCTCGTTGTGTTGTATTACAACAGCTTTAGTTTAATTTCATAGTCATTTATACAAATAAACTCTGCTTTTGAAGACAGCTTTCTCTGTAATAGGCTTTCATGAGTTGTTTTAACTTCTGTGTGAAACATGCTACTAAATAAACCTCCTCAAGATTCTCTGTAACTGATAGCATCTTCCACCCTCTTTCTCACCCAGGACTTTTCTTAACCTGCGCAGTATTAAAGTCTAATGTTAGCTTTGCCACAGTTTGCCACTTGACCTGTTTTACAGAACTACTCAGTGTTCGAGGTCAACATCTGCAATGATGAGTGGCCGGCTAACCTCATGACGTCTGGATGTGGTTTCACCTGGGTTTTGTCATGTGTTGAAGACACTCACCCCAGTACTCCTCGAACACCTGACAAGTCGTGCAGTTTCCGAAATGCTTGTGCTGCACATCTGGGCCATCATAATCTGCCCTTGGTCAAATTCAGATAGATTGTGTGCCTTCCCCATTCTGCACATGGACAGCATGCTCACTGATACTACATGCACCATGCTTGTATCAGACTAACAGTCATTCCTCACCGGGTGATGTTGCTATCGCCTGGATGGATTTACATCAGTAGTAGTTCAGTGGTCATAATGTTCTGGCTGATCAGTGTACAACTTAATCAGCCAACAACCAAAGGCCTCTCCAATCTGTAGACAATAAGACTCAGTTTTTACAGTTTCTAATGCACAGTTCAATAAAATCTGACACTTCAATTTCACAGAATGGGCATATGACTAGTGAAACTGAATAGTTCGTATTTGAAGGTGGTCAGATAGATAGTAAACTGTCATGGAAAGCCTACATTCAGGATCTTCTTCAGAATTAATGCTGCCGTTTTTAGTATTCGAATGTTATCTGAAGTAAGTGATAGTTCGACATGAAAAGTAGTCTACTTTGCTTATTTTCATTCACTTATGACATATGATATTATATTTTGGTGTAACTCTAACCATTCTCAAAGGATGTTTTTGGCTCAGAAACAGGCGGTTTGGGTGATAAGTGATGTAAGTTAGCGAACTTCTTGTCAAACCCCATTCATTAATCTGGGTATTCTGACATTATATATCCAAAAACAAAGATGATGTGACTTACCAAACGAAAGCCCTGGCAGGTCGACAGACACACAAACAAATACAAACATACACACAAAATTCAAGCTTTGGCAACAAACTGTTGCCTCATCAGGAAAGAGGGATCCTGATGAGGCAACAGTTTGTTGCAAAAGCTTGAATTTTGTGTGTATGTTTGTGTTTGTTTGTGTGTCTGTCGACCTGCCAGGGCTTTCGTTTGGTAAGTCACATCATCTTTGTTTTTGGATATATTTTTCCTACATGGAATGTTAAAGAAAGTGATGAGACTTACCAAACAAAAGTGCTGGCAGGTCGATAGACACACAAACAAACACAAACATACACACAAAATTCTTCCCTCTTTCCTGACGAAGCAACCGTTTGTTGCGAAAGCTAGAATTTTGTGTGTATGTTTGTGTTTGTTTGTGTGGGTTTTAAGGGAGAGGGTAAGGAGTCATTCCAATCCCGGGAGCGGAAAGACTTACCTTAGGGGGAAAAAAGGACAGGTATACACTCGCACACACACACATATCCATCCACACATACGGACACAAGCAGATGTCTGCTTGTGTCTGTATGTGTGGATGGATATGTGTGTGTGTGCGAGTGTATACCTGTCCTTTTTTCCCCCTAAGGTAAGTCTTTCCGCTCCCGGGATTGGAATGACTCCTTACCCTCTCCCTTAAAACCCACATCCTTTCGTCTTTCCCTCTCCTTCCCTCTTTCCTGATGAGGCAACAGTTGGTTGCGAAAGCTTGAATTTTGTGTGTATATTTGTGTTTGTTTGTGTGTCTATCGACCTGCCAGCGCTTTTGTTTGGTAAGTCTCATCATCTTTCTTTTTAGATATATTTTTTCCACGTGGAATGTTTCCCTCTGTTATATATATATATATATTCTGTACTGTTGTTTCTTGTTAACATCAGCTTATTCCCAAGAATTTGCAGTTTCACTCAGTTAGTACTAGGCAGAAATCCAATCTGAATTTGGATCACATTTACTTGACTCTTGTGCAGAAAGGTGTGCAATATACTGCTGCATCCATTTTCAGTAAGCTACCACAGCATTTCAAAAATAGTAGCAATAATCCACACACTTTCAAATTGAAACTGAAGAGTTTTCTCATGGGTCACTGCTTCTATTCTGTCAAGGAGTTCCTTGAAAAATTAAGCTGGTTACTGTGCCATATTGTTGATTGCGTTTGCGTAAACTTATGGCTTGTCTTTTTTTTTTTTTTTTCTTCATAAACATTTTATTTTATCTGTTATTACTTTTATGCTGTTATTTCATGTACTGAAAAGCTCCTTGACATTGGAGATTTGCTCTTCAATTTGATTCTATGGAACTAGACATGTAAAATAAAATAAAATAAAAATAGGTGTTAGTGAGAGTGAGTGAACACAGGGACTGTGTACTGAACCCCAGTGCAGAAAATGCTATGGAACACAACAGCCATATCTTTGGAAATTCATTCGGCCCACTTATAAGAGTCACCACATTCACTTTAACAGGTGATAGAAGATAAATAGTAATAATTCATCTACTGAAATTGTTTTTAGATGGTAAATATGTTATGTTATTTCTATGCAAAGTATTCTTTGCAGATGGTGGGAATAGCCACTAATACTATATGTAATGTTTCATTTAAAAGCATGGACATATAAAAAATGTTTCATTAAATGAATATTGAAGATCTATGCAGGAGTGTTTGAATTGCCAAGGAAAAATACTTTTAATTACATTCAATGAAAATATGGAAAGGATAGACTTCACTCAACATATAGCAGAGATGTTGAGTTGCAGATAAGCATTACAAAATGACTGTCAAACAAGTAAGCTTTTAGCCAAAAAGGTCATCTCTTAGACAGAGCACACACACACACACACACACACACAGACACACACACACACACATTCTCTCTCTCTCTCTCTCTCTCTCTCTCTCTCTCTCTCTCTCTCTCTCTCTGTGTGTGTGTGTGTGTGTGTGTGTGTGTGTGTGTGTGTGTGTAGGTATGGGTGGGTGGGTGTTGTCTAATTCAGAAGAAGTCCTTTTTGGCTGAAAGCTTTCTGTTTGACACTCTTCTTGTTGTGCCTATCTGCAACTCAACATCTCTGCTATATGGTGAGTGGCAATCTGTTGTTAAACATCATCATCATTATTGCATCCTGGATTTTCCATTGTTTAATTATGTTCATGTAGAGGTCCAGAGTACAGGATTTATCTTTTTGGATCAGCTAGTAAGAAAAGCATCAAATTTATTTCTTATGGAATTGCAATATTGAGTTTTTCGCTGTTTATCCAGGAAAAACAGTGTCAATGAACCAATGAACTGACTTGAATCACGCAACACAAATTATTACAATTAGGTAACAAACAAATAGTAGTACAGTTATTGTCTAATAGAGGGGCACTTTGAAAAAAAAAAAAAAGATATCAGTGATGGTCTCTGAGATAATGATGCACAAAACGTAACACTGAAGCAGTTTAATACAGAGAAATTTCTCAAGGTAGTAAACAAAAGATTTAGAGATATCTTTCATTTTCAGTGCAGACATTAAAAGCCAGACTTAAATAATAGTATTGGCAACAAGTTTCTTGTACAGTCAACCTGGATGACATGCTAAATTTCTACAAATCTTCAAGACTTTCCTTTCCATTGAAAAATTACAAGGAAAAAGACAGTGCCAGTAAGAAACAGGTTTGGATAACTGATCAGACCAGAATGTCTGGTCAGAACAAACGTGAGAATCCAGATATAAAACTTAACTGCAGACTGTACAGCAAAGTGCTGCAGAATGTCATCAAACATATAAAGCAATGCAATACACCAAGAGAAAATAACTCTTTGAATAAAATTAAAACTCCATAGCTGTTTGGAATAAAGTATCAGGGCAGAAAGTGGGGAGCCTACATATATCTTCTCTGAAAGAACAAAAGTGTTAGCAAATCACATTAGTTAAGAAAAATATTTAATAAATGCTTTGTGTTCTACAACAATTATGTGATGTGCAGCTATATGAGACAGCAAGGAGTAAATTTGGTTATTGAAGCACTAAACAATAAAAACTCACAGGCGTATGATGTAATATCAGTAGGGTGCAACACATCTTTTGTGTTTTACTCTCACTGGTTCAGTGTGACTGAGTCAGTTGATACTGTGGTAAGACACTGGACTTGTATTTGAGAGGACAGTGGTCCACCTCTACTGACCTTGTAGTCAACAAGACCTGAAACTCTAATTTTCCTCCCTCCCTTCCTTCTGTGTGGTATCTTTCAGATGTGGTAAGTTTCTAGAAAGATTGAAATACTTGTTAATAAACTTCCTTACATGAAGGGGTTACCAACTAGTTCCCTTGCTATGGGTTTTTAGAAGGTTTTTAAGAAGACAATGTATGTCACCAGTAATATATTTTGGTATCAACAGAAAATGCAGTTTATTAATTTGTGTTTACGACATTTGTAGATCAAATGATACATAGGGGGCAGTAGGTATTTAATTTGGTTTAACAAAAGTGTTCTGTGCTTCACATGTATTCAACCTGCAGCAGTGCAGAATTAAGGAGAAAGTCTGCTCTCATGAAATTTTTGGTGAAGAATAATAGACTGGTTTAAAATAGAGCTTCAGCATTCACTTAGTGAATACTCAACAGAAACAGAGTTTCCACTTCAATAATATTTCCTTAACTAACATGCAGAAAGGTGTAACTATTCTGCAGGTTACATTTTCTGTAGGCTTCCTGCAGAACTGAAGAATTCATAATTTTCAAATCTTAGGTGAAGAGCTTCCTTATAGTGCACTCATTTTATTCTGTGTGAGAGTTCCTCACAGTAGCTTAAAGCTTTTCATTGTAATTTGTTATTAATTTGTATATGCTGTCTCAAATCTTTTGTTACTGTCTTTTATTTCAAGAGCCTTTTGTGAGTTATATAATTATTTACTGCATGATCAACTATCATTGTCTGACTACATACCATGGAACATAAGAAAACAAATAAACATAATATTAAATAAGAAAAGATAATTGTCCACCATGTAATGCTGGTGTTAAGCACCAAACAAGAAGTGGAACATTGTAGCTCAGCATATAAATTGTTGTTTTTATTTAGAGCAAACCAATACACAAAACTACATTGTCCTGTTCCTAGGGGACCTTCAAACTCTCTTGTGAGCACATGAGTGGCAAACACAAGGTCCTGGGGCTTTGCAGTAGTATTTTCCTTCATAGTCGGCAAGTATAATTTCTCACTATCCTATATACTCCCCCCTCCCACTAGCTCAGCAAGTGATGGCTGTGTACAGACATAGCAAACCTGTGGTTTCTGATCTGTCAGTTGATCAGTTCTGTGAGTCCTCTATTACTGTAAACACAAGGCGTGATTCAGCAACAACTGTCTATTACTTTAAACTCAAGATGTGATACAGCAATAACTGTGAGGATATAATGGTTCAGTTTTGTGTGTTTTGGAGAGCAGGGGTCTTAGCTTTATTGTTCAGATTTTGAGGATCATACAAACCATTACATATATGTCAAAATAGTCAGTAGTGGCCTACCTGTGGGGAAACTTGCTGTAACTCTGTTGTCGAAGGTTTATCCAGGCAAGCTGGTCTCTGTCTGGGTGGACAGCACAGATCCTTAGGTGTTCATGGAAACATATATGGATCCTCATAAGGCAATTAAATAACCATCAGCACCCATGCAACTATGAGGACTTGGCAGAATAGTCCTCCTGTGATTTCATAGGGAAAATCATACCTTGGTCACTGCAACAGATTATAGTGTAAGACTGTCATACTTAGGATAAAGAGAGAAGAGGTCTCTTAAGAAAGTATTGCCCTTCTGAATCAGCAACGCTTTTGGTATAAAATATATCAAAGACATTTGCAACAGGGCACTCTTGGTTGTAACTGGTACATCTCACAAGGCAGCCACATTTCTGCATTCTAAGAATTTTGGTCAACATGCCATAGCAAACACAATACGCACAACTTCATTAAGGACACCACAGTTTCCAGAGACTTCATGCACATGAACATCTCAAAACTGTAAAAGGAGTGGCAAATGGAAGACATAACAGTAGATAAAAATGTGATGAGAACAGTGAATGGTGTTCTACAGAAGACTGAGACCTCCAGCCTAACATTCAATTCATCCATATTTTCAGAGCAGATGTAATTGGATTTACGTGTCAAAAATGCAGGAAAGACACCCTCAAAGCAGGGTCATGATGTTCAGTGCCAGGCTTCAAAGCAAATTGCTCATATAGTCACCGTGCTTGGAGCAGGAATTTCCCAGTATTTTATAAGAAAAGGAAATTCAAGAAATCAAAATAATTTCAATTAGGAAGGAAAAAGTCTACAATTCCTTGCAATATTCTATTATTGCATCTTTTGCTACCACTCTGAAAAAAAGATATAGTAAAGTAAGTGCTGACATGCAAACACAGACACAACAGTTCAAAAACAAGCAGGAAACAGCAGGGTTTTGCAGTACCGAACTGGTTAAAGGTATGTAGATGTATGCAAACACACAGAAATACCACTTACAGAAATGAAAGGTATAGTCATACTTGCACCTATATGTGGAATTAATGTGAGATGTCACATTGTAACCATACTCAAGTCCAAATCCAAAATCAGACAACAGTGAATTATAACGGTCATTACTGAAAGTATGTTTACTAAGAAAACCAATGTATGGTGAGTACAGAACTGAATTCCTGTACTGAGAGTGCTGCTATTTTCACCAACATTGAATATTCCCAACTGCTGCTACTTTTACAAACAATGAATATTGCAGAATATATGAATGTGACAAACGTAAGATATTTTGAGAGCCTCCCAGAAAAGATAAATACTGAATAACCAATAATTGCTGGTGGTCAGGTTAGAACTGACAACCTGCAATATGCACCGAGCAAGGTGGCACAGTGGCTATCAAACTGGACTCACATTCGGGAGGACAATGATTCAAATCTGTGCCCAGCCATCCTGATTTAGGTTTTACGTAATTCCACTAAATCGCTTCAGGCAAATGCTGGGATGGTTCCTTTGAACGACCAACTTCCTTCCCCATCCTTCCTTAACCCGATGAGACTGATGACCTCACTGTTTGATTCCTTCTCCCAAATCAACCAACCAACCAACAGCTGAGGAAGCTAACTACTACACCACACTGTATGCACCACAGCTTACAGCAATATGTATATGTGATTCATCTTCACGGAAATTTTTTCCATGTGTTGTGCATTCTGATTTATATCTTGATATTAGTACTATGTGGAAATAATCGAAGTAATGATAATAATACTTAGGCAGCATCGCCAAGTGCCACAGTTATCTGTTTGCCTCTATATTCCTCAGTGTCTTATAAGTAAATATGAGATAGAAAAAGATCTGTTTGTTAATACTTTTAAGTAAATGTTGAAAGGATGACTTTTTCTTTTACTTGTCTTCTGTTCGTTGTCCATTCATTATTCCATTTTGTTATTGTTTGCACAGTACATCTAGTGGTCTGATTGCAAAACAGATTTTAGGGTTCCACTTTTATTTTCCATCTTTTTTCCATGTTTTATTGTAATCTTCACTGATAATTACAACAGTACAACACAATGCATCATTATGCTCCATACACAGCTACTTCCAAACCATGTCTATCTGTAACTTAACTTCCTCCTGCTAAAATATTACATGCCACAAGTATTTATTATACTATAAACAAAAGCAACTCATACATATTTGACTTGTCGTTTATTTATAATTTTAGTATTTCAGTACCCAGCATTGCTATTAATAATAATAATTATAATAACAATAATAATAGTGCTTCTATTTACTTTAATGCACAACATATGTGCAACAATTTTTGAATTACATTATTTGCATGAAAAAACTTTTGCTTATATGCATTTTATATTGGTACATATGTAAATATTACATTATAATACCTCCATTACAAATATGGATGTAAAAAGAAATAAAAAATAAAATAATAATAATAAAAAAAAAACAGATAGTGCACAAGAAATTTTTGGATCAGAATGTGAATTAAATGGATGTACCATGTTCTTTATTAAACATTGAGAATGTTCTGCTGGCCAGTGCCATTACATAGTCTCCTAATTAATTTCATGTAATGTATACTAATATTTCACATTTATTTACTAAAAATGGCAATATTTAAATACACAAAAAAGGAAAAACATACATGACACATGTGCTAATATAACTAGTTGAGGTAAGTTTGCACTATGTCACAGGGTCTTTATTTTAGTCACACAAATTTATCCATATGGACATATAGTTTGTGTTGCTGTGAAGTGCATGTTGCTATTTCGACATACTGTAGGGGCCTGTCACATAGTGTAATATTTTAGTTTTTATTTCAGTAATGACAGTAGTCTCATGTGGGAGCTGCCTGCAAAAAGTACAACCTCCTTCCACAAGGTCCTTGTATGTTAGTTTCAATCTTTGCTTGTTATATTGTAATCATTCCGGTTTTCTAATATTACACATAAGCTGATTTTGCTATTTACAATTTGTACAGAAACCAGTTGGCAGTTATAAGAGTCGAGAGGCATGAAAGGGAAGTAGCGGTTGGGAAGGGAGTGAGACAGGGTTGTAGCCTGTACCCGATGTTATTCAATCTGTATATTGAGCGAGCAGTAAAGGAAACAAAAGAAAAATTCGGAGTAGGTATTGGAGAAGAAATAAGAACGTTGAGGTTCACCAATGACATTGTAATTCTGTCAGAGACAGCAAAGGACTTGGAAGAGCAGTTGAACAGAATGGACAGTGTCTTGAATGGAATGTAGTCGAATTAAGTCGGGTGATGCTGAGGGAATTAGATTAGGAAATGAGACACTTAAAGTAGTAAAGGAGTTTTACTATTTGGGGAGCAAAGTAACTGATGATGGTCGAAGTAGAGAGGATATAAAATGTAGACTGGCAATGGCAAGGAAAGCGTTTCTGAAGAAGAGAAATTTGTTAACATCGACTATAGATTTAAGTGTCAAGAAGTCATTTCTGAAAGTATTTGTATGGAGTGTAGCCATGTATGGAAGTGAAACATGGACGATAAATAGTTTGGACAAGAAGAGAATAGAAGATTTCAAAATGTGGTGCTACAGAAGAATGCTGAAGATCAGATGAGTAGATCACATAACTAATGAGGAGCTATTGAATAGAATTGGGGAGAAGAGGAGTTTGTGACACAACTTGACAAGAAGAAGGGACCGGTTGGTAGGACATGTTCTGAGGCATCAACGGATCACAAATTTAGCATTGGAGGGCAGCGTGGAGGGTAAAAATCGTAGAGGGAGACCAAGAGATGAATACACTAAGCAGATTCAGAAGGATGTAGGTTGCAGTAGGTACTGGGAGATGAAGAAGCTTGCACAGGATAGAGTAGCATGGAGAGCTGCATCAAACCAGTCTCAGGACTGAAGACAACAACAACAACAACAACAACAACAAGCTGATTTTTATTCAAGGATACAACACAATGCTTCTTTTGGAGTTAAACTAGTCTTTCTATGTGAGTGTTGGCAATGCCATCCCAAATCAGTACAGAATTAGAGAAATATGGATATAACATTATTAGAGAAGGAAAGTTGCTACTCACCATATAGCGGAGGTACTTAGTCGCGATAGGCACAACAAAAAGATTCAAACAGTTATAGCTTTTGGCCATTAAGGCCTTTGCAGCAGTAGACACACTAACACACACGTACACACACACACACACACACACACACACACACACACACACACACACACTCACACAAACGTAACTTGCACACACGTCTGCAGTCTCAGATAACTGAAACTACACTGCGAGCAGCAGCACCAGTGCATGACGGGAGTGGCGACTGGGTGGTGGTAAGGAGGTGGCTGGGGCAGGGAGGGGGAGGGATAATACGGTAGGGGTGGCGTGAAACCACACTGTGAGCAGTAGCACCAGTGCGTGACGGGAGTGGCGACTGGGTGGGGGTAAGGAGGTGGCTGGGGCAGGGAGGGGGAGGGATAGTATGATAGGGGTGGCGCGAAACCACACTGTGAGCAGCAGCACCAGTGCATGACTGGAGTGGCGATTGGGTGGGGGTAAGGAGGTGGCTGGGGCAGGGAGGGGGAGGGATAGTATGGTAGGGGTGGTGTGAAACCACACTGTGAGCAGCAGCACCAGTGCATGACGGGAGTGGCGACTGGGTGGGAGTAAGGAGGAGGCTGGGGCAGGGAGGGGAAGGGATAGTATGGTAGGGGTGGCGGACAGTGAAATGCTGCAGTTTAGGCGGAGGGCAGGAGTGAAGGTGAGGAGGGGGGGGGGGGGAGTAGCAGAAAGGAGAGAAATAAAAAGAAATTAAAAGACTGGGTGTGACGGTGAAATGACAGCTGTGTAAAGCTGGAATGGGAACAGGGAGGGGGCTGGATGGTTGAGGACAGTGACTAATGAAGGTTGAGACCAGGAGGGTTATGGGAACATAGGATGTATTGCAGGGAAAGCTCCCACCTGTGCAATTCAGAAAAGCTGGTGTTGATTGGAAGAATCCGTATGGCACAGGCTGTGAAGCAGTCATTAAGATGGATGTTATATTTGGCAGTGTGTTCAGCAACAGGGTGGTTCACTTGTTTTATGGCCACAGTTTGTCAGTGGCCATTCATGCAGATAGACAGCTTGTTGGTTGTCATGCCTACATAGAACGCAGCACAGTGGTTGCAGCTTAGCTTGTAAATCACATGACTGGTTTCATAGGTAGCCCTGCGTTTGATGGGATAGGTGATGTGAGCGACCGGACTGGAGTAGGTGGTGGTAGGAGGATGTATGGGACAGGTCTTGCATCTAGGTCTATTACAGGGGTATGAACCGTGAGGTAAGGGATTGGCTGCAGGGGTTGTGTAAGGATGGACGAGTATATTGTGAAGGTTTGGTGGACGGCGAAATGCCACTGTAGGAGGGGTAGGAAGGATAGTGGGCAGGACATTTCTCATTTCAGGGCATGATGATAGGAAATCGAAACCCTGACAGAGAATGTTATTCAACTGCTTGAATCCCTGATGGTACTGAGTTATGAGGGGAATGCTCCTCTGTGGCTGGACTGTGGGACTTTGGGAAGCAGTGGGAGACTGGAAAGATAAGGCCTGGGAGATTTGTTTTTGTACAAGGTTGGGAGGATAATTACGGTCACTGAAGGCTTCAGTGAGACCCTCAGTATATTTTGAGAGGGACTGCTTATCACTGCAGATGCAATGGCCATGGACGGCTAGGCTGTACAGAAGGGACTTCTTGGTATGGAATGGGTGGCAGCTGTCGAAGTGGAGGTATTGCTGGTGGTTAGTAAGTTTGATATGGATGGAGGTACTGATGAAGCCATCTCTGAGGTGGAGGTCGACATCTAGGAAGGTGGCTTGTTGGGTTGAGTAGGACCAGGTGAAGCAAATGGGGGAGAAGTTGTTGAGGTTCTGGAGGAATGTGGATAGGGTGTCCTCACCTTCAACCCAGATAGCAAAGATGTCACCAATGAATCTGAACCAGGTGAGGGGTTTAGGATTCTGGGTTTTTAGGAAGGATTACCCTAAATGGCCCATGAATAGGTTGGCGTAGGATGGTGCCATGTGTGTGCCCATAACTGTACCCCAGTTTTGTTCATAGATAATGCCTTCAAAGGAGAAGTAATTGTGGGTGAGGATATAGTTGGTCATTGTGACTAGGAAGGAGGTTATTGGAGTCCATAGGGTGTCTGGAGAGGTAGTGTTCAATACCAGTAAGGCCATGGACATTATAGTGTGATTAAAACTACTTTGTACTTGACAGCTAGCCAAGCGCGTGACTGTGAGTCAGTGTGGGCCAATCACACACTGACGTTCAGCATCCCTCCCCTGCATAGTTGCCACTGCTTATGCGTCATGGTTCAGTACCTGCTAACACCTGGTCTTGTGTGCATCATGTTGTGTGAACTGTATTATCTCAGAGTTTGTTTCCACTACGAGTGTGTGATAAATTACTGTAGTGACTTCTGTGTACAAAATGTCTGAAAATAAAAAGTGTGGTCGTCCTAGAGTTTGTAGTCTGAAATCATCTTCAAAGAAAGTTGAGCAAGGAATAGCATTGAGAGGACAATCGCATGAATACGTCTGCAATGTAAGACAATATTTTGAGATGGAAAAGGAGAAGGGAGGGCCTCTTCTTTCCATTAATGAGGTAGTCGAGAGGACTGGGGTAGCATTAAGAATAAACAGAACCACCGTTATAAACATAGGCAAAGAGCAAAATGAAAAACTGAATACATATTCCAGGCCATCAAATCTTAACTCCGAACCACCAAGTCTGGAAACTCTGGGGAAAAAGTGACACATTGAGAAATGTGTGACGAATGTTGATTCTTTTGAACAGGATGCGATTTGCAGACATTTGTATGCATATTATCACCGTAGAGAGCATCCGACGTTACAAAAACTGTATGTAATGCTTAAAGAAGCTGGTCTTTTTGTTGGCAGTAAGTCATCTCTTCAGCTGGTTTTATTAAACCTGGGATTTAATTACGAAAAATTAAGTGGTCGTACAGTTCTCTTGGAATGGCAAGATACTGCTGCTTGGCGATGCCGATTTTTGCAGCAGGTAAAGAACACTGAAATCGATGATTTAGTGTGGCTAGATGAAACATGGGTGAATTCTGGTCATACACTGAAGACAGGTTGGTCTGACGGATCACAAGAAGGAATGGGAATACCTGTTGGCAAAGGAAGCAGAATTATTGTTGTTCATGCAGGTACCGCCCGTGGGTTTGTTCCTGGCTGTTTACATGTTTTCAGGTCAAAGAAAACCTCAGATTTTCACGAGGAGATGAACCACGCCACCTCTTTACGATGGTTTGAAAATTCACTGTTACCGAATTTGGAGAAACCGTCGTACATCATTATTGACAATGCACCATACCCCATTGTTCTAAAGGACAATCTTCTAGAAAAGAGGAAATTATACAGTGGTTATGGCGAAATAACATACAATTCGATGACAGAATGAAGTAAGTGGAACTATTGTAACTTGTGTCACAACATAAGCAACGACACCCGACATACGTTGTAGATGAAGTTGCCAACAAACATGGACATTCTGTAATTAGATTACCTCCCTATCATTGTCACTTTAATGCTATAGAGCTGATATGGGTCCAAATCAAGAGATACATAGCATGTGAAAACAAGACATTCAAGCTTTCAGAAGTGGAAAGACTTTTGAGTGAAGCTGTTTCCACAGTAACTGTGGAAAACTGGAGTAATGGTGTAGTACATACAAAAGCTGTTATTCAGGAGGCATGGAAGAACAAATCCTTATTGGAAGATAGTGTTTCCAAATTAATTATTGCCATCGGGGAGTCATCTGAAAGTTCTAGCGACACAGATATAAGCGGCATTTTCCAGCTGTCGGGCACGGAACACGTCGAGTGATGGTAAGCTGCAAAAAAAAAATTGTCCCTTTTGGTGGTGTTGGTCTCCTTGTTTTGGTATTTTGATTTTAGTGATTTGTTGCGAAATTCATGGCACAAGATGAAAATGTAACTCACAGCAGTATATGTGCTGCTTTCTCCCACCCTGCATAAGATATATCAGCACTTCAACGGTATGCACAATACTATTCTTGTCTTGGTGAAACTGTAGCACCCACCCACTTCCAACAAGCTCTAAAAATAAACTCAAACCTTTCCGAAACTTTTTCTCGCTTTGACCCCCCACGAAAAATGTAAAGGGAAAAAGTTTGTCCCTTACTACATTTCTGATGTTGATTTGGAAAAAGTTCCACGTCAGATGTGAGATTTTAATTTATTACTTACTATTATGGGCTGTATTGCACAGAAAGTTTGCAAACATTATCAAACTATGCCACTGAAGACAACATTAAAATTTTGTTGTTGTACGACACATAGTTTAGGAGATAGGGAATGATTGAGTAGCGTGAAAATTCAACTTTTCGTAAAAAGTTAAATATTTCTCTATTTCAGTAGCACAAAATTTTCACTGAGTTAAAAAAAAGTGTCAGAAGGTAGTTCTTGTATGACTCTACCATGTACAGTTGCCAAATTATAAAAAACACTACTTCCACTTTATTACAGCGGCAGCTGGCAACGTTGCACAGCCGCTCAGCGAACTGTCAAGTACAAAGTAGAATGAGATTTTCACTCTGCAGCGGAGTGTGGGCTGATATGAAACTTCCTGGCAGATTAAAACTGTGTGCCCGACCGAGACTCGAACTCGGGACCTTTGCCTTTCGCGGGCAAGTGCTCTACCAACTGAGCTACCGAAGCATGACTCACGCCTGGTACTCACAGCTTTACTTCTGCCAGTATCTCGTCTCCTACCTTCCAAACTTTACAGAAGCTCTCCTGTGAAGCTTGCAGAACTAGCACCCCTGAAAGAAAGGATACTGCGGAGACATGGCTTAGCCACAGCCTGGGGGATGTTTCCAGAATGAGATTTTCACTCTGCAGCGGAGTGTGCGCTGATATGAATCTTCCTGGCAAATTAAAACTGTGTGCCCGACCGAGACTCGAACTCAGGACCTTTGCCTTTCGCGGGCAAGTGCTCTACCATCTGAGCTACTGAAGCACGACTTACGCCCGGTCAGGCACACAGTTTTAATTTGCCAGGAAGTTACAAGTACAAAGTAGTTTTAATCGCACTATAGGAATGTTAGTGTACAGGGAGGTGGTATCAACAGTGATGAGCAGAGCACTGTGTGGTAAAGGGACAGGAACTGTGGAGAATTGGTGGAAGAAATGATTGGTATCTTTTATATAGGAGGATAGGTTCCGGGTAATAGGTTGAAGGTGTCGGTCTACGAGAGCAGAGATTCTCTCAGTTGGGGCACAGTAACCAGCCACAATGGGTCATCCTGGGTGGTTGGGATTATGGACTTTAGGAAGCATGTAGAAGGTAGGGGTGCGAGGAGTGGTAGGGGTAAGTAAAGAGATGGACTCTGGGGAGAGGTTCTGGGATGGGCCCAAGGATTTGAGTAGTGACTGAAGATCCTGCTGGATTACTGGAATTGGGTCACTGTGGCAAGGTTTGTAGGTGGAAGTATCTGACAGCTGACGGAGTCCTTCCGCCAGGTAATCCTTGCGGTTCAAAACAATGGTGGCGGAGCCTTTGTTTGCAGGTAGGATTATAAGGTTGGGATCAGTTTCTAGATGGTCGACTGCGGTTCTTTCTGTGGATGTAAGGTTAGTTTGCATATTGAGGGATTTGTGGAATGATGGTGAGGCAAGGTTTGAGGTTAAGAAACTCAGGAAAGTTAACAGGGGGTGGTTTGGAGGCAGTGGGGTTGGATCATAGTTGGATAGAGGAGTGAACTGAGTTAGGCAAGGTTCAATACTGGTCTTTGGTAGAGTCTGGCTGGTTGGGTTGGTGGTGAAAAAGTGTTTCCACTGTAGGGACCGGGAGAAGGAGAGAAGGTCTTTAACAAGTCCTGCATGATTGAATTTGGGAGTGGGGCGAAAGGTGAGGCCTTTGGAAAGGGCTGATATTTCTGTGGGAGTAAGGCTTCTGGAGGAAAGGTTCATGATTGTGTTGCAGGTCTGTTTAGGTTCTGGATTCCATGTGGTGATGGGAGGGAGTTTTAAGGGTGGGGTAAGTGTAATAGGTCTGCGAGACAGGGTTTGTCAGCTATGAGGGGACATGGGGGAGGTTTACAGGTTGTGGCAGAGATGGTGGACAGTGGTACTCCGAGGCGGGAATAGGAAGTGAGCATGATGGAGAGCTTCTTGAGGTGGCATTGTGCATGTTGCTCCAGTTTCTGCAGGGCAAGAGTTTCAATGTTTGTTATTGTTTCCAGGAATTTGGGATTTTTATTTTTTATTTCTCTCCTTTCCACTACTTCCAACCCCCCCCCCCCCCCTCCTCACATTCTCTCCAGCCCTCCGCCTAAACTCTAGCACTTCACTGTCCGCCACACCTACCATACTATCCCTACCCCTCCCCACCCCAGCCTCCTCCTTACCCCCACCCAGTCACCAGTCCCGTCATGCACTGGTGCTGCAGCTCACAGTGTGGTTTCAGTAATCTGAGTTTGCAGACGTGTGTACAAGTTACGTTTGTGTGTGTGTGTGTGTGTGTGTGTGTGTGTGTGTGTGTGTGTGTGTGTGTGTGTGTGTGTGTGTGTGTGTGTGTGTGTGTGTATTGCTTACAAAGGCCTTAATGGCTGAAAGCTATAACTGTGTGAATCTTTTTGTTGTGCTTATCGCAACTCAGCATCTCCCATATATGATGAGAAGCAACTTCCCTTCTGTAATATTGTTACATTCCATCCTGAATTTTCCATTGCTTGATAGAAATATGGATATATGAGACAATAGTACATCTTTAGCAATGTGTCTCCATTTACTTTGCTAGACATTTTCCCCATAAATAATGTATTTGAGCTAATTTTTGGACATTTATTACCTTTGTGATTTTCTGAAGAAATGTACCTGTGTACTGCCACACCCATGAACTTGTAGCTGCTTGTCTCTTGTAGGTATGTGTTCCCAACTTTAAAGTTTATATTTGCAGTATGTGACACAAACCAGAATGTACATTGTTTTTGTTCCATTCATGAACAAAATTTTACATCTGAAATTATGGGTTGCATTTTACAAATTCAGAGCAGTTCTTTCCTCCTGTTCATTCTCAGTGCTATCACTAGTTATGAGAGATATATGATCATCATATGTGATGACATCTGCAACTGTTGGTGCACTCATACCTTTTAAGTAACAGATGATAAGCAGTGGACCCAATACACACTCTCTCTCTCTCTCTCTCTCTCTCTCTCTCTCTCTCTCTCTCTCTCTCACACACACACACACACACACACAAAATTTCTTTTCGTCATTCAATGGTGACACTATGAGAGTCGTCCACAAAGTAAGTTCCGTTTCTTTTTCTATCCATGACAGCTCTACGATCGCAGTCCCGAGCATGCAATGCAGTTACTCTGACTCAAGGAGAAGACATGTACGCCTTTTTCAGATCGCTGCTGCTGACGTGTACTTTGTAGTGCTTCTTTATAATCCCAACCATAATTGAAAATGTATGTGAATCAGATCTGTGATTCATTTTCTAAATGCAATGAAAGTTAAACCAAAGGATAGTCATGGGGGATGAAACTTGGGTATTGTATTACACCCCTGAAACAAAATGGCAATCAGTGGAATGGAGGCACACTTCATCCCCAATAAAGGTTAAGCCTAAGCAAATCTTGACACCTTGAAAAGTCATGTGCGCCATTTTTTGGGACAGAAAAGGCATTTTGCTGATTGATTTCTTACCACGAGGCCAAACAATCAAGGCACCATGTTACTGTGAGACCATTAAGAAATTGCACTGCACAATACAGAACAAGCAGTGAGGATTACTGTCAAAATGTGTTTTCTTCCATGATAATACCTGACCTCACACGGTGAATGAGACCAAAAAACACTTACAGGAATTTCACAGGGATGCGTTCGATCGTTCCCCATACAGCCTGATCCTCGCCTGTGGTGAAATTCATCCCCTCTTACACCTAAGATCTGTCCTTGGTGGTCAACACTTCAATGTAGATGACGAGCTAAAAGAACATGTTACCACATGGTTGAATACACAGACGGCAACCTTCTATGAAGAAAGCATACAAAAACTAGTGCCACACTATGACAAGTGCCTACAAAATTTTGGAAGCTATGTAGAAAAGTAGTTTAACAGTTGTAGATTTTTGTACAGCAAATATTTTTTCTGTATCTGTACACTTTTGTTTTATATAACTAAATGGAACTTATTTTGTGGACGACCCTTGTATGTGCATCACAAAATTTGAAATTGCTGACTTGGCTGACATATGATTATGAATCTATGTTAGGCACTGAAACTTCCTGGCAGATTCAAACTGTGTGCCAGAAGATTGAACTCAAGTTCTTAACCTTTTGTGGGCAAGTGCTCTATCGGCTGAGCTATCTGTGCACAACTCATGATCCCACCTCACAAATTACTTCTGCCAGTATCTCATCTCCTACTTTCCAAACTTCACAAGAATTCTCCTGCAAACCTTGCAGGACTAGCACTCCTAAAGGAAGGGATATTGTGGAGACATAGCGTTCATTCCAGAATGAATTTTCCACTCTGCAGAAAAGTGTGCACTGATGTAAAGCTTCCTGACAGGTTAAAACTATATGTGCCAGACTGAAACTCAAGCTTGGGGCATTTTCCTTCTCCAGGCAAGTGCTCCACCGACTGCTGATCCAGCACACCATTTTAATCAGCCTGGAAGTTTCACATCAGTACATCAAAGACCCATCAAACAGATTTCAAGCACTTATTTAAAAAGCATTAAGCAATACACACTCTTACTTGACTAAACTGAAAAGTGAAGGTTTATACTGATAAATCTGTCAGCTCCCAAATTATGAGCACAATGAGAAACACACAAAGAAAACATACCAATCAGCCCTATAATTAACTTTATAAGCAGCCCAACCTACCACCTGAGCAAAATACTAAACTATGTTCTTAATAATAATAATAATAATAACAGATACGAAGAAAGTAAATTGGAAAAAGAAAACACTACATGGCAAGCACCCGTATCATCTAACACAGCCACACATCGATCAAGACGCATCCAGCACATGGCTAAGAAAAGGCAATATATACAGTGAGACGGAAGGATTCATGATTGCAATAAGGATCAAACAATAAACACCAGATATTATAGCAAGCATATTATTAAAGATCCCAATACCACAACAGATAAATGCAGACTTTGCAAACAACAAACATAAACAGTAGATCACATTACAAGCAGATGTACAATACTAGCAAATACAGAGTACCCCAGAAGACATGACAATGTATCAAAAATAATACATCAACAACTTGCCATACAACATAAACTAATAAAACAACACGTTCCCACATACAAGTATGCACCACAAAATGTACTGGAGAATGATGAATACAAATTATACTGGAACAGAACCATTATAACAGATAAAACAACACCACATAACAAACCTGACATCATGCTCACCAATAAAAAGAAGAAATTGACACAACAAATCAAAATATCCATACCCAATACAACAAATATACAGAAGAAAACAGGAGAAAAAATTGAAAAATACATCCAACTGGCTGAGGAGGTCAAGGACATGTTGCATCAGGATAAAGTTGACATTATATCAATTATACTATCAACTACAGGAGTCATACCACACAATATCCACCAGTACATCAATGCAATACAGCTACATCCAAACTTACATATACAACAACAGAAATCTGTAATTATTGATACATGTTCAATTACCCGAAAGTTCCTAAATGTAATGTAACATATACCGTACAGTTAAAAGGAAGTCACGCTTGATCAAAGTCCACGTCACTTTCCATTTTTAACCAGACATAATGTCTGAGAAAGGAAAGAATAACAATAATAATAATAATAATAATAATATACAATCAAAAATTCAACAGGCTTTACATATCAAATAAAATACATTAAAATTACAGAAAATCTTAAATTATTTTCATTAGACATTATTAGTCTGTACCCTAATGTTCCTGTCAATGAAAGTATCAACATTATCAAAGAAAATCTTTGAATACACTGCCAAATGGGGTGTGTATCTCGCTACTTTAACTTTATTTGTTAGACAACTATTTTATATTTAACAACTAGTACTACCCTTGCAATGGGAGTTTCTTGGCAAAACTGAAAACACCTCTTCAGTAAGCACATAGAGTGGAACAATAAAATTCAGTACTATGTAAATTGAAGGTGGGTAGTGAGAAAGGGAAGGAACTGATGATGTAGGAGGCATCGGTGACGAGTGAATCTGTGTACCAGACTCTGACTGAAACCTAAATCCCCTGCCTACTAGGCAGCTGAGTTAAGCCATCCAGACACAGTGTTTATTGCAAATGCATGGTCTATCTCAGCACAGACCCCAGCCAACACACATTCCCACCTAATGCCACCTGTCCGCAGTCCCTGTCCATGTTGTCCATGCTTGCTAATGTTTAGATTCCCGATGGAAGTTGAATGATATTGTGTATCTGCACTGAAGCTTGCGGTTTCACTGCCTATCAAGGTGAATCAATTACGTGAATGTGTGATGTCTGTTGTTTCATAAAGCTTACTGAATACATACATCTGTATTCAGTAAGGATGTAGATAATCCTATCTTTGAGCACTGTGACCTGACTGGGTACTGGTTTTTGCAGGCGATGTAAATGGCATGGGGGGGGGGGGGTAGAAAATGCCAGTGTCAGAGGAAAGGGGGGAGGGGGTAAGAGAGCAAGGTAAGGAAAGGTAATATGAACATAGCACAAGAGAAACAATGCTATGGTGCAATCAGGGGTAGTAGCATCTTGTACATGGTGAAGTAAGATGTGAGGATGAAGGCAGATAATGATAAAATGTAGGGAATGGTAAATTCATGATGAAGCAGTATTACTTAAGATTTATAGACAGATGAAATCAACTGAACTAAGAGTGCCAGAGGGAAATGTGTGTTTCTGAATAAGAAGCTGATAATGATGGGGAGGGGATTGACATTGTTCAAGGATAAGGGCTAACATAGATTGAGCCAAAGGGATTGTTGGACTGCACTATTCAGAGAATAGTGGATGTTGAGGGAAAGGATCCAGATAGCATGGCCTTTGAAGCAGATAATAAAATCGACCATGTTCTGTTAAGGGGACATGCACTGCTACTGTGTAGTCAACTTTGCACTGGGCCAGAGTTCCACACTGACCATTCACCCAAGTGGACAGCTCATTGGTGATGGCTCTAATGATACAGGGTTTGCTTTGTATAGGACTGAGATAGCATGTTCTAAATGTGTAGATAGGGACAGGTTTTACATATAGGTCACTCACATGGAAATGACCCAAGTGACAACAGACTGTATAGAGTTGTATGATATTTGGTAGGCTGGAAGACTGTGGATTTTATATGTTCTGTCCTGAGGTAAATTTGTTAATAACAGTGACTTTGCAACTGTTTAGAAAGGGAGGGAGTGTTGATTGTGTGGAAGGGAGTGTTGATTATGCAGTAGGATGCAACATAGCAGCAAACATCACTGTCTTCATGTATTTTGTGACATAGGAGTATCATTAATATTTCCTTTTTCCTCAGTTTGGTACAGTACCCCCTCATCAGTTATTTGCGCCACATTCAGCAGCTCCTAAATCCTCATCTTTCCTAACTGCTTATTGTCAGCATTTCACTTCAGTATAAGACTATATTCCAGATATGTACATTTAGAAAATACTTCCAAACATTGCAACTTATATTCAAAGTCAACAAGGTTTTTTTTCTTTTTTTTTTTTTTACCTCCACAATTTTCTTTTTTGCTATTGCCAGTCTGCATTTTATATCATCTCTATTTCAGCCATTATCAGTTATTTTGCTGCCCAAATAGTAAAACTGGTCAACTACTTTCACCTGATTTAATTCAGCTATGTTCCATAACCTGTGTTTTACTTCTGATGATGTTCATCTTCTCTCCTCTTTGTAAGACACTGTCAGTTTCATTCAACTGACCTTCCAAGTTTTCTTTTTTCTGTCTTCGACAGAATTACATTGTCACTGACGAACCTCAAAGTCTTTATTTCTTCTCCCTGAACATTAATTCTGTTTACAAATTTCTCTTTAGTTTCCCTCACAACTTGCTCCGAGTACAGATTGTATAACATTGAGGATAGACTGCAATCCTGTTTTACACCCTGCTCAACGGCTGCTTTCTTGTCATGTCCTTTGACTCTTATAATTGCAGTCTGGTTTCTGTACAAGTTGTGAATAACATTTTATTCCCACTGCCTTCAAGATTTCATAGATTGTGATCCAGTCAGTACTGCCATTAGCTTTCTCTGAACCTACAAATGCTGTAACTGTAGGTTTGAAATTCTTTAACTTTTGAACAAATCAGTTTATATATATTAAGGTGAAAGTGATATGAAATATGTTACATAATGTACATTTCTGAGCACACATATTTAAATTACAGGTTGCTTTCATTTATACAGTACACCTTATACATTTAAATGTTCTACAATGGTGTAAAATCAGTGTTGCTTTCCAAACGTTTTGACCTCAATATTTGCTTTAATGTTTTGGAAAGTTTCTTATAAAATTTAACTCCCAGGTGGAAAATATCTTTTTGTTGCAGGAATATCTTGATTTAGGTCAAATGTAAGCTTTTGTTTTAAGTACCAATACCAGTCCGCATCCCCTCCCCCAGTCTACTATCTGTACCTGTTACGAATATGGGTTCCCATGATGTAGATAGATGGTAGAGGAGCATAACAGAGACATCAAACAATGCTTTACATAGGTCTTCAGGTTAGCATCCAAACATGATAGTAATGGCCCTTTTTTGTAATCTGAATGTGCTGATAACTGCTTTATAGTTTCCTCATAACATGAACTCCATACAGGGTGTACATAAAGTCCGGGAACACTTTGAATTATTTATTGCACAAGAACCAAACATTGTACAGATATCATGCATCTGACATTTTGAAGAGAAAGCCTGAAAGTTTTTTTTGCATGTATACCGCCACAGCGTAGTTTGGTAATTTGCCAATAGTCCGCCCTAGTCGCAAACATGGCGAGTTCAGGTGTGAAGCGAGCTTTCTGTGTGTTTGAGTTCAACAAAAACAAGTGTGCTACAGCTGTTCAATGGATGTTTAGAACCAAGTACAGTAAGAAGCCACCAACAAGGAAGGTCACCTACCACTGGCATAACAAATTCGTTACAACGGGTTGCTTGTGCCCGGCAAAGAGAAGTGGTCACCCCAGTGTGAGTGAAGTGAATGTGGAGCGCGTATGAGAGACATTCATGAGGAGTCCAAAGAAATTGGTGCATCGTGCATCCTGTGAATTCAAAATGGCTCCAATGACAGTGTGGAAAGTCCTACAACAGAGGTTGTCTATGAAACCATTCAAATTGAAGCTAGTGCAGAAGCTCAATGACGACGACAAAGACAAGCATTTTGAGTTTTGTTAGCAGTTGCAACAATTAAATAAGGATGGGGATGGCATTGTTGATCACTTAATTTTTATCAACAAAGCCACTTTTCACACTAATGGGAAAGTGAACAGGCATAATTGTCAAATCTGGGGTACAAAGCATCCACACGAATGCACTTAATTTGAGCTTGATTCCCCAAAGGTAAATGTTGTTTGTGCTGAAAGCACTGTCACTGGATGTTGCAGCAGCAATGGCTGATGCCTCAAATGCAATTGGACTCTCCATTCATCTTTTAGAAGAATGGGTCTCCATCCCATTTTCATCATGAAATTCATGGGTACCTGAACATGGAGCTGCTGCATTGATGGATCGGCCGTGCTACAGAAGGGGATAGCTGTTTCATGAAATTGCCTCACCAATCCCCAGATCTCACTCTGTGCGACCTTTTTTTTTTTGTGGGGACACATTTAAGATCTCGTGTGTGTATCGCCTCTACCACATGATGTAGCAGAGCTCCAGGAGAGAATATGTGAAATGACTGCCACAGTCGATGATGCCATCCTGGGGCAGGTATGGCAAGAATTTGATTGATGGAGAGACGTCTACAGACGTTAAAGTAACCTCTGGCATGCCACAGGGGAGTGTTATGGGACCACACACAAAATTCAAGCTTTCGCAACCAACGGTTGCTTCATCAGGAAAGAGGGAAGGAGAGGGAAAGACGAAAGACGTGCAGAATATTTGTGTATAAGGAAGTGGCATCAATGGTTACAAGGATGGTTTCCGGGGGTAACAGATTGGGTAAGGATTCCAGGCATTCAAGAAAGTGGTTGGTATCTTTGATGAAGGATGGGAGACTGCATGTAATGGGTTGAAGGTGTTGATCTACGTAGGCAGAGATATGTTCTGTGGGGGCTTGGTAACCAGCTACAATGGGGCGGCCGGGATGATTGGGTTTGTGAATTTTAGGAAGAAGGTAGAAGGTAGGGGTGCGGGGTGTCGGTGGGGTCAGGAGGTTGATGGAGTCAGGTGAAAGGTTTTGTAGGGGCCTAAGGTTCTGAGGATTCCTTGAAGCTCCGCCTGGACATCAGGAATGGGGTTACCTTGGCAAACTTTGTATGTGGTGTTGTCTGAAAGCTGATGCAGTCCCTCAGCCACATACTCCCGACGATCAAGTACCACGGTCGTGGAACCCTTGTCTGCCGGAAGAATGACGATGGATCGTTCAGCCTTCAGATCACGGATAAATTTTTTTTTTCCGCTTTCAACACTACCGCTGCTATAAAATCCACCGTTTCTAGTTCACAAACAGTTCCTTTCACCTATTAAACAACCATTTTGGCTAGGTCTAATAACTTTTGCTTTATTTCCATTTCCATTTTTCCCACATCACTGATCATTTTTAGCCTTTCCCACAAGGTTTAACGTCATTATTTCTTCGTCAGACAATTGTTAGCCTCATTTTCATAATCTGCCACAACAAGACCACTCCTTTTAATACATTTACACGTTTTTTCGAAATTTTCCCGAATTTCTCCACCCTTTAACGTGTTTTGGCGGCAACACAACCACCTAACCTTTCTGCACATCGTTGTCTACCAACCCAAGTTCACCACAGGATCAACATAGCCCAGATTTAACCAACACTTTTTCGCCTTTTTTCACACCAGATCTCCAGTTGCTTTCTAGTTCATCTTTATCTCTCCCCATATATTTTTATTTTCATTTTCATTTCAGCCTCATGTTACACTTTCCACCTTCTAATACCATGTCACCCTCACAACACCCCCACAATGACCCCATTAAGTTTTATTTACATTCGTTCCGCAAACATGCCTTCGCCCTAGCCAGATTACGCTCCCATAATTTATTTTCTCAGGCTTGTCTGACATTTGGCATTACCCCCAAAGGCTTCACACTTAATGTTCCCATCTCTGGCTGCAACCCTTCTTTCCATCAGTCCCTATACCAGTTCCGAACTGAACAATCAATTGCCCTCACCCACCTAATCCTTCACCTACACATCAACTCAGGCAATGAACACACCCGTCAATTCCTATCCTTAATAAAAGTCCTCAATCTTTCCTCTCCCACATCCACACCGGCTGTTCAGAGCATCCTCCTACAGGCCAACCACAAATTAGAACAGCATGCCACCCTCCACCTCAAAAAGCTATCCAATCTCCTGGTTTCCCACCTCCGGAAAGGCAACTCACTCACCCCTCACAACCTTTCCAGCAAACCTCAACCTCCTCTCATCGCACACAAACCCAGTCTCTCCCATCTACTCAATCTCCCACTTCCAGCACCTCAAAATTCCAATCAACACAATCTGGAACCACAACACCCTAATTCAGTAGTTAACCTTTCCTCCAAACCTCTCTCCCAGTCCGAAACCTCTGTCCTATCCAAAGGCCTCATCTTCAGCCCCACTACCAGAGTCAACCAAACAGCCCTCGTCAAAGATTTACTGTCCTGCACTCATACTCTCGGCTGGAAATATCACTTTGCCATGAAGAAAAATGATCCTAATCCTACTCCTAATGATCCAACTCCCCAAGACACTATCCAAATTGAACCCTGCCTGGAACAGTTCCATCCTCCGTCACAGCGGGACCCACCTCCTCTTTCTCAAAATCACCCTCTCCAAACCTTCCATGAATTTCTGACTTCCAGCCTTGCCTCTCAATCCTTCTTAAAAAACCTTAATCCTACTCCCAACATCACCATTGCTGAAGCCCAGGCTACCCGTGATCTGAAGGCTGACCGGTCCATCGTCATTCTTCCGGCGGACAAGGGTTCCACGACCGTGGTACTTGATCATTGGGAGTATGTGGCTGAGGGACTGCGTCAGCTTTCAGACAACACCACATACAAAGTTTGCCAAGGTAATCCCATTCCTGATGTCCAGGCAGAGCTTCAAGGAATCCTCAGAACCTTAGGCCCCCTACAAAACCTTTCACCTGACTCCATCAACCTCCTGACCCCACCGACACCCCGCACCCCTACCTTCTACCTTCTTCCTAAAATTCACAAACCCAATCATCCCGGCCACCCCATTGTAGCTGGTTACCAAGCCCCCACAGAACGTATCTCTGCCTACGTAGATCAACACATTCAACCCATTACATGCAGTCTCCCATCTTTCATCAAAGACACCAACCACTTTCTCAAACACCTGGAATCCTTACCCAATCTGTTACCGCCGGAAACCATCCTTGTAACCATTGATGCCACTCCCTTATACACAGATATTCCGCACATCCAGGGCCTCGCTGCGATGGAGCACTACTTCCTTTCACGCCGATCACCTGCCACCCTACCTAAAACCTCTTTCCTCATTACCTTAGCCAGCTTCATCCTGACCCACAACTTCTTCACTTTTGAAGGCCAGACATACCAACAATTAAAGGGAACAGCCATGGGTACCAAGATGGCCCCCTCGTACGCCAACCTATTCATGGGTCGCTTAGAGGAAGCCTTCTTGGTTACCCAGGTCTGCCAACCCAAAGTTTGGTACAGATTCATGATCTGGACTCACAGTGAAGAAGAAGTCCAGACTTTCCTCTCCAACCTCAACTCCTTTGGTTCCATCAGATTCACCTGGTCCTACTCCAAATCCCATGCCACTTTCCCTGGCGTTGACCTCCATCTGTCCAATGGCCAGCTTCACATGTCCATCCACATCAAACCCACCAACAAGCAACAGTACCTCCATTATGACAGCTGCCACCCATTCCACATCAAACGGTCCTTTCCCTACAGCCTAGGTCTTTGTGGCAAACGAATCTGCTCCAGTCCGAAATCCCTAAACAACCTGAAAACAGCTTTTGCATCCTGCAACTATCCTCCCGACCTGGTACAGAAGCAAATAACCAGAGCCACTTCCTCATCCCCCCAAACCCAGAACCTCCCACAGAAGAACCACAAAAGTGCCCCACATGTGACAGGATACTTTCCAGGACTGGATCAGTTTCTGAATGTGGCTCTCCAGCAGGGATACGACTTCCTCAAATCCTGCCCTGAAATGAGATCCATCCTTCATGAAATCCTCCCCACTCCACCAAGAGTGTCTTTCCGCCGTCCACCTAACCTTCGTAACCTCTTAGTTCATCCCTATGAAATCCCCAAACCACCTTCCCTACCCTCTGGCTCCTACCCTTGTAACCACCCCCGGTGTAAAACCTGTCCCATGCACCCTCCCAACACCACCTGCTCCAGTCCTGTAACCCGGAAGGTGTACACGATCAAAGGCAGAGCCACGTGTGAAAGCACCCACGTGATTTACCAATTGACCTGCCTACACTGTGAAGCTTTCTATGTGGGAATGACCAGCAACAAACTGTCCATTCGCATGAATGGACACAGGCAGACAGTGTTTGTTGGTAATGAGGATCACCCTGTGGCTAAACATGCCTTGGTGCACGGCCAGCACATCTTGGCACAGTGTTACACCGTCCGGGTTATCTGGATACTTCCCACTAACACCAACTTATCCGAACTCCGGAGATGGGAACTTGCTCTTCAATATATCCTCTCTTCCCGTTATCCACCAGGCCTCAATCTCCGCTAATTTCAAGTTGCCGCCACTCACTCCTCACCCGTCATTCAACAACATCTTTGCCTCTGCACTTCTGCCTCGACTGAAATCTCTGCCCATCTTTGTCTTTAAATGTGTCTGCTTGTGTCTGTATATGTGTGGATGGATATGTGTGTGTGCGAGTGTATACCTGTCATTTTTTCCCCCTAAGGTAAGTCTTTCCGCTCCCGGAATTAGAATGACTCCTTACCCTCTCCGTTAAAACCCACATTCTTTCGTCTATCCCTCTCCTTCCCTCTTTCCTGATGAAGCAACCGTTGGTTGCGAAAGCTTGAATTTTGTGTGTATGTTTGTGTTTGTTTGTGTGTCTATCAACCTGCCAGCGCTTTTGTTTGGTATGTCACATATTCTTTGTTTTTAGATATATTTTTCCCACGTGGAATGTTTCCCTCTCTCTCTCTCTCTCTCTCTCTCTCTATATATATATATATATATGACGTAGTAGATAGTGTCAGAAGTTCCATGCAGCTTTTCACAGATGATGCTGCAGTATACAGAGAAGTTGCAGCATTTTGTGTGTATGTTTGTGTTTGTTTGTGGTCTATCAACCTGCCAGTGCTTTTGTTTGGTATGTCACATCATCTTTGTTTTTAGATATATTTTTCCCACGTGGAATGTTTCCCTAGTAGATAGTGTCAGAAATTCCATGCAGCTTTTCACAGATGATGCTGCAGTATACAGAGAAGTTTCAGCATTAGAAAATTGCAGCGAAGTGCAGGAAGAGCTGCAGCACATAGGCACTTGGTGCAGGGAGTGGCAACTGACCCTTAACATAGACAAATGTAATGTATTGCGAATACATAGAAAGAAGGATCCTTTATTGTACGATTATATGATAGCAGAACAAACAGTGATAGCAGTTACTTCTGTAAAATAACTGGGAGTATGCGTACGGAACAATTTGAAGTGGAATGATCATATAAAATTAATTGTTGGTAAGGCAGGTGCCAGGTTGAGATTCATTGGGTGAGTCCTTAGAAAATGTAGTCCATCAACAAAGGAGATGGCTTACAAAACACTCGTTTGACCTATACTTGAGTATTGCTCATCAGTGTGGGATCCATACCAGATCGGGTTGACAGAGGAGATAGAGAAGATCCAAAGAAGAGTGGTGTGTTTCATCACAGAGTTATTTGGTAAGCGTGATAGCATTACAGAGATGTTTAGCAAACTTAAGTGTCAGACTCTGCAAGAGAGGCACTCTGCATCATGGTGTTGCTTGCTGCACAGGTTTCGAGAGGGTGTGTTTCTGGATGAGGTATCGAATATATTGCATCCCCCTACTTATGCCTCCTGAAGAGATCATGAAAGTAAAATTAGAGGGATTCGAGCGTGCATGGAGGCTTTCCGGCAGTCATTCTTCCCGCGAACCATACGCGACTGGAACAGGAAAGGGAGGTAATGCAGTAGCACGTAAAGTGCCCTCCACCACACACCGTTGGGTGGCTTGCGGAGTATAAATGTAGATGTAGATGTAGATTACTGTATTGACATCTGTCAGGTCACTAATAGTTTGCATATCGAATGTTTGTAAAAAGAAAAACTTTCAGAGTTTCTCTTCAAAATGCAATATGAATGACATCTGTCAATGTTTAGTTCTTGTGCAATAAATAATTGAAAGTGTTCCCAGACTTTATGCACACCCTGTATTTTTAAGATGAGAATGAAATTGGTATGATATGCAGTCTCTACTGTTTCCTCACTACAGCAGTCTTTTACTGAGCAAAGAAGGTAGCAGGTCTTGCTCAATTTTATGTTCAGGTGTTCTATATGCTTATCCCATTTTGCATTGCTTTTCAACCATAATCCTAAGAATTTGGATTACGTGCTGTTATGAGGGTCATGCCAAAAGTAAGTTCTCCTATTTTTTTATAAGTACAGAACTCATGTTGCGCACAGTTATTCGGTTTTTGAACACAAAGGGCACTGCGCCAATTGAAATCCATCGCCAATTGACGGAAGCGTATGGTGAGTCATGCATGGATGTCAAAAATGTTCGTAAGTGGTGTAGAGAGATTGCAGCTGGTCAGACCGAAATTCACGATGAACATAGGAGTGTCAATTTCTGAGGAGACAGTGTTGAAGGTTGAGCAAAGCATGCATGAAGATCAGCAGATGACCCTGGATGATCTCTGGATGTTGGTTCCTGAGGTTTCCCGAAGCACCGCTCACAGAATTTTAACAGAAACATTGAACTACCGGAAGGTGTGTGCAAGATGAGTGCCACACATGCTGACTGAGGACCACATGCGGCAATGAACTGATGCTTCCTGCACATTTCTTCGCTGCCTTGCAGCCAAACAGGACAACTTTCTGGACTCAATTGTCACAGGTGACAAAACCTGGGCATACCACTTTACATCTGAGATGAAGCAACAATCACGCCGGTGGCAGCTTCCTTCTTCGCAGCATGGTGGTGGGCTGGTACGACATGGACATACAAAAACTGCCACAGCATCTACAAAAATGCATCGACAGAAATGGTGATTATTTGAAAAATAGCTAAATGTTCAAGCTGTAAACTGATGTAAACCATTGTAGAAATAAACAGGTCTACGTACTTATAAAAAAAATAGGAGACCTTACTTTTGGGATTACCATCATACAAACTGGTTTACTGGTTTATCTTTGATAAAGGTAAATGGGATGCACATATCCTTGTTTAGAGCATTGTGGAATTTTAGTGTGATAGCTCTCCCTTACATTTCAGCAGAATTATGGTGCCTTCAACAAATAAGATGGTAGTCCATTAAATTTCGGGCATGCAGCCACAAAAATAAAATTTTTATTTAATTTTTTTATTTGCGCAGCTGCATGCCCAAAATTTTTGGACTATTCATTATTCCATGAAAAGTTGAAAATGCACAATAAGATGGTATTTTGAGCATCCACATCTAATGTCAAATCATTAATAAAGAATGAACAGAAGGGGTCCCATTACTGATCGTTAAGGTAGACCGTATTTATTTAGATTATACTCTGATAATTTCATCAAAACTAGACATATTCTTCATTACAAAGTGTCTACAATCCTTATTTATACATAACTGTTCAATTCCAGTCTGCAGATTGCTTCACTTTATTTTCAGATAATCATTATTTGTTACAGTTACAGAATAGCTTGTCAATATGGAGCTGTAAGTTCTCAGTGAGTTATGACTGTGAACTCGTAATTCCATATCAAAAAGTTACTCTGTAACTACAATGAATGATTTGAAAATGGGTAAAGGCCTGAAGCCAGTTATTTGCAAATAAAGAGAAGTGCTCTGCAGACAGAAATTGGACAGTTTTGTACTTTGATAAGTTTCCAGAAATAATGTGCTTGGTGCCTACTGCTTGCTTATGAACAGTTTGGGAGGAACTTGTGGGTAATATGGAGAAAATAAGATATTTATTCCCACATGTACTCGATAGCAACTTACAGCTGTACAAACATGAATGCATGCATAATGTAAAACACAGAATACCTAACAGAAATGTAAATCAAAGAGCAACTATATCAGTATAGTTTAAAACTGTCACTGCAAGGAACATTTATGCACCACTGTACCAGGTGTACCAGTATGAATTGAGCGTTTTTTTTGTTTTTTTTTGTGAAAAAGAAACACTAATTTTGGATTGAAAAGTAAAAACATTTTATTCAAAGTACTGACCATTGCTTTCTATACATTTTGACCACCTTTCTGGCAATTTGTGGACACCACGCCAATAGAACTGTGTCCCATTGATGAAAACAAATGGTAGTCGGAAGGTGCCAAGTCTGGTGAATACGGCGGGTGGGGTAGCAACTCCCCGCCAAGTGTTTTGATTGTATCCTGAACCAGTTTTGCTTTGTGTGCAGGTGCATTGTCGTGTAAAAAAATTACTTTGCCATGTCTTCTGGCCCATTCTCGTCTTTTTTCAATCAATGCATAGTTCAAATTGATCATTTGTTGTCTGTAGCAATTAGTATTCACAGGTCCACTGGGTTTTAGAAGCTCATGATACACCACACCTTTCTGATCCCACCAATCACAGAGCATTGTCTTCTTGCCGAATCGATCTGGTTTTGCAGTCGATGTTGATGGTTGTCCCAGATTAAACCATGATTTTTCCCGTTTAGGATTCTTAAAATAAATTCATTTTTCATTGCCCGTAACAATTTGATGCAAAGTTGATTTTCTTTCATGTCTTTGAAGCAAACTTTGACAAATGGTTTTTTGGTTTTCCATCTGTCTGCCGTTCAATTCATGTGGCACCCATTTTCCACACTTTTGGATCTTTCCCATAGCTTTCAAACGGTCAGAAATTGTTTGTTGTGTAACATTTAGTATTGCTGCCATTTGTTTCTGACTCAAAGTATCTTCTTCATCCAATATTGCTTGCAATTCGGCGTCTTCGAACTTTTTTGGTGGTCTTGCACGTTCTTCGTTTCTTACATCAAAATCATTATTTATGAACCATTGAAACCATCTTTTGCATGTTGCTTCTGATAGAGCATGATCACCATATGCCTCAACAAGCATTCGATGTGACTCTGCAGCACTTTCTTTCAAATGAAAACAAAAAATTAATGCTTTCCGCAGATCATCACTTTCTGGTACAAAATTCGGCATTGTTAACATGATGAAAACATATGATGTTGTTTGTTCCATGACTTGATGTATACTAAATATCTTTGACAGATGTCATCCCAACCAAACAAAAAAAAATTAAGGCTCATTCACAACAAATGTTCACTATCGACACATTTGTATCTTAACACTCATTTCATACTGGTACACCTGGTAAATTTAGAAGGACAAAACATCTGAACAGGTTGCTACATGACTCCCCCCCCCCCCCCCCTTTATTGCTAACAATACTGCAGATTGAATTTCACACATGGTCCATCCCTTGTAACTACTTCTTTCATAACACCGAGTGGTGTGTCACATGAGTCAGTGGTTCTAACAGGGAGCAGGATAGTAATCCTCAACATTGGTCTTGGTGTCACAGTGCCTGGTTGCCTGTGGTGCTCATGGAGCACAAGAACACCTCTTGCTGCTGATTTTATATCTTCTCTGGTTTGCACTCCATGGTCATTGTAATGTCTGTTGTATCCAGAAAAGCTGGCTTGATCAAACTTGATGCGACTTGGTGGGTGTACCATTGATCATTATGTGGAAGATGTTGCTGGCCCTACTGACTACTGGATACAGTCCATCATATGGTGGCTGCAATGGCTTAGGCTCTGCATGCTTAATAACACTTGCATGCACTTGTCTAGCTCTGGAAAAATGGTAGAGTGTCTTTCCAACTGATTTCTAGACATTATTTGGTCTCAACTGGCATATATGTTGAAACTTCCTGGCAGATTAAAACTGTGTGCCCGACCGAGACTCGAACTCGGGACCTTTGCCTTTCACGGGCAAGTGCTCTACCATCTGAGCTACTGAAGCACGACTCACGCCCGGTACTCACAGCTTTACTTCTGCCAGTATCTCGTCTCCTACCTTCCAAACTTTACAGAAGCTCTCCTGCGAACCTTGCAGAACTAGCACTCCTGAAAGAAAGGATATAGCGGCTACATGGCTTAGCCACAGCCTGGGGGATGTTTCCAGAATGAGATGTTCACTTTGCAGTGGAGTGTGCGCTGATATGAAACTTCCTGGCAGATTAAAACTGTGTGCCCAACCGAGACCCGAACTCGGGACCTTTGCCTTTCACGGGCAAGTGCTCTACCATCTGAGCTACCGAAGCACGACTCACGCCCAGTACTCACAGCTTTACTTCTGCCAGTATCTCGTCTCCTACCTTCCAAACTTTACAGAAGCTCTCCTGTGAGCCTTGCAGAACTAGCACTCCTGAAAGAAAGGATATAGCGGAGACATGGCTTAGCCACAGCCTGGGGGATGTTTCCAGAATGAGATTTTCACTCTGCAGTGGAGTGTGCAAGGTTCGCAGGAGAGCTTCTGTAAAGTTTGGAAGGTAGGAGGCGAGATACTGGCAGAAGTAAAGCTGTGAGTACTGGGCGTGAGTCGTGCTTCGGTAGCTCAGATGGTAGAGCACTTGCCCGCGAAAGGCAAAGGTCCTGAGTTCGAGTCTCGGTCGGGCACACAGTTTTAATCTGCCAGGAAGTTTCATATCAGTGCACACTCTGCTGCAGAGTGAAAATCTCATTCTGGAATCATCCCCCAGGCTGTGGCTAAGCCATGTCTCCGCTATATCCTTTCTTTCAGGAATGCTAATTCTGCAAGGTTCGCAGGAGAGCTTCTGTAAAGTTTGGAAGGTAGGAGACGAGATACTGGCAGAAGTAAAGCTGTGAGTACTGGGCGTGAGTCGTGCTTCGGTAGCTCAGATGGTATAGCACTTGCCCGCGAAAGGCAAAGGTTCCGAGTTCGAGTCTCGGACAGGCCCACAATTTTAATCTGCCAGGAAGTTTCATATCAGCGCACACTCCGCTGCAGAGTGAAAATCTCATTCTGGGCATATATGTTCTTTTAATTGGGTGGCAAAGTCTGAGGCAGTGATTGTGTCATCTGCCATGCTGTGCAAAAACTCTCCAGGTAGGCATAATGTTTGTCCATATACCATTCCTACTGCTGTACTCTTCAGATCACTCTTAAATGACATTTATAGACCTAAAAGCATGACAGGCAGTGTCTCTGTCCATTTTGGTTTTGCATGACATCTCATTGGTGCTTTTAACTGCCCATAAAGATGCTCAGCTATACTGTTTGATGCAGGGTGGTACGCTATGGTGCCTTAGCACTTTGTACCTAAAAACATGGTCAATGCTCTGAAGACATAGGCTTCAAATTCTCATCCCTGATCAGTGATGATTTTCAGCAGGATTCCAAACTGGCTAATCCAGCCACAAAAAGTTGTTTGTGCTACAGTTCCTGCCGTGATGCCCTTCATTGGAAATGCGTACTTCATTGGAGATGCCTCGGGCCACTTGGTGAACCTGTCTACCACTGTGAGACAATAGCTGTAGCCTTCTGAAGCTGTGAGTGGGCCTACGATGCCAGCATGCACGTGCTCAAAATGTTGATATGGCAGAAGAAATGCCCCTAACTGTGTTTTTATATACCACCTGATTCTATTCCTCTGGCACACCACACATTGCTTTACAAACGTTCTGCAGTCATTGTGCATACCTGGCAATGACTAATCTGTAGTGCCCCTTACTCCCAGGTGTGCCAGAATGTGCATTAATGCTATTGCTTGTTCTCTGAACTGTTGTGATCCAAATGGGTATATATGTCACAATATAACTCTACATTTGCTTCAAGCAATGTCACAAGGTGTAACCTCAGTCCTTTCGATTGTTGCAATAAATCATGCAACTCACTATCAGTTTTTTGTGCATGCACAAGGGCATTGTAATCAATGGCATTTGTCACTGCTTCCACATGTGCAGTGTCATCTGCTACTGCATTCACTGTTTCTATATACAAAAGTGCATCAGCAGGAATATTCAGCATCCTTTCTACATACACAATGCTGGTCATTAACTGGCTGATATAATCTAAGTGTCACAGCTGCCTAGGTGATGTTTTCTCCAGTTTTACTTTAAAGGTGCAGATAAGCGGCTTATGATCCGTATATATGGTGATCTGCTGCCCTTCTAAAGCATGTGTGAATTTTTTCACAGCAGCGTAAGCAGTATACAGCTCATCTTCATACATTGCCCAGTGTTGCTGAGATGGTGACAACTTATGATGATAGAATGCAATGGGCTGTCAATACTGATCAATCTTTTGCTGAAGTGCAGCACCAATAGCAGTGGACAAAGCATCAACCATGAGCACAAGTGGAGCATATGTGACCGATTGTGCTAATAGGATGGCTTCTGCTATAGCTGTTTTCACAGCCTGAAACACAGTGTCTGCCTCCTTAGTCCAATGCACTCTGTGGTTAGGCTTTGTTGGGCACTTAAGTAGTTCATTCAACAGTGCAGATATCAGTGTGTGACATGAACCATTAGTAGAAATTTACAACAGCTAGGAACCATCGTAGTTCTTTGACTGTGATGGGCTGGGGGTATTTGTTTATGTCCTCTATTTTTTTCTGTGGTGGTGGGATACCCTGTGCATTCACCAAATATCCTAGATGTTGCACCTCTTTCTCACCAAAAACACACTTGGAAGGGTTAATTACTAGTCCACGTGCCTGTAAATGGTCAAATACTTGTCCAAATGCCATAAGTGCTCCTCTTCTGATGAAGACATCACTCAAAAATCATGTACGAGTACATACACACAGTAAAAATTTAAACCTTTTGTCCATAAATTGCTGGAAGTTTTGAGCTGTGATACATGGTCCAAATGGCATTCTGGTGAACTCAAACAGGCCAAATGGCATCACCACTGCTGTTTTGGGAATGTCGTCCATAGTTACAGTGATCTGATAGTATGCTCAGACTAAATCAATGGTAGAAAACATCGTCATACCGTAAACATTTGCAGAAAAGACTTCTATGTGCTGGGGACTGATCTGGGATTATACTTGCACTGAGTTGGCAATAGTCACAGCAGGGGCAGCATCCATTCTTCCTTTTAGGCACGACATGAATTGGGACTGCCCAATTGCAACTAGAAACTCTGCAGATATTTGTGATAGCATGCTGCGAAATTCCTGTTTTACCACCTTTAGCTTTTCAGATGTCAAATGTCCAGGCTGAGCATGAGTTGGCAGCCCAGGCATTGTCAAAATGTGGTGAATGGTTGTGTGTTTGACAAGTTGGAGAGTAAGCGACTGCTGAGTGATCTCTGGGTACCCTTCCACTAACTGTTTCTATGGTGTACCACCCGTGACAGTGTATACAGCTGGCGGGATGACACAACAGACTTTTCCTGGTGTATGCAGTTTAGTAGTCAAATATATTAATAGCCAATGTTGCAGACTGACAATAAGTTGTAGAAGGACAAAAAATCTGCTCCGACAATAGGCTGTGATATACAATGAAGTGCCAAAGAAACTGGTACACCTGCCTAATATTGCGTAGGGCCCCAGAGAGAAAAGTAGTGCTGAATGGAATTGACACCAAGACTCCTGCAGGACAGTCCATAAATCCGTGAGAGAATGAGGCGGTAGAGATTTCTTCTAAACAGCATGTTGCAAGGCATTCCAGATATGCTCAATAATGTTCATGTCTGGAGAGTTTGGTGGTCAGCAGAAGTCTTTAAACTCAGAAGAGTGATCCTGCAGCCACTCTGTAGCAATTCTGGATGTGTTGGGTATCGCATTGTCCTGCAGGAACTACTCATGTCCGTCAGATTGCACAATGGAAATGAATAGATGCAGCTGATCAGCCAGGATACTTACGTACGTCTCACCTGTAAAGTCATATATAGATGTATCAGGGGGCCCATATCACTCCAACTGCACACATCCCACACCATTGCGGAGCCTCCATCAGCTTGAACAATCCCCTGCTGACATGCAGGGTCTATGGATTCATGAGGTTGTCTCCATACCCGTACACGTCCATCCACTCGATACAGTTGGAAACGAGGCTCATCTGACTGGGCAACATGTTTCTAGTGATCAACAGTAAAAAGTCGGTGTTGACGAGCCGAGGCAAGGCGTAATGCTTTTTGGCTTTTTTTCATGTGGTCATCAAGCATACACAATTGAGTCTTCATCTCCAAAAGCCCATATCGATGATGTTTCATTGAATGGTTCACACGATGACATTTGTTAATGCCCCACGATTGAAATCCACAGCAATTTGCAGAGGCATTGCACTTCTGTTACATTGAATGATTCTTTTCAGTTGTTGTTGGTCCTATTTTTGTAGGATATTTTTCCAGCTGCAGTGATGCCAAATATTTAATGTTTTACCAGATTCCTGATATTCACAATGCACTCGTGAAATGATTGTATGGGAAAAACACCACTTCATCACTACCTCGGAGATGCCGTGTTCCATTGCTCATGCGCCAACTATAACACCACATTCGAACTCACTCAAATCTTGATAAGATGCCATTGTAGTGCCAGTAACCATTCTAACAACTGTGCCAGACACTTGTTGTCTTATATAGGCGTTGCTGACCATTCTGTCTGTTTACATATCTCTGTATTTGAATACATATGCCTACAGCAGTGTCTTTGGCTCTTCAGTGTATCTGCCACTGTAAATTGCCATTCAAACACATAGCATAGGCCCAGATAAGGGATAATGTCACTCGACTGTATGTTCTAATCCTGGAGTCATTAGCGACGAATAAACAGCAGTCATCACAGGTACGGTATGGTAGGTTGTTTGCTGGGTATATTGGCACTCCTGCCCCTGCATTGACCAGGTATTGTAGTTCTGTATCACGGGCCATTACAAAAAGTTCGTGCATGTTTGCAATAGAAGTTGTTGTTGCTACTAAGGTATCTGATTCATGTTTCCACTTTCAAGATGTCTCATCATTACCAAACTTCTTGCAGTACCAGCACAGGTTCTGTGTGGTCAGTTCTGTCATTTGCAATTGCAGGGAAGTTAGTGTAACCTTGGGCACTTCTGCTGATAGGTCCCCTGAGAGCGTTGGAACCACATAGGTGTATTTAGCCTCATCCGCCGACATTTGTGCAAGGACGAACTGACTTTCTAGCTGTGCAAAGCATAGTAGAGGATAACATTGCCAGAAGGGTGGGGGTTTTATCATCACCCTGTTAATTGCACTGTTGGCTGCGGTTCAGTTGTGGGTGGTGAGTCATTCATTGTCATATGGCAATGAGAGCGGTGTGGCTGGTGCGGAAATTAGAAGTGTCAATGTGGGAATAAATATTCCCACATATACTTGATAACATCCTACATTAGTACAGACATGAATGCATGCACATTTTAAAACATGGAATATCTAACAAAAATGTGAATCAAAGAGCAGCTATATCAATAGAGCTTAAAACTGTGATTGCATTTATCCAGTTTTTGAACAGACCTTGAATACTGTTCAGTACTTTTCAAGCTTTGACAACACAATCTTATAATTGACTATGTGAGTAGCTTTCAATTATTCAATAACTACTACTGTTGATTCCTGTTTCACGTCTGTCTCACTTGGCATACAATTAAAGCACCCATAAGTGCTAGTTACTGTTGACCTCTTATTTCTGGTCGACAGACACACAAACAAACAAAAACATACACACAAAATTCAAGCTTTCGCAACAAACTGTTGCCTCATCAGGAAAGAGGGGAGGAGAGGGAAAGACGAAAGGATGTGGGTTTTAAGGGAGAGGGTAAGGAGTCATTCCAATCCCGGGAGCGGAAAGACTTACCTTAGGGGGAAAAAAGGACGGGTATACACTCGCACACACACATATCCATCCACACATATACAGACACAAGCAGACACATTTAAAGACAAAGATGGGCACAGATGTCAGTCGAGGCAGAGGTGCAGAGGCAAAGATGTTGTTGAATGACGGGTAAGGAGTGAGTGGCGGCAACTTGAAATTAGCGGAGATTGAGGCCTGGTGGATAACGGGAAGAGAGGATATATTGAAGAGCAAGTTCCCATCTCCAGAGTTCGGATAAGTTGGTGTTAGTGGGAAGTATCCAGATAACCCGGACGGTGTAACACTGTGCCAAGATGTGCTGGCCGTGCACCAAGGCATGTTTAGCCACAGGGTGATCCTCATTACCAACAAACACTGTCTGCCTGTGTCCATTCATGCAAATGGACAGTTTGTTGCTGGTCATTCCCACATAGAATGCGTCACAGTGTAGGCAGGTCAGTTGGTAGATCACGTGGGTGCTTTCACACGTGGCTCTGCCTTTGATCGTGTACACCTTCCGGGTTACAGGACTGGAGTAGGTGGTGGTGGGAGGGTGCGTGGGACAGGTTTTACACTGGGGGCGGTTACAAGGGTAGGAGCCAGAGGGTAGGGAAGGTGGTTTGGGGATTTCACATGGATGAACTAAGAGGTTACGAAGGTTAGGTGGACGGCGGAAAGACACTCTTGGTGGAGTGGGGAGGATTTCATGAAGGATGGATCTCATTTCAGCGCAGGATTTGAGGAAGTCGTATCCCTGCTGGAGAGCCACATTCAGAATCTGATCCAGTCCCGGAAAGTATCCTGTCACATGTGGGGCACTTTTGTGGTTCTTCTGTGGGAGGTTCTGGGTTTGAGAGGATGAGGAAGTGGCTCTGGTTATTTGTTTCTCTACCAGGTCGGGAGGGTAGTTGCGGGATGCGAAAGCTGTAGTCAGGTTGTTGGTGTAATGCTTCAGGGATTCCGGACTGGAGCAGATTCGTTTGCCATGAAGACCTAGGCTGTAGGGAAGGGACCGTTTTATGTGGAATGGGTGGCAGCTGTCATAATGGAGGTACTGTTGCTTATTGGTGGGTTTGATGTGGACAGACGTGTGAAGCTGGCCATTGGACAGGTGGAGGTCAACATCAAGGAAAGTGGCATGGGATTTGGAGTAGGACCAGGTGAATCTGATGGAACCAAAGGAGTTGAGGTTGGAGAGGAAATTCTGGACTTCTTCTTCACTGTGAGTCCAGATCATGAAGATGTCATCAATAAATCTGTACCAACTTTGGGTTGGCAGGCCTGGGTAACCAAGAAGGCTTCCTCTAAGCGACCCATGAATAGGTTGGCATACGAAGGGGCCATCCTGGTACCCATGGCTGTTCCCTTTAATTGTTGGTATGTCTGGCCTTCAAAAGTGAAGAAGTTGTGGGTCAGGATGAAGCTGGCTAAGGTAATGAGGAAAGAGGTTTTAGGTAGGGTGGCAGGTGATCGGCGTGAAAGGAAGTGCTCCATCGCAGCGAGGCCCTGGACGTGCGGGGTATTTGTGTATAAGGAAGTGGCATCAATGGTTACAAGGATGGTTTCTGGTGGTAACGGATTGGCTAAGAATTCCAGGTGTTCGAGAAAGTGGTTGGTGTCTTTGATGAAGGATGGGAGACTGCACGTAATGGGTTGAAGGTTTTGATCTACGTAGGCAGAGATACGTTCTGTGGGGGCTTGGTAACCAGCTACAATGGGGCGGCCGGGATGATTGGGTTTGTGAATTTTAGGAAGAAGGTAGAAGTTAGGGGTGCGGGGTGTCGGTGGGGTCAGGAGGTTGATGGAGTCAGGTGAAAGGTTTTGTAGGGGGCCTAAGGTTCTGAGGATTCCTTGAAGCTCCGCCTGGACATCAGGAATGGGATTACCTTGGCAAACTTTGTATGTGGTGTTATCTGAAAGCTGACGCAGTCCCTCAGCCACATACTCCCGATGATCAAGTACCACGGTCGTGGAACCCTTGTCCGCCGGAAGAATGACGATGGACCGGTCAGCCTTCAGATCACGGATAGCCTGGGCTTCAGCAGTGGTGATGTTGGGAGTAGGATTAAGGTTTTTTAAGAAGGATTGAGAGGCAAGGCTGGAAGTCAGAAATTCCTGGAAGGTTTGGAGAGGGTGATTTTGAGGAAGAGGAGGTGGGTCCCGCTGTGACGGAGGACGGAACTGTTCCAGGCAGGGTTCAATTTTGATAGTGTCTTGGGGAGTTGGATCATTGGGGGTAGGATTAGGATCATTTTTCTTCGTGGCAAAGTGATACTTCCAGCAGAGAGTATGAGTGTTGGACAGTAAATCTTTGACGAGGGCTGTTTGGTTGAATCTGGGAGTGGGGCTGAAGGTGAGGCCTTTGGATAGGACAGAGGTTTCGGATTGGGAGAGAGGTTTGGAGGAAAGGTTAACTACTGAATTAGGGTGTTGTGGTGCCAGATTGTGTTGATTGGAATTTTGAGGTTTTGGAGGGAGTGGAGCTGGAAGTGGGAGACTGTGTAGATGGGAGAGACTGGGTTTGTGTGCATTGAGAGGTGGTTGAGGTTTGCTGGAAAGATTGTGAAGGGTGAGTGAGTTGCCTTTCCGGAGGTGGGAAACCAGGAGATTGGATAGTTTTTTGAGGTGAAGGGTGGCATGCTGTTCTAATTTGCGGTTGGCCTGTAGGAGGATGCTCTGAATAGCCAGTGTGGATGTGGGAGAGGAAAGATTGAGGACTTTTATTAAGGATAGGAGTTGACGGGTGTGTTCATTGGCTGAGTTGATGTGTAGGTGAAGGATTAGGTGGGTGAGGGCAATGGATTGTTCAGTTTGGAACTGGTATAGGGACTGATGGAAAGAAGGGTTGCAGCCAGAGATGGGAACTTTAAGTGTGAGGCCTTTGGGGGTTATGCCAAATGTCAGACAAGCCTGAGAAAATAAAATATGCGAGCATAATCTGGCTAGGGTGAAGGCATGTTTGCGGAGGGAATGTAAATAAAACTTAATGGGGTCGTTGTGGGGGTGTTGTGAGGGTGACATGGTATTAGAAGGTGGAAAGTGTAACATGAGGTTGAAATGAAAATGAAAGGTAAAAATATATGGGGAGAGATAAGGGTGAAATAGAAAGTAACTGGAGATCTGGTATGAAAAAAGGCGAAAAAGTGTTGGTTAAGTTGATCCTATGGTGAACTTGGGTTGGTAGACAGCGATGTGCATGAAGGTTAGGTGGTTGTGTTGCCGCTAAAACACGTTAAAGGACGGAGAAATTCGGGAAAATTTCAAAAAAACGTGTAAATGTATTAAAGGAGTGGTGTTGTGGTGTATGACATTGCTGATGTATTTCATAAATATTCATAGACTATTTATTTTATTCGGTGTTCTTAATTATGTTTAATTTTTTATATTATCTGGAATACCTGTGAAAAAATGGTTAAATATGTTAGCTACTGCAAAGGAGGTTAAACATGCTAGCGACTTCTTAGGAGTTCGTTACTTTTTTACTTTCTTGTGTTAATGTTATATTTTTATATGATCCTCTGTTATCACAAGTTTCTTTTTTTGTAACCATCTACATGACCTTTGTTTTATTTGTTAAATTACTTATATCTTTATGAATTATTTTTTCTGACATATAATTCAAGTGAGAAAATATTCATGCTGCACATTTTATGTAGCAGTCTCTTCTTCTTACATGAACCACTATTTCCCTTGTGAACCAACTGTTTATTTTGTTAGATTGCTGCATAAGTTCATAGAATTTTTCTATAAGCTGCACATAAAAGAGACTTTAGTCATTGATAATATTCATCTTTACTATTTACAAAAGTCTGCCAATGCTGGGGTAACTTTTCAATTCCGTGACTGCAGAAATCACATGGTTTTGAGGCTAAGAACTTGTCGAGCCATGTTTGTAGCTCATGTTCATCCAGTAAGGAAGTTATTTGAAGGCTGTTTGATAAAGGGTGTAAAATGCTGGAATCTGAAGGTGCAAAATTAGGCAAATGAGGTGGGTGGGAAATTACTTCCCAATCCAACTCCTGTGTGGTGTTTCTTGTCAGTCTAGCAGAATGCGGGCAGACATGGCCAAGGAGTAGCATTACTTCATGCAGGCTTACTGGTCATTGTCCTTGGATTGCATCTGCAAGATGTCTCAGTTGTTGACAATAAATATCAGTAGGTTCAAATGGCTCTGAGCACTATGGGACTTAACTTCTAAGGTCATCAGTCCCCTAGAACTTAGAACTACTTAAACCAAACTAACCTAAGGACATCACACACATCCATGCCCGAGGCAGGATTCGAACCTGTGACCGTAGCGGCCGCGCGGTTCCAGACTGTAGCGCCTTTAACTGCTTGGCCACCACGGCCGGCAAATATCAGTAGGGGTGGTTACACCACAGGGAAGCAATTCATAGCACACCACCCTGCTGCTGTTCCACCAGATGCGTAACAATACTTTTTGTGGATGCATGCAGGTCTTTGTAAGGGCAGTTGTTGCTTTGTTTGGGCCCAACCATTGCTTTCTTTTCCTTGTGTTAACACAAAGACACCATTTCTCAACACCAGTAACAATACAGGGTAGAAATGGTCAGAGCCAATTGATGATGAGCAAGGAGAGATGCATCTATGGTCACCCTTTGATTTTTGTGATGTAGTACCCTTACACTCAGTTATTGAATCTTCCTCATTTCATACAATGGTGGAATGATAACAGTTCATCACATTTTCCAGGTCTTGAGTACAGTGAGATGGATCATTGTGGATTAATGTGTTTAAAGGTCTTCATCAAACCTTGAAAGTCTTCCCGAACGAGGAGAGTCAGTAATGTCAAAATGATCCTCCTCAAAATGAGAAAACCATTTCCTTGCCATACTCTATCCTTCCAGTGGCATTATCCCCATACACAGTGCAAATATTTATACTGCCTCCACTGCTGTTAGCCCTCAGCTGAACTCAGACTGAAGGATATATTGGAAATGTTCAGATTTTTCCACTTGGCACTCCATTTTCTAGTCTCTTCAGCTCCACTCACTATCTCCAAATGACAAAATGGTGACACATAAATTCAAATAGCAACAGTGAAGTACAAATAAAAAATTACAATCAATAAATAAACCTATGCCAAAAAGAATACTAACATGCAAAACAAAAACACTATGAAATAATCCCCCATCAACCTAATAAACTGCTCCTTATGGTTATAATTTTCTGTGGCAATGCAATTTGAAAGTAACAACTTAATATATTAATAAAGGTGTTACATTATTCATTTAGGTTATTAAGTTCATAAACCTGTTACCCCTTTTTTTTGTTTAGTAAGCCATTGGACTGTTTTATATGTTATCCTAATTATAGTATCTACATGTGGTGCTTAAAGATAATAAATTGCCACAAAAGCTACAGTGATAATTTTTAGTGAAATGCTGTATAAACTGTCCATGACTAGAAACAAATGTAAAGCTGATACAGAAATGTCTTTCACTCTCTTTTACTCAGGTAGCAGCATTTACTTCATTTAATTTGTAGGATGTAGCAATGTTCCAAAGGGACATTTGTTTCTACTTTCTTATAAAAAGTCAGTCTTTTAAGTCTCCACAAGTTATCAAATTGCTTTTAATTTCAATTACTTCTTAGTAATGATTACAATTTATTTAGGAAAGGTTCAAAATTTCCTGATGGTGATTGGTAATCTATAGCAGTAATAAAGTTGAACTTAGTAATTTTTATAGCTGCAGTCTGACAGTCCTTTTTGGCATTCATTTGAGTTAAGTGAGATAGGATAATGAAATCTATATTTTCAATATGAATCAGGACAGACTGCTAGTCACCACAACTCACACGATGAGGCATTGGCAGGCAGGCCTTGGTCCAGTACCTGTTCCAGGTATCCTCCTGCTACCATCTACTCCAGTCCTGTGACTGGCATTTATCACACCATGAAAGACAGGACAACCTGTGAAAGTTGCCATGTGGTCTACCAATTTAGCTGCAACCAGTGTGCTGCCTTCTATGTGGGTACAGCCAGTAACAAACTGTCAGTCCACATGAACAACCATTGCTAAACTATGGTGAAGAGACAACTAGACCACCCACTTGCATACTGCACAGCATGATATGGTTGACTTCAGCTACTGCTTCAAATTTGTGCCATTTATATTCTTCCCACCAACACCAGCATTTGTGGATTTCACAGGTCGGAACTCTCCCTGTAACACATCTATTATTCCCATAACTACCTAGCCTCAACATTCACTAGTACTATCATCCACCTCGAACATCACATATGCCTTCTATCTCCACAAAGGTCACTTGCATAATCCTTTTCTCCTTCACTTCCTCTGGCCCTCCCCCTCTCCCATTAGCACAGCCTCCCAATGCTGTGCCTAGCAGCCCACCATCCTGTCTCCAATACAACACTTAATACTCCTACAGGCAGAACTACATCATCTTCCCCCACCTCTACCCTGCTACCCCCCCCCACCCTGCTATCCCTCCCCCTTCCCACCCAACACGTCTTCTGTACCATCACTGCTCACCACAATCGGACCTCAGCACTCAGAGACAACAGTGGCAATGTGTGTGTATGTGTTTCTACATCTGAAGAAAGGTTATGTCTGATAGCTTAATATTATCTGACAATCTACTGTTAAACTTACCCGTCCATCACTCAACGCCACCTCTCTGTGGTGAGTAGCAATATATCGTAGTTCATGTTGTTGTTATTCCGTCCCAGATTTTCCATTGCTTAAAATCTGTATTCACTAAATATATAAATCACCATCCAACCCTGCTTCTGTGCTTAATTTTATTCCTACAACAGTGAAAAGACAAAATGAAATTAGTTATTTTTGCATGTTGAATTAGTTCAGAGTTAAGCCAGCAATCAGAAATGCATATTACTGATATATCCTTTAGCTCACCTGTTAGTAGTGCTTTAATTTCATCAATCATACAAGGGAGTGGTTCAGTCTGACACGTCAAAACTTATCCGGGAATTTTTCACAGAGGAAAGATACACCAAAAGAAATTTACTGTCAAAATTTTAGCTGTTAAGGCACACTGCAAGTACTTAAAAAAACCACTTATAACAATGGTTTATACAGCTCATCCTGCCTTAACATGCAAATTGGCGAATAAGCAGACACAGCCGTACCAATAGAACATAGCACCATCTCATGCAAAGACCAAAGTGCAAGCACATGAATTTTAAGCATGTAAACCATACCTGAAATGCTGCATATCATCAATTTTTTGTGCAACATGCAATTCATAGTGACAGCTAAACTTGTTACTCAAGGAAAGATAATCAAGGCAGCATATGATGTTACATTACAGATGACTTCCATAAATCGAGACTTTAATTTGTCGGCCCGATGACAGAAAAATTAATGGATTCAGGCACTTCACAGCAATTACTAATTTTATTTAGGCAGGATTAGCATAAAGTAAGAAATGGCCATGCCTGTTGATCTGCATACTGTGCTGTGTTCCAGGCATACTTGATCAGATTGTTAAAACACGGTGATGCAAACTGACAATGTGCAGAGGACTCAAGTTTAACAAGACTGCTCCACTGATAAATTGGAAATAACAAAAACCTATTAGAAGTTGTATTGTGCAACAGTTTTCTAAAAAAAGAAAGCTTTACACTGTCAGATAATTTCTTTATCATCAGTCTGAATCACACTATTAATTCGGGTGGAATGCGAATTATATTAAGTCTTTTTGTCCTCTTACAGACTGAGATGTCATTATGTCCAGATCAAGAGACCAACAAAAGCAGTGAATTATTTTCTGAATCTGGTAAGAAGATATTCAAGATCTAATGTTGAAAATAATTCTCTCCCGTTTTTCCAGATTTTGCTATGTCAGTTACAAGATTATTGGAACTAAACAATATTTTTTATATTTTTTGGTCCTAATTTGCCTTGAGGTTCCTGAAGACAGATATAAAGCTGTGTAAATAGTAATCCACTGATACTTATCACTGGCATTATTGTATGCAAATATGTTGTAGCATTCATTGACTGCACAAATGGCTGTCTCTTTACTCAAAATGATAAAATGCAGCTCATGCACAGTTTTTGCATGAAATATAACTGACTGGCTTTAAACACAGCATGTTAGGGGGTAACAAAGAGCTTGATCTTCACATCAGCTACAAATTTCTCTATAGTATTACCTATTAATCACATCTCCTTCACACATTGACTTGAAGGGAACTTTGTAATTTTGCAACTTCCTATTCCACATAATTTCCTGAATCTGTTTAAACAGGTTGCAAAACCCTGAAAATGACTAATATTCATTTCACTTGCAATTCACAATGTGCAGTCTCATAGATCTCTCTCGGTAAAGGTGTGTTAATTCTCACAAGCAATCCTAAATCTTTCAAATAGTTTTTCTTTCACACTTGTGTGAGTTTCACTTTGGTGTATATTTCAAACTTGTGTAAATATTTATTCTATTTATACAATTCACGATCAGTAATTATGAAACAAAACGGGCTTTGCACACCAATTAATTTCATGCATTTTCTCTCTTCTTCATTTAACCAAAAACTTTAGAGCCTCTTCTTTGCCATTGAGAGTTATTACCTGTACATGTTTTATTTGGGCTAGGAATGTACTGCATTTTTGTTCTGGACTTTAATTAGCTCAACAATCATCATTCAAACCACAATTTATGGACTTGTCAGAGTTATTTCCTATATCTTCTACTGTCTCCGCAATTTCTAATGAAATGTCCACATCATATGAATGAATGTCCAATAAATTAACTAATAAATGACACATATGTAGGTCCTCAGTGGAAGTTACGTAAAACACTGGAACCTGCATAAAGACAAATGCTATTAGCAAGCATATATGAAGAAAACAAAAAGAAAATTGTTTTATCTCTACTGTTAACCTTACTGACACTGTAAAGGCAACAGCTAATTATTATGGATATTAAATGAGTAACAAATTCAAATAAATAAAAACTGTAAACAGTTCAAATGGCTCTGAACACTATGGGACTTAACATCTATGGTCATCAGTCCCCTAGAACTTAGAACTACTTAAACCTAACTAACCTAAGGACAGCACACAACACCCAGCCATCACGAGGCAGAGAAAATCCCTGACCCCGCCGGGAATCAAACCCGGGAACCCGGGCGTGGGAAGCGAGAACGCTACCGCACGACCACGAGATGCGGGCTGTAAACAGTTGTGTCAGAGAAATTATGAGTGGAAACTGAAATTCACTGTACAAATCATGATTGCATTGTGCCATTTTGTCTCTTTACTGATGTACTATCAATTGAGGATACATGCCCACCATTTTGTGCAAGTGCTGTCTGCTACAGCTATGGAAGGGCTGCCCCTGGTGGACTATTGATCTGGCAATTTTCAGAGGTTTTTTTTTATTTTTATTTTTATTTATTTATTTTTATTTTTTTTTTAATAGTTGCAGTGTATCTTAGCAGCTAAAACTTTAACTTGTGTTTCCTTTGGTGTATTCTTCTTGTAAAAAAATTTATGCGGCATGATATTACCATTTCGGATTGACTATGCAGGGTTTGTACATCATGGTGATACATTTTTTAAGTCGGTTTCATTCACAAGTTGGTAGCTGTATGTCCTGTTTACAGCAGCACATACCTCTAGTTTATATTCAGATCACTAGTATACTGCTTTTTCTCTCTTCTTCCTATTCGCACTCCAGTTCATAGATGTATGTATGCTCTTGCTTTGTTTTGGCACTGTCAGTTTATAGTCTTTTTTGACCAATCTCTTTCTAATAACCAGAGTGTTGTTGCTGTATTTGTTGGTTTGAAATTTTGCTTGCCAGCTGTGTTTCTGATTCTTCCTTTTTGCTTGTTTATTCTCACATACTGACCCCTAATTGTCTGTCTGTTCTTGTTTGGTTCTTTCACTTCACGATGCTGGTTATTTTATTTGTTTGTCCATTTATTACTCTACTTATTTTTTATTTTTTTTAATTTTGACCATATGTATCAAACAGATAAGCCTATTTCAAATCTGAATGTTGTCTCAGTTGTTCAGGTATAGACGTTGAACTTTATATTTGTTTCTTTCCAGCCATTCCATTTCAAAATTTACAGTCTGTCTCTTCCTACACACGTTTGCAGCAATACTGATTTTTTTCTCTGATGAATAATTAGCAGACCTGTTTTGTTGTTGTTGTGAGGATCATATCTGAGAGCTACTGGATGAGTTATTACATCCGTTTTGGGTGTTAGTTTCAATAAGCATTTCAGATAGCCCACTGTGTTCCTCTGAAACACTTCCTAATGCTCATCAGTGTCATTTGAGCAACCACTAACTGTTAATATATTGTTCAATGAGAGGGTTTGATTAATTGGTCCACATTTTAACAGCTTCTTTGACTGGGGCACCAGATTTTATAATACTTTGTGTGGAGAACCGATTAGTTGTCTATAGTAATTTTCTATGTGAAATTGGCAATCACAGATAGAGGGTAATATAAAGGAAATAGCATGTCATTTGACCATTTGTGTTGACGTCATTAGTAATTAATTTTCACCCCATTGTTACACAGAATGCCAAATAGCCTTCCCTATTTATCTGTTTCAGTGCCATGAATTCTAAGTCTTGACTTTAAACCCCAATCTTTTACTTTCTGTTTCCCTTATGTATCTTTAATGTATTCATTAACCTAATTTTGCTTTTCATATTTCAATGTCTTTGCACAAATTTTTCCTTCCTATTTCCTTTTAAATTATCATAAAGGACACTCCTAAAATCACAACAGTGATGTTTGTTTTTAAATGTGTCTGACTGTACAATAATTTCAGCAAATATTGTTATTATGAATGCTTTCACATGTTATTACTCCAATCAATGATGTAATACACTAGATTTTTACTCTGGTATGTAAGTTGCGAGTATAGCATAAGTATATATTTTGTTGTACATTTATAGGGACAGATGCTAAATTGCTGTCAAATGTATACTTTACATCTACACCTAATTAATGATGTCTTACGTATTTCAGGGACTCGCTTATTGTGGCCATATCAAACATACTGACGTCATTCTTTGCTGGCCTGGTCATTTTTTCTGTGATTGGATTCCTTGCTCATGAGTTGAATGTGGAAGTAAAAAAAGTTGTGGATCAGGGTGCAGGGCTAGCCTTCATTGTTTATCCAGAAGTGGTGACACACTTACCTGTCTCACCTTTGTGGTCCTTGCTTTTCTTTGTGATGTTACTTACACTGGGCCTCGACTCACAGGTATGAGACTTTTGCAGTTGTTCTGCTCTTGTCTGTGTGTATCTTAAATGTATTATTAGCGTATTATTTCTCATGACTCACAGTCAATGTTTCTCTGTATTAGTATCTTGAGGAGCACTGCTGAGAAACTTACACTTCTGCATAAAAAAGTCATTTTCATTTTTTTTTTTTAATTTCCTGCCCTTGAGATCATCATTTTGCCTTTAAGTTCCTGTAATTTTTTTTACTGATTTGACTGTGGTTCTTGGTGAAATGTTGTAAATAATTATACAAGAAAAGACACATTTTTCCATGTGTTTCACAAAATTGTGTTTTATTTTACATGACTTAGGTTTTGGGTTATGGGTTCATTTTCTAATGTCACTGTTTCAGTTATGTTGTATGTATCACCTAATATGAATGAATCAAATAATCTGTAACCATCAAATAAGTTAATTAGTGTTTCAAGATAAACCAAAATGTTACAATATGAATGTAGAAATATATTACAACCCCCTATATATCACTCCTGTGTGGACAGTAAAGTTGGGCACTGAGGTGTTTGAGCAATTATTCTTCCTGTGCTCCATCGGTGAATGAAATGGGAAGAAGCCCAATAACTGGTAGATCTGCTATGGGAAATACCCTCTGCCACACACGTCACAGTAGTGTACAGAGTATTGATGTAAATGTAGGTACAACAAAGAATTTAAGTGTTGATATGAGACATTGTTGGAGTACTGTGTGGTAGTTTATAGGTAAAATATAGTGTTTCTAACTACACAGTGTTGGCAGTACTATTGAACAGAGAGTTGTGGTTGTTTCAGGAATTTTCACATTATTCAAGGATAGTGTTTCATACAAATTACATGGGACTGAGATAAAACGTAGTTCTCCTTTAGATATTTTGGCAAATCCAGACGTGGTGAGATAGCAGTGGCTGTTAAGTTTTTCAGCAGCAGTTCTGGGTGACCCTTCCAAAAAGGTCTGAAAGTATATCTCCTCTTGCTCATGAATAGTACAGTATTTTGACATGTATGGAATATTTTTGGTTGCTGTCCAAACAATAATGCGCAGAGTTGGAGTCTGTCTTTTTATGTTCCTCTGTTCTCTTGGTATGGGTATGTTTGGGCTGATTGTGAGTATAATTTTGTTGTCAGCAACCATTTTTAAGGGTCCTTCAATGTCTCAGATAAATTGTTTATGTAGGCCAAGCCAAGACCAGGAGCAGATCAAGCAAGGAAAAGTGAGGGACACTGTATTTCATGTTTCCGAACACTGAATTTAGTATTTTCCCTGATATATCATTTGTTAGTGTAACACTTTGTTTTCTTGTTAAGACAGGACCCCATATATGTAAGGGGACTGCCTTTAGTTTCCATAGCACCATTTTATGATCTACCCAATCAAAGCTATTGGCTAGATCATGGAAAATGACAGCAGAATATTTTACCTTGTTTAGTTCTCCTGTAACTGGGCGAATATTTTATCTTGTTTGGTTCTCCTGTAACTGGGCACGTGATATCATAAGTTGTTTTTGTAGAAGTGCAAGGTATTGTTAAAATATTATTTTCAGAGAGGTGGTTCAATATTCTGTTGTAAGCTTTCTTCATATCAATTTCCGATGATACAGGAAGGAGTGAGATGGGCCTTTAATTAGAGATCTGTTGCTTTTATAAATGAAAGTTACCAACACATATTTCAATCATTCAGGAAATATGCTTTGACTCAATTATAGAGATAACTCTCAAAGGGCATATTTTTTAGGACTTTGATTGAAGTACCGTCATGCCAAGAACAGTAACTACTTCTTAGTGACATAAAGTTTTCTGTGCTCTAATTAACAAATAATTTAATGAAACTGATGTCTGGTGGTGGAGTATATGATGCCTGTTTGTAAATGTTTTAACAGATCTCCTTTTGATGACCATCCTTTGACCATGTGTTTTCATGTACTTTTTAGTAAGAATTCATTGAATTTAATAATCAACACTTTAAATATAGTCTCATCTGTCTCACTAGTACTGTCATCAGTGAGTTGAATATCATTCACCTCATCAGATTTATTCATTTTGTAGCTAGTAACACTCCAAATTGTCTTTTGCTTTGTTTTTAGTATGTGCACTGCACATGTTTTTTGCATTTTTGATGACACAGTGACGGATTTTGCAGTACTACTTGTAGTAATTTTAAGTCTAGACTAGGGTCAGTCATTGGTAATAAATTAACCTCTCCCTTCCTGGCACAGAATACGTTGATTCTAGATTTTAGCCGCCATTTCTTTTAGCTTTCACACTAATTGACTGTGGATGATTTTAAAGGGAAACAGGATTAATAGTGTGTAAGAATTTTGTCGTCTACTGTGTGCTGTTGGTAAAATTTTTCCCATTTTTCAACTTGTAAATACTTGCAGAGTAGTCTGTGTCAGTGTATACCTTTCTGTGATATAACAGTAATGTTATAAAAAGCCAAGACAGCTACTCATCAGAGGAGATGTTGAGTCGCAGACAGGCATAACCAAAAGACCATTCATTAAAATGTTAAAGTTTTGGCCAAAAGGCCTTCTTCTGAAGCCAAAAACACTCACATTTACACGAGCACAACCTACACAGATATGGCCACTGTCTCTGGCCATTGTGGCCACACTGCCTGTGATATTTTAATTTTTCCCTTATTAGTTCAACTTCATTGATGGGAGTGCTTCGTTGATGTCATTTGACCACCATGGTCAGATAAAACATTTATTATGGGTACATCTATTTCATGGAACACAGTTGAATTTAGAAATAAATTGGCAATTGCCATTGCGTATGTGTTCATATTCTTGCTGGGAATGTTTCTGTGAGGTGCAAACTGAAGCTGCACACCATTAACTCAATTTGCCCTAGGTCATAACTATCGAAGATGAAATTATTGTTGAAATCTCCACATACAACTACTTCTACTAAGGCTTATTAGTACTGTCTGTGATTTGTCAGTAAAGTCTTAAACATTTTGCACTGGGGACCTTAGAATGTTGATCTGCTATCTGATAAGTTTGAAAGTGTATTACTCAAGTACAGCACCCGAAGACCTGTTCAGTGCAGTTATTTTTAGATCTGTCATCTGGGTTTTATTCCACTCTTTCTCCATGTTATTCTTACAGCAATGTGATACTAACTTGTATCCATCTTGATACATCTGCTCATTTTTTGTGGCTTCCAAATGTGCACTTATTGATAACAAAAAGTTGTTTTTCTTTGCATAACAGACAATACAAGCCATTCAAATTAGAATTTCACTACATATAACTTAATCCAATAATTTTTTTATTTATTATGTCAAGTAATGTTTGACTTATTTAGACAATTGGCACTAAAATTCACTAGTACCCTTGTACCACATTCTGACTCATTCCACAGTTCTCTCTCTCTCTCTCTCTCTCTCTCTCTCTCTCTCTCTCTCTCTCACACACACACACACACACACACACACACACACACTCCCCCCCCCCCCCCCTCACCACCACCACCACCTCCCTTAAACTACATCTTGTGACATATTTCACATAGGTAACCTTTATGCTTATGCCAATTTTTATTCAATTTAACCTGAAAGCGAATCATTAATGTGCTCATAAATTTATGATCAATAAGCATTTGGAAACAGAACTGGAATATTATTTCTAATGACTGAGGTGAACATCATTAGCTCACTATAAACTATTCCAACCATTAAGCAAAATAAGTGTTCACTGACAGATTTCCCATTGACTGAGTCCCTTCTGGCAGCTGGATTGAAAACTTCTTATCAGGCTTCTTATTGCCTCTCTGCTAGGTGCCACTCCTAGAATTGCTCTGTTACTAATTGTCTATTCTATGTTATCTCCTTCATTTTGGTATTCTATGTAATCATTTTGTCTGTATGATTTTTGAATTCATTGATTATCTAAATGGTGCACATTTCTATTACTAAGTTGCAAATGTTGTTTAAAGTCCTCATTCAGCCTGTGTTGATGATATAAAATATGATGATAGGAATTTTCAGCAAACAAGGTGACATTTAAGGAATTCGAAGTTCCATCAGTCTGCATTTATTTTATCAATAGTTCTGATATGACAATCAACCTCAATTTGACATTGCCCAATAGTAAAAAATGATAGGTCAGTAGCCAGTGCTTCCCAAATCTGTCCTGTGATACCCTGGGCTGGTGCAAAAATGAAGACAGACAGAGATTATGAATAAAAATCAATTAAATAATGTTGATGATCCATTGTAAAGTATATACCATGCAGTTCTGAATATTCAATAATTAATGTGGAACAGGAATAAGGATAGATATATTCAATCTGATTCCACAATTTTAGAAGTTGTGTAGAGAAAAGTAAGCTCCTTCATCTTATTAATTATATTAATGGTAAATCTGTTCACTAAATAATTTATAAATTTAAAATATATGCTTCATAATTATATTTTTAAGCTAACATCACCAACTGTGCACTTCAGTTTCATTGGAGGGACCAATGTTTGACTTGGGGTGCTGCAGAAAAATTCTGAAATTTTAAAGGTGTCAGGAACCAAAAAAGGTTGGGAAGCACTGGTTATTATTATTATCTTTACTTTCTCAGACGTTATTATTATTATTATTATTATTATTATTATTATTATTATTATTAACCTAAATCTATGATTTGATGATGAATAGTGACTGTTTGCAACTGAATCTAATTATGCCTGATTAACTGTGACTAACTATTTAACAAACATTATTTTTGATTACCTGAGACTAATGGTGACTAACCAATGGTAAATAAATGTGATACTGCTCGCTGTATGTATTCATAGCCTAGCACAGAAAATTTTCTACTAATTATCTACAAGATGGTAAAACACAAATGCACTTTCAATAATAATACTAATAAAGCCCAAGGTGAAGACAGTCTCACAGCAGAAATTCTAAAAACTGTTGAAGATCTCATTATCAGAATTACAAAAGAAAAACCAGATTATGTCTGAGGCACTGAAACAATCTCAAAAAACTTGAAGGTTGCATTAACTCACCCACTTCTAAAAAAGGGGTCAAAACAGATATCAGAAATTACAGACGAATTTCATTACTACCCTTAGAATACAAAATATTATTGAAACTCATTCTGCACAAATAAAATGCTCAGTTGGATAAACAAACTGGAGTGTATCAAGCTGAATTTAGAAGTAGCAAATCCTGTCCACAGCAAACCCTAAACCTTAAACAAATAATTAGTTACATGAAAATATCTAATAAAAAATAGTGCTTATAGTTGCTGATTTAAAAAAAGGCATATGTTTCAATAGATGGACTCCTTCCTTGAAACCTTGAAGGAATTTTCAGTAGATAGGAAAACTCTGGAAATAACTAAACAAACTCTTACAAACACAGAATCTAGTCCCTTCCAAATTGTATCAAGAGTCAGATAAGGAGGCATTTGCCATCTTTGTTATTCAGTTGTGTTCTGAAAAAAGTTATAAGACAATGGAAAATAAATGAAAAAACCAAAGATTAATTAACTTCACAAAGCTGGGTAGATCAAAAGAAAAAATAAATTGAACCTTAGACAATGCAATGAAAAGACTAGAACTACTGAAGGAGATAGCTGAAAATGCAGGTCTGCAAATATTGTTTGAAAAGATAGAAAACATTACCATTAGAGTAACTCATCAGGAATTTTATAAATCAAGTATACAACACCACAAAAACAGACAACTTTAAATATCTGGGTCAAAATATAAACATAAAAAGTGAAAAAGAAGCAATTAAAATCAGAACTGAAAAGAAGGAAACAGCATACATGGAAGTTAGATGGCTTTACAGTAAAAAGTGTCTTTCTAGTGATGTTAAATTAAGGAATTATAATACAGTTGTAAAATCAGAAGCCCCCTGTGGGTTGGAAACACCACTTTTATGAAGATGCACAACAGTGTTAGAAGATTTAGAAAAGTGAGAAAGAAGAATCTTGCAAAAATATTAGGTCCTGAAGTAATGATTTAAATGTTCCCTTCTATGTCCCTTAGGGGCACACATATATAAAGAGGCCTGCTATTTAATAAAGACAACAATAAGTGATGAGATGTGCCAAAAGAGGCATGTGAGCTGGTTTGGAGATAGTATTCCTAGAAGCTAACAACTACAATAAAATTTAATAAGTTACTATCTCTTAATCACGGTGGGTCCTTGCTTGTGGCAGAGTTCTTGAAGAGGGCAGACCATGCATAGTTTGCAGTACTTTGTTCAGCGTCACCTGACAGCATGAGAAGATTCGCTTCAGTGACGTGCTTGGCAGTAAAGGGGTGCCAAATGGTCAGGGATGCAACAGTAATAAACTTGCCTGGCGCACACTGCACTATGTACACCACACTGCACACAGTGTTCCAGGTGCTGATATCAGCAGGATGAACCAGACGTCCAACATTGGGCTTGGTACAGCCACAGTCAAGGGAAGCCTCGCAAGGGAACATGGCTTGAGAAGATGCCACAGAAGATGCAGTAGCACTCCTCTCATTAAGTGGACCACAAAAAATGCTGACCTTGGATGCAGGTGCAAAACTGTGCTGTATACACATACTCTAGCAAAGTACAGCAGATGACGATGCAAGGCATGTGGCATAGCGTGGGACGATCTGCCGAGAGCACAACCAGGAGATGGTGCCTGATCAAAGTGGGAGAAGAGACTGCCCAAGCAACAGTTCAGCATGTGTAGCATCGAGAAAGCTTGGTAGTGTAAGATCTACATGCAGTGGGAGTGATCAGTGAGGCTGCTGGGGAGATGCGGTAATACCTTGACTGGTAGACACTTTTCACTTGTTTACAGTCAGTGCAGCCCATCGTTTGCTGCTACAAGTGGAGGCAAATGGAAGGAGATGCCACACAGTGCCCCCCCCCCCCCCTTCTGAGGGGGAAACATAGGTGCCAGCCATGCAGAGGATTGTTTGGAGCTGACAGGATGCTTGCTGGGGGGCATGCACGAGTTGTCACTGCTGTGACCACGCTATGGTTTCCAGTGAAAGGAAGGGCATGGGCATCTCCTGTGCACAGCATTGGGAGCGTCTGAAATGGTGTTGCTGCTCCAGTGGTGTACTAGTGGTGGTGGTGATGGCATTCTTTCAGGAGTGGTGGGCACCCGTGGTGGAGCCAGGGCGATGTTTGCATCGGCTGGAGGCTGTGAAAGGACAGTGCGATGGTGACATCAGGGTCCCAGGTGCTGGGAGATGTGTCAATCTTGTAGGCAGTTGGTGGTGGACCAGAGGCAGCATCGGCTTGGGGTGCATCAGTCAGACACGGCATCGGCAATGACATGTCGGGAACAGTGTAGAGGACAGTGTTGGCCTGCATTGTATTCGAGACAGGACTAGAGGTGCTGTGCCTGGGGCCATTAGTAGGTGGGGGCAACTCACCTCAGTGGTGCTGTGGTGAAGGGGGGCCTCTGGGACATAGGCTGGCTTGAACCTGTCAATGGAGACAGTTCTTGCACCCCTTTCAGACAAATGGAGAACATCTTGACCCCATGTTGCAGCACCAGGTGGGGCCAAATATTGAGTACAGATGGTGGCTGGTATGTGTCCACCCATAGCGTGCTGTGAGGTCACGGTGGATGAAGGTATGATGCTCACCATGATGTTGCAGAGGTGTTGGTGGCAGCTGGGCCATGAAGCCTTGGAGCTGCTTCACAAAACCTGGGATGGTGCTGTCAGGAGGAAGTGGGGTTCTCTCCAAAAAATTGCCAGGGATGGTGAGTGACTGTGGTTTTGTGTGTGATTTGTAGGCCTAGAAGTATTAGAGATAGGGTAGCAGACCATTCGGAGAATAACATGTAAGGGCAGCCTTAAGTGTGCGGTGGCATGGGTCCACCATGCCGTTTACTGCAGTGTGGTAGCTGGTGGTGCGGTGGAAATTGGAGCCGCAGGTGGCCATCGGAGATCAGAAGAAGGTAGGGTCAACTGGTGTCTGTGATCTGTAGTAATGTCATGGAGGTCTCCAAATTGGGATACCCAGGTCTGAATGAAGGCTGCAGCCACAGTTTTAGCTGAAATATCAGAGATAGGGGTGGCATCCAGCCAGCATGTAAATCTGTTGATAATTGTTAGCACATATCAACATCCAATGGAGGAGGTTAGTGAGCCGACAGTGTTTAGTGTGTGTGCATGAAATGGTGTTGTGTGGGGAAGGGGGGGTGGGGGGAAGGCAGCTGCAGGGGAGTGAACATGCTGTCCGATCTTAGCACGGAACACAGGACTGGGCCCAGTTGCTGCTGTCACGTTGAATGCCCAACTAGAAAAAGTGTTGTTTCATGAGGGTGGCAGAAGTATGGATTACCTGAGTGTGCAAGGCAATGGACATAGTCAAATGTGGTTTTCAGAAGGCAGGAAGGAGAAAGGGGCAGGGTCGATCGGTGGAACCACCAGGATGTGAAGGATCCAAGAGGACATCACACCAGATCTTGTGGTCAGAGCAGGTTATGAATCCTAGCTGGAGATTGAGGCCAGAGTCGGCATTCTGAAGGGTGTCAGTGAGTCACCCTCCTGAGCAGCAGCCAGGGAATTATAGTCTGCGAGTTGGATGATGGCACAGGAGCGGGTAAGGCAATGGGCCACAATTTTATGGATGCCAGACCTCGGTAGTGAATTGTGCAATGTGCTCCTGTAGCGTAAAAGGTCTGGGTGAGATCTGATTTATGTCATCTGTAGAAACCAGAGATGAGTGGGCATTGGTCTGTGAAGATCGTAAATGCATGTGCCTCGACTGAAGATCGGAAAGAGCAGATGGCTTTGTGGACTATGAGCAGCTTATGGTCATATGCACCCCAGTGGCATTGTGCATCAGAGAGCTTGGAAAAAAAGAAGTTGAGTGATTGCCAGACGTTGTCCACACGTTGTTGTAGCAAGGCCCTGACAGCCATCTGGCTCACAACTGCCACTGTTGTGAGGGGAGCAGTTGGGTGGGCCAAAAGGGCCACATTGGTTGGTTGGTTCAGGGGAAGAGACCAAACAGCGAGGTCATCAGTCTCATCGGATTAGGGAAGAACGGGGAAGGAAGTCGGCCGTGCCCTTTCAGAGGAGCCATCCCGGCATTCACCTGGAGCGATTTAGGAAAATCACGGAAAACCTAAATCAGGATGGCCGGACGCGGGATTGAACCGTTGTCCTCCCGAATGCGAGTCCAGTGTGCTAACCACTGCGCCACCTCGCTCGGTAAGGGCCACATTGGTGAGGTGCCATTTACTTTTTCAAAACACTCAATCATGGCCTGGTCCAAGGAAGAGTACTGTAGTAAGCAGCTCTTGGATGGCAGTAACGTCCTTAAGATGTTGACAGAAAGAGTTGACCATGCTGATGAAACTGCCGAAGGCATTTGGAGGTAGTAGGGTATGGAAAGTCTGCTACTGCCTGTACTGTCTTGGGGAATGGACGGGAGCTGGCAGCAGAGACTTAAGTGCCTGAGGAATTCAATCTTGCTTGACTGGAAAACACATTTGCCATGCTGAGGATCACTCCAGCTTTGTGTAGAAGGGGAAAAAATTCATTTAGGTGTTGCTGGCGTTCAGTAGGGTCCCTGGAGTAGATGAGTATATCATCTAGGCAGTCAAAACATCCCAATGCGCCTCGGAGGATATTGTCTAAAAATTGCTGCCATGTCTGTGCGGCATCGTATAGGCTGGATGTCATGATTGCACTATTGAATGGGCCAAAAGATGTGATTATGGCTGTTTTCTCAATGTCCTCCAGGGCAACTAGGATTTTTGTGTAGGCTTTAGTGCAGTCCGTAGAGGATAGCAGTCAGGTATGGTGCAGGTGTTGTTGCAAGAGCACCAGGAACCATCCTTCTTGGGAACGGCGTGAAGTGCTGAAGTCAAGGGGCTTTTGGAAGATTGATTTACCCCGGCTGTGAGCAGCTCTTCAAACTCCTTTTGTGCAATTTTTATAATTACAAGAGGGGAAGGGGCAGGTGCGGGCATGGCAGAAAATTAGTGGACCGTAATGTGGCTTGAATACAAAATGAATGGGCAAAAATTTTCGTCAGTGTTTTGTGTGCTTCTCTGAAGATATGAAATGAGTAGCAAGAAAACTGGTCTAGGGTAGGGGGGTGTGTAAGAGGCAGTGATGGTTGGAAAGGTGACAGAAAGGTACCTTAGGTAGTATGAAAAATTACTAGATCGGTTAGATCTCATTTCAAGGTATGAAGATGACAAAATTTGTTAAAGTATTCCAGATTGATATGTGTTAGACAGTTCATAGATAATTATGTGGTTTTGTAGTTTATGCTGTGTGAAACCTGCTTGTGAATCGTGCTGTGTGTACAGAAGGATGCAGTTATGCTGATGGAATCTCTGACACTCCCCCACTTCAGGTGAAGGATGTAGTTTTTGAATAATTTAAAAGGTGATCTGCAATAGGATATACACACATCAAAAAAAGTTTTGTATCACCTTGGTTCCGAGACTTCTGGAATTTGTACAGAAAATTGGAATAGAGATCAACATAAACATCATTTCCGCCCTTTTTATTGCTCATGAAAACCACACCATACAGCGAGACCTTCAGAGGTGGTGGTCCAGATTGCTGTACACACCGGTACCTCTAATACCCAGCAGTACATCCTCTTGCATTGATGCATGCCTGTATTCGTCGTGGCATACTATCCACAAGTTCATCAAGGCATTGTTGGTCCAGATTGTCCCACTCCTCAATGGTGATTCAGCATAGATCCCTCAGAGTAGTTGGTGGGTCATGTCATCCATAAAAGCCCTTTTCAGTCTATCCCAGGCATCAGAATGAGATTTTCCCTCTGCAGCAGAGTTGCGCTGATATGAAACTTCCTGGCAGATTAAAACCGTGTGCCGGACCAGACTCGAAATTGGGACCTTTGCCTTTCACGGGCAAGTGCTCTACCAGCTGAGCTACCCAAACATGACTTACGCCCCGTCCTGACAGCTTTACTTCTGCCAGTACCTCATCTCCTACCTTCCAAACTTTACAGAAGCTCTCCTGCGAACCTTGCAGAACTAGCATTCCTGAAAGAAAGGATATTGCAGAGACATGGCTTAGCCACAGCGTGGGGGATGTTTCCAGAATAAGATGTTCACTCTGCAGTTGAGTGTGCACTGATATGAAACTTCCTGGCAGACTAAAACTGTGTGCTTGACGGAGACTTGAACTCAGGACCTTTGCCTTTTGTGGGCAAGTACTCTACCAACCATCTCATTCTGGAAACTTCTCCCAGGCTGTGGCTAAGCCATGTCTTCGCAATATCCTTTCTTTCAGGAGTGCTGGTTCTGCAAGGTTCGTAGGAGAGCTTCTGTAAAGTTTGGAAGGTAGGAGATGAGGTACTGGCAGAAGTAAAGCTATGAGGACAGGGCATGAGTCGTGCTTGGGTAGCTCAGTGGGTAGAGCACTTGCCTGCGAAAGGCAGAGGTCTTGAGTTTGAGTCTCAGTCCGGCACACAGTTTTATCCCAGGCATGTTCGATAGGGTTCATGTCTGGAGAACATGCTGGCCATTCTAGTCGAGTGATATCATTCATAAGGTGTGACTGATGGGGGCATGAATTGTTTCCATGAAGACGAATGCCTCGCCAATATGCTGCTGATATGGTTGCACTATTGGCCAGAAGATGGCATTCACGTATCATACAGCCGTTACGGCACCTTCCATGACCACCAGAGGCGTACGTCGTCCCCACATAATGCCACCCCAAAACATCAGGGAACCTCCACTTCACTCCACTTGTTGGACAGTGTGTCTAATGTGTTCAGCCTGACTGGATTACCTCCAAACATGTCTCTGACGATTGTCTGGTTGAAGGCATATGCAACACCCATTGGTGAAGAGAATATGATGCCAATTCTGAGCCGTTCACTTGGCATGTTGTTGGTCCCATCTGTACCATGCTACATGGTGTTGTGGTTGCAAAGGTGGACCTCACCATAGACATTGGGAGTGAAGTTGCAGATCGTGCAGCCTATTGCACACAGTCTGAGTTGTAACACAATGTCCTGTGGCTGCACGAAAAGCATTATTCAACATCATGGCATTGCTGTCAGGGTTCCTCTGAGCCATAATCCATAGACAGTGATCATCCACTGCAGTAGTAGCCCTTGGGCGGCCTGAGTCAGGCATGTTATCGACAGTTCCTGTCTCTCTCTGTATCTCCTCCATGTCCGAACAACATCGCTTTGGTTCATTCCAAAATGCCTGGACACTTCCCTTGTTGAGAGTCCTTCCTCACCGAGCGAGGTGGCGCAGTGGTTAGCACACTGGACTCGCATTCGGGAGGACGACGGTTCAATCCCGTCTCCGGCCATCCTGATTTAGGTTTTCCGTGATTTCCCTAAATCGTTTCAGGCAAATGCCGGGATGGTTCCTTTGAAAGGGCACGGCCGATTTCCTTCCCAATCCTTCCCTAACCCGAGCTTGCGCTCCGTCTCTAATGGCCTCGTTGTCGACGGGACGTTAAACACTAACCACCACCACCACCAGTCCTTCCTGGCACAAAGTAACAATGCAGATGTGATTGAACCATGCTATTGACCATCTAGGCATGGTTGACCTACAGACAACACGAGCCGTGTACCTCCTTACTGGTGGAATGACTGGAACTGGTCAGCTGTCGGACCTCCTCTGTCTAATATTTACAGCTTTATGTGGGTTTAGTGACATCTCTGAACAGTCAAAGGGTCTGTGTCTGTGATACAATATCCACAGTCAACGTCTACCTTCAGGAGTTCTGGGAACCAGGGTGATGCAAAACTTTTCTTGATGTGTGTATTTATTTTGTGCAAGTGGATTACATTTAAAGCAGGAAATATTAGCATCCCAATTATTGCAGATTTGTGTTCTGTTATTCTACTGTCAATTATTTAGTCAAATTATTACCAAAGGATTTATAAGTTAGGTAGTAAATAAATAGGCAACAAATAAAATAGGAGTGGAGGATGGTTGGATGAGAGAAATGGAGAGAAGCAAAAAGAAATGTAAGAGCACCAAACACAAAATAAAGAATTATGTAGAGAGAAGGAGGACACTGAATTTTAACTGTGTGTCAGTGTAACACTCATCATTGATTTCCAATTCCCAGTGAACTCCGAACCAAACCTTAACTTTAAGAAATATAATCCATTTCTCCCTGGTAGAAAGTGGTATACTACTAACCTTCAAATATAAATTGTTTTTCTGTTATCATAGCCCTACTTGTATAATTGATTTCAGTTTGCTCTAATGGAGACTGTTACAACAGCCCTGCTTGACCGTTTTCCGAGTCTGAGGGGCTACAAGATATGGGTGGTTATGGTAGTATCTGTCTTTGGATACTTTGGTGGCCTTATATTTACAACAAATGTGAGTTATTATTTTATCTATTTTGATGACTTTTATTAACTGTGTACTGTCTGCATCAGTTCAGTAAATACCAAAATTGTATCCTCAATATTTTATGTTGCCATTTCATATCTGAAACAAGATCAATGATAAGCATGTGGGCAAAGTTACTTAGCATTAAGTATGAAACCCATTTCTAAAATATTATCTCATGGTGAACATCTACAATATCTGAGAGTGACAAAACTATAGATGATTGCCAATAAACATTAGCAATTGTTTAATTTTCTGATTTGAACATATTACTATTGATGAGTCAAATAATTTTTACTAGTTTTTAACACGTAGTGTCAAACAGATATTACTAAATTTTTAATGGTAATAGTGAATTTCATCTACTCTTTGTTGTTGACCACATTATCCTTTATTTTGTATAAAAGAGAACCTGTGATGAAATAATGCTATAAGTATTACGACAGATTGCTGCTGACCACATAGAAGAGGCGTTGAATGCAGACAGACACATTTAATAGTGGACTGTTAAATCTAGTCTACTATTAAATAATATGCCTGTCTGCTGTTCAACACCTCATTTCTGTAGTGAGTAAAAACCTATCTTAATACTGATTATTTATTTTGATTAGATTTGTGATTTAAGGACTGCTGCCATCCATTCCTTGAATTGATTGCTACAGAAGGAAGAAGAAGAAAGATTTGTGACTAAAATATGCCCATATTGTCATAACGTTCACCTATTGAACCACTGTTTCCTTTTAATCTGTCAAGTTGTGGGGCGGCGAGTTTTTAGGAAAATATGGTTGCTGTATAAATGTTTGAAGAATGTAAAATCAGTTCCTATTATTTAGAATGTTACTTAAGCTGTTTTTCGCCATTCTCAACACTGGCTCTCTAATTACACTTTAGCATCCAGAAAGTGATTAGCAAAACATGAAGCCTGTAATTGGAATTCCTAGTGCCCACTTCATCTGAGAATACAATTATAGCTGCAGCTTATAGCTCTGAGGAATTAGGAGATTGTCCGGGATTTATAATCAAAAACGATATTCCAAAATAGTTGAGTATATTCTGAAAGTCACATATGAAAAACACAGGTATCCATACAACCTAACTAACAGAGCAGTTCAGAGTCTAATGTGCTGATGCAACTATAAATGTCCGAATTAAATGTTAAAATGAATGCTCGCCATAATTTGATGATTAGTTTCATCAAACGCCACGCTAAATAATTGGTAGAATGTTTGTCCCGCGACGGCACGTGAAAATACGACAATACGCAAACTGAAGCTAGATAATGAAAATCATCCCAGAATTAACACTTCACTTGAAAATGATTTCCTGGTTACGCGCATCTCGAGTAACTGAATACGGCATCCGAGGCTGTTTGTAGCAGTGATACCGACGCGACGCGACTCCCGACACAGATGGCGTGTTATTCAGCATCTGGAGAGAACTGGGGCCTTTCTTCCTCGTGCAGCATTCTTATATATAAAGCTGCGGTGCAGACGGCTAAGGGAATGCCTGATCAAATCGGCTCTCCCGACTAGCCGCTGGGTTAGTAATGCACCACTTTAAGTTACCGAATAAATCATAGCTTCTCTTGCTGATGGCCGATGAAGTTCTTAATTTAAATGTGCATTCAGCACGCAGGTAAGTATTAATAATAAAATTTTAACGTGGCTAAGTTAAATATTTTGGGCGAGAGAATTAATTTAATTATACTGCACGCAGTAGATGAGCTCTGAACTGGCCCTTTGGAGATACGCTATCGCTATAATTTTATAGGTATTCAAATGAAACTTTTCACATCTTCATAGTTATAGTGGATTTCCAACCTATTTAAATCTAAACATCCTAGCCTTATTTATTAGCCTACGTAATCTATCTTGCTTCCTTAAGTTTTGAGACGAAAACCAGAAAATCATGAATTTCCACTAAAATTTTAACTTGTGAAATCCAAAGTACTGTTTTTATTAAATCATTATGAAAGATGAATCTAAATATAAATTTTGAAGTCTCTAGCTCTTTTCTGTTGCGCCAATGATTTTTACAGAAAAACGTCCAAATTTCGAAAACGGCTAAAGTTATCGAACTGATATTCAACACACATTAATTTAGTATTACTTCTGACATGCTAGAAAAGTTTTAGGTTATTTGCTTGATTTTTAAAGTATTGTGCAACATTTATGACGTCAGAGCTAGTTACAATGGACTGGCTGGCACACAATGGAAAGACTGATGTGAGTTTATTACGGCGTGAGTAGGCTGCTTCCCTACAAAGTGCAAAATACTGTATTATATACATGGGTTAAAACACTATATTGTATATTGGAGTACATAAAAACTATGTATTCAGCAGACCTGTATGTGCGCCATCATGCAGAGCATCTGAGGAATTAATGCTACAAGTTTTCCTCAACACTTTTCCATAACTCTTCATTAATCTTGTACCAATATTGAACCACCTATACTCGATTGTAACCCATAATGAGTTGTCTGGCATGGGGAGATCCAGGATCCATGCTGGCCATTTGAACTAGTGTTGAAGATGTTGCTGAATCATGCATCTGTGGATGTTCTAGCACCCACAATTATCCTTACCCACATCACTAATCCTTCCTCAACAGTGTGACTGCATCCACTCACATTAGCCATGGCACCACAACTGAAATAAAGCAATACTAAAACAAAACAACATAATATTGACAACAATGCTTCTTGTCAGCTTCAAAGGAGAGTTATCAGTAAAACAACTATTTATTTAAGGAAATAATATACAAGTCCATCAACCTCAGAATTGTTTATCACGTGAATAAATGTGTGTGCTGGATCTATGTCCTACTGTAAACACGTATGATCCATGACTGCCTTATGTTCAACCTGAATATTATCAAGTTTCCAACATGTCCAAATAACATGTTCTATCCACCTAGTCTTCAAAAAAATGTGGTCCAAATAAAGGTTGCCATGACATCCTGGCCCATATCATTATATGAAGTGGTTTCCTTTCAAACCCCTGCACATAATGGGAATTATCCTTAGAGCAGAAAATCACGTTCCTTATATGTGAACTGCAGTATATTGTACATTTCATCAGAAGGTAATACTCGTGAGCAAGGTACGGCATTTTGAAATTGTGCTAACAAAGCATGGGAGGATGCAACTTGCTGCTCCATGTTGTTGTCAGACAATTCATTCACAAGCATCAGTCTAAATCCTTGTATTTTAACATCTTTTTTTAAAGATATTGTGCATTATTGTTCATGGTACTTGAAGTTCAGATGCTCTTTTGCTAGTGGATATCATTGAAGACTGCTCATTTGATTAAGTGACAGCAGCACATGTTTACTCTCATGTTTTTTTCTGTGTGCACTGTGTAGTCTGTCTTTTAAACTGCCTGAAACAAAAGTACAATATTATGAAAAGAAAGTTGCTACCCACCATACAGTGGAGGTGATAAGTCGCAGATAGGCATGACAAAAAGACTGTTTCAAATAAGCTCTTGGCTAGCAAAGCCTTTTTTGTCGAAAATAGATGACACACACGCACACACACACACACACACACACACACACACACACACACACACACACACACACACACACACACACCAAATGCAACTCACACATACTTGACTGCAATCTCTGGCAACTGAAACAATGTGGCTTCAGTTGCTTGAGACTGCAGTCGTGTGTGTGTGTGTGTGTGTGTGTGTGTGTGTGTGTGTGTGTGTGTGTGTTTTGAATGAAGGCCTTGCTGGCCAAAAGCTTATTTGTGACAGTCTTTTTGTTGTGCCTATCTGCAACTTAGCATCTCCACTATATGGTAAGTAGCAACTTTCCTTTCATAATATTGTTACATTCCATCCTGGATTTTCCATTGTTTGAAACAAAAGTACATTTCTCCCTATTAGGCAGGGTTGCTTTATGAAGTGGGTTCTTCTCAAAGCAACCTATAAAATGCTCATTATCTCATATCTGTGGATGTTCTAGCACCCACAATTACCCTTACCCTCATCACTAATCCTTCCTCAACAGTGTGACTACATCCACTCACATTAGCCATGGCACCACTACTGAAATAAAGCAATACTAAAACAAAACAACATAATATTGACAACAATGCTCCTTGTCAGCTTCAGATGAGAGTTATCAATAAAACAACTATTTATTTAAGGAAATAATATACAAGTGGACTGCCAGATGTTTGTGCCCAAAGGGAACCATATTTCAGTATTGGTCATGTTGCCATCACCAGGTGTACTGATAAAATGATCATCTGGTGGCATGGAGGTTGCTTGCACCTCTACCACTTTCCTGCAGTGTTCCATCCACAGTCGGTTCCTAGAAGTGCATTGCTGCCAATGTGTCGATTGCAGCAAGCTGTCTGCTACTCACACCATGTTTCAGTCTCATGGCTACAGTGACTCCATCAATTCCAGATGTCAGTTCCCTTTGTTTGTTAAAAGTTTCCTTCTTGATTATAATTAAACTAACTTGTACTAAGGTTGTTTGTTAAAAGTTTCCTTCTTGATTATAATTAAACTAAATTGTACTAAGGTTGTAGCATCTGTCACAGTTGATATGTTGGCTCCTGGCTTGAATCTTAATTGATTCCTTAATGATGCAGTTCCAGTAATGAGCCAGAGCTCTGGTGCAGTGGTACTTCACCCCATGCATTTCACAAAGGCAATGTTTCCTGGCTGCTGACTTTTTGGACTGCATGAAATGAGTATATCACTGATGTTTTCAGCAGCAGTCTTCAACAGTGCATGTCTGTGAACAGAAGAAAGTGCTAACATACAAGGGTTTATTTTGAGACTTTGCAGTTTATATGTGTGGTTAAATTCAAAGACAAGAACATAAATTCAATAATACAAAAAATGCATAGTAGATAGTGGTCTCTAGTGATACTTAGGGAACCACTACTTAACCAGCATGTGGCACATTCGAAACGAGACACATAAAATTATGAGTCCAATTCTTAGTAAATTAAGGTTTAGCACATTCTTCTGCTGACACCTTCATATGGTGCCATACCAGCAGAGGATTTGATACACTATGGCCTTGTGAAGTGTAAGATCATCCTTGGTAACACTCGTGTCTTAGTGAATGGGTAGAAAGTCTTAATGTTGTGTTTCTAGAGGGTGTATCTTACTTTCCCCAATAATGCCATCATGTGTGGCACAAATACAGTGGAAATTCTCTGTTCCTGTTCCTCCCTAGTCTGGAAGCTAGGGAAGCAGGAGTTTCATATAGTGCCTACTGAATCTGTCCATCAGTGAAGCCATTTTTCTTGAAGAGTGCCTTCTCTGGCTCAAAGAGCATACATATTCTGTGTGTTAGGGTTTTAAGTACACCAGTTTTCTGTGCTGACAGTGGTAGCTGCCGGCATGTGGATACGAGTCAGTGTGAGTCTTTGGGTGCAGTATATGCTGTGATCCAAAGATCTATCTGCCTTCCTCTTCATCATGATACCCAGAAAGATTAGCTTAATGTCTACTTCAGTCTATATCATTAATCTAATATTTGTGGAAGGGAGTTGAGGTGTTAAGGAATCTGTTTAGCCCATGTCTTCCATGTGTCCATATTACAAATGTGATACCAGTATACAGGATAAGCAGGTTGATTTCAGTGATAGTGATTCATGTGCTTCATCTTTGATATGTTCTACATACAAGTTAGTCAGTACCAACGAGAATGTGCTGCCCATCCTGACCCCTCAATATGCCTGTACTGCACATATACATAGCTTTGTTATATCTTCTCTGTCTTTGTGGTCAGATCACTATCTGTCTTCTGGTACATCTCATCCTACAACAGGCTCCACATCTTCTCAATATAATCTTTGTGAGAAAGGATATCAATAGTATTGCCCTTGTCTGAAGCTGGTGTGAGTGCAATGTTGAGGCCCCTCTCCAGGGCTAAGGTAACATTCCTATCCAATTCACTGATGGTCAGGTTGATGATAGTCTTGAAAGGAGTTGCTCTAGGTGGTTCCTCCAAAAGATGTTCAAATTTCAATATTTATCAGCCTGTGGGTGTGCTCTGTGGGGCGTCAGAAGTAGTCTAGATGACACCAACAATCCAGTCTCTCATACAGGTAATAAAGTGGTTTGCAGCTGTAGAAGTCTTTCCAAAATACATGACGTGGAGTACAACTACACCAGAGTTCTGTCTCCACCATCTCATTACTTGTGCAGCATTTGCAAGGAGTGCATTGAGATTCAAACCAGGGACCAACTTGTCAACCATGATAAACTCAACATAGTTTGGTACCCCACTCTTGGTTTAATTAGCTGCATCAATGGAATTTTAAACAGACATAAAGAACTGACCTGTGGGATTGACAAGGCTGCTGCTGCTATCACCTAAATGCATGCAGTGACATATGGACAGTGGGGGTAGTGGAGATGGGAATATAAGGCTTCCCCAAACTGACTCCCCCCCCCCCCCTCCACACACACACACACATATCAGCTCATCAGAAGACCTGGTGTTGCTGACAGCAGGACCTCTTGCTGAAATATTGTGCCTTTTGTACAATAAAATCTGACAATACATCTGTTAGCTATTTTGTTATAAAATTCACCAGAAGAGATGGAAGAATCACAATTGTTTATTTCCCCAACTGTACAAAGTAAAGAGAGGTACAAACACTTCTCGGGTAGCTTGTATATATGCTTCAGGAATGAAATAAAAGCAACTTGTGGAATTAATAAAGGAATCCACAAGTAAACAATACAGTGAACAGTTTCTGCATGAACCACCAAGTAACATTAGTAATTGCTGCATTTTCGCAACATATGCTTAAAATGGCAACAACCAAACAATTTACACCCCATACAAAAAAAATTAAGGCTTTGACAAAAAAAAAAAAACCAGCAGTTTTGACAATTGTACTGCTTATATTTATCTTCTGATTTGTATTCAGAAATGATGATTTGTAGTAAGTCTGCACCCAGTCTCTTGTTGTGTCGAAGTTATCTGTTATTGTGCGTATCATAAAATATAAGTGATAGATACCTCTGCAGGACAGTAACACTCTGTTTTGTTGTTATGGAGGTTATTTTATGAACAACATTTTTACTTACGTTACCAATAAGTTCCAGTCTCAAAATTTAGGTGTCCAAGTAATTTGCAGGAGTGATTAATAAGATGCATTTCAGTTTATTTTGGAGCATTTTTTAAATTTTTTATTTATTATTATTTATTTTTTAGATTTTTAATGCTCCTATCATTGTTACATGTTATTATGTTGACCTTCCATCATTGTTCCTTACTTTAGAAATTTGGAGTGTTTCAATTTTTAGTTTGACAATATTTACGACAGAAGCATTTGCTAAGCAGCACTAAAGCAAGAACAACTAAAGTAAGCCAGACACTAACAAGGGGACCTCATGGACTGCTCTGTCCTCTTGATGTCTCTCATATTTATGGGATTTAAATGTCAGTGCCAAGACATGAAATTCCTAAAGTAAATGAACTTCACAAAACACTAGAAAAAATTGACTTTGAAGATTTGAAGACCCAAAAACTGTTAAATGTTCAAAATTTTGAGAATTTTACTGTCCATTTTTTTGCTTTAATTTGAACTAAAATTGGAATGTTTTTAAGAAACATTGCATCAAAATTAAGATAAAATGTAGATAACAACATTTATTTTTAATTGCTCATTGGATGAAAATGTGACTATTAATAATGGATTGGAATTTGGCACATAAGTTTAAAATATCAAATAGAAAATAAGTTACTTTTTATTTCTAAAGATCATGAATAAATACAAGTGTGATATTAGAAACTTTATATGTAGTTTTCTAACAATAAGACATATCTCTGTTATAACCTTTAATCACCAATAATTGTGTGGATATACAAACGTAGAACAATAGCTGGTTACATGCGAACAACTCAGTATCTGTCATTCGACTGCCGTGCCGTGACATGCGACCGGCGCCGTTCGTAGCTAGGTGGTGCTCCTGCGCTCCCGAGATGCGGAGCGCCTCTATCGCCGTTTGCGCGTACTGTCGTGGCGGCACTGTTAAATGTCAAGGGCATTGTCACAAAACTTTTCCCCCTTGAAAAAAAAACTCACTTCCTTGGAGACATGGACAGTACGGAGACATCCATGGCCTCTTGTGAGGCCCCGAGAAGATCCCGCGGAGAGACACGAGAGTATGGTCGGAAATGTCCAGGACGGAAGCTCGTGCGTGGAACATGCCTCCTGGACGAGATGATGGGTGAAAACTCCGGAGCAGCATCCATAGGTGTCGTGGACCTGTGGGTGTGCTCCAGCGAGATGGGTCCCGGAGAAGGCGGCGTCGCGACTGGGGCCGGTTACGGCGTACTCGGAAGCGGCAGCGACGTCGGCTGCATCAACACGTATGGTAGATCGGCCGCAGCGACAGGACTGGCTTCTCAGGCTGGTGGAGGCAAAGGAACAGGCGGTGGCACCGGCGTGACCACCACTCGTGGGCGCATCTGGTCGTAATGGTGAACAACCATGCCGTCGTCCATACGTATTTCACAAAGCCGGCGGCAGCAAAGAGCCTTGACCACCCCTGGAATCCATTTAGGGCGAGTGCCCACATGTTGCCGCCCACTGAGTATTTTCCTGCACTAGGGGACACAGTACAAGGCCTGACAGGGTGAAGCAGGTGCAGTAGAGTTCGTGGTTGGCGGCCATGCAAGAGTTCAGCAGGTATGCGATCACCCAGAGGTGTGAAGCGATAAGAACTCAGAAATTGCAGCAGAGCATCATCTGTGGAAAAATCACTAAGGAATTTTTTCATCTGGCTCTTGAAAGTGCAGACAAGGTGCTCAACCTCCCCATTTGATTGCGGATGGAAAGGCAGTGCTGTAACATGATGAATCTCTTGTCCAGTACAAAAATCACGGAAGGCCTGCGAAGAGAACTGAGGGCCGTTGTCCGTGATGATCGTGGATGGAAGACCTTCTAGCGCAAAGATTTTGGACAAAGCCAGCATCGTCGCCACAGTGGTGGGCGACGGACATCGATCAACAAACGGAAACTTCGAGACGGCGTCAATCAACAGTAGCCAATAAGTACCGAGGAAGGGGCCGGCAAAGTCAGTGTGCACCCGTTCCCATGGCTGTGCCGGATCAGGCCACAGAGAGGGCATTGTACGAGGTGCAGCCAGTTGTTGAGCATGCTGACCACTCGCAGCAACCATGTGGGTGATGTCCGAATCAATACCGGGCCAATAAACGTGCCTGCGGGCCAGGGACTTAGTCCGAGAAATACCCCAATGGCCTTCATGCAACAGTTTGAGAACATCTTTGCAAAGAGAGGCTGGCACCACGACCTGTGGAGATGCGCCATCCGTGGCCAGAAGAACAACACCATCACGAACAGACAGATGAAGGCACAAGGCATGGTAGTTGCAAAGGGGATCCAATGCCCGGCCCTTGGTCCTGTCCAGCCAACCCCGTTAAACAAAACCGATCACCTGACGCAGGACCAGGTCCCGCACAGTAGCTGATGTGACCTGTCAACCTGTAAGTGGAAAACCCTCGACCGCACGACGTTCTTCCTCATCAATGTGGAAACAGAGTAGTTCATCACGATCGAAAACCAAGTCGGGCCCGTCGGCAATCGCGACAATGCGTCAGCGTTGGCATGCTGGGCCATGGGGCGATAGTGAATCTCATAGTGGAAATGAGACAAGTATAAGGCCCAACTTTGCAGGCGGTGAGCTGCCTTATCCGGAAGCGACACCGATGGGCTGAACAGAGAGACCAGCGGCTTGTGGTGGGTGATGAGGTGAAACTTAGAACCATACAAAAAAACGCTGAACTTTTTTAGAGCATAAATGATAGTGAGCATCTCCTTTTCGATTTGAGAGTAACGCCGTTGCGCATCGTTGAGGGTCTTGGAAGCATAGGCAATGGGTCGTTCTGACCCATCCTCATACCGATGGGCGAGAACAGCCCCCAGCCCATACTGTGACGCGTCAGTCGCCAGAACCAAGTGCTGACCTGGACGGAATGTGGCAAGACAAGGCACCGACTGCAAATGAACCTTCAGGTGGACAAAAGCCTGCTCACACTCGTCGGACCAACAGAAAAGGACGTTTTTGCGTAACAGCTGATGCAGAGGATGAGCTACCGCCGCCGCGGATGGAATGAATTTGTGATAATAAGCAATCTTGCCTAGAAACGCCTGAAGTTCTTTGACTGTAGATGGCCGGGGTAGAGCGTTAATGGCCACAACGTGCTGACGTAGAGGACATATACCCTCATGGGACAAATGGAAACCAAGATACTCAATGGAGGGTTGGAAGAACTGTGACTTGTCCAGATTGCACCTCAACCCAGCCGAATGCAAAACCTGAAACAGTGAACGCAAATTGCAAAGGTGCTCCTCAGTGGAGGCCCCCGTGACAATAATGTCATCCAGATAATTTATGCAGCCGGGAACGGAAGCCGTGAGCTGTTCCAAAAACCGCTGAAAAATGGCCGGCGTGCTAGCAACGCCAAATGGTAACCGCTGGTACTGATACAACCCACAAGGAGTGTTGATGACGAGAAATTCCTTGGAAGAAGCATCCAACGGCAACTGATGGTACACCTCCGATAAGTCAAGTTTGGAAAAGAACTGGCCCCCAGCGAGTTTGGTAAATAACTCCTCAGGACGGAAAAGAGGATAAGTGTCAATGAGGCTCTGAGCGTTGACAGTGGCTTTAAAATCACCACACAATCACAGACTCCCGTTTGGTTTAGAAACCACAATGATTGGCGATGCCCATTCGCTGGAGGTAACAGGAAGGAGAATCCCTGAAGCTGTTAACCTGTCTATCTCAGCCTTGACAGGTGCACGCAACACCACCGGAATAGGGTGTGCCTGGAAAAACTTAGGGCGAGCTGAAGGTTTAAGAGTAATGTGGGTTTCAAAATCCTTGGCACGACCCAGACCAGCAGAGAACACGGACGAAAATTGAGAACACAATCCATCCACCTGTTGATACGGAATATCCTCAGATATGAGGTGCACATCATCATCAATGGAGAACCCGAACAACTGGAAAGCATCATAACCGAACAGGTTTTCAGTGCCCGCATGATCCACCACATAAAATGTGAGGGGCCTAACAACAGACTTGTAGGCAGTGGAAGCATCAAACTGGCCAATGATAGGAATTTTCTGTTTATTGTAAGTTCTCAGATTTCACGTAACTGGAGACAAGGAAGGGGAGGCCAACTCCAAATACGTGCAAGAATTAATGAGAGTTACTGCAGAGCCAGTGTCCAGTTGCATGCGAATGTCTTTATCCAGAACACAAACAGTAACAAACAACTTATTTGTTTGAGAAAGCACACAGTTAACATCCATGTCCGATGCCTCATCCTCGTTGACAGGAACTTTAGGGGACTGACACACACAAGCAATGTGGCCTTTTCTCCTACATGAATTACACGTGGCCCAATGTTTTGGACATGCGGCCCTGTCATGCTGTACGAAACAACGTGGACAAGAAGGAAGTGCGGAACGAACCTGCTTCTGTGGTTGCTGTTTTCGCTGCGAGCGTTGCGGCCCAACGCGACATTGTCTACGCGAGTGAACCGCCACCACATCTTCGTTCTCCTGTGAAACAGGCAAATTGTCCATGTCGAAAGTTGACTGTACAGCGCCTACATCACACCACACGTCTATTTGCGCACCAGCAGCATGAGACACTTCAAAGGATTGGGCGATGCTTAGAACTTCCGACAACGACGGGTTTGGCAGTTGTAGGGCATATTGCCGAACTTCTTTATCAGGAGCAAGCCATAGAATAGCATCCCTAACCATTGAATCAGCATAAGACTCATGATAAGTGTCCATGACAAACTGACATTTCCTACTCAGACCGTGTAGTTCCGCCGCCCAAGCCCGGTAAGATTGATGGGGCTGTTTACGACACCAGTAGAACGCCACACGGGTGGCAACGACGTGGGTGTTTTTTCGGTAATAGTTAGACAATAAGTCACACATTTCTTGGAAGGACAGAGAGGCAGGTTCCCGCAAAGGGGCTAACTGAGATAGCAGCTGATAGATCCATGGGGAAATCCAAGATAGAAATAACGACTTACACATAGGAGCATCGACAACGCCGAAAGCCAAGAAGTGTTGCTGCAAATGCTTCTGATAATCCTCCCAGTCTTCAGTGGCCTCATCGTAAGGAGGGAATGGAGGCAGAGAAGAGGAAGACAGACGATGAGTAAGCAACGTCGACAACGCCTGAATAGCAGCCGTTAGCTGTGTTTGCTGTTCAATGAGCGCTTGCATAAGCTGTTCCATGTCTGCCCCATCACAAACACACAAATCCACAATGCAGTGAAAAAAAAAATATCGGACCTCGTCGCCAAAAAGTGTTATAACCTTTAATCACCAATAATTGCGTGCATATACAAACGTAGTACAATAGCTGGTTACATGCGAACAACTCAGTATCTGTCATTCGACTGCCGTGCCGTGACATGCGGCTGGCGCCGTTCGTAGCTAGGTGGCGCTCCCGAGTTGCGGAGCGCCTCTATCGCCGTTTGCGCGTACTGTCGTGGCGGCACTGTTAAATGTTGAGGGCACTGTCACAACAATCTCATTTATTACCAATTTTTAATTAATTATGAATACTCATATTTTCATGCAGTTAGCAATTAAAAATAAAAGAATGTTATTATTAAAAATACTGTTCAGTATTTGTTAATTAACACTTCAGTGTGCTGATAATGTGAAATATAAAGTAAAGTTAAAAAATGAAAGTTGTGGTTAACAAGAATCAAACCAGTGACATCATTAAAAGATTCAAATGCTGCTCACTCAGCTACCAATGCCTCTGTTTAGATAACACTTGAAATCATTTGTCTTTAGCAGTGCTCAGATCTTCATATCTAGAAAACTGATTTCTTAGAGGGTTTTTGAGAGGTACTGTGCTGATTTACAGAATTCATGTTCTGTCATGGACCTTCAGATCCTATAATAATGAAATGGAGGGATGGATTGGGAAAGGTAGGAAAGGAGGGGCAAGTCACTTTCATCCCTACTTGAGATGACCCCACCTGTTGTGTTGACAAGGTGGTGTAAGCAGGTTCAAGTGGGTATATGTTGTAATAGTTATCCAGAGATGAAAATTTTTGCACAGGATATACTGCATGGAAAGCTGCACCAGACCAGTATTCAGAATGAAGAGAAAACAGACACAGATATATTAAGTATTACTAGTCCCTGAAAGGGAAGGAATTTACCTCAGACAGTTATTGAATGTGGCAAGGTATTATCTCTACCACTATGAGATGTGAAAAATGAGCCATCTGTCTTATTTCCGTCTCATGAAACTCCTTCTGACCTGTAAATCCCATCATACGTGAGGCATATGACCTTAATCAATGGTCTATGATAGATTCCTTCACTTTAACGAACCTGTAAAGTTTGGCAGACTGTCAGTTCAAAGTGTTTTATATGAAGTTAGTTCACATGACAGTATGTTATGTTCTACATATTTTGTTAGCACAAAAAATTACAAATATTAAATCATATTTAATGTCTAACTGACACATAAAATAAGATACATCACATTAATATTTGGTAATATTTATTTTCAGAGTGGTATGTACTGGCTCCAGTTGGTGGACAAATATGCAGCCAACTGGTCAGTCCTATTGATAGCTATTGTGGAATGTATTATCATTTCCTGGGTCTATGGTGCTAACAGGTTTCTTGCCGATATACAGGAAATGATTGGTCCACAATCAGAAACATGGAAGTTTTTTTGGAGGTGGATGTGGAAAATTGTAACTCCTGCAGCCTTATTGGTAAGAAAAATACTACAAGAGATGTTCGGAAATGATTTACAATTGTGTTGTTTTACAAATGCCACTCAAACAATAGGTGTGTCCTCTCATAGGATGATGTATTGATTCTTGTACAGTATGCAGATGCTGGATATCAGTTGTGAACACTGTGTATAGTGAAAGGGCAGGACTTGTTTGTTGTTAAGTGGAGAAAGCTATGGAAGGCAAATATCATGCTCAAAGATGGATCACATGGTTTCTGTGCAAGAAAGGAGCCAAAACAACAGATATTTATAAATATTTATCTGCAGTGAGTTGTCAAGAAGCTCCCACACAAAAGGCTATTTATATCTGCATCACAGGATTCGCTAGCAGAACGAAATGCGTGGCCCCACACCAGCAGTGCCTGACTGCAAATTTGACTAATGGAGGTTCGTTGTTGTGGCATACACACCATATTAATCAGATCTTGCTCCATCTGATGATGCTTTGTTCAATAACATGAAGGATACACTGTGAGGTAAGAGATTCAAAAACGAAGGAGATTTGCAGGCAGCTGTCCATGAGTGGTGCCTAATATCCCCAGAGAATAGTTCCGTGATGCAATAATGAGGTTCATTAATAAATAAGGTAGTAAAACTAGTATTGTAAATCATTTCCAAATGCCATTCATAGAACCTATCAGTAATTAAATTTCATGATATGACATGTTTATACTCTTTTGTAGTTATTTTTAAGACCTTGTCAATAGGATAATTTTGTAACATCAGCTCCAAAATTGTGTAAACATTAATCCATGGCTCTCATTTCCCACATATCACTACAAAATTTTGTTAAATATTTGGGAATGTCAATGATTAAACATAGCCCACTCATAACTTACATATTATCACCATTAAGGTATAAATAAGTGAATGACTGAAGGATTACATACAGTTCTATAATACATAGCACAGAAACTACACTCATCAAAAATATTTTTAGTATCACCTCGGTTCATAGAGTTCCAGAACCTGTACAGAAAATTGGAATAGAGATAAACATGAACATCATCTCCGCCATTTTTATTGCTCATGAAAACCAAACACTGCATGTTGTACCACCATACAGCGAGACCTTCAGAGGTGGTGGTCCAGATTACTGTACACACTGGTACCTGTAATACCCAGTAGCACATCCTCATGCATTGATACATGTCTGTATTCATCGTGGCATACTATCCACAAGTTCATCAAGGTACTGTTGGTCCAGATTGTCCTACTCCTCAGTGGCAATTTGGCATAGATCCCTCAGAGTGGTTGATGGTGGGTCACGTCATCCATAACAGCCCTTTTCAATCTATCCCAGGCATGTTCGATAGGGTTCATGTCTGGAGAACATGCTGGCCACTTTATTCAAGCGATGTCATTATCCTGAAGGAAGTCATTCACAAGATGTGCACAATGGGGCTGTGAATTGTTGTCCATGAAGACGAATGCCTTGCCAATATGCTGCCTATATGATTCCACTATCTGTCGGAGGATGGCATTCACGTATCATACAGCTGTTATGGCACCTTCCATGTCCACCAGCGTCATACGTCGGCCCCACATAATGCCACCACAAAACAGCAGGGAACCTCCACATTGCTGCACTTACTGAGTGTGCCTAAGGTGTTCAGCCTGATCAGGTTGCCTCCAAACATGTATCTGACGATTGTCTGGTTGAAGGCATATGCGACAGTCATCGGTGAAGAGAACGTGATGCCAATCCTGAGCGGTCCATTCGGTATGTTGTTGGGGCCATCCGTACTGCATGAATCCCATCAAACATTCATGGGACACACTTGAGAGGCCAGTTTTTACAATACATCCTGCACCAGCAATGCTTTCACAGTTACAGATGGCTGTCAAGACATTGTGGTTCAGTATTTCTGTAGGGGACTGTGGCGACTTGTTGAGTCCATGTCACATCAATTTGCTGCCTTATGCCGGGCAAAAGGAGGACTGACACGATATTAGGAGGTATGCCATGACTTTTGTCACCTCAGTATATGTCTTCTCAATATGAATCAGTTTACATACTCTTTTCATAGCTTCACTCATGACATTAATTCCCATGTTACTCAACAATGCTGACAGTATTCCATACCTCAGTATAATTTTCTCAAATAATACCCTTGCTACTGTGTTACCATCTTGCCATTCAATAGGCTCAGCCACCATTTTTCCAAGTTAGTTTTAAAGGTCTAAAAAAAGGCCACATCAAGTGGAAGAGTCTTGAAACTGTTTTAATATTGCAACTTTTTCATTTTCACTTATTTCTTATGCCATTCTTGGTTCAGCTGCCTTGCATTTTCAGATATAATTTTCTATATCTTTGACACAGCTTTCACATTTCGGAACATAATGTTCTTTTGTTCTCAGCTTAACTGTCTTGTGCTCTGTGTCCTGGGTGGTCACACCTACTGCGGGCTTGTCCACATCAACAACACTGCTGTCTCTAACTGCCTGTGGGTAGCTGACCCTTACTGCAGCTTCCTCTGCTGCATTCTGACTAATACTGCTGTCATCTTCCTGTCATGCACCAGCTGCCCCGACGTCTCTCACTCATGAGAGCGCATAGGTGACACTTTTATACATGATCTGATAGTCATATTCCTCCAGCTTTAACCTAAACTTAATCAATCTGGGTGACAGGTTTGATATACTATCTACTCACGTTAGTGATTTATGAACAGTAAATATTAGGAGCTATCTGCAAAACATGTACAGTCTAAACTCTTTTATTTCTCAGCAAATGGCTAACATCAAGTGGCTGACACAAATGAGTAGAACTAGGTGGTAGAAGCACAAATTTAATGTCCTGTTCCTGTTCCCGTTCCTGCTGCCTTTGCCCTCTTCACATTTTCACTTATCCTAATCATTAGTTCTTTATTTCTTTTCAGAAAAGATTTTACCCACTCATGCCCAGCTCAGTTGTAACAAAATCATTTTTCAAGCCTCCCTGCTTCATTGAGATATGCCTATATTCCTCAGAGGAAACTCTCATTTCACACAACACAATAATCCTTCAACCACGCTTTTTTCCTCACTGTTGGTTAATGCTGGTTGGCCACCTACTTTTTATTTGTACCTTGCCTTGAATTTTGTCACTTAATGTGGTATATGGAACTGTGTATTGCTCTGAAGCTTTCCAGATGCTTAATTTTCCCGATTTGACAGCTCTCACTGCATTTAGAAGAAATTCTGGTTTGTAGTTTGATTTTCATGTTAGTCCCAGAACCTTTGGTATACTCATGTGATCGGATTCACCCTACAAAAATGCAATTTTGTAATTAGGCCTACATAGTGACTAAGCTGTATTAGCAATGAACAAAAAAAAAAAAAAAAACGAAACTGTATCATGTAAGACATTCGTATGCAAGCAATAATATAGTAACTTACCATTTACACTTTGGAAGTAACAGGTGCCAGCAGAAGTTTTCGCACTGTTGTCTTGACTATATGAGTGTAGCACAAGAATCACACACCTACTGACAATGTGAATTGCCAGTTGCGGGCACTCCAACAATTAGTAAAGAATTCACGACAATGGTCAGCTGCAATGTAATTGTTAAAATGCTACGCTCAGTTATCCAAATGTGGAAGAACTGGTAAATGATCGGATTGACACCACCTGGTCGGATTCATCTCATTTTATGGCACAGTATCCTCTTTCTACATTATTTAGTGACCTCAAGGCATATGCAACAAGTAAGTTACTTCCGATTTTCCCCCAACTCAAAACTGCTCCAGTAGACATTTGGCAAATGTTTCTGATAATTATGTAGTTCTTTTCAAAGTCCTGATGCTATGGACTTCATAACTTTGACCTTCCGTGGGTTTAGCCTCAAGCCCTTGGCTAATACAATATGTCCCAAATAGCATACCTCATTTCACAAAAATTCACATTTATCCACCTGTAGCATTATATTATGGAGTCTAAATATTTCAAATACTTCTGTTAGCTGCTTATTGGGTTCCCCTAGGGAGGTGAACAACTTGTCACTTTGTAATCCTGTCAAAATGGAATTCATCAACTTCTGAAATGTACTTTGAGCTGTTTTTAGATTCATGGGCATTAGTTTGTATTTGTAATGCCCATATTGCATGGTGAAAGCCATCTTTTCTTGATCCTGTTCAGTGTAATAAGATCCAGTAATAACCCTTCACTAAATCTAGGGATGAGAAATACTTTGCCTTTCTTGATTGTAAAGAATTTTATCTGTTCATGGCAGTGGGTATATTGAATTTAGGGAGATCATATTCAGTGACTGTTCACCATTTTTGCTTTCCAGTGGTATCCATCCGTTTCTGAATAAAAATTAGTGGGAAATTCCAACCACTTGTGCTTGGCACTATCATGTCATTCCTTAATGCCTTTCAAATGTCTCGATGGATCTCCTTTTAGTGCTTGTGGCATGCTGTAGGGCCATGAGCAAATTACCCTACTCTCTGCCTCTGGTAGCACTTTAATTTTGTGTCTGATACTATATGTATACGCAGTTTGTATATCGGTGAATGGAAAATTTCGCTGTACGTGGTACATAGCTGTATAACAGCTGTTTTCTTCTTCTGCATTCAGATGACTTACTTGGATGTGCTCTTTTAGTACACTTACTCTTGCTTTCAGCTGTGGCTTGTTTTTACCAACACAATTCACTCTGAATTATTCCCACATCAATGCCTACCCTGGTATTGTTTCCACTACCAACTGTGGGCAGTCTGCTCACACACTCTCATCTGTAGTGTTTGGCACACTTGTTAAGCATTCTCCCGATTCTATTTTAGCTAATGCCTCAAGCACCCTTGTTGATCTTGTGTTTTGGAATGAATACCTTTCTCATTCTGTTTACCCCTATTTTTATTCAGCACAGCCATTCATCTTGGAGCCCTATTTTTTTCATTTTGCATATGCCCTGTTTGCTTCTCTCTGATAATCCCTGTTGTCTGCCTCTGTTGTGTTTCGACAGTTAATTGCTTCCTATCCTACTCGCTCCCACCTTTCCATGTGTTTCTTGCTCCATGCTTAATAAGCCTTTCCCAAAAGAGCCTTCTCTTTCCTTTAAATGTACTATGCAGATCTCACTCTGCGACTTTGTCTTCAATTCTCTACATGATTTTTGCTCCATGTCTGAATTTGTTCTGTTGTTTTTATTCTCTTTCTTGTATCTGTGCAACCATATCTAGAAGTCATGACTTATAATACTAATTTCACCGTGCTGAGCTCACATTCTTGCTCTATCTTCATTTCGATCCATGCCTAATGGATCCACAGGCTTCTGATGGCATAACTGATAATAACTCCATTTCCATTGAAGAAGCCTTGACCCAGTAGCCCATCAAATAGAAGGTCCACATCTTCTCCAATTACATGGAAGTAACACCTCACTTGCATTCTGCTCCCCATCCTTCATGTCAGGATTACAGTTCTCTCTCTGTATTTGCAAGTGTATTAGCAATTCCTGAATCCTAATACATTTGGCTGGATTATACTTTCTGCCATTTCTCAGACAGCTTCTCCAGGCAGTTATTAGTGCCTTCTTGGCACTCCAGTTCAGTAAGCTTGTAAGTTGACTGTTTTTTTATGCCCTTGCTTAGTTTTGCTGGATTTTACTTGACCTATGCAGGTTCCATTCATAGCAAGTGATCTCTGAGCAGTCTCTGGCATTGTGACTGGTTTGATTCCATTTAAAACATTCATCTTGGCATGTGAGCTTATATGACTTCACCACTGACACCATGAACATGTCATTGCCCACGATTGATTCGTTTCCCTACAATTTCCTCATATTACTGGCCCTACCTTCCATATTCTTTTATTCGTACAAGAATCTCACACTGCATGGCCTGCATATGAAGTACTTTGGGCTTTCGTTTCAGCCTTCTTTTTGGCACCACACCAGTGCCTCAGGTGATCATCTTTTCTCGGGCCAAGGCTATTGCACTCTCTTCTGTCAGAGTGATATCTATAACCTCTGCTAAAGATAACTGTTCACTGTGCATGCACATTCTTGTCTGTATCCTATTATCATAAATCCCATGGATAAACACTGCTCGGCTCAACTTCCAAATAAGTGCAAGGCTGCCTTCTAATTCTGAATGTCACATAGTACCTCTAATAATTTCCCTTAAGTGCTGCTTCATTTTACCCAACTTTGAGCTCAGTTGTGCTGTGCTTTCTCCAAGTTCTTGCCAACTGACAAACATCAGACAAGCATGGAAATGGAGTGTACTTTTGCTGGCATATTCTTCTAGTAGTATGGTATGTCTCAAAACTAACAACTTGTTGCATGCTGAAACAAGTATTTTAATTTTCTCGAATTTTAACAAGGTATCTTTCTGCTCAGGACTGATAAGTTCAAACACAATATAATAGCCAAGGAACTTGTTTAGAGTGGTTGTAGTGTCATTAAACAATTGAGCTATTAATTTTAGCAAATCTGGTAACTAAAGGATTGCCTACAGGGTGACTCATGCACATTAGTTCCTTGAAAGAATTATCACATCATATGACATGCCTGCTAGCTTTTTAACTCACAGTGGGAACTCCTCTGCTACTGTTGCTGCTGCTGCTGCTGCTGCTGCTGCTGCTGTGTGCTGTATGCTATGAAGCATTGCCCTTGTGCTGTTGTCCATTGTCACCACTGCTGTTGCTGCTGCTGCTGATGATGATGATGATGTGTGCCTTCTGCTGCCCTGAACCATCATCCATAACTTCAAGCTGCTGTCTGTAGCTGCCAGTGCCACTGCACTGTCTGTAAACTTATGCTACTGTTGCCCCATTCTGCCTGGATGCCTGCCAGGATGACTGCTTTGTTCCTAGGCACCATCTGTTGCTGAGGTAGTCGTGGCCTTCTCTTCCTTCTTCTACTGGTGCCATCCATCCCTTGGCACTGAAGGGCCTCCCTTCTTTTTCATGAGAGCAGGATGGCAGGAACACTATTTAATTCACCTGGTTCCTGGTTCTGCCACTGGTCTGCATTCTGGTTGTTCAAATAATACAAAACAGGTTCTCAAACTCAGTCCATCGCTTTACATAGTGTCAGGCTGAGCGGGTTTGATGTTACAAATAGAACTGACCTACTCCAATATCACATAGCATGGCAACAACCACATGCTAATCGATGAGCAACTCCACATCTGACACCAGAAAAGAAAAAGTCCTATAACTAATGTGGGAATGGCATACTGAACGTTTTGAAGGAATTATGGAACTCAGTCAAGAAACATGTGAACAAAAGGCAAGACTTGGACAATTATAATCTTTAATGCTTGTCTGAGCAAAAAGTGAATGGATGACTTGACTGAAACTACACTATTCCTGACTGTACTTTCCCAGAGAGAGAGGTATGAGGTTAAGTATGAGCACAAGCGGAGCCAGAGCGAGTACTACACTTCCAGAACCTGGGCCTGGCCTACACAGATGTCTCTCGTGCATGCCTGTCTGAACTCAGCTCATCTATAGGTAATGCCATCTCCAAGTTTACACTATGTCAGGTCAAGTAGCCCCTTCCACATTGGCACTTCCGGCCACTGTTCTGCGAGCCCTCATGTATGTGCCCATATATGATCAACGCCAACATCTTGCCGTGCCTTGCACTTCTTCATTTCAGCTCCATTTTGACATCCTGACATGCCCGATTATGCCCTGCTGGTGGTAATTTCTTTGCACTTTTTAGGCAAACTTAGTCATTCTAGCTTCTGTTTCTTGCCTTTCATGCATTCAATTTTCTAAATATGCAACAGTAAATGATCTGATGGTCACAGTGAGTGTAAGTCTGTAGATGTTTGCTGGTGTTGCTGTAGTGTGTGGGAAGCTGTCATCATTGAGTGGCTATAGGAGGATACAAGATGACAGACAAACTTTCTAGTTAGTGGGATGAGTGGCAGCTTGCTGTAAAAGTAAAAGTAAAAAAAAAAAAAGTAAGTTAATGTGTGTGATTAGGAAAAACAATCCCCTATTTCTCTAATACAGCATTAGTGCTGTTTTACTTGACACAGTCACATTGATTAAATACCTAAGCATAATGTTGTAATATGAAATGGAGTGAGCACTTGAGATTTGTAGTAGGGAAGGTGAATGACCAACTTTGGTGTATTGGGAGCCCTTTAGGAAAGTGTGGCTCATCTACACTGATCAGCCAGAACATTATGACCAGTGACCTACTATCGATAAAAATTTGTCTAGGTGATAGCAGCATCACCTGGTGAGGAATGACTGTTAATCAGACACATGCACAGTGGATATAGTATCAGTGAGTGTGCTGTCCATGTGTAGACTGAGGAAGTTGCACAATCAATCAGTTGACTGCTGGCAGATTGTGATGACCCGGAGGCTCAGCTTGAGCATTTTGGAAACTGCACAACTTGTTGGGTGTTTGAGGACCACTGAGGTGAGTGTCTTCAACATATGACATGGGGTTTGGCAACCACCTCTCATTACAGATGTTGGATGTTGGACATTGGACATCAGAGGCTGGGAAGACTGGTAAAACAGCACAGGGGGTGAATTGTGGCAGAAGAATTAACATTGGACTTTAATGCTTGACTGAGTACAAGCATGTCTGAACATACAGTGCACTGAACACTACTAACAATGGGCCTTCATAGCTGACAACCCATGCACATGTCATTGTTAACACCATGGCATCAGCAACTACGACTGAAATGGGCATGCAACCATCAGCACTGAATGTTGATACAGTGGCAGAATATTGCAAGGTGTGATGAATCGAGATACCTTCTGTATCATGCTAATGGTATGGTGTGAATTCATCGTCTTCCACGGGAACAGCTCCTTGATACCTGCACTGTAGGATGCAGTCAAGCTGGCGGCCGCTCTATTAAGCTCTGGGGAACATTCACACAGGTATCCATGGATCCAGTGGAACTCATGCATGGCACCATGACAGCCAAGGAGTAACACACACTTGGTGGCAGGCCACATACCCTCCTTCATGACCATATGTTTCTCAATGGCAGTGGCATTTAACAAGATAATGAGCCATGTCACAAGACCAGTAGTATGGTGGAGTGGTTCGAGGAACACAGCGGCGAGTTCCAATTGATGTGCTGCCCCCCCACTCAACTTGCCAGATTTGAACGAACCCAATAGAACACATCTGGGATGGGATTGAACATGGTGTCAGAGCTCATCAACCCCCCCCCCCCCACACACACACACACTGGAATTTATGGAAATTAGGTGACTTGTGTGTGAAGATGTGGTGCCAACTCTTACCAGTGACCTACCAAGGCCTCACTGCTTCCATGACATGACGCATCACTCCTGTTACTTGTGCCAAAGGTAGACACACTGGCTGTTAGGTAGGTGGTCATAATGTTCTGGCTGATAAGTGTATGAAGGAGATCATGTATAGAACACTTATGTGTCACATTCTTTAGTACTGTTAGAGTGTTTTGGACACCCACCATGTCGGATTAAAGGAAGACATCGATGCAATTCAGAGGCGGGCTGCCAGATTTGTTAGGAGTAGGTTTTATCAACATGCAAGCATTATGGGGATGCTTCATGAACTCAAATTGGAATTCCCGGAGGGAAGATGGCATAATTTTCACAAAACAATAATAAGAAAATTTAGAGAACAGGCAAGTTCAACACACATTTTGTGTAAGGACCAGAAAGATAAGAAAAATTAGGCTTGTACAGAGAGATATAGACAGCCAATTTTGCTTTTCTCTGACTACAAGTGGAACAGGAAAGGGAAAGACAAGTTGTGGTATGAGGTACCCTCGGCCAAGCACTATACCGAGCAAGGTGGCTCAGTGGTTAGCACACTGGACTCACATTCGGGAGTACAACAGTTCAAACCTGTGTCCGGGCATCCTGATTTAAGTTTTCCATGATTTCTCTAAATTGCTTTAGGTAAAAGGAAAGACGTGGCCAACTTCCTTCCCCACCCTTCCCTAATCCTACGGGACCAATACCTTCACTGTTTGGTCCCCTCTCCCCAAACCAACCAAGCACCATATGGTGGCTTGCAAAGAATGTATGTAGATGGAGAAATATTAAGTATAATAGAAACATGTACTTCTTTGAGACCTGCAGAAAATAGGCATAAAAACATGGTAGACTTAGTATATAAAGCACAAAACAACTATGATGCATGTCACTAGAGAGTTACAAGAAAATGTAAATGAAGGAAATGAAATGCAAACATTAGAATATAACAGCCAAAATTAAAATATTGAAGTGATTTAACAGAGCAAGTGTTGCCAACTGATAATACAGGAGGTACTGTGTAGTTATAATTAAAGTGCAGCTACCCACACGGTCTGGTATTGTAATTATCATATGACGGCAAACTTGGTAAATATGATAATGTGATTTACCATGGCAAAAAAATTTGTTTGAATTTTGGCCTCCAGATGCAAATCTGCTGCTGTGAATGCAAGAAAGACATTTACAAATGTTTCTATATGTAATGGAATAGGACACGGGCAGGAAAGGTCGAACAAGTGAGAAAGGCATAATGTTGATTTTGTTATTAACTGCTACTTACACTCTTTGTTCAGTATGAACACTGAAGATATCGATAAGGTGCTGAATTCATAAAATGACATGATCAACAGTTGCTCACAGCAGTCCCAGTGGAAAGTAAGCAAAATGTTCCTGTATACTGGCCTTCGGATCAGGCAGATTCTGAATGTGTCCTATAAATGGGTTCTTTCAGGTATCCCCAGAGACAAAAGTCAAATGGATTTAGATCAGGTGATCATGTAGGCCATGCTGGAAAACCTCTGGAGATACCATGTTCATGAAAGGTTGCATTAGGTGGGACTTTCACTTGGTGAGAAATGTGAGGTGTTGTCCAGCCTTGCATGAGAGTAGTGGTTTCCACACAGTGGCACTCTTATAAAGCAGGAATCACATGCTGTGCAAGAAGCTTTCAGTAACATGCAGACGTGGCAGGTCATCTAGGGGTATTCTTTTCAAAGATGAACAGACTGAGAATGAAGGTGCTTGTGAATACACGCCACACAGTCACAGTGTCGTAGCTCTTCGCGCACATCATGTGGTCTAACATTACGTCAAATTTGGCAATTCCGTGTATTCAGTGCACCCTGTAGTGTAAAATGTGCCTTATCGCTCCATAGAATATTGTTCGGTCAGTGATGTGAGTCCGTGCCACAAACAGAAGAGCAGATTCATAATTTTGCAGTGGATCATGGTGTTTTAGTTGCTGCGCCATTTGGATCTTCTACAGGTGCCAGTGCAAAATACTGTTGATCTTGGGATGGACAATTTTTGTGACACTGCACAAGCACTAGCTCTGTCAGGGGTACATGCTGCACAGTCGGTTACAGCAACAGCAACCTCATCAGTAACTTCCACTGGGATAGGGCCCCTAACACTGACCAGTGTTTTCAAATTTCATTATCTTTTTCTGTATACCATGTTGGGTCTGTGCTCAGACCTTTCAGTCAGTGATACTCTCTCAATGTAGCACTGCAATTGCTGCTGTCCACATAAAACAGTTTCACTAACAGTGGATGGTCTCACTTTTCAATAGCCATTCTGTTCACTCACCTTCGGCTTGTGGAATGACAGTGTAGATGTCATGGTGTCATAAAAACAGTTTACAGTGCCAGATTGCATGTGGTGGTCAGTATTTTAACTAATATTTTTTCAGCATAAATCAGGTGGGCATTAACACATTAGCATATCCACCAAGTTCCGTTGCCATAGGATAATTGCAGCCCACACTGGATCTCTGTGACCAGCTGCACTTTAATTATAACCACCCAGTACCTATTGAGATATAAGAAGTATAGCTTGGGTTAAAATAAAATGTAAGTAGAGGAATTTTCTAGCAAAAGATATAAACAAAGTTAAAGCATGAACATTTTGAAATTAGAGCGTATATACTAGAAAATGAGAAAATGTTTTGTTTGGAAGTGAAAAATAGTAACAAGAAAATTGCAATTCAGTAACTGTTTATTATCAAGCATTTTGTGTATATTTAACAATAAGAATGAGATAGCTACAGGGATAACTTAAATACCGTAGCTGTAATATAAACCTACATTGCCACTTCCATTCTAACACTTATGAACATGTTATAGTTAAACTGTTATTGCTGGAATTCATAAAAATGACATGAGTATTTTTTAAACTGTAAGTGTAAAATTGTAATTTCTATGTTATAGTGACAAGATTAATTTTTATATATTAACCTTTTTTGTAGTTCATTTTGTTCTTCAATTGGATTGAGTATGCTCCAGTGAGTTATGGAGATTACAAGTATCCAAGATGGGCAGATGGTGTTGGATGGGCTATTGGTGTCTTCCCTGTATGTGTCATTATTGGAATGGGCATTATGAAGATCCACTCTGTGACAGAAGGAACATTTACCGAGGTAAGATGGAAGCCAGTAACAAAGAAGCCAATAACAAAGTTGTCCATATACAGTAATTTTTAAAATGTTTTGTCAGTATTATTTTCTATATTATCCTTTCACAACAGGGATAGTATGTTGTACAGTCTGTGAATAATTAGAGACACATTTAGATGAAATGAAGTTCAACAGTGTGAAAACGAAATACTCTGAGTATTGTCAGAAAGTTGCTTTTTATTTAGTGTATGGCTAATACAGACATATTATAAAAATAAATTACATATACATATGTACATATTTACACACAAGAAACTTAAGTTTGACTTTACAACTGAATATCCAGTCTTTCAATCCAGCCCACTGCATCTGGAATTGCTAGCAGGAAGTCCTCAACACCTTGGTAGGCTCGAATCCTGCATTCACTGACAATGTGGTGAACAGTCTGGCATGGAGCCCCACAGTCACAGGCGGAATAAGGCAGCTTCTTCCACTTAAAGAGAGCATCCCCTGCATCGGCCATGGCCGGTATGGATTCTGCTTAGAGTAATTCAGGTCTTGTGTGATAGGTCGAATCCAGTTGGAAGTTTAGTACCTGAGAAGATGTTATGCAGGTGCACATCTGTCACTGCTTGCCACCAACCTTTCCATTCTTCAAGGGGTTTGAAACCCTTAGCAACCATGTCAGTGGCATTGCACAGAGGTGGATGGCATGATTTCAGCCTCTTACAATTTAAAAGTGGCAGGTCGCTATGCATGGGTAGGTTAGAATTCCTGGAGATCTTTGGAATTCCCTCATAAGGGCAGTACATCTGTGTAGATCAGGAGGCATTATACTGGTTAACAGTGGACGCCAATAAACTGGAGTAGATCTGATTGCACCAGATATAATTCACATTGTCATATTCAGCTGGGTGGCAACAAGCCTTGTATGATGACTGTTCATCCAAACAGGTGCACAATACTCAGCACTTGAGTGCACCAAGCCCAGAGCTGAAGATCGCAGGGTCGTTGCTGCAGATCCCCAGGTAGCTCCGCATAGCTAATGGAGGATGTTGTTTGCTCAACTTTTGAGCTAAGTTAAGAAGGTGTCGTTTGAAGCATAGTGTATGGTCCAGGATGACACCAAGATATTTTGGGTTCCAATTATGGTGAAGAATTCTGTCTCTGAAATTTACTTCCAGTTTTACAGTCACCAACTGATTATTTAAATGGAAGCAACACACTTCTGGTTCGCTCACACCTGGGTGGAGTCTCCAGATTTTGAAGTAATAAGCTAATACAGACAGGTCATTGGTTAGAATGTCTTCTGTTGTCTTCATTTCCTGGTGTTGTGCAACTAGAGCCAGGTCATTGTCATAGCAGAATTTTCTGGACGAATTTTCAGGTAGATCAGATAGATATAGATTGAACAGTAATGGTGAGAGAACTGATCCTTGGGGCAATACATTGTTTAGCTTCCTCTCCTTACTTATGTTGCTTCCAGTGATTACCTGGAACTTCTAGCATGCTGTTAATCAGTTGAGTCATTGTCTGCAGGATATGATGCAGAGAAATTTGTAAAGGCCTTCCCTTCACACAGTGTCAAAGGAGGCAGTTAGATCAACAAATGCCACAGATGTTTTCTGCTTCATTTCGTATCCTGACTCCATGAAAGATGTGAGAGACCATACTTGGTTGCAGAAGCTATGCCCTGGGCTGAAGCCTGCCTGATTGACTGGAACATTCTCTAGGATAGCTCTACTTATTCTGTTATATACTAACCTTTCAAAAAGCAGCAACTAAGTAGGGCAATGGGGCGATAGCTTTCTACAATGTTGCTGGGTTTGTCAGGTTTCAGAACAGATATTAACTATGCCTTTTTAGACTCCTATGGAAGTTGACCAGTCAGCAGGGTGTCAGTGAAGAATTCTGCCAGCCATTTCTTAGCTTTTCCTCCCATATGGATTGTAATTCTAACATGTGGAACATATAGTACCTTAGCAATCATGTCAGTTTATCATATCACCATTTCATAATATATGGTGAATTACAAAACATTTTTGTTATTAGTGATGACTTATTACTGATAAAGTAATATCCAGTATTAGATACGTAGAAAATATCCCATCCAGACTAATAGTACCAGTATTATCATTACTTCATGTTTCACTAATAGATTATTGTCATATTACATACACTTTTTAAATTATTTTTCTTGGCAGTAATGCTATGACATAATTTTTGCAATGTTTTCTCTCTTAGCTCAGTTGAGTGGCAAGTACAATTAATAAAAGTATTGAAAAATTCTGATAAAAATATCCTTAACAATATGACTGAAAAATTATCTGCAGGTGTAGTGAAGAACAGACAGTAACATAAAACAAAAGTCTTTTTATCAAATACTTTCTTTTATTTTTTTAAATTCATGCATCATCTGTACTTCTTTTAATTAAGTAAAAAATTCAGCAATATGAAATCAAGTGAAGTTATACATTAACATATTGATCCAGCTGTTTGGAATAGTTTTAATACTTAATTCTTATTTAAACTGACATAAACTATTTTGGTTTTTCCAGCTAAATTTAACGCTGTAAAACTAACACAGAAATATGTATGTATTTAATAAAAACTATTGGTTGAAACTTCAAACTGATTTTGCAGTAGTGCAAGTAGAGCTGGCAGTTTTGCAGGCTGCAGTAGTAATGTTAGGCTTAAACCAGAAGTCTCAGTTAAAGTTAAAGCCTCTAAATGTGAGAAAATATACAGGAGATGTTTTAAGTCTTTTGCTCAAGTGTAGCTGTCTCCAATAGGGTCAATGCTTTTAAGACTGATGAGAAAAGCATTCAGACAACCCAAGAAGTTGTGCAGCAGTTTGACAGCAAGGAGCGTAATGTGCAAGCTATGTGTAGCGGAAAAGTTTTAAGAAAACCAAGAAGGTGTTATTGCTCGATAGAAGTCACAGTTAGGGAATACCAGGACTCATTGGAAACTCTTTGCGAAGTAACTACCAGGTAACTAGTATTTTAAAGCCAAGTGGAGTGCTCTGTTATGTCACCTGTAATTTTAGGCTCTTTAGGAAAGGACTTTTGGAAAAATCATCTAGTAATTGTACGTGTGCTTATAACAGCTTGGGCTGTAATCTTAATTACGCAAGTGAGGATAACATCCAGCACAATGCTGAGAATACTCCTTGCACTTGTGTGCAGATGGTGCTATCATAGGACTAACCTGGTTTTAGCCTCTTCTTGGTTTCACTACAAGTTCATTGCCTCAAAACTGGAAAGTTTATAGGTCTTGAATTGTGTTAAACAACAGTGAATCTAACACCACTGTTTTTAGTTTCCTTGTTCACACATTTATTAAATTTAAATTGACTTTCTGGATGATGACCAACTTCTTAACTCTGCTGTTTGTATATCACTAAAGCAAAGCTAGTCCATACAATCAGTGACAGTTCAGTGGCAACATATATCATAGACTTCATCCTTCCTCCAATCTTAATTCATAAAAACATTGCCATATCAACACAGTTCTCTATTAAAGTCATTATAAACATTTAGTATGGCACGAGTCAGTAACACATGTATAAGGTTCAAACTATTGAATATAGCTCTTATTCTTATCAGCCAAAGAAGTTTACAAAAGTACTGAATGACACTTAGATGTTAGAATGACACTAGATGTTAATTGAAGCAGTTCGGAAGACAGATTGACTTTCATTCATTTCACTACACAACAGGTCCAAGTGGTTGCGAACTCTCACAAATGAATAAGCTTGTTGATTGTTAACTGCAAACTTTTACACAGTGTCCATGATGCAAGCTGCGAATTTTCATTACAATGTCATCGTCGTGATTACTTATGGGGACTCATACAAAATCAGTAACAACCTACAATGGGAGGTACTGCATCATGGTACTGCTAAGATTCCCAAATAAAAAAAAAAAAAAAAAAAAAAAAGGAGAATAATGGAATGTAGTCAAATTAAATCAGATGATGGAAATGAGACACTTGCAGTAGAAGATAAGTTCTGCTATCTGGGGAGCAAAATAACTGATGATGGTCAAAGAAGTAGAGAGGATGTAAAATGTAAACTGGCTCGGGCAAGGAAAGTGTTTCTGAGGAAGAGAAATTTGCTAACATAAAGTATAAATTTAAGTGTCAGGAAGACATTTCTGGAAGTATTTGTATGGAGTGTAGCCATGTATGGAAGTGAAACATGGATAATAAATAGTTTAGACAAGAAGAGAATAGAACCTTTCAAAATGAGGTGCTACAGAAGAAAGCTGAAGATTATGTGGATAGATCACGTAACTAATGAGGAGGTACTGAATAGCATTGGGGAGAAGAGGAATTTGTGGAACAACATGACTAAAAGAAGAGATTGGTTGGTAGGACACGTTCTGAGGCATCAAGGGATCACCAATTTAGTACTGGAGTGAAGAATGAAGGGTAAAAATTGTAGAGGGAGACCAAGGGATGAATACACAAAGCTGAATCAGAAGGATGTAGGTTGCAGTAGTTACTTGGAGATGAAGCTTGCACAGAATAGAGTAGCATGAAGAGCTGCATCAAACCAGTATCTGGACTGAAGACCACAACAACAACAAGATTCCCAAACATAGACTGAAGATTTTATTTCACATAATACACAGTCCAGTCACATTAATGTGACCAGTACCTGTGTTTGCTGTCAGTGTGCAATAATCACTCACAGACAGCAAGTGACAGTACTAGCAGTGGAGGGTATGTGAAATGTGTTGGGGGGTGACACAGAAAACAGCACAGTCATTGTCATGATATGGAAATGGAATGATTTATATGCCATCCAAAAGGGCATGATCATTGGCTTTTGTACCAACTTTGGAAGAATATCCAAATGGTTAAGCTTGTAAACTGTTCACGCATTGCTGTGGTTAAAGTATACCATGCATGGCAAATTGGCAGGTATCCAAAACCGGCTCCAGGGCAACTGTTGTGCACCATCGGCTATAGATGACAGGGGTGAATGATGGCTATGGAGATGTGTATGAATAGAGGTGCCAATGCTGAGCAACTGACTGCCCAGACGAACCAAGGGCAACCAACAGTGTCTTCTCAATGACCATTCACTGAACATTGCTGTATATGGGCCTCCACAACAGGCACCTAGTTCAAGCACCCATGCTGACTGCTGTTCATCAGCAATGAAGGCTGGAATTTGCATACCAGTACCACTGTTGGATGTCCATTGAGAGGCAACAGATGGCCTTTTCAGATGTATCTTTTTTCAAGCTTCATTGGACAGATGGCAGTTGTGTGTAAAGTGTGAAATGTCTGAAAGCAAACGCTCTGTAACAATCGATGGAAGGGTCCAGGCCAGAGAGCATTCCCAGTGTGATCTAATCTTTATGGAAGGTACAATGGATCAATATAAGTATGAATCTATCCTTGGTGACCATGTCCACCACAAGATGCAGTTTGTTTTTCAATAACACTATGACAACTACCAGCAGTGCAATGTGTCACTCAGCTCCCATTGTAGGTGCAGGGTTTAAAGGGCACCAGGATGAGTTTGCTGTATGCCTCTGGACACCATACTCCCTGGATTCAAACCCAATTGAGAATCTGTGGGACCAACTCGATCAGGCTGTTCACATCATGGATTCTCACCTGATAAACGTAGCACAGCTTTCCATGGCACTGGATTCGACATAGCTTCACGTCCCTGTTGGTACCTTCCAAAAACTTACTGACTCTCTTCCTGCACACATCTCACACTGCTAAAGGTGATTATTCAGGCTTTTGAGAGATGGCAGTGTGTATGGTCAGTTAACAATGTAAAAAAAATTACAAAGTTATTTGTCATGCCTCAGTTTGAATTAACAATCTATAGGCACAATTTCTGTAGATTCTTATAATTAGTTATTAATTCAGTTCTAGAGGGTGTCATTTGGTTCAGAAAAATGGAGCCAACAGAAGCATACTGTGGACTTTTATAATTAAGCAAGTAAATGGCATGAATGGCAAAAATAAAATTGTATGTGTCTGAATTAATTACAAGTGAAGAGACAAACAGTCATGATTGCAGGGTTGTAATTATTATTTATTTACCAGTGATGCATTTTGCCTGATAAGGTACATTCAGATTGGCTGATATGAGCTGGGAATATTTGTCAAGAGCAGTTATCTGCTGGAACACTTTGTATGCTCAGTATCCCATGTGCCTAACATCATTTAACATCACCTGATCTGAAGATGCCTGAATTAGGTGAAATGCGTCACTGGTAAATAACAATAATTACAACCCTGCAACAAAGACTGTTTCTCCATCATATTTTACTGCTGTGAATTGAAAATTGGTTTAGTTATGATTATCTTTTAAGTCAATTAGTTTTCAAAAACACAAATGTAGTTATTTACTAAGTGGTATGCATTCTCTCGAAACTAATGATTAGCTCATTCAGCTATGTCCATTAGATGAATCTGGCCTTGGCAGCCAGAGACTGTGGCTGTGTGTTGGTGTGTGTGTGTGGGTGGGTGGGTGCGCGCATGCGCGTGTGTGTGTTGTCTAATTCCAGCGGCAGCATTTTTGACCAAAAGCGTACATGTTTGACAGTCTTTTTGTCATACCTAATCGCAACTCAGCATTTCGACTGTGGTGAGTAGTAAACTATCCTTTCATAATATTGTCATTATTCCATCCTGGATTTTCCATTGTTTGAAAAAATTATAGTTATCTGTAGGAGTACAACAGTAGCAGATGGAGAGTTCCATCTTATTATGTTTCAGTGTCACTCTTTAGGCAATATGATAAACATTGGATGAAGCAGTCTGGGGAATGTGTTAATGTTGTTGTTGTTGTAGAGTTTGCTAAATCACTCATTCACTTGCATTATAGATGACATGGTTTACATCTTAATGCTTCTGGTAAGAGAATACCCACATAGCTAATTGCAGAAGCCTGCAGTGATTTAGCTATATAATGAACAGTCAATGTTTATCTGACCGTGATGGTCAGATGATAACAATAATATTTACTGATCAGTTAGGTTCAAATAACAGAAGAAAAGTACTTTATCATGAATAATAAACAATGCCTTGTTTACAATGTTTACAGAGAAATGTAAAGAAGAATGCTGGGAGAAATTTATAAAGCAGATACCATTGACAAAAAGTTTAACTGTTTCTTAACATATTCCTGTGGAACTTTGAGCATTGTTTTCAACTATTACAAATAGAACAGAAGCAAGAATAAGTGATGCATATCTCCTATGACTAAAGTATTATGTTCTAGGGAGAGAGATGTCTACACAGTTTAGACAATAAGCAGTAATCAAGATTTCTAACTCCATTATGATCAGTTTTGGAAAATTCTCTAGTCTGTCACTAAAAGAGCAAAATGTAGTACTACACTGACAAATTAAAACACTCCACAGATAAGGCAAAAATAATTTGATACATTATTAATGTGATCAAAATGAAATAGAGACTCCAGAAAATAGCTCTAATAGGAGTGGTTTGCTTATGATGCAAATGTAATAATCAAGGGCCCAAACTCAAACTCTGCCGGCACAACTCAACTGATAGCTGAACATGTGTACAAGTGATTCACAGCTAACAGTTTAAGTTCTGATCGTACAAAGGATTATATTATGCATTTTCACAACAGCTATAAAAGACATGTTACTACCAGAAGTAGTCATTAATGCTCATACAGTAAAAGACACACACTGTGTAAATTTACTTAGGCTCCAGCTGGATAATAGGTTAGCAGACACAGACACAATGGAGTCAACAGAACTATATTACTTAGGGACCCAGGGAATAGTAACGTGTATCCAGTTCAGGTTGCCTATAAAATGGCTCCCAGGAGCAACAAAAATTTTATTTTCAGTATTTAATATAATTATTGAGTGAATTTAAAAATTTAAAATGCCGTCATAATCTAGTCATTAAGACTACAGGTTTAACACAGTAAGACAAGTACTATACTTAGAAACTGTGTATATATATCTTGAGGAAGGCTAGCTCACGACCCAAAAATAGCGGGACTATATTCATCCAGTACTTGAGAATGAAACCACTTAGTTTCTTCTGACATACTTAACACCTTAACACATAATTTCCTATTTTCAAATTTTTAACTGCTAACACACACACACACACACACACACACACACACACACACACACACACACACACAGAGAGAGAGAGAGAGAGAGAGATGATGACAGGAAAAAGTTTATCGTTTACTACATTTTCCTTTTTCGCTGTATATGGGATTCAGGATTGAGGACAATATTATGGAAATGGAGGAGGATGTATATGAAGATGAAATGGGACATATGATACTGCGTGAAGAGTTTGACAGAGCACTGAAAGACCTGAGTCAAAACAAGGCCACGGGAGTAGACAACATTCCATTAGAACTACTGACGGCCTTGGGAGAGCCAGTCCTGAGAAAACTCTTCCATCTGGTGAGCAAGATGTATGAGACAGGCTAATACCCTCAGACTTCAAGAAGAATATAATAATTCCAATCCCAAAGAAAGAAGGTGTTGACAGGTGTGAAAATTACTGAACTATCAGTTTAATAAGTCACGGCTGCAAAATACTAACGCGAATTCTTTACAGACGAATGGAGAAACTAGTAGAAGCCGACCTAGCAGAAGATCAGTTTGGATTCCGTAGAAATATTGAACACATGAGGCAGTACTGACCCTATGACTTATCTTAGAAGCTAGATTAAGGAAAGGCAAACCTACGTTTCTAGCATTTGTAGACTTAGAGAAAGCTTTTGACAATGTTGACTGGAATACACTCTTTCAAATTCTGAAGGTGGCAGGGGTAAAATACAGGGAGTGAAAGGCTATTTACAATTTGTATAGAAACCAAATGGTAGTTATAAGAGTTGAGGGGCATGAAAGGGAAGCAGTGGTTGGGAAGGGAGTGAGACAGGGTTGTAGCCTCTCCCCGATGTTATTCAATCTGTATATTGAGCAAGCACTGAAGGAAACAAAAGAAAAATTCGGAGTAGGTATTAAAATCCATGGAGAAGAAATAAAAACTTTGAGGTTCGCTGATGACATTGTAATTCTGTCAGAGACAGCAAAGGACTTGGAAGAGCAGTTGAACGGGATGGATAGTGTCTTGAAAGGAGGATATAAGATGAACATGAACAAAAGCAAAACGAGGATAATGGAATGTAGTCGAATTAAGTCTGGTGATGCTGAGGGTGTTAGATTAGGAAATGAGACACTTAAAGTAGTAAAGGAGTTCTGCTATTTGGGGAGCAAAATAACTGATGATGGTCGAAGTAGAGAGGATATAAAATGTAGACTGGCAATGGGAGTATAGATTTAAGTGTCACGAAGTCGTTTCTGAAAGTATTTGTATGGAGTGTAGCCATGTATGGAGGTGAAACAAGGACAATAAATAGTTTAGACAAGAAGAGAATAGAAGCTTTTGAAATGTGGTGCTGCAGAAGAATGCTGAAGATTAGATGGGTAGATCACATAACTAATGAGGAGGTGTTGAATAGGGGGCGAGAAGAGAATTTTGTGGCACAACTTGACTAGAAGAAGGGATCGGTTGGTAGGACATGTTCTTAGGCATCAAGGGATCACCAATTTAGTATTGGAGGGCAGCGTAGAGGGTAAAAATCATAGAGGGAGACCAAGAGATGAATACACTAAGCAGATTCAGAAGGATGTAACTTGCAGTAGCTATTGGGAGATGAAGAATCTTGCACAGGATAGAGTAGCATGGAGAGCTGCATCAAACCAGTCTCAGGACTGAAGACCATAACAACAACAACAACATGGGATTCAGCATCAAGCATAACGTTTCAATTTATTACTTCTTTGCAACTAACTCTGTTCACAACAAATTTTGCAGTCAGTATACACAGATACCACCACAGTAAATTTTGCAGTCAGTATACACACATATCACTGAATGTACCTGCAAAATTATAATGTTGTATAACACAGGGTTCAAGAGATATGGCATCATAAACACTGAGATGTGTCAGAAACTAACTTTTGCTTGAAACGGAGTGCAAGTTACCGATACCTTACAAAATCAGGGTTTGATAATGAGAGCATTTAGTGACTTTCAAAAAACTATAAACATAATTTCTTAACTTTTCCTCACTTACATGTTTAACGTCAAATATTTAACACATTAAGTCATTCATAAAGTAATCAGAAGTTTGGAGCTGTTTTATTGATGGGAGCATAATTATTTAAGGTATTTGGAGTTTACTGATAGATGAACTAATAAAGAAACTCATTTCAACGTGTTATGCTCTTAGAAGCAACTCTCACTGTGTTGACTTAATGGACAAGAATGTTGGCGCATGTAGCATATTTATATTCCCTGTTGTCTTGTGGCATCATTTTGTGGTGTGGAATCATTTTCTGGTGCAGTGAAACTAATGTAAATAAAGTGTTTATTCAAGAGAAGTGATCAGTAAGAACATTGTGTAAAGAAGACAACCATACAGCTTGCAGAAGCCTTTTTAAGGATCTTGAAATTCTTTTACTCATTTATCAATACATTTACTTCTTAATGATTTTAGTTGTCAATAATAAAAATATGCCTCAAATGAATTATGATCTACACAGTTACAATACTAGACACAAAAATAATTCATGTGCAGACTATGTCTCCTTGTCTAGGGTTCAGAATGGGCTTATGTACTCTGGTGGTAAAACATTCAGTAAGCTTCCATCTAATACAAAGCAAGAAGTTGGCAATCCATACCAGTTCAAAAGTAAATTAAAAACATAATATATCTCATTAGTCACACTTTCCATGAATTACCTGAATATTTAGATTCAGGGATTGAAAAGTTTTTGTTAGCTACATTGCAAGTAGCAGTGTTCAGCTTCTTGGCAACTAGGGATGTACCATATTGTAAATAGGGCTCACAAGGGAATGGTCCAATAAGACATGTCGAAACCTACCCTGAAATTTTTTATGCAGGAAGAAGACAATGAAAGAAATGCTGTGTCAAAACTTTAGCTGCTAAGAGGCAATGCAGGTATTAAAAAAATAGCTGAAAATTGCCAAATACGTTGCTCATCAGGTGGTGCTAGAAATGTACACCCCCTACTGGCAGCAGTACATTTGTTAACAGGAAAACCGACACAACCGGATCATAATTTGTAAAGGATGTTTCAGGTTAGTGTTTGTTGATAGTTTCTCTGACACTACAGTACACAGTTACTGTTCTCTCGAATTAGCCACTCAACCAACATCTATTACAAATTACCAGTTGCTTTTTGTGGTACTGGTAAGTATTGACAATACAGATAAAGCTGAATTAATATTTATGGTGCTTTCATAAGGCATACCTGCTAATAGTACCTTTTTTTTCCTTCCAGTTTCACAGTAAGGTGAAATCCCACTAACATTCTCAGTTAAGCAACGATGAAATATGAAGAACATGGTTTCCAGCCAAAATCACCTAAGTCTGTCCCCTCTGAATTGCATCTGACATGAACACTGCTAAGTTCCAGGCTTTGTTGACCTGGCTACACAGGTTCAAGAAATCGTACAAAATAGGAAGTCGCAAAATTACAAAGTTTACGCCACGTAAATGTGTAGGGCAGCTGGCAGTGATAGGCAATGCAACAGAGAAATTCTTAGCTGAGAAATTCTTAGCTGTTGCCGTTATCCCCACAACTGCTGTTTGTAACACTGGTTAGTTATGTTTCATGAAAGAACTGTGTGCACACCGGGGTGAAAAAAAGATGGAGTTGGTTGCCCAATCAATGAGTGCAGTGACATATTAATATATGACATTGCCAGTGATAAGTATGAGTGGTTTACTGTTTCCACAGCTGTATATTTGTCTTCAAGAAGCACAATGCAAACTAGGACCAAAAATAAAAAATGGACTATTTAGTTGCAAAAATCTTGTAATCGACATATCAAAATCTGGAAAAATGGGGAAGAATAATTTTCAACATTCTGTTCAAAACGTATTCCTACCAGCTACAGAAAATAATTCATTGTTTTTGTTGGATTCATGGTCTGTACATAACGACACCTCTGTTTTTGTGGAGGATGATGAAAAATCTGAAGATGTAATGTGGATTCTGCCTGGAACTACTAGTGTGATTCAACTTCTTGTTTAAGAATTTTTTTGACAGTGTAAAGCATTTTTCAGGAAATTATCAGACAACATCATTTCCGATACCTCCCTCTCATTTCAGGTTTACCAGCGGAACAGTATTCTTAAACTCCAGTCATTTGTGCATTACCAGTTCTCTTCACCATGCTTTATGAATTTGATCAAGTATGCCTGGTATACAGCGCAACAGGACAACACTTGGGACCATTTGTGACTCCATCCCAGTTCAGTTTAAATAAAACTAGTGATTACTGCTAAGTGCCTGACTGCATCAATTTTTCCTTTGTCTGGTGTGCCTAGTGCAAGAAAAATGTTTCTTTTAGTCATTCAGTAGACACTTCATATTTTTGTAAGGCTACAGGGAATAAACAAAGAACTCTTTCACTGATAATTAAATGTACAATATTTAAACATTATTACAAGGAATGGCATACAGGAATTATTATTAAATGTATTAATGCAAGACACATTTCATTTCAACAAATTACAAGTCCTCATTGATGGAAGTCGACTGTAACATCAAACACTGCTATGATTTCATTTTCTCTGCTAGCCACTTTTATCAGAATTGCATGTGCAAGAATTGATCTGTTGATATGAAGGTATTCAAAAAATTTTTGTATAGTTTAAGCCAGGTTTTCACCAGAGCAAACAAGCTAACAAGCATCAGCAAAAGAGAATTCTATCTGGTGTACCTGGTAGGCCTCTTGCAGGTCTTTCAACTGAATGCCAGTGCAGCTACTTATGTGTCCATAACCTTCCCCAGTTACATATTCAGAAAGTGGAGACCTGCAGTTTAGCCTTTTGTGGCCACTTCAACATCTGTGAGAAGTGAATGCTTGGTTAAAAATCATAGTGAAAAAGTTGTGGTCTGAACGGATCTCTGGGTCATGAAGCACACACTTTTCACTAGACCATTTTTGTTGTAGGGGGAAAAAAATAGCTGTGTCACCTCTTGAAATGATTCTCAACATTGGTAATTGATGTTCTGTTTATAAATTTCCCCTTGATGGTAATGAGAAGCCAGGGAAAAATGGCAGTCGACATACAAGGAAAATTTTGGACCAGTGCTAAGGAGAGATGGAGATGCAGTTCCGTGTAAAGAGCATGATCTCCATGCATGTCATAAATTCTTCCTTCCCTGTGTCATTTTGCATACACTGACAAGAACAGTGCTCTTGCCATGCAAAATAATCCTCACTGAATAGCAAAGTTTCGCATTGTGATTGTATAATGTATGCCAAATATTAGCTCCAAAAACTAAAATCTAATAGCACAGCATTCATAGGCAATGTTCGCTACTTCATGTTCTCTTCCATTCCCTATAGTATTAACAATTCTACCCACATACAAGCGAATGGTAGTGACCTTTCTGCAAATGCTCGTTCACATGTGTTCACTTCCATTCGCTCCATTGTAAACCAGGCTTTAGGTGCTTAAAATTGGTGTCCGTGAACTCTGGATAATTCTGCAACACGGCACGACATGAGTGATTCACGCTAGGTGGGCAGGACTGTACAAATCACTGTTATAAGCTGTTCTTCATGCAGAAAAAATGTGTAACTTCAACATTTTTTTACAAAATACTTGCATTGCCTCTTAGCAGCTAAAATCTAGGCAGTGAATTTCTTTTATTGTCGTCTTCCAAAAATTTCAGTATAGGTTTCGACATGTCTTATTGGACCATTCCCATGTCAGTATCATTGTAATCAAGTAAATATTAAGAACATAATAGCAGATAAACAACAGCTAAATATGAGGTGTGATCTAAGAGTAATGGGAATTTATGTTTTTCTTAAGGAATATTTATTGAACAACATCAAATTAGCCGCTTTGGAGTAATCCCCCTCAGTAATAATACACTAGTGCCAGTGCTTTGTCCAATCTTGGAAACACTTCTGGAAATCACTTTTCATTATGGTGTGCAGCCCCTTCAGTGATTCTGTTTTTGTCTCATCAATGGTGGCAAAATTATGACCTATCATGGTTTTCTTCAGCGTCCATAATAGAAAGAAGTAGCAGTGAACCATGCCCAATGAATGTAGTGGCTGAGCCAATGTAATTTTTTTGCCAAAAAGTCATGAACTAGCATTGAGATGTGAGCAGGAACATTATCATGGTGCAGTTTCCATCATTTTGGTCTTTTCCTTGGATTAATTCTTACAAATGCCACACAATTTCCAGGTAGTATTCCTTACTGACTGTATTAGGATAAGGCAGAAACTCACAATGCACTATCCCATTGTAATAAAAGAAAATGGAGAGAGAAGAACCTTTACATGTGATCAAGTTTTCAAACCTTTTTGGTCTTGGCTCTTCAGGTAGTTTCTATTGGGTGAATTAGCCCTTGGTTTTGATGGCATGCCCATGTTTTGTCACCTATTATAATCTTCTTTAGAGGTCTGGATCATTCTCAACTGCATTCAGCAATTCCTGAGTGATGTCTGCGCAACATTGTTTTTGGTCAAAATTCAATAATTTCAGAACAAACTCACTGCTACACATTTCATGTCAAAAACATCTGAAAAGATTGCTGGTCATGAGGCAAAGGATATGCTGACATCATCACCAACCACTCTGATGGTGATTTGATGATTTTCCAACACAATTTTCTTCATTTCTTCCTCTTTTCATCAGTAATTGATGTGCTAGGGCATCCAGGGTCATCATCGTCTTCAACATCTTCTCGACCCTCTTTGAAATATTCCATGAAGTTTCAGGATTGCAGCCAGATAACGTCAACTTCCTTTCATGATATTTCAGCTGACAACCATTCAGTTATCTTCAGGTGAGTGTTTTATTTATACATCCGTAGACAATATAAATTGTATGGATGTTGTCAGCACATACATACATAAAATACAATTACACATATAAATGTATGCATACATTTCTTGTCTTACTGAGTTATCAATTTGGACAGTGTATTCCACTGTTCTGTTTTTGTAAAACCTCTCTTAATTGCAGTAATTAATCACTAGCACAATTGTCAACAAAATTTACACATTATTTTAGGTACAAAAACACTTTTCAAACAAATAATTTTTAGGCTCTTCCTGAGGGCATGTATTTACTTTTATCTTTGGTCTCTTGTGGTAGTTTAATTCCATTATATAAAACACTATTTTGGCTTGATTTTTCTATTGAGATGTAAGTGGTGGCTGGATCTGGTTCCATGTTTGTGTAGAGACCTTTTGTTGGATAGTGATCAATGTCTTTTTTAATGTGGATCACTGTTTGCAAAACGTCCTCGCATAGAACACACAAGATTCCTGTTGCACTGGAGTTTGGTAGTTCATGTCACTATTTTTATACCAAAAATAGGCACAAACATGCACCAAGGCAGTCACTTCATGAGTGACCTCTGTCTAGTTATGTGCTAGTGACCTCTGTTGAGTTACATGCTCTCTTAAAATACTGCTTGATCTGTGGCACGCAGGCCATTGTGTAATGTGATACTGCAAGAGTGCTCTCTGTCAGAATGTGCACTCGTGGAGTTAAAAATTCAGATGACAAAATTAATAAAATTAAATGTCACTAGACATTGGTCATAAAATGTTTTCGTTTTGAAGAAATTAAAGAAATTCCTGGGTTCTACACCTTATCCAGTTGAAAGCTGCTATCATGATTAGTAAGATCTTGTGCTAAACGTATTTTCATCAATTCCTTAATAATCGAATCCCAGAAGGATCTTGTTGAGGCCAATATTTCTATGGCAGAGTAATCTATGGAATGTCCTGTGGAGATACAATGCTCCACTATAGCAGAATCACTGGGCTGTGAAAGGCGAGTGTGGCAATCATCTTCAATGCACTTTCATGCACTGTGTGCGCCATGTTACCAATGTAGACTTTTCCACACTGACAAGATATTCTTTATATTCCAGGTTTATGCAATCCCAGATCATCCTTTGCCAAACTGAGAAGAGCAGAAGTCTTTTTATGTGGGCGAATTATTACTTGGACATGATGCTTTCTTATGATTCTGCCTGATTTTGATCAAATGCTGATGTATGGGAGGAATGCTCTGGACTTACCAGCTCCTTCTCCTCTTGCTCATGTTGATGGTCACATTTCTTCTTCCTTAAAACTGTGCTGATCATCTGATGTAGAGAATATCCGTTATCTTTGAACACTGATTGTAGGTGTCCCAGATCCTTTGATAGGCTGTCTCCATCCAACACAACATTTGCCCAGTGCACCAATGTTCGAAGGACGCCCATAATATATGATGGGCAGTGGCAACTGGATGCTTCCAAATACAGATTTGTGAGCATGGCCTTGTGGTAGATGGAATGCCCCAATGATCCATCTTCTTTCCATCTTATCAAAAGTCTGGAAATGACAGACAGCCACCCTTCTCCACATCCATTGTAAATCTCATATTCTCATAGATAGAATTCAGATGCTGCCAAAAGCATGACAGTTCTTCTTCGCTGTGGGACCACATTACAAAAGTATCATCCATGTATCACCAGAAGATTTCTTTCATTTGTTCAAAAATAAAACATTTTATGACCAAGTGCACATTCTTACATAGAGCAGTCATGTGATATCATATTACACCTGCACCTGCACACCATAGGTGGACAATTATTCAAAGAGAGCATATAACTCAACAGAGGTCGTTCATGTACCGGCTGCCTTTGTGCATGTGCCTTCATGCCTACTTTTGGTATAAAGTTAGCAATGTGGTCCACCAACCTCCAGAGCATAACACTCATCTAAGATGGCTGAATGGTTGTCAGCCAAAATATAATGGCGGGAAGTCAGTGTTATCTGGCTGAAACCCCAAAACATTGTGGAATACTCTTTACGTGGGAAATTTTCAAGAATCACCAATTTGAAATGTTTGTACCACTTGGAAACTATTGTCTGCTGCATTTTATTCCATTTTTCAAGCAAAATTTAATGGAAATTCTTTGGTTCATCTTTGTCAAAAGTAAAAATTCACCGAGCACTCAAAAACATGTATATAACCTTTTTGATTGCTGATGATAAACTAAAAATTGTAAACAGTAGAAAATGCAAACCTACATCAGGAACATGTGACCAACAAGATAAAAATGTTTGGGATTTAAACAATTCTCATACTTTATGACCACAACTCGTATTAAAACTGAGGACTCATCAGCTTTTTTCAGAATGGCAACTTTATCACTAACTTACTCAATTAAATTTAGCTGGAATCATTGTAATGATTGTTTATTGTTAATGAAATATAAATATTATTTAATTGGATACATAAAAATCTACTCACCAAGTGACGGCAGAACACAGACATAAAAGGATTGTTGTAACTGGCAAGCTTTTGGAGCCAGTGGCTCCTTCTTCAGGCAGAAGGGTTGAAGGGGAAGGAAGAAGGGTGAAGGAAAAGGACTGGAGAGGTCTAGGAAAAGGGGTAGATTTCAGGAAAGTCACTCAGAACTGTGGGTCGGGGGAGACTTGGCGTATGGGATGAGAAGGGAAGACAGACTGTTGGGGACTGCATCGGTTGAGATTTGAAAACCTGGGAGCTTAAAGGTGGAAGACAGGGTAATATTCAAGACAGATATTACTACTAAAACATCGTGCACAAGTTAATAAGAGTGAAAATAAGGGTATTGTATGTAAGAGGTGGGAGGGAGATGTGAAAAATAGACAAGAAAGACAATGAAAGATGTAGAAAACTGAAACAGAGTGAAGCAGAGTTTAGTTAGAGTGAAGAAATGCTGAGAAGGAATAAATTAATGTAAATTAAGGCCAGGTGGGTGGCGAGAACCAAGGACATGTTGTAGTGCTAGTTCCCACCTGTGGAAGTTCTGAGAAACTGGTGTCTGGAGGAAGAATCCAGATGGCGCGTATGGTGAAACAGGTGCCAAGGTCATGAATGTCATGTTGTAGAGCATGCTCTGCGACAGGATATTACGAGTTGCCAGTATACACCCTCTGCCTATGCTCATTCATCCTAATTGATAATTTGGTGGTAGTCATGCCGATGTAGAAGACCAAACAGTGTTTACATAAGAGCTTGTATATGACATATGTTTTTTTGCAGGTGGTAATATGTTTTGCCAGTTATAGGGCTATTACAGGTAGTGGTAGGAGGGTGCATAGGGCAAGTCTTGCAGCAGAAATAGTCACAGGGATAGGAGCCACAGGGTAGGAGATGGTTGCGGAAGGAACATGGGGTCTGACAAGAATATTGCGGGGATTGGGAGTGCGATGGAAAGCTATTCTAGGCATGGTGGACATAATTTCAGACAGAATGGATCTCATTTCAGGACATTATTTTAGGAAGTCATGACCCTGTCAAAGTAGCCGATTAATGCATTCCAGACCAGGATAATACTGAGTCACCATTGATTTGCTCTGAAGCTGTTTTGTGGAGAGATCAGTAGTACCAGGATTGGATGTGATGGCCTAGGAAATCTGCTTTTTTACGACGCTGATGGGGTAATAACATGCAGTGAAAGCTGAGGTGAGAATGGTGGTGTATTGCTGTAAAGAGTCTGCATTCAAACAAATACGTTTGCCTCTGATGCCAAGGCTGTATGGGAGGGAATGTTTGACATGGAAAGGATAGCAACTGTCAAAATTTAAGTACTGCTGTTGTTGGTAGGTTTAATGTGGACGGAAGAGTGTAGCTGGCCTTCGGTGAGGATGAGATAAAAAAAACAGGAAAGTGGCATGGGATTTGGAATAGGACCTTGTAAAATTTAATTGGAAGAAGGTATTCAGAGATTCCAGGAATTTTAGCAGGTCAGCCTCACCGTGAGTCCATATTTATCTCACACTCAATATGCAGGTTTCGAAGTACTATCTGAAAAAGCTTCACCAATCTCCAGTCAGACTTTGATGAGATATTGAAGTGGTGTAAAGATTGGCAACTTATTTAAGTGTTCAGAAATGTAAAATTATACACATCACAAAACACAGAGAAGTTGTGTCATATGACTATAACATCAATGAAACAATGAAAATTCCAGGGTGGACAAGGAAATTATTTTTGCTGAGTTCCAGGGCGCATAGGCATCCAGGGTAACAAACTTTCTGATGCTGCTGCTAAGAATGCTTGCTTCCTTTCTCCTCCTGCCAGCTGTTCAATCCCTCTGTGGGCTGTCACTTCATTTATGACCAGGAAGGCCATATGTTTGTGGGTGTTCCAGTGGCTGGAAGTGAGGAACAATAAACTGCATTCCATCAAAACTTCAGTGTGACCATGGATCACCTCCTGCTTGCGGCGGTGTGAAGAAGTAGCCCTTACTCAGCTTAGAGTGGGACATTGCCCACTGAGACACAGCTTCCTCTGATGTCGGGAGGAGCCCCCAGTATGTCAGAGATGCAGGACACAGCTGTCAGTATATCTTTTAACCGAGTGTGTTCTATATGATGACCTGAGGGTTGAACTGGGTCTCCCACAGGATCTTCTCTCTATTTTAACTGATAACGAGGCGAGCGTTGTTCATGTCTTAAAATTTTGTGCAGTGTCTGGAATTCTTCCCAAAATACTTGGTGTGCAATCTTAATGTGTCACAGAGTGGCTGGGTCACATATTATTTCTAAGTCGTCATCCAGCCACGCTTATTTGTTCCTTTCTTAACAGCATCTTTACAGATATTTTCTCCATGATTTCGTTTAGTTATCCCACTGTGTCTCGCTGGGCTTTTATTACGGGCTTTTCTGAACCTCACCTTCCTGGTGTTGCTTTATGTTTCCTGTGGTGGGATCAAACGTAGTTTTCCAGTTAATTGATCTCCTTCCATAGCTTATGGAAATCTTCTTTGGTATAACATTAATGCAAGGGCGCTGATGACCTAGCTGTTTAGTGTCCTCTACCATAAATCATCATCATCATCATCATCATCATCATCCAGGGTGGAATAACAGCAGTGTGGAAAGGATAGACTACTACTCACCATACAGGAGACACTGAGTTACAGACAGGACAATGAAAAAGAGTCAAACACACACACATTCACAACAGCTGGGCCTAAACACCCAGAGGTAGTGGCCATGAGTGAGTGAGTTGTACTAGTGGGAATGTGAGTCATTTTCTATTTTGCAAGGAGGACTTTGGCCAGAAGCTTAATATTTTAGCCTGCCAGAAACTTAATGCCTGGCCAGAACCTTAATATTTTAGCCTGACAGCAACTTAATGCCTCCTCTTTGTGGTGAGTAGCAATCTATATTGTCCATATTGTTGTTACAATGTCAATGACTCACTTGTGGCATCTGTCAACTCATACAAACGCAGGTGTAACAATTTGTAGAGATAGGAAATGCAGATGGCAAACTTCAGTTTGTTGGCAATATACTGGGAAAATGTAGTTAGTCTGCAATGGAATTACTTACAGAACATCTGTGTGTCCTACCTGAGGATATTTTTCAAGTGTGAAACTCATATCAGATGGAACTAACAGAGGATATTGAGAGTATAAAAAGAAAGACAGCACAAATGGTAACACATTTGTGTGACTAGTGGGTGTTAGTCAAAGAAATCTTGTAAACCCTTAATTGACTTATGCTTGAAGATACACTAATTATCCCACAAATTCCTAATTACAAGGTTTAAAGATCCAGTATTAAGACAATAATCTGAGGTGTCCTTCAGACATCTACATATCACCCCCATAGAGATCATAATGATAAGATTAGACGAATAACAACATGCACAGGGCATTTAAGCAGAGTTTCTTCCTGCACTTCAGAGACAATTTGTATTGGAAGAAACCATAAAATCTAATACTATGCTAAGGAACCTCAACTGTGCATTTGTCAGTAGTTTTCTGAGTGTGTATATAGATGTAGATTTGTCAGCATGACCTAGAGGCATGAGTGGTGTGAGTCTTCTATTCAGTTGCTCTGAAAAGCAGTTCTTGCCTCTCACTACTGCATTTAATTGATAGAACAAAGATTTCCATGTACCTTTCGTACAAGAACATCATCTATTTTTTTTTTTTTTTTTTTTGAGTATCTTTACCAGGTTGCATATGGCATTCATACACCAATTATGACCTCATAATATTCAGTAAGTTAGCTCATTAAGCTTGTTTCCCCCTTATATTGCTTACAGAGATTTATTTAGTGACATGGAGAGCCTTCCCAAAATGATGACCTACAGAAATACTTGTCTCCAACACATTTTGATACAATTTTCTGTAACTGAGGTTACTGACTAATATACAGGGAGTTTCGAAAAGAATATACATATTCCAAAGTATTATTTTGTCCAAACTATCAATCGCTGCACCTCGGCTCAGCTATTGGAGAAACGAATACATAGTCTAGTTTTATTAATAGTCATTAGATGTCAGTTGTCTTCTGTTTTGCTTGGTAACCATCATATGTTTAAAATCGCTACTCTGTAGCAGAAATCATTTTGTGTTCTCAAGTTTGCGAAGTGCAATTCCATGATTACAGTGCAAAGATGTTTCAGGTTGAGGTACCAAACTTATTCTCCAAATGGGTGGAACATTCACAGGTGGTATTGACAGTTTCTAGATACAGGATGTGTATGTAAAGGAAAGAGTCCTGGCCGCCCTCGTGTTCCTGAAGAAAATATTGCACGAATTCAAACTACTTTCCAATGTAGTCCTTCAAAATCAACTCATCATGCCAGTCAGGAGTTACAGCTGCCTACTAAACAATTTGGCATGTTTTGAGACGTTAGTTGGTTATGAAGCCATACAAGTTACAGCTGTTACAGGCTCTGTGTCCTGATGACAAACACAAATGAGTGGCATTTTGTAACAAGATTCTTGATGCTATTGACAATGATAACACTTTTGCACAAAGCATCATGCTCAGTTATGAAGCAACTTTCCATGTTAGTGATCAGATAAACAAACACAATGTTCAAATTTGGGCTCTACAGAAACCAAATGCAGCCATTTAACATGTACGAGATTCACCCAAAGTTAATATGTTTTGTGCGATATCCTGATCATCTGTTTATGGCCCATTCTTCTTTGATGGAAACATGGTTAATGGTCAGCAGTATCTCACTATGTTACAAAACTGGTTGTTTCTGAGGCTGCACGAAGACAACTGCATTTTTCAACAACACAGGATACCCCCTCACTGGAGTTGCCGACTGTGTGAATATCTGGATGAAACTCTACTGAGCCATTGGATTGGTTGTTAAGGAGCTGATGACTTGGCATGTCTCAGCTAGGCCCCATGGTCATTGGATTTGACACCCTCTGACTTCTTCCTATGGGGTTTCGTTAAAGACAACGTTTATGTGCCACCACAACCACAGAACCTAGGAGAGTTGAAAAACCGGATCTGTACTGGCATAACATCAATTATGAAGGATTTGCTTGCTGGAGTATGGGAGGAATTTGAGTATTGATGTGATATTTTTCGTGTCACTGATGGAGGACATATTGAACATCTGTAATCTGAACTTGAGAGGTTCGTAAATGGTTGTGTAAAGTTTCATATTTGTATGTCTTAAAGTTTAATAAATATATGCATTCAAATTACATATATTCTTTTTGAAACACCCTGTAAAATCTGTTGAATAAGAAAAATGTTTTTACATGTCATTTCATAAGGTTGCCTGTTTGAACTACTTCCAGGGTCAACAGAAAGTTGATTTTCAGTATTTCCTCCTGTGACTGAATTTAAACATTTGAAATGCTATCATACTCTGCTTACTAAGAAGTTTAAGCTTAAATTAAAGTTTTATAACTATTAGTCAAGTATTAAACATAGAAACGGTGTTAACATAATAAGTCAGCATAGCTCACAGCACGCAAATTACCCAGATTGTATCTGCCCATTATTTGAGAATAGAGACATCCAACATACTGTACGCACAATTTTAAACCTTTTTGAGATTTTTTCTCACTGATACTGCCACACAATAATTAAAGTAAAAGAGTAATAACAATGTAGGATAAGATAGTTTGCTACTTATCATAAAGAAGACACGTAAAGTTGCAGAGAGGCACAATTAAAAGACACACAAAGTTTTTGGTCACAGCCTTCAGCAGCAAAAGAGAAAAACATACATTTATACATGCCTCACACACACACACACACACACACACACACACACACACACACACACACACATGTGGTTGCCAACTCTTGAAGCTCGGGTCAGAATGGCATTCTACAGAAACGAGCGATACAAAATGTAAAATAAATAACTGGACATTTTACAGATGCCTCTCCAGAGGCCTAGTGATTCTTACACTCTCATGCCAATATATGTACTCCCTAATGGTATTTGTCATTAATAACTATCTCAGCAGTTCACAGCCACTGGAAGTAGAAATACTAGAAGTGAAAATAAGTTCCATATAGATGTTGTTGTTGTTGTTGTTGTTGCCTTCAGTCCTGAGACTGGTTTGATGCAGCTCTCCATGCTACTCTATCCTGTGCAAGCTCCTTCATCTCCCAGTACTTACTGCAACCTACATCCTTCTGAATCTGCTTAGCGTATTCATCTCTTGGTCCCCCTCTACAATTTTTACCCTCCATGCTGCCCTCCAATGCTAAATTTGTGATCCCTTGATGCCATATAGATAGAGGTATGCATTCTTGTCCATGGTTCAGAATGGAGTTTTATATTCTGTTGCAAGAGTATGTAACAAACTGCCAGTGGATATCATGTAGGAAATTGAAAATCTCTGGATATTTAACCATAAAGTAAAAGAATACATCATTAAGCAAAACTCCAGGTTGGAATATCACTAATATTAGGAAAAGGATAGATTGCTACTCACTGTAAGAATGACCCTTTGAGCTGCAGTCAGGCACAATGGAAAGAATTCATTTCCCATTCCCCCTATAGTTCATGAGAATACAGCTACTTGGTAATATAAATTCTTCATAACTCTAGTATTTGTATTAGATAGAGCCTGACTTTGCCAATATGTAGACAGCTGATAGCACCCTGTGTGGAATTACATAAATGTCTTCTTTGAAATATTGGACAAAAACAGCAACTGAAAGATGTGTGAGAAGGATCAGAGACTTTTTTTCTTCCAAAGCAGCTTGTAACTGTTTCTCTCCCAATATAAATATATAAAATAATCTGCAGCTATTTACCATAATTATCAGTTTGAGTAGGTTAGCACTCGTGATAATTTTTTTCAGTGTACTTTACGGAAGCATCCAGCAGTTGTTGTGTCTGTCTGATAGTCCACATCCCACAAGGTTCTCCTTCATGATGGGATTTACATAACACAACATGTGAATGAATGAGTTTATGCAGTTACTATTGATTTAAGCGTTTGACTTTACTATTTTGTGTTGCACAGTTTCTTTGATGTATATATTTAAGGTTTGTTTATAGCTTATTTGACAAAGTTGATACTTATCTCTAACTAAAGTCTCTGGAACTTCTCTCTATATTGTCCAGATTCTGAACATTGTCTCCATCCATTGCTTCAGTTTATAAAACAAGTTAGTTTTTAATACATTTCTGTTTCGTAAATACACTCTAATATGAAAAATACATAGCACCACAAAGCAATTATCCGAATGGGGCAGAAATTGGATGTGCATGTACAGACAAAAAATGAATACAATTTCAGAAAAATTGGATGATTTATTTTATTCAAGGGAAGAGCTTCACAAATTGACCAAGTCAACAATGCGATGCTCCACCTCTGGCCCTTATCCAAGCAGTTTTTTGGCTTGACATGGATAGATAGAGTTGTTGGATGTCCTGTTGAGGTATATTGTGCCAAATTCTGATCAGCTGGTGTGTTAGACCATCAAAATCCCGAGCTGGTTGCATGTCCCTACCCATATTACTCGAAAAGTTCTCAATTGGGGAGAGATGTGGCTACCTTGGTGGCCAAGCTAGTGTTTGAGCAAGATACTTCCTGTTTACAGAGGGCTAGAGTTTCTGCTGATTGTCTTCATGCTTGCCAAACCTTACCTTGGCAAGCAAGGTAGCCATATCTCTCCCCTATTCAGAATGTTTGAAGCATTATGGGCAGAGACCTCCAACCAGCTCAGGATCTAATGCACCAATTGGACAGAATTTGGCACATATCTCAGGAGGACATCCAGCAACTCTATCAATCAATGTGATCTGAATAACTGCTTGCATAAGGGCCAGAGGTGGACCAATGCATTATTGATGCAGCTGCATTTGCATGAATGTGGGTGTGTGTATGTTGTCTATTTCTATTTCTGGCTGAAAGCTAACATGTTTAATAGTCTTTGTGTTGTGCCTGTCTGTGACTCATCATCTCCACTATATGGTGAGTAGCAGTCTATCCTTTTCATAATATTGTCATTATTTCATCCTGGATTTTCAAGTGCAATTTCCTTTGATACAGTTCACTACTTTCTGTGCCACATTAAAGTTGAGTGATGGATACTGTACCAGTATTTATGAATGCTGCTGCTGTTTTCAAACTGGGATTGATGCCTGACAAAAAAAAAATTTCATAAGGCAGTAAATTTCCTGTGAGACTGTCAGTATACTAGCAATTTAAAGAGCTGTCTACAGGAATTTGTAGAGTGCACACCACATTTTATACTTATTACACGGTTCTGTTCATTGAGCACATTTTCCTGTGTTTCCCCAGACTGGCTACCTTGGTGGTCAAGGTAGTGTTTGACAAGCATGAAAACAAGCAGTAGAAACTGTGTGTGGCAGGACATTATCTTTCTGAAATGGTAAGGTAGTCACTGTATGAAAATAGGAAACATAAGTCTACATTTTGCATTTCCATCTAAAAAATCATAATATTCCCTATTGTAGTTACAGAAATTATAAATTTAAGATGATCTGCAACATGTGACTTTCAGTTCTTATTCTTATCAATACTGGTTTGATGCAGCCCGCCACGAATTCCTTTCCTGTGCTAACCTCTTCATCTCAGAGTAGCACTTGCAACCTACGTCCTCAATTATTTGTTTGACGTATTCCAATCTCTGTCTTCCTCTACAGTTTTTGCCCTCTACAGCTCCCTCTAGTACGATGGAAGTCATTCCCTCATGTCTTAGCAGATGTCCTATCATCCTGTCCCTTCTCCTTATCAGTGTTTTCCACATATTCCTTTCCTCTCCGATTCTGCTTAGAACCTCCTCATTCCTTACCTTATCAGTCCACCTAATTTTCAACATTCGTCTATAGCACCACATCTCAAATGCTTTGATTCTCTTCTTTTCCGGTTTTCCCACAGTCTATGTTTCACTACCATACAATGCTGTACTCCAGACGTACATCCTCAGAAATTTCTTCCTCAAATTGAGGCCGGTATTTGCTATTAGTAGACTTCTCTTGGCCAGAAATGCCTTTTTTGCCATAGCGAGTCTGCTTTTGATGTCCTCCTTGCTCCGTCCGCCATTGGTTATTTTACTGCCTAGGTAGCAGAATTCCTTAACTTCATTGACTTAGTGACCATCAATCCTGATGTTGTTCTCATTTCTACTACTTCTCATTTCCTTCGTCTTTCTCCGATTTACTCTCAAACCATACTGTGTACTCATTAGACTGTTCATTCTGTTCAGCATATCATTTAATTCTTCTTCACTTTCACTCAGGATAGCAATGTCATCAGCGAATCGTATCATTGATATCCTTTCACCTTGTATTTTAATTCCACTTCTCAAACTTTCTTTTATTTCCATCATTGCTTCCTCGATGTACAGATTGAAGAGTAGGGGTGAAAGGCTACAGCCTTGTCGTACACCCTTCTTAATATGAGCACTTCGTTCTTCATCGTCCACTCTTATTATTCCCTCTTGGTTGTTGTACATATTGTATATGACCCGTCTCTCCCTATAGCTTACCCCTACTTTTTTGAGAATCTCGCTTGCACCATTTTATATTGTCGAACGCTTTTTCCAGGTTGACAAATCCTATGAAAGTGTCTTGATTTTTCTTTAGCCTTGCTTCCATTATTAGCCGTAACGTCAGAATTGCCTCTCTCACCCCTTTACTTTTCCTAAAGCCAAACTGATCGTCACCTAGCGCATTCTCAATTTGCTTTTCCATTCTTCTGTATATTATTCTTGTAAGCAGCTTTGATGCATGAGCTGTTAAGCTGGTTGTGCGATAATTCTCACACTTGTCAGCTCTTGCCATCTTCGGAATTGTGTGGATGATGCTTTTCCGAAAGTCAGATGGTATATCGCCAGACTCATATATTCTACACACCAATGTGAATAGTCGTTTTGTTGCCACTTCCCCCAATGATTTTAGAAATTCTGATGGAATGTTATCTATCCCTTCTGCCTTATTTGACCGTAAGTCCTCCAAAGCTCTTTTAAATTCCGATTCTAATACTGGATCCCCTATCTCTTCTAAATCGACTCCTGTTTCTTCTTCTATCACATCAGACAAATCTTCACCCTCATAGAGGCTTTCAATGTATTCTTTCCACCTATCTGCTCTCTCCTCTGCATTTAACAGTGGAATTCCCGTTGCACTCTTAATGTAACCACCATTGTTTTTAATGACACCAAAGGTTGTTTTGACTTTCCTGTATGCTGAGTCTGTCCTTCCGACAATCATATCTTTTTCGATGTCTTCACATTTTTCCTGCAGCCATTTCTCTTAGCTTCCCTGCACTTCCTATTTATTTCATTCCTCAGCGACTTGTATTTCTGTATTCCTGATTTTCCCAAAACATGTTTGTACTTCCTCCTTTCATCAATCAACTGAAGTATTTCTTCTGTTACCCATGGTTTCTTCACAGCTACCTTCTTTGTACCTATGTTTTCCTTCCCATCTTCTGTGATGGCCCTTTTTAGAGATGTCCATTCCTCTTCAACTGTACTGCCTACTGTGCTATTCCTTATCTATAGCATTAGAGAACTTCAAACGTATCTCGTCATTCCTTAGTACTTCCGTATCCCACTTCTTTGCGTATTGATTCTTCCTGACTAATGTCTTGAACTTCAGCCTACTCTTCATCACTACTATATTGTGATCTGAGTATATCTGCTCCAGGTTATGCCTTACAATCCAGTATCTGATTTCGGAATCTCTGTCTGACCATGATGTAATCTAATTGAAATCTTCCCGTATCTCCTTCCCCTACAACTGCATTCCAGTCACCCATGACTACTAGATTTTCGTCCCACTTTACAAACTGCATTACCCTTTCAATATCCTCATACACTTTCTCTATCTGTTCATCTTCAGCTTGCGACGTCCGCATGTATACCTGAACTATCGTTGTCGGTGTTGGTCTGCTGTCGATTCTGATTAGAACAACCCGGTCACTGAACTGTTCACAGTAACACACCCTCTGCCCTACCTTCCTATTCATAACGAATCCTACACCTGTTATACCATTTTCTGCTGCTGTTGATATTACCCGATACTCATCTGACCAGAAATCCTTGTCTTCCTTCCACTTCACTTCACTGACCCCTACTATATCTAGATTGAGCCTCTGCATTTCCCTTTTCAGATTTTCTAGTTTCCCTACCACGTTCAAGCTTCTGACATTCCACGCCCTGACTCGTAGAACGTTATCCTTTTGTTGATTATTCAATCTTTTTCTCATGTTAACCTCCCCCTTCGCAGTCCCCTCCCAGAGATCCGAATGGGGGACTATTCCAGAATCTTTTTCCAATGGAGAGATCATCATGACACTTCTTCAATTACAGGCCACATGTCCAGTGGATACACGTTACATGTCTTTAATGCAGTGGTTTCCATTGCCTTCTGCATCCTCATGTCGTTGGTCATTGCTGATTCTTCCACCTTTAGGGGCAATTTCCCACCCCTAGAACAAGAGAGTGCCCTGAACCTCTGTCCGCTCCTCCGCCCTCTTTGACAAGGCCGTTGGCAGAATGAGGCTGACTTCTTATGCCGGAAGTCTTCGGCAGCCAATGCTGATTATTTATCAAAATTTAGGCAGTGGCTGGGATCGAACCCGGGACCGAAGACGTTTTGATTATGATTCAAAGACGCTACCCCTAGACCACAGATACCACGGTACAAACACATAAGAATTTAGAATATTCTGTCTCATTTATTTGTCTTCCCTCGTTCGTTATTTGTAATGGTCAGGGAGATGACTTGTGTGGAAAGAAAACAAAATCAGAAATTCTTGGGGAAACTGAATTTACTGGCAGAGATTGGGAAGTCTCATGGAATCCCGAGAGCTCTTTAGGTAGTTGGACTGCATGTTGGTGGAAATAAATGTTCTGAGTCATTTTGTAAAAAATCACTCTGAGATTCAGCATTTGGGTAAGAGACAGTACAGTAAATTTTCAAGTTTCAGTTGATGTTTACTATTTTCAATGCAAAGTAGCACTTTGCCAAAATTGTTTCAGTGTCATGTTTCATGTTAACAAAGAACATAGTGTAAACAGCATCCAATTTGAAATATGATGCGTCATTGCTGTCAAAGTCTATTGCTATTACATTCCAGTGATGACCTTACACTTGCTGAGTTTATTAATGAAATATTATACATTCCATTGTTAGATAGGATGAAACACTGTTACCTCTTTCCACATCCCCCACTTTCATTTCCCCACTGGGGGGGGGGGAGGGGGGGAGAGGGGGGGGGCAGGCACACAGGTTAGGAGTGCGGATACAGTTTGTACAAACTCAATGATGATAATGTAGAAGAATCGACATTGCTGGTTTATGAAGCGGCCATTGAATTTGAGCATGTTGTACTCAGTTATTCAGTAGCATATTCCAACAGTGGGTGGTCAACTATGGTCTTGGCCACAGTTTGGCCTTCATTTTGATAGATAGCTGGTTAATGGCCATGTGCACTTAAAAATGCTGTGTGGAAATTCCAGCAGTGCAGTACATGACATGGCTGCTCTCACAAATGGCCCTGCCTCTGATCAGCTAGGATAATCCTGTGACAGGACTGCAGTAGGATGTGGTGGATGGGTGAATTGGGTAGGTCCTGCACCTGACTCTTCCACAGACAGGCACTATTCCCATACCTAGTTCACAGACACAGTGCCAATGGCCTCCTCATCAGTCAATATAATCCTCGACTGGAGCAATTGAACCATGTCATTTTCCAGTGCTCGCACTATTTAGCAGCATCATGAATGTATGTAACAGCAAATGACAATGACATATAAATGTCTTCCCCCATGAACCATGGACCTTGCCGTTGGCGGGGAGGCTTGCATGCCTCAGCGATACAGATGGCCGTACCGTAGGTGCAACCACAATGGAGGGGTATCTGTTGAGAGGCCAGACAAACATGTGGTTCCTGAAGAGGGGCAGCAGCCTTTTCAGTAGTTGCAGGGGCAACAGACTGGATGATTGACTGATCTGGCCTTGTAGCATTAACCAAAACGGCCTTGCTGTACTGGTACTGCGAACGGCTGAAAGCAAGGGGAAACTACGGCCGTAATTTTTCCCGAGGACATGCAGCTTTACTGTATGATTAAATGATGATGGCGTCCTCTTGGGTAAAACATTCCGGAGGTAAAATAGTCCCCCATTCGGATCTCCGGGCGGGAACTACTCATGAGGACGTCGTTATCAGGAGAAAGAAAACTGGCATTCTACGGATCGGAGCGTGGAATGTCAGATCCCTTAATTGGGCAGGTAGGTTAGAAAATTTAAAAAGGGAAATGGATAGGTTAAAGTTAGATATAGTGGGAGTTAGTGAAGTTCGGTGGCAGGAGGAACAAGACTTTTGGTCAGGTGATTACAGGGTTATAAATACAAAATCAAATAGGGGTAATGCAGGAGTAGGTTTAATAATAAATAAAAAAATAGGAGTGCGGGTTAGCTACTACAAACAGCATAGTGAACGCATTATTGTGGCCAAGATAGACACAAAGCCCATGCCTACTACAGTAGTACAAGTTTATATGCCAACTAGCTCTGCAGATGATGAAGAAATAGATGAAATGTATGACGAGATAAAAGAAATTATTCAGGTAGTGAAGGGAGACGAAAATTTAATTGTCATGGGTGACTGGAATTCGTCAGTAGGAAAAGGGAGAGAAGGAAACATAGTAGGTGAATATGGATTGGGGGGAAGAAAAGAAAGAGGAAGCCGCCTTGTAGAATTTTGCACAGAGCAAAACTTAATCATAGCTAACACTTGGTTCAAGAATCATAAAAGAAGGTTGTATACCTGGAAGAATCCTGGAGATACTAGTAGGTATCAGATAGATTATATAATGGTAAGACAGAGATTTAGGAACCAGGTTTTAAATTGTAAGACATTTCCAGGGGCAGATGTGGATTCTGACCACAATCTATTGGTTATGAACTGCAGATTGAAACTGAAGAAACTGCAAAAAGGTGGGAATTTAAGGAGATGGGACCTGGATAATCTGAAACAACCAGAGGTTGTAGAGAGTTTCAGGGAGAGCATAAGGGAACAATTGACAGGAATGGGGGAAAGAAATACAGTAGAAGAAGAATGGGTAGCTCTGAGGGATGAAGTAGTGAAGGCAGCAGAGGATCAAGTAGGTAAAAAGTTGAGGGCTAATAGAAATCCTTGGGTAACAGAAGAAATATTGAATTTAATTGATGAAAGGAGAAAATATAAAAATGCAGTAAATGAAGCAGGCAAAAGGGAATACAAATGTCTCAAAAATGAGATCAACAGAAAGTGCAAAATGGCTAAGCAGGGATGGCTAGAGGACAAATGTAAGGATGTAGAGGCTTATCTCACTAGGGGTAAGATGGATACTGTGTACAGGAAAATTAAAGAGACCTTTGGAGAAAGGAGAACCACTTGCATAAATACCAAGAGCTTTGATGGAAACCCAGTTCTAAGCAAAGAAGGGAAGGCAGAAAGGTGGAAGGAGTATATAGAGGGTCTATACAAGGGCGATGTACTTGAAGACCATATTATGGAAATGGAAGAGGAAGTAGATGAAGATGAAATAGGAGATATGATACTGCGTGAAGAGTTTGACAGAGCACTGAAAGACCTGAGTCGAAACAAGGCCCCAGGAGTAGACAACATTCCATTAGAACTACTGATGGCCTTGGGAGAGCCAGTCATGACAAAACTCTACCATCTGGTGAGCAAGATGTATGAGACAGGTGAAATACCCACAGACTTCAAGAAGAATATAATAATTCCAATACCAAAGAAAGCAGGTGTTGACAGATGTGAAAATTACTGAACTATCAGTTTAATAAGTCACAGCTGCAAAATACTAATGCGAATTCTTTACAGACGAATGGAAAAACTGGTAGAAGCGGACCTAGTGTGGAACACGTGAGGCAATACTAACCTTACGACTTATCTTAGAAGAAAGATTAAGAAAAGGCAAACCTACATTTCTAGCATTTGTAGACTTAGAGAAAGCTTTTGACAACGTTAACTGGAATAATCTCTTTCAAATTCTGAAGGTGGCAGGGATAAAATACAGGGAGCGAAAGGCTATTTACAATTTGTACAGAAACCAGATGGCAGTTATAAGAGTCGAGGGGCATGAAAGGGAAGCAGTGGTTGGGAAAGGAGTGAGACAGGGTTGTAGCCTCTCCCCGATGTTATTCAATCTGTATATTGAGCAAGCAGTAAAGGAAACAAAAGAAAAATTCGGAGTAGGTATTAAAATTCATGGAGAAGAAGTAAAAACTTTGAGGTTCGCCGATGACATTGTAATTCTGTCAGAGACAGCAAAGGACTTGGAAGAGCAGTTGAACGGAATGGACAGTGTCTTGAAAGGAGGATATAAGATGAACATCAACAAAAGCAAAACGAGGGTAATGGATTGTAGTCAAATTAAATCAGGTGATGCTGGGGGGATTAGATTAGGAAATGAGACACTTAAAGTAGTAAAGGAGTTTTGCTATTTAGGGAGTAAAATAACGGATGATGGTCGAAGTAGAGAGGATATAAAATGTAGACTGGCAATGGCAAGGAAATCGTTTCTGAAGAAGAGAAATTTGTTAACATCAAGTATAGATTTAAGTATCAGGAAGTCGTTTCTGAAAGTATTTGTATGGAGTGTAGCCATGTATGGAAGTGAAACATGGACGATAACCAGTTTGGACAAGAAGAGAATAGAAGCTTTCGAAATGTGGTGCTACAGAAGAATGCTGAAGATAAGGTGGGTAGATCACGTAACTAATGAGGAGGTATTGAATAGGATTGGGGAGAAGTGAAGTTTGTGGCACAACTTGACTAGAAGAAGGGATCGGTTGGTTGGACATGTTTTGAGGCATCAAGGGATCACAAATTTAGCATTGTAGGGCAGCGTGGAGGGTAAAAATCGTAGAGGGAGACCAAGAGATCAATACACTAAGCAGATTCAGAAGGATGTAGGTTGCAGTAGGTACTGGGAGATGAAGAAGCTTGCACAGGATAGAGTAGCATGGAGAGCTGCATCAAACCAGTCTCAGGACTGAAGACCACAACAACAACATATAAATGTGTCAGCTTGTATAAAGTAGACATGGTTTAGAGCCAAAACATCTGCACTTGATAATGGCCTAAGGCAGAGATTGCAATAGTGGAAATAAAAAGTTTAACAGTCTTTCAAGAAACCCCACCATAGTGTTCACGAATTTTAGTGACTATGAGACTGAGGATCTCTGTAAACCCTCCAACACCTCTACGTACAAGTATTACAGGCATAATCCCATCCCATAGTTCCAACAGGGCCACCAGCAGCTTCTCATGGCCTTTGGTCCATCCCAAAACATGACACCTCAATGCATCTCCCTCCTCACGCCAGCAATCACTCACCCTCCCTTCTTTTACCTTCTCCCCAAACTCAGCAAACCCAACCCTTTAGCTCTCCCTGCAGGACATTGCATTGTAGCTGGGTACAATCCTCCCACAGAAGAAACCTCTGCCTTTGTTGATGAACACCTCCAAACTATTGTCTGTAACCTTTCACCCTACACTCAAGACACTACTCACTTCCTTCACCACATTTCCACAGGTCCTGCCATGTTGCCTCCAGTCTCTTTGTTGGTCACTGTGTGTGCAGTGCCCTTATACACCATCATACCCTATTGCCATGGCTTTGCAGCCATGGAACACTGCCTTTCACAACATCGACTTGATACAATAACCACCACTTCTTTCCCAGTCCTCCTAGCCAACCACTTGCTGGCCCCATAATTATTTTACTTTTAAAGCCCAAATCTGTAAGCAAATGCATTGTTCTGTTATTAGTATGTTCATTGCATCATCCTATGCCATCCGATTTATGGGCCATCAGGATTAATCCTTCCTGTCCAAGCAACACCCTAAACCTCTTGTATGGTTTGGATTCATTGATGACATTTTGATTATCTGGAATCATGGCAGGGGTAACCTTTGCTCTTTCCTCCATAACATCTACACCTACTCCTAAATTTGCTTCATCTTCTCAACTCAATGAATCACCTTACTAGATGTCAATCTCTACCTCTTAAATTACTCTACAAATACATCTGTTCATATCGTGTTGTTGTTGTTCTTGTGGTCTTCAGTCCTGAGACTGGTTTGATGCAGCTCTCCATCCTACTCTATCCTGTGCAAGCATCTTCATCTCCCAGTACCTACTGCAGCCTACATCCTTCTGAATCTGCTTAGTGTATTCATCTCTTGGTCTCCCTCTTCGATTTTTACCCTCCACACTGCCCTCCAATACTAAATTTGTGATCCCTTGATGCCTCAAAACATGCCCTACCAAACGGTCCCTTCTTCTAGTCAAGTTGTGCCACAAACTTCTCCCCAATCCTATTCAATACCTCCTCATTAGTTATGTGATCTACCCATCTAATCTTCAGCATTCTTCTGTAGCACCACATTTCAAAAGCTTCTATTCTCTTCTTGTCTAAACTATTTATCGTCCACGTTTCACTTCCATACATGGCTACACTCCATACAAATACTTTCAGAAACGACTTCCTGACATTTAAATCTATACTCAATGTTAACAAATTTTTCTTCTTCAGAAACACTTTCTTTGCCATTGCCAGTCTACATTTTATATCCTCTCTACTTCGACCATTATCAGTTATTTTGCTCCCCAAATAGCAAAACTCCTTTACTACTTTAAGTGTCTCATTTCCTAATCTAATTCCCTCGGCTTCACCCAACTTAATTTGACTACATTCTATTATCCTCATTTTGTTTTTGTTGATGTTCATCTTATACCCTCCTTTCAAAACACTGTCCATTCCGTTCAACTGGTCTTCCAAGTCGTTTGCTGTCTCTGACAGAATTGCAATGTCATCGGCGAACCTCAAAGTTTTTATTTCTTCTCTATGGATTTTAATACCTACTCCAAACTTTTCTTTTGTTTCCTTTACTGCTTGCTCAATATACAGATTGAATAACATCGGGGAGAGGCTACAACCCTGTCTCACTCCCTTCCCAACCACTGCTTCCCTTTCATACCCCTCGACTCTTATAACTGCCATCTCGTTTCTGTACAAATTGTAAATAGCCTTTCACTCCCTGTATTTTACCCCTGCCACCTTCAGAAATTGAAAGAGAGTATTCCAGTCAACATGTCAAAAGCTTTCTCTAAGTCTACAAATGCTAGAAACGTAGGTTTGCCTTTCCTTAATCTTTCTTCTAAGATAAGTCGTAGGGTCAGTATTGCCTCACGTGTTCCAGCATTTCTATTGAATCCAAACTGATCTTCCCCGAGGTCAGCTTCTATCAGTTTTTCCATATGTCTGTAATGAATTTGCGTTAGTATTTTGCAGCTGTGACTTATTAAACTGATAGTTTGGTAATTTTCACATCTGTCAACACCTGCTCTCTTTGGGATTGGAATTATTATATTTTTCTTGAAGTCTGAGGGTATTTCGCCTGTCTCATACATCTTGCTCACCAGATGGTAGAGTTTTGTCATGACTGGCTCTCCCAAGGCCGTCAGTAGTTCTAATGGAATGTTGTCTACTCCGGGGGCCTTGTTTCGACTCAGGTCTTTCAGTGCTCTGTCAAACTCTTCACGCAGTATCATATCTCCTATTTCATCTTCATCTACTTCCTCTTCCATTTCCATAATATGGTCTTCAAGTACATCGCCCTTGTATAGACCCTCTATATACTCCTTCCACCTTTCTGCCTTCCCTTCTTTGCTTAGAACTGGGTTTCCATCAAAGCTCTTGGTATTTATGCAAGTGGTTCTCCTTTCTCCAAAGGTCTCTTTAATTTTCCTGTACACAGTATCCATCTTACCCCTAGTGAGATAAGCCTCTACATCCTTACATTTGTCCTCTAGCCATCCCTGCTTAGTCATTTTGCACTTCCTGTCGATCTCATTTTTGAGACGTTTGTATTTCTTTTTGCCTGCTTCATTTATTTTTATGTTTTCTCCTTTCATCAATTAAATTCAATATTTCTTCTGTTACCCAAGGGTTTCTTCTAGCCCTCATCTTTTTACCTATTTGATCTTCTGCTGCCTTCACTATTTCATCCCTCAAAGCTACCCATTCTTCTTCTACTGCATTTCTTTCCCCCATTCCTGTCAATTGTTCCCTTATGCTCTCCCTGAAACCCTGTACAACCTCTGGTTCTTTCAGTTTATCCAGGTCCCATCTCCTTAAATTCCCACCTTTTTGCAGTTTCTTCAGTTTTAATCTACAGTTCATAACCAATATATTGTGGTCAGAGTCCACATCTGCCCCTGGAAATGTCTTACAATTTAAAACCTGGTTCCTAAATCCCTGTCTTACCATTATATAATCTATCTGATATCTTCTAGTATCTCCACAGTTCTTCCATGTATACAACCTTCTTTCATGATTCTTGAACCAAGTGTTAGCTATGATTAAGTTATGCTCTGTGCAAAATTCTACCAGGTGGCTTCCTCTTTCATTTCTTAACCCCAATCCATATTCACCTACTATGTTTCCTTCTCTCCCTTTTCCTACTCTCGAATTCCAGTCACCCATGACTATTAAATTTTTGTCTCCCTTCACTACCTGAATAATTTCTTTTATCTCATCATACATTTCATCAATTTCTTCGTGATCTGCAGAGCTAGTTGGCATATAAACTTGTACTACTGTAGTAGGCATGGGCTTCGTGTCTATCTTGACCACAATAATGTGTTCACTTTGCTGTTTGTAGTAGCTTACCCATACTCCTTTTTTTTTATTCATTATTAAACCTACTCCTGCATTACCCCTATTTGATTTTGTATATATATAACCCTGTATTCACCTGACCAAAAGTCTTGTTCCTCCTGCCACCGAACTTCACTAATTCCCACTATATCTAACTTTAACCTATCCATTTCCCTTTTTAAATTTTCTAACCTACCTGCCCAATTAAGGGATCTGACATTCCACACCCCTATCTGTAGAATGCCAGTTTTCTTTCTCCTGATAACGACGTCCTCTTGAGTAGTCCCCACCCGGAGATCCGAATGGGGGACTCCGGAATATTTTACCCAAGAGAACGTCATTATCATTTAATCATACAGTAAAGCTGCATGTCCTCGGCAAAAATTACAGCTGTAGTTTCCCCTTGCTTTCAGCCGTTTGCAGTACCAGAACAGCAAGGCCATTTTGGTTAGTGTTACAAGGCCAGATCAGTCAATCATCCAGACTGTTGCCCCTGCAACTACTGAAAAGGCTGCTAACCCTCTTCAGGAACCACACGTTTGTCTGGCCTCTCAACAGATACCCCTCCATTGTGGATGCACATATGGTACAGCTATCTGTATCGTTGAGGCACGCAAGCCTCCCCACCAACAGCAAGGTCCATGGTTCATGGGAGTGTGGGTGGAGGGGGGGGGGGGCTGTTCATATCAGGTGCACCAATTTTCATTTTGTCAGTTCTCACCCATTCCATGTCAGAACATGTCTTCCTCACACTTTCACCATGAATGATCACCGCATTTGCAGTGGAGAGCAGATACTGTTGAAATATACTGATAACCTTACCAGCCTTTACTGGCACACAGTATCCTGTCCTTCTCATTCACAAACAGATCTACCTTGCCATCTCCTCTTCTGAAACCAGTAAACCTGTTAAGCAGCTACTGACCAGCACTCCTCTGATCACCAAGCATCATACTCACCTTGAAAAGCTCAACCACTTCCTTCACCAGTGCTTCAATTACCTCTCATCATGCCCTGAGATAGGGATGTCGAACCCTGAATACCCATAGTTATGTCCCGCCTCCCATCCAACCTTGAAATACCTTGTCCATTCCTACTCCAATCGTATTCCCAGTCCAGCACCAGATGGGTCATCCCCTTGTGGTTGATCCGGGTGGAAAACCTTTCCCATACACCCACCTACCACCTTCTACCACAGTATAGTCCCAGATATTTCGTGTCCCATAAAAGGCAGGGCCATGTGTGAATGCAGCCAGCTTCAATTACTGTGCAGCATTCTGTTCAGGCATGACAAGTAAACAACTGTCTCCTCACAAGAATGTCCACCACCAATCTATGGCAAATCACAAACTTCATCATCCGGCTGCCGAACAAGCTGTATACCACAACACAAATGACTGCTCGACTTGTGAGCCGTTTGGATAATCCCTTCCAGATCCAGTATCTATGAACTTCACAGGTGGAAACTCTCTTTCCAGCATATCCTCTGCTCTTGCAATCCTCCTGGTCCGTGTCGCTTTCTTTTTCCTTCCCTTTCTCCTCCTTCAACTCTACCTTTGTCTTTCTTTCCCCTCCCTTCTACTCCCTTTTTAACCCCCAGTTCCCAGTCTTGCTGCATCCACAGATGTGAGTGTTTGCATGTCTGTGTGATTCTGTGTGTGAATCTTGATATATCTACTTTTGCTAGAGAAAGAACAAGAGCTAGAAAGCTAATATAAATACCATATTCTATTGAGTGTTTCTTTGTACCACACATCAGTGTCATTTATGTAACTACTTTAACTACTTACATTTCTACTCTTGCTTCCTTCCATCATAGTTTTATTTATGTGCCATCTACCAACCACTCAGTGGCTCAACTATACATTGAGTCATTACCCTTATTCTTCCCAGTAATTAACTTTTGATGAGTTGCAACTTTGTTGTGCAATAGTACAGAGATTTTTAGTGTACTGGTTTCACAGATTGTGTGTATTTGCTGCACCATTTCACAAAAAATTGTGCTTCATCATGGAGGGAAGTTTCTCACAAAACTATTCTTTTTCATATGCTGTGGCATTCGTGTAGCAGGTTCAGATTGACTACCTTTGTCCTTTGGAGATCAGATCTTGTAGCAACTGCAAATCATAAGATTTCTGCTTCAGTCATTTTCCATAATGTCTTCCAAATGATCGGTTGCTCTATTTATTGACAGCCATGGATTACATATGGCATAAAACTTGCTCACATGAGATTGATTGTTTCCATCATTGTAAGAGGGCAATGAATTTCCAATTACTGAGTCATGCTGTCCTCAAAACTGAACATACATTGCCAAGTGGAAATGGCACGTGAGACATCTGAGAAACACATTCCTTATGATGTATTGTTGCAGTGTTATTTGACTGTTAGGAGCGAAATTTAAGTGCAATATAATCCCATCAGTGCCTGTCACTGTCTTTACTAATTGCTGCACTCAGGTGGAAGTAACTGGAAATTTTTGGTCTGACCATGTAGTGTTGCAGTTTTGTATCAAGAATGTACAACTGTGCTACAGTGGTGAAGCCACTTGAACCATTTATGAAACCTCTGTATTTTTGTACAGTGGCAAGCTCATCTAACATGTAGACTGAGCTTTTGTCCACCTGTTTCCAATTCAAAGATTGGTCAATCATCAAAGACACCATCTGGATCCATGATAATTTTATATTTATGCTATTGGTATCCAAGCAGAAACGTTTGTCTCATTCACATTAGGTGCAGAAAGAGTAGTTGCATAATCAAGTGTTTTGCTTTTTATAACTTGTTTTAAAAAGGTTCAAATGCTTATTTTCAAATTTCAGAAAATACGTTTCTTAGTCCGACCAACTGGTGACTGGGGCCCAGCACATTGCCGTGCAAGCAACCCTCCAACATATGAAAGTGTGAGGAACACTATTGTTTTGGTCAATGGCCTTCCTGTGATAAGAGAATCTGCTTCAGCTGCTGCTCCCGGACATGACCCATCGGATCCTTTAGCGGACAATCGTCTCTGAGAGTGGGCCCCACCCGGGCCAGCACCGCAGCCCGGGCCTAGTATCCTCAAGAAAACAGCTGTATCAGGTGTGCGAGAAGCGGCTGAAGCCCATCCAGTATAGTGATAAAATTAAGTACACCAGCAGAACTACAAATGATTAATCTTTCCCCATTATGGGATACCGAGATTATTATGTCTCACTTAATAAGTGGGATAACATTAAAGAGAAAAGACATACATCATCTGATGAAATATTTGTGTATTTTTGGGATTTGTTTGAGGTACAGAAGGGAAGTAAAGAGTTTTCTTTTCTGTCCCTCTAACAGTCAGAGCTAGAAACATTTTTTTATTTATTATTCCACTTCCTAACCATTGTGGACATAATATTGAATTTATATTTTTACAGCTGCTGGAAGTAGATGTTTGAATTGCCAGAGTTGACCGATTGTTGTTATCTTCAAGATATTTATGTGTGGCCTCATTATAAGACTTGTAAAAGTGAACAATGTTCCAGTATTGACTCCTTCAGTGTGCCTATGTGCACACATATTGTGGGAGCTGAAAACAAATTAGGAATTACATGTAAAGTGTTGCAGAGTGGTTAATTTCTGTGGTGATATGTGATAATATGAGGTGTCACGTATACCTCCTCCTAGTACACTAAATGTGGATCCAGCAGGTCTGTGTACTACACATTAAGTGAGTGTTAGGTGCTACTGTAGGATAACAAGGGAGCTTATTCAACACTACAGTAAGAACCTGAAAGGTTCTTTCATCAAAGATGAAACGTTAAGAAAGCTCCATGAAGAAATTGTGGATCATATTTTGAGAGCTATCATTTTTCAGCTTCTGAGGTCAGGCAATGACTTGCAGCCATTACAAACACCACAATACTGGAAACCTGGAGATAAATGTGGTTTGTCATTGCAGACAGTTTCTATTAAAAGAAAACAATATAAGGGTGTCAGTGCAGTTAGTAAATAGCAGTGCAGTGACTAACAAGCTCTGGAAAAGTTTTACAAGTGAACTTAATTTGCATCAGTTAGTAAGTACCCTGTAGATTTACAAGGTACAATTTGTCAAATAGAAACCACTGTCCCATACCAAATAGAAAAAAATAATCCTATCCCTCTAGGCACAAGTGCTACATATTTGGTACGAAGATAGAGAAGTGATTCATTAGTGAATCAATTAACTGTGCTGTGATCAAATCATCTCATTATCGAAGTTAAAAGAGAAAGTAGAAAGAACACAATTATTTACACTGCTCATAATAAAATAAGGATAAGGTGACTTAAGATATTCTAGGAGAAAGTATAGATTTATATGTAGACCTTCACTGTAAAAACTGGAATCGAGTAATTAATGTGTTAAACTACAAAAAATTTTATGGAGTTGTTGCTAAACAAAAGATTAAGGAGTTTATAGGAATGGGTGGAAAGGCTAGCATTGTTATCAGCTGTAGGATCAAATAGATGATTGTTGAAGTTATCAAACGTATATATGTATATATATATATAGCCTTTTATTTTGTGTGAATCAGATGGTCTGTAATAATAAATTATTGTTGACATGGAGGAAACCAAAATACATAGGAACATTAACACTGGAGATTTGTGAGCAAGAACAAGTTAAACAAAAAAATCTATATTTGCCATTTATAATAAACAGCAGTGAAGAGCTGAATGTAAATATGAACCCATTTATATGAAAAAGTGACTAGTTTTATCCCTGTAACAGATAACTGTCAGAGGATTTCATAGATATTGGTACAGATTTTTATAGATAACTGTGTTATCATTTCAAATATTCTGTATGTTATTTAGAGAAATAAATTTATTGTTTTTGTTACTGTAAAACTTTCAGTTTGACCCATGCCAATAAATATATATACTTTACATAAAATTACAAGGACAGTAAGTTTTGACTACACCAAGTGAATTTATGAGATTCTTGGTGGTATTCATTATTATAAAGAAAAAGAAAGTGCAATGTTATTTTCTGATGTATTTGTTATGATGTGAATGAAATTGTGGAACATCTGTTTCTTTTCTGTGGAGTACAGTTGTGTGAGTGGTGCACACTTTAGTATATTTACTAGCATAAATGTAGAGCTAATGAAAGTTATATTTCACCATTCAAATTTGGAATAAATGTTTAATACAGATTCTCCTATTGTTGGTATACTGCAGTGGAAAAAGATATCAATATAAACAAATGACACAAACTTTTTAATGACAAAAGAATATAAGGTTACCCATAATGAGAATAGAGCTGCTTTCCTTCAACAGCAAAAGATTACATCATATTTAATCCTGAGGCTTGTTGTATAATTTTCTTTGTACTTTATTTTATAGCCATATTGAGGCAAAAAGTAGCTCAGTTGCCTGCTGACAACTAGCACAGGTGTCGTTGTATTGTACATTTTGTCAGATGATGGAATTCTGTTGCTCAAAGCACATACTAGAAAGAAGATTAAAGCAGTCACTTTCAACTGAAATTTTTTTGTTGCAGAGCTACATGTAAAAAGTCTTTTTTTGAAACACAATTTTGCATGTGAGTTTTTTCCCTTTGATGTGGAATTGTAATACCTAATTGTGAGGTAGGCAAAAAAGGGAACTAATTAAAAATGTAACAGTTATGTACTTGTTGCTCATATTTGAGAGATACTCTTCCTCTCATATGTCGACTGTTTCTTCTGTCATGCAGTTTATTTCAGAATTACCCATGGCAGACTGCCATGTGAAGCATTGTTGTATTATAGAGATCTTATAAGGACACCTGTAGTAACATAGCAGATGAGTGAAGCACAAAAAAAAAAAAAACTAGCTCTAAAAGCCTTGTGTGTGATCCAGAACTAGACTAGAATAGAAGGGCATTGTAATTATTCTTTTATTTTTTAAATTTCTGTGTAAGGGAATATATACTAATTGTAATCAAACCAATCTGTTTAAACCTACCATTTGGGTGTAGAATTTTATATAAGCTACTTAAACTGGCAGTCATCTTTAAGATCTTAAGAGACTTGATTTATAATATGTGTCATTTCAATATAACATTCTTTTAAATGGTGCTGAAGTCCTGAGAGCTAGAAAATGTTCCTTTTTTGTACTCTCAAAATTTTTTCAGTTTGATGGGAAATGTGCTGAAAACTTTATAGTTAGTGTACAATGTGAACACTACTACTGTTTCTGTTTGTCTAGCTCTACAATCCTCTAGCTTTTCTGACAGCAGAGGTTTCAGTGGGTTCAACATCACTTGCAGTGATTTTTATACATTTCAAGCTGACAGTTTACTGTGAGTTAGTATTAAATGCTACACAGTTAAAAGTACATATACACTTCTTATCACATTTTACAGAAAATCAAATTTTCTGATTTTTTCCTTAGTTAAAGTATTCCAATAGGAAATCTGAGTGCAAATAACTGACCTTGGAAAGAACAATCTGACTAAATTTAAGGTACTGCAGAAAAAAATGTGCAGGTTTTCCACTGCAGTAGTACTTTTGTGGAAAGATAAATCTGTGTGAGACAGTGTCTCAGTTGCCTGTGTAACAAAAGAGGCTCCTAAATTAGCTATATTTTAATGCTTTGTCATCAGTTATGTCACACATAACAAGTATTATTTTTTATTGCAGTTTGTGGCAGCACAAATGTTTCAAGGCTGGAGACACGGGTTCATTAATTTAATGTGTGTAGGTTACAATTTGCATAACTAAAATGTGCATAAGTAAACTGGAAAAAAAATCAGAGTTTCACAGCTAGTATTTACATATATATTTATATGCAATTTATGTCATGTTCTAAGGAATGTTTTTGTGCCTGGCACATTGTCTCCTGCTTGGGACACCCTCAGAGGCTGTACACAATGGTTCCTTCGAACAAGGAGATGTCACAGTTGGAATGTATTTTCACAAAAAATATAGCAAATTTCTTTAAACTGTGTCTTACATCAACTCACTTATAATCAAACAATGAATTCTTTGATTAATCTTATGATGTGGTTATGAAGAACCGACTCAGAGCAGTTGTAGAAAATTTCTGTATGGAGAAATTTGAAGAAGCAGCCCTTTGAATGGATGAGAAGAAGACCGCTCATCAGTTTTATTATATGGCCTCATGGAGAAAACATGCAATTTATAAATTTTCTGTGTTCTATTAATTGCAATCTAAAGTTTACAATGGGGAAAAAGAAGGGAGGTCAAATTTCACTTTTATGCATACTGGTACTCAGAAAAACTGATGCAACTTTAGGGCTTAAATTCTACAGAAAGCTCACTCAGACAGATAGAGATCATCACAAAGATCCCAGTCTGCATCCCAAGCAGAAAAGAGGGGAAATTAAGAAGTTGGTGGACTGGGCTGAAAGAATGTGTGAGCCACAGTACTTATAGGAAAGGCTCAAAATCATTTAAGAATTACTCTGACAAATAGATAAATAGGGCACTTCATACTAAAGATCTGGACCCTCTAAAGGTAAAGTGTCCCTCCTATTCACAAAATGGTCACAGATCGCATAGCAGAGTACTGAGAAGACAGAGTATTGATACAGTTTTTAAGCCAACAAGAGAGGTGCATGAATATTTGAACACTGCAAAAGATGGATGTCCAACACTTGCCACAGCAGGAGTACACAAAATCCTTTGCACATCTGCCAAGTGGACATTGTAACTACTAAAAGTAACAGCAATACCCAGCTTAAGAACACAAGAACAACCATGGTCTGGGAAACACAGATAAATTGGCAGTAGCAGATCATGCACTGAGACCAAGAAACTAACTAATTTGTTTCTCCATTATGGAAGTTTTATCAATGTCCAACCATTTCTGTGTCCGCCACTGTAGTTAATTGGTTGAGTGTGGTGCCTGTGACATTAAGGACCTGGGCTGAATTCCTGATACGGCCAGGGATATTTCCTGGTGGGAGGACTGGAACGGTAAACACCCAGCCTCGTGATGCCATATAAGGAGCTGTTTGAATGAGAAGTAGCAGCTCCAAAGTCTGCAAAATTGACAGTGGTCAGGCAAATAGCGTGCAGATCCCATGCCCAACCGTACTGCATCCAAATGCCACCACTGGCCGAGGATGACATGGAGCTTAATAATTGCTATGCTAGGATCTATAGAAAGGCTGTAGAAATTCACACACACAAAAGTCAAGTTTAACGGATAAGAAGGAGGATTAAAATTATACATCTTCATCTCATATTTTCTGCGGTACTCATCTCTTATCTCTTCTGGAGTACAAGCTCCATAACACATGTTGGCACTGTTCCACAATCTCAGACAGTGGTTGGATGAGGTCTTGACCAGACCTAGTTATGGATAAACAGTTCTGCTACTTTCTTTTGTTTCAATTTGAAAATATTTGGCCTTTATTATCTCTGAGTATGCCCCAGCATTATGCACAGGATCTTGCACTAACCATGGCCTAATGCCCTTGTTGCAAAAATCACGAAGAACATAACAAAAAATAATCACAGCATTTTTTAAGCCTGAATTACTTCATCACTGTCTGTGGAAATAAATCAACTGTTTCAAAGGAAAATTCAGTCAAGAAAACTAATAAATTGTGAGACAGAATTGCTAGCCAATGTGTATCTCCAAGAGGCAAAATGTGTAGTGCTGCCATTGTTGTTGTTGTTGTTGCTGTTGTTGTTGTTGTGGGCTTCAGTTCAAAGAATGGTTTTATGCAGTGCTCCATGCCAATGCATTCTGTGCAAGTCCACTTCATCTATACATAACTACTATGACCTACATCCATCTGAACGTGCTTACTGTATACAAGCTTTGATCTTCCTATGCAGTTTTTACCCCTCACACTTCTTTCTGTTACCAAATTTATGGTTCCATGGTGCCTCAAGATGTGTCCTATAAACTGATCCCTTGTTTCAGTAAAGTCATGAAAGTTTATTTTTTCCCCAATTTGATTTAACATCTCATCATTAATCGTTCAACCCACCCATTTAATTTTCAACACTCTTTTCTAGCAGCACATTTCAAAAGCTGCTATTCTCTTCTTGTCTGAGCTGCTTATCATCCATATTTCACTTCCTTACAAGGTTACACACCACACAGATACCTCCAGAAAAGAGTTACTAACACCTAAATTTATATTTTTCTCTTTTTCAGAAAAGCTTTTATTGCCATTGCCAGCCTGAATTTTATATCCTATATACTTTGACACATCATCAGTTATTTTTCTTCCCATGTAGCAAAACTCATGAATTACTTTTAGTGTCCCATTCCCTAATCACATTTCCTGAGCAACACCTGTTTTAATTTGATTGCATTCCATCACCCTTGTTTTGCTGTTGATAGTATTCAGCACATTACTTCTTTTCAAGAACTATCCATTCCATTCAGTTGCTCTTGCAAGTCCTTTGCCATTTCTGAAAGAACTAACACTTCATTGTTAAACCACACAGTTTTTCTTTCATCTCTCTGAACTTTGATTCCCTTTCCAAATTTCTGTATGGTTTTGTTTTCTGGTTGCACAGTGTACAGATTGAATAACATTAAGGAGAAGCTATAATCCTGTCTCACTCCCTTCTCAACTACAAATTCCCTGGCATGCTCTTCAATTCTTGTAACTTCAATCTGTTTCTGTGCAAATTGTAAATAACCTTTTGGTCCTTGGAATTTCTTCACGGTATATTCAGAATTTTGAGGAGTGTATACCAGTCAACATTGCCAAAAGCCTTTAAATCTGCATGTGTATAAACATAGGTTCACCTTTCATTAATTTATCTTCTAATATTAGTCAGAGAGACAGTATTGCTTTGTATGTTCCTACATTTCTATTGAACCCAAACTCATCTTTCCAATTGTCAATTTCTATCAATTTTTGCATTCTTCTGTGAATAGTTTGTGTCAGTATTTTGCAACCATGACTTATTAAATTGATGGTTCAGTAATATTCTTGCCTGTCAGCACTTGTCTTCTTTGGAATACTAATTATTACATTCTTTTTGAAGTCTGAAGGTGTTTCACCTGTCTAGTATATCTTGCACGTAAGATAGAATAGTTTTGCCTTATGTGAATTTTAAAATTTTCCCGGCGAATTGACTGTTCAAACAATAGTTGAATAGTTTTGTCTTTGGTGGCTCTGTCAAGGCTCTCAATAATTCAAAAGGAATGTCATTTACTCCAGGGCCACATTTTGACGTAGGTCTTTCAGTGCTCTGCCAATTCTTGTCATCTCCCATCTCATCTTTACCTACTTCCTCCTATCTTTCTATAATATTGCCTTCAAGCCCATTTTCCTTGTGTGGCCTTTCTGTCTGTGCAAAATTATACCAGGAAGCTTCCTCTTTCATTCATTTCCCCCAGTCCATATCTTCCTATTATTTTTCCTACTCTTCTATGGAATTCCAGTCCTCAATCGCAATTAAGTTTTCATCTCCTTTAATGGTATGAATGATTTTTTTTTTATCTCATTGTACATTCTTTCAATCTTTTCACCATCTGTGGAGCTAGTTGGCATATAAATTTATACTTGTGTGGTAGGTGTTGGCTACTCGTCTATCTTGGCTATGGTAATGTGTCCACTATGATGCTGATAGTAGCTTATCCGCTTTCCTATTCTCTTATTCATTATCAAACTTTCTTTAATTCTTTACCCCTAGCTGATTTTGTGTTAATCCTATAATGACTTGACCGGAAGTACTGTTCTTCCTGTCACCACACTACACCTTCCCCATTTTAAATTCTCTAACCCTCCTGCCCAATTCAGGGCTCTAACATTCCACACTCCAGCTTGTAGAACGACAGTTTTGTCTTGGAATATTTTACCCAGGAGGTTGCCAAGATCATTATGCCATACAGTAGAGCCACATGTCCTTGGGACAGGTGTGGTTCCTCGCATTCAGACATTCACAGCACCAACACAGCAAGATCATGCTGACCCCTAATGATACAAGGCCAGATCAGCCAATCATCCTGACTGTTGTCCCTGCAGCTGTTGAAGCAGGTGGTTACACCTATGGTATGGCTATCTGTATCATGGAGGCATGCAGGTCATCCAACCTTCACAAGCACCATGGTTCGTGGAAGGAGTACTGCAAGTAAACACACATAAAAGTAAAAGAGATGCAGTGCCAGGCTTTTGAGACTGATAGTTCCTTTGTCAGTGATAAAGAATTTTAATACTTTGACATGTCGTATATTACACGTACATTTACTTTACACAATGTAATCTTACAGGATCAAATAAAATTCAATTCAATTCAATTCAAAGTCAGATAGGACAGAGTGATAGGTTGAAAAAGATGTTCTCTCAGAAAAGGTCTGAAACTAAAAGGTGTGTTACTTTTAATGTGAACATTGACAGCACTACACATTATGCCTCCTGAAGTTAAATAATGGCCAGCAGCTCTGTCCAATAATTTGTCATTACATGATCTTTATTTTATTAGTCAAGACTTGTACAACAATTTCATGGTTATCTGAAATTGTTTCAAAACAACAGATCAAAGCTCAACAGTGTTAATTTTATAAAAGAAAATATTTTGCATTTGATGGGTGCATGTTTGAATTACACTGAAGCATACCATTACATCTGTGATATCCTCACTAAGTTGAAATTTTGTTATGCAGCTAGGTTCCAACAGTGAGTTTGCAAATTTTTGTCCATTTCATTCTATGTTGTATAGTGTGATTTACATCCTGAGGTGGTCATGTTGGGCTTTCACAGTTTACAAGCCAATGCTGACTAGGGAAATTTTGCAAGTGAACATCTACCAAATACTTCAGCTTTCATCTCATGCAAATCTTCATTTGTTGGTACTCACATAAGATTATGCATGATCTCATTAACCCAATTTTTTTATAATGATGCACCTTGCAATTTACTGCTTGTGTACATTTGCTTATTAATATTATTTCTCTTTCTTCTATTTAAATTAGTTTCTGACTGTATCAGAGGTGGCCCAATAATACAGTGTTTCTTGTCACAGGTTTTTCTATTCAGTGAAAAAGAAACAACCTATTTCAGAAGATAAACAGGTTATAACGTCCATGTCGAACCACAGCACATGGACAGAGATTACAGAGTCATTGGTGGATAAAAGATTTCTTTAATTTGTGTTCAACAAAATATAAAAAATGTACTAAGCAAGTTAGATGAAAGGAAATAAACACCATAAACTCTTGGGTGGTGTACGAGATTGGCTTCAACTCTTTTCATATATTTCTAAATTCTTTCAAAATTCTAATCACTTTATTATTGGCAGGATGTTACACCCTAATCTTCCCTCCTTGACAGCAAAACTTTGAACCATAAAAAATGGAGAGGAAAATAGAGAGAAAGAAAGAATTTGGAGGGGGGGAGTGGCAACCTGAATACTTAGTAACTTACATCTGTCATTCTCAGCATAAACTTTCTTACCCTTCTCTTTTATTATCAGTCCCAGATTTTTCTGATAAAGTGAAACTGAAGGTACCTAAATTCAAAAACATTCTATTGAATTTTTAAATGCCAATACAAATGGTTTAGGAATAAGGAGGAACTCACTAAACAAAAAAAGCATTGAATCACCAAAAGGGCACAAAAAAAATGAAAATTTTAATGTACACACACACACACACACACACACACACACAATGTGCAGCCACATTGTTGTGGCTGAAAACACACAGCTGTAGTGTGATACATCTTAAAACATGCTTTAATATGAAGACATGGACATTGTATACAAGCCTTGTAGTTTTATGACTGCAGCATGAAACAAAAGCTTTGGTCTTCTTGTCATGGAATAGTTATGTCTGGTTTCTTATCCATTCCTCTGTATCCAGAGATCACTAGTCGTTCTTCTTTTTGGAATGTTGCTTCAACCGTCTCGAGCAAGGTCCTCAACTAATGTTTTCCTGTACTGCATGGGTGGACACTTATTGGCATCATTGTTCTTTTGGCACTTCTTGTACAATATGAAATTATCTCCCACAGACACTGTAAACAATCAGAAAAATACTTTTCTCAATCACTTCAGTAATTTTATGACAAAACTGTACTTGCCAATGTAATGGCCAGCTTTATCAACAGCTATGACTAATGTTGATTTTTAAGTTATTATTAGGCAACTACATGTTCTCTTCCAGTAAAATACTGTTTTTATGTCTGCCTAGGAACCTCTGATTGCATATACTCACTGTCAGCATGTTACTCTGATCTTGCCATACTATCATTCTTCTGTCATCTTTCAGTAACATGCATACATCCACTTTCTTCAGTTTCAATATATTTTATACTTCTGTAGATTTTTACACAGTTTTCCTTCTTCATTTCGTGTGCCAAAATTACACTTGTGTAATATCTATCCATGAATATGCAAGTAATAATTGGCCATTTTGGCTGTTTTGTTTCCTGTGACTGTCATAATGAAGGATATTTGTGTGTACTGCAACCAGTCACAATTTTTAAGATTATTGATATTATGACATTAATTTATTAGTGATACATTTTAAGCCAATAGTACTCATCATCAAGCATGAAGGAAACCTGAGTCATCAGAATTATGCAAGAGTTCAGTACACAAGTGCAAAATGTTTAATGCTGTCAATGGAAAATCACCATACAGTTAAAAACAGCTAACATAAGCTGTACCACCATGAGTCAAAACACACACACACACACACACACACACACACACACACACACACACATGCACCATTTCATGTGTTTTTGTGGATTGTTTGAAAATTATTGCACTTTTTGTCAGTGGCATAATCATGGCTCAAACTAAAGTGTTCCAAAAATTTTCACTTCAGCTGGAATACAAACTTTGACTTTGAAGCCCTTTGTGAGCATGATGGTAGCTGATACAAAGCAGCTAAATTATTTGCATGAATCTACAACATGAAAACACCTGCAAATAAAACAGAGTGTAATCAAACAAGAATCTGAAAAGTAGGATGTGATGTTGAGCTTTATAATGACAGCCATGCTCAGAATCACTCCCAGGAACACGTGTACTTCTGTGTACAGTCATATTTCTTCAGTCATTCTTGGCAGAATGCTTCTTCAATACAGATTAAACAAGTTCTGAGCAGGACACTTGTTTGCTTAATTTACAGTGTACTGCAATTCTTGGCGCCAAACAGCTGAAAAACTGCATAGGTGTTTTAGATAATGGGATTCTTTGAATGTCACTATCACTTCTCTGAACAGTAATTTTTTAGATATAATGATTTTTTTACTGCATCATGCAGCTTTATCCAACCATCAGCATCTAGTTCATCATTGATTAATTCACTGCATACACCACTCATTTCATCATTTTGGAGAGAACCATGATCCTTGATGTAGTATCAACTTACTCATATTAAACTAGACTTATTCTGCTGTTTGAATCATAACTTGCATTGAGATGTTAATCAATTTTATTCTCTCTAAGATGAACAGACAATAACAAAACAACATATCTGCTGACAGATATTCTCCAGTCACTGCAAAGTAGTAACAAAAATAACTTTCATGTTTAAACTTTTGCACAATATAGTGAAATTCTTAAAAAAAAACTTTGTGCTGGAAGAATAGCACAGGAATAGTCACAGAAATCCTATGACCCCAGTGGGACATTAGGACTGCAAGGAGTTGAGATAATTCTTTCTTAAATACTTTTCTACTACATTATTTTTTGTAGTTTTTGGTCTGACATTAGGTTTTAATCCATCTGGCTTCTTCATTGATGCAGCTCTCCCTATTACAAACAATGCTCTTCTGAAGGTCATACATATTAATTTTCAAACATAAAGGACACCTTCAGATACTACACTAATGCTTCTAACATTCTCTATAAACAGATGTCTGTGACTACTTTATCACTAGCAATACACTGCATAAATCTGAGTGTTTCCACAGATCTCTTTTGACATTGTAGTTTATGAGATATTCATGCATAAATAAAACAACAGCAAAGAGAGAGGGGCTATGAGCTCTGCAAACACACACAGTATGTATATAACAAACATCTATGATAACCTGTTCTCATTTCATCATAACCAAAACATTTTGCACCAAAGGAAAGTACATGAAATAGGATTTTTCATATTATAGTGACTAACTTGAAAGATTACGACTGCATCACCAATTCCCGTGATCATTGAAATTACACCACACATCCAATCTACTCTTCAATTGTTTCCAGTCAATTGTGTAAATCATTCCCCATTTTGACTCCCAGTCCCCATCTGACCTCTTAGGTTCATCATAGTATTTTCACTTCCTCTCTTTTATCCTTTAACAATTTTTCCACTTCTTTATATTCTTCTGATAAACTTCTTTCGTTTCCCCTCCAGTGACTTTCAATTTACATCTTCTTTCATGTGATTCCTCCATTAATTTTGTTCATTCAGAGAAATCACAGCTAAAGCTGCAAAGCAAGATATTGCAGTTTTAAGAATACACACCCTGCAGATGAAATATAGGTATCAGTTTTTATTTTTAAACTCGATCTGTTTGAGTGATCTCTGAACTACATGGTGAAAATAACATCAGTAGTTTCATGGTCCCCAAAAGTCTCTAAAAGTGTTTACATAGACAAACAGTTGTTTTATTTTCAAATAATTCAGTAGAACAGTTCTAACAATTTTAATAGTATGCAGAAAATTCAGTTTTAAAGTTAGATTCTTTTAGTTTCATAAAATTAATTTTCATTTGAAGTGCCTCAGAATACACCGCATAGAAAAATTGATTTTCTGACTTATCATTTCCTGAAGATAGTCACTTATGTGGGTTACTTCATTTCAGTTGTTTAACACTTCTCACATCTTTTTCTACTTCTATCTTATATTCATATTTAATCTATCCTATGATACTTAACTCCAGTTATAGTGGTTCTAGTCTTTGTATCACATTTCAGGTGACTTCCACCTTACATTTAAATATCTTCAGGAAAAGAGTGGTACTGACTTTGAAAGCCTAAAATTCATTCTCACTTTTTTATTATTTCTGTTACTTATCAATTCCTCAAACAGTCCATTATATAGACATAATACCATTTTGTTGAAGCAAAGACTTTTTACATGTTGTCATTGCCTATAACAGAAGTATTATTTTTATAAGTTCACATTACAGGAAAAGGAACAAGATTTCTTCATAATTATTACAAATAATCCTAAAATGCCTGCTTTTCTCATTCGAAAACCCTACAACCACACATACGTATATTGTGTCAAAGAATATTTTATTACAAATCTGTTTCTTGAAGGTGTGAGAAATAATGACAAAATAAGGACCACAGTATACTTGTATGGAACCAAAATCACTATATGACAAATACTTTCCATTCTCTTTGCAAATTTCTAGGTATGTCTGTAAGATTAGAGCTGTGTTGCATGTGTCGAGATTAACATTTATTCACACTCCATGCATTCTGAGTTTCTGCTGCAGACGCATTGTTTTGCAAATTTAGTCTGTTTTCTTTGTATAGCTTACAGTCATCTATCCAGAATACAACAAACAATAGGATCTTTGCATATATATATTAAAATGGACTGCCCAACGAATGAAAACAACCCTTTTGGTTTTAATGGATTTCTAATCCAAAAACAATGAACTTAAATTTACCTTCTGCCTGAATGTTCCATGCCATATTTGTTCTCAATGTAAGTTAGATATGTGTGCAAAGAAATTATAATCAAAATAAAGCTGCAACCAAATACCAATAACAAAAATAGATATTTGACTTGTCAAGTGGTGCTACTCATGTGCCCTTGAGAAACGTGACACATATACCACATTTGACAATAAATATTTCCTTTATATATGATAACAAAATACATGGAAGGTCTGGAAGGAATGGGTATGAATTAAATAAGAGAGTTACTAGTACATTAATCAGTGTAGACATAGCAGGACAGGGTGAGAGATAAACCAAAATCCTCTTACTGTGCCATCTTCGAGTAAATATTCTTGGAGATTTCCCTAGTTAATCCCTAAACAACCTCATGTCCAACAGCTGTTTCTTTTCTTTTGTGATATGAGAAGAGTACTTTGGACTATAGCCTAGTATTTTCCAGCTTTTGTCAACATGTATGTCTGCTATAACCTATGTAGGAGATATTTCTGCCCTTAATTGTAATATCAAAGTAGCTACATGTATATGCAAATTTTATGGTGGCTAGTTCAGGAGGCAGTAACTGTTCTTTCAAATTATCTTTCTTAGTTAAGCTGACACTATCATGAAATAATTAAAGTACCAGAGATAAAGAACAAAGGATGGAAAATGCTAAGGAGGCATAGAAAAACAACACATTTCTGCCTTAGATTACAAGGATCGAGAGACATTTTATTTCTAAACAACATGATTTTGCATTGTAAATATGCTGATTATATTTTATCAGTCACACATTATTAATATGAATCAGAACATTATCTTCTGTTCTCAGAACAGCAAGTACCGTTCATAATATATGAGGAAATCAGTCAATAATTATAATCCTTTTCCTGTTTTACTTTACACAGATCTATTCATAAGGCTTTCAGATTGTCTGTGTAAGGAAATGTTGGTACCAAAATTTATGATTGTGGTATTGACAAACTATTGTCTAAACAAAAAAATTGTGGTTCACATGTAATCATTGGTTTTTTTAATGTGTTTCTACTATAACCAAAAATATGTAATTAAATACTCTGCCTTTCCATTAGTCAATTCTCATAACTCTTCATTAAGTGTTTTTAAATCATAAATGATGCTACAAAGGCAGTACAGTAAATCACTTACTGCAAGTCCCTTCACACGGACTGATGAGGATGATTGGTTTTGTAAACATTGTCTTTGGAATTCTGAGCAATAAACTGTTCATTAATGTCAACAGTAACTTTTCTTTCTCAAAACTAAACAAAGTAAATTCATTTGATATAAATTATCACATGTCATCTAATAATAGCCTATGGAATTAGAGGATGAGCATTATTAATTCTCTCACCACTTTGCTTTCTCCGCCTGCCATTCTCACTGATTTTATTTGCAGCACAAATACTGTAAAGTACATTCTCAATCCTATGTTATTCATTACAAATATTTGAAACTGGCCTTAATCTCAATGGAGGAATCAAAATTTTACCCATATTTCCCTCAATATTCATTTGTTATTTTGTGCCAAAAGTCGATATAATATATTTGTATTATTTTTCATTCATAGCTTTCCACCCGTCTGTTCCCATTTGTATGATGATAGCCATCCCAGCATTCATCGCCCTCCTTTATGCCATTTTGGACATAAATGCTTTTATATTTTATGCTAGATCGTTAATAATTTTTGTGATAATAGTTGCGGATTATATGCCAGTCTCATGCCAACCACATGAGTACAACTTTTCAGCTGTTGTAACTACTATGTCTGCTTTAATGTGTATGCTATTGAAAACAAACTCAAATTGTATCCTGTTCAGTGGTATCTTAGTCATTATTCTTGCTGTGCCATTTTAAGCCAATATTTGGCTTAAATCTCATGGAGATTTACTGTCTGTTACTTTGGAAATCTGTTACACCAATAACGACAGGAGAATCTGATCTCTCTATATCTCCTCTCTCTTCCTTTATCACTGCAGCCACAACATTATTTTCCAGCTGTCATCCTCATAAAACAATTTTAGGTGACACAGCACATTGTGATTTATATTCTCTGCTTCCTTCTTATGAATTTGATCAGAGAGTTATCCTTTTTTAAAATAATCATTTCCATAGAGCTGCCCAGTAGCACTGCTATGCATTTCATGGTTATCTTTGACATTTATTGTTCCACATACTTTTACTTCAAACTTCTTTGTCACTCCTTATACTCTTCAGCAATTGCTCCTGAATGACATATTTATAACTTCAACTCTATTTCTCCCTTCTCTTAATGTACATGCCTTGCATTCATATAGTAGCAAACATCACACAAAAGTTCTCATTTAATATCAGTACATCTAATCTCATTATGTTGGTGTCACTAATAGCCACCTGTTTCCTCTTCTCCTGTCTCCCACTCACTGCTGCAGACCCTCCTTGCTCACACATTTTACAGTGCACACCTGTCACTTTTTTCTTTCATTTCCCATCCATCAGACTGCACAACAACTCATAAATGAACAGTGTGTAAGTGTGTGCATGTGTGTGTGTCTGCATGTCATTTTTATTTGTTGTTTCCATACTGTAGTCTGTATTATCATAATGTCTTTTTGATTGCTGCATGTGACCTCTCTTGACACTGTATGTCTCAAATTTCAGATTTAGTAGCAACTTTTTTTTAATTTTCCTTGTTTGATTTTTTTTTCTTCTCTTTTATATTTATCTTCCTGTTTCCAGTCATAGTATTTTTCCTTGCGATTCTATTTTTAAAATTCCTTAATACTAATATTTCCGTGGTGTTTTCTCATTTGCATATCTTGGTCCTGTTCCAGTCAATCCTTTGAGACTGTACATAGATGTTTTTCTCACTCCAATCTTGTACACATTGATTTTTACTTCCAATTTGAAATGATATAATGTTTTTAATCAAAGATCCTGTTTTCCTTGCAAATTTTGCTTTGCTGTTGTGAGCTTTCTCTATAGGAATGGTGAATACATTTTCCTCTTCAGCAGTACCATCCAGACAGCAAAACTCTTTATATCTTCTGTCTTTGTAATGAGTGTATAAAGTCATTTTGTGCTTTTGTTCTGTACATGAGCTTAAATACCACCAAGCTGAAATATATTTATGGCTCAAACATTTGTTTGTAATGGCAGATGACAATGACAGTTTTCTCACTGGCTGTTTAAATATACTAACGAGTACCCATGAGATAGTAACACTTTTTCTATTTAAGTAATAGAAGTAACATATTTTATTGTTGTTATTGGTTGAAAATATTTACTGTCCAAATAAAAGATCACAACTAGAAAGAGACCAAGAATTACTTACACATCGTGAAACATAAGCTAAATATGATAATGGAAAGTGGTAGGTACAGTATGAAAAGTGGAAGGAATAAAGAAACATCTCACTATATAGTTGAGGTGTTGAGAAGTTGATAGGCACATGAAAATGTTGCTAAGCTTTCAGATGATATCCTTTTTCAGAGCTGATACATTGAATTAGTGCTACAGCTTGGCTGCAGTAAGGGATTGTGGTGGGCAGAATTGGTGAGAGGACAAAAGAGGTTCTGAGGAGGAGGAGTGATGAAAAGCTGATGGCTAGGAGAGGGAGGATAGGAAAGTGGCACCTGTGAACTCATTCTTGCACAGGCTAAGGGAGCTGTATGTGACACACAGTGAAGTACAGAAGTGTAATGGGAGGGGGGAGATATTCACAATGTATTACTCTTTCCTGTCTGCAGTCTCCCTATTATTCTGTAGTAATACACTATGAAATCAGCAGAGTTTGTGATGCTGGGGACATGGCTTTAGATGGTTCAGAAGCTAGCAGAGGTTTGAGGCCAGAAAAATTACAGAATCAAAGCTAACTTGCAATAACAAGTATCATCTATGTAATTAAAAATAAGCATAAATTATGCAGCCTTTGAAGTCAAATATATTGTGGCAAACAGTGTGTTCTGCCACTATGTGGTCAATTGTGTGTAATGCCATTCATTCAGGTGAACAGCTCATTGGTGTTTGTGCTCACATAAAAAAGTATGAAAAAGTTACAGCTGAGCTGGTATTATATTTTATCTAAAAGCTAGCAATGTTTTCAGTCTTGTTTCTATTATCTCCTCAATGCCTCAACCTTTTGATGAGTTGTTACATTTATTCCTTCCATTATTACTAGGATAGAAGCTATTAGTTTCCAAAAATAATGTGGACTCACTGTCCTATTACACACCCATTATTCACTGATACTGAGAAAGGGCTAAAGCAACTAATTCTGTTTGTTTTTAACTGGATGCGTTACCTTGGTTTGTCTGCTTTTGTTGAAAGGGAAAGCGCCAGGTTCTCCAAGTCAGTTAGTGATAAGAACATTATCTCCTCCATCAGTAGTCCTCCAGTTAAATTTATGTTCTCATAATGAGAAGTTTCTTAATTTTTTAAAAGACATTACTTTCTTTGTCAGAATAAACTAGCTGTCTTTCTTTTATGCTATTTTGCCGGCCGCGGTGGTCTAGCGGTTCTGGCGCTGCAGTCCGGAACTGCGGGACTGCTACGGTCGCAGGTTCGAATCCTGCCTCGGGCATGGGTGTGTGTGATGTCCTTAGGTTAGTTAGGTTTAAGTAGTTCTAAGTTCTAGGGGACTTATGACCTAAGATGTTGAGTCCCATAGTGCTCAGAGCCATTTGAACCATTTTTTTTATGCTATTTTACATTCACTCATTTCTAGAAGCAGGATAAATAAACAAGAGAGTTATTTTCCTGAAATTTATGGGTGGCAGCAGAAAGAACATAACATTTGTTGCTGATGCCCTTGGGCATTGCGCTGAATGGTATCTCATATATCATGTGCTTTGCAATATTTTGAGAGGGCACCTGGTTACCCCCTACAGGAAAATATGTTGACTGTTGATGAATACCTCCAGGAGGGTCCCAATTGTCTTGACAAAACATGTAATGTGAAGGCACCAAGAAATGTATTTTTAATGTGACACCAGGTTAACATCAACCTCTGTTGAAAGTTGGTGGATGCAGGCCATCTAGTGCACTGCCAAATCTGAAGGTGCAAATAATAGACTGTTTATTTTTCTTGTTTTACAGTCCTCTGTAATCAAAAGTATTTTAGTATGCTCAGCAATTCTGAAGAGCCTAGGAAGTTTTTATTTTGTCAAAGCCCTAAGTAGCACAGTACTAAATTTTATTACAAGTTTAAGATATATATTCTTTTATCTCCATGCAACTGTTTGTTTCATCTATGTGGTTTACATGTGTGTTGGTGAGGTTTAATTCTAGATAGTGATTATGAAAAGCTATTTATTCTAGCTACCATGTAGCTGCATTCTCAGCTCATATACTTTGTTCATCATACATTAATAACACATCATTGTCCATGACACAAATGAAGTTATTTGCTATTGTTGAGATCCTAAACATTTTTATTTCTTAATGTGGATTTCAGTTACACTTATCAAAGTGCTACCTTTTCTTTCATTTTTTTTGTCTGGTGCCCTCTCTTTCTTCCTGCACACGCTTCCCCTCCCTCCCCCCTTCACCCCTCTCTCTTTCAATAAGGAAGTTAAACACTGAGTGCTCACCAAATTATTTATAGTGAATTACAATTTTTTATTACATCTTGTAATAAAATGTAAAATACTTAAAAAGATTATCTTTTCCTGTCACACACTTAAAACCTGTAATAATGAAGGAAACATTCAACAATCAACAATTCATACCTCTCTCTCTCTCTCTCTCTCTCTCTCTCTCTCTCTCTCTCTCTCTCTCTCTCTCGCCCCCCCCCCCCTTCCTCAGTCCCATGCCCCCCTCCACCCCCCAATTTGAGTAAAGAGTTTTTAGAAACAAAACAAGAAAAAATTTTCAGTAAGGAAATTAACAACTGAGTGCATATTATTTATAATGAATTACAATTTTTCATTACATCTTGTAATAAAAATATACACAAAATTTCTCTTTTCCTCTCATGTAGTTGATACCTATAACAATGAAGGAAGTGCAAATTCATACCTTTTAAATGTTTAATTTTTTTACTTGTGCATGTCACTAATTAGAACATTTTTACTAGTACAGTCTGTGAAATCATACCTTAATTCGGTGTAAATATTTATTCCTACAATGGGATTAGTGTTAAATGACAACTATGTGATATGCAGTTGTGATGAAGCATACTGCCTTTTTCAGAATACATTCTTACATACATATTATAATGTTGCTGATTTCACGAGGAGTGTAATAAATTATATGCAAAAATTACTTCTATTGAGAAAATAATTTGATTGTATAGATAAAAAATCTACTCACCAAGCAGTGGCAGAACATACACATAAAAGAAGTTTATAATTAGCAAGCTTTTGGAGCCAGTGGCTCCTTCTTCAGGCAGAAGGGTTGAAGGAGAAGGAAGAGGGGTAAACGAAAAAGACTGGAAAGGTCTAGGAAAAGTGGTAGATTTTGGGAAAGCTACCCTGAACCATGGGCCAGGGGAGACTTATTGCATGGGATGAGAAGATTGCCTAATTATTATCTTCTTTAATGTGTGTGTTCTGCTGCCGCTTGGTGATTCAATTTTTTTTTTCTATTCAATTAAATTATTAACTGTAAGAGAAAGTTTATATATGTATATATCAAAAATGTGTAAGTTCATAAGAAATGATTGGTATTTGTTAAGAAGAAATCAATATATTGATGTGTTTTCAATACTGAGACTGACAACGGCAGCTACATTTATAGAATTCATGAACTTTTCATAGCAACAGTCCACACTGTCTGCCTGCTCATATTCAAACTTGGGTGCCCATGGCAATAGATAATTTCTGATTGAACAAAATAGAGCTTCTCAGGATGCCAAAGTTTAAGGTCAACCTGTAGACAGAGACTTATTACCTTGTAAAGAAGAGAACAAATTTGGTAATGTGCACAGTATTGAATACCCTATATATTTTTTGTGCTCTCATAAGTTGAAATTTTGTAACGGAAAAATTTTTTGGAACTAGCCTTACATTTTCACAGTAAATTGGGATATAATGAAAACTGATAAGGAGTATTATACTCTGAAGAGCACCATACTTCATTCATCCCCACCTTAATGAAAGTTCTGGGTAAAAAGAACTGTGTCATGGTAACAAGGATGTGGGTGAAGAGAATCTGTTTTCTGTCAAATTATAATTGGCCAGTCAGCAATTCAGTTACCTCAGTTGTATGGATAAAATATTTACAATATAAAACTGAAATAAAAGTTCAAGACCTCTTTTTATTTTAAAAAAATTATATATACATCAGTGTGTGTGTGTGTGTGTGTGTGTGTGTGTGTGTTGTTGTTGTTGTTGTTGTGTGTGTGTGTGTGTGTGTGTGTGAGAGAGAGAGAGAGAGAGAGAGAGAGAGAGAGAGACTGTCTAGACAATGAACCTCACTGAAAATGTTAAAGCTTTATGTTTTGCATAACTCCTACACTAAAAATGTGTGCTAATGTAACAGATAACTTAACACTGAAAAAAATGTAGGCCCTACAGCAGACACTCAGACCAACATAACAGAAAACTTAAAATATGTGTTTGAAAGAAGAATACTCTACTGTACCTCAGTCTTGATTGAAAATTTGTAATTAAATGTTTCAGTATCTGTTGTAGACTTAATACAAATTATGACAGGAGCCTTTCTTTTTGCATGTATTATCATCTTTTTCAAAGGAAAATTCAATCAAGAAAACTAATAAGTTATGAGACAGAATACTGGGCAGCATCAGATGAAAAGGCAGGTGGCAGAATGCAGATAAAAATAAAATGAGAAAATACTGTAATTTTTTGTTTGTGTACTGAAATTTTGTATTGCACATCTAAGGTTTTCTTCTTCCGAACCTGGCAATGAAAGAAAATGAATGAAGAAACAAGAAATTTTGTATTGCACATCTAAGGTTTTATTCTTCCGAACCTGGCAATGAAAGAGAATGAGTGGAGAAACAAAATATCTACAAAAAATGGGAAGACAGAGTGAGAATGTAAAAAAAAGTAAACGTGGGCCTCTAAAGGTATACCACTAGGGAATATTTGAGACTGGGAATCCATTAGACAAACAGTACAGTGAGTATGCATGGGTGGGTGGGTGTACATGTGCACATGCATTTTCAGGCTAAATCCCAAAGAAGGAAACCTTAGATTTGCAACAAATGTTCAACATTCATTGTTCAGTAAAAGTACTATTTGCTCAGTAAGCTTTCCACCTGGAGAAAGGAAGATAGTACGCATGCAGGTCCTGAATTATGAACTATGTGAACTGACTGTTTAGTTCCTTTTGAGGACTCTTTCCTCGTATTATGTACAGAGTGACTATGGAATAAAACATTTGTTTATGCATACTAGATTTTAAAATTTTATGTAAATGGCTATTCTGCATACCATATGAACATGAAAAGGTAGTAAGGCTAAATTGAACTGAAGATACTGACATACAGAAAAGAAGGGGTATTACATTCCTTTTTTTTTAATTGACATGTGCCTTTGACAGCATATATAAAAAAATTCTACTCTTTTATTATTTTTCAGAATTTTGTTCTCCTACTATGATTCAAAATTAATTTATTCCTTGAACATTAGACCATTCTCTATTTTACAGTGTCACTGTAACTCCATTGACAGTCTCTGCTGTGGTTACTACTGCTTGTGTTCTTCCTTCAAGCTTTTATTTTTCATTTTAAATGAACAGTTGAGATTTAGCATTGTGTAACTTCCTTTTCTTACTGAAAGTTTTGAATATTTGTAACTGCTTGTCTTATGTTTTATAAAGCCATACTCACAATGTATATATCAGAGAATATTGCTGATTTAGATAAATGTGCAAAATAGTGGAGGAATCAGTGTTTACATTTTTAAACATATTTGTGGCAATCAAAATCAATTTACAAGTTTCATTTTCAAATGGGGTCTGTAGAATAGGTACTTCAAATGTCATTATAAGAATTCCTTACTAATTTAAGATGTGTTTTAGAACATTCTATCATAAATGTTGCACAGTTTCTAACTGATATAGTACTTTATGATCTGTAGAACCTTCATAATGAAGTAATATGCCACAAGACAACGAGAAGCTGAAACATCTATAATGCAATTAACTGCAAAGAGAAGTTATATCCTAATAAAAAATGGGAAGCATCTTGCAACAGGAGTCTGTAAAGAGACAGAGGATTGGAGGCTGAAGTTTAGAGTCAAATCTTAGAGAAATGAAATCCATTGCAGGGACAAAATTCATTGCTACTGACTGACAACTGATTGACAGGAAGATTATATGATGCATAACTTAGAGACAAATATCAGTAAATGGAATAGATAAAACTATCCGAGTAAATTTGAGACAGAAGATTGAAGTGAAGAACAGTAAAACCATTGCGGATAAATTAGAAATAATGTGAGATATATTACACTTATCTTCTGCAAATCACTGTAGCTTCATAATTGTCACCAGGATTAGTGTTCTATTAAAATGTGACCTTGAACCACTTACCAAACAGATATATACTGATTCATGGGTCTGCGGTAAAGATTGAAAATTGTAAAGATGCAGTAGTAAGAAAGAACAAGAATGTCAGACTTGCAGAGTAAAAACTGGCAAAGAGAGGAAGAAAAAACAATGAGAGATGGTGTGACAACAGTACAAGTTAGTGGAAGCATCTTTGAATACTGTGCTTTTCTTCTTCCAACATCCCTCGCTAATATCTTTCCTGATTCTGCATCTTTAATATGCCTTCCATTATTCTACACTAGACATTGAAATTCTTATTCCATTTCTCTGCTCCTACTATTGTCTGTTTTCCTGTAAATTACAAGTCCCTTTTCTTCAACATGAACTTATCAGACCAGTTGTAGATGAGAACAGTCAGTATATAATCATGCTCCTCTCTTCAAGCCAGAATTTATTTCCACTAATTGGGAAACCTGAAATAGTAATTGACTTCATTAAATGTGTTCTGTTCATTTATTGTTATGATCTGATTATGTAAATAGTAATCTGTATTCTTCAGCTGATACAAACATATTAACTTTAATAGTTCATAGTGAAGTTCAGTAGCTAGAGTAATATAAAAATTCATTAGTCTCTCAAAGATGTGAAATGAAATATATTTGTACCTAGCTGATACAAACTGTAATTTAGTTAAATTACTGAAGCAAACTTGCACAACTTATTACAGTGACATTACATCAATTGAAAAAAAAAAAATGTAAGAATTTCCCTACATATGCTTCAAAAGGTGTTATAATGGTCCTAATGTACGGAACAAACAAAAATATTGTTCAAGTCATGACTTTTCTGATCCTAAACTCAGTAAAATATTAAACACCAAACTGTGATAGTAAATATATACTAATTGCATAGGTATAGCAGTAAAAACTGAAAGTAAAACAATATGTTATTTCCATTGTTTCAAAGTTAGGACATTGACCTACTAATCTGTAATGACTCACTCTGAATGTAGTAATGACACATTTGTATCAAAGTACATTATGCAGCATGCAGGATAAGTTAAAAATATGTATAGTTTTAGTTTATGAAGAAACAAGTTTTTTAATTCCATCTCAGGCAATATTTTGATTTGCCAAGATATATGAGAGAATGAAAGAACAAAATCAGATAATAATATTAATCTAAAGTATTCTCACTGCCATATTGCTTTGTTGTAAAAACAAATGCAGCATCTGACAAGAATCTAAGATGCTTACAAAAATCCACAAATATGATCTTTATCATAACATTGTCAGTAATATGACCTACAATTAATGCTGTAATAAACTGTCTGCAGCTGTTGTATATTTATGTAAAATATCACTATTTGTGCTGTTGCTGAGTAATGGGAACTAATGATGTGGTGGAAAATGAACAAACACCAGAAGGTTATTCACAGGGTATACCAAGAAGAAGACTGATAGCAGAAACAACACTTTCCAAGGGAATATGAATAACATTAGCTGTAGTAACCACAGCATAACTTTCAGAAAGCATCTATACATCTGTACACTTGTCACATTCTTTACATTTTTTTTAATTGCTTCCATTTCCCAAAAAATAGATACAAGGCAGCTGTGACATGAGTTGGTAATTTTACGCAAGACTGACCTTTCTGCATATAACTGAAGTATTTATTGGACCATTCTATTTCCATATACATTGGCAAAGAAGTAAAAGACTTGCAGATCAAAAATCTGTTGCTTTTCATCTGTGATTGCATTTAATTCAACTAAGGCATGAGATACATCCTTGGCTGTCCTTAAGTGAGTATTATGAATACTTGTATACATATTTTAAATATGTAAAAAACTCCCACCATAAGGCATTTGTCTCATTTAAAGCAATAAATAAAGAAACTGTGAATTTATAAATAAAAGCTAATCATGATAATTTCTGGTATATGAGACCTCTCAAATAATTAACATAAATATTTATTTTCTACCATTGTTTGTACCTTATCTACTTACAGAACTGTTCACATTTTCTTTAAAAACTAACTATCATAATTAATAGAAATACAGAGACTATGTTACATGTCTTCATCAACTCTGCATTAACAGCCATTAATTTTCTTCCGCCTACTTTTCAACTCTATTTGTGACCTTTTGTCTATGTCATATTGAGCACATTATAACTATCTCTATTAACCAATAATTGTGAAAATTATAATAAGTATCTGGCTACCATTATTTTAAACAAATTCTTTACAAAAGCAACTAAAAAGTCTCGTTTGTAAGTTCACACCATAAAGAAGCAACATGTAAAAACAGAGCTGAGGATATACATGAATATAAATAATAATGATCATGTATTTGTATCTACAGTGCTCAAATTTTTGTGTACCTGTGACTGGGTTTCATAAATAATGCTTTGTGTCCAGTAAACTACTACATAATTGTAACACTAGCACCAATTACTTATATTTAATTGTTAATATTTTTATCTATGTGCTGTTCATCTGTAAAAATATTGTATTCTGAGCTATGTGAATAATGAACAATTTCTGTGTGTACAAATGATCATGACCCCAGCTGTGAAAGCAGCAAATGGTGAACTATTACTACATAAATGTAATTTATCACTGCGAATAAATTGTTTAGAATAAAATGTAGCAGTTATAAAATGTAGCTGTTTGTTAGACTTGGCACTCCAAACACCACTATGTAACAATGTCAAATGCATGACCATTATGTGCAAATCTTTCAAACTCTGTAGTTCACTATTTTAAATTCCAGATATTTACCATGACTGGAAAAGCCACAACAACATCATGCTGTATGTTTTGACATATTTACAATCGAGTTACATTAAAAGTGAAGATTAACACTGTGGAGATCGTGAGTCATTTCTCCTTGTAGGGTTATGTTTATGTAACTTACTGTTCTTTTTAAACTATGATGGCTGACAAGTATTTTGTCCATAATTGACAGATTGTCAAGGGCTGCCAGTCGTTAAGGAGTAAATTAATGATCTCCATGGGTACTGTGATTTATTGTTGTCAACATAATTCATAAGAGAGCAAATCTATTGTCAGGCTGTTGTCAGTATGGTCAAATGTCTACAAAACATTATAGGGTGACCACCACATAATTATGGTTACATTTTTCTTCCTCAATGAAGCAATGCATCAGAGTATGATGATATAAGCCATTAGTGAGTAAAAATAGGAAAACTAAGATAATTTTTTGACATGTTTTCCAATCTAAAATCAGTATTACCTGTCATGGGAAAGTTGCAGAACTTACAAAGAGAGGCCAGCCCCTGTGACCTACAAAGTTTGACAACTTTCACATATTAGTTAAAGGACACTAAAAAGTAACTCCCCAGAACAGTATGTTTTGAAAAAATGTCAAAGTCTTGGTCATGATGCAATATCTTTTCCAAGCCACATGCAGTTGTTAGGACACTAAATTATACCACAGAAATTTCCAAGAAATACAAAAATTGATGATTTTAATCTTTCAGATATTTTAAAGAAGCAAAACTCATGCAAACTGAGGGGATGGCCACATGATTTGTGGTCTGCATTCAAATTATGGTTACTTTCTTTTCACATACATTTGAAACACACTTTTTGCATTGCTTTTTACTCTTTGTGGAGGTAGTAAATGACATGAAACATATTTGAAATTGTTACGTTAAATAAAATAAATTACATATTGAACAGGAGAAGCCCTGTTCAGCATACACTTGTGGGAACATGACACATTACTGTTTGTGTTAGTATGTGTTTGTAAAAGATTTTCTGTGGTAATATTGGCACAATAGCATTATTATTCTGTGGCTTCTGATAAAAATAGGAGGCTGTTACTCTACAGTTGTTGTAATTCAAGTTTCATTGTGTGCAAGATAAGAAAATGAAATGAATGGACAAGTCTAGATTAAACTGAGTCCTTAATAAACTTGCAGCACAATAAATTGGTGACCCTGATGTGGTAGGTGAGATGACAACATTTGAGATGTGGTTTGCAGGAAAATTTTCAGCTTGATTTTCTTTTAACTTGAGCTCATAGCGTGCTGTGTTTAGAAATATGCAAAATGTCAACAGAAAATGGACATGAAGGGAATAATCTTGATTGGAAGCTGGAAACTGGTTAGGTAAGCTTTAAGCGAATGTAGACTTGGATGGAGAAGCAAGTCATCTGGTTCTGTCAAGCTGCAGCACTATTTACAATGACTGAAATAGCTACAGAGGCATATTTTCATCTCACCTATCTCATCAGTCACCAATTTATTATGCTGTAAGTTCATTAAGGACCCAGTTTAATGTGGACTTCTCCATTCATTTTGTTTTCTTATCTTGCACACAATAAAAATTGTATTATGGCAATCATAGAGTAACAACCTCCTTTTTCTGGTTAGATGTCAAAGAATTGCTATTTGCTCATTCAGCTGAATCCAATTTTTTTAAAAAATAAGTGGCATCTAGTTACAAGTGAGGAGAACAATAAATATTCTCTGACAAAAGAACAGCTTTTTACCATATTTAAAGATAGGTAAGAGCATCAAATTTAAAAAAAAAAACTTGAGTGGTTTAAAACTTGGTGATATGAACTGTAGCCAATTATTAAGAAAAATGCAAGGCTACACAAGTACCAATGTGTCAGATGAAATCTTAAAATCTCTTTGATTTGATAAACTTCCTAGTAGCATTTGAAATATTTTACTTATATCTGATGAAACAATGGATAAGGTAGCTCAAATGGCAGATCATATGATCACAATGCACTATGTTTAGATGGTTCAGTTTGCATCATTTCAGTCCATTCCATCATCATCATCATCATCATCACCATGTCAGTCCAAGATCTTCTCTTAAGAAATAAAGAATTGGAAAATGATATTAAGTGCTTCAAAAGCAAGTACACAAGGATCACACAGTAGAAGTAGAAGCAGAGCAAATTTCAATAAAAGTGGTAAGTATGGCTATTATCATTTTAAATTTGGCACATGGTGTAAGTCTGAAAAATGCATCCAGCCTTGCCAATGGCAAAATAAGGAAAACTAGAAAGGGTAGACACAACAGTGGCAGAGCGTTCTAGCACAGTACCCACATCACACCACTGATATCGCTTGTTTTTTATAGATCAAAATTGTGGGAGATATTTTATGATAGATTATGGCACACATTTTTCTGTTATGCCAGTTTCAAAAGAGAAGAAAGTTAAACCCTCTGACATCATTTTGTGTGCTACAAATGCCTCAGAAATAAAAACTTATGTTTCAAAGCTGTTAATCATTGATTTAGAGCTCAAACTCAATTTAAAATAGCTGTTCACTGTAGCAGATGTATCAAAAGACATATTGGGGGTTGATTTCCTTCTTTATTATGGATTACTCACTGGTCTCAAAAAAAAGGGTGATGGACAACATCAGCAAATCAAGAATTTCAGGAGAGCTAACTACTGTAAATGTTAAAGACTCAGTATGCTCACCCTACACAACATACAACTTTTGGAGAAATTTCATGAACTAAGAAAACTGGCCATGGTACTAAAGTTGTTGAACCATAAATGCAACAATATGTCATTATATGTAGCAGTCCACCAGTATACAGTAAGGCTCATCAATTAGACCACAGATGGGCAACCAGCGGCCTGTAGGCCAGATCAGTCTGCGATTCATTTCAATCTGGCCCACGGACAATATCCGCAGGAGAGGACAAGATGCTCACTCTGTACAGGACACATTTTCGGTTATTCCTGCCAATGCTCAGCTAGGTTCAGCACAGGTTTGCAGCTCATGATGCAAACCAGTGAAAGTCTTGCTTAAAGACTTCACCAGACAGAATGCAGCCTGGTGACACATCTCAGGCCGGGGTGGATGGCCAGTGTTTATAAGACAAGGGACACCACACAGGCAAGAGCAGGCCTCAGTGACTGGCTGTTGGTGCATCAGCTGTTGCTGTGGAAGTGGCTGATACCTCATCAGCACTTTGTATGTGTAGCACAGTACAGAGCTGCCTCCCACTGCCTGTGCAGCCCAGCAGTCAAATGTGCACGGTATTTATCACCTACATCTGAGCTACACATTGATAAAGCACAAATACTTGTAGCAGACAACAATGCCACTAAAATTACCAATGCCAGCATCTTGTTTTTTATGTTGACTGTTTTCGTTTGCTGTTTTCGGTTCCGAAACTTTCATTTGTATATTTGCTTCACTTTGTGTGTTCGTTTTTTCTGATAGCACACTGAATCTGTTTTTGCACACGATATTAGAATCAGTCAATAACTTTCTTTGAGAATTTGACAGTTTACTTTTCACTACCGGTATGTTTGGAGGTTTGTGATTTTGAGGAAAGTTTGATCTGTTTACATGCTTTTCCGCTACCATGCTAGAGTTGTTTGTTTGCACACGTTTTTGTTTACTTTCAGTTCCTTGCAACAGTTTTTCTTCAGATGGCTGTATTCCATGATTTACTACATTCGATTTTTGCACACTGTTTTTTTGTATTAAAGTTACACTGCTTCTTTGAGATTTATCTTCCTGGATAGAGTTTTCTTCAGTCACTGATTCACATTTTCCTGTGGAGGCCGTGTCTTCTTGCTTCCCGTATTTTCCCGATTGAAGTTCTTTTATATCCTGTTTTAGAGTACTGATTATGAATTGTAGACTTTTTATACGTTCCTTTAGCTTTGATATCTCGTCCTTACAACTCATACACGATTTCCTTTTTCCATCGAATTTTACTTTTTTTCGTGGAGATACACGATTTACTTTAACACTAACTGCCATCTTACCTCTTTACCACAAGGTTTTCTGATTTCAGGAATGCAGACAGCATGTTTGCTATATTTATTAACACTGTGATGTAGAAATGCCCCCAGAAAACCTTCAAATGGAACTTATTGAACTTCGTGAAGATTTGTCTTTAAAATCTAAATTTGAAGAAGTAAACCTGGTCAAATTTTATAAACCTTATTTGCCCAAAGAGAAACATCCACAACTGAAATCATTTGCAAGAAGGAAAATTTGTCTTTTTGGAAGCACACATAAGTGTGAACAACTTTTTTCTCTTATGAAAACATATAAATGCAATGCACGTACAAGGTTAATGGACAACAACCTGGAAAATACCTTAAGACTCAGTATAAGTGACACAAATCCAGATATCAACAATCTGGTGTTAAAAATTCAAACTCAGAGCTCTCATTAATCTGCTGTTGAATATTTTTTAAATTCAATAAACCACTGTAAATACATTTATTAAGTTTAACTTTTCAGCTTACCTATTCGCCAATGGCAAAATTTGTATGTTCAGTTTACTGGATTTTGACAAAGTCACACAGTTTTCTGTGCAATCATGTGATCTTGAATTTTTATTTTGGAATATGATTTTTTGTGATGAGTTGTAAGGAACCAAGACACTGAGTTAATGTACAGTGCAAAAATAAATATAAACTTCTGAGGATGGGGTGTTGTGCATTGACACAGTCATAGACCACAAAATTCCACCTTTTCACTGGGCAATCTGCTGTCAAGTCAGGTGAGTTTCCTTTTGGCTGTAAGGCCAAGTTCTTGTATTTCACTATGTATGATAATATTCATGTTCTCTTGAAAAGCTTAGCAGTGGGTCCAAATATATTATCTGCAAATCTTCATGTCACAAATGTCTTCATACTTAAGCATTACAGCTGCTGCTATTGCATCACATGAGTACTGTCTTCTTATTGACTGTACATTCTGCAAAACTTCTGCTGTCATTGGTGTAAGCAGTTTGGCCTTTTCATGCAGTGTAAACAATATACGATCTGTGCATACCATTAGCAGTGATACAAATTTCACACAGAACTCACGAGGCCCTCATATGTTATCTTATTGTTAATACTATAAATATTGAGGAACAGTACTGATGCCATCCAAAATACTCTCAGTATTACCAACAGGTATTGAGCATGTGAGGACAATTATTTTCAGTCTGACAAATCGCCATTCTGTTCAAATGGTTTACAGTTCTTTCTTGTATAAACATTAGCAACTAATTCTTTTCTTTGTGGATGTATTAGAGCACTGCAGTTGTGGAAACTGTGGATAATTTATAATGAGTTAGCTGCAACCAGTTACTTTTATAGGAATTATTTCTCTGATGACATTTCAAGATGCCTGGCATCCTATCTTCATATATTTCATTTATTTACATGCCATGAGCATAGTTCCTTTACTAACGGTGTAGCAAAATTTTCCAATTGAAGTTTTAAGCCAGCTATTGGAAAAAGTCATAGATAAAGACACATTGTTTATGGCACACAAATAAATGAAAATGGGAAGATTGGGTGAATGTAAACTTACATTCAATAATGCTGTTTTCAAGTCAGAATTTGTGGACATGGCATTTTGGGAAAGGGGTATCATTCATATCAGTCTGTTACCCATAAACATTAATGTCGCAGATCCATTAGTTTTGACTTCAAGTGTTAGGAACACTGCTGTCACGTCATGTAACAATGAAGTCCACAAACTGATATATATGTGTGTGTGTGTGTGTGTGTGTGTGTGTGTGTGTGTGTGTGTGTGTGTGTGTGTGTGTGTGTGTGTGTGTGTGTGTGTGTGTGTGTGTGAATATGGCCCACAAGTCACCAAAAGTTGCCCATGCATGGATTAGAATCACATAAATTGCAAATTGCTAAAAAATAATTTCAGTTTCTGTTAAATAATGATATTATCCATCTATCACAATCACAATAGGCTAGTCCACTACACCTTGTTATGAACCTAAATAGTCAGCGGTGAGTTTGTGGAGATCATTGTCACCTGAATGATATGACTCTCTCATGCCAGTACCCAGTTCGGTGACTTGGTTATGTAAGCTTTATGCATCAAAATAAAAAGATATTCTCAAAGACTGACCTACTCAAAGCCTATTACCAAATTCCATTAGCCAAAAAAATAAACCAAAATCAACTATTATTACATCTTTTGGACTTTATGAATTTAATTATATGGCCTTCAGACTTCATAATGCACCTAAGACATTTGAGAGTTTTATACATGAATTCATAACAGAACTAGATTTGTACATCCTGTATTTGGATAATATTCTAATGGCATTTGAATCTCCAGAGCAACATGTTGAGCTTCTAAATTTATTGTTTAAACAGTTGAATAAATATGGTCTTGTAATAAATGCTGGAACATTGCTGTTTGGTGTACAAAAGCAAAAATTCTTAGGATATTTAGCTGCACCTGTGGAAACAAAGCCAACTCCAGAAAGGGTTGTGACAATAATGAACTACAAAAAACCCAAAATAGTTTTTGAACTTAGAGCATTCTTAGGGATTATCAATTTTATCTTCGGCATTTGGAACATGCTGCTGAAAACCAAGCTTTGCTGAATGATTACCTAAAAGGAATAACTAAAAACGACTGAAGGGGTATTGACTGGACTGAAGAAGCAATTACTCCATTACAAAAATCCAGAGAAGACATCATAATATTTGTGGATGCATCAGATTTTGCAGCAGGTGCTGCATTGCTACAGTGTAGATCAACTGGATATTTTTCATATGGTCATAAGGGAAAATCCCCACTTCATCACTACCTCGCAGATGCTGTGTCCCATTGCTTGTGTGCCAACTGTAATACCACATTCAAACTCACTTAAATCTTGATAACCTGCCATTGTAGCAGTGTTAACCAATCCAACAACTGCTCCAGAAACTTGTTGCCTTATATAGGCATTACTGACTGCAGCACCATATTCTGCCTGTTTACATATCTCTGTATTTGAATACGCACACTTATACCAGTTTCTTTGGCACTTCAGTATACATGGCTGTCAAATGTTTCAAATATCTATTAGAAAGATTAAGCTTCACTGCTCCGACAATAGTGGTGTTATGTGTCAACACAAATAATTTGCTCTTATATTCCTGAACCATTTAGTTAACCCATTTTACAACATTATAATAATTTCGCTCAGTCTGGCATTAAGACTACTATAAACATTATCTCATCAAAGTTTCTCTGGATCAGTATAAAAAAAGTTGTCTGAAATTGGGCAAAAATATGTGCTGTTTGTCAGGAAAACAAAATATCATGACATGTTCAAGTGCCATTAAGACACTTTGCTAGTGATGACAAATGCTTCAAAATAATTCATCTTGACTTGATAGGGCCAACTTCCTTGTGATGAATATACATATTGTTCAACATGAGTTACAAACTGGACAGAGATAGTGCCTCTTCAAGACATGCAAGCAGAAGCAGTAGCACAAACATTTTTCAGTTGTTGGATCACTAGGTTTGGAATGCCATACCAAATAGTGACCGACCATGGAATACAGTTTAACTCTGAGCTATTCCAGGCACTATAAAACATATGTGTTTGTAACCAAACTCAAACTGCAGCATATCATCCTCAATCAAATGGAACAATTGAAAGATTTCATTGGACACTTAAAGCAGCCATCTGTGCCCATGCAACTGCTAAATGGATTCAAATAATATCTGTAATCCATCTTGGTGTTTGATGTTCCATTAGAGAAAACACTAATGTTACAAATGAGTACTACAGGTGCAAACATGGGTATGTGACCAAAAAAGAAAAACTGAGTTAGAGCTGCCTTCTTGTACGGCTTTCCACTGGCTATCTAAAGCTTCATTTCTCATGCTGCAAAAGTGACTCTATGACCATTAAAATGAGGTGGGAAAATCACACATGGGTGAAAAGATGACCATGTCTTCAATTCATTGGGTAGCAAAATCTACCAAATCCTAATTTGTTGCAAAAGAGGCCAAGTCTTAAGAAATCATGGCTACCAACAAAGGGTATGGATGCAGAACTGGATATGTCATCTTGCCACACGTTACACTTTATAAAAGTTGCTGTTTTTAGCAGCCTGTCACTAAAATGTTGAGGTTGACAATATTTGAGAGAAAGTCATATGTTTTTGTTTCTATAGCTCCCTCATAAGAAGAAAGGCATGAGAAAACATTGTCTTATGATAAACTGACCAGCTAGCATGCTCTTTCCATTTTTTATTTTAGAAATACTTTGTTTTCAGTTTTACTATAGGATAGCATGAAATAAATGACAATAATGAAGAGGAAACTTCTACAATTGAAGAACATGTCATTAGCCTGATGAAAATACTGCTGAGAGCAGCATTAATGATGACAGGGTTGAGGCCATGAGAAACTGTAGCTCCAGAAAGGGGAAGAAATGTAGAGCAGTGGAATGAAATGTCAAGAAAAAGAAGAGGTAATGAAGACCAGCTCTTATAGTAATATTCAAATATTTATAAGTTACATGTTTAATATTGTTGGAAGTAATAACCTAGCCACATGACTTAACTTATTTGTTGCCGGGTAACCTCTGCAATCTAAAATATAATTTTTGCTTTCTCAGTAATTCAATGTATCTGAAAATAGAAACACTAAACTTTAGACTGCTGTGCCATACAACTAGTATTTGTTGGGTTTCAGTTTTGTTTTCCACCTGTCTTAGGTGCCAACTGAAAGGGTTTCTGCAGGTGCCCAACTGTAAACATCCTGCTGAAAAGCTGAAATGTGACTCACTATGCAGGACATATAGAGAATCCATGAACATTTTTACAACAAAAGTGACTGGGACTGGCAGAGTTGTCTCCTTAAAACCAGAGCATAGAGGAGAAAAAGTGTCAAGAAAGCAACTAATTATGTCCTTTGTACTCCCAAAAATATGTGAAGGATTTTCTAAAAAGATAAGGGTTTGCAGAGTGGCTTTCATGGGAATTTTGCAGGTAAAAAAAAGGGACTCAACAAAATTTGTCAGAGTATGATGAATGGTTCCTTAAATGCAACAGCTAAAAAAGGGAAGGTGACAGAAAAACGAAGTTGTCAGAAGCACTGAAGAATTCAAGTCTATCAAAAGTCACTATTCTGAAGAAAAAATGCTTTATCACCAATATTTGAGCAGTAAGCTAGATGTAAAAGTAATGTGGGAAATGATCTATGACAAATATCCCAATATGGAGATGAAGTATGACTGCAAAGTCAGATTTCCTTGTAAAATTGAGCAACTGAAAAGTAAAATGTGGAGCAGGAGCTCATGGCTCACAAAATTTGGAATGATATTTTTTATGAAAGGCACAGGGAAGAATCTGGCAGTCAGTTTATTTTAAATTATGAGTGCCAGAAGAATTTAGTCCTTCCAAAAGCTCCAGATCAGCGTCCTGTTATTCAAGACAAATGTACTTGTATAATTTCATGGTTTGCCAAGATTTCTCTATGACCATTCAGATGAAAGAAAATGTGACCTCATATATTTGTCTGAAGAATGAGTTTGTGAAGGGGTTGAACCAGATTGCTTCAGCATTTCATCATCAACTGCTTAATGCTGATTTGAATGGTGTCACCAATCTATGCCTCTTTTTGCATGGATGCGATGGGCAAAATAAGAAAAAAATGGTGGTTGGGTCACAGTACTGTTTTCTGTACAATGCTTCAGTACACTTAGAAAACACTGTAGTTCTCTATCATTGGTCATTTGTTTCTACCCTCCAACAGAGTTTTCATAAGCATGAAGAGAAAATTTTTCAAACTGAGCATAATTGAAAATCCTGCAGACTACATTGGCATCATGCGGAAATTCACCACAGCAGTGCCTTGGGGTCGGACAACAGCAAAGTGAGAGAATGTAAGAAGCTCACCGATGAAGTCATCAAATCTGCTGGATTTAGCACATTCAGTTTAAAAAATAAATAAATAAAATAAAATAAATCATCCTCATGAAGACAGCAAACAGAAAGTCATGCCTTCTGCAGGGAGAGCCATTCTTCAATTTTGAGATCAGAGAGCCAAAATCTCTTTTTAAAAGAAAAAAATTTCACAAAAAATGCTGAGGAGATTCCAAAAATGGTCCCACTGAAGAAACCTAAAATTATGGACACCAGGTGGCTCCTAGCACTTCACTGGGGAGAGACGTGACCCAAGGAGAAAAAGTTAAAATTCTGCACTGACATTTATGGGTAGCAGGAGCTTGTGGAAGTGGATAAAAATCAAAATGGTGAGGTTGGAGAGGTTGATGTTGAGCTTTCAGGTGACAATGATTCCCCAAACACTATTTAATGCATTTTATCGTGTCATCATTTCTTTGAAATATTTCGTTTTCCAAAGATTTGTTTCCACAGATTTACCATTTTCATGAACAATGTTTTTAACATTGACTCTGTAGTGAATGATAAAGACTGACTAAGATTATTACTGTATGTTGTAATAGTTCAAGTTTCATATGTTTATGTAAAGCTTTAAACCTGAATGAGATTTTCACTCTGCAGCGGAGTGTGCACTGAAATGAAACTTCCTGGCAGATTAAAACTGTGTGACGGACCACGACTCAAACTCCGGGCCTTTGCCTTTCGCGGGCAAGTGCTCTACCAACTGAGCTACCCAAGCATGACTCATGCCCCATCCTCACAGCTTTACTTCTGCCAGTACCTCGTCTCCTACCCTCCAAACTTTACAGAAGCTCTCCTGCGAATCTTGCATAACTAGCATTCCTGAAAGAAAGGATATTGCGAACAGCTTCTGTAAAGTTTGGAGGGTAGGAGACGAGGTACTGGCAGAAGTACAGCTGTGAGGACAGGGCGTGAATCGTGCTTGGGTAGCTCAGGTAGTAGAGCACTTGCCCGCGAAAGGCAAAGGTCCCGAGTTCGAGTCTCGGTCTGGCACACAGTTTTAATCTGCCAGGAAGTTTCAGCTTTAAACCTCTTTAAACAGTGGAACCAGGATGGAAAAATGACAATATTATGAAAAGGCCAGAGACACTGATCGTATCTCTCTCTCTCTCTCTCTCTCTCTCTGTGTGTGTGTGTGTGTGTGTGTGTGTGTGTGTGTGTGTTTTGTCTACTTTAGACAAAGACCTTTCAGCCAAAAGCTCACTTGTTTAGCAGTCTTTTTGATGTGCCAGTGTGTGACTCAACATCTCCACTATATGGTGAGCAGCAATCTATCCTTTTCACAATATTGTCTTTAAACCTCTTTAAAGATTTAAAATAAAATGACAAATTCAGCATTTTGTTCCTTTAAGCATCTTCATTTGCATTATTTTAAAATACTACTGTAGTCTACTATACTTCTTGTCATAGCCGGATATGTACCCAAATTACTTTTGTGGCCAGATCTACAACTGATTGAATTTCCATAACAGCTGGAAGAGCAGTTGCCCAAGTGGCTTACTTGACCATTCAGCTGCAAAATGGGTTAAACATAAAAATAATAATATAACGATTAATGTAGGATTGTGCAGACGTTCAACATTTGATTATTTTTTTTCTTGTTATTGAGAAAGTAATCACCTTTATATCACTGCATGAAAGCAAAACATAGAGTTAGCCATGCTTGTGCTAGGGCTATTCAACTGCAGAAATGCTTTATGTCTCACAAATCAGGATACCACGTGATTTTTCTTCAAGAGTATGGCACAAAAAGGTATGTAGACTTACCTGAATTTGTTTCACAATCATCTTTGTGCTTTAATAGTTTAGTTTCTTGAGTTTCTGCGTGTAAATTTAAATCTAATAGCCACAGTTCTCGTGTTTTCATTTGCATCAGAAAATAAACCAATTTTGTGATATATTATTAGTTCCTTATCAGGTGCAAATTATTTAGTTTCACCTGAGTGCTTCAGTAGTTCGGTTCTTGAATATCCACATATTACTAGACACAGTTCGTGCATTTTTGTTAGGGCCTACATTAGAGTTGCGCAGCACATGCTGATAGTCGGTTTATCTGCATAGTTTAGTTTTCCACAGTCTTTGGTATGGACAGGGACTGCGATTGTTGTGTGCTGATATGAGCAGAGTTGGTAATACTTCGCTCTCAGATTCAGGCTGTGATGGCTTCGGTTTCACAGCTTGAGGCGGCAGTGGAAGGACACCACTGTTGTGGGCTGGCTGTGGGGATCCAACAGATGTCCAGTGCATCAGAGTCCTCTGATTGGTCCTCACTGGTGGCCAACCCAGTTACTGCTCGCATTGAGGCTGACCTCTCACCTGTGGTCGAGTGGGAGGTCACCCCAGGGCAAAGCATGTGGCAAAAGACTTCCCAGGTGGCCGCACATAAGGCCTCCCTGGTTTGTCTTATAAACAGGTTCCAGGTGCTGTCTGTGACTGACACTGTCGCTTAGCCGGATGCTGTCGCCTGTCCTGTTTCAGAGGAAACCACTCAGCCTACAAGATCCGGGCAATCGCAGACAGTGGGACTATTGGTAGTTGGGAGCTCCAACGTTAGGTGCTTTATGGGGAGCCTTAGGGACTTGGCTGACAAGGAGGGTAAGAAAACCAATGTGCGCTCTGTGTGCATAGTGGGTGGAGTCGTTCCAGATGTGGAAAGGGTACTCCTGGATGCAATGAAGAGCACAGGGTGCAGCCAACTGCAGGTGGTTGCTCACATCAGTACCAATGATGTGTGTCACTTTGGATCAGAAGAGATTCTCTCTGGTTTCGAGCAGCTAACAGAAGTGGTAAAGGCTGCCAGTCTTGCTTGCAAGATGAAAGCAGAGCTGACCATTTGCAGCATAGTCGACAGGACAGATTGCAGACCTCTGGTACAGAGCTGAGTGGAGGGTCTGAATCAGAGGCTCAGACAGTTCTGCGACCATGTAGGCTGCAGATTCCTCGACTTGGCGCCAAAGGATGATTGGGTTTCGGGTTCCGCTGAATAGGTCAGGTGTCCACTATACACAGGAGGCGGCTACATTGGTAGTAGGGGCTGTTTGGCATGGACTGGGCGGTTTTTTTGGTTAGAGGGTCTTGGGAAAACACAAGATGGGCTTCAGTCACAAAGGGTGCAGGCTGAACACAGGAAGAACATAGATACAGGAGCCATTGGTATAACAGTTGTAAATTGTTGTAGCTGTGTTGGGAAAGTCCCAGAGCTCCAAACACTAATAGAAAGCACTGATGCTCATATCGTTATAGGCACTGAAAGCAGGCTAAAGCCGGATATAAGCTCAGCCGAAATTTTTTTGGAGACCCTAACGGTGTTCTGAAAAGATAGGCTAAACACGGTTGGTGGTGGTGTGTTTGTTGCTGTTAGAAGTAGTTTAACTTGTCGCAAAATTGAAGTTGATACTTCCTGTGAGTTAGTATGGGCAGAGGTCATTGTTGGCAACTGGAATAAAATAATAATTGGATCCTTTTACCGACCTCCCAGTTCAAATGATACAGTTGCTGTAAAGTTCAAAGAAAACTCATACGATAGTAGTTGGTGGTGGCTTTAATTTATGCTTGATGTGTTGGCGAAAATACATGTTTAATTCTGGAGGTATGCGTAAAATATCATCCGAAATTATGCTAAACGCATTCTCTGAAAATTATTTCAAGCAGTTAGTTCATGAGCCCTTGCGACTAAATGGTTGCTCTTAGCAACAAATAATCCTGAGTTAATAACCAGCATCAAACCTGATATAGGGATTAGTGAACACAGGGATGTCATAGTGAGATTGAATATTGTAATCCCCAAATCCTTGAAAAATAAGCTAAAAATATATCTATTCAACAAAGCAGATGAAAATTCACTTGACACCTTCCTGAGAGACAATCTCCAATCATTCCAAATTAATAATATAAGTGTAGACCAGATGTGGCTTAAAATCAAGCAATTGAGAGGTTTATGCCAAATAAACTAACAAAAGACGGAGCTGATCCTCCTTGGCACAGAAAATGGGTTAGAACACTGTTGCAGAAACAAAGAAACGAACATGCCAAATTTAAACAGATGCAAAATCCCCAAGATTGGTGATCCTTTACAGAAGCTCAAAATGTAGCACAGAGTTTAATGGGAGATGCCTATAACAGTTTCCACAATGAAACTTTGTCTCGAAACCTGGCAGAAAATCCAAAGAGATTCTGGTCATATGTGAAGTATGTTAGCGGCAAGAAACAATCAATGCCTTCTCTGTGTGACAACAATGGAGATACTATCAAAGACAGCCTTCAAAAATGCCTTCACAAAAGAAGACAAAGTAAATATTCCAGAATTTGAATTGAGAACAGCTGCCAACATGAGCAACATAGAAGTAAATATCCTCGAAATAGTGAAGCAACTCAAATCACTTAATAAAAGCAGGTCTTCTGGTCCAGACTGTATACCAATTAGGTTCCTTTCAGAGTATGTTGATGCATTAGCTCCATACATATCAATCATATACAACCGTTTGCTTGATGAAAGATCCATACCCAAAGACTGGAAAGTTGCACAGGTCACACCAATATTCAAGAAAGGTAGTAGGAGTAATCCACTAAATTACAGGCCCATATCGTTAACGTCGATATGCAGCAGGATTTTGGAATGTATTTTGTGTTCGAACATTATGAATTACCTCAAAGAAAATGGTCTATTAACACACAGTCAACGTGGGTTTAGAAAACATAGTTCCTATTAAACACAACTAGCTCTTTATTCACATGAATTGTTGAGCACTACTGACAAGGGATTTCAGATCGATTCTGTATTTCTGGATTCCCGGGTGACACTGCACCATACAAGTGACTCGTAATGAAATTGGATGCTTATGGAATATCGTCTCAGTTATGTGACTGGATTTGTGATTTCCTGTCAGAGGGGTCACAGTTCGTAGTAATTGATGGAAAGTCATCGAGTAAAACAGAAGTGATTTCTGGCGTTCCCAGAGGTAGTGTTAGAGGCCCTTTCCTGTTCCTTATCTGCATAAATGATTTGGGAGGCAATCTGAGCAGACATCTTTGGTTGTTTGCAGATGACACTGTCGTTTATTGACTAATAAAGTCATCAGAAGATCAAAACAAACTGCAAAACTATTTAGAAAAAATATTTGAATGGTGTGAAAAGTGTCAGTTGACCCCAAATAACAAAAAGTGTGAGGTCATCCACATGAGTGCTAAACGGAACTCATTAAACTTCAATTACATGACAAATCAGTCTAATCTAAAAGCTATAAATTCAACTAAGTACCTAGGTATTCCCATTACGAACAACTGAAATTGGAAAGAACACATAGAAAATGTTGTGGGGAAGGCTAACCAAAGGCTGCAGAACACTTAGAAAATGTAACAGACCTACTAAGGAGACTGCCTACACTACGCTTGTCTGTCCTCTTTTAGAATACTGCTGTACAGTATGGGATCCTTACTAGGTAGGTCTGATGGAGTACATCGAAAAAGTTCAAAGAAAAGCTGCACGTTCTGTATTATCATGAAATATGGGAGAGAGTGTCACAGAAATGATACAGAATGTGGGCTGGAAATCATTAAAAGAAAGGCATTTTTCGTTGCAACGGAATCTTCTCACCAAATTCCAATCACCAACTTTCTCCTCCGAATGCAAAAATATTTTGTTGACACCAACCTACATAGGGCAAAATGATCACCATGATAAAATAACGGAAATCAGAGCTTGTATGGAAAGATATAGGTGTTCATTCTCTCTGCACACTATACGAGATTGGAATAATAGAGAATTGTGAAGGTGGTTCGATGAACCCTCTGCCAGGCACTTAAATGTGATTTGCAGAGTATTCATATAGATGTAGATGTAGATGAAACAGTATATGATTCATCTGAAACCTGTACAATGTCCCCACAAAGCAAAGGAAACACCATTTGTACACAAGGACCTCAGCAACTTGACACATTTGTTTGTATGAGTTGACCGAATGAAGAAGGAAATGAGGCCTCCATACAAAGGCCCATATGAAGTAACTGAAAGGACCTCAAAAATTTTTGGACTTAAAATGAAAGACCAGGTAAAGAATACCTCCACTGATCAGTTTAAACCCACATACCTGATGAATGAGAATGACAAAGAACCTAAAGACACTTCAGTTGAACTGTCAGCCCAGGGCCAAAAACCAGCCTCTGCAGAGATTGAAAAATAATAACAACAACAAGGCCTGGTTGTGAAATTCAATTTCCAGCAACATTAATTGAAGTTATAAACTTACTGTGTCATGGAGAAGGGGCTGAATTGGAAATGAGAACATGAAAAAGTACTGTTTGTATTAGTATGTGTTTGTAGAAAGTTTGCTGTAGTAATGTTGGCGTAATAGAGTCTTATTCTCTGGGATTTAACAGAAAACAAGGTGTTATTCTACTGCTGTTGTAATTCAATTTTCATTGTGTGCAAGAGAAGAAAATAAAATAAATTGATAAGTCCAAGTTAAATTGAGTCCTTAACCTCCAAGTGGTTTTTTGTAACATCAGTGGGCACATGACACACTTAGTACGCATGTAAGGAATAGCTGTCTTTATGTTACCAAGGTAAACATGTACCAGCAAAAGCAGAGTTTAATCTTAGTTTAATCAAACAGTGCTAAAATAAACTTACTTTATATGAGATAAATCACTGTTTGATTGAATAATAATAAAATAAACATTCATTATATCACTTTGATGCTGCGTACTAATGTTACCCTATGAAAATGACACACTCAAAGCATTAAAAAGTGTAGTTGCATATGATCACAGCCAGCAGCTTATTCAGTTGCTATTTGTCTCATATACAACTGCCATATTGTGAAATTTTGCTGCTACCTTGGAATCTGGATCTTTTCTTGCACTGATTACACATTTTCTCTCATCTAGCTCATTGCTTATTTTATAGTACTACTGATCACTTGCACATATGGAGCACAAATTAGCACTGTGCTAGCCGAAACAGTAATGAAGGTATAGGTAGGGATCATAGCTGTAAAATGACAATGGAATGGTACAAGACAATATTATTTGTGATTGGTGCACTTTATATATAAGCGCAACCACTTGAGGGCTAATGAACTTAGTGTGCAATATATGCCTAGAGCTTTGATGACACACATCTAATCTTACTTCAGGCTCTCTCTCTCTCTCTCTCTCTCTCTCTCTCTCTCTCTCTCTCTCTCTCTCTGTGTGTGTGTGGGGGGGGGGGGGGGGGGCTTGCATGTGTGTGTGTGAGTCCTGCAGAGCCCAAGTTTTAAAAGTTTGAGAGGATATCTATATCTATAATCCATAAGCCACTTTGTGAAAGTGGCAAAATTCAACAGTAATTTTTCTACTGGTTTTTAAATGTGTAAATTATTAGAACAGTTTATTCTAATTCAAAGAATGGAAAATCCAGGATGGAATGTAACAATATTATGAAAAGAAAGTTGCTACTCACCATATAGTGAAGATGCTGAGTTGCAGATAGGCACAACAAAAGACTGTCACAATTAAATCTTTCAGGTATTAAGGCCTTCATCAACAACAGACGGCAGACACACACACACACACACACACACACACACACACACACACACACACATGACTGCAGTCTCAAGCAACTGAAATCACATTTGAGTCATTAACACTGTATTTATTGAATTGTACATAATATTTAATATGTAAAATAAAGGAAAGGCAACTACTCTGCTATAGCTGACATGCATGGCACATAAAAACATGCAACAAAAAACTGTTTATACTAGCTTTTGAGCTTTTGCTCTTTCTCGAGTGTTAGTATACATATTCACACACACACACAACCACACATACACCCAAACACATACACCTGTGACCATGGGAGTCTCTGAAACCTAGTATAAATATTTTTCTGATGCATGTTTCCATGTTCCACCGATGATGTGAGTGGTGATTTCCCTTTATTTTGTGTATTATTCCATCCTGGAATTTCCATTGTTGTTTTACATAATCTTTTTTACTCATTGTCAGTACTATCATTTCCATTCAGTGGCCCAGTGTCTTCAGCACTATCAGGAGAAAGAAGAATAAGAAGGTAATGGTCATGAACAGGTGGAATTAAGAGCAAAAGTTCTTCCAAGTACTCCTTCTACTTTGTTGTAGCAGCCTGTGGTCCTGTATGCAGCTTTACTGGAGGTATATCAGAGAAGCCAAGCATCCTTTTTTAGATCCCAGTTTGAAATCCAGCTTGTGAAATTCAGTGTCCATTGAAAGTTTCCTTGAAAAAAGTGGGGATGGATCACTCTTTTTGTCCAGATCCACTGAATCCAGAAGGAGATTTTCAATCTGCAGTTGAGTATGAGTTGATATGAAACTTCCTGGCAGATTAACACTGTGTGCTGTACTGGGGCCTTTGCCTTTCATGGGCAAGTGATGCACCAACTGAGCTACTCGAGCATGACCTGTCCTATCAATTCTACTTCCACCAGTACTTCATCTCCTACCTTCCCAACTTCACAGAAGTTCTGATGGCTGACTTGCATGACTAGCACTTCCTGGCAGAAAGTTTCATATCAGTGCACAACCTACTGCAGAGTGAAAATTACATTCTGGAAACAATCCCCACCCACCCAGGACTGTGTTCAGAGTGAAAATTTTATTCTGGAAACAATCTCCCAGATGGTGACTAAGCCATCTTTGTGCAATATCCTTTGTTCCAGCAGTGCTAGACCTGCAAGTTAGGCAGGAGAACTTCTGTAAAGTTTGGACAGTAGGAGATGAGATACTGGAGGAAGCCAAGCTGTAGGGACAGGTCATGAGTCATGCTCTGGTGGCTCAGATGGTGCAGCACTTGCTCACAAAAGGCAAAGGTCCTGGATCCAGGTCTCAGTCTGGCACAAACTTTTAATATGCCATCAAGTTTCAAGACACTGGATGTTTTACAGTGTCTGTCTTCCTTTTGGTGGCTGACTTCAAAAAGTTTTTCACAAACAAGGACACATTGTTTGTTATTATGGTGATGTGAAACAGTTTTTCTTTTACCTTGACTTGGCAATGATACCAATAATTGGGACAAAATATTTGTCATGTCTTGCTGCAGTTTTCTATTGAGCCAACATCACCATCATTATGGAGACAGGAATGGGCACTTTTCATAAACTTTTGGTCTATGATTTCATTGTTATTCTTTTCACTTGAAGCTAGTTTATTAATGTCATGGCTGTTTTCCAATTACATTTCTCTCCTGTTACAAGTATTACTATACATTAAATGTTTCGTGGATGGCACTCTTGTTGTGATGTTTTTGACCAAACAGGCACCAATTTCTTTTGAAACTCGAGATCCAGTACATGAATTCTATTTTGATGACAGATTGTGACAAACCAACTTGTAAACATATAAACTGCATTTGTAATAAGCTACTTGACACATCAATCTAAGAAAGTATAGAGACTTCTAAATCAAAAGAAAAACATAGCAGGAGCTATCAGAAATTGATTTTGCAGTGTCTACTGTCATGGACTCCCAAGCTTTTTCAGCCTTACATAGACATGCCGTGTGGTCTTGTTGAAGCTGTGCCTTTTCTTATTCATATATTGAATGCTTAAGCTTATCAACTTAAGTACAATATTGCATACAAATTTCCTTGCGAGGAGTATGGTAATGGAAACTGAACTCTTGTTAAGACTTCTATGGTAAATGTTTCCTGCATCTTGTTCTTTTCCTCAACTTTCTTCAAGTTGAACAGTCAAATATACAAATTTTCTGGTAAATGTCTTCTGTTTGGGCTATGAGATGTTTGTGGAGTATGAATGATATAGAGAGGAATGATGCTATGTGATCACATATTAGCTTTTATTCTTATGGTGTTTTGTTGCAAGGAATTTCATGGCTCCAGTCATTCTACCTTCAGAGGTTTTGAATGTTTCCAAGCATACTGTTTCTCTTCTTCCATCAATGATCACATGAAAAATTTTAGTTACTTTTTTCTGAGTTTTTTGGCTAATGACATTGTGGAATTTTACATTTTATCAGGTCAAATAACAATGCATTCTGAGCAGAGAAAGAAGCCATTTTCCAAAAAATATTTGAATGCTGGATTACTCTGAATATGATGGAAAATAATCACTGGATCCATTACCATCCCAAATAAATTGTTCCTGATCTTGTCTCTATTTATGTTTATTTTTATTTATTTATTTTATTTGAGATACATATTCCATAGATCCAGTATGGCGTGATTACGCATGGATGTGGAATGAGTCAAAGCAGATACAATATAGATATCATACAATACAATACATACTGATATATTACACATGGTAGATGAATAATTCAAAATTAGTACAATACAATAATATAATCAAGATAACAAACAATACAATACAAAAATACAATAGTGATAAAAAACAATACAGATAACAATGACAAAGAAAATAATCTGAATTACTACTCAAATTACTGATCTCTGTTGAAGAATTCATCTAAAGAGTAGAAACATTTTTCCAATAGAAATTCCTTTAGCTTTTTTTTAATAGCATTTTATTTTCTTTAAGAAATTTTATATTACTCAGGAGTGTATTAAAGATTTTAGTACTTGTGTACTTTACCCCTTTTTGCACCAGAGAGAGATTTTTCTGTTCACAGTGCATATCACCTTTCCGCCTTGTGTTATAATGATGGTATGCCTCATTTGTTTCATATTCAGAGGAATTGAGAAGAGTGAAAACCATGAGTGAGAGGAGATATTGTGAGGTAGTGGTTAATATACCTAACTGTTTAAAGAGATTTTGACATGAGGTTCTTGGAAGGATACTACAAATAATTCGGACTACTTTTTTCTGGCTTACAAAAATTTTTTTTGAAAGTGGTGAGTTGCCCCAAAAGATTATTCCATAGCAGATCACTGAATGAAAGTAGCCAAAATACGGAGACTTTGATACATTGATGTCTCCAATTTTGGAGATTATTCAGATGGCAAATGTTGCTGAGCTAAGCTTTTTTAGTGTTTGCTGTGTGTGGAATTCCCAGTTGAGCCGGTTATCTATGTGAACGCCTAGGAACTTCGTGCACTGAAGGCTCTGCAACTGTTGGCTCTTGTGTGCAATGTTAATCTCTTCTGGGCTTATTTAACTGGATTGGAACTGCATGTAATTTGTTTTGCTGAGGTTTATTGCTAGAGAATTTGCCGTGAACCAGATCAGAGAATTTGCAAGTGTCTGGTTGGCATTTAACTCTATGTCAGTGGAGATTTTGCTGGTCGTCACTATACTTGTGTCATCGGCAAACATTGTGATGTTGCTAGCACTATTTGAGGACAGGGGTAGGTCATTAATATACATAGTAAATAGGAGGGGACTAAGGACTGACCCTTGTGGAACTCCATGATGTACTATTCCCCAGTCAGACTCTACCTCTCCTACTTGTAGATTGTTAACACCTAATACTATTTTTTGTTGTCTGTCTTCTAGATATGATCTGAGCCAGTTACCCATTTGTTCACGGATTCGATATTGGGCTGCTTTTCCTAAAAGTATTGTGTGATCAACACAGTCGAAAGCCTTAGTCAGGTCACAGAATATGCCAACGGGTAATTTTTTCTTGTCAAGGCATTCTAAAACATTATTTGTAAGTGCGTACATTGCTTCAGTTGTAGATTTGCCTGATCTGAAACCAAATTATTGTTTACTAATTATGCAAATTTTTCAAGGTGACTGACAATCCTGACGTATATTAATTTTTCAAAGACTTTAGAAAATGCTGTTACAAGAGAGATAGGACGATAGTTGGAAACATCTGTGGGATCACCTTTTTTATATAGGGGCTTCACAGTAACATACTTCATTCTGTCATGGAAGATACCTTGATTTAGAGAGGAATTGAATATATGAGCTAGAACTTTAGAGAGTTGATTACAGCTGGTTTTTAGCAGTTTGCTAGAAATATTGTCTACACCCAATGAATTTTTACTTTTTAGAGACATTTTTTTTTTTTTTTTTTTTTTTTGGGGGGGGGGGGGGCATACCTATCGTGTCCATAGAGTTAGGGAAAAGTTCTTTCAGAGTTTTTATTGCCTTTTCTGAAGAGCCTTTGCATGCTGTTTTCTCAGCAACAGTTAAAAAGTGCTCATTAAAGATTTTAGCTAAAATATCTTGATTTTGAACTAGCTTACCTTCATTGTTAAGAGCAATATTTTGGGTCTTGTTGGGGTAATTTGCACCAGTCTCATTTCGTATTACTTCCCATATAGTTTTGGTTTTATTAGTGGGGTTATTAATTTTTGAGCACAGATACATACTTTTTGATTTCAGAATGACTTTGTTCAATATTTTACAGTATTTTTTGTAGTTATTTAAAAGGTTAGGGTCATCTGATTTTTTTGAGGCAATGTACAACTCTCTCTTTCTTTTGCAAGAAATCCTAATTCCAGTGGTAATCCAAGGCTTGTTGCTGGATTTTTTAGTATGAGTTTTATATATTCCTTTTGGGAAGGTACTTTCAAATATTAGAGGCACTTCATTACTAAAAAGGTTGTATTTGGAATTGGTATTTTCTACATTACATACTGGACTACAGTCTACATCTTGGAGACGTGATTTAAAGATCTCAGTAGATTTCCTAGTAATTTTCCAGTTGGGACCTCTATTAATCTCACAAATACTTGAATTGTTAATGGTGAGTCTTTGTCCATCCTGGTCAGAGAGACCATTCCGAACTTGCCTGACAGCTATATCATCAATCTTGGTTATGTCAATAAATACATTATCAATTCATGATTTTGTTCATGAAGTTATTCTGGTGGGAAAATTTACAACAGAAGCAAGATTATATGAGGACATCAAGTTCTTAAGATCTACTCTGTCTTTGGAGTTCGTTAGGAAATTTGCACTGAAGTCTCCAACAACTAACACAAGGTGGACCACAGTGAATACAATTCAAACATTTAAGCAAGTAAAATCCTATTATTGGAACAGTCAGAACATCAGACATCCACAGCAAATTGAGAAAACTTAAAACAATAGCAGCCGCAGTGCTGAAACTCCCAACAATCCTTCATACATGTATCTACTTACTGAAAACTTGCACTGCTACTTATATAGTACTGAGAACTTGCACTGCTACTTATATAGTTGCTGTGTGTGTTATGAATTATACTATTTGCACTGTTAATAGAATGACACTTGCTGAACAAGATCCTGGACCTTTTAAATGAATGAGGTCTCTAAAAGGCTCATTTATGAAAACATTTCTCTTATGTGGTTAATTGTGATGTGTACCATTTGTGTAATAACAATGGATAAAATATTGGGGTGATACTGGATTATGTGCAGGGCTATGGACATGGGTGGGCAATAGCTTGCTGATGCTGTTCTCAACGTGCTTTGAGAAGTATGTGACAGATTTGCATCTGCTAATTGACGTTCTTAACTTGGTGAAAGAAATAAACATCACACAGCTGGAAAAGTGGTGAAACTTCGCTGGTTTTTAACATCCATAAACAAGGCATTGTACATAGTTACATTATTTTCCCTGGCACACAAATTCATAGTAGCAAAAGTTTGTGGCTGTGACGTAGGATTTCAAAACATGTCATCTTGGATCACAGGCACATATGCTGATCACTACTTTTTCCGTGTCCACAATAAAATTTCTTTTATTTCACATAATAATTATTAACATTTGCCACATCTTTCATTCCCTTCACAAAAAGTGAAAAACAATGCATTGTATTGCATTCTATTTGCCACAGTAGACAATAAACTTGTGGCGCCATTGAAGTCGACACCAACATCGATCTGAGTATCGCCTTTGAAAAAAGCTAAGATTATCTTTGGGCAGTTCCACCAAGTTAGTTCTTTGTAAGCCTTTGATGTGTTCAGGTGAATAAACGAACTACTGCAAAATGTGAGTGTTGTTTGGTGTAACTGACCCGAACTTCCCCCTCACTGGTGACCCCGAGTTGTAATGTCTTCCGTTTTTGCATTTTACTGTGTCCGTGACCTCCGCGTTGGTTATTTTCATGTATATTACATCGACACAGAATTTGAACAATGACTTTGGCCCAGCGCCTAATGCCGGATTTTGTGATCGACATGCATTGTGTTGTGGGCGATGTACACCCGCCAGGACTGCAACACGATGCCTCTCACTCACCGATTACCCCGATTTCGCCGGACGTTTTCGAGCATGTAACAATAAATGAGGTTAGCAGTGTGCATGACTCCGGCTATCAAATACCTTTGTTCCCATCACATGCGCCCTCCTTCATCGACTGTGCAGTTACCTCTTACGGATCTCCGTGCAGTGCGGGACCAATGCCGATTTCTGCAAATGCTTCGTTGGACAACCTACCACTGCCAGGACAACGGTTTGCCACACCACAATCCGTGCAGTACCACACGGATACCTGCCACATGGCCAGAACTGCTTTGTTCACAGGTCAACATCCTCAGCATCCGACCATGCCCTCGCCTGCCTCGGTTCTGCATCAGCACATGCCTTCCTACTTCAATACCTCGGCCTGCAACAGGAACAATAACTTGTTATCTGTGCCTGACCTCCACCTCCATCCCACTGCTATGCCTCAGTGTTTTGTGCCACGACATTCACCTTATCCGCACACCGTTTTGAGTGGAGTGACTATGAACAGTGAACATTCACACATTCCGTCTGACGTTCGACATCATTTCCCACACTGTGCTTCTAGACAGCCCGCACCTCCGCAGACTTCCTGCAGCACAGGTGGCCCTGGCTCTGATCATACGTCGAGCTTTCCGCGGACTAACACGCGTTCTCAAACTTTGAACTTGTTCTCACCTGTCGCCCCAGCGAAGGCTCCAGACGAGCTTCCGCTACCGTTCTCGGCACATCTCGGTGCCTCATCTGTGTCAGTCTTCCACGACACGTCAATCCAAACACACATGCAACGTGTTGAGCTTCCGCAACCGCATTCGACACATTATGGTGCCTCACCCGTGTCGGCCTTCTGCGTCGCGATGGATCACGCTCAACCACAACGCGTCACCTTCACACTGCCTCCCGAACAGCCGTCGTTGCCACATCCCCTGGAGGCACACTCTCCTAGAATACTGCAGCAACAACAGCTCGTTTCAGGCAGTGCCCCAACGAACTCAACTCAACCTGTTCTTCCAAAGATTCTACAATGCTTACCAATGCTGCCACCGTTTAATCCCGACAGAGCTACAACCTGGTCCAAAATTCTGGACGAAGTGTTCGACCATTACAAACTCGACGAGTCAACAAGGTTTCGGTGCCTCATCACCCACCTGCATGACCAGGAGGACTTGATTGCTGACCTGGTCGATGCCCCGGACTCACCTACCTGGTACACTCTAGCCAAAGAGACAGTTCTACGTCGGCTTGCACGCTCAACTGAGGCAGCAATATGGCAAGTGCTCCACGTTGAGCAACTAGGCAATGACAAACCTTCCCAGCTCTGGAGACGGCTAAGTGCCCTGGTCAGCGCCAATCTATTCTCTGACACAGCTCTCCTCGCCATCTGGTCAGATAAACTATCTCGTCACATCCGCTTTGCTCTGGCTCAAAGGCCTCCTGAACCTGTTGAGCAAAGAATGACGATTGCTGACAAGCTACATGATGCATCACTGCTCCACTTCGCCAGCCACTGCCTATCTGACAAGTCTCAGGTTCAGGCTCATCACCCTGCGGCCAGGTGTGGCCGGGGCCGTAATGTGCCGACCGTTCCGCTCACTCCGGGAAGCAGTAAACAAGCAACTGGGACATCACCAGCTCTTCCCGCAGTCATGTCCCCTCCTGCAACCGAACCTGCCTTGGCCACCACCATTGGCAATGAACTTTCCGCAGGAAATGCAACCGCACTACCCATACTGTTACTTCCACACATGGTTTGGTGAGGCGGCACGGAACTGCAGATCACCCTGCTACTTCCCAAACGCCAATCGCAGGTAGGTTCGGGAGCCACCTCCTGCGCACAACATGACAGGCGCCCACCAGTGCTCCATTCTGTCTGGGAACGACCGGATAATTGTGGACGACTTTACATTAAAGACATTTCGTCGGGATACCTTTTCCTAGTGGACACTGGTGCCGATGTTTCACTGCTGCCAACGTCCTTAGCATTGTCGAACATCCATCCTCATCATACTTCACTGCAAGCCGTGAATTGAACTAAACTACAATGCTCTGGTTCAACTTCACACGTCGTCTCACTCTCCGCAAATTGCAAACTCGAGTGGACTTTTTTAGTGTGCGAAATTGACAAACCTATACTAGGCATTGACTTCTTGCGACACCATACACTTTCACTGGACCTAGTGCAAAACACTGTGTTTCACCATGCGTCCAAGACTCACTTCCCCTGTGCTCCGTCGAGCAACGACATTACAAGGAACAACGCATAAGTGCCTTGTCGAGTTGAACACGTCACTTGCCTATGCAAGGAAAACTTTGATCTCTCCCTCTGGCTCCATGAAACACAGCTCCAGCTCTCTGATGCAGCAAAGGAATTACAGACACTACAGCAAGGACAAAGCAAGGTCAGTAAGTGCGCCGAATCTGCTTGCAATCCCAGCAATCGAGCTTCCGTGTGTCTACCTCCCACTACCCCTCACAACTGTGCTATCAAGACTGCCATAACGTGTACTGACAGTTCCGGAAGGCCGCACCCTCCTAACACGGCAGCGTTTGACACTCGGCGGGACACAAGTGTGCATGCGCGACGAGCGTCATGTGTTCTCGAACTGACAACTCCTACCCCGTCCCACGTGGACAGCATCTCAAACTATGCAACTTGGGCTCCTCCGCACCGCCGTGTGACCGCCACTGACAACACAAACAGTGCACTCGCACCAAGTGTTTCGCCTGTGACTGTGCTGCCACAGGCCACACCTTCGGACAATGGACTCACTAACACTTCACGAGCTCTACAGAGCTCACCCGACCACAGTGCTACTGCTTCGGGCCGGCGGCCATCTTGTCACATTGACTCCTGGGACACTTCGCCGCCTCGGATCCCGTCGGATCTGCCAAGTGGCTCTGAACACCACGACCACGGCTCGCCAGCCCTGCCCGCCACACATTGTAAACAAGCCGCCTCCCGTGCCGCTGGCAACATTTCTGTCATCACCAATGGCACGGTTCACAAGCCTCGCCTCATGCCAGCTCCCCCGATCTCCAGTAAACCACGTCGACTTTGTCCCGAGTGCCTCTCCGACCTTAAAAAACAGATTTCTGAACTAATAAGCTCTGGCGTCTTTGAACCCTCTGCCAGTAGCTGGTCCATGCCCATACACATGACACCCAAGAAAGACGGGTCGTGGCGCATGTGCGGAGACTACCATCGACTGAACGCATGAACAATTATGGACACCCAACATTGCCGACTTCGCCAGTTCCCTCGCAGGTGCGACCACGTTCTCTGTCATTGATTGCAAATGGGCCTACCACCAGATCCCCATGGCACCTGAAGACATCAAGAAGACAGCAATCACCACCCCGATCGGGTTATTTCAGTTTTGATTCGTGCCCTTCGGTCTGAAAAACGCAACCCAGACCTGGCAACACTTCATCAACGAAGTGCTATTCGAATTAAAATTCTGCTTTGCATATCTTGATGACATTCTTGTGTTCAGCTCCTCCATCAAGGACAACATTCAACATGTGCAAACTGTTATGAACACTCTCGCGGCAGCAGGCATCGAGACCAACCAGGACAAATTGCAGCTACATCAACCCGCTGTCACTTTTCTTGGTTTTTGGGTCTCTGCCGACGGCATTTCACCACCCCCTGAGAAAGTACAAACAATACTAAACCTACCCAGACCTTCGTCATTCAAAGAGCTCTGGCGCTTTCTGGGGATAGTTAATTATTATCGCCGACATCTACCTCGGGCTGCGTAGATTCAGGCTCCACTGACAGACGCCTTGGCAGGCACCAACACTTCTGGATCTCGGCCCGTTCCATGGACACCTGCTATGACTGCCTCTATCACTGCCCTCAAAAATCTTCTTGTCGAGGCCTGCACCATCGCGCATCCTCATCCCAATGCGCAGCTGTTCATCACCACAGATGCGAGCGATACTGCCATCTGCGCTGTCCTTAGCCAGACAGTCGACTTCCAAACTTCGCCTCTGCAGTTCTTCTTGTGCAAGCTCACCAATGCACAACGGAAATATTCCGCATTTGACAGGGAGTTGCTCGTGGTTGTAACGGAACATATTAAAGGCTTTACTTTAATGAAGTATGCGATCCCTTCCAAATTCAACCAGTTTAATGAGTATTTATGATTATAGAAAAATTATTGTGTATGTTAACAATGATTGCACAACATGTCTCCATAAACAGTCAACCCATTAAATTATACTGAATAACTGACCCACACAAAAGTTTATATCACTTGATCACTGATACAGCAAATGTCATCATGAAAAACACTAAGTTTATCTTAAATAATTAATATGAAGTACGAAAAATAGTGGCCAACTTAAATATTTTGGATCTCATTAAATAAAAATCACCCAGTGAAACCTATTTGTTCACTAGGAGCATTTTCACTCAGTATTCACGTAATCAATCCTATTTTAGACGAAAACCAATGTAATTCTTCATAATTCACGTTACTTACTTATTTATGCAAATTAGAGAAGTCAATTGACAAACTTCTAAAAAACGACCTTTTTGTAACAAAGAATTATTCTGTCAAGTCAACAAATCTGTCTGTCATTTTAATAACATGTTAAATTATGTCACTCGATGCAAATTAATAACTTTTCTGCACAAATTATGATAACAGATGTACATGTGACTCATAAACTGTATCTCTTTTTAGTAGTTCTTTGACAATGTTATAAATACAAGCAGCTAGAAGGGTCGAAAAGAGCAGTCGGAGGCAGTCAGGGCAGTCGGAATGTCACTTTGGTGAAGTGTGTTTCTGTGTTATTGTTTGGCAAAACAAGTCAAAGAACATGTAAAGGAAGTATTACTTTGTGTTGTGTTATGGTCTTTGGTGGACAGTGGAATTAATATGGCCACTAAAGTAATAAATATTTGATGTTTACATACGTGTTGGTTTCGCTCGTTCTTTATCATCAAAAGCACATGAAAAACACGGAACCTCATGTGTTTACCCTAGACAACCAAATTTAGAGCCAGCATCAGCAACGAGACACAGCAGCGATCCAGCAAGCAGCAGCGATCCAGCAAGCAGCAGCGATTACTACAATACAATATTTTGTAATGGCGCCAACCTAACATCAAGTGCTAACAAGCTCCGTAAATGGGAGTGAAATAGTGCGTTTATCAGCAATTAGCAAAAGATAATCCAACGACGACTTTTGGCGGTCCATTTACAAAAGTGGGGGCTCAGCCGGGATCTTTAAGTGCATCGATGATAATAGTGCAGCGATAAATTTCGTAAGTGCTTAGCACTCCAAAAAAGTTTATTTGTGCAGTGTGGCAACAGTGAAAATATGTCAAAAATAAATAAATAAAGTGTGTTTGTGCGACTACGAAAAAGTATCATCACACCGCTCGGAAGATTAACGTCTGGATTATGTCAATGGAATTCATCAATCAAGACTTCTGCTTCGATAAAACTGAATAGAAGTGAAGAAAGCCAACAAGAACACCGAGCACGACATCATAGCATAAAGCAAGGTATTTTGTTGTTGTCATTTAAAATAATTATTAGTGAACATGTCTCTACCTGAGAGGGATGAGAGCGTAGGAAATGTAAAAATTGAACCAGGGGATGGTGAACAATTAAACTTAACAGAGTGGCTAGCAGAGTTTGCAACTCAAATAAACTCGCAACTTAAACAATCAAGTGAACAAGTACGTTTGGATTTTAAACAATCAAGTGAACAAGTAAGTTTGAAACTTAAAGAAAACACAGATAGACTGGATAAGTTAAGTTTGGATTTTGATCTATTAAGTACTCATCTCAATGAGAAGTGTGAGGAAATCAAAACTACCCTCAGTAAGAACACTAGCGAACAGTTGATACACTTCAGAAAAGAATTTCAAGTTAAAGTTGAAAGTTTAAATGAAAACATACAAGCGAACACAGACAGCATTGCTGTCATCTACAACAGAGTAGATACTGAAGTTGAAAGATTAGATCAGAGAATAGACAAAACATCAGAAAACCTTAAACAAGAATACAACCTGTATACCACTAATGTAGATACAAAAGTAGAAAATATACACACTAAATATACACAATTGGAAGATGCATTAATGTCAAAACAAATGTTTTACAATCAAAATACAATGTATGGGCACATCCAAGTGAAATGCTTTCCTGGTGAAAATCTCCACTCTATTGACTTTATTCACCAATGTAAGGATATGTTTGTTGTAGGAATGTCAGACAACATAAAAATTAAGTTAGTAAAACGGTTTCTAGAAGGGGAAGCCCTATCCTGGGCAAATGAGAATAATGATTCTTGGAATACGTTTGAAGAGTTTGAAGCCAAATTTATTTGTAAATTTTGGTCACAGTCCATACAAGCCAGATTAAAGTCAGAATTTCTAAATGGACCAGTGTATAGAGGGAAAGTAGGGGGAATGCAAAAATTTTGCAGAGATCAATTGAAAAAACTTGCTCACTTAACTAATTCTTTTGATATTATGACACAAATTGATGTTTTAAAAAGAAGATTACCAGAGAGACTGCAGTGGGAATTGGTCCATGGACCAGACGATTCAATGGAAGAATTCCTGAAATTTGTAGATAGATTAGATAGGGCCTTGGAAAGAGAAAATAACCAAAGTTTTGGCTCTGGCAACAACCAGTATGGGGGGTGGAACAGGAATGTAAATAGAGATTATTATGGGAGGAGAGACTTTGAAAATACAGGAAATAATGCTCCAAATAGGGGAGATAGGAGATACGAACATAATTTCAGAAACAATACACAGGAGGGAGGATGGAGGAGAGATAACAGGAATGATAGAAATAGGTATTGGGGGAGAGAACAAGATAGAAGGGGGTTTGTTGAAACGAGTGAACAAAACGACAGCTACAAACGGACAGACCGAGGAAACCAGCCGGGAAACGGTGGACAGTCCCACTAGATGTCCGTAGTTTTGGGGCTAGACAATATTATGACAGGACAACACATAACCGAAACTGGAAAAGGAGAGGATACAATGTAAAGAGTAAATACCATGAAAATACTGAAGTTGTTAGAATGAATAAATTAGAATTTAATAAAAGGTTTTGGGATACTATGAGTAAAAGTGATACAGTTAATAAAAACTGTGTTCAAGCACAGGTAGTTAGTGAAAGTGCAGAAGTTGAAGGTATTGCAGAGTTCCATAGTTGGGCTGAAAAAGATACTGGTGTGAATAACAAGTCAGACACACCACAAGTGGAATCTATTTTGGGGGGTTTATTTGATATGAAGGGGGATGACGAAGTGTTTAATGGAGCCAAAGACTCAATTGCTGAGATTCAGATACATAGGGGGGAAACTGCAGATGGGGTTGTTGTTGAGGAGGAGGAAGAAGTAATAGAGGGACATTTAAATAATGATCCTAAATCAAGTGATGTTATTGATGAGAGTGTAGAGGAAGAAATAAAAGTATTTGTAGAATTGAAAAGTGATGATGAGATAAAGGTAAGTGATGTGACAAACATGGGTAATAATGAGGTTAATTTAAGTGAAATGCAGACTAGGGAATGTGTATCTGAGGACAAGCTATTGCCTATTGGGAACTATGAAACGCTAATCTATGAGAATGATAATAATAATAATATTAAAGAAAATATAAAGGGATGGAATGTAAATGTGTGTTTTCAAGGAAAAGGGGAAAAGTTTTTAGATGTTTTGTGGAACAACTATGGAAACTGTATAAACAAAGATGCCTTTTGGAAAGAATTAGCAAAGGTAAGTGCAACCTTGTATCCTATATGGTGGATAAGAATCCGTAGTGGACTTTATAAAAAATGGGGTGAAAACAATAATTTGTTGAGTGGCATCACAGTGTTAAGAGGAACAGATAAAAACAAAGGTTTATATTTAAATGTCAATGCTTTGCAAACGGAGAGGGATGTGGCTAAATGTAGGAAAGAGACATTAGACTTAGGAACTAAAGAAATTGAAAATGATCTATTGTTTGAGAATACTGAAATAGACAAAGATGTTGAGCTAGGTTGTCCATTTGAAAAAAAAAAGAAAGCCCACATCCTAATGCGTATAGACTAATCTTTCCCAGATCAAGAAGGTTATTTGGATTAAGAAACATCACTGAATTGAAACCATATAAACATGATTAAGCACATTTCCCTGTTTGAATACAGTTACTTACCCATTTTCCGTAAAGCATGTTATCAGCGAAAGATTTTCACTGGGTGTGTCAAATAGCAACTACCACTACAGACCCTGGAAAAGTTCCAGATGTCTGAGACAATGTTTTTATATTTTTATTGTCACTATTGAATATTAAATATTGTGATATCTTCTTTACTTGCAATGGGCAAGAAGGTGACCAACATTTATTACTTTCTTTTTGTATTGTTGAATATGGGACATACTTGCACCAAATATAAAAGACAATGTAAAAATTGTTGTGCAAGACCAATCATTTTGTTACTATTCTTTTCTTAGGCATAAGATTTGTGTAAAATTTTCTACAACCAATCAGATGTTTACCAAGTTTGATGTTTGTGTTATGTTGTGACCAAATTAAGTGTGCAATTTTGGTATTAATATGTTCTTGTACTATCTTGACTATGTGTCTCAATGGGAGACAAGTTTTTTAAATATTTTCTTTTTTTTAAATGCATATTATATTCATACATGTGACTTCTCTAGTGTTTGTGTTTATATATCATGTCCATACTTATAATTATGTTGTTTGTTTTCATTTCCTTTATGTGGCTCAAAACGAGCAGACAGTTGCAAAATTTTGCTATGGACATCTGACCTGTCCATCTATGTAATATATTTATGTTCCTTCTATTATCTTGATTAATCTGTGACTCAATGAGAGCTGACTTTGAAATAATTTACATATATTTTTTTTATATCTTAAGATCGCATGTGATATATTTGTGTCTGTTTTTGATCATTTTCCATGTGGCGCACTGGGAGCAAAGATTAACAATTTTTTTTTTACTTTCATATATTACTAAATAATTTTATTATGCTGTCATACTGATTGACATAACACAAAGTGCATTTCAAACAACACAACTAAAATATTTGCAGGAAAAAGTCATTTTGAAACGGTGTAACGGTTGTTGTATACATACTCATTATGCACAGTAATTGACACATTTGTCCTAGTCGGCTAATATCATTAACATTCTGTAAATGATATTACCCGAGGGGGGTATTGTAACGGAACATATTAAAGGCTTTACTTTAATGAAGTATGCGATCCCTTCCAAATTCAACCAGTTTAATGAGTATTTATGATTATAGAAAAATTATTGTGTATGTTAACAATGATTGCACAACATGTCTCCATAAACAGTCAACCCATTAAATTATACTGAATAACTGACCCACACAAAAGTTTATATCACTTGATCACTGATACAGCAAATGTCATCATGAAAAACACTAAGTTTATCTTAAATAATTAATATGAAGTACGAAAAATAGTGGCCAACTTAAGTATTTTGGATCTCATTAAATAAAAATCACCCAGTGAAACCTATTTGTTCACTAGGAGCATTTTCACTCAGTATTCACGTAATCAATCCTATTTTAGACGAAAACCAATGTAATTCTTCATAATTCACGTTACTTACTTATTTATGCAAATTAGAGAAGTCAATTGACAAACTTCTAAAAAACGACCTTTTTGTAACAAAGAATTATTCTGTCAAGTCAACAACTCTGTCTGTCATTTTAATAACATGTTAAATTATGTCACTCGATGCAAATTAATAACTTTTCTGCACAAATTATGATAACAGATGTACATGTGACTCATAAACTGTATCTCTTTTTAGTAGTTCTTTGACAATGTTATAAATACAAGCAGCTAGAAGGGTCGAAAAGAGCAGTCGGAGGCAGTCAGGGCAGTCGGAATGTCACTTTGGTGAAGTGTGTTTCTGTGTTATTGTTTGGCAAAACAAGTCAAAGAACATGTAAAGGAAGTATTACTTTGTGTTGTGTTATGGTCTTTGGTGGACAGTGGAATTAATATGGCCACTAAAGTAATAAATATTTGATGTTTACATACGTGTTGGTTTCGCTCGTTCTTTATCATCAAAAGCACATGAAAAACACGGAACCTCATGTGTTTACCCTAGACAACCAAATTTAGAGCCAGCATCAGCAACGAGACACAGCAGCGATCCAGCAAGCAGCAGCGATCCAGCAAGCAGCAGCGATTACTACAATACAATATTTTGTAATGGCGCCAACCTAACATCAAGTGCTAACAAGCTCCGTAAATGGGAGTGAAATAGTGCGTTTATCAGCAATTAGCAAAAGATAATCCAACGACGACTTTTGGCGGTCCATTTACATGGTCTACGAAGCAATCAAGCATTTTAAGACTGACGTTGAGGGACACCCCTTTCTATGTTTTAATGGACCACAAACCCATGGCTGCGGACATTACAAACCCACCAGATGACCCACCTCCACGCCGCTTCAGGTACATGGACTTCATATCTCAGTTCACCACCGATGTCAGGCACATAAAGGGTGCTGACAATATAGTTGCTGGTTTCCTTTCACGAGTTGACTCCGTCCATTCACTGTTAAACCTCTCTGAACTGCCTAACCTCCAACCCGCCAATGAGGAAACACAAAACCTGATTTCAGACTCTACCTCTTCACTACATGTCATCCGTACCACCTTTCCTGGCATTTCTGGTGAGATCTGGTGCGACGACAGTACGGGCACGTTATGCCCCATCATCCCAACCACACTCCGTTGAGCTGTCTTCAACACATTGCATAATTTAGTCCACCCTGGTGTTCGTGCGTCCGCATGCCTCATAGCAGAGCACTTTGTGTGGAGAAATGTCAACAAGGACTGCCAGCAATGGGCACGCTCCTGCCTTGTGTGCCAACGCTGCAAAGTACACAAGAACACTTCATCCCCCCTCAGCGCCTTTTCAATCCCTCCTGGGCGTTTCCAGCATATTCATGTTGACATTGTCAGCCCTCCCCACACCCCCCACAACCCACCCCCCTCTAACGGCTTTCATTATGTTCTCTCGTCTATCGACCGAACAACTCGCTGGGTCAAGGCTGTCCCCCTCCACGGCAGAAACTGTTGCTCGATTTTTCTTCGAGTCATGGGTATCGCATTTCGGATGTCCAGCTATTATCATGACTGACCAGGGCAGACAATTTGAGTCGGCCCTGTTCAATGAGATTTGTAATATCTGCGGCATCCAGTGCATCCATACCAGAGCATATCACCTGCAAAGTAACGGGCTAGTTGAGTGCTGGCACCGCACTTTCAAGGCGGCTCTTCGATGCCATGACTCTCTATGGACAGAAGCCCTTCCCCTTGTGCTACTCGGCATTCATGTGATCCATAAGGATGACCTCAAAGGTACAATAGCTGAATATGATGGTAGTATCTGTTCTCGGAAGAACAGTTACCGTGGATGACCATGCAGCTTTGCTAGAAATGAAATGATAATTAAATGGACATGAGTATGATGGGCAAACATCTGTTAGGTGCACTACGAATGTAGTGGTGTGGACATGTTGGGAATGTGGATCTCACGGGGAACGTGCAAGGGATAATTCCCTGCAGACGCACTATCCTCTGTGCCCGCGATGGCTCGGATGGATAGAGCGTCTGCCATGTAAGCAGGAGATCCCGGGTTCGAGTCCCGGTCGGGGCACACATTTTCAACATGTCCCCAACGAAGTACATCAACGCCTGTTTGCAGCTAGGGTGTCCATTTAATTATCATTACAATAGCTGAGTTCGTATACGGCCAGAACATTGTTCTCCCTGGCGAACTTGTGAGCCCTTCCTCTTCTCTAGCTCAGTCTGACTTACCTACCTTTGTGGACCTCGTCAAATGCCACTTCATCAACCTCCATATCCCTCTGCCCACCAGCCGCTCCTGCCCTAAGGTTCACGTCTCAAAATCTCTGGACAATTGCGAATACACCATGCTCTGAGATGACACTGTCCGTGCTCCCCTCCAACCTCCATATACCGACCCGTACCGAGTTCTCCGGAGCTCAGCCAACACCTATGACATCCAGATAAAAGATTCAGCTGTTACAGTCTCTTTCAACAGACTTAAGCCTGCTCATGTCAATCCTGCTTTTACCCCCCTCCAGGCCACAACCACGCCACTCACTGTCGTGCCTCACGACGCTCCGACCACTTCCTCCACATCGGACTTACACACTTGGTCGAGTGACTTCCAACTCCAATCATCGAGCTATTCTCTGACCTCGGCCTCTACTCCAGTCTCACGCACTCCGTTGAGTGATCACATGATCCCCATGTCGAGCTTACCTACAATCATGCCCTTGCCTCTGGACACTTCACCAGTCCCTTCGACCTCTCCCCTGTCGCCTGCCTTGCCCTGTCAAGGTTTCTCACGCCCTCCCATCTTGAATGTGCCCTCACTCGAGGTGTTTGTGCCTACCTCCCCCCCCCCCCCCCCCCCCCAAGACATAATCCACGACATCTCAATAATACTGCACGATGATACACTGTTCGTTGTGTGTTTACCTTCATCCAGTGCTCATGACACGACCTCCGCCATTCCCTGCCACCTGGTGAAATGTGTTCCCCTCTCGCCCGACGTCAACCTGGACATTCTTCATGTGTTCGCCATGCTCACTGGAGACATCGTCGTCGTCGCTATGTTCGACCTGCAAATTGCTGGCCTACCTGTCGCCGCATGACCAGCACACCCAGTACGACGCCTGGCTCACTTCAACAACTTCCAGGTTCGGTGGCCCGAACAACCCTCCTTCATGACATCTACTGACACAGCTCCCCAACGATGCTGTCAATCTGACCATGGTCCGGCTCCCACAGACCACCCCTGCCGACCTCATAGTCACTCCCCCTGGCCTCTCAAGAGTACTACGTACTGCCGTGGGGGGGAGGGGGGGGGGTTATGTGGCAACAATGAGGTCGACACCAGCATCAATCTGAGTATCGCCTTTGAACTAAACTAAAATTATCTTTGGGCAGTTCCACCAAGTTAGTTCTTTGTAAGCCTTTCATGTGTTCAGGTGAATAAATGAACTACTGCAAAATGGGAGTGTTGTTTGGTGTAACTGACCCAAACTTCCCCCTCAAACTCAAATCCACTGTAGTAGAAATTGAAGCTGCATGTGAGATTGCTTGGGCAAGATTCAGTATCAGATGTGGGCATAAAATGATAATTGGATCCTTCCATCACCCACCAGACTCAGTGAAAACTGTAGAGAAATTCTCAGTTCACTTGCACATCGGAAATATATTGGATCTAAAGGTAACAAATAGACCTGACCTCTTTGAGGATGTCCACCTGGAAACTGGTACCAGTGAACATGATGCGGTTGTGGCAGCAATGGTTACCAAAGTACAAAGAACAACTGAAACAAGCAGAAAGATAAATATGCTCAGTAAACTAGATAAAATATCAGTAGTGTCACATGTCAATAACGAATTCAAAACTTTCAGCACAGAGCAGGAGGATGTAGAGGAACTCTGGCTCACATTTAACAGAATAGTTGACTATGCACTGGATAGATATGTATCCAGCAGAACAGCTCATAATGAAAGGGAATCTCCATGGTATACAGTTACTGTAGAGAAACTTCTAAAGGAACAAAGATTACTGCATAATAGGTGTAAAACAAAGCATAGGGCTATAGACAGAGAGATGCTGACTGAAACATGTTTGGCTGTCAAGGAAGCAATGTATAATACCTTCAATGACTACCATAGCAGCATATTGCCAAGTGCTCTTTCACAGAACCCAAAGAAACACTGGTCACATGTAAAGGCTGTTACTGGCACCCAACTTAAGTGTCTAGGCCTTATAAAATGAAACAGGAACTGAAACTGAGGGTAGCAAAGCAAAAATTGAAATGTTTAACTCTGTTGTCAAATGTTCCTTTGCAAAGGAAAACCAAGGAGAATTGCCCCTGTTTAATCCTCATACTGAAAAGATGAATGAAATAAATATTAGTGTCAGTAGTGTTGAGAAACAGCTGAAATCGTTAAAATTGAACAAAGCTCCAGGCCTGGATGAAGTCCTGTCAGATTCTGTACTGAATTTGCAGCTGAGTTAGCCCCTCTTCTAACTATAACCTATTGTAGATCCCTCAAGCAAAACACTGTGCCCATTTCTTGTCAAAAGGATAGGCCACACCCTTCTATGAGAATGTTAGTAGGAGTGATCCACAAAACTACCATCCAATATCTTTGACATCAATTTGTTTTAGAATCTTAGAACATATTCTGAGTTCAAATGTAATAAGGTATCTTGAATAGAATGACATCCTCAATGCTAACCAGCATGGTTTTCAAAAACATTGATCATGTGAAACTCAAACTCACACTTTTCTCATGACATAATGAAAGCTTTGGATCAAGGCAACCAGCTAGATGCAGTGTTCCCTGATTTCTGAAAAGCATTTGGCTCAGTACAGTACCTATTGCCAAAAGTATGATCATATGGATTATCCAAGTGCTATTTGTGATTGGACTGAACATCTTTTGATAGGGAGGACACAGCATGTTATCTTGGATGGAGAGTCATTGTCAGACGTAGAAGTAACTTTGGGTATACCCCAGGGAAGTGTGTTGTGACTCCTGCTGTTCATGTTGTATGTTAATGACCTTGCAGACAATATTAATACAAAATAACGCTTTTTGCAGATGGTGCAGTTATCTATAATGGAGTACTACCTGAGAGAAGCTGCGTAAATATTCAGTCAGATCTTGATAAAATTTTAACATGGTCCAGAGATTGGCAACTTTCTTTAAATGTTCAGAAATATAAAATTTTTCGCTTCACAAAACGAAAAAAATATAGTATCCAGTGACTATAATATCAATGAGGCACTGTTGGAATTGCCAACACATACAAAACCTGGGTGTCACACTTTGTAGGGATATGAAGTGGAATGGTCACATAGGTTCAGTTGTGGGTAAAGCTGTTGGTAGACTTGAGTTTGCTGGTAGAATATTGGAGAAGTGCAATCTGTCTACAAATCAGTCATGTGACTGATCCTAGAGTATTGCTCAAGTGTGTTGGACCCATAGCAGGTAGGACTAATAGGGATATTTAATGCAAACATAGAAGGGCAGCACAAGTAGTCACAGGTTTGTTTAATCCATGGGAGAGTGTGAGGAAGTATATAAAATTTTTTTGATAATCTGCTTTAAGTGATTACTCTAGGGATATGCTACGACCCCCTAAGTATTTCTCACACAGAGATAATGAGCATAAGATTAAAAAAGTTACTGCATGGGCAAAGGCATTCAAACGATTGTTCTTTCCATGATCCATACGTAAATTGATCAGGAATAAACCATAATAACTGGTACAATGGACATACACTCTTCCACGCACCTTAGAGAGGTTTTCAGATGTAGAAGAAGTCAGTTCAAACCAACAAGCATAGAATTTGTGATCTGAACACAGGCCTTATACTATGTAGCCACCACCAGAATGAACACATGGTTTCCTCCTCAAGGATATTTTTAATGATTCACCAATACTTTGATTTCTTGGAAACTGGTAGATTGTAGACCTGGTATGTAAAATGAACAAAAATTCTTGTAAGAGTTACTTTTGACTTACCTCTGACTGGTATGGTAAAGCTAATCAAAACTGATGGATCACAGGTTCTGGCATCTTCTTGTTAAATGTTTGGTTTCCAATTTAGGTTCCTATAAAAATAAAACCCATCAATTTAGAATATTTCATTTCATTTACTAATTTTCCAATGAGCATTAATTGTGTCAGTGTGGTCACGCACTGTGTGATACATAAAGTGCTTATTTTGTGGTTTTGTCTAAGTTCAGTGACAATCTATTTTCAGATAACCAGTTAACTAATTTGAAGTACTGAAGATAATCCTGATTATGATGCATAAAGTGCACAGACAAGTATTTTAGATTATTTGATATACAGTTGTAGAGGAAGTTTAACCCCAATTTTGTTTTTTCATGCAATCCAGACTTAATAAATGCAAAACTGAGAAAAATGCAGAATAGAGGAAAACCCCCAAAATATGAGCGAAAACTTATGTAATTGGCATTCATGATTAAAAATCGTAACCCTCTCCAATATAATGTACAAAATCTGTATATACACTATGTGATCAAAAGTATCTGGACACCTGCCTGAAAATGACTTACAAGGTCATGGCGACCTCCATCGGTAATGCTGGTATTCAATATGGTGTTGACCCAGCTTTAGCCTTGATGACAGCTTCCACTCTTGCAGGCATACTGTCAGTTATGTGCTGAAGGTTTCTTGGGGAATGGTAGCCCATTCTATATGGAGTGCTGCACTGAGGGGAGATATCAATGTCAGTCGGTGAGGCCTGGCATGAAGTTGGCGTTCCATAACATCCCAAAGGTGTTCTATAGGATTCGGGTCAGGACGCCATGCAGACCAGTCCATTACAGGGATGTTATTGTTATGTAACCATTCCGTCACATGCCACGCATTATGAACAGGTGCTCAATCGTGTTGAAAGATGCAATCTCCATCCCCGAATTTCTCTTCAACATTGGGAAGCAAGAAGGTGATTAAAACATCAATGTAGGCCTGTGCTGTGATAGTGCCATGCAAAACAACAAGGGGGGCAAGCCCCCTCCATGAAAAACGTGACTACACCATAACACCACCATCTCCGAATTTTACTGTTGGCGCTACACACTCTGGCAGATGACGTGCAGCAGGCATTTGCCATACCCACACCCTGCCATCGGATCAACACATTGTGTACCGTGATTCATCACTCCACACAACGTTTTTCAACTGTTCAATTGTCCAATGTTTATGCTCCTTACACCAATCGAGGTGTCGTTTGGCATTTACTGGCATGATGTGTGGCTTATGAGCAGCCGCTTGACCATGAAATCCAAGTTTTCTCACTCCCGCCTAACTGTCACAGTACTTGCAGTGGATCCTGATGCAGTTTGGAATTCATGTGTGATGGTCTGGATAGATGTCTGCCTATTACACTTTATGATCCTCTTCAACTGTCGGCGGTATCTGTCAGTCAACAAACAAGATCGACCTGTACAGTTTTGTGCTGTATGTGTTCCTTCATATTTCCACTTCACTACCACATTGGAAACAGTGGACCTACAGATGTTTAGGAATGTGGAAATCTCGCGTACAGATGTATGACACAATTGACACCCAATACCGTTTGAAGTCCTTGAGTTCTGCGGAGTGCCCCATTTTGCTCTGTCATGATGTCTAATGACTACTGAGGTCGCTGATATGGAGGACTTGACAGTAGGTGGCAGTACACCTAATATGAAAAATGTATGTTTTTGCGGATGTCCGGATACTTTTGATCATAGTGTATATATGTGAATGAAATTAAATGTACAATACAATGTTTATAGAATAATTTCTGGTAATGAATTTCATCAGTTTTAAACAATCATAGATGTGTAACAGCAAGTAAAAACTCATCAAAAAATTGAAATTGGTATCTGTAATTGAGCTATTTTCCACAATGCTAAGACCACAAATTATATGTCAAAAAACGCATTTTTGAGTGATCTTCCTTTGTGGTTACTCAGAAAAAAAGAACAAAAGATTGACAAAAATGGTGAATTCATCCAAAACCTTTGAAGTACGGTGAAAGGTGTCAGAATCTGACATGTGGAGATGTGAATTTTCGTACACTGTGTAAAATGTACATGTAAATGAAAGCTCAGTCGCTACAGTTTCCCTTCATGCCTTCTATTGCCGCTGCCAGTCTTTACTATATGTTCAGCACATTTACAGGATTGACTTTCTTGTCTTAATGGTCTACTAGAGACAAGTGCGGCTACTACTGTGCGCCTGGCATTTTGTTGCCGTAGTCTCATGTCGGTTTTGATTGGTCATTTTCGTTTACATGTTAGCGCCAAAATTACCAATGTGATACATGTCTGGTGTGCAGTGTGGCATCTGAATAATGAAAGTGAAGTTATAAGAGACTATTCTTTTTATGTAACAATCGAAATATAGTAACAAACAATGACAATAGAGTATATTGATGGCCAAAGCAGAATTCATAGTGCAAGTTCTTGGCAAAAGCCATTTGATAAATTCTCTACACTCCTGAGAACTGAAAGATTAGTAAAAGTGTATTTTTGCTACAAATATCTACTTGCAAACACATCAGACAATAAATAGAAAGTAATAGCGTCCTTTCACTTTGTCATTTGTATCTTGTTTTCTTGTTCAGTGTCAAATAAGAATGAAAATTATTTTCTTCCAGTAATTCTGACTTTTTCACTATTGAAGTAATTTTCATTAAAACATGCTTATCTATTTATGGTCTTATTTAAGAATAGTGTAGATTTTTTTCTGTAATATGTAAATGCTCCTGGCTTCTAGATACTTCATCTCTTCTGTAGAACACTAGTAGGTAGGAAAAAATATCAGAACCTTGTGTAACTTTTCATTGTGTCACAAAAACAAAGCAAGCAATGTAACAAAGATTAAGAAGATATGAAAGCAAAAAATCCATTTCTATAATAGCAGTGAGCTCAACCATATTACATTATAACTTCCGACGCTCCATAGTCCCTTGTCTCTGCTCATGTGCAGGGTGCAGCACACACAGAAATTTAGAACTCCACATTTAGCACAATCTATAGATCACAGACACACTCACGTCATGGTTGGTTGCAGATTTTCATGAGGGCATGAAAGGTGCAGGCACTTCGAATAGTCGATTTTGACATGAAAGTCGCTCGTGTCAAACAAGCTTAGCAGGGTGTGGTGGCTGCATTGAATGTGGGGAGATTTTACTGTGATCAAGCACAGTGAATGAAGCATGAAAATAGCCTGTCTGTGCAGAATTTATTGCAATGTGTAACAAAATTACAACTAGTGGCGGACAACGATACACACACAGAATAAACAGCAAACAGCCAAAGGATCTAAAGACTGGAAGATAACACAAATCAAAGAAAAACAATGTAGCTTCTTTAAGATAACATTAACGTTGTACCATTAACACCCTCCCTCAACATTAATTATCAGCATTACAAAAACTAATTACAAGCTCTTAAGTAAGTCCTAGAAAGGCTCTAATTCTTTCAAATTTTATTTTACTTAGTGGATTTGTTAGAACATTAGCTTGTTGGTCATTTGTGATAATGTGTGATAGGAAACTACGTCGATATCCTCATGGGTGCCCACTCTGGATTTTGGAGCATCATATTCAGTCATTTCAGAGAAGTACTGTCACCAGTTCCAGAAAACCATATTCATCGACAACAAAACATCTCTGCTGCAGGTGACTAATGGAAAATATGTAAAACCTACAGGAAGATGTGTTATTTGTGTTGGTATAAGGTACCATACACAGCCCTTAGAATTCATCATCTTACAAGAGTGTAGTCATGACATCATTCTCGGGTGGGACTTTTTGAAAGCTCCTCAGGCAATTATAGATTGATACTTTACTAAAGTAGTAACAAACTGAAAAACAATTCTTATATGTGGAAACCTAAATGGAGACAGATTCAAAATCTGAGTTGATGAACATATTAACAGCCAATAATTTGGAGATTACAATCCACTCCCCTACATGTGAAATGAATCATTCTAGGACTACTATAGACCAAATAATAATTAGTTCCAAAAAAAAATTTAAATCATGTAATTAAAGCTGGACTGGCAGACCATCATGCACAAGCTATAAGCTTTTGTGGAAACAATAATTCATCCTATAATTTTATGAGGAAGACTACATGGGCAGAACTTTCAGCAATGTTGCAGTACAAACATTCCAGAATTATCTCCAACAAGAATCATGAGGGTATAGTATAGAAAATATTTCTGATAAGTTTCAGACATTCATGAACATAATTAAATATTATTTTGATCTTATTTACTTATTTATTTGTTTATTTATTTATTTGGTCCTGTTGATTACATATTATACAGCAAGTGTACAAGTAATATAGGACAAGTCAATTGATGCAATTACAGTAGTACATTAACATTTATACATCACATTGCACAGACATTGGTTTATTTTACAAGAACAATTACTCCTTGAGAAGAGGTTTAAGTGAATGCTCAAGAGAGTGGGATACATGGGAGTTCACATTTTCTCATAATGAAACAGATAAATTTACATTTTATCACCACAATTTCAGTTAAACTACAAGTAACAGCATCACACTTTATCTTTATGGGAGTGCTTTTCTTAGGCAGTTTCCCCCACTCTTGTACATCATCTTGCTTCTCCATTGAAAGCCAAAACAACTCAAACCACTAAATGCAACAAGTGGATTACTAGTGGTATAAGGAAATCTCATGCTAGAAAATGGTACCTACACAATATTGCAAGAAGTTACAACACAACCCTGAAGTTTGATAGTTACTTCCAAAAATATAAATCTATCTTAAATAAAATAATAAAGAATGCAAAGAAATGAGACAAAGACAAGTACATGGAAAATGCTTCAAACTGAACCAAAGCATACTGGTAAGTTGTAAAAAAAGAAACCAAATCTGACAAAAATAGAGTTAATAATATTCTACTAAAGGCCAGCTTGGAAAACATTAATAACCCAGAAGTAGTAACTAATATGTTTAATAACTCTTTTATAAATGTAACAGAGAAACTACTACAAATGACCTCCAACAGAAAGCAGCATACAGAAACAGGGAAAAAAGTCTCAAGCAAATCAATGTTCCTATACCCAACAAATGTAGAAGAAGTACAGGTATAATAAAGAGTCTCAAGATGAAACACTCTGCAGGAGTGGATGATATACTTGATTTCATTATAAAGAAATGTGGGGACCTGATTACTGGGCCCTTAACTAACCTATGTAACCTATCTTTTGCTACAGGAACTTTTTCATTGTGTTTGAAAATAGCAAAAGTAAAGCCTTTGTATAAGAAAGGAAACAAAGATGATATGTCCAGTTACAGACTATTGGAATTTTTGTCTGTTTTCTCAAAAATGTTAGAAAGACTCTTCAATAAGAGAATAACAGATGTCTTAGAGGATAATGGCATTATGTCAGAATCTCAACATGGATTTAGAGCAAAGTGCTCAACCGAATCATCAGTTCACTCCTTTCTATTAGAGGTGCTGTTAGCATTAGACAACAAAAAACTTACCATGGTCATATTTTTAGATTTGTCAAAGACATTTGACACCATAAATCATGACAAATTGCTACACAAGCTAGAAAATCTTGACATTAGGGGAACAGCTAACAACTGGCTCAGCTCTTAAGAACATGGAATAATATGCGTAAATAGATCAGGAAAGAGATAATGTCATTAGGAAATATTTTTCCAAACTACTGACTGTTAAATACGGTGTGCCACAATGATCAGTAATTGGTCCTGTTCTGTTCTTACTCTATGTAAATGACCTAAACATAAGCAATGACAGCAGTAAAATATTACAATTTGCTGATGATACGAGTGTTCTAATTACAAGAAACTCAGAAGAAAATCTTGTAAAACACTTAAGAGAAGCCACTGACAGGCTAACATGTTACTTTATAATGACTTAATAATAAACACCGGAAAAACTGTAGCTATGGATATGCACACAGCACAAACAAAAAATCTGATATCACCCACATAGGGTTATATGGACAGACAATTACCAAAACACCCTGTACCAAATTTCTTGGACTTCATCCACTAAACAACTTGAAATGAAAAGCACACATTGAGCAAATGAACAAAAAATTAAGTACTCCTTGTTTTGTGTTGCTTACATTAAAAAATTGTACCAGCTACAACACTCTTCAGTCATACAGTCTCACCTCTGGTATGGGGTTATGTTCTGGGGAAATTCTGGAGATACCATCAAAAAATTCAAAATTTTAAAAAAATTATAGGAATAATGTAAGGGGTAGAGAATCACAAATCATGTAGACCATTGTTTCAAAAAAGGATGATCCTGCCTCTTCCTTGTATATACATACTTAAAAATATAATGTATTTAAAGCGAAACTTACACACAAAAGGATCATTCAAAATCATACAATACACAGCTATGATACAAGACAAAAATTGGATGTACATGTTCAACATGCCAACACAAAGTTACTTCAAAACAGTTTTATAAATCCTAGTATCAAACTATACTGTGCCTTACAAGATATAATTAAACACATACAAAACATTGGTCACTTCTAATCTAAATTGAAGTCATACTTGGTTGATCACTGCTTTTACACAGTAGATGAATATCTACAAAAATAAATTTTTCTACCTTAACCCAATGTTGTCTCATACAGAAGAACATTTGTGTATTATCTCCTTGTATATAGCGTAACAACATTTATTTAAGTATTCATCAGTATTGATGTATTAATGTGTATTGTTATGTACAAAGGTATGCTATATGTAAAATTGTTAATATTAACATAAAAATCCGTATATCTTTTGCACATTGTGCATCTGCAGATTAAAATGGACCAATCAATCAATCAATCAAGAACATTGCACACCTCACACTCAGGAGCCATTTCATTTGACTACATACACATACCAGTAGTTCACTATTTCTAGACTGTCTTTCTGGACACTTGAGTGCTAATATTACACACAGTGCATTTAAGATTGCAGTAAACACTGATTTTTTATGTATGTCATACATTTTTTGCTCATTTTATGTTTATATTTGTAGAGCTAACACACTCGAAATTTATGCTGTCTGCCATATTGGCTGTTTGTTAACATCAGTTGTTATATGCTTATGGTGAAATTTTATCGCAATTTTGCCATGTCACTTGTACCTGAATCAAATGACTTAAGTTATGTACATTATGAGACTAATAAACCACAATTTACAATTTGTATAACGTTGTGACATCCCTGTTTCTATGTGCATCTCTGTAGGATAGGAATGACAGGTTCTTCCTAATCATACCCAAATCTTTCATTTTAAAGTTATCACCCAATAACAGCTTTAAATTGTCAATTTCACTCTGGGAAGTTGAGGCTATCAACAGATCATCAGTGTAAACAAGTAAGTATACTTTATCTCTATTTTCTGTCTTTACACACAAGCAATACTCAAAATCACTTTTTACAAATCCTAAGCCAGCTATTACTGTGTGAAATTTAATATTCAAATTTTTGAATGAGCCTTTTAACCATACAGAGCCTTTCTAAGTTTACAAACTTTATGATTCATTTTACTGCAGCATCCAGTAGGTAATTTAACATAAAGGTCTCCAACTATCTCTCCTTAGAGAAATGCACTACAAACATCCAGTTGATAGATGGGAAGTTATTCTTATTACAAAAAACCAGAAAAATCCCACTGAAGTTAGTTTTACTACTGGACTGTATATCTCTGAATAAGACAAGCTTTGTTGGAAACCTTTTGCTACAAGACGAGCTTTATAAGAAACAACATTACCTTTTTCATCTCTTTCTCATCTAAAAACCCACTTTGTGTCAATAACATCACAATCATTAGGCTTACATACATAATCCCATATGTTGTTTTCTTCCAGGGCATGCAGTTTTCTTGCTATGTCATCTTTCGAATTTTTAGCTTCACTACTTGACAATGCTTCAGTGTAGGTGCTGGGTCTTCATCATTCATGCCGACAACAGGTGCAACTCATAATTCTCCATGTAATTTGGGTGTCGAATTTTCCTCCTTGGTCTGAGATTATATGTCTTCTTGTCAGCAAAAACTACATCTTCCTCTGCATCCTCAAAACAAACGTCTCTGTTTTCAATGTCTTCACTGATTTCTTGTTCTTCTCTAGGCAGACTTTTACTTTTTTCCACAATGTCAGTCCTCATTTCTTCTTTTCATTCCTCTGAATAAAAGCTTTATCTATGCTTTTGCATCAGAACAAATAGCATCTGATTCTTTTACTTGAACATCAGTTTTCTTCTTCCTTTCTGATACTGCTGGCGGTAAGAAAATTACATCTCGATACACTTTAATTCTCTTTGTAGAAGGTATAAATATTCTGTATCTCTTCACATCATTATCACAACCCAGAAATAAACCTATCTTGTTTTAGGGGTCTAGTTTCAGTCTCTTTTCTTTGGATACAAAGACAGTCACACGAGTTCCAAATATTTTCAAATCTGCTAAGGGTAATTCTCCATCATAAAAAGCTTCAACAGGAATTTTACCTTGTACAGGACTTGGACAGTTTCATTTAGTACATAAGCTGCTGTGTTAATAGCTCCAGCCCAGAAATGTTTGGGCATTCATGAAATCACTGAATGAGTAACTTCTACCAAGGTGATTCTTTGATGGGTTATGCCACTTTCACTAAAAAATGTACCTATGTCAGTATTCATAAACTCCAGTCCATTATCACTCCGTAAAATTTTAATTTTCAGACCAGTTTCTCTCTCAGTTTTTGCAGTGAAATTCGTAATCAAACCTTTAAGTTCATTCCTCTGCTTCACAAAGAATATTTTTCAATTACAAGAGTATTCATCCTTCAAAAGCAAAAACGTCTTGTTCCTTCAAGCAAATGTGTATCCATGGGCCCACAGACATCTGCATCAACCAGTTCAGATGAGGCATTAGCTCTTGACGAACTGACAGGGAAAGGCAAGTGATGTTGTTTATCTGCCAAACATTCTTGACAAGTGACAAAGTCATCTATAAAGTTCACTCTTTTATGTGGCAGAAACTCTTTCACATGTGTAATGCTCTGATGGCACAATCTCTTATACTAGACACTCAAGTTTGCAACACGTTTTGATAAATTGACCAGACCACTATCAATATTGACTGGCAAAAGCTCACTCACATCATTACTGTCAGCCATGGTGTGTGTTATACCCACATACGCCAAACAAACTATTGACATTTCTGATTTGGTTCTGTTTCGTGAAAACAACATGTGATAAATTTTCTTCATCTGTGTGGCCATATTGTCCATAGTTGCTTTATAATTCATGAGGGTATATTTGTTCTATCATTGCAACTATACAAAATGCATGTTTTTTCACAAGAAATATTTTGCTTTACTGAGGTATGCTATCATCCACTTGATGTTGTTGACACATTTGGATTATGAAGGAACTTCACCTTCTCTGTTCAAGAATTCTTACTGTACCTAGTTGACACTAAACACATACATTTGTCTAACACAGCTCCTACAGAAAGCCAATTGAATTTCAGCACTACACTAAGTACTGTTTTGATAAATTTATCTCTGTTCCATTCATACAATTCCACAGTACTGTGCTCAATCACATCAAGAAGTTTACCGACACCAGCAGTAACTTTCATTGAGGTTTGCACAATGTACAGTTTCTTAAACAGTTCTCTCTTATTGCACATATTCTCACTAGCACCTGTATCCATGATCCAATAATCTTCTAGGTCAGATCCTTGATTTATACACATAAAGGCATTTATGTCCTGAACCTTTTTGCCTTCCTTTGATTTCAACAGCCTGCAATCTGACTTCAAATGACCTCTGTCCTTACAATAATTTCTCTCTTTGCTTTACTTTTACAGTCCTTTGCATAATGGACATCATAACCACAAGCATAACAGGTAATATTTTGCTGCCTGCTTACACTGGTTGGACTGATTATTTCTCTGTTCCTCAATGAGAAATCTTGAAGTTAACTCATTAAGCATTTACTTCTCAAAGAGGATGGACTCTCACACTGAACAGAAATGTTTATATCACTCTGGCAATGACATTAACAATTTTGTTATTATCATTTTTATCCGAAAGTAGTCCACCCACTTGCTTCAATTTTGTGTTGATTTTTTCTATTTTTGACATAACTGTAGCCACCGAGTCATCACCAAACTGAAGCAAGAAACACATTTGCTGCAGTAGGTGGATACTGGACTCTTTTTCATAGAAAGTCTTTAGTTTCTTCCACATACCGGCTAATGCCATACATGAAAGCAGGTGAGTGAGTGGTGCTAATCTGTGACACAATATGTTCTTGTGCTTTTGCATCGTTTCCCAGCCATATTTTTACTTCAGCTTCATTCTCCTATTGTGGCTTAGTAACAGTGCCACTCACAATATCTAAAAGACCTTTTCCTCTGAATATCACTTCCATTTGGGATTTCCACACAGCCCAACTGTTCCCTCCAGACAACTTTAAACACTGAAACTGATGCATAGATTGTTCCATTGCACAATGCCAACACTACACCAGTAATGTCAAATTATGCATGACACCACCAAAAAAATCTCTGCCACTACACTGAAAAACAGATTTATGAACCTGGGCCCATAACCTGTGATCAGGTGCAGTAAATGAAGCATGGAAATAAGCCTGTTTGTGCAGTGTTTATTGATATGTGTAATAGCTTGCAACTAAGGGCAGACAATGATACACACAGAGCATAAACAGCAAAAACCCAAAGTATCTAAAGAATGGGAGATAACACAAATCATAGCACACCACTGTTGCCTCTTTAAGACAACATTAACATTGTAGTACTAACAGTCACAAATTGCCTGTCGATAAGAGCTCAACAGCAGAAATGCCTGATTTTTCTTGATTCTGACGAAATATTCTTCAAGACTCAGTGTTTGAATTTAAAAGGCTGGCAATCAGTACTATTGCTGAATACAGTACATCAGAAATACATGCAAAAAGACGAGACTGAGTTATAAGTGGCACAAGGAAAGATGGCGGCTGAGACCCATCAGTCACATATTGGCTAATTCCAGAACACTTAGTGTCGAGTATCCTGTTTTTCCATTTCTGCCACAATGTAGCAGTAGTTGTGTCATAACTGTGTGGTGAAGCTAAATGTTGCAGATTGTGTTGGCAATGCTGATCTTGGATTACATCAGCATATCCTCTCTCACATCTCTCCTTGCTGTAATGGCCTAAAATATTCCCTTAACCCACCACCACCCACAGTGCGAACCTTCTGTCTTTTTTGCCACTTGTAACTCATTCAGTCACATCAAATGCCAGTTGGAAGTCAAGCGAGATATCGAGTAAGAATGCAGAATTGAGGTAAACCTTACTAGGAAGAAACAAAATGTTTTTCAAAGAGTTCCTCGTGTGGAGGGAGTGGCCATGTATGTAAAAACCAGAATTCCATTTGAGTCCATAGACACATCATGGCACTGCACTGAACAGATATTTGAATGTTCTGCAGGCACAGTTTAATTTAGTGAAACTAAACTTCTAATTTTTGTAGTTTATAGGTACCCTAACTCTGAATTCAGAGCATTTCTGCTCAATCTAGAGGGGGTTCTTAGTTCACTTTATAGGAAGTACCAGAAATTAGTTATATGTGGTGAATTCAATACCAGTTTTGTATGTGACGGTACAAGAAAAATGATGGTAGATCTCCTAAATTCATATGATCTGATGCAGATTGTGTTTCTTCCAACTAGGGTGCAGGGGAGCAGTAGCACACCCATAGACAATATTTTTATTCATTCTTCATTACTAGATGGGCATTCTGTTCGTAAAAGGGTGAATGGCCTTTCAGACCATGATACACGAATTTTAACACTAAAAGGCTTTTGTACTCAAACAAATGTCACATATAATTAAAACTATGTAGGAAAGTTAATCCAACTGCAATAGAGAATTTCTTAAACCTTGTCAAGGAACAAGAGTTGCAGTATGTTTATAGTGCCAATAACATAGATGACAAATATAATGCTTTCCTTAAAGCATTTCTCATTGTCTTTCAGAGTTGGTTTCCATTAGAACATTCTGAATGGTGTACTAGGTGTAAAAGTTGCAGTACAGCACTCGTGGCTGTTGCATTGCAGTCACGAAGTGGGGCCGAGGCAGTGCCAGATAAGTTTTAGAGTCTGACGATAAATTATGAATTTGTAGTTATAGCTTGAAGATGTCGAATATGGACAAATGATAGATACTGTTAATCTGAAGAAGGTTGGGTTATCCCAACTGAAACCTAGGTAAACAGTGCAACTGAGGCTGTTTGTTTTTAAAATTAAAATTAATATTTATACAGCTGCTGACAGGGCTGCGAAATGTTGAAGATATTTAAATAATTAATTCACTGAAGACTAAGTAAAGTACTGTGCTGCACACGTTAGCCCTGTATTTAGCTATATTTGTAATTTTTCCTTTAAGAATGGTCAGTTTCCTGAACAATTAAAGTACTCAGTAGTAAAGGCACATTATAAAAAGAAAGAAAGGGATAATTTAGACAATTTTAGACCTGTTTCTACACCATCAGTATTTGCTAAAGTTATTGATAATACTGTGTATGAGAGGATAATTGATCATTTTATATCACACGGCATGCTATCAAATGTACAGTTCAGCCTTAGAAGTAGTTTAACAACTGAAAATGCTATATTCTATTTTCTCTGCAAGGTACTGGATGGGTTAAACAAAAGGTTTCAAATGCTAGGCATATTTTTTTTATTTAACTAAGGTGTTTGATTGTGTTGATCACAAATCATTGCTCCAGAAGTTAGTCCATCACGGAATACGGGGAGTAGCTCACAATTGGTTCACCTCATACTTTAGCAACAGAGAGCAAAAGGCCTTTATTCACAGTGTTGAGAATGGGTGTGATGTGGGGTCTGAGTGGAGTACAGTCAAATGGGGGCGTGCACCAGGGATCCGTGTTGGGGCCACCCCTGTTCCTTATTTATATAAATAATATACCCTATAGTATTACGGGTAACTCTAAAATATTTCTGTTTGCTGATGACACTAGCTTGGTTGTAAAGGATGTTGTGTGCAACATTGGCTCGTTTTCAAATAGTGAAGTTAATGACATAAGTTGATGGCTTGTAGAAAATAAACTAACGCTAAATCACAATAAGACTCAGTTTTCTACAGTTTCTAACACACAATTCAACAAAACCTGACGTTTTAATTTCACAGAATTGGCCTATGATTAGTGAAACTGGACAGATCGAATTTATAGGTGTTCAGGTAGATAGTAAACTGTTGTGGAAAGCCCACATTCAGGATATTGTTGAAAGACTTAATGATGCCATTTTTACTATTAGTACAGTATCTGAAGTGAGCGGTCGTTCGACACAAAAATTAGTCTACTTTGCTTATTTTCATTCGCTTATGTCATATGGTATTATATTTTGGGGTAACTCTTCCCATTCTAAAAGGATATTTTTGGCTCAGAAATGGGCTGTTTAGGAAATAAGTGGTGTAAGTTCACAAACCTCTTATCAATCCCTGTTCATGACTCTGGGTATTTTGACATTGGCCTCTCAATATATATATATATATATATATATATATATATATATATATATATATATATATATATATATATATATATATATAAAGGAAGATGATGAGACTTACCAAACAAAAGCGCTGGCAGGTCGATAGACACACAAACAAACACAAATATACACACAAAATTCAAGCTTTCGCAACAAACTGTTGCCTCATCAGGAAAGAGGGAAGGAGAGGGAAAGACGAAAGGATGTGGGTTTTAAGGGAGAGGGTAAGGAGTCATTCCAATCCCGGGAGCGGAAAGACTTACCTTAGGGGGAAAAAAGGACAGGTATACACTCGCACACACACACATATCCATCCACACATACAAACACAAGCAGACATTTTGATTGAAATATGTCTGCTTGTGTCTGTATGTGTGGATGGATATGTGTGTGTGTGCGAGTGTATACCTGTCCTTTTTTCCCCCTAAGGTAAGTCTTTCCGCTCCCGGGATTGGAATGACTCCTTACCCTCTCCCTTAAAACCCACATCCTTTCGTCTTTCCCTCTCCTTCCCTCTTTCCTGATGAGGCAACAGTTTGTTGCGAAAGCTTGAATTTTGTGTGTATATTTGTGTTTGTTTGTGTGTCTATCGACCTGCCAGCGCTTTTGTTTGGTAAGTCTCATCATCTTCCTTTTTAGATATATTTTTTCCACGTGGAATGTTTCCCTCTGTTATATATATATATATATATATATATATGTTTGTGTGTCTATCGACCTGCCAGCGCTTTTGTTTGGTAAGTCTCATCATCTTCCTTTTTAGATATATTTTTTCCACGTGGAATGTTTCCCTCATATATATATATATATATATATATATATATATATATATATATATATATATATATATATATATTCCTTACTGTCATTTTACTGTCATTTCTTGTTATGAATATTATCTTATTCCCAAGAATAAGCAGCTTTCACTCAGTTGGTACTTGGTAGAAATCAAACCTTCATTTAGATCAGACTTCCTTAACTTTTGTGCAGAAAAGTGTGTAGTATACTGTTGCATCAATTTTTAGTAAGCTACAACTAGAATTCAACAATCTTAGTAATCCACATGCTTTCAAATCAAAACTGAAGAGTTTCCTAATGGGTAACTCATTCTATTCTTTCGAGGAGTTCCTTGAAAAATTTAGCTGATTCTTGTTGTATTGTTGATTGCATTTATTTAAACTTATGGCCAGACTTTTTTTGGGTTCATAAACTTTTTATTTTTATCTGTTATTACTTTTGTGTTGTAATATCATGTACTGACACTTTCCATGACCTTGGAGATTTGCTCCTCAATTTGGTCAAGAATAATGAAAATGTAAAAGGACACAACATAAAATTGAAGTTCCACTATATGAAGAACAGGAGCAGATCCAATGGTACAACAAGATTCTGTTTCATTGTGTGTGTTTGTTGGATTTCTTAACATGACACTTCACTTTCTTTCAATAAGATAGCATGGAAATCAGTTACCAGCAAGAATCTGTGATGCAGAAGATTTGAGCTTCCCTAGGAGAAGTACTATCTTCACCCATGGATATTTCTCCAGGAAATACAGGACTTACCATGATTCACAACTTGACTGTGAATGACATGTCAGTAGTACGTCTCAGAGCCGCATAAAGTAGTAACTCATATATCCCATTACAAGTAGTTTGAGGTGCTGCCTCCTCTTGTAACTGAAGCTGACCCAGTGTAACGCACTTCACCTGATGGGAAACTTGCTATGTTCCATGTTGAGGGGAAAGAAATTCAGAAATGTTTTGGGTCTGTTAATTGTGAGTTGTTCAAATGTAGAGTGAATAATAGTAGCCCTTAAGGAAATGTCATAAATGGATAAGAAGGATCATTTCAGGACTCATTCAACAAGTCCAATAGGCTGTTCTGTCAGGCGTTGAGGAACAGAGTGCAACCAGCTGCAGCTGGTGGTGTGTGTTATGACAGAGAATGCTTGTCATCTGGGCTGTGGGGTCATACTTGGATGTTGGTATCCACATATCTGACTGTGGTTGGGAAACAACAAGGGACTTTTTTTTAGATTAGGTGACTCTGTCCAGTGGAGCTTGCATATAATCAGGTTCAGAAAACTGACTGAAACCCGAAACTGACAGCAGAGAGATTATGGAGTTAAACTAAGTGCACATCGAAAGGATGGTGGTATACTAGTTATAGTAGTCAACAAACTCATATCCACTGTGACAGGAGAGAGAGAGAATTTTGGAAACAATTAGTATTAAGAGTGAGCATAAACTTACAATTGTGTCCTATTGATCACCAGTTTCACCATCAACTGAAACTGAAAACTTTAGAGAATATCTCCGCTGTCTTATACTGTACTTATGTTCCCCAAGCATACCATAACATTAGAGAAGAATTTAATCATAAAGTAATTCATTGGGATGATTACAATTTTAGAAATGCTGGGTGTGACAAGACAGCTTGTAAGACAATACTAAAAGCTTCCTCTGAAAACTGTTTACAACAAATAGTTTATAAGCCCATCATGATAGACATATATTAAATAAAGTGGCAACAAATAGACCAGACCCCTCTTTGAGGGTGTCGATGTTTATATTTGTCAGTGACCGTGATGCAATTCCACCAAAAATTACTACCAAAGCATAAAGAGCAGTTAAAAAAAGTAAAAAGATTCACATGTTGAGGAAGCTAGATACTTGTAAAGAGAAAGTGTCACATCTCAAGGAGGAAAAGTAAACCATTTACCTCTAGGCAGAGACAGTAACTGTGACCCAAGTCGAAAAGAGTAGTTGACAAAATGCTGGATAGATATTAACAGTGTTGCACTGTTCCATGCCTCTCAAGTTGGGGCTTGCCTGCTAAAGGACCATCAAGCCATCAGTGAACAAACTCACGTAACTTTGCTCTGTCACATGCTACCTCTACCTCTGATATCAGGACATGCAAATAACCTTTCTTCACCAGCCCTTGCTGACACCTTGCATCGCTGTACTGCATAATCAAATGCTCCTTCATACCTCCCTCCCTCTCTCTCTCTCTCTCTCTCTCTCTCTCTCTCTCTCTCTCTCTCTCTCTCTCTGTCTGTCTGTCTATCTATCTAAATATTATACAGCTTATAATACTTCTACATCTCTACATCTATACTCTGCAAACCACATGAGGTGCATGGCAGAGGGTACATCCCATTGTACCATTTATTAGGGTTTCTTCCTATTCCATTCATGTATGGAGCACAGAATGAATGATTGTTTCAATGCCTCTGTGTGTACAGCAATTATTCTAACCTTATCCTCACAATCCCTATGTGAACAATATGTAGGAGGTTATACCATATTCCTAGAGTAATATTTTAAAGTTGGTTCTTGAAACTTTGTTATTAGACTTTCTCAGGATAGTTTCTGTCTATCTTCAAGAGTCTTCCAGTTCGGCTCCTTCAGTATCTCTGTGACACTCTCCCATGGATTAAACAAACCTGTGACCATTTGTGCTCCTCATCTCTGTTGTTGTTGTTGTGGTCTTCAGTCCTGAGACAGGTTTGATGCAGCTCTCCATGCTACTCTATCCTGTACAAGCTTCTTCATACAGTAGAGCTGCATGCCCTCGGGAAAAATTACAGCTGTAGTTTCCCCTTGCTTTCAACCGTTCGCAGTACCAGCACAGCAATGCCGTTTTGGTTAGTGTTACAAGGCCAGATCAGTCAGTCATCCAGACTGTTGCCCCTGCAACTACTGAAAAGGCTGCTGCCCCTCTTCAGGAACCACACATTTGTCTGGCCTCTCAACAGATACCCCTCCATTGTGGTTGCACCTACAGTACGGCTGTTTGTATCGCTGAGGCACGCAAGCCTCCCCACCAATGGCAAGGTCCATGGTTCATGGGAGGGGGGGGGGGGCCTCATCTCTGTATACATTCAATATCCCCTGTTAGTCCTATCTGGTACGGGTCCCACACACTTGAGCTATATTCTAGAACTGGTCACATGAGTGATTTGTAAGCATTCTCCTTTGTAGACTACTTGCACTTCTCCAGTATTCTACCTAAAAACCAAAGTCTACCACCTGCTTTATCCATGACTGAAACTAAGTGATCATTCCATTTCATATCCCTATGAAGTGTTGCACCCAGATTCTTGTATGAGTTGGCTGATTCTAAGAGTGACTCATTGATATTATAGCCATAGGATACTATGTTTTTTGTTTTTTGAAGTGCAAAATTTTACATTTCTGAACATTTAGAACAATCTGCCAATATCTGCACAACTTTGAAATATTATCAAGATCTGTCTGAATATTTATGTGACTTCTTTTAGATAGTACTTCATTATAGATAACTGCATCATTTTAGTATTAATATCATCTGCAACATCATTAATATAGAATACAGACAGCAAGGGTTCCAACACACTTCCCTGGGGCACACCCAAAGTTACTTCTACATCTGACAATGACTCTCTATTCAAGATAACATGCTGTGTCATCCCTAGGGAAAAGTGCTCAATCCAGTCACAAATTTCACTTTATACCCCATACAGCCATACTTTCGGCAACAAATGTAGGTGTGGTACTGATTCAAGTGGTTTTTGTAAATCAAGAAATACTGCATCTATGTGATTGCCTTGCTCCAAAGCTTTCAGTATATCGTGTAAGAAAACTGCAAGTTGGATTTCACATGATCAATGTTTCCAAAATGCGTGTTGGTTGGCACTGAGATCATTTTGTTCAAGATACCTCATTACATTTGAACGGTATGCTCTGAGAGCCTCCAACAAATTGATGTTAAGTATACTGGACGGTAGCTTTGGGGATCACTCCTAATAATGTTCTTATAGAAGGGTGTGACCTGTGCATTTTTCAAAGACCTGGGCACAGTGTTTTGTTTGAGGGATCTACGCTTGATTATAGTTAGAAGAGGGGCTAACTCAGCTGCAAATTCAGTATAGAATCTGACAGGGATTCCATCTGGGCCTGGAGCTTTGTTCAATTTTAACAGTTTCATTTGTTTCTCAACACCACTGACACAAATTCTTATTCCATTCATCTTTTCAGTGGTATTGGGATTAAACTTGGGCAATTCTCCTTGGTTTTCCTTTGTAAAGGAAAATTTGAAAACAGAGTTAAACATTTCAACTTTTGCTTGCTACCCTCAATTTCAGTTCCCATTTCATCCACTAGGGATTGCACACTGATCTGGGTGCCTCTAACAGCCTTTACATATGACCAGAATTTCTTTGGATTCTGTGAAAGATCGCATGACAGTATTCTGCTATCGTAGTCACTGAAGGCATCATGCATTGTTCTCTTGACAGTCAAACATGTTTCATTCATCATCTCTCTATCTCTACGCCTATTATGCAGTAATCTCTGTTCCTCTAGAAGTTTCTTTATGTTTGGTTGAAACGTGGCAGCAATATGTAATCTCAGTGACTTCATTCATTTCCAAGTCATGGATTCACAACAGCGGATCCAGATAAGAAAGAAGGTTGGAACATATCATGTCTGTGTTTAGTCTTTTATATTAAGATCAACTGGTATGAACTACATTGTTATCCAAGCTATCAATCATGACATATTTCATTTTTGATTAAGAACTGCAATCAGAATTTGCTATAGCAAGCGAAGTCTCAAGGCATTCATTGTCATATGGTGAGATGACTGAGTGCTTGAGAATGGCAAGTCATCATGCAGCAGGAGGGTTCAGAGCACAGCATCGAAAACTTTCTGGAGGGCTCGCTTAAGAATATGGAAGGCAAGAGCTAAAGGATAGATGCAGTTTTCAGAAACAGACACCCCTCAGAAACAAGCAAGTGGACCCATCCCAGGTCTTGAAGCCTGGGAAAAGGAAAATAGTCCATCCAAAAATTATTTTTTTTAAGAGTCAGCATGAAGGGAAAACTATGTCATGTAATGTTCCGAAAGAGTCTTTAATGAAGGAACTGTTGTAGGACACTATATGATTAAAAGGAAAAATGTTAGTAAGTTAAATAAATAGGATGATAGACCTGAGTGTAAAGAAAACATTTGGATTTTGGATGAAAAAGGAACTGTGTCATATGGCACTTGCAGCTCTGTTGCATTATATGCTTTGTATATGTCCATTTTACGTCAACAAAGTTAGAAGACATAGTCATGAAGGTAGTGCTTTTAATTGGTGGTGTTAAATTATATTTTGATGGTGACAGTATATTTCAGCTATGCAAAAAGGTAGTGTAATGAACAAAGCTTACGTTGCGTAATATGCCATCATTCAACCTAACATTGGTAAGTTGGATGATGATGATTATCTAGCTGGACACTGTCTCAGTGTTGTTAATAGATCATTGCTGATGATCTTATGGTCGTGGCTGTGAGATTAGATTATTTTGTGGCTTGGAGAAACTCATATGACTTCTGGCCAGCAGAACCAAAACTTTCCTGACATTTCATTTTTAAGTCTCACATGGCAGGACAGTAGTGATATCGTGATTTTTTCATCAAAAGTTATTTGTATAAATGCTGAAGTCTCTTGGCAGCTGAAATTAGTTTTCTGTCATGTAAGCTCCATGGAAGTAAGTGATAATGAATATTTTCTATTTTTTATGTGTCCCATATTTCGTGTACACCATGAAACCCTACACAATGAAATAAAATTCAATTCAGTTCAATTCTGGTGAGTACCACTTGTAGCTTTACATAATTGTTGTAACTAATGCACTCAACTCAAATTAGGCCTCAAGAATATATTAAGACTTCACCAGAGTAGTACATTATTTATTTTAGAGAGTTGTGTTAATGCAATACTTAATCAGGTTTCATATATTGGAGTGCAGCATGTGAACAACTATGTAACAGGTAAGTTTAACAAGTCAAGGTTGTGCAGTTGGACTTTGAGTACACAATATGAGAAGGTAGGTCTGTGTTTTAACTCAATCATGCAACAGTGACAGTCCTCTGCTTACTGTGCCAATTTTATGTTGGAAGGTAATGACAGCTTCTGTGCATAGAAAATTCAGGTCTCCATTTTTAATCATTTGTACCTCCTATTAAAAATATACACTGAAGCACCAAAGAAACTGGTATAGTCCTGCATATTCAAATACAGAGATATGTAAACAGGCAGGATATGGTGGTGTGGTCACCAAAGCCTATATGCAATGTGTCTGGTGCAGTTGTTAGATCAGTTATTACTGCTGCAATGGCAGGTTATCAAGATTTAAGTGAGTTTGAACCTGGTTTTATAGTCAGCACACAAGTGATGGGACACAGCATCTCTGAGGTAGTGATCAGTGGGGATTTTCATACAACCATTTCATGAGTGTACCATGAATATCAGGAATCCAGTAAAACATCAAATCTCTGATATTGCTGTGGCCAGAAAAAGATCCTGCAAGTATGATACCAATGGTGACTGAAGAGAATCATTCAACATGACAGAAGTGCAACCCTTTCACAAATTGCTGCAGTGTCAGCATGCAAACCATTCAATGAAACATCATCAATATAGGCTTTTGGAGCTGAAGATCCACTCATGTACTGTTGATGACTGCATGACACAAAGCTTTATGCTTTGCCTGGGCCCATCAACACCAACATTGGACTGTTGATGACTGGAAACATGTTGCCTGATCAGACAAGTTTCGTTTCAAATTGTATCAACTGGATGGATGTGTACGGGTAGGGAGACAACTTCATGAATCCATAGATCCTGAATGTCAGTAGTGGACTGCTCAAGCTCATGGACACTCTGTAATGGTGTGGAGCATGTCCAGCTGGAGTGATGTGGGACCCCTGATATATCTACACTCCTGGAAATGGAAAAAAGAACACATTGACACCAGTGTGTCAGACCCACCATACTTGCTCCGGACACTGCGAGAGGGCTGTACAAGCAATGATCACACGCACGGCACAGCGGACACACCAGGAACCGCGGTGTTGGCCGTCGAATGGTGCTAGCTGCGCAGCATTTGTGCACCGCCGCCGTCAGTGTCAGCCAGTTTGCCGTGGCATACGGAGCTCCATCGCAGTCTTTAACACTGGTAGCATGCCGCGACAGCGTGGACGTGAACCGTATGTGCAGTTGACGGACTTTGAGCGAGGGCGTATAGTGGGCATGCGGGAGGCCGGGTGGACGTACCGCCGAATTGCTCAACACGTGGGGCGTGAGGTCTCCACAGTACATCGATGTTGTCGCCAGTGGTCGGCGGAAGGTGCACGTGCCCGTCGACCTGGGACCTGACCGCAGCGACGCACGGATGCACGCCAAGACCGTAGGATCCTACGCAGTGCCGTAGGGGACCGCACCGCCACTTCCCAGCAAATTAGGGACACTATTGCTCCTGGGGTATCGGCGAGGACCATTCGCAACCGTCTCCATGAAGCTGGGCTACGGTCCCGCACACCGTTAGGCCATCTTCCGCTCACGCCCCAACATCGTGCAGCCCGCCTCCAGTGGTGTCGCGACAGGCGTGAATGGAGGGACGAATGGAGACGTGTCGTCTTCAGCGATGAGAGTCGCTTCTGCCTTGGTGCCAATGATGGTCGTATGCGTGTTTGGCGCCGTGCAGGTGAGCGCCACAATCAGGACTGCATACGACCGAGGCACACAGGGCCAACACCCGGCATCATGGTGTGGGGAGCGATCTCCTACATTGGCCGTACACCACTGGTGATCGTCGAGGGGACACTGAATAGTGCACGGTACATCCAAACCGTCATCGAACCCATCGTTCTACCATTCCTAGACCGGCAAGGGAACTTGCTGTTCCAACAGGACAATGCACGTCCGCATGTATCCCGTGCCACCGAACGTGCTCTAGAAGGTGTAAGTCAACTACCCTGGCCAGCAAGATCTCCGGATCTGTCCCCCATTGAGCATGTTTGGGACTGGATGAAGCGTCGTCTCACGCGGTCTGCACGTCCAGCACGAACACTGGTCCAACTGAGGCGCCAGGTGGAAATGGCATGGCAAGCCATTCCACAGGACTACATCCAGCATCTCTACAATCGTCTCCATGGGAGAATAGCAGCCTGCATTGCTGCAAAAGGTGGATATACACTGTACTAGTGCCGACATTGTGCATGCTCTGTTGCCTGTGTCTATGTGCCTGTGGTTCTGTCAGTGTGATCATGTGATGTATCTGACCCCAGGAATGTGTCAATAAAGTTTCCCCTTCCTGGGACAATGAATTCACGGTGTTCTTATTTCAATTTCCAGGAGTGTATATATGACTCTGACAGGTGACATGCATGTAAGCATCCTGTCTGATCACCTGCACCCATTCATGTCCATTTTGCATTTCAACAGACTTGGGCGGTTCCAGCAGGACAATGTGACCTCCCACACATCCAGAATTTGCTACAGAATGGCTCCAGGAACACTCTTCTGAGTTTAAACACTTCTGCTGGCCACCAAGCTCCACAAACATGAATATTATTGAGCATATCTGGCATGCCTTGCAACATGCTGTTCAGATATCTCCACCCCTCATACTCGTACAGATTAATGGACAGCCCTGCGGATTCATGGTGTCAGTTCCCTCCAGCACTACGTCCAAGATTAGTCGAGCCCATTCCATGTTGTGTTGTGGCACTTCTGTGTGCTCGCAGGGATTCTACAATGATGTTAGGCAGGTGTACCAGTTTCTTTGCAGCTCTTTGTCATATGTGGAATATTTCTTCTGTGTCACTGAGCACTTTTTTGAAAAATATCCAGTTGGTCTACACTGTTGCATTGCAGCACATCAGTTAGGCCAGTTAATTACAAGTCTATCTTTTCATGATATCATCATAAAACTATGCCTATAGCTGCACTCATTAAACTGGCCTCACATTGTCATTGACACTGCAGATTTATTGAAAGTTGTGAAACCAAAGATGAAGTAATGAATTGTATGAGGGCTGCTCAGAAAGTAAGGCGACTTTTCAAATTGAGTGGGAAAAGTACATTCAATTATCAATCTTTTTTTGTTATGTTGGCACACATGTCCCAAACATATGTTCACAGTTTCTAGTGTACAGCATACTTCATTTGTTTTTGACTGATAGAAAGGTTAGACATGTTTAAGTGTGCTCGGTGATTTTCAATTATTATAAAAAATGGAGAAAAGAATTTGCATGAAGTTTTGTATGAAAAATGGAATCAGGAGCTCTAAAACACTTGAAATGTTAACAGTGGCATATGGTGAGTCTGCTCTAAGTAAAAAAAAGTTTACAAATGGTACAAGCTCTTCCAAGAGAAGATGCCAATGACGAACCTCACTCTGGATGCCCCAGAACATCAACAACAGATGATAACGTAAAAGCTGTGAAGAAAATTGTTTTGTAAAATTGTCAAATTACCACAAGAGAAGTTTCTGAGGATATTCACATATTGGTCAGCTCATGTAACGCAATTTTTTTGGATGTTTTGGGCATGAGATATGTGTTAGCGAAGTTAGTTCCAGAACTTCTCAATTTTGATCAGAAGAACCGTTGCATGAGAATCACTCAGTGGCTCTTGAATGACATCAGTGATGATCCTGATTTGCTCAGAAGTGTCATAACTGGTGATGAAACATGAGTTTACCATTATGACGTCAAAACCAAAGCCCAATTGTCCCAATGGAAGCATCCTGGAGAGCCAAGTTTGATGAAATGTCCAAGTTTTGCTCACTGTTTTTTTTCAATTACCATGGCATAGTACATCATGAATTTTTGCCTCAAGGTCATACAGTCAATAAGGAGTATTACCTTGACATTATGCACTGTTTGTGAGAAGCAATATGCAAAAAAAGTCTGGAATTGTGGAAAAACAATTCATGGCTTTTGCATCACGACAATGCACCTGCTCATTTATCGTTGCTTGTGAGAGATCTTTTGTCCAAAAACAATGTGACCATGATGCTGCAGCCACCATATTCACTGGTTTGGGCCCCCTGCAACTGGGGAAATAAAAACTGCATTGCTGAAAGTACTCAAGGCGGTACCAAAAAGTGCTTAAGAGAAGTGCTTTGAGGATTGGAAGAAGTATTGCCACTAGTGTATTATATTTGAGGGGGATTACTTTTAAGGGGACAACATGAGAATTGGTGAATAAATAAATATTTTTTCATAAAAATACACTCCTGGAAATTGAAATAAGAACACCGTGAATTCATTGTCCCAGGAAGGGGAAACTTTATTGACACATTCCTGGGGTCAGATACATCACATGATCACACTGACAGAACCACAGGCACATAGACACAGGCAACAGAGCATGCACAATGTCGGCACTAGTACAGTGTATATCCACCTTTTGCAGCAATGCAGGCTGCTATTCTCCCATGGAGACGATTGTAGAGATGCTGGATGTAGTCCTGTGGAATGGCTTGCCATGCCATTTCCACCTGGCGCCTCAGTTGGACCAGTGTTCGTGCTGGACGTGCAGACCGCGTGAGACGACGCTTCATCCAGTCCCAAACATGCTCAATGGGGGACAGATCCGGAGATCTTGCTGGCCAGGGTAGTTGACTTACACCTTCTAGAGCACGTTCGGTGGCACGGGATACATGCGGACGTGCATTGTCCTGTTGGAACAGCAAGTTCCCTTGCCGGTCTAGGAATGGTAGAACGATGGGTTCGATGACGGTTTGGATGTACCGTGCACTATTCAGTGTCCCCTCGACGATCACCAGTGGTGTAAGGCCAGTGTAGGAGATCGCTCCCCACACCATGATGCCGGGTGTTGGCCCTGTGTGGCTCGGTCGTATGCAGTCCTGATTGTGGCGCACACCTGCACGGCGCCAAACATGCATATGACCATCATTGGCACCAAGGCAGAAGCGACTCTCATCGCTGAAGACGACACGTCTCCATTCGTCCCTCCATTCACGCCTATCGCGACACCACTGGAGGCGGGCTGCATGATGTTGGGGCGTGAGCGGAAGACGGCCTAACGGTGTGCGGGACCGTAGCCCAGCTTCATGGAGACGGTTGCGAATGGTCCTCGCCGATACCCCAGGAGCAACAGTGTCCCTAATTTGCTGGGAAGTGGCGGTGCGGTCCCCTACGGCACTGCGTAGGATCCTACGGTCTTGGCGTGCATCCGTGCGTCGCTGCGGTCAGGTCCCAGGTCGACGGGCACGTGCACCTTCCGCCGACCACTGGCGACAACATCGATGTACTGTGGAGACCTCACGCCCCACGTGTTGAGCAATTCAGCGGTACGTCCACCCGGCCTCCCGCATGCCCACTATACGCCCTCGCTCAAAGTCCGTCAACTGCATATACGGTTCACGTCCACACTGTCGCGGCATGCTACCAGTGTTAAAGACTGCGATGGAGCTCCGTATGCCACGGCAAACTGGCTGACACTGACGGCGGCGGTGCACAAATGCTGCGCAGCTAGCACCATTCGACGGCCAACACCGCATGAAGTTTTGTATGAAAAATGGAATCAGGAGCTCTAAAACACTTGAAATGTTAACAGTGGCATATGGTGAGTCTGCTCTAAGTAAAAAAATGTTTACAAATGGTACAAGCTCTTCCAAGAGAAGATGCCAATGACGAACCTCACTCTGGATGCCCCAGAACATCAACAACAGATGATAACGTAAAAGCTGTGAAGAAAATTGTTTTGTAAAATTGTCAAATTACCACAAGAGAAGTTTCTGAGGATATTCACATATTGGTCAGCTCATGTAACGCAATTTTTTTGGATGTTTTGGGCATGAGATATGTGTTAGCGAAGTTAGTTCCAGAACTTCTCAATTTTGATCAGAAGAACCGTTGCATGAGAATCACTCAGTGGCTCTTGAATGACATCAGTGATGATCCTGATTTGCTCAGAAGTGTCATAACTGGTGATGAAACATGAGTTTACCATTATGACGTCAAAACCAAAGCCCAATTGTCCCAATGGAAGCATCCTGGAGAGCCAAGTTTGATGAAATGTCCAAGTTTTGCTCACTGTTTTTTTTCAATTACCATGGCATAGTACATCATGAATTTTTGCCTCAAGGTCATACAGTCAATAAGGAGTATTACCTTGACATTATGCACTGTTTGTGAGAAGCAATATGCAAAAAAGTCTGGAATTGTGGAAAAACAATTCATGGCTTTTGCATCACGACAATGCACCTGCTCATTTATCGTTGCTTGTGAGAGATCTTTTGTCCAAAAACAATGTGACCATGATGCTGCAGCCACCATATTCACTGGTTTGGGCCCCCTGCAACTGGGGAAATAAAAACTGCATTGCTGAAAGTACTCAAGGCGGTACCAAAAAGTGCTTAAGAGAAGTGCTTTGAGGATTGGAAGAAGTATTGCCACTAGTGTATTATATTTGAGGGGGATTACTTTTAAGGGGACAACATGAGAATTGGTGAATAAATAAATATTTTTTCATAAAAATACACTCCTGGAAATTGAAATAAGAACACCGTGAATTCATTGTCCCAGGAAGGGGAAACTTTATTGACACATTCCTGGGGTCAGATACATCACATGATCACACTGACAGAACCACAGGCACATAGACACAGGCAACAGAGCATGCACAATGTCGGCACTAGTACAGTGTATATCCACCTTTTGCAGCAATGCAGGCTGCTATTCTCCCATGGAGACGATCATAGAGATGCTGGATGTAGTCCTGTGGAACGGCTTGCATGCCATTTCCACCTGGCGCCTCAGTTGGACCAGTGTTCGTGCTGGACGTGCAGACCGCGTGAGACGACGCTTCATCCAGTCCCAAACATGCTCAATGGGGGACAGATCCGGAGATCTTGCTGGCCAGGGTAGTTGACTTACACCTTCTAGAGCACGTTCGGTGGCACGGGATACATGCGGACGTGCATTGTCCTGTTGGAACAGCAAGTTCCCTTGCCGGTCTAGGAATGGTAGAACGATGGGTTCGATGACGGTTTGGATGTACCGTGCACTATTCAGTGTCCCCTCGACGATCACCAGTGGTGTAAGGCCAGTGTAGGAGATCGCTCCCCACACCATGATGCCGGGTGTTGGCCCTGTGTGGCTCGGTCGTATGCAGTCCTGATTGTGGCGCACACCTGCACGGCGCCAAACATGCATATGACCATCATTGGCACCAAGGCAGAAGCGACTCTCATCGCTGAAGACGACACGTCTCCATTCGTCCCTCCATTCACGCCTATCGCGACACCACTGGAGGCGGGCTGCATGATGTTGGGGCGTGAGCGGAAGACGGCCTAACGGTGTGCGGGACCGTAGCCCAGCTTCATGGAGACGGTTGCGAATGGTCCTCGCCGATACCCCAGGAGCAACAGTGTCCCTAATTTGCTGGGAAGTGGCGGTGCGGTCCCCTACGGCACTGCGTAGGATCCTACGGTCTTGGCGTGCATCCGTGCGTCGCTGCGGTCAGGTCCCAGGTCGACGGGCACGTGCACCTTCCGCCGACCACTGGCGACAACATCGATGTACTGTGGAGACCTCACGCCCCACGTGTTGAGCAATTCAGCGGTACGTCCACCCGGCCTCCCGCATGCCCACTATACGCCCTCGCTCAAAGTCCGTCAACTGCATATACGGTTCACGTCCACGCTGTCGCGGCATGCTACCAGTGTTAAAGACTGCGATGGAGCTCCGTATGCCACGGCAAACTGGCTGACACTGACGGCGGCGGTGCACAAATGCTGCGCAGCTAGCACCATTCGACGGCCAACACCGCATGAAGTTTTGTATGAAAAATGGAATCAGGAGCTCTAAAACACTTGAAATGTTAACAGTGGCATATGGTGAGTCTGCTCTAAGTAAAAAAAAGTTTACAAATGGTACAAGCTCTTCCAAGAGAAGATGCCAATGACGAACCTCACTCTGGATGCCCCAGAACATCAACAACAGATGATAACGTAAAAGCTGTGAAGAAAATTGTTTTGTAAAATTGTCAAATTACCACAAGAGAAGTTTCTGAGGATATTCACATATTGGTCAGCTCATGTAACGCAATTTTTTTGGATGTTTTGGGCATGAGATATGTGTTAGCGAAGTTAGTTCCAGAACTTCTCAATTTTGATCAGAAGAACCGTTGCATGAGAATCACTCAGTGGCTCTTGAATGACATCAGTGATGATCCTGATTTGCTCAGAAGTGTCATAACTGGTGATGAAACATGAGTTTACCATTATGACGTCAAAACCAAAGCCCAATTGTCCCAATGGAAGCATCCTGGAGAGCCAAGTTTGATGAAATGTCCAAGTTTTGCTCACTGTTTTTTTTTTCAATTACCATGGCATAGTACATCATGAATTTTTGCCTCAAGGTCATACAGTCAATAAGGAGTATTACCTTGACATTATGCACTGTTTGTGAGAAGCAATATGCAAAAAAGTCTGGAATTGTGGAAAAACAATTCATGGCTTTTGCATCACGACAATGCACCTGCTCATTTATCGTTGCTTGTGAGAGATCTTTTGTCCAAAAACAATGTGACCATGATGCTGCAGCCACCATATTCACTGGTTTGGGCCCCCTGCAACTGGGGAAATAAAAACTGCATTGCTGAAAGTACTCAAGGCGGTACCAAAAAGTGCTTAAGAGAAGTGCTTTGAGGATTGGAAGAAGTATTGCCACTAGTGTATTATATTTGAGGGGGATTACTTTTAAGGGGACAACATGAGAATTGGTGAATAAATAAATATTTTTTCATAAAAATACACTCCTGGAAATTGAAATAAGAACACCGTGAATTCATTGTCCCAGGAAGGGGAAACTTTATTGACACATTCCTGGGGTCAGATACATCACATGATCACACTGACAGAACCACAGGCACATAGACACAGGCAACAGAGCATGCACAATGTCGGCACTAGTACAGTGTATATCCACCTTTTGCAGCAATGCAGGCTGCTATTCTCCCATGGAGACGATCATAGAGATGCTGGATGTAGTCCTGTGGAACGGCTTGCATGCCATTTCCACCTGGCGCCTCAGTTGGACCAGTGTTCGTGCTGGACGTGCAGACCGCGTGAGACGACGCTTCATCCAGTCCCAAACATGCTCAATGTGGGACAGATCCGGAGATCTTGCTGGCCAGGGTAGTTGACTTACACCTTCTAGAGCACGTTCGGTGGCACGGGATACATGCGGACGTGCATTGTCCTGTTGGAACAGCAAGTTCCCTTGCCGGTCTAGGAATGGTAGAACGATGGGTTCGATGACGGTTTGGATGTACCGTGCACTATTCAGTGTCCCCTCGACGATCACCAGTGGTGTAAGGCCAGTGTAGGAGATCGCTCCCCACACCATGATGCCGGGTGTTGGCCCTGTGTGGCTCGGTCGTATGCAGTCCTGATTGTGGCGCACACCTGCACGGCGCCAAACATGCATATGACCATCATTGGCACCAAGGCAGAAGCGACTCTCATCGCTGAAGACGACACGTCTCCATTCGTCCCTCCATTCACGCCTATCGCGACACCACTGGAGGCGGGCTGCATGATGTTGGGGCGTGAGCGGAAGACGGCCTAACGGTGTGCGGGACCGTAGCCCAGCTTCATGGAGACGGTTGCGAATGGTCCTCGCCGATACCCCAGGAGCAACAGTGTCCCTAATTTGCTGGGAAGTGGCGGTGCGGTCCCCTACGGCACTGCGTAGGATCCTACGGTCTTGGCGTGCATCCGTGCGTCGCTGCGGTCAGGTCCCAGGTCGACGGGCACGTGCACCTTCCGCCGACCACTGGCGACAACATCGATGTACTGTGGAGACCTCACGCCCCACGTGTTGAGCAATTCAGCGGTACGTCCACCCGGCCTCCCGCATGCCCACTATACGCCCTCGCTCAAAGTCCGTCAACTGCATATACGGTTCACGTCCACGCTGTCGCGGCATGCTACCAGTGTTAAAGACTGCGATGGAGCTCCGTATGCCACGGCAAACTGGCTGACACTGACGGCGGCGGTGCACAAATGCTGCGCAGCTAGCACCATTCGACGGCCAACACCGCATGAAGTTTTGTATGAAAAATGGAATCAGGAGCTCTAAAACACTTGAAATGTTAACAGTGGCATATGGTGAGTCTGCTCTAAGTAAAAAAAAGTTTACAAATGGTACAAGCTCTTCCAAGAGAAGATGCCAATGACGAACCTCACTCTGGATGCCCCAGAACATCAACAACAGATGATAACGTAAAAGCTGTGAAGAAAATTGTTTTGTAAAATTGTCAAATTACCACAAGAGAAGTTTCTGAGGATATTCACATATTGGTCAGCTCATGTAACGCAATTTTTTTGGATGTTTTGGGCATGAGATATGTGTTAGCGAAGTTAGTTCCAGAACTTCTCAATTTTGATCAGAAGAACCGTTGCATGAGAATCACTCAGTGGCTCTTGAATGACATCAGTGATGATCCTGATTTGCTCAGAAGTGTCATAACTGGTGATGAAACATGAGTTTACCATTATGACGTCAAAACCAAAGCCCAATTGTCCCAATGGAAGCATCCTGGAGAGCCAAGTTTGATGAAATGTCCAAGTTTTGCTCACTGTTTTTTTTCAATTACCATGGCATAGTACATCATGAATTTTTGCCTCAAGGTCATACAGTCAATAAGGAGTATTACCTTGACATTATGCACTGTTTGTGAGAAGCAATATGCAAAAAAGTCTGGAATTGTGGAAAAACAATTCATGGCTTTTGCATCACGACAATGCACCTGCTCATTTATCGTTGCTTGTGAGAGATCTTTTGTCCAAAAACAATGTGACCATGATGCTGCAGCCACCATATTCACTGGTTTGGGCCCCCTGCAACTGGGGAAATAAAAACTGCATTGCTGAAAGTACTCAAGGCGGTACCAAAAAGTGCTTAAGAGAAGTGCTTTGAGGATTGGAAGAAGTATTGCCACTAGTGTATTATATTTGAGGGGGATTACTTTTAAGGGGACAACATGAGAATTGGTGAATAAATAAATATTTTTTCATAAAAATACACTCCTGGAAATTGAAATAAGAACACCGTGAATTCATTGTCCCAGGAAGGGGAAACTTTATTGACACATTCCTGGGGTCAGATACATCACATGATCACACTGACAGAACCACAGGCACATAGACACAGGCAACAGAGCATGCACAATGTCGGCACTAGTACAGTGTATATCCACCTTTTGCAGCAATGCAGGCTGCTATTCTCCCATGGAGACGATCATAGAGATGCTGGATGTAGTCCTGTGGAACGGCTTGCATGCCATTTCCACCTGGCGCCTCAGTTGGACCAGTGTTCGTGCTGGACGTGCAGACCGCGTGAGACGACGCTTCATCCAGTCCCAAACATGCTCAATGGGGGACAGATCCGGAGATCTTGCTGGCCAGGGTAGTTGACTTACACCTTCTAGAGCACGTTCGGTGGCACGGGATACATGCGGACGTGCATTGTCCCGTTGGAACAGCAAGTTCCCTTGCCGGTCTAGGAATGGTAGAACGATGGGTTCGATGACGGTTTGGATGTACCGTGCACTATTCAGTGTCCCCTCGACGATCACCAGTGGTGTAAGGCCAGTGTAGGAGATCGCTCCCCACACCATGATGCCGGGTGTTGGCCCTGTGTGGCTCGGTCGTATGCAGTCCTGATTGTGGCGCACACCTGCACGGCGCCAAACATGCATATGACCATCATTGGCACCAAGGCAGAAGCGACTCTCATCGCTGAAGACGACACGTCTCCATTCGTCCCTCCATTCACGCCTATCGCGACACCACTGGAGGCGGGCTGCATGATGTTGGGGCGTGAGTGGAAGACGGCCTAACGGTGTGCGGGACCGTAGCCCAGCTTCATGGAGATGGTTGCGAATGGTCCTCGCCGATACCCCAGGAGCAACAGTGTCCCTAATTTGCTGGTAAGTGGCGGTGCGGTCCCCTACGGCACTGCGTAGGATCCTACGGTCTTGGCGTGCATCCGTGCGTCGCTGCGGTCAGGTCCCAGGTCGACGGGCACGTGCACCTTCCGCCGACCACTGGCGACAACATCGATGTACTGTGGAGACCTCACGCCCCACGTGTTGAGCAATTCAGCGGTACGTCCACCCGGCCTCCCGCATGCCCACTATACGCCCTCGCTCAAAGTCCGTCAACTGCATATACGGTTCACGTCCACGCTGTCGCGGCATGCTACCAGTGTTAAAGACTGCGATGGAGCTCCATATGCCACGGCAAACTGGCTGACACTGACGGCAGCGGTGCACAAATGCTGCGCAGCTAGCACCATTCGACGGCCAACACCGCGGTTCCTGGTGTGTCCGCTGTGCCGTGCGTGTGATCATTGCTTGTACAGCCCTCTCGCAGTGTCCGGAGCAAGTATGGTGGGTCTGACACACCGGTGTCAATGTGTTCTTTTTTCCATTTCCAGGAGTGTATAAAGTCACCTTACTTTTTGAACACACCTCTTATGTGCTTTTTTGCTTTCTGATGCATGTGTGGCATCTTTACATGGTTTCAGTAAATCTACAATTCTTCATGCCACTTCATTATCACAGCTCTGTATCAGTAACGAGATTTTTTTTTTTCAGCAGTAGAGCACCAGATTTTTTAGTGTGTTTGTAAAGACTCTGTCAGAGTAAACAAGTTTAGTATGTGATGACTTCTTGGTTTATGGCTGAATTAGAAGATGAGCAAAGGCCACTTCTTTTCATGTACCATAAAACGCATTTGCAGTGTTTATTGATGCTATGATGGTTAGGGAATAACCTTAAACTGAAGTTATTTTCATCAAATGTGTGACTAAGTGTTGTGTTAATACAATGAGCAACACAAGAAAGCTGTTCATGACTTTCCAAAGTTTTTATTATAGTGGCAGCCTAGCCACTGACAAAAACAAAAGTATACAACATGTCTGGGAACTGTTCCAATGCTCTGTTCTACTTCTTTCATAATATTCACTGCAATCTTGAAATCAACTTCTGTTTATGTAACGCATGGTAAGAGGGCAAATCTTAACTGTCCAAATCCGTCCACATATCAACTGTAACAGCACATTCCTTATTAATAACTTCCCAATTAATAGAAGGCATTATGCTTTCCATTGACCTGTTTACTTACATTAGAGGGCTGTGGCATTACATTTCTAGCACTGACTTGTCCATAAAGTGCACATAGATCTACTGAAGTGCGCATCATTTATGTTGGCGGCTGAGTTTAGGTTCGTTCTGCGCATCTGACGTCACAAAACACAGTCAGCCAATGAACAGAGAATGACGTTGCCAGATCTCGACTGCAGTGCAGAGCACGGACGAGTGTCCTCAGTTTTACAAACGTTCAGTCATAAATAAAGTAATAGAACAAAAGCAATGTCTTGATAGCAGACTTTCTTTTATAGAATGTTTGGGAAAAAGCATTCTTTATTCCAATTGCTTCATATTCTATTAATTAATTAAACCAAACAAGCAATAAGACTCTTAATTCAGGCAATAGCAAGGAAAGGTGTTTGTATCAATCTCACGAACCGCTTTTTCGCAATAAGGAACAGCGGTAATTGTTTTTCCTATTGTACTTCAACGAAGCGTGAGTAATTCATAGTCATACCAAGAGTGTTTGTCAGTATTTTGCGTGATTTGTTAGATTCCTCATGGAGGACTGATGTCTAACTAGTTGCATTAGCGTAACAGTTAAGGTGTTGGGCTCCTAAGGGAATGAGGAGCGCCGTGGTCCCGTGGTTAGCGTGAGCAGCTACGGAACGAGAGGTCCTTGGTTCAAGTCTTCCCTCGAGTGAAAATTTTGCCGGCACGGTAGCTCAGCGTGTTCGGTCAGAGGGTTACGTGCTCTCTGTAATATAAAAACTGAGTCAATCAATCAACAACGAACATAAATGGATGTCTTACGACGTCCGCGCCGAGCAGATGCAACGAACAATAGCGAAAAAAAAAAAAAAAAGGGGAAAGGTTTAAAGTTCAAACCTTGTGCGGTACTTAATATTTTCTTTATTTAAAAACAATATTGAAGTGCCTTACATCATGAATTTTATTTGTTTGAATGCAATTTTTTGAATTTTCTAGTGCTTTGTCTCTTCATTAACCCTTTCGCTCCTGCAGACACATGCTCCCCGCATTCCGCGCTGTGCACAATTTTGTCATCACTGCACTGCTCGCCTGTGCAGATGCATGGTGTTCCCACTGCTTTGACACTCTTATCTTTTGATTTCACAAAAACTATTTGGCCCAAAAATTTGATTTTTACACGTCTTCTTGACTGATACCTTCCCCCCATAAATGACTTAATTTTGTTTCGATGTTCAACACAGTTATTGTGCAGCATTAAATGTAGTAAACCATTGCACGAAATTTTGAAGAGTTTGCAGAGGTAAAAGTCCATAGAGTATACATTCCGTATGGTCGATTTTAGTTGCCACAATGTTGAGAATGAAATGTGGACAAGATACCTAAATTTCATATAAAATTTACTGTATAACAATTTCTCATTTAATTTAAGTACCACATAGGTGTCGTATGTAATATTGAGAAATATTCCGTCTTTCGTGACTGTAATAAAAGTTTTATTTACACCAGGCGCATTTGGCTTTATTTTAAAGCACTTCAATACACCAAATATCAGGCATTACCTCTAACCATGGACAATGCAGTGGCTGAAAACCTTCACCTTATGACTGAGAGCAACAGCATTCTAATATTTTTTTTTTTATATAAGTACATAGACCTGTTTATTTTGACACTGGTTGACATCAGTTTACAGCTTGAGCATTTAGCTATTTTTTGACATAATCACCATTTCTGTTGATGCATTTTTATAGATGCTGTGGCAGTTTTTGTATGCTCATGTAATACCAGCTCACTGCCATGCTGTTCAGAAAGTTATGAATCTATTCTGTCACCTCGTCGTTGGAGCTGAATCGCTTTCTGGCCAAATGTTCTTTTAAACTAGGGAACAGTTGATAGTCACTGGGTGCCAAGTCAGGACTATAGGGTGGGTGGGTGATTATGTTCCACTGAAACTGTTGCAGGAGAGCAACTGTTTGCTGAGCGATGTGTGGGTGAGCCTTGTCATGGAGAATGTGTATGCTCATGCTCAACATTCCTCTTCTCCGGTTCTGAATTGCCCCTTTGAGTTTTTTCAGAGTCTCACAGTACCTGTCAGCAGTAATTGTGGTCCCAGCAATTCAGCTCTGACGACGAGGTGAAAGAAGGGGTTCATAACTCTCTGAACAGCATGGTGGTGAGCTGGTATGACATGGGCATACAAAAACTGCCACAACATCTATAGAAATGCATCAACAGAAATGGTGATTATGTCAAAAAATAGCTAAATGTTCAAGCTGTAAACTGATGTAAACCATTGTAGAAATAAACAGGTCTATGTACTTATAAAAGAATAGGAGACCTTACTTTTGGGATTACCCTCATAACATCAGAAATCAGTGTGGGACATATGATGAACATATCTGTTAGGACAAAGCAGTGAAATATGGCATCATTGGGTTATGGCAGCAGACAACCAATGTGAGTGCTTTTGCTAAGAGCATGAGATGTCCTGTAGTGCTTCTTCTGGGCTTGTGACCATATCAGTTGAATCTGATATAATTGGAAAACAATGGCCTGGTCAGTTGAATCCCTATTTCAAATGATAAGAGCTGATGGTAGGGATCAAGTGTAGTGCACATCCCACAAAGCCAGGTGCCAAAGTTGTCAACAAGGCACTGTGCAAGCTGGTGGTGGCTCCATAATGGTGTGGGCTGCATTTACATGGAATGGACTGGGTCCCCTGGTCCAACTGAACTGATCGTTGACTGGAAATATTTACATTCAGCCAGTTGGAGACTAATTTCAGCCAACAACAATGAATTTTTATGGATGGCAATGCACCATGTCACCAGGCCACAACTGTTTGCAACTGATCTGAAGAACATTCTGGACAACTCAACTGAATGATTTGGTCACCCAGATTCCCATCAGTCTTATCAAACAATTATGGGACATAATCAAGAGGTCAATTAATACCCAAAATCCTGCACATTGTGCTGTTAAGTTGCTGCATTATGCTGGGCAAAAGGAGGTGTGACATGATATTGGAAGATATCCCATGACTTTTGTCATCTCAGTGTAAAAACTTTTAGGTTTTCTGATGAAACTGTAATTCTGATAGACACAGCAAAGGACTATGAAGAGCAGTTGAAAGGATTGGCTAGTATTTTAAAACAATGCTATAAGATGAACATCAACAAAGGTAAAACAAGGGTCATGGAATGAAATCAAATTAAATCAAGCAATGTTGGACAAATTAGCCTGGGAAATGTGACACTAAAAATAGTACCCAAGTTTCTTTATTTGAGCACCAAAATAACTGATGATGACTGACATAGAGACTGCAATAGCAAGAAAAGCATTTCTGAAAAAGAGATACCTGTTAAAATCAAATTTAAGTTTATATGTTGGGAAGTATTTTATGAAGATTTTTGACTGGAAAATAGCCATTTACCAATGTGAAATGAGGACTATACACTGTTCAGACAAGAAAAGAACAGAAACTTTTGAAATGTTATGCAACAGGAGAATTCTGAAGATTAAATGGGTACCTTGAATAACTATAATGACAATGTATCGAATCCAACTGGCAAGAAATGAAATTTAAGTCACAACCTGACTAATCAAAGGAATCTGTTGATAGGACATGTTCTTGAGACATCAGAAAGTTGTCAGTTTCATAATGAAGGGAAGAGATGAAGAGCCTTTCACAGTATGTTAGTGTCAGTTTGTAACGGAACATATTAAAGGCTTTACTTTAATGAAGTATGCGATCCCTTCCAAATTCAACCAGTTTAACGAGTATTTATGATTATAGAAAAGTTATTGTGTATGTTAACAATGATTGCACAACATGTCTCCATAAACAGTCAACCCATTAAATTATACTGAATAACTGACCCACACAAAAGTTTATATCACTTGATCACTGATACAGCAAATGTCATCATGAAAAACACTAAGTTTATCTTAAATAATTAATATGAAGTACGAAAAATAGTGGCCAACTTAGGTATTTTGGATCTCCTTAAATAAAAATCACCCAGTGAAACCTATTTGTTCACTAGGAGCGTTTTCACTCAGTATTCACGTAATCAATCCTATTTTAGACGAAAACCAATGTAATTCTTCATAATTCACGTTACTTACTTATTTATGCAAATTAGAGAAGTCAATTGACAAACTTCTAAAAAACGACCTTTTTGTAACAAAGAATTATTCTGTCAAGTCAACAAATCTGTCTGTCATTTTAATAACATGTTAAATTATGTCACTCGATGGAAATTAACAACTTTTCTGCACAAATTATGATAACAGATGTACATGTGACTTATAAACTATATCTCTTTTTAGTAGTTCTTTGACAATGTTATAAATACAAGCAGTCGGAGGCAGTCCGGGGCAGTCGGAATGTCACTTTGGTGAAGTGTGTTTCTGTGTTATTGTTTGGCAAAACAAGGCAAAGAACATGTAAAGGAAGTACTACTTTGTGTTGTGTTATGGTCTTTGGTGGACAGTGGAATTAATATGGCCACTAAAGTAATAAATATTTGATGTTTACATACGTGTTGGTTTCGCTCGTTCTTTATCATCAAAAGCACATGAAAAACACGGGACCTCATGTTTTTTAACCCTAGACAACCAGATTTAGAGCCAGCATCAGCATCGAGACACAGCAGCGATCCAGCAAGCAGCAGCGATTACTACAATACAATACATTGTAATGGCGCCAACCTAACATCAAGTGCTAACAAGCTCCGTAAATTGGAGTGAAATAGTGCGTTTACAGCAATTAGCGATATCAACGACGACCAGGTGGACCATTACAAGTTGCAATGAGGAACAACTAAAACTGAACTAGGCCCTTGGGTCAAATGGAAACCCTGCTGGATTCTATATAGAATTTGCAGGTGAGTTAGCTGCTCTCTTATTCATAAATCACTATAGATCTTATAGGTGATAAACTGTGCCTAGTGATTCAAAGAAAGCATAAGTCAAACCCCTTTGCAAGCAGGGTATCTGAAGTGATGCACAAAATTACTATCCAATACCATTAACAAAAATAATCAATTTTTGTAAATATGTAATGTAATTGGATAGATAAAAAGTCTGCTCAACAAGTGGTGGAAGAAGGACACACATATAAAAATATATTTAAATTTTCAAGCTTTTGGAGCCAGTGACTCCTTCTTCTGGCAGAAAGGTGAAAAGGAAGAAAGAGGGGTGAAGAAAAATGACTGTTGAGATTTAGGAAATGTGGAGAGTTCGGAAAAATCACCCAGAACTCCGGGTCAGGCGAAACTTAGTGGATGGGATGAGAAGGAAGGACTCATTGTTGAGGATTGCACCAGATGAGATTTGAAAACCTCAGAGCTTAACGGTGGAAGATAGGCTAATACACAAGACAGAGATTACTGACTAAACATCATGCATGAGATGATAAGAGCAGAAAGCTAATGCAATGTATGAGGTAGAGGTGGGCCATGGAAAGAAAATGGACAGGTCAGAAAATAAAAGATGTAGAAAATTGAAAGAGAGTCAAGAAAGGAATAGTTACTGAGAAGAAATGCTGAAGAAATTAATAAAAATTAAAGCTAGGTGGGTGCAAGAACCAAAGACATGTTGTAATGCCTGTTCTCACCTGCATAGATCTGAGAAACCTGGTGGAAGAATCCAGATAGCACGTGTCATGAAACAGGCACCATGGTCACAGCTGTCGTGTTGTAGAGCATACTTTGCAACAGGATACTGTGTATTGCCAGTATACACCCTACGCCTATGCCTGTTCACCCTAACTGATATTTTGGTGGTAATCGTGCCAATGTAAAAGGTTGAACAGTGTTTACATAACTGCAGATGCTGGATGTGTTGTTTAACAGGTGGCTCTCCCTTTGATAGCATATGTTTCACTTATTATAGGACTGGTATAGATGTTTAGGTGGTGGTAGGATGCTGCATAGGGCAAGACTTACACTGGGGATGGTAATATTGATAGGAGTAAAAGGGTAGGGAAATGGGCACAGAAGGAACCTAGGGACTGACAAGGATATTGCAGAAATCAGGAGGGAACAATTTGCTGCTCTAGGTGTGGTGGACAAAATGTTGGACAGCACATGATTTTAGGAAGGCATAGCCTTGTCAAAGTAGCTGATTAGTAAGAGGGCAGTTCAATAAGTAATGCAACACAATTTTTTCTCGGCCAATTTTGGTTGAAAAAACCGGAAATTTCTTTTGGAATATTTTCAAACATTCCCGCTTCATCTCGTATAGTTTCATTGACTTCCGACAGGTGGCAGCGCTGTACGGAGCTGTTAAAATGGCGTCTGTAACAGATGTGCGTTGCAAACAATGGGCAGTGATCGAGTTTCTTTTGGCGGAAAACCAGGGCATCTCAGATATTCATAGGAGCTTGCAGAATGTCTACGGTGATCTGGCAGTGGACAAAAGCACATTGGGCAAAGCATGTGTCATCATCGCCACAAGGTCAAGCAAGACTGTCTCATCTCCCACGTGCGGGCCGGCCGTGCACAGCTGTGACTCCTGCAATGGCGGAGCGTGTGAACACACTCGTTCGAGATGATCGACGGATCACCATCAAACAACTCAGTGCTCAACTTGACATCTCTGTTGGTAGTGCTGTCACAATTGTTCACCAGTTGGGATATTCAAAGGTTTCTTCCTGCTGGGTCCCTCGTTGTCTAACTGAACACCATAAAGAGCAAAGGAGAACCATCTGTGCGGAATTGCTTGCTCGTCATGTGGCTGATGGTGACAATTTCTGTTACAGGCGATGAAACATGGGTTCATCACTTCGAACCTGAAACAAAACGGCAATCAATGGAGTGGCGCCACACCCACTCCCCTACCAAGAAAAAGTTTAAAGCCATACCCTCAGCCGGTAAAGTCATGGTTACAGTCTTCTGGGACGCTGAAGGGGTTATTCTGTTCGATGTCCTTCCCCATGGTCAAACGATCAACTCTGAAGTGTATTGTGCTACTCTTCAGAAATTGAAGAAACGACTTCAGCGTGTTCGTAGGCACAAAAATCAGAACGAACTTCTCCTTCTTCATGACAATGAAAGACCTCATACAAGTCTTCGCACCCGAGAGGAGCTCACAAAACTTCAGTGGACTATTCTTCCTCATGCACCCTACAGCCCCGATCTCGCACCGTCGGATTTCCATATGTTTGGCCCAATGAAGGACGCAATCCGTGGGATGCACTACGCGTATGATGAAGAAGTTATTGATGCAGTACGACGTTGGCTCCGACATCGACCAGTGGAATGGTACCGTGCAGGCATACAGGCCGTCATTTCAAGGTGGCGTAAGGCCGTAGCATTGAATGGAGATTACGTTGAAAAATAGTGTTGTGTAGCTAAAAGATTGGGGAATAACCTGGTGTATTTCAATGCTGAATAAAAGAACCACTGTTTCAGAAAAAAAATGTGTTGCATTACTTATTGAACTGCCCTCGTACATGTATCTGGATTCTTCCCCCAGACACCAGTTTCTCAGAACTCCACAGGTGAGAACTGGCATTACAACATGTCCTTAGTTCTTTTCACCCACTGGTCTTAATTTATGTTAATTTCTTCTGTCTCAGTGATTCTGCTCAGTAACTATTCCCTTTTAGTTTTCTATATCTTTTATTTTCTGACCTGTCTATTTTCCCCATGGCCAACCTCTACCACACACAGTGAATTAGTTCTCTGCTCTTATCATCTCATGCATGATGTTTGGTCAATAAACTGTGTCTTGATTATTACCCTATCTTCAACCTTTAAGCTCTCAGGTTTTCAAATCCCGTCCGGAGCAGTCCTCAACAATGAGCCCTTCCATCTCATCCTATCCAGTAAGTCTCCCTGACCCCACCAAGCGAGGTGGCGCAATGGTTAGCACACTGGACTCTCATTCAGGAGGACAACAGTTCAATCCTGGGTCCAGCCATCCTGATGTATGGTTTTCATGATTTCCCAAAATGGGTTCAGGCAAATGCCAGGATGGTTCCTTTCAAAGGGCATGGCCAACTTCCTTCCCTGTCCTTCCCTAATCCGATGAGATCGATGACCTTGTAGTTTGGTCTCTTCCCCCAAACAACCCTAACCTCAACCCTGACCTGGGATTCTGTGTGACTTTTCTGAACTCTCCCCATTTCCTGAACCTCGCCACGCCTTTTCTTTCACTCTGCTTCCTTTCCCTTTGCCCTTCTGAAATCTAGCAAACATCAATATATTTTTATATATGTGTTCTCCTGCTGCCATTTGGTGAGTATTAAATTATATATCCAGTATCATTAACATTCATCTGCTTTAGAATCTTAAGAGTATGTTCTGAGTTCAAACACAATGAGGCATCTTAAACAGAATGATCTCTTTGTTGGTTAATTATTGGGAAAAATAAACTGGAAATGATAAGGGAAGTATTATTTAAAAGGGGTCCACCTGCTTAGCTGACTGGTTCTGTACTTGCCTACCATGCAGTGGGCTGGCAATTCCCAGCCGGATTGAATATTTTTTCTGCTCATGGACTGGACGTTGTGTTGTCCTCATCAACATTTTATCCTCATCACCGGCACCAGTCACCCAATGTGGTGTCAACTGTAATAAGACTCACTCTCAGCAGCTGAACTTCCCTGGATGGGGCCTCCCGGCCAGCAATGCCATACAATCATTTCATTTAAAAGGAATAAATGATTTTTTAGGATTATTCTGGAATACATTATCGGATAAAGGAGGGGGTTTAGGCTATCTCAACAGGTGTCATAGCTAATGAAGAAAAAGCTGAACAATGAGATTTCAATAAGAATACGTAGATATAAAAATGAAAAATGTTCTTGTGTCCCTTCCTGAAATATTTTTTTTTTCCTACCTCTTCATCACTGTGGTGACATGTTGGTGTTTCCCTCCATGCAGATCCTCATGACCATCCAAAAATTACAATGTACATTTAGTGATTAATAAATAAATATTCAAACAGCATTTTAAAACTGCCCTGAATATATTTGCACACACAACCTCTATGTAATACATTCACAATGTTAAAAATACTTGGCAAGTGTACACACGCATCTAGTCTCTTTTAGATCTCAACACAGACAGACAGCTAGTATTTACTTAGTGTGTGGTGCTGAATTGCTCATTAATAATCATCTCTGGGCTCACTATTTTTCATCATTGTCACTGATGTTATCCCTATCTGGTGGTGAGACAGAGCGCGTCTTTTAATCAGCTTAAAAATTACTGCCGCATCTGCCCCTATCATAACACCATATAGGGAGCAACTTTATTTTTTTGGCCTTTTGTTATCTTAATCTGTTCTCTGGGAACATATGGTGATATGTTTAATTAATTATGAGGGAAATTCTTTGATTATAACTTAACTCTGAATATTGCTTTTTACTATTGTGACAAAAATAAGCAGTGGTGAAACAAGTATTAATTACATAAATAGTTGTCACGGAAGTGCGATATTTCTTTACAGTTTTACATGGTCGTGGCCAGCTATTTTACATTGTCCCAGTATCTGAAGTGAGTACCATGTGCCAGTGCCAACAATGCATCATTGTTCCGCTCGTAAAGCTTGTCGTCGTTATTAAAAGGATTCCATTTCCTGGTTTGCAGATAAAATTTCTGCACACAGGGAGCACATTAATTTTTCACTGGGTGGGTGACTCATTGGCCAACAGCCTTGGCACAGTGGTAACACCGGTTCCCGTCAGATCACCGAAGTTAAGCGCTGTTGGGCTGGGCTAGCACTTGGACAGGTGACCACCTGGTCTGCCAAGCACTGTTGGCAAGCGGGGTGCACTCAGCCCTTGTGAGGCAAACTGAGGAGCTACCTGATTGAGACATAGCAGCTCCACTCTCATAAACTGATCTATGGCTGGGAGAGCGGTGTGCTGACCACATGTCCCTCCATATCCGCATCCAGTAACACCTGTGAGCTGAGGACAACATGGCGGCCAGTCGGTACTCTTGGGCCTTCATGGCCTGTTTGGGAGTAGTTAGTTGTAGGGTGACTCACTAATCTGAGGCATGTATCACTCTAAATGAGTTGCACTTTACTACGTTATCGTAACACCATTGGGATGCTTATGTCACTGCATCATGATTTTTTTCCGTTTTGATCAGACATGTTTGTACTTCCACAAAGAACATTTACAAACAAATACAAACACATGAAACTTAAAGCTAATTACAAAATTGTTGGAAACAGACTTTATGTAGGATTAGCGGTTTTTTTTTTTTTTTTTTTTTTTTTTTTTTTTTTTTAATCTTATGTATTTTTTATATTTAAATTAGAGGTCCTTTCTAGTCTCGTCTTACTAGTTAATTTTGAAGGAAACTTCCATCTTAGAAATTATTCCTTTTTTCTTTTTATTTATTACAGTTCAGACAAAGATAAAATGTCATTACAAGAGAGAAAACGTCCTCAAGCCAAGTCTAAAAATTATGAATATTGCTGTCATCATACTTATTAGTAAGCTATTAGTTAAGTTTTGACTAATAATCTCATATTTCAGAGTCACAGGAAATTCATTAATGCACTTATACATTATGCATAATTTAATGTAATGCGTAAACAAGGGCCTTTTGATACTTCCTTTCAAGTGATTTGCACAGTAGCCTAATCATCAATGTGTTTGCTGTTCAAGGTTTGTGTCACTATTCCCTCACACACACTGTCATTAGTGTGACTTTGATCCATTCTTTACATTTGAAAGCAATGCAACAGAGTTCGAGCTTACCACTGCAGTGTAAAAGAACAAGTATACTTGTCTTAGACAATTTTCATTACCACTCACACACAATCACAAACATACATACTTCTAAACTAACAGAATAGGTGGTCTTTTCATGGGTAGCTTCTGCCTGAACTTGATATTTACTTTACTACATAAGCTAAACAGCTTTTCCACTCATACATACACATACATATAAATTTTGTAGGTATGTAATTCTGCAAATTGCTAAACACATTTGTTTATTTGCTTTGCTAACAACATATCGCTCTATTACCTTTTGGTTTCAATATCTGAGAGTGAATTCACCTGCAGTGATGTGTTTTCAGGATCACGTTTGACTTTTAAACCTTGAAGCTTGCTTGATAAGTTCCTATGGGACGAAACTGCGGAAATCATTGGTCCCTAGGCTTACACACTACTTAATCTAACTTAAACTAACTCACGCTAAGGACAACACACACACCCATGCCCGAGGGACCACTCAAAGCTCCGACGGAGGGAGCCGTGTGAACTGTGGCAGGGCTCATTAGGCCACGCGCCCACCCCACATGGCTTGAATACATTCACATGTGCAGTTATGATTCCTTTCAGTATTTTAGCATAGTAGTAATGTAATTAGATATAAGTTTTGCTAGCTGTAGTTTGTAGTTGAGTAGCTTAATTGGTTGAAGTTCATAGCAAACTTAGCATGAGGCATTCTTAGATTAAATAGATGTAGCTTGTAGAATACAAAGCGTATTTAGTTTTAGTATAACTCATTCTTTCGCTTGCTTAATAATCTCATTATACATTGTCTTTCCTTCCTCTGCATGTTTCTATGCCTGTAAACAGTTCATCTCGTATCTATTGCTTCCTGCTACACTAATCTATTTTCTATTTTATCTACATGTTCATGAAGAGTAGCAACACTGGCGCTACATTTATTCATTCAAATATTCAGAATATTAGTTTGTTCCAGAAGCTCCCAAGTATATCGTACTTCTTATGACAAATATGTACATAATTCGGTCATTACAATGTAGACTACTTATTGCTACTTAATACTGCAGGTGAATGTGTTAGTGCTAGCCAACAAAGTTCTATTTACAGCATTTAATCTCCAATGAATTAAGAAATCCTGATATGATTGTTCAGATAAATTACTCTTTTAGATGTGCTTGCCGCTTTGTAGGAAGCTGAACAGCCTATTGCTAGTATTTTGCAGAGAACTGCACATGCATGAGACGATTACTATGTTCTCATGTAATTAAGTTGGAAGAAGTGTGTGTGTGTGTGTGTGTGTGTGAAGGGGGGGGGGGGGGGGGGAGTGAATGACCTTCCAACTGTCCCCTTTCTTGCCGCACTGTACGTGCAGTGCACAGTGCACTGGAAATGTTTACCTTTTCAAATAGTACTACAAATATAAATCCTCTTACAAACTAATTCTTTTCAAGTCACCTTACTTGCTTTATTTTACGTTATATTTACACCTCAATCTATATAAAAATGTGTGTTATCATTTGGCTCCTTCCCTTATATATAAATCACTAAGGTGTGGAATAAATGTCTTACTAACAATGATTTGTGCTTTTTATGTTCATCTCTGCAATTTGCCTTCATATAGGATTTGGAATTGACTCTCTCTTAATCATATTCTGTGTGTAATGTTTGAAGTCCATGACCTCCACCTTATTGTATAAATTCCTTAAGATCTTTATGTGGGTACAATCCAAACTCTTTTCCGGCTTTTGGATTACTCAGGAAGTAACATCCTGGGTGTGGCATTTTATGTATGATGTAAGGTCCTACATGCACTAATTGTCATTTTCGGTTCAGTTTCCTATGTTTTGTCGACAGTCGATGTGTTCATAAAAACACTTCTTGTCCGAGTTGGAAGGTTGTTGTATGGCCAACCTTTTTATCATACAGCACCTTCTTGTATTGCGCATTTTGTTCTAGAGCTGCCAATGCTTGTTGTACCTTTTCTTCAAAAGGTATAGCTTTTGTTTCATTTTGGTAATGGCTTGAACAATTCCTTCCCTTTCAAGCTTGTCAAACATTAATTCTGCAGGTGTGTATGCTGTGGATAAGTGAGGCAGGTTGTTTACTATTTGTTTGAAAGGTGTTAAGTACTCTATCCATTTACTGTGTTCAGTGGGGATGCCTGTTATGATGAATCTGTTTGATTCTCAAAACACCTGTTCAATGGCGCTTGCTTCTGGGTGGAATTTAGATACAAAAATATGTTTTATACCATGAGATTTAACAACTGCTTTCCATTTAGCGCTTGTAGAATTGGTAGTGTTGTCACTGAGTATGGAATTTGGCTTGCCAACTCAAACAAAATAATCTCCTACTAGTCTCCTTATTATGGGTCCCACTGCAAGAGATTTGGCAGCATACATTTTTAAGTGTTTTGAAAATATGTCGTATAAGGCTATTACATATTTTGCAGCTCCTCTGGCAGTTGGAAATGGTCCAGCCGTGTCTAAAGACATGAGGTCTCTGGGTTTTGTTGGTATGATTGGACACAGTTCATTAAGATGTGCTTTATTTGAGTGTTAAGCCTTTTGACATGTAACACATTTCCTGATTATTTGCAGTACCCTTTTTCTAATATTTGAGAAGTAACAGTAAGATGTGATTTTACAAGTGCACTTTGTCACCCCATGATGTCGCCATACATGATGTGTGTATGCATTTTTCTAGCAAGCAGACCCACAAATTATGAGACTCAGGTGTTCTCCACTAAAAATAATACACCGTTGTGAAATTTATATCATGTCCCCCATTCAGAGTTGTTGTCCAAAGGCTGTTGCCTTACCTTATGACACCGTTCATTTTCTTCTTGTAACTGGGACATATTCCTACAATTCTTAACGTAATAAGATCTAAAAGAACTGTTGTGCATAAGAAGTACTCTGAAATCTGAGGTCTGCTCCATCAGTTCCACATACTCACTCAATCCTTATGGTAGCCTAGACAAGGGGACTGCCAAAATATGCTGTTCATCCTTGACATAAATGACTTCAGAATCAAATTCTTGTAAAAACAGGCACCATCTGGTTAACCATTTATGTAGTAATTTGCACATTAATAGGTGCCTGTGGTCTAGGGGTAGCGTCTTCGATTCATAATCAAAATGTCTTCGGTCCTGGGTTCGATCCCCGCCACTGCCTAAATTTTGATAAATAGTCAGCATTGGCGGCCGAAGACTTCCGGCATAAGAAGTCAGCCTCATTCTGCCAATGGCCTTGTCAAAGAGGGCGGAGGAGTGGATAGAGGTTCAGGGCACTCTCTTGTCCTAGGGGTGGAAAATTGCCCCTAAAGGCGGAAGAATCAGCAATTATCAACGCCATGAGGATGCAGAAGGCAATGGAAACCACTGCATTAAAGACACGCAACGTGTATCCACAGAACATGTGGCCTGTAATTGAAGAAGTGTGATGATGATCTCTCCATTGGCAAAAGATTCCGGAATAGTCCCCCATTCGGATCTCCGGGAGGGGACTGCCAAGGGGGAGGTTACCATGAGAAAAAGATTGAACAATCAACGAAAGGATAACGTTCTACAAGTCGGGGCATGGAACGTCAGAAGCTTGAACGTGGTAGGGAAACTAAAAAATCTGAGAAGGGAAATGCAAAGGCTCAATCTAAATATAGTAGGGGTCAGTGAAGTGAAGTGGAAGGAAGACAAGGATTTCTGGTCAGATGAGTATCGGGTAATATCAACAGCAGCAGAAAATGGTATAACAGGTGTAGGATTCATTACGAATAGGAAGGTAGGGCAGAGGGTGTGTTACTTTGAACAGTTCAGTGACCGGCTTGTTCTAACCAGAATTGACAGCAGACCAACACCGACAACAATAGTGCAGGTTGGTTGGTTGGTTGGTTTGGGGAAGGAGACCAGACAGCATGGTCATCGGTCTCATCGGATTAGGGAAGGATGGGGAAGGAAGTCGGCCGTGCCCTTTCAGAGGAACCATCCCGGCATTTACCTGGAGTGATTTAGGGAAATCACGGAAAACCTAAATCTGGATGGCCGGACGCGGGATTGAACCGTCGTCCTCCCGAATGCGAGTCCAGTGTCTAACCACTGTGCCACCTCGCTCGGTATAGTGCAGGTATACATCCCGACGTCGCAAGCTGAAGATGAACAGATAGAGAAAGTGTATGAGGATATTGAAAGGGTAATGCAGTATGTAAAGGGGGATGAAAATCTAATAGTCATAGGCGACTGGAATGCAGTTGGAGGGGAAGGAGTAGAAGAAAAGGTTACAGGAGAATATGGGCTTGGGACAAGGAATGAAAGAGGAGAAAGACTAATTGAGTTCTGTAAGAAGATTCAGCTAGTAATACCGAATACCCTGTTCAAGAATCATAAGAGGAGGAGGTATACTTGGAAAAGGCCAGGCGATACGGGAAGATTTCAATTAGATTACATCATGGTCAGACAGAGATTCTGAAATCAGATACTGGATTGTAAGGCGTACCCAGGAGCAGATATAGACTCAGATCACAATATAGTAGTGATGAAGAGTAGGCTGAAGTTCAAGACATTAGTCAGGAAGAATCAATATGCAAAGAAGTGGGATACGGAAGTGCTAAGGAATGACGAGATGCGTTTGAAGTTCTCTAACGCTATAGATACAGCAATAAGGAATAGCGCAGTAGGCAGTACAGTTGAAGAGGAATGGACATCTCTAAAAAGGGCCATCACAGAAGTTGGGAAGGAAAACCTAGGTACAAAGAAGGTAGCTGCGAAGAAACCATGGGTAACAGAAGAAATACTTCAGTTGATTGATGAAAGGAGGAAGTACAAACATGTTCCGGGAAAATCAGGAATACAGAAATACAAGTCACTGAGGAATGAAATAAATAGGAAGTGCGGGGAAGCTAAGACAAAATGGCTGCAGGAAAAATGTGAAGACATCAAAAAAGATATGATTGTCGGAAGGACAGACTCAGCATACAGGAAAGTCAGAACAACCTTTGGTGACATTCAAAGTAACGGTGGTAACATTAAGAGTGCAACGGGAATTCCACTGTTAAATGCAGAGGAGAGAGCAGATAGGTGGAAAGAATACATTGAAAGCCTCTATGAGGGTGAAGATTTGTCTGATGTGATAGAAGAAGAAACAGGAGTCGATTTAGAAGAGATAGGGGATCCAGTGTTAGAATCGGAATTTAAAAGAGCTTTGGAGGACTTACAGTCAAATAAGGCAGAAGGGATAGATAACATTCCATCAGAATTTCTAAAATCATTGGGGGAAGTGGCAACAAAACGACTATTCATGTTGGTGTGTAGAATATATGAGTCTGGCGATATACCATCTTACTTTCGGAAAAGCATCATCCACACAATTCCGAAGACGGCAAGAACTGACAAGTGCGAGAATTATCGCACAACCAGCTTAACAGCTCATGCATCGAAGCTGCTTACAAGAATAATATACAGAAGAATGGAAAAGAATATTGAGAATGTGCTAGGTGACGATCAGTTTGGCTTTAGGAAAAGTAAAGGGACGAGAGAGGCAATTCTGAAGTTACGGCTAATAATGGAAGCAAGGCTAAAGAAAAATCAAGACACTTTCATAGGATTTGTAGACCTGGAAAAAGCGTTTGACAATATAAAATGGTGCAAGCTGTTCGAGATTCTGAAAAAAGTAGGGATAAGCTATAGGGAGAGACAGGTCATATACAATATGTACAACAACCAAGAGGGAATAATAAGAGTGGACAATCAAGAATGAAGTGCTCGCATTAAGAAGGGTGTAAGACAAGGCTGTAGCCTTTCACCCCTACTCTTCAATCTGTACATCGAGGAAGCAATGATGGAAATAAAAGAAAGGTTCCGGAGTGGAATTAAAATACAAGGTGAAAGGATATCAATGATACGATTCGCTGATGACATTGCTATCCTGAGTGAAAGTGAAGAAGAATTAAATGATCTGCTGAACGCAATGAACAGCCTAATGAGTACACAGTATGGTTTGAGAGTAAATCAGAGAAAGACGAAGGTAATGAGAAGTAGTAGAAATGAGGACAGCGAGAAACTTAACATCAGGATTGATGGTCACGAAGTCAATGAAGTTAAGGAATTCTGCTACCTAGGCAGTAAAATAACCAATGACGGACGGAGCAAGAAGGACATCAAAAGCAGACTCGCTATGGCAAAAAAGGCATTTCTGGCCAAGAGAAGTCTACTAATATCAAATACCGGCCTTAATTTGAGGAAGAAATTTCTGAGGATGTACGTCTGGAGTACAGCATTGTAAGGTAGTGAAACATGGACTGTGGGAAAACCGGAACAGAAGAGAATCGAAGCATTTGAGATGTGGTGCTATAGACGAATGTTGAAAATTAGGTGGACTGATAAGGTAAGGAATGAGGAGGTTCTACGCAGAATCAGAGAGGAAAGGAATATGTGGAAAACACTGATAAGGAGAAGGGACAGGATGATAGGACATCTGCTAAGACATGAGGGAATGACTTCCATGGTACTAGAGGGAGCTGTAGAGGGCAAAAACTGTAGAGGAAGACAGAGATTGGAATACGTCAAGCAAATAATTGAGGACATAGGTTGCAAGTGCTACATCAAACCAGGGACATGACCAAAAAAAAAAAAAAACCTGAGAATTAGTTCCCCATAGAAAATACTAAAATTTTCAAAAAGCCCATGTTATTGCCAGTGCCTCCGTTTCTGTGACTGAATATGCTCGTTCGCTTTCTGTAAGTGTATGGCTTGTGAAAATGATGATGTTTATGGTTAAAGCCTGTTTAATTGCCACAAAATCCTCTTGTTACTTGGCTGTCCACAACCATGTGTGGTTTTTCCTCAATAAATTCAGAAAGAATCACTATCTAATAACTGGTTGGGCATGAATTTTCAAAAAAATTATGTTAACCCTAGAAATGTATCCAGTTATTTTTTTGTCTGTGGTCTAGGAAAATATTTGATTGCATCTAGCTTGTTGGGAAACCAGATCTACTACCTGTAAGATGACATGGACTGAAAATTTTATCTCTCTCTGCATGAACTTGGATTTTTGCAAGTTAGCAATAACTTCATATTCAGAGAACCTTTCTAAGACTTTCCTAAGTATTTACACATGAACTTGTCACATGTATGTGGTGATGAGAAGGTCATCCACATACACGGTGACTTGACCCAAAAGTTCTGGGCCAAGCACTCTGTCTAATGCTGCAATAAATAAATACACTAGCACTCATGTTAAGGCCAAATGGCAGAACGCAAAATTGTTAACTGCTCACGAAGGCCTGCTCATGAAGGCAGTATACTGGTGACTTTCAGGTTGGAGTAAAATTTGCCAGTACGAGGCCCAAGGTCAATCGAGATCAAATACTTAGCTCCTTGAAATTTTAACAATTGCTCTTCAACACTGTGTGGCCTGGTACTTACGGATATGATGATTTTATTTTCCTGGCATCCAGGACAAGGCGAACGGTACTGTCAGGTTTGCCTATTACTTGAATTTGACTGCTGTATTGTGAGAGCAATGGTTCAATGATATTCCATTCAATCATGCACTCGATCTCCTTCCTGATAGCCTCCTTTTTTGTCCAAGGTATTGCTTATGACATAAGACAGAAAGTTTCATGTGGGTATGCCTTCATTTGATGCACATACCCCTTTATGTACCAGGGTTTTCTACAAAAACATGTGAGTATTGTTTCAATAGGGCATCTAAATCATGCTCCTGTTCTTTTGTAAGTGTGGTCGACTCTTCAATTTTTTGGTGTATATTGTATGGGGTGGTCACCTTCTCCAAATTTACATCGTTAGATGTTTTGTGTATACATAAAACATCAGAACACATCAACTCAATATTAATCTTGTTTGTCAAATGACTGTGGAAATTTGCCTTTGTTTTCACCAAATCAACTGAAATAGCTTTTTTGTCAACATACAAATAGCACTTTGCTTTGTCTAGATCAAACTTTATTTAATACTTATGGAAAATTCCATGCCTAACAGACAGATAATTATTAATTTTTCGACAAATAAAAAAATGTGTATGTAAATATGTTTTCAGTTATGCTAATAGGTAAACAAGCGTGCAGCCTGACAACCTTTGATTTACAACCCTATGCAGTTATAATGTGAAAATTCTGTACTAGTAAAGTAGGCAAATTGAGTTTCTTCTGCAATCCTTCAAGCAGACTTTGCAAAATGCAATTCGCCACTGTGCCACTGTCTAGCATGATCTAAATGCTGATGTTGCTAATTTTGGCACTTATAACAGCTTGTACTTCATCCTATAATCCTTCAATATTGCTTGTGTCATCATCTGTATAAAGATAATCCCTCATGTCATTTTCCTAATCATATCTTATAAAATAGTTATTCAAAAGCGGTATGCCTCTGCTTCCATTCATGGTCATTGGTAGGGGGATTAAGCCAAACAATCACTGTTTTCTGGAGGTGGAGGTGAGGAGTTAATCCTTCCGTCCATCACATCAACTATGTGTATTGTGGGTTCAGAACTGTTCCACTTATGGCCTTGTATTTGACTGGGTGTGGCATGACCTGGTCCTGGGTCTCTCCAGCTCCTGTAACCACTGTTGTTATTACAGTTACTCAGGGGTGATCATTACTATTACCAAATTTTGTTGTGCATTGCCGCTCAGGCCACATGCATTATTCCATCCATTCTGGCTATTATGGTGTTGAGAAATGCGCTTTCATTGATTGCAGGTCTATCCCTTGCTGTTACGGCCACTGTTACCATTTCTTCGGTTGTTTCTGAAATTATGATTGGCACTATACCTCTGGGGTGGTATGGATGATACACTTGTTGCTCATTACCCTACTGGTTGCAGTGATTGCTACCATTATTGTTATTGTAGCTGCCCCCACTGTGTTGTAGCTGCCCCTGCTGTCATTGTTGCCATTATTATTGCAGAAAACAAGCTTGATCTGCAGAGCCTAACTCAAGAACGGAGTGACCAGTTGGCGCAACATGGTTTGTGCCTTAATTTCAAGAAAACTGAATACATTACATCAAACAGACACGAAATGGAAACCATCACAATTAATGGTGAAGATCTGACTCATGTGAGAAAGTTTAAGGACCTCGGTTCCACGATCACTGCTGATGGCCGACTCACCGAAGAGGTCAACATCAGAATTCAGGCAGCCTGGATGAAGTGGCAAACAACAACTGGAGTCACTTTCAACCACAGGATGAAAGATAATTTAAAATCAAAAATCTATCACCTGTCATCTGACCAGTCACCTTGTATGGTTGTGAGAGCTGGCTGACTACAGGTGAGACAGAATGCCACATAAGTGTAATGGAAATGAAGATGCTAAGGTGGACAGTGGGCCTCACTAAGTTAGATCATGTTTCTAATGACAGCATTAGGAAACAGTTTGGTGTTGCACCAATCCAAGAAAAGATGCATGACAGTCATCTTCGATAGTTTGGGCATGTTTTACGGTCTGGTGATGACTCTATTGCCAAGGCGGGTTACACACTTGAAGTCGTTGGCAGTAGACCCAAAGGAGACCTAAGCAACATTGGGCTGATATGATTCATACAGACCTTAAATTCGTTAACATCCACCCAGATGCAGCCTGTGGTAGAGCAAAATGGAGACAACAGATGGGGCAAATGCTGTAGGAAAAGAAGAAGAAGATTATTGCAGTTGTTAAAATTGCAATTTCCTGTTGCCCCTGACTGATTGTGATTGTAATTGTTTGTCTTAGGGCTGCTACCCTATATGATCAATGGAATTGACTATGGATAAAAAATATTCTAAGTCGTAAGTCAGAACTGCAACCAGTTTGTCGCGTATATGTGTGGATAACCACCCTTTTAATATTCTTAGCTCATCGACATGTGATTTCCGGTTACTCCAATGTCTTGTTTAAATATTTTTCAAATAATTTTGCAACACACCTTGTTTTGCTTTGAAAGGTTGCGGGTCAAAGACTTCCATTCGAAATCTTCAGTGATCTCCATACTATACTTAGTATAAAGATCACTGGAAGTCTCTCTTGTATTCCCTGATTTTAGCAACCCACTGCATCTTGCATTGAAAGATTGTATGTCAAAGACCTTCATTTAAATTTTCTCTTGTACTCCTTGTGAACAGTATTTCGAATTCTTTGTAAGTGAGATAATTGTCAGCTTCTTCTGCTGCCGATAATGAGTGTCATCCTGAATCCATACTACAACGAATTGCTCGGACCAGTGTTGGGGTAATATGTTCCTAAATACTCATGCGTCTTTTTCAATTTGTGCAAAAAGATTGGAAATTGTGTTGCGCAAACCTTCATCAATAAGGACTGATGGTATTTCTTGTGCTATTTCACTTGACTGTGATGATGTTCTCCACGTCTTTGCTGATGGTATGGCAGTGTTTGATAGTGCTGGCACATTTGTGTAATTATTTTCAAATTGTTCTGATTCGCCTGAATTGTACTGTGATTGTGGCAAAACCGTGTTCATGCGATTATTTTCTGTAGTGACCAATTCTGGTCTGTAGCTTCAGATGGACCATTTGAACTATTCTTTCGCTTATAAGCTCGGAGCAAATTTTATCTTCAATTGTTTTCATGTCATGGTCAATTCTAGCAAGAATTTTTGTTTTGCAATCACTAGTTATCTTATCTGCAGTCTTGACAGAGCTTCTGTGTCCCTGGATACACTTTTCTGAGAGTGTGACGTCACCATCATATATTCCCGCTTTGGCTCTTTCATTTCACTTCCTTACATCCTTCTTAAGCTCTTCATATTTGGATGTCAGAAATATATGATCCAGTTTTAAAAGAGCAACATCTTGTGTGGGTTTACATACATCCTCTGCCAGTTCTCCAGAAGTTGATGCAAATTCACCTACATTTTTTTGCAGAGTTGTGACAATTTGTGGTCAGATTTTTGTGCTCATTTTGTAAGGCTTCTTGTGCTTCTACTGCCCTTTGTACTTGGTCCACACATTTTTCTGTTCCTATTCTGATAACTTTAGACTTAACTGTGTATTCCTACTACAAAACTTCATGTGAAGTTCGTTAATGGTCTCTCTTAGATCTGTGTTCCAATTATTACACAGTTTCAAGATCACCAAATAATGTATTAACTTTTTGTTCTACCACACTGACACAATTAGAAAGTTTTTGATCAAGATTGTTGACTTCTGTTGCAACAGTCTGGATTTTTTAAGTTAATTTTGTACCTAAAGTACTGATTTTGTTTGTTATCTTCGTGTTATCTGAATGTATGTCAGCAATTTCTGTATGTATGCTGGACATTTCTGAGCTCATTTTTAATATTGCCTGCAATTTCTGGTTCCTGTCTATGTTATTTCCACCATTACTTATTAATCTAACCACATTACTCATTTTCGTTTCGTTCACTCACAATTGAATTGCAAAAATTTTTATTGCCAGTTTCATTACCTTTTTCTCCATTACTATCAAAAATCTCGCCCTCCAACATTGGTTGAGGACTGGCCTCATCAAGCATGAGCCATGTATTATCAACAAACTGCACATGGGATTCACTAATAGTAGTAGATTTTAATTGAATATTCTCACTGTTTGGCAAATTACTGCCTCTTTGCGATTCATTATCGTCATCTCTTATTGGCAAATTTCTCAATACTTCGACATTTTCATTTTCACATGTTGTTTTTGACACACACACACATAATATTTGAATATATAAAAATTGTTAAATTCTTACAGAAAACAGTTTTTTGTATCTTTTGTACAAAATGAGATGGTATGTAATTGTGGAACTATTACATCACAAACATTGCACTGCAGGTTTGGACTTTGTTACTTGCTAAAAATGTTGGGAAACTGAACAGAGTCTAGGATTGTCATGGAATTGCTATCACATGCATAAAATTCAACAATAATTTTCATCGTCTCTTGAACATTGTCTTGTTCACGTTTCATCATAGTTCGGAATTTTGTAATTTCTAGTATAAATGTGTCTTGTTCCCAGTAATTATTAGTTGTGCTTTCTGTCTTTCTCCCTCATATACTATAAATATACAACAAAAACAATTATTAGTACAATTTCAATCTCCAATAATGGATTCCAATATGTATTGTACTTATACATAAATTATTTGGAGATCGCAGACATTGTTTGGCCGCCACTTGTAGGGTAATTATTGGGGAAAAGGATTTGGTAATGATAAAGAGAATTATTATTTTAAAGGGATAAATGTTTTTTAAGATTATTCTGGAATATGTTATTGGATAAAGGAGGCTTTTCAGCTATCTGAACGGTCACCATAGCTAATGAAGAAAAAGCTGAACAGAGGGAAACATTCCACGGGGTAGGAGCCGTCAGTTAGGGAAGACGTGACGCTCATCGTGCATGTGCATTTGTGTCCAGCCGAGTGTCAAATGCTGCCATGTTAGGAGGGTGTGGCCATGTGGAGCTGTCAGTACATGTTATGGCAGTCTTGATAGCACAGTGGTGAGGGGTAGTGGGAGGTAAACACACGGAGGCTGGATTGCTGGGACTGCAAGCAGATTCGGCGCACTTACTGACCTTGCTTTGTCCTTGCTGTACTGTCTATAATTCCTTTGCTGCATTGGAGATCGAAGAGCTGGAGCTGAGTTTCATGCAGCCGGAGGTAGAGCTCACAGTTTTCCTTGCGTAGGCAAGTGACGTTTTCAAGCTCGACAAGGCACTTGTGCGTTGTTCCTTGTAACGTCATTGACAGAGACGAACATGTACGGATGAGATTAGCCTGGACCAATGTGTCACAGGGGGGTTTGCTCGACGGAGCACAGGGGAAGTGAGTCTTGGACAGGTGATGAAACACGGTGTTTCACACTAGGTTCGGTGAAAGTTTGTGGTATGCAAGAAGTCAATGCCTAGTATAGGTTCGTCAATTTCACACACTAAAAACCCACTCAAGTTTGCAGTTTGCAGAGAGTGAGACGATGTGGGAAGTTGAACCCGAGCATTGTAGTTTAGTTGAATTCATGGCTTGCAGTGAAGTATGCTTGTCAGCAATTGTCATTCTGTGCTCGACAGGTTCAGGAGACTTTTGAGCCAGAGCAAAACGGATGTGAGGAGATTGTTTATCTGACCAAATAGTGAGGAGAGCTGTGTCAAACAGTAGATCAGCGTTGACCAGGGCATGTAGCCATCTCCAGAGCTGGGAAGGTTTGTCGTTGCCTAGTTTCTCGACATGGAGCACTTGCCGTATTGCTGCCTCAGCTGAGCGTGCAAGCTGACGTAGAACTGTCTCTTTGGCTAGAGTGTACCAGGTAGATGAGTCCGGGGCGTCGACCAGGTCAGCAATCAAGTCCTCCTGGTCATGCAGGTGGGTGATGAGGCACAGAAACCTGGTTGACTCGTCAAGTTTGTAATGGTCGAATATTTCGTCTTCAATTTTGAACCAGGTTGTAGCTCTTTCGGGATTAACACATCAAATTGATGTGTCACGGAAGTCCGACGCGGATGGGGCACCGAGATGTGCCGAGAACGGTATGGAAGCTCAACTGGAGGCGGCGCGGGGGCGACAGGTGAGAAAAAGTTCAAAGGTTGAGAATGCATGTTAGTCTGCAGAAAGCTCAACATATGATCAGAGCCAGGGCCACCTGTGTTGCAGTGAGGCTGCGGAGGTGCAGGCTGTCCAGAAGCACAGTGTGGGAAATGATGTCGAACGTGGGACGGAATGTGTGAATGTTCACTGTTCAGTCACTCCACTCCTAATGGTGTGTGGATAAGGTGAATGTCGTGACACAAAACACTGAGGCATAGCAGTGGGACAGAGGTGGAGGTCAGGCACAGATAACAAGTTATTGTTCCTGTTGCAGGCCGAGGTATTGAAGTAGGAAGGCATGTGCTGATGCAGAACCGAGGCAGGCGAGGGCATGGTCGGATGCTGAGTAGGTTGACCTGTGAACGAAGCAGTTCCAGCCACGTGGCAGGTATCCGCGTGGTACTGTATGGATTGCGGCATGGCAAATCGTTGTCCTGGTGGTGGTAGGTTGTCCAACGAAGCATTTGCAGAAATCGGCATTGGTTCCGCACTGCATGGAGATCTGTAAGAGGTAACTGCACAGTCGATGAGGGAGGGCACATGTGGTGGGAACAAAGGCATTTGATAGCCAGTGTCATGCACATTCCTAACCTCACTTATTGTTGCAGGCTCAAAAACGTCTGGCGAAATCGGAGTAATCATCAAGTGAGGGGCATCGTGTTGCAGTCCTGGTGGATGTACATCGCCCGCAGCATGATGCATGTCAATCACAAAATCCAGCATTAGGCGTTGGGCCGAAGTCATTGTTTGAATGCTGTGTCAATGTAATACACACAAAAATAACCGATGTGGAGGTTGTGGACAGAGTAAAATGTTAAAACTCAGGGTCACCAGTGAGGGAAATGTTCGGGTTAGTTACACCAAACAACCCCCATTTAGCAGTAGTTGATTTATTCAACCAAACACAAGCAAGGCTCACAAAGAACTGGACATGGTGGAAGAGGCCAAAGATGGATGCATCGATGTTGGTGTCGATTTCATCGGCGCCACACACTGAAGCATGTGTGTTTTCCTGTGACCATCGATGATTACTGAGTGTGTTGTTTATTCCATGTCATGAAAACTGGGCTTTGTCAGTGAATAGTATGTATGGAAGCAAATGACTATTCTCATTAACTCAGTCACAGAATTGAGATTTTGGACACTCTGTATGTGAAATGGATAGAGGTTTTCCGCATGTAATGTTTCCCATACACGTGTCTGTGGGACATTCATACACAGGGACATTCTTCATATTCTCATACCAGGATTTGCTCAACACTTGCAATAATTTCTTCTGGTGCTTGCAAAGTTTGTTGACATACATGCTTGGATGAAAAATGTCTACTTGAAAGAGAGCCTGTTGCACGCAAACTGATAAACACTTTGGTAAACACCCTGCAATCAGGTAATCGTCGAGTTGGAATGTGCCTGTGGTATTCTTCTCTTGCAGCGGTTGCACTACCATCACAGAAGCCATAAACATACACCATATCTGTGTATTCCTCATTACTGTAGATGTGTGGTGTTGTTAGCAGCACTTGTATTAATACAGTTAACACCATACACTATACAGCTAACTTATGTGTTGCCAGTACATTACACAATGCAGCTTAGTACCCATGCCTCCCTAATGAAGCATTTGTGGACCTATGTTCATATAACACTTTTTGTTCAGAATTACTTACACTGTCACTGTGTAAAATATTGACCTTTTATTACTGATGTCCATGCAGCTCCTCACAACCCTCTAAACATTATGATGTACTTTTAGTTATTAATAAATAAATATTCAGACAGCATGTTTTAAAACTGATCTGAGTATATTTGCACACACAGCCTTTACATAATACATTCACAATGTTAAAAATACTTGGCAAGCATACACATGCATGTAGTCTCTTTTAGATCACAACACAGACAGACAGCTATTATGTAATTAGTGTGTGCTGAATTGCTCATTAATAATCATCTTTGGGCTCACTATCTTTCATTGTCACCACAGATGGTATTCCTATCTTGCGGTCAGAGAACACATCAAATTACCAACACATCCTCCATGTGAATCACTATGGATTCCATAAACACAGTTCATTAGGAGACCAATATGCATTTTTCTCACATAACATCCTCAAAGCCATCACTCAAGCCCATCAGGTGGATACTGCATTTCTTTAGTTCCAAAAAGCATTTGCCTCAGTGCCACATCACTGATCATTAATGAAAATATGATCAGATGATATACAAAACAAAATTTGTGACTGGATTTAGGATATCTTGGTATGTAGGATTTAGCATGTTTTCTTGGGAAGAGAATCATCAACAGATGTAGAAATATCTTTAGGAGTACTCCAGGAAGTACGATGTGACCCTTGGTGTTCATGTTTTATATTAATGATCTGGCAGAAAATATTAAAAATTATCTCAAAAGTTTTTACATGTTTTGCACTTATCTGCAATGAAGTACTGTCTGGAAAATCTGCACAAGGATCCATTTAGATATTGATATGATCTCTAAGTGTTTCAAAGATTATCAACTTGCTTCAGATGTTCAGAAATATAAAAATATGCACTTCACAAAACAAAAGAAATGTAGTGTCCCATGACTGCAATCTTAATAAGTAACTGTTAGAACCAGTCAATACATAGAAATACCTAGAAGTAAAAATTTGTGCAGATGTGAAATGAAACGATCATACAGGCTCTGTTGTGAGTGAAATAGATTGTACATTTTGGTTCACTGGTAAGCTACTGGGAAAAATGCAGTTAGTCAACTATGACAAGATCAGACTAATTATGGAATCCACAGAGGCCTTTAACCCCTAATTCTTCCAATACCATCAAATATGAATTGAGCAGGAGGAAATCCTTTTAGGTTTCTGTCATGCACTTCACAGTGGTTTGCAGAGTACAGTTGTAGATGTAGATAGAATATGGTGAACTCCACAATCAAATGCTTTTGACAAGTCACAGAAAATAGCAGTTGGCAATATGTCACTTAAATTTTATATAGTCTAATTAGCAAATTGAAAAATGGAATGCTGCATGGAGAGGTCCTTCTGAAATTGAAATTGAAGCATTTTTGGATATGTTTGTTACTTTCTCCTGTTTTTGTTAGTGTTCTTTTATGAGTTACAACATGTTGGAAATTACTAATAAATATCATACAATCTTTCTTGTGAAGTGAAACTTCCTGGCAGATTAAAACTGTGTGCCGGACCGAGACACGGACTCGGGGCCTTTGCCTTTCGCGGGCAAGTGCTCTACCATGAAGTGTCTTGTGAGGTGGTTTGACAATAGTGAATACAATATCTCAAGAAATATACCCTACTAGCTTAGCACCCACTGCTTCACTTGTGTAGACTGAATGGTCTGCACAGATTATTTTTCTTTTTCTCTAATCAAATTTTTCTGTTGTTCACAAATCCCCACACCTTTTAAACTTTTCATGCTTATTAAGGCCATAGAAACATAGTATTTTCTAAATGTACTTCTGACCAAGAAGTGATTCTGATAGCTTGATTCCATGGTTTTTGCAAATCATGCCTTTTGCATTCTTGTGGAGATATTTTCATTGAAACTTTGATCCCATAACAAATATTTCTATATATCTAACCGAGAAGTTGATATACCAATTTTAATAGGTTTAGCTTTAAAAATTTTTTAATATCACTGATCCATTCTGGTAAGTCTCCCCTGACCTGGGGTTCTGGGTGACTGTTCTAAACATCTCAAAAATGAGGTCGACAGAAAGTGCAAAATGGCTAAGTGGGAATGGTTGGAGGACAAATGTAAGGATTGAACTGTGTGTTCCTCACAGTTCGATTCCTCTCCCTCTTAATGTCACTTGCAGCATTAATTTCTATTCCTGCCACCCGCCATATTTTGTTTACTAGCGATTCCAAGGGGACGCTGTGTGCTCTGTGCGGAGCGGTTCCTCATTGCATGAGCAGCAGTGGATGACTGGAAGGCTGGCAGTGGGGAGTGGTTGCAGGTAGTGCGACCACTGTCAACGCTCCATGCCTAGTGTGGACGTGGCCTCAATAAGGTTACTGGCTTCGGGATGTAACATTGATGTCTGATTCAAGATGTTATGGAAATTCTATCAGTTCTGTTTCCTCTATGTTGCCAATGTGGAAGCAAGACTGTGTCTCGGTACTGGTAGCTATTCATCAGAGTGTGCATCAATCAAAGTAAGACCTATCAAGCAAGACTGTGTCCCAGTACTGGTAGCTATTCATCGGAGTGTGCATCAATCAATGTAAGACCTATCAAGCAAGACTATGTCCTGGTACCGGTAGCTATTCATTGGAGTGTGCATCAATCAAAGTAAGATCTATTATACACCTTTGTTTAGCGGTGATTGACATTCACATTCCGCTAAAATGGTGATTCAGTAACCTGGCCATATTGCCGAAGTTATTCGTCGTGACTACTGTTGACTGTTCCTATCAGACGCTTTAGTATTCTCTTCTGCTTCTTCTGCTGTGTGCTGTTGGGTTCATTTCAGTGTTGATATTCAGCCTAAAGTATTAGAAATGAAGTCTTGTTGTCTTGTGGTTCAGCCCTGGGTTTGTTTGAATCAATAACCATGATGTCCCATACCACTCACGACACACATCAAGCAACCAAGATAAATGTGACTTAAGTTTGCATTTGTGTAACTTGTTTATCCAGTTTTCTATGAGATTTTAGTTAATTAGTTAAATAACTGTTTTAAACTTTAAATTATGTAAAACTAGTTCCACCTGTGAAATGGGGTTTTGACATGCGATGTTCTCTTTTTTTGGTTCTGATCAAGTCCATGTTGTCTTCTTAATGGTCTGTTAAGTGCCTCGGCACTCGCAACAGTTATGTGGGGTATATCTAATCATTACTTAGGTTAATTAATAGTAATTTTATTCAGTTCATTCCAATCCTCTCATTTCTTGAGTGACTACAAGGTCTTGTATTTTCTATCCTTATTCTGGAAGTGTGAATGCCCATAATCTGCAAAGATTTATTGGCGGGTTTCTTCCTATATGCCGTTACAGTTGCCCAGCTCCTGGTAGCTGTTATGATTTCTATTGTGACCTGTTTTTTCTTCAGCCAATCACTTCAAAAATGGTTCAAATGGCTCTGAACACTATGGGACTTAACATCTGTGGTCATCAGTCCCCTAGAACTTAGAACTACTTAAACCTAACTAACCTAAGGACAACACACACATCCATGCCCGAGGCAGGATTCGAACCTGCGACCGTAGCGGTCACGCGGTTCCAGACTGAAGCGCCTAGAACCGCACGGCCACACCGGCCGGCTCCAATCACTTCAATTAATGAGTTTAGCACCTTGTGGAGATCAATCTTACCCTTTCATTTTTCCTGCCTCAGCCTTAGGGAGGGGTTTAGTTCCTCAAGCTAGCTTTAGGCCAGCACTGATCCATTAGGATTCGTTTGACCTTATGATAGTTTTGTATAGCTCTACAGTGTAACTTACTGTGGTGGAGTTTATTAAGTCGGTTTTATACGGCCAATGTGATCCCAAAGTGATGGTTTTAAGAATAATTTTTAACCCCTTTTATATGCTGAATTGTTCAGGGTGAATCAGAGTTGTTAGAAGCCTGTTTATATATATTAATGATAACTTTAATTTTGCTGTTGCAGAGGCAACGGAAAAAGCATGCGAAGTTAAGAAGAACGTGAAATCCCGAAGATTGGCTAAAATTTACAGACGTGCGAAATTTGGCACGGACTTCAATGCAAGATGCCTTTAATAGGTTCCACAACGAAATATTGTCTCAAAATTTTGTAGAAAATCTGAAGAAATTCTGGTTGTATGTAAAGTACACAAGCGGCAAGACGCAGTCAATACCTTCGCTGCGCAGTGCCGATGGTACTGTTACCGACGACTGTGCCGCTAAAACGGAGTTATTGAACACAGTTTTCCGAAATTCCTTCACCAGGGAAGACGAATGGAATATTCCAGAATTTGAAACACAAACAGCTGCTAGCATGAGTTTCTTAGAAGTAGATACCTTAGGGGTTGCGAAGCAACTCAAATCGCTTGATACGGGCAAGTCTTCAGGTCCAGATTGTATACCAATTAGGTTCCTTTCAGATTATGCTGATGCAATAGCTCCCTACTTAGCAATCATATACAACCGCTCGCTCACTGATAGATCTGTACCTACAGATTGGAAAATTGAGCAGGTCGCACCAGTGTTTAAGAAGGGTAGTAGGAGTAATCCATCGAACTACAGACCTATATCATTGACATTGGTTTGTAGTAGGGTTTTGGAGCATATACTGTATTCAAACATTATGAATCACCTCGAAGGGAATGATCTATTGATACATAATCAGCATGGTTTCAGAAAACATCATTCTTGTGCAACGCAGCTAGCTCTTTATTTGCAAGAAGTAATGGCCACTTTCGACAAGGGATCTCAAGTTGATTCCGTATTTCTGGATTTCCGGAAAGCTTTCGGCACCATTCCTCACAAGCGACTTCTAATCAAGCTGCAGACCTATGGGGTATCTTATCAGTTGTGCGACTGGATTCGTGATTTCCTGTCAGGAAGGTTGCAGTTCGTAGTAATAGATGGCAAATCATCGAGTAAAACTGAAGTGATATCAGGTGTTCCCCAGGAAAGCGTCCTGGGACCTCTGCTGTTCCTGATCTATATAAATGACCTGGGTGACAATCTGAGCAGTTCTCTTAGGTTGTTCACAGATGATGCTGTAATTTACCAATCAGTAAGGTCACCCGAAGACCAGTGTCAGTTGCAAAGAAATTTAGAAAAGATTGCTGAATGGTGTGGCAGGTGGCAGTTGATGCTAAATATCGAAAAGTGTGAGGTGATCCACATGAGTTCCAAAATAAATCCGTTGGAATTCAATTACTCGATAAATAGTACAATTCTCAAGGCTGTCAATTCAACTAAGTACCTGGGTGTTAAAATTACAAACAACTTCAGTTGGAAAGACCACATAGATAATATTGTGGGGAAGGCAAGCCAAAGGTTGCATTTCATTGGCAGAACACTTAGAAGGTGCAACAAGTCCACTAAAGAGACAGCTTACACTACACTCGTTCATCCTCTGTTAGAATATTGCTGTGCGGTGTGAGATCCTTACCAGGTTGGATTGACGGAGGACATTGAAAGGGTGGAAAAAAGGGCAGCTCGTTTTGTATTATCATGTAATAGGGGAGAGAGTGTGGCAGATATGATATGCAAGTTGGGATGGAAGTCATTAAAGCAAAGATGTTTTTTGTCGCGGCGAGATCTATTTACGAAATATCAGTCACCAACTTTCTCTTCCGAATGCGAAAATATTTTGTTGAGCCCAACCTACATAGGTAGGAATGATCATCAAAATAAAATAAGAGAAATCAGAGCTTGAACAGAAAGGTTTAGGTGTTCGTTTTTCCCGCGCGCTGTTCGGGAGTGGAATGGTAGAGAGATAGTATGATTGTGGTGATCCATGATTTAATTACATGCCCCTTTTAATGGGCGCCAGATTTATCCTCTCTTATTCAGTGTTTAAGTAAGCCCACTGAAATATCACTCTCAAATTAAACTAACTGACCCGGCTTCCTGTAACGTGTGAATTTGCTTAGTTCTCTGTGTTCTATGATTTATCTCATTGAAAAGCGTTTCAGTGCTATAAGGCATACCAGTCAAATCTGAACCAAGTTGTTCTCCAGTTTAACTGTTTATTACATAATTTTTGTTGAATTTAAAATTTCTAAATTTTCAGGCCTTAATCTGTTTTGTGTAAATTCTTGTCAGAATAGCTGTGACCTACCTAATGAATAGCAACACGTAATTGTTGGTGTTTTAACTGGTTGTGTTGCAATAAATGCAAACTTAAAGTGAACCTTGCAGGTGATTCTTATTCCCTTGTTCCTCACCCTCAGTAATGATAGAATTTATTTATTTATTTTAATTAAAGCTTATATTAAGATTTTTCAGTGAGTTACTGGGATAAAAGAAAATGAGATGCTACAAATGGTAGCAGAGCATGGTTATTGTCTTTTCTGACCAGTGGGAGGGTAGTTAGTATTTTGCTACACTGTTTGAATTTGCTGTATAGCAATCTTGGATAAGTATTTATTGATTTTGATTTTTGTTTTATATTGTATTCCACTTGGCTTGCGTCATGATGGGGTAGCAGGACTGTCTCGGTCTTGCCCTTTCAAAGAGGGAACAATTGGTCTGTGAGTTGAGTATTTGGCAACAGCACACGCAAGGGAGGGTGGCCGAATTGGTCGCTAGATTGCGTGGGGGCCTGATTAGTCCTGTCATCATTTCGGGCGAACTTGTTGGACAGATCAGTGATGCTTTACGTCTGATTGGTAGTGCCATTGAGGAGTTCGCCCAGAATATTGCATTTCTCCATGGTAAAAGTGTCACCTCAAAACAGAGGGGGAGATCACAAGCCCAGTTATGTCATTGGTACTCGCGCATTCACGATTTGGAATTGGTATCATTAAATAGAGAACAGCAAGACTTGGTTGGCCAACTTGTCCAGAAAGTAAGCATCTTGCAGGTTAAGGCCAGTGTGTTGGGGTTGGGTCATATTCATGATGATGATGAAGAAAGTTTGAGTTCCTTAGCCCATAATAATGGACGTTTGCATGGTCAAGAGTTTAAGGAGGAAGTGTCAGAAATGTTTGCCAAATTGCCTAATCCCATTATGTACCTTCTGCAGGGGATTTCCCAGTTAATGATTGACAATTTAGATCAAGTTCAGAAGGTGTTATGGGCAACCGTTAATCTTGAGATACATGTCGATGCCTTACAGGTTCCCAAGATAATTATTTGCATCTTTTGTATCCCTTACCTGATGGTGATCTTATTGAAAGTTTTTCAGAAGTCTTGCATGGGCAGGCTACCTTGTGTCAGTTGAGAGGTGCATTATCAGACATAAACTTTCACCTAGAGTTCCACAGTACTTGGAGGCCCAATATTATTGGATGGTCCAGGGGTTCAATAAGAGCTTGTCCCAGTATGTTGAGCAGGTTTGAATGGCTGTTCACGTGCTTCATATGTCTGTATATGAACATGATGCTGTTCTAGTTATAGTGCAAGGAATGAAACCCGGAGACTGGTTGTGGACTCAGTTAGTTGAGGAGCTGCTTTCATACACTGGTTTGATGAGTCTGATTGATTTTATTGAAGTGTTTAGATTTGCCGATGAACATCATTTGGAAACATCCACTGCTCAAGATCAAATGTCACTTGTCAAACGGCCTAAGGGGATACTTCTCTCATAAGAGATGCAGCATACATGTTTTAGGTGTAGAGCTGTGAATCATTTAGTTCGCGATTGCCAACTATAGCAATTGGCTCGTGTGAGCAAGTGATGCCACAAGAGGAGTGGGCGGTGTTTTCGATTTTGCCCTCCTAAAGGATGCACCATGTTAAATTAGTGTCAGGGGCTTGGCTTCACTGCATTGGCACCCTGATTAATCATGAACCTGTTTGCGGCCTGCTACATTTGTGTAGTGCAGTTTCTATACTTGATTATGCATGGTACTTGGAGTTTTGTGCAAATTCCCTTCTTTGTCTCCCTCCGTGCAGGGATGTCATGTGGTAATTTGCCAGAGGTTGCCCTTGGTAGGCGAGATATGGGGAAACATTGCGATAGGTAGCTTTTCCTGGCCGGTTCATCTGTTGGTTGTTAAGAATTTGTCCGTCAGTGTGTTGTTGGGATGTGATTTCATTTGCAAGTTTGGGTTGATTCTTGATTTTGCTGCTGGTACCTTTAGTTGCACATTTCGCCCGAGTAAGAAATTTGCTTTGTTCTTGTCATGGGTCTCTTGGGTTAAAAACTGTTAATAACGTGGTTTCCCAGTTCGATGTTGGTCATCTGTCTTGACTTGAGGGATCCCATTTGCTTCAGTTATTACAACTTTATGCTCAGGTTCTTACTAATCAGTTAAGGGTCACCGATTGTATTCATTATAAAATCCATCTGGTTGATGATATTCCTGTATGTCAGGCTCCTTACCATCTGTCACCCCTGAAGATGCGGGTGTTATGCCAAAAGATCGATGAGATGCTAACCAATGGCATCATGCGGCCATCTACATCTCCTTATTTTTCGCTGATATTTTTAGTGTCTAAGGAACATGGTAAGTACTATCATCCGGTTGTTGATTATCGTCAGCTCAATCAGAAGATTATATTAGAGTCGGTCCCCATGCCTTATCTTCATAACTGCTTTACTTGGTTTGCTCGAGCACATTGGTTTTCTGTGCTCGATTTAAATCAGGCTTATTATCAAATAGTGCTTACCGAGGATTATAAGCCCACTACTGCTTTTGTAACTGATTAGAATTTATTTGAATTCAATCATGGTCCTTTTGTGCTTCCTACTGGGGCATCAGATCTCACACCTGTTAGATAGTGTTTTGGGTGATCTTAAGTTTAACTGTGTCTGCAATTATTTAGATGATGTTGTAGTCTATAATGCCAATTTTGATTAACATCTTCAGCATTTGGGGTTGGTTTTTGATCATTTGGAACATTCTGGGTTAACTGCTAATCCTGACAAATTAAGTTATGTCGCTGCAAAATTTCCTTTTTGGACACTTGGTTTTGGCCGACAGGATCAGGGTTGATCAAGAATGTATTGTCAGTTTAAAGTGGTTCCATCTTACTTGTAATAAGAAGGAGATTGCCAGATTTATAGGCATGGTGAACTATTTTTGTAATTTTGTTCCCAATTTCGCTTAGTTAGCTGCTCCTCTGAATAGTTTGCGTAGTAAGAACAGTGAGTTTCAGTGGGGAGAGAGCCAGCAAGCGGCTTTTGAGGCACTTAAAACTGCCCTTACTAATCCTCCCATTTTAGTAGTACAAGACTTCAGTAAAACCTTTATTCTTCAAATGGATGCCTCGAGGGGGGAGTCTTGTGGCTGTTCTTATGCAAGAAGTCGATGCCAATAGACGTCCTGCCCCTTATGTTTCATGATGTTTGTCGGGCGCTGAATCCAACCATTCTGTTTATGAATTGGAGGCATTGGCCGTGCTCTTTGTCCTTGACAAGTTTAGGTTATACCTTGAGCATCATGAATTTTCATTGAAAAGTGATAATCAGGCATTAAGTTGGGTGTTGGCCCATCCCCGAAAAACTGGGAGACTTGCTCGTTGGGTCGTTCGAGTTTCCACCTTTCGGTTTAAGGTCAGACACATTTGTGGTGCTGATAACCTTTTTGCCAATGCCTTAAGCCATATGATTGCTGAGGAAGAACAAGATTCCCAAGACGTGGATCATGTACTTGTAGCAGGGGTCGTTGGTGAGATTCTTGAATTGTCTGTGGACATTGGTAGCAAACAGCAAGAGAACCTAAGGTGGGGAGCGATTAGGGAAAATCTGCTTTCGGCCAAACATATTCTGGGTTACTCTATAATTACAGGTGTACTATGTAAGCAAACTGGCAGAGATAGACAACCTAAAATCTGTCTGCCCCAACAGTTGTTTAGTCCTGTTTTTCGTTATTTTCATGACTCCGTTGTTGGAGGTCATTTGGGTGTTGCCAAAACCCATGCTAAGATTAGCTAACAATTGACTTGGCCATCCATGAGACATGACGTGAAGAGGTTGGTCAATAGTTGCTGTTTTTTGTAAGATGGGAATATAGGATCCTCCTGGCCTCAACCTTCATTACTTCGGTAATCACTGTCCTCACCCATCCAGCCCCTTCCCTGTTCCCATTCCAGTACTCCACAGCCCTCATTCCACCATCTCACCCAGTCTTTTTACTTTCCTCCTTTTCCACCCCCACTCCCACCCACTCCCCCCATTCCCCATCTCTCTCTTGTTCTCTGTTTAACATGCAGCACTTCACTGTCTGCCACCCCTACATTACTAACCCTCCCCCTCCCCACACCAACCTCCTCCTTACCCCCACCCAGCCGCCACTTGTTGCCACTCCCATTATGCATGGGTACTGCTGCTCATAGTGTGGCTTCAGTTGCTTGAGACTGCAGTCATGTGTGTAGTTGTGTTTGAGTGAGTGAGTGAGAGAGAGAGAGAGAGAGAGAGAGAGTGTGTGTGTGTGTGTGTGTGTGTGTGTGTGTTTATGTCATCTATTTTTGATGAAGGCCTTACTGGCCGAAAGCTTTGTGACAATATTTTTGTTGTGCCTATCTGCAACTCACCATCTCCGCTATATGGAGGGTAGCAACTTTCCTTTTTATAATATTGTTACATTCCATCCTGGATTTTCCATTGTTTGATAAACTGGCAAAATCACGTTTTGTAACTCCTTAAACACTGTAGTTCAGTCATGTTTGCACTTAAATTCATTATAAATCTTGGGCAGAGACAAATCAGTTATTTGACATATTTTGCATATCATATTTTCATTCAATAATGTCTTATGGAATAATGTTCTGGGGTTACTCATCTTTAAGAAAGAAAGTCTTCATTGCTCAAAAATGTCTACAAGAGTAATGTGTGGTGTACATCCACGATCTTGTAGACATCTGTTTAACGAGCTTGGCATTCTGAACACTGTTTCACAGTGTATTTATTCCCTGAGGAAGTTTGTTGTAAATAATCCACTACAGTTCAAATTACAATACCAGAAGGAGAAATGGCATTCATTAATCCACATTAATGTTGTCTTTAGCACAAAAAGGGCTGCACAATGGTGTAAAAAATATTTTTGATAGCTTACCCATTGATATAAAATGTCTGATAGACGGTAAAGTAAAATTCTAGGACAAACTGAAGAACTCAGTGACTGTAACAATTTCTTTATTTCATGATTGCAATTTCGGCCTTAGGCCATTATCAAGTGCAGATTTTTGTGGCTTTAAGTCATGTCAACTTAAAATGAGCTGACACATTTGTGGTGTCACCGCTAGACACCACACTTGCTAGGTGGTAACTTAAATCGGCCGCGGTCCTGTAGTACATGTCGGACCCGCGTGTCGCCACTGTGTATTCGCAAACGTAGCGCCACCACAGGGCAGGTCACAAGACACGGACTTGACCTCGCCCCAGTTGTACGGACGACATAGCTTGCGACTAGACCTACCTAGTATTCCTCTCATTTGCCGAGAGACAGATTAAATAGCCTTCAGCTAGTCCATCGCTACCACCTAGCAAGGCGCCATGTGTATCATTGCTAATTGCTTACTACTATGCAAGAGATGTATTTCAACAAGAAGAACATCATTAAAAGTTAAGTAGATGACAATCTCTCTTCTTTTCTTTATAGTTTTTCATCCAGTCTCCTGTTTCAGAATTTACGCCCGTCTGCGTTAGTTTCGCGTGCACCTAGCCACTCATTGTGTCGAGACCTTAGGGAATCGACACAACAACATTTATATGTCATTGTCATTATTATTAAATACATTTGTGACGCTGTTACATATTGTGAGCACACATATCCATATGACATAAAACAACATAGTCTGTAGACACTCATGTTCATTAGCTCATCACTAGTTACTTATGCTCCAAACTCTGACTGTGAATCCCAGGTATAAAAAGTTAAAAATCTGAAGAAGTTCCTCCTTGATAATTCCTTCCATTCCATACAAGAAAACCTTCAAGGAAGCTGGAAATTTTCAAATAACACTTATCATTCAGTAAATTCCTACTGTAAAACCTGTTGTGCTTGTATATCTGCATCTCCTCCAATAAATCTAATTTCATACCCTTTTCTTCTTTACACAATAGTTCAGTGTCATTAACAGTTTTTTTAGAGTGTACGTAAGTAATATGTTATTACTTACGTAATTTTGAAGTTTATGTGTAGATTCTATCACTGGTCTAGATTTTATTTTGATCATTTTTTAGGACTTCTGAAGAAGGCTATATTATTGTAGCAGAAACCATGGTCAAAGTTTAAAATAAACATAATTTAGTGCAACTGTAGGCTGTTTTTCATTCAAGACAGACTGAAATTACTTTATCTCTTTGTCTAGGATTCAAGGTAAGAGTCTGTATTTGGATGTAAAAGCTTTAAAGCTTTTAAGCATCTTAAACCACAAGTGATGTACTGGGATCCTTTGGAGATTAAAACAAATTCTAACTTGCTGTCTTAGACACTAATTTTGCTGGTTGCATGAATTAAAAGATTTAAGATTCTTGTTGCTCTCTTAGATTCTTGTAGTTCTCTTAGATTCTTGTTGTTCTCTTAGATGAGTAACAAAATTTAATGTACACAGAACTTCTTATTACAACATGCCGATAACCAATATTCTTTGATGAATATAAGTACAGTATTGAAAATATTAAGCAAGCAGTATTCATAAATTAATTAATTAATCAATCTTGTTCTGTAGATCCTACTGAGCAGAAGAACCTTCAGGGATCTGGAATGATGGAAGGAACTGATTAATAAACGCCAAGCAAATTATAGAAACTTGATCAGTGTCCATATCATCAATCAGTTATCACTGTACTGCAAAATGTTATTCATGTTTTTGTCAGCTAAATTGAGTGAATTAGAAAGAAAACTGCTACTTTGAAAAAAGAAGTTCCCTCCACAGTTATACTAAATACAGGCTGTTTATCTCTAATTGATAGCGTAATATTAACTTGATTTTGTCAGTATTTTTAAAGGTAATAGTTACCTAAATCTATAAATACTGATTCTTGGGTACAGAACATTACAACTTGTTTCACAACTTTCAATGAACACTGCTACTTGTCATGTAGCTAACAGGAAGTTTCATTCCTTGAATCTAGATATTTGGATAATTAGTAAGAGAGTGGCTAATGAAGTATGTTTTAAATTTATGTTGAAGTGGTAGGGTACTGAGCAAGAGTCCTACATTTCAATAAAAAAAACATGTAAATGTCAGTGTTACAAAGACTGCAATAATGAAATCCAAAACAATGAACAAATGAAGTTTTGTGTAAAATTATACAGCAAAAATGACACTATAAAAAAGAATACAAGACAAATTCTTGGGAATCACAATCCAGAACAGGCTCCTGTGGGACATGCATTTAGATTTCATACCTGCAAGCTATCTAAAAATATATATATTTGGCATAAACATGATAAGCAAAGATTGTAAAAAATGTGTGTTCTGAAAGTTGCATATTATTCATTGTTCTCATCAAATCTGAGTTAAGCTATAGAACCATGCCTTCTCCCATGAACCATGGGCCTTGCCATTGGTGGGGAGGCTTTGTGACTCAGTGATAGCCATACCACAGGTGCAACCACAATTGAGAGGTATCTGTTGAGAAGCCAGACAAACATGTGCTTTCTGAAGAGGGCAGCCTTTTCAGTAGTTGCAGGGGCAACAGTCTGGATGATTGACTGATCTGGCCTTGTAACACTAACCAAAACGGCCTTGCTGTGCTGGTACTGCAAACGGCTGAAAGCAAGGGGAAACTACAGCCATAATTTTTCCAGAGGGCATGCAGCTTTACTGTATGGTTAAATGATGATGGTGTCCTCTTGGGTAAAACATTGCGGAGAACTGTATTATGAGATGAAAAACTTATTCAGATAGAGAAGGAAGACAAAAATTTAATAGTCATGAGGGACTGGAATTCCATAGTAGGAAAAGTAAGAGAAGCAAATGTAGTGGGTGAATATGGATTGGGGGTAAGGAATGAAAGAAGAAGCCACCTGGTAGAATTTTGCACAGAGCATAATTTAATCATAGCTAACACTTGGTTTAAGAATCGTGAAAGAAGGTTGTATACATGGAAGAGGGCTGGAGACTGGAAGGTTTCAGATTATATAATGGTAAGACAGAGATTTAGGAACTAGGTTTTAAATTGTAAGGCATTTCCAGGGCCAGATTGGGACTCTGACCACAATCTATTGGTGATGAACTGTAGATTAAAACTGAAGAAACTGCAAAAAGGCGGGAATTCGAGGAGATGGAACATGGTTAAACTAAAAGAACCAGAGGTTGTTGAGAATTTCAGATAGAGCATTAGGGAATGATTGCCAAGCATGGGGGAAAGAAATACAACAGAAGAAGAATGGGTAGCTTTGAGATATGAAATAGGGAAGGCAGCAGAGGATCAAGTAGGTAAAAAGAAGGGGGCTAGTAGAAATCATTGAATAATTGAACAGCTATTGAATTTAACTGATGACAGGAAATATATAAAAATGCAGCAAATGAAGCCAGCAAAAAGGAATACAAACGTCTCAGAAATGAGATCGACAGGAGGTGCTAAATGGCTAAGCAGGGATGGCTACAAGACATATGTAAGGATGTAGAGGCATATGTCACTAGGAGTAAGATGGATATTGCCTACAAGGAGATTAAAGAGATCTTTGGAGAAAAGAGAACCACTTGCATGAATAACAAGAGCTCAGATGGAAAACCAGTTCTAAGCATAGAAGGGAAAGCAGATAGGTGGAGCACTATTTAGAGGGTCTATACAAGGGAGATGTACTTGAGGGTAATATTATGGAAATGCAAGAGGACATAGATGAAGATGAAATGGGAGATATGCTACTGTCTGAAGAATTTGACATAGCACTGAAAGACCTAAGTGAAAACAAGGCCCCAGGAGTAGACAACATTCCATTAGAACTACAAATAGCCTTGGGAGAGTCAGCCCTGACAAAACTCTACCATCTGGTGAGTAAGATGTATAAGATAGGTGAAATACCCTCAGACTTCAAGAAGAGTATAATAATTCCAATCCCAAAGAAAGGAAGTGTTGACAGGTGTGCAAATTACCGAACTATCGGTTTAATAAGTCACAGCTGCAAAATACTAACTCGAATTCTTTACAGATGCATACAAAAAGTGGTATATGCCAATCTCAGGGAAGATCAGTTTGGATTCTGTAAAAATGTTGGAACATGTGAGGCAATACTGACCTTACGAATTATCTTAGATGATAGATTAAGGAAAGGCAAACCTACATTTCTAGCATTTGTAGACTTAGAAAAAGCTTTTGGCAATGTTGACTGGAATACTCCCTTTCAAATTCTGAAGGTGGCAGGGGTAAAATACAGGGAGCAAAAGGATATTTACAATTTGTATAGAAACCAGATGGCAGTTATAAGAGTCGAGCGGCATGAAAGGGGCGCAGTGGGTAAGAAGGGAGTGAGACAGGGTTGTAGCCTATCCCTGATGTTATTCAATCTGTACATTGAGCAAACAATAAAAGAAACCAAAGAAAAAATTGTAGCAGGAATCATAATCCAGGGAGAAGAAATAAAAACATAGAGGTTTGTGGATGACGTTGTAATTCTGTCAGAGGCAGCATAGGACTTGGAAGAACAGTTGAATGGAATGTGGACAGTGTCTTGAAAGGAGGATATAAGATGAACATTAAAAAAAGCAAAACGAGGGTAATGGAATATAGGGGAATTAAATGAGGTGATGCTGAGGGAATTAGATTAGGAAATGAGACACTTAAAGTAGTAAAGGAGTTTTGCTATTTGGGGAGCAAAATAACATGATGGTCGAAGTAGAGAGGATATAAAATGTAGATTTTCAATGGCAAGGAAAGCATTTCTGAAGAAGAGAAATTTGTTAACATCGAGTATAGATATAAATGTCAGGAAGTCTTTTCTGAAAGTATTTGTATGGATTGTTGCCATATACGGAAGTGAAACATGGACGATAAATAGTTTTGACAAGAAGAGAATAGAAGCTTTCAAAATGTGGTTCTACAGAAGAATGCTGAAGATTAGATGGGTAAATCACGTAACTAATGAGGAGGTACTAGTAGAATTGGGGAGAAGGGGAATTTGTGCCACAACTTGACTAGAATAAGGGATCAGTTGGTAGGATATGTTCTGAGGCATCAACGGATCATTAATTTAGTGCTGGGGAGAAGTGTGAATGGTAAAAATTGTAGAGGGAGACCAAGGCAAGGCAAGAGATGAAGAAGCTTGCACAGGATAGAGTAGCATGGAGAGCTGCAAACCATTCTCTGGACTAAAGACCACAACAACAACATAGAACCATGGGTTGCAACAACACAAGCATATCTAAATATATAACTAGAATACTGCAGAACTAAACTATCAGAATTATTGTGGTGATAAACCCAGAGAATCTAGTTATAACCTGATTCAAAAATGGAATATGCTTACCATTGTAAGTATGTGTTGTTGTCTTCATTTTGAAACTGATATGATATAGCCCTGTATGCTATCCATCCCATTATTAAGGCTCTTCAACTTTAAGATAATATAAGATACTTTATTGTCACATAGCATGTTTTTATACAATCATTTGATTGATAACATTGGTGACTCGTCAGACTTTAACCTAAGTTGTTACAGTATTTTATATACTACAGGAAATACATAATATATACATTGCTTATTATAATGAAAATACAGCATTATATTTTAAATCATTTTGTAACTCGTCGAATCATTACCATAAACTTCACACACCTATATGAAGTATAGATGTACTGAACGGAATACAAACTGCCATTCAAACTATAATTGTATATATAACATGAATATACAGTGAACGTGTATACTTTGTATCAACATGGCTTCGAAAGTATACCATTTGTACTTGTATCCTTACTCCCTGTTCCTATTTATAAATTCTTCTAAACTATAACATTAGCATTTTATTCATTTAGAAATTCTTCTAGACTATAGTAACATTTGCTTTTTAAGTATATGCCAACAGTCTCCAATGTGGATTCCCCAAATATTGAACTTATCTTATTTCTGATCTTCAGAGCCATGTAATATGGAGTATTTTCATATAATGTGAGTCAGTGAGAAGGTAGCATGTATTTCAATTTATGTCTAGTTTCATAGGCATGTGTGAATGTATTTCCTTCAAATAGATGCATGTTTTTCTGTTCAAAGAGAAGTATTTCATATATGAAGTTGGAAGGGATTTCATGAAGTCCCGGGTTTCAAATAGTGGTCTGCATGAATGTCTACTATTAGTTCCTGTCATTTCTCTGATTTTTTTTAAATTCCATATCTTATAACTGTTATGAAATATGCATGGTATACAGTTTTCTTCGCAGTTAAATCCGTTACTTTGTGTAGTACCCTCATTGCATAAACTAAACTATTTAATCTCTTCAGTAAACTGTCCACATGGCCAGTCCATTGCAAGTTTTATTTTAAGTTATCACAAGAAATTTTACAGAATCAACTGTGGTCAGTTCTTTACCTGTATATTCTATTTGCGATATACATTCAGTAGTTTGTTTGGTTCTGAAGTGTATGATTTGGGTTTTTTCAGGATTAAATTTCATAGCATTATTTTTTATCCATTGTTCAAATTCTTGTAGAGTTTGTTTCATGGTCCATACTAATTCATCAGTGGTTTTGCAGCAGACTACAGCAGTTTAGTCATCTGCGTAAAGTATTGTATCTGTATTTACTTTGCTAGGCATGTCATTTATGTAATATAAGAACAGAAGTGGTCCTAATATCGAGCCCTGGGGCACGCCTGCTTGAATTTCTTTCCAGCTAGAGCAAGTTTTCTCTCCCTTTTGATGTATCACCATCCTTTGGTGTCTTTTTTTTTAGATAAGATGAAAACCGTCTTATAGATTTTCCATGGAAGCCATAGGTACCCAATTTTTGGAGCAGTAGCTTATGGTTTACTATGTCAAGCACCTTTTAGAGGTCACAAAAAATACCAGATACCCTTTGTTTGTTGTCGAGGCATTTACTTACTTTAGAGATTAGTTCATTTACAGCTTGTAAAGTGTTTTGTCCCTTCCTAAACCCATACTGGTTATTGAGAATAATATTACCTTCTTTATTGTACTTTTCTAATTGATTACATACTATTCGTTCAACTATTTTAGAGAAAATTGGGAGTATAGACACTGGGCGGAAATTTACTAAATCATCTTGTTTTCCCTTTTTGTAGATTGGACAGATGTCAGCATATTTCAGTCTGTCTGGAAAGCAGCCCTCATCATATGATTGGTTTATTGTTTTACAGAGTTGAGGTGCAAATCTATCACTTCCTACCTTTATGATATTTGTTGGAATTTCATCCCAGCCCACAGATTTAAGATTTTTTAGGGATTGTATGATTTTAGCTACTTCCTGATATGATACTGTAGTAAATTTAAATTCTCTTAATTCCTGCAGTACTGCATCAGGTCTTATTTGTGGAAGCAAGAAGTTATGAATTTCGTTTGTGGTTATGAAGTACTTATTGAATTCTTCACAGATGTGCCGAGTGCTAGTAACAATATTCCCACCAATTTCTAGTTTGTAATTAAAATGTTTTGTTTCTTCAGTACCTGTTTCTTTATGACAACCAGCCATACTGCTTTTGATTTATTTGAGGCATTAGCTATATATTTACTGTTTGCCATTTGTTTAGCTTGTTTAACTACCCGATTAAATATTTTTTGTATTTGATTTTGTACCTAATAAATTCAGCATCATGGTTGGTTTTCGCTTCCTTATGCATTTCCCTCTTTCTAATACTAGAGATCCTGATACCTTTCATAATCCATGTCTTACTTTTATTGTATTTATCACGTGTTGATACGAAGGGAAAGCATTCATTGAAAATGTTCTTTAATTCAGATATGAAAGTGTTGTAATTATTGTTTACTGAACACTGGTTGCTGAAAGTCCAGTGGGTTTTCTTTAATTTCAAGATAAATGTGTTTATATTTGGCTGGCTGAAATTTCTGACCAATTTTACTGTGGGCACATATGTTTTGTCTATGTATGGCAATGACATAAAAAGTGCTGAGTGATCAGATATTCCTAATTCTAATACATGTTTTTCTGTATTCCCATAATATTTGCTCCTCACTATATTATCAATGCTTGTGGCAGAAGTGGCTGTTATCCTGGTGTCCTCAGTAAAATTTAGTGTTAAGCCGTTTGTAGCCAACAAATTCTTCAGGGTGGTAACAAATCTGTTTTCATCTCTTGTATCTATATTAAAATCAGAACAAATTACAATCTTTTTATATGGTTTCCCTACCTGCAACCTACTTATCAGAGTTTCAAATTTCTCTAGAAATGCCCTAGTAACCCAATATTCCGGGACATGATATATGCTTATGATTAGTAAACCGTTTTCAGACAGCTCAATGCAACAGCTTTCGAATACCTGTTCCTCATTTAAACAATCGAAAGTCATTTTGGCTTCGAAGTTTTGTGTCTGTTCAACTAATATACATGATCCCCCATACCCCTTTTTTCTGCAAAAAATCGATGCTAACTTGTATCATGAGAGTGAATTTAGTAGCTTGACATTGTCCCATTTAAGCTAATGTTCATTCAAACATATGACTTTTACAGAGTTTATTTGCCCTAAGAGTATTTCTAAGTCATATAATTTGTTTATCATTTCTCCCGACACACCACCTATGTTTAAGTGCATTATGAAGCTATTTTTACTGACTAAAGAACTGACAGTATCTATTAAACTGTCAGCCTTTACACCTATGTGAGTCTTTACTGCTAATTTATGGTCCCTCACTTTGTTAGTTCTTTTGGACCTACTTCCATAGGAATTGGTCCGCCGTATTAGTTTCCCTCTGAAGGAGCTTCCATTGCAATAACAGGTCTGGTTTTGTTATCATGAGATATCTGTCCAAGCACATCATTAATGCTCACAGCTAATCTTTTCTTAGCACGTTTGTTGTGATGCATTCCATGGCGTGTAAAACAGTTTCTTTCATAAGTATCAATATCTATGAGGTTTACATTTACAAATTTGGCACAAAAGCTTTTTAACTTATAATTCGTTTGTTGAATTTCTTTGTTAACACATGAACAGTCCAGATGATCATACCTTTGTGGGAGTGCTGTTACAATTACTTTTGTGAAATGCAGGACTCACAGCACTGTGATCAGCTTCTTAACAAAGTCCGTGGCTTCATTTCTGTAAACATTGTTTGTACCTCCTATTATCACAACACTGTCTTTTTCTGTGAGTTCTGAGCAATCTTCATTAATACTTTTAACCACATTGTCAAAACTGCCACCAGGCTTTATAGTTCCTGAGATTTGAACATCATTATTTACACTGTTTGTTCCCGTATGTTCCGGCCGTGACTGTCGCTGAATATTTTCACTTTCTTCTTCTTTTGTATCTTCTTTGTAGAATCATTTTATACACAATGCTGAGAAGACTTCTTTTGATATTTCTTTATGTCCATAATCTTCCTTAATTGAGAAATCTTCTTCTCTTACCGAGAAGGAGTCTCGTTTGTTTGCACTTGGTTCCGTGTATTTCTTACTGTAGTCAGAACTTGGCCTCCTTCCCTTCTCTCCTTTACCAAATTGAGTCATCATCATATGTCCTATCAACAAATCTATCCTTTAATCAAGATGTTATGCAAATTTAAGTATCTTATATTATCCACTCACCTGATCTTCATAACTCTTCTGTAGCACCATTTTTCAAAAGTTTGTAGTCTGTTTTTGTCTGAACTGTTCATCATCCATGTTTCACTTCCATAAAAGCCTACACTCAAGACAAATGCCCTTGGAAAAGACTTTCATACATTTAAATTTATATTTGATGTAAACAAATTTATTTTTTCTGTTCAGAAATACCTTTCTTACTATTGTCATTCTACATTTAAATCCTCTTTACTTCAGACATAATTGATTATTTTACTCCAAACATAACTAATGTACTAGTTTCTGTGTCACATTTCCCAGTCTATTTACCTCAGCATTAATTCCACTACATTCCACTACCCTTGTATTACTTTTGTCAGTATTCATCTTATAACCTCTACTCGAGACACCATCCATTCCATTTAACGGTTCTTCCAAGTCCTTTGCTGAATTTGATAGAATTACCATGTCATCACAAAATCTTCAAGTTTATATTTCTCCTTCCTGACTTTAATTGATTTTTCAAATTTTTCCATTGCTTCCTGTACCACTTGCTCAATATACTGACAGAATAAAATTGAGATGGGCTACACAACCCTGCCTCTCTCTATTCTTGACTGCTGCTTCCCTTTCATGTTCGTTGATTCTCACTGCTGCAGCATGTGGATAACCTTTTGCTCCCTGTAATTTGTCCCTGCAACCTTAAGAATTTTAAATAATGTATTCCAGTGAACTTTGTCAAAAGCTTTCTCTTGAGTCCACAAATGCTGTAAATGTAGATTTTCCTGGCATGCTCTTATATTCTTTAGACCTCAAATTCTTCTTTCCTGAGGTGTGTTGTACCACATTTTCCCTTCTTCTGTAAATAATTCACACCAGTATTTTTCAACCATGACTTATTAAACTTATAATTTGGCAATATTTACACCTTTCAGTGCCTGCTCTTTTTGAGAAATATAAAAGGTTTAACAGTAACTAAAGGAAAGAAATCTGAAAACTGATAATTTGTTATTGTATTACATGGGTATCTCTCTCTTTTTATTTATATATCTGGCTGTCTTCCTGTTTGTATGTTGAGACCTCCTTCCCTCTGGAATGGGCAGAGGTATCACATTGAAATTTATTGCACATAGTAAGGTGTACAGTCACTTGGCTATATTAAAAACTGTAAGCTTCTAATCAAAAGACATGGCCATTTATGTCACATAGTTACATGAAAATTCACTCCTCAAAACTTGTAGGGTACTTACTGTTGGCCTAGAATCATGAAATTTGGCAAGAAACAAGGTTTAACAGTTGAAGAAAATGGAAAAAATTGGGCAAGTGTTAATTTATAATTATATACCACTATATATCATTTGTTATGCAACTTCAAACTTAAAATTAAAACATTCTTGAAAGTCTTAGAATTTACAGGACTGGTACATTGCCAGTATCAGTGTTGATAACAGGCAAAAATGACTGAGAGTCTCAAATCTCAGTATGGATGAACTGTCTATTTATATGATTAAGTTCGTACAAGATATAACTGGGTTTGTATGGAACCTTCTGGGTGTGAGTCATCCTCACAACTGGCCAATTTCTTTTGGAGTAAGGTTTATTAATTTTTTCCTAAAATGTGAGGATTCTTTGCCCATATAATACATCTTGCATATCAAGTGGGATTGTTTTGTCATGGAATATTCTCCCAAAGATCTCAACAATTCTGATAATGTCACATATTTGAGGCACTTTCTTTCAACTTGAGGTTTTCAGTACTTCATCAAATTATTTTGCTGTTTAATATCTCTGACATATAGGTTCATATGACAAGTCCACAATTAATTCAAAGCAACATGAAATCTAGTAAATCAGCAGTGGAGAAAGCCTGCCAGCCCCTTAGTTGGTTGCAGCACTTAAATCTTTAATGCTTACTTTATTGAAGTCATAGAAACAACTTTAGATGAAATCCCAGGCATATGTATGGAGCCTGTTCTTACCTTAAGAAATAAAATGGAAAACTGGGAGGAAGTGCAACCTAATGACACAGTGAAAGCATACAAACCATCAATATTTATGAGATGTAGTGTATGGCTCTTAACAAAAGCCATAGCGATAAACAACTGCTTATCCACAAGTCTTCCCAGAATTCTTGAAACTATGTACCACTTAACCAAAAGGGAGACCTATGTTCAGAGCTAAGTTTTAAACCAACATGATGAAATCTGTTATAAAAAACCAGTTACTGGATTAGTTTGAGGAACTAAATCTCTTCCATGATGTATAACATGACTTTTGAAAGAGGGCGTCCACAACTATGGCTGTGTGGGACTTATTAACAACAATAAAGCTGTCATATGACAAGACGCAATTTGTGACTATGGGATGGTGAAGATCTCTCTTTAGCTTACAATTTTACAACCAAATTCAAAATGTAATTGTGACCTGTCATCATTTGTATCCCATGATGCACCTTTTAGGTTTACATGCATCTCTTGGATATGCATTTGGCTCTGATACATTTGTAACACAGGACTGAGGAGCATTTAATCTACTTTCAAAGTTGAATTGTTTAGAGCAACAATTTTCAAAGTTGTGTTTGTTGTGGAGGCATTATGTTACTTAAAGGACATCTTCTAAACACCATGAACTACAATTAAAATGTTTAATAGCCAGATAAGTGTTCGAGTGTATAACCCATTGTCAGTGGCATATTATGTGTAGTGTTAGCAGTTAGCCAACACTACGCACACTACTTGGTTGAGGAGGCCGAATGCACACGTTAAACTCACGCAGGCTAGAGATAGGTCTGAAACAGGATACGTAATCAATGCTATAAAGAAAAGTACATAGCTGCTGGAATACTTAACTTTAATCCATCATTGTTGTACATCGCTCTTGACGATACAAGTGAGACTCTGTAGATCATGCAATGTAATACTAATGGTGCCTTGCTAGGTCGTAGCCATTGACTTAGCTGAAGGCTATTCTAACTATCTGCTCTGCAAATGAGCGAGGCTTCGTCAGTGTGCATCGCTAGCTAAGTCATCCGTACAACTGGGGCGAGTGCTAGTCCGTCTCTCGAGACCTGCCATGTGGTGGCGCTCGGTCTGCAATCACTGACAGTGGTGACACGCGGGTCCGACATGTACTAATGGACCGCGGCCGATTTAAAGCTACCACTTAGCAAGTGTGGTGTCTGGCGGTGACACCACATTATGTATCTCTAAACCAATTACATGCATGCCAGTTATAAATCCTTTGTGATGTTCATCTATAAAGCAGTACAGAGGCTATCATACTTGTTACTGCTGTCAGATCTTAGCCAGTGACATTTTTCTATCATGCTTGACATAATTGCCATATATTGTCAAGATGGAACACTTCCTCACATTTATGAGAATGGAGAAGATAGATGCCACAAACATGAAATTCAAATAAAGCTTTTGAGAAAAGGCAAACAGCTGTATGAATATCAAGCGTTCAAATGGCAAGTCATTGCTAAGTAAAGAAGAGAAGACTGTAAGGAGAAATGAATAAACAGAAGGATCATACAAAGAAAACAAACATGACAACAAAGAAATGGAAAGGGATGAAGATGTATTACCATTTTTATTACCATTACCAGGTCCGTATAATTCATGAGCCATGGCTGGACAGACTGCATCAAATCCCTTGCCACGCCCTGATGAACTTTTTGCTAAGCTCATTGGTGGTCAGTATTTTTCCCAGGTCAACCTCTCTGATGCATATTTGCAGGTTCCCATTGATGCTGAGTCTCAACAGCTCTTTATTGTTAACATGCCTTTTGGCTTGTATCAATACTTGTGGTTAGCATTTAGCATGGCCAGCGCCCCAGTGATTTTTAAACGGTTTCTCGAACAACTCACAAGGTCTGTGCCTGGCTGTGTCAACTATCTTGGCTCCTCCACTGTTGAATAACTTATGTACACTGTTTTTGGTGTTACAGGATGCTGGGTTAAAATGCAATATGAAAAAATGCTGCTTCTTTCAGACTTCTACTCTTTAACTTGGGTTCGAGCTCCCTAAAGTTGGTATCACACGCCTTCATCAAAATCTCTCTGCAATTGTGGCTCTTTTATGTCCTGCATTGGTAAAGGAACTCCAGGTTTTTTAGGTTGTTGTTGTTGTGGTCTTCAGTCCTGAGACTGGTTTGATGCAGCTCTCCATGCTACTCTGTCCTGTGCAAGCTTCCTCATCTCCCAATACGTACTGCAGCCTACATCCTTCTGAATCTGTTTAGTGTATTCATCTCTTGGTCTCCCTCTACGATTTTTACCCTCCATGCTGCCCTCCAATACTAAATTGGTGATCCCTTGATGCCTCAGAACATGTCCTACCAACCGATCCCTTCTTCTTGTCAAGTTGTGCCACAAACTCCTCTTCTCCCCAATCCTATTCAATACTTCCTCATTAGTTACGTGATCTACCCATCTAATCTTCAGCATTCTTCTGTAGCACCACATTTCAAAGGCTTCTATTCTCTTCTTGTCCAAACTATTTATCGTCCATGTTTCACTTCCATACATGGCTACACTCCATACAAATACTTTCAGAAATGACTTCCTGACATTTATATCTATACTCGATGTTAACAAATTTCTCTTCTTCAGAAACGCTTTCCTTGCCATTGAAAATCTACATTTTATATCCTCTCTACTTCGACCATCATCACTTATTTTGCTCCCCAAATAGCAAAACTCCTTTACTACTTTAAGTGTCTCATTTCCTAATCTAATTCTCTCAGCATCACCCGACTTATTTGACTACATTCCATTACCCTCGTTTTGCTTTTGTTGATGTTCATCTTATATCCTCTCTTCAAGACACTGTCCATTCCGTTCAACTGCTCTTCCAAGTCCTTTGCTGTCTCTGACAGAATTACAATGTCATCAGTGAACCTCAAAGTTTTTTTTCTTCTCCATGGACTTTAATACCTACTCTGAATTTTTCTTTTCTTTCCTTTACTGCTTGCTCAATATACAGATTGAATAACATTGGGGAGAGGTTACAACCCTGTCTCACTCCCTTCCCAACCACTGCTTCCCTTTCATGCCCCTCGACTCTTATAACTGCCATCTGGTTTCTGTACAAATTGTAAATATCCTTTCGCTCCCTGTATTTTACCCCTGCCACCTTCAGAATTTGAAAGAGATATTCCAGTCAACATTGTCCAAAGCTTTCTCCAAGTCTACAAATGCAAGAAACGTAGGTTTGCCTTTTCTTAATCTAGCTTCTAAGATAAGTCGTAGGGTCAGTATTGCGTCACATGTTCCCATATTTCTACGGAATCCAAACTGATCTTCCCCGAGGTCGGCTTCTAGCAGTTTTTCCATTCGTCTGTACAGAATTCGCATTAGTATTTTGCAGCCGTAACTTATTAAACTGACAGTTCAGTAATTTTCACATCTGTCAATGCCTGTTTTCTTTGGGACTGGAATTATTATATTCTTCTTGAAGTCTGAGGCTATTTCGCCTGTCTCATACATTTTGCTCACCAGATGGTAGAGTTTTGTCAGGACTAGCTCTCCCAAGGCTGTTAGTAGTTCTAATGGAATGTTGTCTACTCCCGGGGCTTTGTTTCAACTTAGGTCTTTCAGTGCTCTATCAAATTCTGCATGCAGTATCATATCTCCCATTTCATCTTCATCTACATCCTCTTCCATCTCCATAACACTGTCCTCAAGAACATCGCCCTTGTATAGTCCCTCTATATACTCCTTCCACCTTTCTGCTTTCCCTTCTTTGCTTAGAACTGGGTTTCCATCTGAGCCCTTGATATTCATACAAGTGGTTCTCTTTTCTCCAAAGGTCTCTTTAATTTTCCTGTAGGCAGTATCTATCTTACCCCTAGTGAGGTAAGCCTCCACATCCTTACATTTGCCCTCTAGCCACGCCTGCTTAGCCGTTTTGCACTTCCTGTCGATCTCATTTTTGAGATGTTTGCATTCCTTTTTGCCTGCTTCATTTACTGTATTTTTATATTTTCTTCTTTCATCAATTAAATTCAGTATTTCTTCTGTCACCCAAGGATTTCTACCAGCCCTCGTCTTTTTACCTACTTGATGTTCAGCTGCCTTCACCACTTCATCCCTCAAAGCTATCCATTCTTCTTCTACTGTATTTCTTTCCCCATTCTTGTCAATTGTTCCCTTATGCTCTTCCTGAAACTCTCTACAACCTCTGGTTCTTTCAGTTTATCCAGGTCCCATCTCCTCAAATTCCCACCTTTTTGCACTTTCTTCAGTTTTAATCTACAGTTCATAACCAATAGATTGTGGTCAGAGTCCACATCTGCCCCTGGAAATGTCTTACAATTTAAAACCTGGTTCCTAAATCTCTGTCTTACCATTATATAATCTACCTGATATCTTCTAGTATCTCCAGGGTTCTTCCATTTATACAACCTTCTTTCATGATTCTTGAACCAACTGTTAGCTATGTGCAAAATTCTACCAGGCGGCTTCCTCTTTCATTTCTTAGCCCCAATCCATATTCACCTACTATGATTCCTTCTCTCCCTTTTCCTACTACCGAATTCCAATCACCCATGACTATTAAATTTTCGTCTCCCTTCACTACCTGAATAATTTCTATTATCTCATCATACATTTCATCATTTTCTTCGTCATCTGCAGAGCTAGTTGGCATATAAACTTGTACTACTGTTGTAGGCGTGGGCTTCGTGCCTATCTTGGCCACAATAATGCGTTCACTATGTTGTTTGTAGTAGCTTACCCGAACTCCTATTTCTTTATTCATTATTAAACCTACTCCTGCATCACCCCCATTTGATTTTGTATTTATAACCCTGTATTCACCTGACCAAAAGTCTTGTTCCTCCAGCCACCGAACTTCGCTAATTCCCACTATATCTAGCTTTAACCTATCCATTTCCCTTTTTAAATTTTCTAATCTACCTGCCCGATTAAGGGATCTGACATTCCACGCTCCGACCTGAGGAACGCCAGTTTTCTTTCTCCTGATAACGACGTCCTACTGAGTAGTCCCCGCCGGAGATCCGAATGGGGGACTATTTTACCTCCGGAATATTTTACCTAAGAGGACGCCATCATCATTTATCCATACAGTAAAGCTGCCTGCCCTCGGGAAAAATTACGGCCGTAGTTTCCCCTTCCTTTCAGCCATTCGCAGTACCAGCACAGCAAGCTCGTTTTGGTTAATGTTACAAGGCCAGGTCAGTCAACCATCCAGACTGTTGCCCCTGCAACTACTGAAAAGGCTGCTGCCCCTCTTCAGGAACCATATGTTTGTCTGGCCTCTCAACAGATACCCCTCCGTTGGTGTTGCACCTACGGTACGGCTATCTGTGTCGCTGTGACACGCAAGCCTCCCCACCAACGGCAAGGGCTATGGTTCATGGGGGGGGGGGGGGGGTTTAGGTAAGATTGCTTATTATCAGCAGTTTTTGCCAAGGGTGGCATCAGTTGCACAATCTTTATATGCCTAGCTTACATAAAATAATGTCTTTCCACTGGTCACAGGCATGTGAAACATCGTTTTCCAAACTGACGTCTATGTTGGTTAGAATCTGCACCTTGCCTTGTCACCTATCATCTGGGTCAACATTTAGTGTTAGCTCATAAACATTCCGACTGCTCCAAGTAGCATTTTGCATACACCTCCAAGATGCTTGTTCCTCTCTCAGTACAACTATGAGATTCACTTCCACTCCATGGTTAAATATGCGAATCCAGACACACTCTCTTGTCTTCCAGCTGGCCCAGACCCCTGATTTGATTGGGAAGAGTTACTCTGTTTCCACGGTGATGAATGCACTCAACAAGCTGTTGATGGTTTTCCAATCACTAGCGCTCAGGTTGCACCAGCTAGTGCTACCGTTCTGATTTTACAGAAAATGGTACACTGCGTACAACATGATTGGCCTCAGGCTGCTCCACTGCAGGTTTCTGAACCCCTCTGTAACTATTGTGTGTTTCAACATCATTTCTCTGTTTTTGATGGTGTTCTCCTGTTTGATATGGACTATTTGGCTCCTCAAGTAGTGGTTCCCTCCACTCTCCATTCGGAGATCCTGCAATTGCTGCACACTGATCACTGGGGAGAGGTGTCACACACCAAGGCGTTAGCCCACCGTCAAGTTTTTTGGCCTGATTTGCACAGCAACATCACTCATTTGGTTAAGACATGTTCTCAATGTGCATCACAGCAAGCTGCTCTGCGGGCAATGTTGCGTCTGTGACTGCAACCTTCACTGGGCTGGAACTGCCTCCACATCAATTTCGCTAACCCTTTCCTTACTGCATACGGGCTAATAGTAATTGATGGATTCTCTTGGTTCCCATATGTTGTTTGCTGTCCATCAACTTTGGCCTCTGCCACTGTGACAGCCCTGTCAAAAAATTTTTCCATTGTAGAACTTCCGGCAACCTTTGTCTCTGATAATGGCCCTCAGTTTGTGTCACTGAATTTTGCCACCTCCTGTAATGCCCACAGGATTTACCACATTTTTGTCCCGCCCTTCCACCTGCAGTCCAATGGTGAGGCTGAAACGTTAGTTAGAACATTCAAAGCACAAATGAAAAATTATGTGATTTGGACTCCATCCGTCATTGACTTGGATCAATTTATGTCCCTATCAGTTCAAACCTTTTGGTAACAACAGCCCCGCTGAACTGCTCCATGAGCATCAACAGCGGATGCTCCTGCTTCTCCTGTGCAACTCTCATCCCATTTCTGGCCTGGGTAGCTGTCTGGGGGTGCAGGTTTGGTCACCACAAATATCAAAGAGGGCCTCTGTGCAGATTGTTATAACCAGTTACACCTGTGCATGGGCAACCAGACAACCCTGGCCAGGACACCGACATTGCATGCCAGTCTGTGTCACTCAGTGGATCATGTGACGTGGCTGGGTCCCTGCCACGACATATAAGGGGTCCCCGAGCACCAGTGGATGATGCTGGTGCAGTTTCTCCAATACCACTACCAGTACCAATGCAGCTGCCATCCACACTGGAGTTGTCTCCTCTGCCTCAGCTGCCAACTGCAGGGGCACTGTCACCACCAAGCACTGAATCTGATGTGAACATGGAGCTCGCACTGATGTCATCCATCCTACTGTAGGGGTTGACATAAGAAGATGGATTGCGATACTGCCCATGCCCCAAGTACTTCCAACCATATGCCCCAATACCCACACGTCATCTCAGTCAGAGCCTCATGGAGGAAGATACCGTAGACATCTTGCATGTCTTAGCTCTTCCCCGAGGCAAGAGAAATGAAGTAATGTATGCACATTTGATAGCTGCATGCATTAGCAGTGTGTTGTCATCCGCAAAAGTGGGCTGCAAATGAGTAATAGTGTGAACCACATGTGAGTGCTTATTTAAACCCTGCCACGCTATGCTCACGGTCAATTATCATTTTATTAATGCTTGAATATATTTGCCTTATCTTATTGTGTTCAGTGTATGTTATGGTGGTTTGCATACACGCCAAAGTCTAATAAAGCTGTACTAACATTCTTGGTTGTGTTGCGTGCCCAAGTTACAACAATCACTGAGAATGCAAGAGAACTCCTTGCAGAGATAAAAAATGAAACAATCAAGAAAGTTTGTAATTGTTGAATAAGCAATAAACTGACATTGAACATAAAGAAAACAAATGCCATGAATCTCTGTTTGAAGAAGTAAAATGACACTATTCAATTAAATGTAGATGGCACCTATATAATAACCGCAACAAACACAAAATTTCTAAAAATGAGTATTGATTCTCAATTTAAATGGTGTGAAGAGAAAGTCTTCAGCATACTATGCCCTTAGATTCCTGTCATCAGTGTGTAACAGCCAGTTTCTTTCAGTTACATACTCTTCACATCTACAATTAGTTCTTAGCTACGGATTTCTTTTCTGGGGAATGAATGCTCAAATATAAACATAGTTTTCAAACATCAGACAAGAGCCATATGAATAAAAACCAGAAAAAGTACTAAAAAACTCATGGTAAAGATCTGTTGAAAACACAGGGAATTTTAACTGCACCATGTGAACACATTTACCAAACAGTTGCACACATCAAAAATAACATTGGTAATTATTGCACAAACAGCTCAGATCATGACCATTGATCAAGATCTATACTGAACATAAAAACATAACACAAAACAGCATTTTATATGAAGGAATAAAATTCTACAATAAATTACCATAGGATATTAAAGAAATTGCTAAAACAAACTTATTGAAAAAGGCAGTTAACCCAAACATTCTATACTTTAATGGATTACTTAGATGATACAGAGTAGGGGTATCATAATAAAATGTAACACAAGTAATAATGATAACCATAAAACATCTAACATTCCACATAACAATTTCATACTATATTTTTCCTTCTTTTTCCTTTTCCAGAAAAACTTACACCTGAAACTATGCAATGGATAATATAGCACCTTTTCTCTTCCTAAGCTCAGCATCTCACTCATTATAGAGGGATTCTGACAGTTTCTCAGGCTAGCAAATGGGAAGTTGTGGTGCACAAAATGATCCCTCACATCAGCTGATAGTGTGTGTACTGTTATGAAACAATGTGTGTAGTGTGCACTGTGACTGGGAATGAATAAAGTGTAGCATTAACCTGTTATAATTAATAACTAACTTATTTGTAGAACAAATCACACAATGGAAAATCCAGGACGGAATGTAACAATACTATGAAAAGGAAAGTTGCCACTCACCATATAGAAGAGATGCTGAGTTGCAGATAAGCATAATAAGCTTCCGGCCACTAAGGCCTTCGTCACAAATAGACAACAAACACACACACTCATGCACACACAAACACAACTCACAAACATGACAGCAGCCTCTGGCAACTGAAGCCACACTTATTTGTGGAACAGTATTGTACAGTAGGGGTAGATGTAGATGTAAACTGAATGAAGTGGCACAGTTTTAAATAGAGTGGCCTTGTATTTCAGAGGGCAGAGCCTCCAGTCTCCATCCAGCAGTTGTCATTTACATTTTCTGTGGTTTACCTAAATTATTTCAGATAAATGATGGAATGGTTCCTACTATATGCCAACATCCGATTACCTGTTCCATCCTTCATTCTAGACCTGTAAATCTTTAAAATCTGTAAGTATGTTAATTCTTTTAATTTTGTTGTTCTTATGTACTGCGTTGGGTAGGACAGCAATAATGAGATTGGCCTATACCTTGACACTAAACATAGGTCTCCTTTTTTTGAATTTTGGTACTGCAGCATCAAGAACTCTGGGAAGACTTTAGTGGATAAACAGTTGTTTATTGCTGTGAATAATGGGTGAACTATTTCTGTGATAGTTTCCTTAAGGATCATACACTACATCTCATAAATATCTGCACTCTCTGAAGGTTTGGATGCTTTCACCATGCCATTAGGTTACATTTTTGTCCAATTTTCCATGCTGCAGTGTGTTTTATTTTTAAGATAACAACAGCATCCACACTCTTGTATCAGCAATTTCATCTAAAGTGATTTTTATAACTTTAATAAAGTAGTCATTGAAAGTTTCAGGGCTGCAAGCATTTAAGGAGGGGCTAGGCTTTTTCTTGTGCTCATTCACTATATTTCAGGCTGCTTTACATAGATATGGGCTTCTGTAGTGAATCTACATATGAAAGAAGTATTTGATGAAGTACAAAAAGACCTAAGTTGAAAGAAAGCATCCTCAATAGATGATATTCTCTCAGAATTGTTGATATCTTTGGGATGATATACAGTCAGTGATGTGGACTAGCAATGTGCCGTGCATTCATGTGTGCTCTCTGCAGCTTCCCTAAAGAAAATTCATAGGTTATGGGCCCAGGATCGCAGACCCACAGAGACAGGAAGTGAGGATCAAGACAGGATGGAAGATTGTTCAAAATGTTGAGAAACTGTGAATACTGAAAATATTCCCTCTTTTGAGAATTGCAAAGATGGTTTGTAAGTGATATTTATGCAATCTGTGTGAAAGTGATGGACATGCCTCAATTTGATGAAAATGAACAGGTAAGTTTTTGTAATTCATGATATATTTGCAGCACAGATTCAGCTTCAGATTCTTTATTTGCTGTTGACCACATGCTGTGAAATAGGCTTTATAATGATGTCAGGATACATAAGAAGTTACTATATTAGTTATTGTCTACATTACAAGTACAAATTATTTATGCTACATTAATCAACTGTACACTATTGCAGTCATAGACTTTATAAAATGACTATTATCTTAATAATATGAATATTTATATCTGTGTTTGGAGAGAGAGAGAGAGAGAGAGAGAGAGAGAGAGAGAGAGAGAGATTGATTTTTGATTGAGATTTTTACTTTAAGTCATAACTGGTACCTGAATTTTCGTCACTGCCTTCTTGAATGAACTTCTCCTGCACCAGTTGGCGACGTATTACAATTTGGAGGAAGTTATTGTTCTTTAAAGTTTAAGATACGACTCTGGTAGTTACTTGGCCATATTTCGGATAGCTTTGAGCCCACGTTTTCATACCTAAGGGACCACTGTTGTAAGTAAATAAGATCAAACAGCAATCTGTTTTTCATGAGAAAAGGAGAGTACTTGGCACACAAACTTCATTCAAACTACACATCCTGCTACATCAAAATTGGTCAGTGGAGTTCAGCACCATACTATTGTACAAGAACATAATCCAATTACTGTAATTAAGAAATTTAGAGAGGTTGTTACTTATTGAATGAAAACTACAGAGAATGCATTTCTTTTCCTGTATTATGGTGAACTTTGTACACTTACAATTCTGTCAACTGATAGATGGCAATGACAATGAAGTTCACCTCCTTTTCCAAAACCAAGATATTTCTATTCTTCACTTCCAGAAAATTTGCATACATACATGTTTGGCAACTCTTACACATACTTTACTCAGTTTTATAACTAAAATATAAATTTTCATTAAATGTAACAATATGTTCCGAGTGACAGCCTAGCAACAAGTCCTCTTTCCAGAAGATGCAGATTAACACTCCTCTTTTTTTTTTAATTAAATCAATTGTCTTTTTTTTTTTTTTTTTTTTTTTTTAGAGTCTATACTCAAAGATTCCTCCCCACATGAACCATGGGCCTTGCCGTTGGTGGGGAGGCTTGCGTGCCTCAGCGATACAGATAGCCGTACCGTAGGTGCAACCACAATGGAGGGGTATCTGTTGAGAGGCCAGACAAATGTGTGGTTCCTGAAGAGGGGCAGCAGCCTTTTCAGTAGTTGCAAGGGCAACAGTCTGGATGATTGACTGATCTGGTCTTGTAACAATAACCAAAACAGCCTTGCTGTGCTGGTACTGCGGACAGCTGAGAGCAAGGGGAAACTACGGCCGTAATTTTTCTCGAGGGCATGCAGCTTTACTGTATGATTAAATGATGATGGTGTCCTCTTGGGTAAAATATTCTGGAGGTAAAATAGTCCCCCATTCGGATCTCCGGTGGGGACTACTCAAGAGGATGTCGTTATCAGGAGAAAGAAAACTGGCGTTCTACGGATCGGAGCGTGGAATGTCAGATCACTTAATCGGGCAGGTAGGTTAGAAAATTTGAAAAGGGAAATGGATAGGTTAAAGTTATATATAGTGGGAATTAGTGAACTTTGGTGGCAGGAGGAACAAGACTTCTGGTCAGGTGACTACAGGGTTATAAACACAAAATGAATTAGGGGTAATGCAGGAGTAGGATTAATAATGAATAGGAAAATAGGAATGCGAGTAAGCTACTACAAACAGCATAGTGAACGCATTATTGTGGCCAAGATAGATAAGAAGCCCACAACTACTACAGTAGTACAGGTTTATATGCCAACTAGCTCTGCAGATGATGAAGAAATTGAAGAAATGTATGATGAAATAAAAGAAATTATTCAGATAGTGAAGGGTAGCGAAAATTTAATAGTCATGGGTGACTGTAATTCGGTAGTAGGAAAAGGGAGAGAAGGAAACGTAGTAGGTGAATATGGATTGGGGCTAAGAAATGAAAGAGGAAGCCGCCTGGTAGAATTTTGCACAGAGCACAACTTAATCATAGCTAACACTTGGTTTAAGAATCATGATAGAAGGTTGTATACATGGAAGAACCCTGGAGATACTAAAAGGTATCAGATAGATTATATAATGGTAAGACAGAGATTTAGGAACCAGTTTTTAAATTGTAAGACATTTCCAGGGGCAGATGTGGACTCTGACCACAATCTATTAGTTATGACCTGTAGATTAAAACTGAAGAAACTGCAAAAGGTGGGAACTTAAGGAGATGGGACCTGGATAAACTGAAAGAACCAAAGGTTGTACAGAGTTTCAGGGAAAGCATAAGGGAACAATTGACAGGAATGGGGGAAAGAAATACAGTAGAAGAAGAATGGGTAGCTTTGAGGGATGAAGTAGTGAAGGCAGCAGAGGTTCAAGTAGGTAAAAAGACGAGGGCTAGTAGAAATTCTTGGGTAACAGAAGAAATATTGAATTTAATTGATGAAAGGAGAAAATATAAAAATGCAGTAAATGAAGCAGGCAAAAAGGAATACAAACATCTCAAAAATGAGATCGACAGGAAGTGCAAAACGGCTAAGCAGGCGTGGCTAGAGGACAAATGTAAAGATGTAGAGGCTTATCTCACTAGGGGTAAGATAGATACTGCCTACAGGAAAATTAAAGAGGCCTTTGGAGAGAAGAGAACCACTTGTATGAACATCAAGAGCTCAGATGGAAACCCAGTTCTAAGCAAAGAAGGGAAAGCAGAAAGGTGGAAGGAGTATATAGAGGGTCTATACAAGGGCGATGTACTTGAGGACAATATTATGGAAATGGAAGAGGATGTAGATGTAGATGAAATGGGAGATTCGATACTGCGTGAAGAGTTTGACAGAGCACTGAAAGACCTGAGTCGAAACAAGGCCCCCGGAGTAGACAACATTCCATTGGAACTACTGACGTCCTTGGGAGAGCCAGTCCTGATAAAACTCTACCATCTGGTGAGCAAGACGTATGAAACAGGTGAAATACCCTCAGACTTCAAGAAGAATATAATGATTCCAATCCCAAAGAAAGCAGGTGTTGACAGATGTGAAAATTACCGAACAATCAGTTTAATAAGCCACAGCTGCAAAATACTAACACGAATTCTTTACAGACGAATGGAAAAACTAGTAGAAGCCGACCTCGGGGAAGATCAGTTTGGATTCCGTAGAAATACTGGAACACGTGAGTCAATACTGACATTACGACTTATCTTAGAAGAAAGATTAAGGAAAGGCAAACCTAAGTTTCTAGCATTTGTAGGCTTAGAGAAATCTTTTGGCAACGTTGACTGGAATGCTCTCTTTCAAATTCTAAAGGTGGCAGGGGTAAAATACAGGGAGCGAAAGGATATTTACAATTTGTACAGAAACCAGATGGCAGTTATGAGAGTTGAGGGACATGAAAGGGAAGCAGTTGTTGTGAAGGGAGTAAGACAGGGTTGTAGCCTCTCCCCAGTGTTATTCAATCTGTATATTGAGCAAGCAGTAAAGGAAACAAAAGAAAAATTCGGGGTAGGTATTAAAATCCATGGAGAAGAAATAAAAACTTTGAGGTTCGCCGATGACATTGTAATTCTGTCAGACAGCAAAGTACTTGGAAGAGCAGTTGAATGGAATGGATAGTGTCTTGAAAGGAGTATATAAGATGAAAATCAACAAAAGCAAAACGAGGATAATGGAATGTAGTCGAATTAAGTCGGGTGATGCTGAGGGAATTAGATTAGGAAATGAGACACTTAAAGTAGTAAAGGAGTTTTGCTATTTGGGGAGCAAAGTAACTGATGATGGTCGAAGTAGATAGGATATAAAATGTAGACTGGCAATGGCAAGGAAAGTGTTTCTGAAGAAGAGAAATTTGTTAACATCAAGTATAGATTTAAGTGTCAGGAAGTTATTTGTGAAAGTATTTGTATGGAGTGTAGCCATGTATGGAAGTGAAACAATAATAGTTTGGACAAGAAGAGAATAGAAGCTTTTGAAATGTGTTGCTACAGAAGAATGCTGAAGATTAGATGGGTAGATCACATAACTAATGAGGAAGTATTGAATAGGATTGGGGAGAAGAGAAGTTTGTGGCACAACTTGACCAGAAGAAGGGATCGGTTGGTAGGACATGTTCTGAGGCATCAAGGGATCACCAATTTAGTATTGGAGGGCAGCGTGGAGGGTAAAAATCGTAGAGGGGGACCAAGAGGTGAATGCTCTAAGCAGATTCAGAAGGATGTAGGTTGCTGTAGGTACTGGGTGATGAAGAAGCTTGCACAGGATAGAGTAGCATGGAGAGCTGCATCAAACCAGTCTCAGGACTGAAACCACAACAACAACAATCTCAAAGATTCGCAACTACTATCATTACGGGGATTGCGCACTAAAGAGTTTCTTTCTGTCCATCTGCACTTCACTTCACTTCAAGTACTTTTTGAATCACATATACATTTATGGTATTTACATACATTACTGAACTTCTCAGAATAAAATCAGGCACAAATTAGTTAAAAAAACACTGGGGCACACATAACTTTACAACTTAAAACTCAATTTCTACTTAAAACTCGATTTCTATGTTACAAGCAACCAAGAATTCTGTAAGACAGTTGTACAGATTGTCTATTAACCATTTGTGCAGTTTACTTTTAAAATTATTGAAAGGTGTATTGACTGCAGTATGTGGTAATTTGTTAAATAATTTCAAACAGTTCACTTTGTGAGAGTTGCCTGTTTTTGTCAGCCTAAACACACACACAAATTTCAAGCTTTTGCAACACAAGGTTGCTTCATCAGGAAAGAGGGAAGGAGAGGGAAAGACAAAAGGATGTGGGTTTTACGGGAGAAGATAAGGAGTCATTCCAATCCCGGGAGCAGAAAGACTTACTTTAGGAGTTAAAAAGGACAGGTATACACTCACACACACACATATCCATCTGCACATATACAGACACAGGTAGACATATGTAAATGCAATGATGTTGGGCAGAGATGTCAGTCAAGGCAGAAGTACAGAGGCAAAGATTTTGTTGAATGACAGGTGAGGTACGAGTGGCGGCAACTTGAAATTAGTGGAGGTTGAGGCCTCGTGGGTAATGGGAAGAGAGAATATATTGAAGGGAAAGTTCCCATCTCTGGAGTTCTGATAGGTTGGTGTCATTGGGAAGTATCCAGATAACCCGGACGGTGTAACTCTGTGCCGAGATGTGCTGGTCGTGCACCAAGGCATGTTTAGCCACAGGGTGATCCTCATTACCAACAAACACTGTCTGCCTGTGTCTGTTCATGCGAATGGACAGTTTGTTGCCAGTCATTCCCACATAGAAGGCTTCACAGTGCAGGCATGTCAGTTGGTAAATCACGCGGCTCTGCCTTTGATCGTGTACACTTTCCGGGTTACAGGACTAGAGTAGGTGGTGGTAGGAGGGTGTATGGGACAGGTCTTACACTGGGGGCGGTTACAAGGGTAGGAGCCAGAGGGTAGTGAAGGTGGTTTGAGGATTTCATAGGGATGAACCAAGAGGTTACGGAGGTTAGGTGGATGGCGGGAAGACACTCTTGGTGGAGTGGGAGGATTTCCCATGTACCCTCCCACCACCTTTCCCTTTTTACTGTAATCTACCATACAGTTTTATCCTGCCTATATATACTCAATAATACGTAACTTACTTCCAAACAATAACCAAAAAATTTTTTTCCGCTTTCAACACTACCGCTGCTATAAAATCCACCGTTCCCAGTTTACAAACAGTTCCTTTCACCTATTAAACAACCATTTTGGCTAGTTCTAACAACTTTCTCTTTATTTCCATTCTCATTTTTCCCACATCACTGATCATTTTTTAGCAGCTTCCTGCAGGTTTTAACGATATTATTTCTTCGTCAGGCAATTTTTAACCTCATTTTCATAACCTGCCACCACATAACCACTCCTTTTAATACATTTACACGCAGTTTTTTTCGAAATTTTCCCGAATTTCTCCACCATTTAACGTGTTTTGGAGGCAACACAACCACCTAACCTTTGTGCACATAGTTATTTACCAACCTAAGTTCACCACAGGATCAACATAGCTCAGCTTTAACCAACACTTTTTCGACTTTTTTCACACCAGAACTCCAGTTGCTTTCTAGTTCACCTTTATCTCTCCCCATATATTTATATTTTCATTTCAGCCTCATGTTACACTTTCCACCTTCTACATACCATGTCACCCTCACAACATCCCCACAATGACCCCATTAAGTTTTATTTACATTCCCTCTGCAAACATGCCTTCACCCTACCCGGGTTACGCTCCCATATTTTATTTACTCGGGCTTGTCTGACATTTGGCATTACCCCCAAAGGCCTCACACTTAAAGTTCCCATCTCTTGCTGTAACCCTTCTTTACATCAGTCCCTATACCAGTTCCAAACTGAACAATCCATAGCCCTCTCCTGCCTAATCCTTCACCTACACATCATCTCAGCCAATGAACACACCCGTCAACTCCTATCCTTGATCAAAGTCCTCAATCTTTCCTCTCCCACATCCACACCAGCTGTTCAGAGCATCCTCCTACAGACCAATCGCAAATTAGAACAACATGCCACCCTCCACCTCACAAAAACTATCCAATCTCCTGGTTTCCCACCTAGAAAAAGGCAACTCACTCACCCTCCACAAACTTTCCAACAAACCTCTACCTCCTCTCATTGAACACAGACCCAGTCTCTCCCATCTACTCAATCTCCCACTTCCAGCTCCACTCCCCCCAAAACCTCAAAATTCTATTCAACACAATCTGGAACCACAACACCCCAATTCAGTAGTTAACCTTTCCTCCAAACCTCTCTCCCAATTCGAAACCTCTGTCCTATCCAAAGGCCTCACCTTCAGCCCTACTCCCAGATTCAATCAAACAGCCCTCATCAAAGATTTACTGTCTTACACTCGTAGTCTCTGCTGGAAATATCACTTTGCCATGAAGAAAAATAATCCTAATCCTACTCCTAATGATCCAACTCCCCAAGACACTATCCAAATTGAACCCTGCCTGGAACAGTTCCGTCCTCCGTCACAGCGAGACCCACATCCTCTTCCTCAAAATCACCCTCTCCAAACCTTCCAGGAATTTCTCACTTCCAGCCTTGCCTCTCAATCTTTCTTGAAAAACCTTAATCCTGCTCCCAACATCACCACAGATGAAGCCTAGGCTATCCGTGATCTGAAGGCTGACCGATCCATCGCCATTCTTCCAGCTGACAAGGGTTCCACGACCGTGGTACTTGATCATCAGGAGTACGTGGCTGAGGGACTGCGTCAGCTTTCAGACAACACTATATACAAAGTTTACCAATGTAATCCCACTTCTGATGTCCAGGATGTCCAGGTGGAGCTTCAAGGAATCCTCAGAACCTTAGGCCCCCAATAAAACCTTTCACCTGACTCCATCAACCTTCTGACCTGACCGACACCCCGCACCCCTACCTTCTACCTTCTTCCTAAAATTCACAAACCCATACATCCCAGCCGCCCCATTGTAGCTGGTTACCAAGCCCCCACAGAATGTATCTCTGCCTACTTAGATCAACACCTTCAACCCAGTACATGCAGTCTCCCATTCTTCATCAAAGACACCAACCACTTTCTCGACCTAGAATCCTTACTCAATCTGTTACCCCTGGAAACCATCCTTGTAACCATTGATGCCACTTCCTTATACACAAATATCCTGCACATCTAGGGCCTCACTGCGATGGAGCACTGCCTTTCACGCCGATCACCTGCTACCCTACCTAAAACTTCTTTCCTCATTACCTTAGCCAGCTTCATCCTAACCCACAACTTCTTCACTTTTGAAGGCCAGACATACCAACAATTAAAGGGAACAGCCATGATGGGTACCAGGATGGCCCCCTCGTATGCCAACCTATTTATGGGTCACTTAGAGGAAGCCTTCTTGGTTACCCAAGCCTGCCAACCCAAAGTTTGATAGAGATTTATTGATGACATCTTCATGATCTGGACTCACAGTGAAGAATAACTCCTGAATTTCCTCTCCAACCTCAACTCCTTTGGTTCCATCAGATTCACCTGGTCCTGCTCCAAATCCCATGCCACTTTCCTCGACGTTGACCTCCATCTATCCAATGGCCTGCTTCAAACATCTGTCCACATCAAACACACTAACAAGTAACAGTACCTCCATTATGACAGCTGCCACCCATTCCATATCAAATGGCCCCTTCCTTACAGCTTAGGTCTTTGTGGCAAATGAATCTGCTCCAGTCCTGAATCCATGAACTGTTACACAATAACCTGAAAACAGCTTTCGCATCCCGCAACTACCATCACAACCTGGTGCAGAACCAAATAGCTAGAGCCTCAAACCCAGAACCTCCCACAGAAGAAACCCAAAAGTGTCCCACATGTGACAGAATACTTTCCGGGACTGGATCAGACTCTGAATGTGGCTCTCCAGCAGGGATACGACTTCCTCAAATACTGCCCTGAAATGAGATCAATCCTTCATGAAATCCTCCCCATATCACCAAGAGTGTCTTCCCACCGTCCACCTAACCTTCATAACCTCTTGGTTCATCCCTATGAAATCCCCAAACCACCTTCCCTACCCTCTGGATCCTACCCTTTTAACAGCACCTGGTGTAAGACCTGTCCCATGCACCCACCCACCACCACCTACTCCAGTTAGGTTAGGTTAGGTTAGTGGTGTTTAACGTCCCGTCGACAACGCGGTCATTAGAGACGGAGCGCAAACTCGGGTTAGGGAAGGATGGGGAAGGAAATCGGCCGTGCCCTTTCAAAGGAACCATCCCGGCATTTGCCTGAAACGATTTAGGGAAATCACGGAAAACCTAAATCAGGATGGCCGGAGACGGGATTGAACCGTCATCCTCCCGACCACCTACTCCAGTCCTGTAACCCGGAAGGTGTACACGATCAAAGGCAGAGCCACATGTGAAAGCACCCACGTGATTTACCAACTGACATGCCTACACGGTGAAGCCTTCTATGTGGGAATGACCAGCAACAAACTGTCCATTTGCATGAACTGACGCAGGCAGACAGCGTTTGTTGGTAATGAGGATCACCCTGTGGCTAAACGTGCCTTGGTGCACGACCAGCACATCTTGGCACAGTGTTACACCATCCAGGTTATCTGGATACTTCCCAATGACACCAACCTATCAGAACTCTGGAGATGGGAACTTGCCCTTCAATATATTCTCTCTTCCCGTTACCCGCCAGGCCTCAACCTCCGCTAATTTCAAGTTGCCGCCACTTGTACCTCACCTGTCATTCAACAAAATCTTTGCCTCTGTGCTTCTGCCTTGACTGACATCTCTCCCCAAACCTCTTTGCATTTACATATGTCTGCCTGTGTCTGTATGTGTGCGGATGGACGGATGGATATGTGTGTGTGTGTGTGTGTGTGTGTGTGTGTGTGTGTGTGTGTGTGTGTGTGTGTGTGTGTGTGTGTGTGTGTGTGCGAGTGTATACCTGTCCTTTTTTCCCCCTAAGGTAAGTCTTTCCACTCCCGGGATTGGAATGACTCCTTACCCTCTCCCTTAAAACCCACATCATTTTGTCTGTCCCTTTCCTTCCCTCTTTCCTGATGAAGCAACCTTGGGTTGCGAAAGCTTGAAATTTGGGGGGCACCTTTTCCTGCATCAGTAGTACATCACTGACATGATATGAGTGGTCCCATAAGATATATGAGACTGAAAAAGTCCAAAGTAAGTTGTCCTGAGATATTTGTTACTAGATCAGAAGTGATAGGACACCCTTGATAACTTTTTGCAGACCTGGCTGATATGAGGTTTCCAGTTAAGTTTGGAATCAAGGTGTATTCCAACGAGTTTTATGGATTTTTGTTCTACCTCGTTAGCCAGGCCAAACTGCAATTGATGAGTTTTCTCTGGATTACATAGAAGTTTGTTAGCCAAGAACCAGTTTAGTGTTAAGGTGAGAGTGTCCTGTGATTTCTAGCATAGCTTTGATAAATCTTGATCTGTGCTGATTAAGGTTGTATCATCCACATAGAAAATAACTGACTCACGTAAGATGGCAAATCATTAATTGCAACAATGAAGAAGAAAGGACCAAGGACAGAGCCCTGAAGTACACCAGATGTGACATCATTCATAGAAGAGGGTCTTTTTTGAATTGACACAAATTGTCTCCTGTTATGTAGATAAGAGTTGATTATTTCTAACTCTGTATTGTTTATACAACAATACTTTAGTTTGGCTTGTGGGATGTCAAAGAGGATACAATCAAATGCCTTGCTCTGATCACAAAGTTCAAGTGAGACTGTTTGTTTATTTTCAAATGTTGTTAATGTCTGGTTAACTATTTCAAGGACTGCGCAGAGATGGTATTTTTCCCTTGGCAAAAACCATGCTGTCTATTACAGAGAAGGTCATGCTTTTCAAAATAGTTACTTAGCTGTTTGTGGAAAATTGCTTCAAATATTTTGGAAAATATTGGTACAATAGACATTGGTCTATAGTTTTTAGTAAGCTGTTTTCCCCCCTTTTTGTATATAGGTATAACTTTGCAGGGAAAACTCCAACTTCTAGGCATTTATTCATAATAAAACCAAGTGGATTACAAATTAAGTGTATTGTCCTTTTTATTGTGTAGTTAGAAAGCCTGTAGTAGTCCATGCTGTTTAAGTTTGAAAACTTTCTAATAATATTTATTATATCTGTGGGTGTGGCAGGGTCCCAGTGAATTTCATGCCCTTTAGGTAGCTGATCAGCAAGTATATCAATTTCTAGTATGTCTGACTGTTTAATTTTTTATTTTAATTCATTGACTGTAGTTGTAAAATATTTATTGAGCTCTTCTGGCTCAAGTAGAACACCCTGTGTTTGGGTAGAGGTATGTTCTTGTTTTATAATATCCCAAGCAGCCTTCCATTTGTTTGGGGCTCATTCTATGTAATTTTCATAGGCAGCTTGTTTGGAAAGTTTAAGGTTGGCTTTGTAATGTTTTTTACATGTCAGGTAGTCTTTATAATAAGTATCATTTTGTTCTGTCCCACATTTTCCATTATTTTTATTCATTTTGTACAGTGAAAGCATCTTTCCCTGGATAATAGCAATGTCATCTGTGTACCATTTAAGCTTTTTACCTTTTCTGTTTGGTTTAGTACTGTTTCTTTTCATTGGTGAACAAGAGTACCATAAGTCAGTATATGTCTTAAGGAAATTATTAACTAGAATTTCAACAATTGATTGATCTGTGTCATATGCATAAATAAAGCCCTCGTTTACCTGTCTGAGGGAGTCTGTTAATAACTTAAGATATTCCTCTTTCTGACCTCTAACCCATGTCATGTCTGGCTTCTTATTTGCAACCTTATAATTCTTATCTGACTGTGTATACTGGTATGTTAGGAGTAGAGGATTGTGATCTGCAAAATATTCATCTGCAATGCATACACTATATAGGTTTCTTGTAAAATTAACTATAATATTGTCCAAACAGGCATTTCCGCATGTCGGGCTATAGTTAGTGTAATATTGATCTGAGTAGGTTTAAGAATGTTTTTGTGTTGAGTTCCTCCGCGTCTAGCAAGTCAATGTTGAAATTACCACATATTGCTACATTTGTTTTGAGTTTTAAGATCATCTGTTCAAATTTCTCAAAAAATAAGTTAACATTACCGTTTGGTGATCTATACAAGTTAACAATTACAGTATTTTGGTCTACCAGTCTTATACAAGTAAATTCGCTATTTAATTCTGAGGAGTATGAACTTACATCTATTTTAGAGAATTGTATACATTGTCTGATAAATATTGCAGTCCCTCCATTTTTTCTCTCGTTTCTACACATTATAGCTGCCAGAATGTACTTGTTAGGTATGAACAAATCTACTTGATATTCTGTAAGTCAGTGTTCTGAGACACACAGTACATCACATTTTTATTATTATTATTATTATTATTATTATTATTATTTTACAAAAATGTTCTGACTCTAACAGCTTGTTCCTATGGCTGCAAATACTAGTTACCCACAATAAGTTGATAATTCACATGGTGCCTGTCAGGAATGGCAGAAGGCATGCCTTGCCACCATATTAGGACTGCTGAAGAGTGACAAACAGTGAGGCGAAGGCAGCACTGACTTTTTTCCAGAGTACTGCCACCGTTTACGCTTAACAATGTGGACAGTAATACTTTATATTTAAGGGCAGCTTAACAATGGCAGCATTCAAGAGATAATTCAATATATTTCAACTACTGTTAGTTTTCTTCTCTTCTGGCAGCAACAGTTAAATTGTCAAGTCATTGTGGACAGGCTGTAAGTAATGGATCAAACATGGCAGCTGAACATAAAATTAAACTGTTGAATAAAAAATAATTACTACCACTGATCACAAAGAATTAAGTGTATTCTCATAAGTAAATATTTTTGGCATGCTACTGACCCTGTCATGGGAAATACTATCATAGAAGATGAATGAAAAGCAAACAAAAGGACGAAGGGAACCCTACTAACAACAGATGACTATCCATTTCATGCTGCATGAAACTGCAAAACTAATATAGGGTGCATTGAAATATTTCCATACATATTTTGATTTGAGTGATGGAATACATGCATTATAGAAATATGTGAACACTGAAAAGAAAGCATACAAATCAATGCTAAATTACCTTGTGAGGTGCAATGCACTGCTGCTCAAAGTAAATGGTTCTGGCACAGAATTCTCACACAAGCAAGCAATTGCATGTACTTTGATGGCTCTGACTTCCAAATGCAAAACTTTTGCAAGAAGTATGCTGTGTGATTAGGTGGAAATTCAAAAACCATCTTTCAGAACAAGAATGAGGGCTTACAAACACAAATTGTGAAAGTGAGGTGAGAGCATTAAAAGTTTCAGTGTCAGAAAGGGCAAAATACAATGAACAAATTGTGGCGGATATGTTCAAAGGTGACAGGGAGGGGGGTGAAGGGGGGGGGGGGAGAAGAGGAGGTGGGCAGAGAGAAGACAGCACAGAAAGTTGTAGCAAGAGATGGAGTGAAAGATGGATAGATAGAGGTGGAGAAGTAGATAGACAGAGGGCAAAGATGAGATGGGCTTAGAGGGGTTGAGGAGGAGACAGAGCAAATGGTGGGGGAGGGGTAAAAGGACATAAGGGGAAGTAGCAGATGGGCAGAAGGGGAGAAGAGATGAACAGAAAGAGGGAAAGGAGGAGATGGACAGAGAGAGTGATAGACTGACAGTGGCAGGGGGCAGGGGGCAGGGGGCAGGGGAAGGGGGGAGGAGTGTCGGTTTTTGGACAGAGAGAGGAAAGAGGAGAAGATGCAAAGTGAGGGGGGGGGGGGGAGTAGATGGGCTAATAGAAGATTCTACGCACCAATTTCACTAACCCTTTCCTTAATGCATACTGACTAATAGTAATTGATGCATTCTCTTTGTTCCCATATGTTGTTTGCTGTCTGTCAAACTTCAGCCTCTGCCACTGTGGCTGCCCTGTTGAAAAATTTTTCAATTGGAGAACTTCCGGCAATGTTTGTCTCTGATAAGGGCCCTCAGTTTGTATCACAGAATTTTGCCTCCTTCTGCAACACCTGCAGGATACACCACATTTTTGCCCTGCCCTTCCACCTGCAGTCCAATGGTGAGGCTGAAAGCTTAGTTAGCACATTCAAAGCACAAATGAAAAAGTATGTGAACTGGTCCCCATCTGACACTGCCTTGGATCAATTTCTGTCCCTATCAGTTCACACCTTTTGGCAACAACAGCCTTGCTGAACTGCTCCACAAGCATCAACACTGGATGGTCCTGCTTCCCCTGTGGTCCACCCACGGATGCTGACCCACGCAGATGTCATCCCATTTCTGGTCTAGGTAGCTGTCTGGGGATGCAGGTTTGGTCGCCGCCCAAATGGATTCCTGCCATCGTCTCCCGATGCCATAACTGCTGTCTCTGCAATGCCCATATGGAGGATGGCCTTTGTGCATGTCATTATGACCAGTTGCATCTGTGCTTGGGCAACCGTACAACCCTGGCCAGGTCACCAACATTGCAGGACAGTCTGTGTTTAATGGATCACGTGATGTGGCTGGGTCCCTGCCATGACATACAAGGGGTCCCCCATCCCCAATACACAGGACTCGCCACAATTTTGCCCCGCCCTTCCACCTGCAGTCCAATGGGTGCAATGGGCGGAGAGGGGGGGGAAGGGGGGGGGGACATTGGAGGTGTTGGACAGAGAGAGAAGAGAGGAGAAGACGGACAGTGAGGGGGGAGGAGTAAATGGGCTATTAGAAGATTCAAATAAATGTATAACTGGGCAATGCTGTGTACATAGCAAATTTAGAGATTAAAAAAGTGGGGCCTGTAACACAATAAAAGGATACTAGAGAACAGTAAATAGTATTGTTATGTGGGGGAAATCGCAAATGTGATTAATGCAGACTCATCTAAATGAGTAAGCCTGATGAATGACAATACCAGATACTTGGTGTGTGCTTGAGATAGGTTTGGAAGTCTGGGGACTAAGTAGGTTCCAAAGAATGAAAGTTTGGTTCTTGTTTTGAAACAGAGATGACTCTTTTTAATGATTTTTAATTTTTGCAATTAATTTTGTTTTATTTCTTTCCTGTTCCATGTTTAGTTTTGAAGTTTTTACTTTAATTTTTTGTTACATAGTTAGCTTTGATTTTTTGCATGTCAATCCATTAGAAATACTCAACTGCTATGAGTAAATACTGTTGAATATCCTGTTAATGTAATTTTCATTGGATAGGAGTTTTGACTACAGTGAACTTGATGTGTTGGTGGTTCTTGCATTGGGTGCTGATGTTGGTTATTGTTCGAGGTTTTTTGTAAGTAAATACATAGATAATATAGTTTCAGTACATGTGGATGAGGAGGTGGAGTGAAAAGACAATATATACTTTTTTTATATAGAAGTCGTTTGGAGAATTTACAATCAGAATAACATCTATTGTTACATTCCATTTTGTTTTTTAAAACTACTTTAAAGACAGTAATAATTATTGATGGCAATTTGTTGATGTTGATAATAATGTTTTCTTTGCAAATGTTGAGGTTTTGGAGAATCATGTTGTGACTAAATAGAACAGCTTAAGGTTGTGATAATGATCCAGCACAGAGTTCTATGTTAGGTTAGTATGTGCCAGTTTTGGTGTGAATTGCAAAACTAGTGAATGTGGAATGGAGGCTGGAAAGGTGGGGGGTGGGGTGTGGGGGAAGGAGTGATGATAGTTTTGTTGTGAGTTGTAGAGCCAATGAACATGAAACAAAAAAATTCTGGTTGTGGTGACAGACTGATATCTAGCTAAGCCCAAGGTCTAGGCTAGGTTGAAATGTGACAGTTTTGTTGAAACTTGGTGCAGTCAATGAATGGAAATGCTGTGTGGCTAAGGCCTCCCACCAGGAAGACCATTCGCTTGGTGCAAGTCTTTCAAGTTGACGCCACTTCAGCAACTTGCATGTCGATGGGGATGAAATGATGATGATAACGACAACACAACACCCAGTCCTTGAGCGGAGAAAATCTCCGACCCAGCCGGGAATCGAACCCGGGCCGTTAGGTATGACATTCCATCATGCTGAGCACTCAGCTATCAGGGGCGGGCAATCAATGAATGAGAAAGCGAAAGAGTTAACTGGGGTACAGATTGATCTCCTGTTTAACCCAAGGTCTAGGTTCATTTTGAATTTCATGGTTGGATTGCGAATTGGAGGCGCCAATGAATGTGCAATAGAGAATTGATGGTTGTGGTGACAGACCGATCTATAGCATAGCTGGATGTCTAGCTCAGGTTTGAATACGACAGTTTAGCTTTGAGTTGGCAAAGCCAATGAATGTGAAACAGAAAATATCTGGTTGTGGTGACAATCCATGGTATTCAGTTTGTTGGTTGTGCAGCGTATGTACAAGAAATGCAAGAACAGTTGTGTAGGAGATGCACTGTCGAGTATAAGGGAAGTACAGTCAGCTGACACAGAAACAGGGGCAAATGTAGTCGAGGAAGACAAACAGCAAGAGATAACTGCTGAAGAAAGAGCAGAAATTTTGTGGAAATTCCTTGATGCATCCATAAGTGGTCATCAAGACTGACCATATGATCAAATTGGGAAATGTACTAACATTCCCCCCCCCCCCCCCCCCATGAACCATGGACCTTGCAGTTGGTGGGGAGGCTTGTGTGCCTCAGCGATACAGATAGCCGTACCATAGGTACAACCACAATGGAGGGGTATCTGTTGAGAGGCCAGACAAACGTGTGGTTCCTGAAGAGGGGCTGCAGCCTTTTCAGTAGTTGCAAGGGCAACAGTCTGGATGATTGACTGATCTGGCCTTGTAACAATAACCAAAACGGCCTTGCTGTGCTGGTACTGCGAACGGCTGAAAGCAAGGGGAAACTACGGCCGTAATTTTTCCCGAGGGCACGCAGCTTTACTGTATGATTAAATGATGATGGCGACCTCTTGGGTAAAATTTTCCGGAGGTAAAATAGTCCCCCATTCGGATCTCCGGGCGGGGACTACTCAAAAGGATGTAGTTATCAGGAGAAAGAAAACTGGCATTCTACGGATCGGAGTGTGGAATGTCAGATCCCTTAATCGGGCAGGTAGGTTAGAAAATTTGAAAAGGGAAATGGATAGGTTAAAGTTAGATATAGTGGGAATTAGTGAAGTTCGGTGGCAGGAGGAACAAGACTTCTGGTCAGGTGACCACAGGGTTACAAACACAAAGTCAAATAGGGGTAATGCAGGAGTAGGTTTAATAATGAATAGGAAAATAGGAACGCGTGTAAGCTACTACAAACAGCATAGTGAACGCATTATTGTGGCCAAGATAGATACGAAGCCCACACCTACTACAGTAGTACAAGTTTATATGCCAACTAGCTCTGCAGATGATGAAGAAATTGAAGAAATGTATGATGAAATAAAAGAAATTATTCAGATAGTGAAGGGAAACGAAAATTTAATAGTCATGGGTGACTGGAATTCGGTACTAGGAAAAGGGAGGGAAGGAAACGTAGTAGGTGAATATGGATTGGGGCTAAGAAATGAAAGAGGAAGCCGCCTGGTAGAATTTTGCACAGAGCACAACTTAATCATAGCTAACACTTGGTTTAAGAATCATGATAGAAGGTTGTATACATGGAAGAACCCTGGAGATACTAAAAGGTATCAGATAGATTATATAATGGTAAGACAGAGATATAGGAACCAGTTTTTAAATTGTAAGACATTTCCAAGGGCAGATGTGGACTCTGACCACAATATATTAGTTATGACCTGTAGATTAAAACTGAAGAAACTGCAAAAGGTGGGAACTTAAGGAGATGGGACCTGGATAAACTGAAAGAACCAAAGTTTGTACAGAGTTTCAGGGAAAGCATAAGGGAACAATTGACAGGAATGGGGGAAAGAAATACAGTAGAAGAAGAATGGGTAGCTTTGAGGGATGAAGTAGTGAAGGCAGCAGAGGATCAAGTAGGTAAAAAGACGAGGGCTAGTAGAAATTCTTGGGTAACAGAAGAAATATTGAATTTAATTGATGAAAGGAGAAAATATAAAAATGCAGTAAATGAAGCAGGCAAAAAGGAATACAAACGTCTCAAAAATGGGATCGACAGGAAGTGCAAAATGGCTAAGCAGGGATGGCTAGAGGACAAATGTAAGGATGTAGAGGCTTGTCTCACTAGGGGTAAGATAGATACTGCCTACAGGAAAATTAAAGAGACCTTTGGAGAGAAGAGAACCACTTGTATGAATATCAAGAGCTCAGATGGCAACCCAGTTCTAAGCAAAGAAGGGAAGGCAGAAAGGTGGAAGGAGTATATAGAGGGTCTATACAAGGGTGATATACTTGAGGGCAATATTATGGAAATGGAAGAGGATGTAGATGAAGATGAAATGGGAGATACGATACTGCGTGAAGAGTTTGACAGAGCACTGAAAGACCTGAGTCGAAACAAGGCCCCCGGAGTAGACAACATTCCATTGGAACTACTGACGGCCTTGGGAGAGCCAGTCCTGACAAAACTCTACCATCTGGTGAGCAAGATGTATGAAACAGGCGAAATGCCCACAGACTTCAAGAAGAATATAATAATTCCAATCCCAAAGAAAGCAGGTGTTGACAGATGTGAGAATTACCAAACAATCAGTTTAATAAGCCACAGCTGCAAGATACTAAGACGAATTCTTTACCGACGAATGGAAAAACTGGTAGAAGCTGACCTCAGGGAGGATCAGTTTGGATTCCGTAGAAATACTGGAACACGTGAGGCAATACTGACCTTACGACTTATCTTAGAAGAAAGATTAAGGAAGGGCAGACCTACGTTTCTAGCATTTGTGGACTTAGAGAAGGCTTGTCCCTCCATTTTTTCTCTCGTTTCTACACATTATAGCTGCTAGAATGTACTTGTTAGGTATGAACAAATCTACTTGATATTCTGTAAGTCAGTGTTCTGAGACACACAGTACATCACATTATTATTATTATTATTATTATTATTATTATTTTACAAAAATGTTCTGACTCTAACAGCTTGTTCCTATGGCTGCAAATACCAGTTACCCACAATAAGTTGATAATTCACATGGTGCCTGTCAGGAATGGCAGAAGGCATGCCTTGCCACCATATTAGGACTGCTGAAGAGTGACAAACAGTGAGGCGAAGGCAGCACTGACTTTTTTCCAGAGTACTGCCACCGTTTACGCTTAACAATGTGGACAGTAATACTTTATATTTAAGGGCAGCTTAACAATGGCAGCATTCAAGAGATAATTCAATATATTTCAACTACTGTTAGTTTTCTTCTCTTCTGGCAGCAACAGTTAAATTGTCAAGTCATTGTGGACAGGCTGTAAGTAATGGATCAAACATGGCAGCTGAACATAAAATTAAACTGTTGAATAAAAAATAATTACTACCACTGATCACAAAGAATTAAGTGTATTCTCATAAGTAAATATTTTTGGCATGCTACTGACCCTGTCATGGGAAATACTATCATAGAAGATGAATGAAAAGCAAACAAAAGGACGAAGGGAACCCTACTAACAACAGATGACTATCCATTTCATGCTGCATGAAACTGCAAAACTAATATAGGGTGCATTGAAATATTTCCATACATATTTTGATTTGAGTGATGGAATACATGCATTATAGAAATATGTGAACACTGAAAAGAAAGCATACAAATCAATGCTAAATTACCTTGTGAGGTGCAATGCACTGCTGCTCAAAGTAAATGGTTCTGGCACAGAATTCTCACACAAGCAAGCAATTGCATGTACTTTGATGGCTCTGACTTCCAAATGCAAAACTTTTGCAAGAAGTATGCTGTGTGATTAGGTGGAAATTCAAAAACCATCTTTCAGAACAAGAATGAGGACTTACAAACACAAATTGTGAAAGTGAGGTGAGAGCATTAAAAGTTTCAGTGTCAGAAAGGGCAAAATACAATGAACAAATTGTGGCGGATATGTTCAAAGGTGACAGGGAGGGGGGCGAAGGGGGGGGGGGGGAGAAGAGGAGGTGGACAGAGAGAAGACAGCACAGAAAGTGGTAGCAAGAGATGGAGTGAAAGATGGATAGATAGAGGTGGAGAAGTAGATAGACAGAGGGCAAAGATGAGATGGGCTTAGAGGGGTTGAGGAGGAGACAGAGCAAATGGTGGGGGAGGGGTAAAAGGACATAAGGGGAAGTAGCAGATGGGCAGAAGGGGAGAAGAGATGAACAGAAAGAGGGAAAGGAGGAGATGGACAGAGAGAGTGATAGACTGACAGTGGCAGGGGGCAGGTGGCAGGGGGCAGGGGAAGGGGGGAGGAGTGTCGGTTTTTGGACAGAGAGAGGAAAGAGGAGAAGATGCAAAGTGAGGGGGGGGGGGGGGGAGTAGATGGGCTAATAGAAGATTCTACGCACCAATTTCACTAACCCTTTCCTTAATGCATACTGACTAATAGTAATTGATGCATTCTCTTTGTTCCCATATGTTGTTTGCTGTCTGTCAAACTTCAGCCTCTGCCACTGTGGCTGCCCTGTTGAAAAATTTTTCAATTGGAGAACTTCCGGCAATGTTTGTCTCTGATAAGGGCCCTCAGTTTGTATCACAGAATTTTGCCTCCTTCTGCAACACCTGCAGGATACACCACATTTTTGCCCTGCCCTTCCACCTGCAGTCCAATGGTGAGGCTGAAAGCTTAGTTAGCACATTCAAAGCACAAATGAAAAAGTATGTGAACTGGTCCCCATCTGACACTGCCTTGGATCAATTTCTGTCCCTATCAGTTCACACCTTTTGGCAACAACAGCCTTGCTGAACTGCTCCACAAGCATCAACACTGGATGGTCCTGCTTCCCCTGTGGTCCACCCACGGATGCTGACCCACGCAGATGTCATCCCATTTCTGGTCTAGGTAGCTGTCTGGGGATGCAGGTTTGGTCGCCGCCCAAATGGATTCCTGCCATCGTCTCCCGATGCCATAACTGCTGTCTCTGCAATGCCCATATGGAGGACGGCCTTTGTGCATGTCATTATGACCAGTTGCATCTGTGCTTGGGCAACCGTACAACCCTGGCCAGGTCACCAACATTGCAGGACAGTCTGTGTTTAATGGATCACGTGATGTGGCTGGGTCCCTGCCATGACATACAAGGGGTCCCCCATCCCCAATACACAGGACTCGCCACAATTTTGCCCCGCCCTTCCACCTGCAGTCCAATGGGTGCAATGGGCGGAGAGGGGGGGGAAGGGGGGGGGACATTGGAGGTGTTGGACAGAGAGAGAAGAGAGGAGAAGACGGACAGTGAGGGGGGAGGAGTAAATGGGCTATTAGAAGATTCAAATAAATGTATAACTGGGCAATGCCATGTACATAGCAAATTTAGAGATTAAAAAAGTGGGGCCTGTAACACAATAAAAGGATACTAGAGAACAGTAAATAGTATTGTTATGTGGGGGAAATCGCAAATGTGATTAATGCAGACTCATCTAAATGAGTAAGCCTGATGAATGACAATACCAGATACTTGGTGTGTGCTTGAGATAGGTTTGGAAGTCTGGGGACTAAGTAGGTTCCAAAGAATGAAAGTTTGGTTCTTGTTTTGAAACAGAGATGACTCTTTTTAATGATTTTTAATTTTTGCAATTAATTAATTTTGTTTTATTTCTTTCCTGTTCCATGTTTAGTTTTGAAGTTTTTACTTTAATTTTTTTGTTACATAGTTAGCTTTGATTTTTTGCATGTCAATCCATTAGAAATACTCAACTGCTATGAGTAAATACTGTTGAATATCCTGTTAATGTAATTTTCATTGGATAGGAGTTTTGACTACAGTGAACTTGATGTGTTGGTGGTTCTTGCATTGGGTGCTGATGTTGGTTATTGTTCGAGGTTTTTTGTAAGTAAATACATAGATAATATAGTTTCAGTACATGTGGATGAGGAGGTGGAGTGAAAAGACAATATATACTTTTTTAATATAGAAGTCGTTTGGAGAATTTACAATCAGAATAACATCTATTGTTACATTCCATTTTGTTTTTTAAAACTACTTTAAAGACAGTAATAATTATTGATGGCAATTTGTTGATGTTGATAATAATGTTTTCTTTGCAAATGTTGAGGTTTTGGAGAATCATGTTGTGACTAAATAGAACAGCTTAAGGTTGTGATAATGATCCAGCACAGAGTTCTATGTTAGGTTAGTATGTGCCAGTTTTGGTGTGAATTGCAAAACTAGTGAATGTGGAATGGAGGCTGGAAAGGTGGGGGGTGGGGTGTGGGGGAAGGAGTGATGATAGTTTTGTTGTGAGTTGTAGAAGCCAATGAACATGAAACAAAAAAATTCTGGTTGTGGTGACAGACTGATATCTAGCTAAGCCCAAGGTCTAGGCTAGGTTGAAATGTGACAGTTTTGTTGAAACTTGGTGCAGTCAATGAATGGAAATGCTGTGTGGCTAAGGCCTCCCACCAGGAAGACCATTTGCTTGGTGCAAGTCTTTCAAGTTGACGCCACTTCAGCAACTTGCATGTCGATGGGGATGAAATGATGATGATAACGACAACACAACACCCAGTCCTTGAGCGGAGAAAATCTCCGACCCAGCCGGGAATCGAACCCGGGCCGTTAGGTATGACATTCCATCATGCTGAGCACTCAGCTATCAGGGGCGGTCAATCAATGAATGAGAAAGCGAAAGAGTTAACTGGGGTACAGATTGATCTCCTGTTTTGAATTTCATGGTTGGATTGCGAATTGGAGGCGCCAATGAATGTGCAATAGAGAATTGATGGTTGTGGTGACAGACCGATCTATAGCATAGCTGGATGTCTAGCTCAGGTTTGAATACGACAGTTTAGCTTTGAGTTGGCAAAGCCAATGAATGTGAAACAGAAAATATCTGGTTGTGGTGACAATCCATGGTATTCAGTTTGTTGGTTGTGCAGCGTATGTACAAGAAATGCAAGAACAGTTGTGTAGGAGATGCACTGTCGAGTATAAGGGAAGTACAGTCAGCTGACACAGAAACAGGGGCAAATGTAGTCGAGGAAGACAAACAGCAAGAGATAACTGCTGAAGAAAGAGCAGAAATTTTGTGGAAATACCTTGATGCATCCATAAGTGGTCATCGAGACTGACCATATGATCAAATTGGGAAATGTACTAACATTTCCCCCCCCCCCCCCCCCCATGAACCATGGACCTTGCAGTTGGTGGGGAGGCTTGTGTGCCTCAGCGATACAGATAGCCGTACCATAGGTACAACCACAATGGAGGGGTATCTGTTGAGAGGCCAGACAAACGTGTGGTTCCTGAAGAGGGGCAGCAGCCTTTTCAGTAGTTGCAAGGGCAACAGTCTGGATGATTGACTGATCTGGCCTTGTAACAATAACCAAAACGGCCTTGCTGTGCTGGTACTGCGAACGGCTGAAAGCAAGGGGAAACTACGGCCGTAATTTTTCCCGAGGGCACGCAGCTTTACTGTATGATTAAATGATGATGGCGACCTCTTGGGTAAAATATTCCGGAGGTAAAATAGTCCCCCATTCGGATCTCCGGGCGGGGACTACTCAAAAGGATGTAGTTATCAGGAGAAAGAAAACCGGCGTTCTACGGATCAAAGCGTGGAATGTCAGATCCCTTAATCAGGCAGGTAGGTTGGAAAATTTGAAAAGGGAAATGGATATGTTAAAGTTAGATATAGTGGGAATTAGTGAAGTTCGGTGGCAGGAGGAACAAGACTTCTGGTCAGGTGACCACAGGGTTATAAACACAAAGTCAAATAGGGGTAATGCAGGAGTAGGTTTAATAATGAATAGGAAAACAGGAACGCGTGTAAGCTACTACAAACAGCATAGTGAACGCATTATTGTGGCCAATATAGATACGAAGCCCACACCTACCACAGTAGTACAAGTTTATATGCCAACTAGCTCTGCAGATGATGAAGAAATTGAACAAATGTATGATGAAATAAAAGAAATTATTCAGATAGTGAAGGGAGACGAAAATTTAATAGTCATGGGTGACTGGAATTCGTGTGTAGGAAAAGGGAGGGAAGGAAACGTAGTAGGTGAATATGGATTGGGGCTAAAAAATGGGATGAAGTAGTGAAGGCAGCAGAGGATCAAGTAGGTAAAAAGACGAGGGCTAGTAGAAATCCTTGGGTAACAGAAGAAATATTGAATTTAATTGATGAAAGGAGAAAATATAAAAATGCAGTAAATGAAGCAGGCAAAAAGGAATACAAACGTCTCAAAAATGGGATCGACAGGAAGTGCAAAATGGCTAAGCAGGGATGGCTAGAGGACAAATGTAAGGATGTAGAGGCTTGTCTCACTAAGGGTAAGATAGATACTGCCTACAGGAAAATTAAAGAGACCTTTGGAGAGAAGAGAACCACTTGTATGAATATCAAGAGCTCAGATGGCAACCCAGTTCTAAGCAAAGAAGGGAAGGCAGAAAGGTGGAAGGAGTATATAGAGGGTCTATACAAGGGTGATGTACTTGAGGACAATATTATGGACATGGAAGAGGATGTAGATGAAGATGAAATGGGAGATACGATACTGCGTGAAGAGTTTGACAGAGCACTGAAAGGCCTGAGTTGAAACAAGGCCCCCGGAGTAGACAACATTCCATTGGAACTACTGACGGCCTTGGAAGAGCCAGTCCTGACAAAACTCTACCATCTGGTGAGCAAGATGTATGAAACAGGCGAAATGCCCACAGACTTCAAGAAGAATATAATAATTCCAATCCCAAAGAAAGCAGGTGTTGACAGATGTGAGAATTACCAAACAATCAGTTTAATAAGCCATAGCTGCAAGATACTAAGACAAATTCTTTACCGACGAATGGAAAAACTGGTAGAAGCTGACCTCGGGGAGGATCAGTTTGGATTCCGTAGAAATACTGGAACACGTGAGGCAATACTGACCTTACGACTTATCTTAGAAGAAAGATTAAGGAAGGGCAGACCTACATTTCTAGCATTTGTGGACTTAGAGAAGGCTTTTGACAGTGTTGACTGGAGTGTTCTCTTTCAAATTCTAAAGGTGGCAGGGGTAAAATACAGGGAGCGAAAGGCTATTTACAATTTGTACAGAAACCAGATGGCAGTTATAAGAGTCGAGGGACATGAAAGGGAAGCAGTGATTGGGAAGGGAGTAAGACAGGGTTGTAGCCTCTGCCCAATGTTATTCAATCTGTATATTGAGCAAGCAGTAAAGGAAACAAAAGAAAAATTCTGAGTAGGTATTAAAATCCACGGAGAAGAAATAAAAACTTTGAGGTTTGCCGATGACATTGTAATTCTGTCAGAGACAGCAAAGGACTTGGAAGAGCAGTTGATCAGAATGGATGGTGTCTTGAAGGGAGGATATAAGATGAACATCAACAAAAGCAAAACGAGGATAACGGAATGTAGTCGAATTAAGTCGGGTGGTGTTGAGGGTATTAGATTAGGAAATGAGACACTTAAAGTAGTAAAGGAGTTTTGCTATTTGGGGAGCAAAATAACTGATGATGGTCGAAGTAGAGAGGATATAAAATGTAGACTGGCAATGGCAAGGAAAGCATTTCTGAAGAAGAGAAATTTGTTAACATCGAGTATAGATTTAAGTGTCAGGAAGTCATTTCTGAAAGTATTTGTATGGAGTGTAGCCATGTATGGAAGTGAAACATGGACGGTAAATAGTTTGGACAAGAAGAGAATAGAAGCTTTCGAAATGTGGTGCTACAGAAGAATGCTGAAGATTAGATGGGTAGATCACATAACTAATGAGGAGGTACTGAATAGGATTGGAGAGAAGAGGAGTTTGTGGCACAACTTGACCAGAAGAAGGGATCGGTTGGTAGGACATGTTCTGAGGCATCAAGGGATCACCAATTTAGTATTGGAGGGCAGCGTGGAGGGTAAAAATCGTAGGGGGAGACCAAGAGATGAATACACCAAGCAGATTCAGAAGGATGTAGGTTGCAGTAGGTACTGGGAAATGAAGAAGCTTGCACAGGATAGAGTAGCATGGAGAGCTGCATCAAACCAGTCTCAGGACTGAAGACCACAACAACAACAACAACTAACATTCCAGGATGCTTCAACAAATTTCACTGTACAGGATGCTTTAACAAATTTCACTTTAGCAGAACTGATAGAAAAGCAGGACACAGATACATTGGCTGTCGCAGTTTTTTTTTTTAATTTTTTTTAATGTGATACACTAAAAAGAATGTTTTGTAGGTAAATTGTGAAAGATGCCCCAGATAGGGTAAAGTTAAAATTTATTTTAAAAAATGAAAAGAGTGACAATGACAGGAGCAAGGACTGATCGTAAGTGTTGGCAAAGACATTAATTATGAATGCACGGCAAAGAGCAGACAAATGAATAAAACCCATCATTCACTTTTTTTTGTACATGATTTTGTTTCACTCTCTTGTATATAGAAAGATGGATAAAATGTATTGCTCAAAGTATGATGTGCTATGAGTGTTTTGTATTATATGTGATTCTGAATAACAGGAGACATAACAACAGTATTAAGAATTTTTATTGAAGTGAAGTGGAGCCAAGTTGGGAGGATTTCCTTCATCTTGAGAGGCACTGGCATCCTTGGAGTCGGCTGCCTGCATCCACAATTGAAATGTAGGAGAGGAAGTCCATGGTCCTATTTCATAAGATTAACAGACGTATAAGAGCTTTATCCTTTAATTTTTTTTTTTCCATTTCAATTATATATCATTTTTTTTATTGTTATAATACAATTGGTGACCTAAGTACCACGAATTCAGGGCACCAGTAGTAAGTAGGGTTTATTAACTACTGTTATGGTAAGAAATTTCTATGACATTGTTATTAGTCATAAAAACTAATTTTCTGTGTTTTCTGTTTGCATGAATCACAGCTAGGAGCAAATAAAGCAGAAAGGAAAAAAATTGAGGAGAAAAGTTTGGAAAGAAATAAGAATTGGACCGAGGTACATAAAATTTTTCATGGTAAGCTGTTTTGTTTGGCACAGCAAAGGTAGGATTGCTACGCAAGTTGCTTGCAGAGTTATGTTTGATAGCACCTCTTTTGATGTAGATAGAAACCTTTTCCTCGTTATTCCCTTCCTTGAATTTTATTGTTGAAAATTTACAGGAATTTTTCAGTGTGATACACATTGTCAGTAAAACATAAAGAAATGAGACACAATAGTTTGCGTATCATAACAGACATAAAACAGGCTTTGACATCGCATAAATTACAATTATCAAGTTTAACGATTAGCATACGAAAATTTTCCATTTTTTGTGAAATTATTATTTTTGCATATTCACACAACATGGCAGAAAAATATATGTCCATTGTTGATAGCAATAACAAAAATGCAATCAGCCAAGATGGTGTAGAACAATTGAAATTCAGTTGCCATGCATGCCTACTGCAGAAAGTTTAAGTAGGTCAGAGATGAGTGTTGTAGGTGTGACAAATGATAGTGACATTCCACAGCAGAATAACCTTGATGACACAATGTTTAGAATTGACAATACAATGTCACACATCTCCCAGAGTGATATACCACTCATGAATGAAACATTGGAGAGCGATACAAATATGAATCTTGACAACGTTACAAACACTACTTGTTCACAACACAAACATTAACTTGGAAAGTACAGCTGACAGCAACCACAGTAGTACAACTGATGCACTGCTATGACAGTTATTATCTAATATAAACACAAAATTAGATAATATGAACACCAATTTCAGTGACAGGAAACAAGACTTGAATACCAAAATTGATAATTTGACACAAGATATGAACACAGTAAAACAGCAATAAAACACTGTTACACAAGATCTAAATACAATGAAACAAGACCAGAAACAAGTATTCAAGGATTTGCAAGGCATGGTCTCACAGAAGTTCAATGACTTAGCCTAAAGTTTTTGCACTGAAATCGACAAAAAATTGAATGATATGAAAAAACAAGTAAAGCATGAAGTACTTTCTGAAATTAACAGTAACATTACAGAGTTAAAACAGAAGGTTGATTCTTTTAATGACCACCACGATCTAGTAGAGGAAGAGATAAAGAAAATCACAGGCGCGAACACAACTATTGAAGCCACACAAAACCAGTTGTGTTCGACAGTAAAAAAGCTAACCACTGTCATTAATAAACTAAACAAGGACTATGAAGGTGTACATCTACCTGTAGAGAAGCTTACTTTAAGGGCAGCAACATTAGAAGCTGACTCAGCATGTGCTGAGAAGGAGAGAGAGAAGATCAATGAAAATCTAAGTGATATCATTAGTCAAGCTGAAGTAGGTATGTTAGATAAGAGAAATACCAATGCAGAGAAGTTAGTAACCAATTGTAAGCTATGCACAGATACTAAAAGGTCTGCACTAGTAGAAAAAGCTATTCAGAAAAATGAAAATGAAATAGTGAACAAGGCAAACATCAACATACAAGCCGTGAAAGCTAGGATCTGCAATCTTTTAGAGGAAAATATTACTGGATCTCAAAACGTGCATGTAAATAAAACACAGGCAACAGTGAACAAACCACAGCCTGTCAGTATTTATCCATAAATTGTCATGAGTCCTACAGCAAGCACCAGCAACAGTTGTAGAGTTCAAAATGTAAACATACCCATAACTCTAACACCTGAGCAGTTACCAACTATACCACAGCAACAGATGAACAGTGATGCATTACTCAATTTACTATGAAAAAATAGGCCTTGGTTATAGGATTTTAAGTATCAGGAGGACTCTAATAACATTAAGCAGACATTAGTCAATGCAAACATTCTTAGCCACCCTGACATGTCCAAGGATTTTTGTCTATGCACAGATGCCTCATCTCAGAGTCTGGGGGGCGAGAGGAAGAAGGTACAGAAGTACCCAAGGTCATCAGTTTTGCTAGTTGAACATTATCAGAAGTAGAAAGACCTCACTCTGTGTCAGAATTGGAAAATTTAGCTGTAATATGGGCATTTAAAAAGTTTGAATATTTCTTATGTGGTAAGAATACCAAAGTTTAATGTGACCATCAGTCACTGTTATTTCTTTTAACATGTCAACTATTGCACTGTAGATTAGCTAGGTGGTGCCTATATTTACAAGAATTCAGTTTCAAGATCATTTATATTACAGAAAGTCAGAATGTTATTGCAGATGCCTTGTCTAAGTTACCACAAGTTTTAGAGGAACTTAGTGAATTAACAGAACAAGATGCAGAAATTAAAACATCATTAATACAAGGTAAAACACAACAGTCTGAGTACCATAAGTTTTGTATGTAAATGAAAATTATACAACAGCTAGATCACAGATGGAGAAAAGTCACGCAAAACCTTAAGCAAGATGAAGGTGGAAAGGTAAGTATATGGTATCAGGAGTACAAGGGCGTTTTGTTTTATAGGAAATATGAAAACTATGATCAGTGGTGTGTGTGTATTCCTGAAGATTATATCGATGAATTTATAAGACACACACATGAAGTATGGGGACATTATGGAGTAGGCAAATGTACTGAAAAAATTGAGGTATTAAGCAAGTGTGCAATATGTCAAAAATCAAAACAGTACAATGTGTCAAAAATAAACTGAGCTATGCCCAATACTCACAAAAAACCCTCTAGATATAGTATCCCTGGACATAGCTGGTCCATATCCAAGAAGTAAAGGAGGAGTAAGATACATAGTGGCACTATATGATATATTCACAAAACATACAAAAATGTAAGCCATTAAAAATGCAACAGCCACAAATATAAAAAAAGAATTAAGGAAGACTATCTGAGCAACATAGGTAAACCAAAGGTACTATTAACTGATAATGCTTCATGTTTCATTGGGCAAAAGTGAAAATAATTTATGACCTCACAGGGCATAAAACATGTGTTAGTAAGCTTTTTTTCACTCAGAAGCACACCCAGTAGAATGAGTCTTTAAAGAATTTAACCAGTTTATTAGGACAGACACCCCTCACAAACACACCCGATGGGTAGAATACGTAACTTCTTTCATGCAAGTTGTCAATAGCCTTCCACATTCTTCAACAGGTTTTACTCTTAGCAAACTGATGTTCTGGACAAAACAAACGAATGAGTGGGAGTCATCCATACCCAAGGAACCCACTAAAGAAATGACACTACAAGACAAAATCAAACAAGCTATGATTTCACTCGAAAACAGGGCCGAGTATAGACAGAAAATTTATAATAATAAACTGAAACATGTTACACAATTTTCTGAAAGGCAATGAGTTCTCTTATAGATGCACCCTAAATTGACAAAAACTGGCAAACTGAATAAGTGGCAATTACTCTATTCAGGACCATATATAATTTCCAAAATACCTTACCCTGGAACATACAGATTATTCTATGAGAAAACAGGGAGGGACAAGGTTCTACACCCTCACAAAGATATAAAAGCTTTTGTAGAATGATGAAGCAAGGTATCATTTTTCCTTCTATCACAAAATAGTGTATTTTAGGATAAAGTAATGTGTATAGGTATAAGTAATTCTTTTGATTTGTACATGTAGGCATAAAATTGACAGGAATGAGAAGTAATACACTGCTTCACAAGAAGCGAAAGTATAAACAAAATTAGCTTATGGCTCAGCTGTGTGCACTCAACAATATGTGCTGATGTCAGTAGTAGCAGAGGAGGCATTGACCTGGGTGCATGCACGACAGACTAGCAGAGGGGCAACCAAATAGGAATGCGATATGTACAAGTAACTTTAAATACAAAATAAACGGAAATACTAATCAATTACATCTACTGTCTAAGAACTAAGGAACCTATTGATATATGTACACACAGATTTAATTAAATACTAAGCTATATACAACATATTTACAAGCTAAAGGAAGCATTATGAAGAAAAATACGATATGTGTAAGCTAAGGAGAAATTATAAAATACTGTAGGAAATGTCAAATAGTTCTCTTTGAAGGGTAAATGATCATAAAGGGTAAGAGAATAAATGAATGTCTATGAATTTAAACAAAGTATGGAAATATCTGCAGACGGATGTAATGACCAAATGTATCAGTGGCCACTGAACTACATAATGCAATTAGATTTAAGTTAGATTTAAGTTTTCTTCTTTCAGCAACCAGTGCATCATCACAGCGTAGAAGAAGAGAATTACGTTGAGAGTAGCAGGTACCAAATGAAGAAATGGGCTGCACCTCAAGTAAACAATTTAGTTGTAAGGTTATTTATACCAAGATCATAAGACAATTAAAAATGAAACTATGCATTGTCACAGAATACTCCATGACATTTACCAGTACCTATTCACTGCAAAGTACACATAAACATTTAAGCATGTGATTATACAAAAACCAATTAATTTTTATTGTGTCACATGAAAGCATAAATAATGACATTTCCATGTATTAGAGAAAGATAAGTCTATGATGGTTGAAATTCTTTATAATTAACACTAAGCTGCATGTGAATTGCATGTGCTTGAAGAAACAACATGATAGTACATGAATGATTTGTCGGCACATATCATTTCCTTGAGATAAAAGTTCCTTGGCAACTAGTCCATGATTGTATGAGAACATTTCCACATCAATCCTTGAACAACTAGATGAGTATTTCCTCCCCCCCCCCCCTCCAAACAAAGGAGGCAGTGCCAAGTGTAGTTAGACCAGCAATGCGTAGTGTTTTGGTTTTGTTTTGAATGTTTTTCTTCCTCCTCTACCTAAGGAATAAATGAGCTCCCATAAGTGATAAAAGCCTACCTATAAAATGAAGTATAAATGTAGCATATGCTTGTAACATCCCATAATAATGCATTATGTAATTAATTTGTATATGTGATGTGAATGAAGATAAATTAAAACACACAAACTGTAGTAACAGAACCCAGTTAATGAAAAACTTATTACATTTTAAAACTTAAGAAATTTATGTTTGTAGTATAAGTGAAGGATGGAATGTCAGCCATAGGTATAATCTCTCATATTATATATTGTTGTAACTCAATACTTGTTTGAATTTTCATTGGAAACCAAACCATGTAAAGGAGTTAACTTTAAAGACAAGCAATTTATACAGTGTTTTGGAACTCTATATGTGTTTTGCAACAAAATGGACGGTGAATTATGGCGACATAAACATGCATGTGCAATGAAGTAATCTCTGAGTATTGTGTCTCACAACACTTGATACATTAATAAGTGTACTATAGTTGTTCAAGCCAGTACTTACCTTGTCAACAGATCCTGTTGGCCAGGGTTCTCTCTGCTGAAAATGTGAGTACGATGAGTAGTAACGATGCCCAGGCTGTAAGAATGGAGGTCTTCTGCCACAGCCCCAGATTTTGAACAATAAACACACACACATGGCACCCAGAATTAAGACATACGCCATGCCAATTATTTAATATGTAATACTCAGGTGAAAGTGTGACACTCAATATGAAATTACTCTAAGAAAATTAGTGCACACACATGCGATGGAAGCAACTAGTATGTTGACCTTTAGCAGCTCATGTTTAGCCACCAAACCTACTAGTGCCCAAGTGCAAAACCCAGCAGTGAGGCTGAAGCAAACTGAACATTATTGTCAGCATGCTAAATTCAAATATGTAGTTAACTATCATATTATGTATATAATCTTTCAATTTCTTGTAGAACTTTAATATACAGGGTGTCCCAGCTATCTTGTCCACCCAAAATATCTCTGGAACAATAACAGCTATTGGAAAACGACTTTCACCGGTATCAATGTAGGGCTGGGGCCCATGAATGTACATATTTGGAAACATTCTAAAACGAAAGCATATGTGTTTTTTAACACAAACTTATGTTTTTTTAAATAGACCTCCTATATTTTTACTTCAGCAATCCATAGCATGACAAAGCACATACACAATGGCATTGATTGCATCGCAATATTCCCATTACATCCTGAGATATTGAGACGTGAAGTTCACGCTTGAAACACCCGACATGCGCTTCTAGCGCACGTCCTGAGGCTCAAGCGTGAACCCCATGCTGCCCGTAATCGCGATGTGATTGACATGTGTAATCACACCTCCATACTTATCAAGAGGTCCGAAATGAATAATATGGTCTGCTGCCATCAACTCTCATAAGCACATAATGGTTTCCCTCTTGCACGTTTCACGTATCTACGTACACAATATGAACCAGTACCGATCGGTGTACACCCGTCAGGTTGCCTTATTTATCCTGCACACCCAATATAAGGTTTATCTAATGTGTTATATGACCCATTGTGCCTGTCGCGCAGGAATTGGTCTACCTAGTCAAGTGTCCAACGTAGTTCCCACTACTGCCACAGTTACCACTTCGCCTTGTTTATGATTTGCGACCCATGCAAACTCCTGTACTCCACCACCCTCCAAGCATCCCATTTGTTGTTGCTTTGGCGTGCAGTACACCGCTTGCCAGTGTAGTCATGCATCAGAGTAATTTAGTGACGGCTTGGAGGTAGTACACATTGTGAATAAACGTTGCGTTGTGGAACTTATACTGTACAGTATAATGTACACACATGAAGATATGGTAGAAATGCTGCTGATCTATGGAGAATGTACGATGGCGGGAAATACGTTATGAGATTGCTTGTTTGTTGATAGTAGTGTTAGCGAATATTATGATTATTAAGTTAATATGTCTGTTTTCTACCCTACTCTACATACCTGTACTGTACCCTGTTGTAGGTGGACGAAATGCTGTTCAGGCAGAATGACTGTACAGAAGACGATTCCCTGACAAGCCATCGCCTTCACGCTGGATGTTTGGTCATCTCACATCTCGTCTATGTGAAACGGGAATCTTAAATCCAAGACCTCGACATTGTCCTTGAACACGCACAGATGAATGTGCTGAAGTTTCTGTGCTCGCTACCATAGCTGTGAATCCTCAAATCAGCACACGTCAAATTGAATGTGAAGTTGTTGTGTCGAAATCAAGTGCACAGCATATTCTTAAACGTCATAAATTTCATCCTTACCATGTTCATGTACACCAGGACCTTCATAGAAATTACTTCCGCAATAGGGTAACATTTTGTCGGTGGGCTCAGCAAAAACTTCTGACTAATACAAATTTTTTTGCAGATGTTCTCTTTACTGACGAGGCATCATTCTCCGACAAAGGAATTGTCAATATGAGGAATATGCATTATTGGTCCGCAGACGATCCAAAATGGCTCCGTCAGGTAGAGCATCAACGTCCGTGGAAAGTTAATGTTTGGTGTGGGATTATTGGAGATACCATTATCGGACCTTTCTTTATAAATGGCATCCAAAATGGCAGGCAATACTCCAGATTTATACGACACAATCTTCCTGTTCTCTTGGACACCATACCTCTGAACCGGAGAATGGTCATGTGGTATCAGCATGACGGATGCCCTGCACATAACATCTTACGAGCACGACGACTTCTGAACCGTAAGTTCCCTGGTAGGTGGATTGGACAAGGTGGCCCAGTTAGGTGGCCTGCCCGATCTCCGGACCTTACACCGCTGGATTATTTTCTTTGGGGAGCAGTGAAGGATGCTGTTTACCAACATGAACCAACAACACCAGAGGACATGAAGCAACGCATTATTGATGCTTGTACAGCCATCAAAGAGGAAACAGTAGCACGAAGTAGGGCATCCTTCATCCGCAGAGTGACCCTATGTATGCAAGCCAATGGGCATCACTTTGAGCACTATGTTTAGTATGTAGTGCTGGTATCACAGTGGAAGTTTCTACAAAGGGCCATTTTACCCAGTGATGTCCAGAAACATTTGTTTGCAACAATTTGTCATTTAACGCATTAGATAAACATAACATTGATAATTATCTGATAATAAAACTAATTGGTTAAACATATTTACATTCATCTTCTATGTCCTACCTGAACTTCCCAAATCAAAACATTTTTACCTAAACAATGGTAAAACTTTTAGTCCACTTGCTCATTTCACTAAAACCATCAACATGAATTTTACTATTACAAGTGAATGATTAACTGTCACTTGCGCTAGATCTACAGTAAAGTAAAGTTTTAACGTTGAACGGCATTACCTTTTTAGTAACGGATTAACAATAGGCAAAGTTAACTTTGTGACTAACATTGCAGTACACAGATATGTTACAGAAACACATCACCCCTAGCCTATGGGATAAATACCTGCTGGAATGTACGACATTAATGCAGGATGGCAGCAGACCGTATTATTCGTTTCGGACCTCTTGATAAGTATGGAAGTGTGATTACACATGTCAATCACATCGCGATTACGGGCAGCATGGGGTTCACGCCTGAGCCTCAGGATGTGCACTAGCAGCGCATGTCGGGTGTTTCAAGCATCAACTTCGCGTCTTAATATCTTGGGATGTAATGGGAATATTGTGATGCAATCAATGCCATTGTGTATGTGCTTTGTCATGCTATGGATTGCTGAAGAAAAAATATAGGAGGTCCATTTAAAAAAACGTAAGTTTGTGTTAAAAACACATATGCTTTCATTTTAGAATGTTTCCAAATATGTACATTCATGGGCCTCAGCCCTACATTGATACCAGTGAAAGTCGTTTTCCAATAGCTGTTATTGTTCCAGAGATATTTTGGGTGGACAAGACACCCTGTATATATAGGGTAAGCTGACATATCCATTCCATTAAGTAAAAGAGAAGCCCACAAATAAAGGGCATCAACCCCTATCAGCAAATGTAAATAAGAATATGTACATGCAAAAACACTGTATGTCTCCATGCCATGTCAACATACAGTGTGGGGGCAATTGTGTAGGTACATGGTGAAAGACACCCTGATATGGTACAGTTAATATATATATATATATATATATATATATATATATATATATATATATATATATATATATATGTCTGCTTGTGAGATGTCTGCTTGTGTCTGTATATGTGTGGATGGATATGTGTGTGTGTGCGAGTGTATACCCGTCCTTTTTTCCCCCCTAGGGTAAGTCTTTCCGCTCCCGGGATTGGAATGACTCCTTACCCTCTCCCCTAAAACCCATATCCTTTCGTCTTTCCCTCTCCTTCCCTCTTTCCTGATGAGGCAACAGTTTGTTGCGAAAGCTTGAATTTTGTGTGTGTGTTTGTGTTTGTTTGTGTTTGTTTGTGTGTCTATCGACCTGCCAGCGCTTTCGTTCGGTAAGTCACATCATCTTTGTGACTTACCAAATGAAAGTGCTAGCAGGTCGACAGACACACAAACAAACACAAACATAGACACAAAATTCAAGCTTTCGCAACAAACTGTTGCCTCATCAGGAAAGAGGGAAGGAGAGGGAAAGACGAAAGGATGTGAGTTTTAAGGGAGATGGTAAGGAGTCATTCCAATCCCGGGAGCAGAAAGACTTACCTTAGGAGGAAAAAAGGATGGGTATACACTCGCACACACACACATATCCATCCCACACATATACAGACACAAGCAGACATTGGTCTTTAAATATGTCTGCTTGTGTCTGTATATGTGTGGGATGGATATGTGTGTGTGTGCGAGTGTATACCCGTCCTTTTTTCCCCCTAAGGTAAGTCTTTCCGCTCCCGGGACTGGAATGACTCCTTACCCTCTCCCTTAAAACTCACATCCTTTCGTCTTTCCCTCTCCTTCCCTCATTCCTGATGAGGCAACAGTTTGTTGCGAAAGCTTGAATTTTGTGTCTATGTTTGTGTTTGTTTGTGTGTCTGTTGACCTGCCAGCACTTTCATTTGGTAAGTCACATCATCTATGTTTTTGGATATATTTTTCCTACGTGGAATGTTTCCCTTTATTATAAACAGCAATAATAACAGAAGCAAGGACCAACGGTAAGTGTCAGCAAAGACGTTAATTATGCATCCGTGGTAAAGTGCACAGACAAATGAATAAAATCCATCATTCACTTTTCTTTGTACATGATTTTGTTTCACTCTCTTGCATGTAGAAGGATGGTTAAGATGTATTGCTCAAAGTATGGCATGCCACGACTGTTTTGTATTATATGTGATTCTGAATAACAGGAGATATAACAACAGTATTAAATATTTTTATTGAAGTGAAATGGAGCAAAGTTGGGAGGATTTCCTTCATCTTGAAAGGCACTGGTGTTCTTGGAGTCAGTTTCCTGCATCTACAATTGAAATGTAGGAGAGGAAGACCATGGTCCTATTTTGTAAGATTAACAGAAGTATAAGAGCTTTCAGAAGATGACAAAATAATATATATATTAGTGATGGGGACACACACACACACACACACACACACACACACACACACACACACACACACACATCCAGAAGTGACGCAAGGTAAAGTGAATGAAGAATAGCACAATCTAGTACATGCAGAACATTTAGTAATAATGCGATTGTACTATCCTCGACTACTTTGTTCCATTTTAATTAAATATCATTTTTTATTATTATAATACACATACAGCATGCAGACTGTTAACGATTGGTAGGGTACAGACCTCCTGTTATCATCCTCAATCGAATGGAGCATTGGAAAGGTCACACCAAACTATAAGAGAATTCCTGGGATACTATATCAACAGCGCTCAATCAAATTAGGATGTACAATACTACAACCCATATAGCCACAAATTATACACTTCATGAGTTATTTTTTGGTATAACATGTAGTATATTGGGTATATTGCAGAGAGATCCCACAGGTGTTCCTTATAACTATGTACTTGAACTAAAATAGAAAATGAGTCAGATGTATCAATGTGCCAGGGATTATAATAAACAGTGTACAGAGAAGAACAAAGAGTACTACACTGAAGCGCCAAACAAACTATTATAGGCATGCATATTCAAATACATAGACATGAAAACAGGCAGAATACAGCACGGTGGTCAGCAATGCTTATATAAGACAACAAGTGTCTGTCACAGTTGTTTCTGCTGCTACAGTGGCAAGTTATCAAGATTTAAGTGAATATAAATGTAGTGTTACAGTTGGTGCAAGAGCAATGAGGCACAGCATCTCTGAGGTAGTGATGAAGTGGGATTTTCCCTCACAACCACTTCAAGAGAAAACTGTGAATATCAGGAATCCAGTAAAACATCAGATCTCTGACATTGCTGCGGCTGGAAAAAGATCCTGCAAGAATGGGACCAATGATGACTGAAGAGAATCAATTAACATGACAGAAGTGAAACTCTTCAGAAAATTGCTGCAGATTTCAATCTTGGACCATCAACAAATATCAGTGTGTGAATTATTCAATGAAACATCATTGATATGGGCTTTTGGAGCCATAGGCCCACTCATGTACTCTTAATGACTGCACGACACAAAGCTTTATACCTCACCTGGGCCCGTCAACACCGAAATTGGATTGTTGATGACTCGAAACATGTTGCCTGGTCAGACGAGTCTCTTTTCATATTGTATCGAATGGATGGATGTGTACCAGTATGGAAACAACCTTGTGAATCCATGGACCCTGCATGTCAGCAGGGGACTGTTCAAGCTGGTGCCTAAGTTCCACAATCATACTGCAACCATTGGTGAAGACTTTAATCATTCAACAATTAATTGGGAAAATTAAAGTTCTGTTAGTGGTGGGCATGATAACACATCCTGTGAAACTTTACAAAACACCTTCTCTGAAAACTACCTACAACAGATAGTTAGAAACCTATATTGGATCTAATGGTAACAAACAGACCTGACCTCTTTGCTGACGTCCACATCCAAACTGGTATCAGTGACCATGACGTGGTTGTGGCAACAATGATTACCAAAGTATAAAGGATAATTAAAACAAGCAGATGTCCAGGAAACTGGGTGTCATATTTCAATGAGGAACTTGAAACTTTCAGAACAGGGCAGGAGCATGTAAAGGAACTCTGGCTCAAGTTTAAAAGAATTGTTGACCATGCCCTGGACAGATATGTACCCATAATGAGAGGGAACCTTCATGGTATACAGTCACTGTAAAAATTCTGAAGAAACAGAGATTACTGCATAATAGGTGTAAAACAAAGAATATGGCTATAGATAGAGAGATGCTGAATGAAATGCATTTGGCTGTCAAGAGGTCAATGTGTGATGCCTTCAGTGACTGCTGTAGCAGAGTATTGTCAAGTGATCTTTCACAGAACCCAAAGAAATTCTGGTCATATATAAGGACAGTTAGTGGCATCAAAGTTAGTCTCCAGTCCTGGTAAATGAGACAGGAACTGAAACTGAGGGCAGCAAAGCAGAGACTGAAATGCTCAACTTTTTCAAAAGTTCCTTTACAAAGGAAAACCTCAGAGAATTGCCTCAATTTAGAGCTGTACCACTGAACTGATAAATTAAATTAGGTATTAGTGTCAATGGTGTTGAGAAACAGCTGAAATCGTTAAAGTTGAACAAGGCTCTAGGTCCCAATGGAATCCCTCTCAGATTGTACATTGAATTTGTGGGAGTTAGCTCCTCTTCGAACTATAATCTACTGTAGATCCCTCAAACAAGAAACTGTACCTAGTTCTTGCTGTAAAATCTTAGAACATATTCTGAACTCAAACATAATGAGGTACCTTGAACAGAATTACCTCTTTAAAGCCAACCAGCATAGACTATGAAAATATTGATAATGTATTCTTGATTTCTGAAAGCATTTGACTCAGTATTGCACCTACACTTAGTGTCAAAAGTATGATCATGTGGGGTATCAAATGAAATTTGTTACTGGATTGAGGACTTTTTGGTAGGGAGGACACAGCATGTTATCTTGGATGGAGAGACATTGTCAGATGTAGAAGTAATTTCAGGTGTGCCCCTGGGAAGTGTGTTGGGATCCTTGCTATTCATATTCTATATTAATAACCGTTCAGACAATATTAATAGTACAACCAGGCTTTTTGCAGATGATGCAGTTATCTATAATGAAGTGCTATCTGAAAGAAACTTCATAAATATTCACTCAGATCTTGATAAGATTTCAACATGGACCAGACATTGGGAAATTGCTATAAATATCCATCATTTTGATTTGCAGCTCCTTGTATTGGCCATGTTTGCGGTTAAGGACGGTTTCTCAGTACTGAAAAAATGGTGTTTTGCATAACTGGTGGACCTCACATCCAACAATTGCTCTAAATGTTCAGAAATGTAAAATTTTGCACTTCACAAAACGAAAAAACATAGCATCCTACAACTATAATATAAACGATTCACTGTTGGAATCAGCCAATTCATACAAATACCTGGGTGTAACACTTTGAGGCATATAAAATGGAATGATCACATAGGTTCAGTTGTGGGTAAAGCAGGTGGTAGACTTTGGTTTATCAGTAGAATACTGGGGAAGTGCAATCACTCTACAAAAAAGACTACTTACAAATCACTCACGCAACCAGTTCAAGCATATTGCTCAAGTGTGTGGGTCCTGTACTAGATAGGACTAACAGGAGATATTGAACATATACACAGAAGGGCAGCATGAATGGTCACAGGTTTACTTAATATGTGGGAATGTGTCACAGAGATATTGAAGGAATTGAACTGGAAGACTCTTGAAGATAGACCTAAACTATCCGGAGAAAGTCTACTAACAAAGATTCAGGAATCTGTTTTCAATTATGGCTCTAGGAATTTACTACAACTGCCTATGTATCACTGACATAGGGATTATGAGCATAAGATAAGAATAACTGCTGCTTGCACAGAGGCATTCAAACAATCATTCTTCCCGTGGTCCATATGTGAATGGAACAGGAAGAAACTGTAATAACTGGTACAATGGGATGTACTCTATGCCACGCATCTCACAGTGGTTTGCAGAGCATATATATATATATATATATATATATATATATATATATATATATATATATAAAAAGAAAGATGATGAGACTTACCAAACAAAAGCGCTGGCAGGTCGATAGACACACAAACAAACACAAATATACACACAAAATTCAAGCTTTCGCAACAAACTGTTGCCTCATCAGGAAAGAGGGGAAGGAGAGGGAAAGACGAAAGGATGTGGGTTTTAAGGGAGAGGATAAGGAGTCATTCCAATCCCGGGAGTGGAAAGACTTACCTTAGGGGGAAAAAAGGACAGGTATACACTCGCACACACACACATATCCATCCACACATACAGACACAAGCAGACATATTTAAATATGTCTGCTTGTGTCTGTATGTGTGGATGGATATGTGTGTGTGTGCGAGTGTATACCTGTCCTTTTTTCCCCCTAAGGTAAGTCTTTCCACTCCCGGGATTGGAATGACTCCTTATCCTCTCCCTTAAAACCCACATCCTTTCGTCTTTCCCTCTCCTTCCCCTCTTTCCTGATGAGGCAACAGTTTGTTGCGAAAGCTTGAATTTTGTGTGTATATTTGTGTTTGTTTGTGTGTCTATCGACCTGCCAGCGCTTTTGTTTGGTAAGTCTCATCATCTTTCTTTTTAGATATATTTTTCCACGTGGAATGTTTCCCTCTGTTATATATATATATATATATATATATATATATATATATATATATATATATATATATATATATAGGGGAAAGCTGATGAGACAGAGAGACTGACACATTTATTGGTAGGATATTGTAAACAGAAGTTAACAAGCTTGGGAATAAGTGATTAAGAAGGTACAAATGTAGAGCAAGCTTTAATTGTCAACAAGAACCAGACTTTGCAAGGGCTAATTGGAGATTTAAGCAAACATGAGGTACAAAGGAAACGAAGTGCCTTAAATTTTGTGGGTGAAGTCAGTAAAATATTATTTGGGACATTAAATGAACAGGATGCCTCCTATTTCAAATCAAAGATTGAATTAACTGAAAATGAACAGAGGCAATTGCTTAAGTTGACCAAAGAGCAAATAACAGTAGTAAAAGCAACTTTCATGAGTTCCAATAATACAGCAGCTAAATTTGCACATTATGAGGAAATGACTCTTAAAAACATAGAAAAGCTCCATAGGTATGTGAATGAATGTGCTAAAAGTACTGATTAAAATATACAGCACTTAGCTGTGATCACTACAGTTAATCAATTATTCAAAATGACAGTCACAATTGCATTATTTATTTTGCCGCCAACTGGTTTCAACCCACAATGGGGTCATCTTCAGGGCAATTTATACCATTTGGTCGCTCGCTGGAGTCGCCACCCTGCCTGTGCACGGCTGGTACCAACCAAGAACACAAACTGTGCAAATCCAAGTAATGAAATACACACACTTTTAACAGGGCAATGTACAATGCAGCGCAGTTGTGTGTTTGTGAAATGAAAAATGCATCTTTCCATTCTATCTTGTGACAAGTAATAGTGATAGCGCCTGTGCTCAGAATGGTATCACAGACTTAAAAAATGTACATGCAAAGGTGAAAAAACACAGTTCCAGTAAAAAACATGTAAATGGTTTTAATGAATTTTTAGTGCTAGGGAAAGTGCACATTATGTGTCAAGTAGATAGTAATTACCACCTTAATGTAAAGATATACAACAAAAACATGCCAAACACTCGTATATCTGAGTAAACTAATAGACTGAATTAAATTTTACAGCAAATTCAAGCTTGCCTTAAGAGGTTTTGATGAAACAGAAAATTCCAAGACTCCAGGAAATCTAATTGATTTGATGTCAGAACTGGACTGCAACTAGAAGAAGCACATTAAAAAATTTAAAAACCAGGTTTTTTTAGTCTGTGCAAAGCAATTCAAAACAAACTGCTGGAATTAATTTGTGAGGTATGCTTCAATCTCATCAGGAGTGAACTACCAAACACAAATACCCAAACAATCAAAGTTGATGTAACCACTGACTGTGAAATTTGTCACAGCTGTTGTAATAATTCAGTATGAGCTACTGGGAAAAATAAATGAAAGATTTATTGCCTTTGTACGACCAAAAAGTCAGACTGCAGCTGTTCTCAGTGAGCTAGAGAAAATGAACATAAATGAACACCTGAGAAACTGTTAGCTCAGTGTTATAGTGGTTCTCCATAAATGGCCACAAAAGTGGAGTTCAAATCAGGATTAAAGAGGTGCATGAAAATGCTCACTTCATTCACTGTTACATGCACCAGTTAAATTTATTTATTGAATGTTATGTGAAAGGCGATAAGTAAGAGCAGATCTTTTTCAGAAACTCTCAAGAAATTTCTAACCTATTTTCCCCACTCTCTTGGCAGAATGGTGAAGAAACATATTCCCACCTCTCCTCAGGCCTTCAGATTCATTTTCAAACCAAAGAGCATGAACACTATATCTGAATACCAAAAGAAAATTATTGAATGTATGGAGTAAATGACTGATGATGATACTAATGATTACAGGACAATAAATAAGGCTAAGGGACTGAAGGGTTTCCTGCAAGATGACGACATCCTCTTCTGGTATTTTTATCTCTCTCTTTCTCTTTTTAATAAATTCATGCCTCATTGTGGCATTCTGTTCAGTCAACAACAGCATAGGAACACTGATACAGTGAAAGTCATTGAATATGTATCTCACTTTGCAGCTTCTGTCCTGCTTGTCAGTGCCTCACTTGACATGGCCATCAGTGGAAATAGGAATAACCAACTGCAAATTGGGGATGTTTCACTGAATCAGGCCGTGCGCGATTAGCCGAGCGGTCTAAGGCGCTGCAGTCCTGTACTGTGCGGCTGGTCCCGGCGGAGTTCGAGTCCTCCCTCGGGCATGGGTGTGTGTGTTTGTCCTTAGGATAATTTAGGTTAAGTAGTGTGTAAGCTTAGGGACTGATGACCTTAGCAGTTAAGTCCCATAAGATTTCACACACATTTAAACTTTTTTTTTTTTTTTTTTCACTGAATCAAGAATGGTGTGTGCACAAGATGTATGCAAATGCATCATGACTTAGATGAGTAATTGATTCAGTTTTAATGATCACTTGTCATTGTACAGCTATTTGAACCATCATTGTTTTCAAAACACAAAATTGTTTTCCCCAAAAATGAACAGAGAGGTGCTATTAATTTGTTTAAATTACAGTCCTCAGACTTATGTCATGAACAGAATGTGTCATACACCCAAAAGGATTCTATGTGAGTGCCAGGTGCTTTGACCATGTTGAATTTTCTTTATGAAAGTAATTTTCCTGAAAGTGTTAAACTTCTGCAGATAATAGTAACCTCCCCAGTGACAAGAGGGGTGGAAGAATGCTGCTGCTCTATGTTAAAGTGGGTGTCAACATTTGTGCATTATACTATGAATAAGGACAGACTTTGCACATTTACAACATTCAGAACTACTGAACCATCCAAATTTCAGTGAAAGAGTCATCTCCCATTTTGCAGTGCAGAAGGGGTGACAAGCTGATTTAATCTATAAACAAATCCATTAATGTAAGCATAGGTGTATTAATAGACAACAAGAAACAATTTTTTAGTTGTAACCATCAATTTAGCTTAACAAAGTGACTGAAAAAAAGGGTGATGACATATTTAGCCACTGATGTCACATTTTTCAAAATGCATCATTCTTACTATCGTTTTTTGTGTTAAAGTGTCATATTTTATGAGGCTTTAGCACAAGAAACCATACTAAAAATAACACATTTTGGAGAGATCTTTAGTGAACTGAACCACCTATAATGCATATTTTCACAATACATAAATATAAATATGTCAAATATGGTATGTAAATTAACATTTGGGTCATTCATGTCAACCAATCACAGCACAAGACCTGTAACATGACAGAAACATGACTGTTTCATCACACAAACTCATCAGCACCACAGTTTGAGCATACAAAACATTAAACATATGAAGCTTAGAAATGAAAACACCAAAAACATGAAGCATGCAGTGAAGCTAACATACACCACATTAAAGATCTTTCTGAAATGTGCCTTTTAGTACGATTAGTTGTTGTACACTGTCAAGAAATGTGATGTCGGGGGAATAATAAGTTACCTATAGATTTTATCTTGGAGTTAGCTTTTGATGATATTTAGTGGTTGATTCTGAAAGTCCAGTATGTAAACATTTGTTGTCCCCCTCCCCTTCCCCCTGAAATTTTGGTAGTGGTGACAAATTAATCTGTAGGGTAGCCTGAGGTCTAGGTTAGTTCCGATTGATAAATCTCGCAGCCTTCCCCAGTATGGAAACCACAAACCATGCCTGATTTAGGATGTATGCTGGCCACATCTGTGGCTCACCAGTCAGATCCTACTGCATCACATACCACATCCAGACCGTCAAGTCATCGCGATGGTATCAGATTCTGACCACTTCAGTGATTCCCTCTTAGGACACACCAGTATACTTAACTCAGTTACTGCAACTTGCATCAGTGGTACAGTTTGTACCTTCTAAGAAACTGTTACTGTATTAACTCAGGAGACTAGTACATTTCCATTTTCTTTGGCTACCCGAACACCTTCTTTCACTAGCTGTGTGCACACATCTACAGCATGACTTAACACTTTTAATAGAGAAAACCTGAACTCTTGAGTTTACCCCCAAAACATTGCTGCCATCATAACAGTGACAAGTGACTTGTAATAAGGAATGTAATAGACAGGTTATGAAAGTTTAGCAGATCAGAATACTGCCAAAGACAGAAATCAGAGCTGTGTACTAGTAACACTATCTGCATTTCTCAAGTTGTTTTTGATATCCAACTTTTTGAAAAATTGTAGAGTTTTCTGTGCCTTGAAGTCATTTAGTAAATTTTGTGCTTTAGTTTTCAGCTGATGTTTCTTCTTGTTTCTAGTGAAATATTTTAGTAAAATTTTCCTTCAGTGTTTCAACTTCATTGAGTGTTCCAGTGGCTGCTTGAATTTTTGGTTTTAGCTAATAATTTTGTGTAGTTTTGTTGATATTAGTTGTAGTTTAGTAGCATTAATATAAGTAGTTACTTTCTTAGTAGAGAGAGAGTGTTTTGAGATCACTATTGCTAGTTCTATAAATAGTTCTACCCGTGTTACTGAACTTAGGTAACGTAGACTTATAGTTTTTTCCAGTAACTGTAAAATTTCACCATGGGTGAGAAGTATGGGCTCTGTCATAGGTTTCTAAGAAGTGGGTTATAGTATGGGATTTGTTCAAAGTATTTTCATTGGTGGGAATTCAGTGGGGAAGCCAGTGGGCATTCTAATGAGATCCTCTCCTGGGAATCCAGAATCTGTAGTGGAAATAAGTTGACAGAGGAGCAGGAGCATAAGATCTGTGCCCTTCAGGTGCAGTTACAACACGCAAAGGAGGAACTACATAGGTTGAAGAGGGTGAATGGTGCTGGGGAATGGGAACTGGCAGTTGGCAAGAAGGCAGCTAGGAAGAGGAGGTATTCAGACAGTTGTACTTTGTGTGTATGCAATAGATTTGGCCAACTGTCAGAGTTGAGTGGAGATGTGCCTCTTGTAGCTGTAGGTGTACGAAACATCCAGCAGTCCTCTGCAGTTAGGAGGCCTAGGTTAGTTGCAAAGTCTAACAGAAAGAAGAAGGTTCTGCTGATAGGTAGTTCGCACAGTATAGCTATGACCCAGAAGTTGCAGGAAGTGTGGGGGAATGAGTACCTGGTCACCAGCATTGTGAAGCCTAGTGCAGGATTGGTTCAGGTGACTGATAGCATTGGGAGTTGTGTAGGAATTTTACAAAGGAGGATCAGGTAGTGATAATGGGTGAAGCAGGGAACAGTCTTCATAGGGCTGGGGAATATGATGTAGGTGCTGACTTGGTAAAGATAGCTACTCAAACTGCTGGCACTAATGTGTCATGATTGGCCTCATTTAATGCAACTGTTAGGTGCATTAACATGGAGCTGGAGAGGGCACTGATGGCAGAAGGCATGGGTAACATTTCAGTGGTGCCAGTTGAGTCTATCAGTAGATCGGGTTTCACTAGGCATGGCCTGCACCTAAATAGGTATGGGAAGGAGAGGCTAGCAAAGCTTATAGGTGACAGTGGTGGGTGGTGGTGGGATTACTCATGAAAAAATTCCTGCAGTAGTTGCAGTTAGAGCTGCATCTATTTTAGATTGAAGTCAGCTGATAGGTATACCTGCTTAAAGGAAGTCCCTCTAACTAATGTCTCACCTTAAGAGGACATAATGCTTCTATGTAGAGAAGGAATTAGCATATTTCATCAAAATATAAGAGGTATTAGAGATAAAGTTAGTGAACTGCTTATAGATGTTGATCCTGAAATTATTGGTATATCAGAGCACCATTTAAATAATTTGACAATTCAGAGGCTTCCTTTACCAGGCTACAGATTAGCTGGCTGTTTTTCAAGGAGTTCCTTGAGGGGTAGGGGAGTGGCCATGTATGTAAAGAACAGTATTCCATTTGAGTCCATAGGCGTATCACAGTGCTGCACTGAACAGGTATTTGTATGTTGTGCAGGGGCAGCTGAATTTAGTGAAACTAAACTTCTAATTGTTGTTCTTCATAGGTCCTCTAACTCTGACTTCAGAGCATTTCTGCTCAAGCTAGAGGGGATGTCTTGATTCACTTTATAGGAAGTATCAGAAATTAGTTATATGTGGTGACTTCAATATAAATTTTGTATATGATGGTGCAAGAAAGAAGATGTTGGTAGATCTCCTAAATTCATATGATCTGATGCAGACTGTGTTTCTCCCAACTAGGGTGCAGGGAAGCAGTATTTTTGTTCGTTCTTCATTACTAGATGGGCATTCTGATAGAAGAAGTGTGAATGGCCTTTCAGACCATGATGCACAAATTTTAACACTAAAAGGCTTTTGTACTCAAACAAGTGTCACATATAATTACAAACTATGTAGGTAAGTTAATCCAACAGTAACACAGAGTTTTTTAAACCTCATCAAGGAACGAGAGTGGCAGGATGTTTATAGTGCCGACAACATAGATGACAAGTATAATGTTTTCCTTAATACCTTTCTCATGCTCTTTGAGAGTTGCTTTCCATTAGAACATTCTAAATGGGGTACTAGCAGTAAAAGGCAGCCTGGCTGGCTGACTAGTGGAATAAAGATATGGTGTAGAACAAAATGGGAATTATATCAAAATGTTAGAAGTAGCCACAATCAAGCTACAGTAGCCCATTACAAACAGTACTGTAAGGTGCTTAAAAATTTTATTAGGAAGGCAAAGGGTACGTGGCATGAAAATAGAATAGCTAATTCACTGGATAAAATTAAAACATATGGTCAGTTGAGGAGGAAGTGTCTGGTCTGCAGTACAAGGTTGATGATATAAAGTCAGTTCATAGTAAAAATATTTCTGTTATTGATAGTCCACCTCCGTAGCGTAACGGTACAGTTACCACCTACCATGCAGGGGGCCCGGGTTTGATTCCCAGCAGGGGACTGGGTGTTGTGTGTACATCATTTTCATCATCATTGACTCACAAGTTGCCGATGTGCCGTGACCTAAGAAGGACTTGCAATATGGCGGCCGAACTCCCCCTGAATGGGGCCTCCCGACCAACAATGCCATATGATCTTTTTTTTTTTTTTTTTTTTTTTTTTTTTTACTGATAAGTGAGATTGATGTACAGTATTTAACACTCATTTTATAAGTATTGCTGGTGAATTAAATAAAAACTTAGTTTCTACAGGGAATCATACATCTCTCTTCGAAAATGCCTTTCCGAGATTGATGTCTGAAATACTCCTCTGTGATACAGACAAGAGGGAGATGGAGTCAATAATTAAATCACTGAAGACTAAGGACTCTCATGAATATAATGGAGTGCCTAGCAGAATATTAAAGTACTGAGCTGCACATGTTAGCCCTGTATTTAGCCATATTTGCTTTAGGAATGGTCAGTTTCCTGAATGATTAAAGTACTCAGTAGTAAAGCTGCTTTATAAAATGGGAGAAAGGGATAATGTAGACAATTTTAGACCTATTTCTATGCCATCAGTGTTTGATAAAGTTATTGAAAATGCTCTGTATGTAAGGATAATTGATCATTTTATATCACACAATTTGCTATCAAAAGTACAGTTTGGCTTTAGAAGTCGTTTAACAACTGAAAATGCTATATTCCCTTTTCTCTGTGAGGTAATGGATGGGTTAAACACAAGGTTTCAAATGCTAGGTGTACTTTTTGATGTAATTAAGGCATATAATTGTGTTGGTCACAAAAAAATATTGCTCCAGGAGTTGGACCAATACGGAATATGGGGAGCATCTCACAAATGGTTCACCTCTTACTTTAGCAACAGACAGCAAAAGGTCATTATTGACAGTGTTGGGAATGGCTATGATGTGGGGTCTGAGTGGGGTACGGTCAAGTGGGGAATGTGCCCTGGATCAGTGTTCGGGCCACTCCGGTTCCTTATTTATATAAATGATATGCCTTCTAGTATTATGGGTAACTCTGAAATATTTCTATTTGCTGATGACACTAGCTTGATAGTAAAGGATGTTGTGTGAAACATTGGCTTGGGTCCAAATATTTCAGTTCATAAGTTCATGGCTTGTAGAAAATAAACTAATGCTAAATCACAGTAAGACACAGTTTTCTACAGTTTCTAACACACAATTCAACAAAACCTGATGTCTTAATTTCACAGAATTGGCATATGATTAGTGAAACTGAATAGATCAAATTTATAACTGTTCAGATAGATAGTGAACTGTCATAGAAAGTCCACGTTCAGGATCTGCCATTTTTACTATTCGAATGGTGTCTGAAGTGAGTGATCATTCAACACAAAAAAAGTCTACTTTGCTTATTTTCATTCACTTATGTCATATGGTATTATATGTTGGGGTAACTCTTCCCATTCTAAAAGGATACTTTTGGCTCAGAAATGGGCTGTTCAGACAATAATTGGTGTAAGTCCATGAACCTCTTCTCGATCCCCTGTTCACAAGTCTGGTTTTTTTATGTAGGCCTCTCAATATATATATTCTTCACTGTTATTTCTTGTTAACAATATTGACTTATTCCCAAGAATAAGCAGCTTTAACTCAGTTAACACTCAGCAAAAATCAAGCCTGCATTTGGCTTAGACTTCCTTAACTCTTGTGCAGAAAGGTGTGCAGTATACTGCTGCATCCATTTTCAATAAGCTACCACTAGAATTCAAAAATCTTAGCAGTAACCCATGCACTTTCAAATTGATACTGAAGACTTTCCTCATGGGTGACTCCTTCTATTCTGTTGAGGAGTTCCTTGAAAAATTAAGCTGATTCTTGTTGTATTGTTGATTGTGTTTACTTAAACTTATGACTTGACTTTTTTTGGGTTCATAAACATTTTATTTTACTTGTTATTACTTTTATGTTGTAATTTCATGTACTGATATGTTCCATGACCTTGGATAATTGCTCCTCGGTTTGGTCCTACAGAACTTGATGTGTAAATAAATACATATACCAAATAACAAGCAAATTAGGCACAAAAGAGTTGATCAAAACAAAACTTTTGACCTGAACAAAGACCCTAGAGAATGAAAGTCACTGCTAAACATGAAGCAGTACTAACAAATTTTGAGTGCAGTCTCTTACTGTCTGCAAGAAGCCAGTATTCTTTTGGATTTCATGATCAATATTCATATGAAATTCATATAAAATCTGAACCTCTTATATATTATATGCATATATTTTTAAATTTTACTTTTATGCTTCAGTCTATCTATGACTATATTGCAATTAAAAAATGCACATTCCATACTTGTTCCACCATTTATTGGTGATTAAATATTTTCATTTCCATTCATGGTTTTATAAATTATACATTTGTGTCTACCACAGAAATTGCATTTATAATAGCAAAAGAACAAATCACTTCTCGTTCAGACACAGCGTCCAGGTTACCATCACATAAACAATCTTAAAGAACTACACACTCTCATCTTACAACAAATCTTTCCATGTATCTTAAAGCTATACAAGTACAAACATATAAAAGAATAATATAAAGGTAGAGATAAAATTAAATATATTGATTATAACGAAAATTATAAAATCTCTGAAATATATTCATAGAGTAAGAAGCTGAACACTCTAGATTATTTTTATCATTATTTAAGATATATGTTATTCAGTAATTGTTTTCATTTTTGTAATCTGTTTTTCTGCCTTATGAATGGTGTACATATGCCAATTTAAATATTTAAAATAAAACTCACATTAAAACAAATAACAAAGATCATAGCACTTTCTATTACTTAAACAGAGTTTAAAATTGACTATCAGGTACAGAGCATTAGCAAAATTATAACATATAAATAAGCTGAAAATACATTAGATCAGATTAATTTTAGAACTAAAGTGACAGTCCTAATATATTTTACAATCAAAACACTGAGAAATTATCTCTCTGAAGTTTTATGATATTTTTGTACTTGAAGCAAAGAATTATGTCTATAAATACAAAACAAACATTTTGTAATTATCAACGAGTGGCAAGACAGTCTTACAATACTGACTCCAGATCAAGAATTTTAAATTTACTTACAGCAGAAACAATAAAGAAGGGGAAAACACCATTCCAATGGCAAGAAAAGCACATATATAATTCAGGCATATAACATTCAGTTTATGCAGGACTAGCCCAACAATTGTACCAACAAGTAAAATTATATTGACAATCATGGCCACAAAGTACAGTAAAGTGAAAGTATAAAATATGAGTTTAAGATAACAGGTAAAGCAGATATAGTGATATGTAATGATAATGCCTGTAAAGTGGACAACAGTAAGAATTTAAGGTGTACTCGAATATGATATGAATTCAAACTATGAGGTCTCAATGAATTTTCAGGTGTAAGACAAGTTTGCCATAGAAAACAATGTAAGTAGAGGTCATTTATCTATAATAACAATCTTTGGTAGGCGTGTTGGAACCAACCAGAAAAATAAAAAGGAAGAATAATATATTCATCTTCCAACTAACATTTAAGATGCTTATATGCTTCCAAAAAGATAATTTGATCAAAGGAACAAAAATAGAACTACAAACACTCAATAGAAAGTGTACAAACTATTTACAAAATTTCAAAGCTGAGAATAATATTCTTATTAGTAGAAATATGGACTGGAATATCATTGGCTGATACTGCAGAATGTTAATATTAGTGCTTAAGTCAATTTGGATGCTTCAAAAAGTTCCTCTCACTGTGAAGAAGACATTGTAAAATAGCAGTTCTTTGAGATGTGTGGACTAAGAAATTGAACAACAGCAAGGTAATGATCAGAAAGTTAGAAATAGATCAAACAGTCATGTGGAAAAACAGAGTTAAGAAAAGAATCTACTAAGATTATTGAATAATTACATCCATACACTATTTGGCAAACATTACAAACAATGCAATGGACAAGCAAGACTGGAAATTACTGTTTGCCTAGAATGAGTTGATGGTCAAGTCATAATACTGTATATTGACCTGACAAAAGGATAACATAAGTTCAAGGAGAACAAAATTCATACTGATGTAAGCAAAAGACAGTCATAATAGTTTAATTCTTTGTTGATATCTGCATGAGTTGACTAAACCATTGTGACAAATTATCCACACAGACCTCATATACAAGTACAGTTACACCATGAAAATAATCTCCAGTACATAGTATTCAAATGCTATGAAAAAGACGTTGGTACTCTTAACAGCACAAAAAGCTGAAGTGCATGACTGATTGTCAAAAATGCAGTAAAACCCCAGTTTTATGTTCCTGGATTTATGTTTTACTACTTTTTATATTCATTTTTGTCAGTCCCAGCAGAAGTCCTATTCTCTCAATGCTTTTCCATCATTAATGATTCTGCGCTACAACATTTCCACCATTTTAAGTTTTTTGACATTATCATCAACATTGATTTTCATACATATTTCTGCAAAAAGTGCACCGTATTCCCATTCTTGAAACAAAGCAGAAAACATATGCTATATGCAGAGTTATTGATCATGTAATGTAGCACACATGTGGTAAGCCAGATTTTCACTGTCAGCATGCTCGGTCATGGCTGCCTGTATTATAGATTTGCAGTGTTTGGAAGGGTGGGAAATGCAGTAGCCACCAGAAAGATCGTTGGAGGCACACATTGCCACGGCGCATCATGGACAGTAGTTGCCACAAGTAAAGTCCCGTCCACCAGAGGGCACGTGAGAATTCGGCCGCGCCCTCTGCCGGCGGAACAACAACGACAACAACTCAGGCAGCACGGGCTGTGCCCAGTCAGTTTTACATTGGACGTGCCTAGCAGACAGTTCCCAGTCTACACTATGTGAAGTGTGACGGACAACGTGAATCGTGTTAATACAGGAAAGTATGCTCAGTCACTGGATTAACTTCAATCATGACGTAAACAGTTGCTCTAGTAGCAACCTTCCTTCTGCTCATTGCATTGTGTTACAACAGCTTTAAGTTAATTTACCAGCCATTTATACAAATAAACACCACTTCTGAAGATAGCTGTCTCTATAATGGGTTTTCATGAAAGGTTTTTGCTTCTGCATGAAGTACACTACTCCATACCAGATGCACAGTCTTAGGATGGTACAAATTGATGTCAGACATAGACATTCCTCCTCAAGATGCTACGCAGCATGACAACAATTTCTATCCTCTTTCTCACCAAAGACATCCCTAAACCGAGTGACCTCCTTGTTGGCAACAGGCTGTAGATTTCGTGCCTATTGTTCTCTATTTACAAAAACTGCTAACTTTATTGTTCTAACCAATATTGTGTTATAAGTTTTGTTTATCATAATTTTATAATGATTATCAGTACTACATCTCACATTAGAACACATATATCTTTTTACAGTGGTTTCATGAAAGACTTTTGCTTCCAAGTTGCTGATTTTTTAAATGAGCAAACTTTAAATTGTTTTAATTTCATAGTTTGAAAATATAAAGAGAATGACAGTAAGAGTAATTTATTCATTTTTCTCTTGTTGTGTTTCCCATGCTTTCCTGTATTTTACATTTTCCTATAGTTTACAATTTTCTGGGTCAGTCTGTTGGAAAGTTTAAAAGGGGAGTTTTACTGCAACTTAAATAATTCTGTTAACCATGGGTGATTGCCCCTCAAATTCCATACCTCCAAATAATCCTTAATGACTTTAATTGCATGACAATCACAATGATTTCAATGAAAGAGAAATTTTGTGGCAATAACTTCAAATTAGACTGCAGACTATTATTTGATGCAGTAAAGTAGTAAAGAGATGCTTGATTCAGTCAGCATCAATGTATGACTTGATATGCAAATAATTTTCCATCTATGACAATAAAGGAAACTGCGGGATGGAAAATTATATAAAATAATGGGAAGTATAGTGGACTGGTGTGTGGAGCACAGAAACATGTAATAGGAAACATTTAACACTAGCCTTACAACTCTTGCTCTTTTTCTAGCATGCTTGTTTGTGTAGATGTGTGTGCCCTTACTAAGAAAAGAGCTATAGCTCAAAACCTAGTGTTAACTGTTTTCTATGGTGTGTTTGTGTGTGCCTAGCTCCAGTCTGGTATGGGTAAGCTGTTGCCTTCCCCTCATTTTATGGAATTTTCTGTAGAGCAGTTCAAAAGCGAGAATGTAAGATATAAAAACTGATGATAGAACAATAGAGATAAAAATAAGAAAATTGTGTGGTAAGATTGTTCAAAGTAATTTCATGTATTGTGAAATCTTTATAACAAGAACTCTACGATGGATAGAATAATAAAAATTAAGAAAGACAACCACTCATATGAAAATAATAGATCAGAAAATCATATAACAAACCTATTTGGAGGGTGAAATGAATATATACCATAGTGTTACCTGATCAAGAATAGTTGACAATACATCCCTGCTTAGTGAGCTGTTTGATTCCTTTCATATTTTGTTGATTTTTTTTTTTTTAAATTGCATATCTTGTTTCCATTATAGGAGTTTTCAGTATCATAATGTTGTCTGGCAACCATAATTTGAAATTTCATTATTCTTAGGATTAGTTAATTGTTATTTCCTCCATAAAATATGTTTTTGTGTTGGTCATTGTTTTCCTTATAAACGTCATCTCAGAACTGCTGTTACATTATTTTACAAACTCTTTGGACCAATGAGGTCGGCTATCTTTGTTTCCCACAATATAACTTTTTTGAAAGAGTCTCTGCATTTGCTTTGAGGGGGACAGACGTGGGAAGCCAAGTCTGTGAATTTCTGTTTTATAAGATGTAAGCCATAACATCAAACTGTATCAGGAATGTTAATGTTTGTATTACATCAGAACTCCTCTCCATCTGAACAGGCCTTTGAAGGCCCAACGGTACTGACTGGCTGCCATGTCACCCTCAGCCCAGAGGCGTCACTGGATGTGGATATGGAGGGGCATGTGGTCAGCACACTGCTCTCCCAGCCATATGTCAGTTTACGAGACCGAAGCCACTACTTCTCAATCAAGTAGCTCCTCAGTTTGCCTCACAAGGGCTGAGCGCACCTCATTGCCAACAGTGCTCAGCAGACCAGATGGTCACCCACCCAAGTACTAGTCCAGCCTGAAAGTGCTTAACTTTGGTGATCTGGTGGGAACCAATGTTACCACTGCGGCTAGGTCATTGGCATTTTAAATAAGAGAGAGCAGTAAATATAAAATCAGTGAACCTTAAAAGCAGAGTCTGATTGGAAAGTCATCATTTTAACCAGTGTCATTTATTACATAAATGAGGAGAATCATATTATTATCCAAGTTTAATTCAAGAATATGATCGTCCAACATTAACAGATTTATGTTCTTTTCATAAATGTGTCAAAACCAGGAGCTCTGAAAGAATCATAATCTGAATTTCACAGGACAACAAGCTGAGTGAACAATTTCTATGAGAAATCAAGATGAGTATATTTATTGACTGCTGCTTACTGCCACAATCAACTTAGGTTGCCCTGTCTCCAACTCTGTTTTCCTACTTAAAATATTATAATTTTCTATGTTAATTGATGCTAACAAATATGTTGAAACTTGATTATCTTCATTTAATTATGATCATGGTTATTGAATTGAGGAAACAGAGTTTTACAAGGGCAACAGAAGTCTGCATTATTGTGGTTTGGTGTGTGAGTGTGTTTTGGATTTGATGCAGAGAAAAAGCATACTTATGCCGTAAAATAATAATATTGTAGCTCAAATGATATTGTGATTTTCTTGATCTGTTACACATTACACGTATCACATATTGATGTGCCACAGACTAATTACTTGCAGATGAATGGTTGCCTTTTGATATAATAATTTGTTCACAGAAGCTATAAAATTATTGGTAATGATTTCATTTATTTGACATTCTGAAGATGTTACTTAATAATAAGAAACAAGCAGCATCTACGACTTTCATAGAAGTTGGTAGGAAATTGAAAATAAAAGTAAACATCAATGCAACAAAATGTTCCTCATGAACGAACAAAAATGTAGGATGAAGGAAAACACAAGGAACCTCAAAAAATTCTCAAGAGAGCAGTACATTTGTGCTGATAAACATATGTACTCCTGGAGTGATGGACATGAAAAATACTGAAAAACACTTTTTCAAGAAGTTAGTGCACAGAATGTACACACAAAATTATAAATATCACTGGATAAATTTCCAATATGATGCCATCTTACATAAAATCAATAAATGTCTTATTATTTGATTATTTTTAATAAATTGTGGGAGCAGATGAGGTTCCATTTTGACAGGAACAACATTTCACACCAGAAGAAAGATGAGGAGGTTAAATTGGAAATTACAAGTTTTATTTATGGCAAGATGATTTTGTTTGTAGAACTAAAAGCATGAGTGGCTGATCACTTGAATGCAACAATATGAAAAGAAACAAGTCATTAGACACAAATATATTTTCCTTGGAAGTTAAATTAACAAAGAGAAAAAGAATGAAATGAAAAACATAATAAACTGTTAAGACCCAAACAAACTTCTTCCACTGGCAGCAAGGCAACATTATCTCACACAGCCCTTGTTTGGAGCCAGTTCCCTCCATCTGATTATTATCGATTTTTAAACAAAGGTATCAACAGAAATGTCTGAAGTGGAGAAAATAAAATAATGTAAAAAAGATACATTACCCCTATAATAGGTATTTTAAAATTTTGTGAAAGACTTTTTAAACCTCTAAGATCAATGCTTCGTCTTGCAGATAAAGCAAAACCGCTTCTAAAGGTAATATCACAACAAAGATACTATTTTAAAAATAAGCCTTTTAGTTTTCTATTATCATTATTATTATTATTATTATTATTATTTTCACAGACTGGGGATCCAAAACAATGATGTGTGGCTCCATTTATTGAGCCCACATTACTAATACAGCTAAGTAAATGTAGAGACTCACATCTACAAATCCAATAGCTGATGAAGACTGAGGAAAAGCTGCTTCCATTTCAGTTCTGCTCACAAAAGGAAAAGAACAGTTCTGATATACGGAGAAAATTCTACGAAATTCTTCCCGAAGGCCTATAACTATCCTGACACTGGAAGTGGCATTACTGGGGGCAGTCTCTTGAGAATTACTTGAATGTAACATTGAAATAATTTCAGCCTCTAAGCCAGCATTTACAGCCTCTTTTAAGTTTTCAGGAATATTCTGAAAGATATAAGAGAATCTTAATGTTGGTTCTTGTCTTGCAAGTGCAGCAGTATCTATTTGAGGAGCAGGTCCCCTCTTGTTAGTGGCAGTGCCATGCTTTCTTTGGTATATATTACCCAACAAATGTATAAAATGCCCAACAACTAGGTCAATGCTAGACCCTAGTTCAGAAGACATGCCAAAGAAGAAACAGTTGCTAATAATATGTGAAATATTTCTTGGTTCCAAAAATGTGTGGTTGTCTGCTATTGCTTCTGTTAATTCAACAAACTCACTCAAGTCTTTCTGCAAATCAGAAGTGGTGCATACATTACCATAGGTACAAAACCACTCTTGTAAAGGTGTTCCCACAACTTCAGGTGGTTGCTGACAAACTGGCCTTCCTGCCACTGCCTCTTCACGGACCAAAGTCCAGCCACTTAAAGGAATAATACTGCAGTTACAATTCCACTCGTTACCGCGTAGATCCAACCTATGATTAACATGGAAATTAAAAGCATTTGTCACATAGTAATAAGGTGTTTACATCAAACAGTTGAACATTACACAACCTTACAATTTAATAGAGGAATGGTACTGTACATGTGATATCTCACACATGATAGGAAAAACAAAATTAACTTTTGGGGGGGTAACACTGCTTTTGAGATTCATCAGTGCAAAACCAGTTTCATAAATTGCTTGTATGACATACTGCTACATGTCTCTTTGCAGACAATATTACAAACTGTAAATATATAATGATTAATAAAACTGAAATAACTTCAAGAGCAGAAACAAAATACTCCATAAAGCACAACAAATGAATCAAAATCAGTAAACTGTGACCTATATCAAGTATCTCATTTCAAATAAAATTTTGTCACAGTGCAAGTAATGAAAATTCTAAGATGGAATAACAACAATAGGGAAAGACCAGGATGGAATAATGACAATATTATGAAGTGGATAGTTGCTACTCAGCATATAGCAAGAAGGCTGAGTTGCAGACAGGCACAACAAAAAGACTCTCAAATAAGAAAGCATTGGATCTCCCTCAGAGTAGGAGAAAACACACATTTACACAAGAACAACTCACACACACACATGGGCACTGCCTCTGTGTGCGGAGGCCAGATGGTGACTGTGTCTGATGTGAACAGTAACCTATCTGTGGTGGGTAGCGAAGAAGTGCGGAGATAGGATGAGGAGGGATAGTAGGATAAGGGTGGGGAAAGATGTTAGTACTGCCTGTGGGAGCTTGAAGGAATGTAGTGAGGACAGGACAGGACTGCTAGATACAGCATCAGGAGGCAGTACAGGGGGGTAGGAGAGGGGCAGCAAGGTTTGCATGAGAGCTTCTGTGAAGTTTGGAAGGTAGGAGACAAGATACTGCCAGAAGTATGTGAGGATGGGTCGTGAGTCATGCTTGAGTAGCTCAGTTGGTAGAGCACTTGCCTGCGAAAGGAAAGGTCCCGAGTTCGAGTCTCAGTTCAGCACACAGTTTTAATCTGCCAGGAAGTTTCAAGGATATTATTTAGGTTGTGTGGGTAGTAGAATACCACTGTGGCATGGGTGGGGAGGTAGTCAGGAGAACATTTCTCATTTCGGGGTACAATGAGATGTAGTCAAAACTCTAGTGGAAAATTTGGCTTAGCTGATACAGTTCTAGTAGTACTAAATCATAATGTAGTTCTGCTTCGTGGCTGTACAATGGGTATAAGGGGGTTGTTAGATGATTGATGAGGTAAAGCAAGGGATACAAGGCTGGGATGGTAATTATGGACTATGAAGACCTTAGTGAAAACTATGGCATACTTGGAAACAGACTGCTCATCAACACATATGCAACTACCATGGGTGGCTACTCTGTATGGAAGCAACCTCTTGGTATGGAAAGGGTGGCAGCTTTAGAAGTGGAGGTACTGTTGGTGGTTGGTAGGATTCATGTGGGCAGAGATACAGATTTAGCAATCCTTAAGACTGACATCAAAGAAGGTGGCTTGTTAGGCTCAGGAGGACCAGATGAAGCAAATAGGAGACTAGGGATTGAGGTCATAGAGGAATGTGGATAGAGTATTCCCAGCCTTGGGCCAGATTACAAATCTGAACCAGGATGGTGTTTAGTATTGTGGGTTATTAGGAAGGGTTCCTCTAGATGGCCCTGAATAGGCTGGCATAGGATGGTGCCATTCGCACACTGTTCCACCAATTTGTTCGTAAGTTATACCTTCATGGGAGAAGTAATAGTCTGTGAAGATATAGTTGCTCATGGTGACCAGTGATGTGTTTGTAGATTTGGAGGAAAATTGGGCAATGGGAAAGGGCATCAGGTCCTAAAGGAACAGGAGCTGTTGAGAGTCGGTGGAGGAAGTAGTTGATGTTTTTTATATAGGAGGGTAGGTTAAAGGTAATAGGTTGAAGGTAAGATAAGATAAGATAAGATATTTTGCTGTCACATAACATGTTTTTATACAATCCTTTGATTGAGAACATTGGTGACTCATCAGTCTTTAACCTAAGTTGTTACAGTATTTTATATACTAGAGGAAATACGTCATACATACATTGCTTATTATAATAAAAATACAACATCATATTTTAAATCTTTTCGTAACTCATCGAATCATTACTATAGCCTTCACACACCTATATGAAGTATGGATGTACTGAACGGGATACAAACCGCCATATAATTCTATATATAAACATGAATGTACAGTGAACTTGTATACTTTGTATCTATATGGCTTCGAAAGTATACCATTTTTACTTGCATCTTTACTCCCTATTCCTATTTATAAATTCTTCTAGACTATAACATTGCTTTTTACTCATTTAGAAATTCTTCTAGACTATAATAACATTTGCTTTTTAGGTATGTGCCAATGGTCTCCAATGTGGATTCCCCAAATATTGACCTTACCTTATTTCTGATCTTCAGAGCCATGTAATATGGAGTATTTTCATATACTGTGAGTCGGTGACAAGGTAGCATGTATTTCAATTTATGTCTAGTTTCATAGGCATGTGTGAATGTATTTCCTACAAACAGATGTGAGTTTTTCTGTTCAAAGAGAAGTATTTCATATATGAAGATGGAAAGGATTGTCATGAAGTCCAGGCTTTTGAATAGTGGTTTGCATGAATGTCTACTATTGGTTCCTGTCATTGCTCTGATTATTATTATTATTTTTTTTTTTTTTTTTTTTTTTTTTTTTTTTTTTTTTTTTTTTTTTTGTAGTTTGAAGATTCAAAGGAGGTTTGTCTTTCCAGCACCCCAAAATATTATTCCATATCTTATAAGTGTTATGAAATATGCGTGGTATACAGTTTTCTTCACTGTTAAATCCATTAATTTGTGCATAAACTAAACTATTTAATCTCTTCAGTAAACTGTCCACATGGTCGGTCAATTGCAAGTTTTTATTTAAAGTTATCCCAAGAAATTTTACAGAATCAACTGTGGTCAGTTCTTTACCTGAATATTCTATTTGTGATATACATTCAGTAGTTTGTTTGGTCCTGAAGTGTATGATTTGGGTTTTTTCAAGATTTAATTTCATAGCATTATCTTTTATCCATTGTTCAAGTTCTTGTAGAGTTTGTTTCGTGGTCCTTACTAATTCATCAGCATTTTTGCAGCAGACTACAGCAGCTGAGTCATCTGCGTAAAGTATTGTATCTGTATTTACTTTGCTACGCATGTCATTTATGTGATATAAGAACAGAAGTGGTCCTAATATCGAGCCCTGGGGCATGCCTGCTTGAATTTCTTTCCAGCTAGAGCAAGTTTTCTCTCCCTTTTGATGTAACACCACCCTTTGGTATCTGCTTTTGAGATAAGATGAAAACCATCTTGTAGATTTTCCATGGAAGCCATAGGTACCCAATTTTTGGAGCAGTAGCTTATGGTTTACTGTGTCAAACTCCTTTGAGAGGTCACAAAAAATACCAGATACACTTTGTTTGTTGTCAAGGCATTTACTTACTTTGGAGATTAGTTCATTTACAGCTTGTAAAATGTTTCGTCCCTTCCTAAACCCATATTGGTTATTGAAAATAATATTACCTTCTTTATTGTACTTTTGTAATTGATTACATACTATTCGTTCAACTATTTTAGAGAAAACTGGGAGTATAGACACTGGGCGGAAATTTACTAAATCATCTTGTTTTCCCTTTTTGTAGATTGGACAGATGTCAGCATATTTCAGTCTGTCTGGAAAGCAGCCCTCATCAAATGATTGGTTTATTATTTTACAGAGTTGAGGTGCAATGCTGTCGCTTCCTGCCTTTATGATATTTGTTGGAATTTCATCCCAGCCCACAGATTTAAATTTTTAAGGAATTGTATGATGTTAGCTACTTCATGCCATGATACTGCAGTAAATTTAAACTCTCTTGATTCCTGCAGTACTGCATCAGGTCTTATTATTCTCTCTGTGGGGGCACAATATCCAACCACAGTATGTCTTACCTTATGTTGCTGGCCCTTATGCCAAATGTACATTGGTGGCATTAGGATCATCCTCAGTTAGCTTCTCTAAATTTCCTCAATAGTGTTCCTCTAAAAGAATGATGCCTTCCTACCAAGGATTCCCAACTGAGTTCTGGAAGCATCTCTGTAATACTTGAGTTGTGATCAAAGCTACTGGTAACAAATGTAGCAGCCCGCCACTACATTGCCTAGATGTCTTCCTCTAATCCTTACATGCTTGTTCCATTTCATATCACATTACAACAAGTAGCACACAACTAATGCTGTATTCATACATCACAGGATTGTTTATCATACTCATCTGATTAACTTACATTTTTCTAGATTTAAAGCTAGCTGCCTTTCATCACATCAACTAGAAATTTTGTCTAAGACACCTTGTATCTCCTATAGCCACTCAATGATGACACCTTACCATCATCACTGTGTTATCAACAAACAGAAGCAGATTGCTGCTCACCCTGTCCATCAGAATATTTATGTGTATAGAGAATAATAGTGGTCCTATCACACTTCCATGGAGCACTCCTGACAATACCATTGTCTCTGATGAACACTTGCCATTGAGGACAAGATGCTGTATTACTTAAGAAGTTTTCAAGCCACTAACATACCTGGGAATCTGTATGCTTGTACCATCTTTAACAGTCTTCAGTGGTGAAGTACGACAAATGCTTTTTGGAAATCTAGGGATATGGTATCCGCTTGTTGCCCTTCATCCATAATTCATAGGACATCATGTGAGAAAACGGCAAGCTGCATTTCACACAAGCAATGTTTTCTAAAACTGTGCTGATTTGTAGACAGGAGCATTTTCTTGTCAAGAAACATTATTGTATTCAAACTGAATGTTCAAGAGTTCTACAGCAAACAGATGTTGAGAATACTGGTCTGCAATCTAGGGAGTCATTTCTTTTACCCTCATTATAAACAGGAATTCCCTATGCTTCTTTTCAGTTAATTGGGATTTTGCACTGGGTGAGAGATTCACAATAAATGCAAGCTAAGTAAGGTGCCAGTGGCATAGTGTACTCATTGCAAAAGCAAACTGGGATTCCATCCAGACTTGGTGATGGTGACTTATTTGTTTTCAAATATTTCAGTTACTTCTCTACATGAGGGATGCCTATTACAATGTACTCAATACAGAAGTCTGTGTGATATTCAAACTTTTCCACTTGCAGCCTGTAGCTGAGAAAAATATTTCATATTCCTTAGAAGTAAGAGTAATTCAACCTTTTTTCAGTTCCTGGGCTTCACTTATGGTGATTGTTCCAAAGAAACCAGTAATGAAAAAAGGGCTTTTTGCTTCTGCATAGACACGAGTGTGCCCAATAGTGTCACAAAATTGGATACATATCTCCTCCAAGGATCAATGACATTTTGGATCACCTTGACAAATACAATTCTTCCAATTGTTACATTCCATCCTGGATTTTCGATTGTTTGAAAGATCAGGAAAAGGCATTATAAAGAGCTAAGTATGCCCTTTGGCCTCTGACACACTCCTCCAACTTTTAAACATTTTGCCGATACACTTTTAAAGGATGTAAGGCTGATCATGTGTCTAGTATACTTGGGTGATGTAACTGTCTTCTCATGTGCAATGAGAGAGAATACAGTACAACTGAGAAGTTTCCTAACTCATCTTACTGACACTAATCTAAATTAAAAATTGGAAAAGGGAGTTTTGCGCAGTAACAAGTGCACTACCTATGCCATGTATTTTCAGCAAATGGTGTAAGACCAGATCTGCAGTTAACAGAAGCAGTAGACAATTTTACAGTGCCAAGGAATGTTTAAAAACTGCAACTATTTCTGAGGTTAACACATTACTACAGATGTCATTACTTTATCTTCATAGAAATAGCAAGACTGTTTAGTAAAGTATAACATGAAGCACAAGGAACTTGTTGAACTGAAAAATGAAATATTAGGGTGAGAACTTGTGTAATTATGTTATTTAGCAGAAAATTAGAGTTTTTGGAACTAAATGTTTACATTTCATATTTTACAAAATTTGACTTTGGAAGACTTTACCTTTTACAAAACTATTTATGTAAAATATGTCTATGTTTCTCCTGAGCGTATTGTCATGCATAAATAATTCTGTAGAAGGTTTTTCAATTGTACATAACACAAAATATTAATTATCACAATACTGTAAGTATAGTGTATTGTTGAGATATTATATAAGTGACAGTGGCTGCAACCATAGTGGTAGTTGTAATAGTTAATATTATTTGAAGAAAATAGGTTAACACAATGCCAGTTGGTAATGGCAGTAGGCTGTATTGAATAAATGAAGAAGTTATGCACTATGTGGTGTCTGAATTTTTCATTCCAAAGAAGTTACCCTATGCGAATTGCAAAAATAATGAAGCATTTCCCAAAAGCAATGACAACAGAATTTTGCAATGAAGATATATAGACAGCAATATACACCCCAATTCCCAACTGGTGCTGACTCACATGCAATCTAAAATCAGGTATTTCTCTCCCTCTCTTTCTTTTAATTTAAGTTTTTTATAACATGCATGAGAACAGAAACACTACAAGCTCAGTGTCGGAAACTCAAAGATGATGAAGCATGGGTAGAGCTGCTAATAAACATTATTTCAACTGAAAATGTGAAATTTTTCAAGCACAAGATTTTGTAATGATTTTTATGTGAATGATGAACAGCAAAGTGAAATATTTACGAAATTTGAATTTTAATTTACATCAACATTAAGAAAAGCTGATTTCTTGCATTCTGGATATTTCACGAAAACTCCTAGGACTAGGGGAAAGAAAAGGAAGAAGGGAACTTGCACTGCAACACATCCTTTCATCCCGCCATCCCCCTGGACTGAACCTATGTTAAATATTTACTCTTCTCTTTCCCTTTCCTCTTTAGCCATTCATGCATCTTTTCATCCTACATAGTTGTGTTTATCTTTATACTATATACCTCTTTACTTCTGTATGCATCCTCTTTGGTTGGAAGCTGGCACAGTACTTACAGTAGAATATCTTTGGCTTCCCTCTGAGAACCACACCTCCATCCTTGCTTGATAACCTGGGTTGTGAGTAACTGAATCTACTTTCCCTTCTTCCCTTTCTTTCCCCTCTCTGCTCCCTGATGAAGGAACAAAGTTCTGAAAGCTAGGAACGTAAATTTTCTGTTCTGTTTTGTGTATCTATTGGCTGCACTGAGCTGAGGTAAGTACTGGCCAGCCCCTCTATCTCTTTGTTAGTGTTTGTTTCACATCTTTATATGAGATTTTCATTAATCAATAAGATACAGATGAACACATGCTGTAGAAATGTCTTTCCTCTTCTTTCATTTCACCCTCTTTGGGGTACACTGGATCAATCATTTCTTTGTGTGTTTTTCTTTTCTTAGGGCCCAGTATTTCTTCATTCTTTCTGTTCTTCTTTTCCTCTCTTCTTCCGAGATGAATGGTTTGGACTTTTGTGTAGATTTGTCTTGGAACCTTATGTTTTCATCTTTAGTAATTAATTTAGCTGTTTGATCGATAAGTGAATTTTCTGAAATCTTTAATTCTACTAGGTCTTTCTCAGTTTCTATTAAACCAGTTGGGTTTCATTTTGCGGTTATGAAAAAAGTCAAAGATTTGTTTGGTTAATCTGTTGGAATTCATTCTGAGAAGCTGACCATAAAAATTTATCCTCCTTTTTTGCATAGTATCTGAAAGTTTTTCAATTTTCTTGTAGAGAGTTTCATTTTTGATGTATATAATCTTATTGTCTAGAAATTTTGGTCCAATGATTTTTCTTAAAATTTTTCTTTCCTTTAGCTCAAGTTTCTCCATTTGGCCTTTGAAATTCATTTTTAGTGTTTCTGCTGCATGCAGTGCTTCTGGCTTAATCACTGTCTTGTAATGTGTAATTTTAGATCCCCATGAAAGTGATTTTTTGTTGTATGTATTTTTTGTTAGTCGAAAGGACAGTTCAACTTTATTTCTTCTGGATTCCATTGCTTTGCTTTCCCAAGCATTCCAACTAATACATTCTCCAAGATATTTGAATTCTTTTACTATTTCAACTTTTGTTCTTGAACTTTGATGTATTTACATGAGTGCTTGATGTTTGTCAATATCTTAGTTTTTTCAAACGAGGTGTGAAGACCTATTTTAGCTGCTTATTTCTTTAGTTCAAGGATTTGCTCTTGTGCTTCTTCCATTGTTTGAGCAAACAGGGCCACATCATCTGCAAAAGCAATGCAATTTACTTTAAGGTTCTTCTTTTTGCAACCCTGTCTCGTACCACTCTTAATATTTGTATTCCATTCCCTGACTACTTTCTCAAGTGCACAATTGAACAGCAGTGGTGAGAGCCCATCCCCTTGTTGCACTCACACTTTTATTTCAAAGGGTTCCAATAATTCGCCCATAAATTTAACTTTTGAAAATGTGTTTGTAAGGCTTGCATTTATGATACTAGTTGTTTTCTTATCCAAAATCCATTTCTTCCAGGACTGATAATATAGATTCTCTATCAATTGAATCATATACTTTTTTTGAAATCAATGAAGGAGATTATATATGTCTTTGCCCTTGATTTTTGGTATGCCATGATGTTTTTGAGGTTTAGTATTTGTTCTGAACACGATCTACCCTTTCTAAAACCTCCCGGATATTCCCCAATTTGTGGGTCCCATTGTGACTCTGCCCTGTTCAAAAGGACTTTAGAAAAAATCTTGTATGTTATATCAAGCAGTGGTATTCCTCTGTAATTGTTGGGGTCTGTCTTCAAACCTTTCTTGTGGATAGGGTGGATGAGAGCTGTTCTTCATTCTGTGGGGATCTCTTCTTCTTTCCAGATTTTATTGAAAACACACTGAAGGGATGTAATTGCATTTTTGTCAGCTTTTTCCTGTAGTTTGGCCACTATTTGGTTTTCTCCTGATGCTTCGTTGTTTTTAAGTTCTGAAATGACCTTCTGCAGTTCTTCAGCCATCAGTGGTTCTGAATCTGGCTTATCATGGTTATTTGGGTTGGATTAAAATTTTTCAAGAAGTTCTCAAAGTAGCCTGCTGATATTTTGCAATTTTCCATGTTATTGTGAGTGATGGTCCCATTTATATTTCGAAATTGGAGGGTGGGTGCTTTGTGTCTTGATAATCTTTGTTTGAAAGTTCTGTAGAAACTTCTTGTGTTGTTTTTAGTAAATTCTTCATCAATTTGGAGGAGAGTTTTGTTTTCATCTGTCTTCTTAATCCTTTTTATATTTTTATCTACCAGTTTTCTAACTCTAATGAAATTCAACCTGCTTTCCTCTGTTTTCTGTGATTGCCAGTTTTGCCATGATTTTTTTCTTTTTTCAATGAGGGCATCTCAATCCAACGACCACCAGGCATGTTTTTTACTTTTTATGTTAGGTGCTATCTGTTCGGCTGTAGTAATGAGGTTTTCCTTGATATCCTCCCAGCTTCATGTCTGAATGGTTTCTGCTGCTTTTGTGAACTCATCTGCTTTTAATATCTTTTCCGTGCTGTACTTCTGACCCTTAATTTGTTTCATGCTGCATTTCCTGTTTGTGATGACTTTGAACTTAATTTTAGAAAGGTTGTGGTCTGAATCCAAGTTTGCACCCCTGAGTACCCTAACATTCATGATTTCTTTGCAAGAAATCTTCTTGATTGCCACATGATCAAGTTGAAATTCCCCAAGGCTAGGATTTGGGAATATCCATGTCTTTTGTCTTTGTGGTAGTTTCTTGAAAGCTGTGGATTTAAGAATTAAATTGTGTGCTTGGCTAAGTTCTATTAGCCTCACATCATTTCTGTTTGTTCTCTCGTGTGCAGGATAGTCTCCAACTATTTTCTTATAGAGTTCTATAGAGTTTCTTATAGAGTTGTCTGGTATAAGTGTTATACTCAAGAAAAATTTATTTGAGGATTTAATCAAAACCATGTAAGTGTGAATTATCACAACATTTGATATGGAGGGAAAAAGAAGAAAAAAAAAGCAGTTGACCATGACAACCCGGTCAATGACCAGGATTATTTATGTACTGCAGTAACATCTCAGTGCATAAGTCACACGATAGCACTGACTGAGCTTTGTAGCTGCTAATACAATGCATTAAGTGATCTGTTCTATGCACCACAGCCAGAATATATGTAGTGCTCCAATTTGTGACACTTTGTCAAAATGCTTTTACTAAAATTGTGTGGCAGTGTAAATACATTTGTTCTACTAGGGAATCACTGCTGAGTGAAGTGATTGTTAGTTATACTCTATGCCAGTCACTACTCAACAGTACAAATACCAATACATTAGCAGAAATATAAGAAAAATTAAAACAATTAAGATAAATTAGACAAAATGTCTAACAATATAACAACACTTAAAACTATAGTGAATCTCAAAGTCAGATGATATAGCTGCTGAAGTCAATAACATTTCTAAAACAAGGGAATTTCAACCAATATACCAAAGGAGCTACAAACTGAAATACATTAACAATGGTTTTTGGTCTGGAAGGAGGTAATTGAGCAATTCAAAGAAGTGATGGTAAAATAAAAAAAATGGAAGTATCCATACAGAAATCCGACGATGTACATAATCAAATCGAAGAGGCACAAAATCAAGTAGTAGTACAAGAGCGGAGTAAAGATTTTGGTGAGGTAATTGGTGGCCAAAACGCTTTGACTAGTTTGGATGAGAATCTACATCAATTAATTGAATGGAAGGTACAAGAAAAGATTGTATTACATAGTGTTCAATTCTTTGAGTGACACTGTAGACCAGCAAAAGGAGATTCAGAAATTATGTAAAGCACTAGAAATTAACCAGAAAGAACTTAGTAAGAAAACAGTTCTAAACAAAACTGAGTTATCAAATGATGGAAGTAGTATAGATTTATCAATACAGTTTCCAAAGTTTAAACTTGATGAGGAAGGGTACTTATTTTGTGGGAGTATTTTCTAAATCATTACCTAAGAAGGCGGAATATCAGAAAAAAGAGACTTTGCCATTGATAATTTGGTAGCAGATTCTGCTGAACGGGGAACAGCACATGTGGAAGAATTCATATCTTGGGATGATATCCAAGAAAAATTTAAAAGAAAATATTGGTCAACTAGTACACAGGAGAAATTAACATTGAAATTGCTGGGCCCTAAGTACTGTAATAGTTTACTGGGTGCTTACAAAAACAGTGTATAGAATGGCATTTAACTAGATATAAATATTTAGACAACCCAACAGAGAAAACTTGTCTTGCTAAGATATTGGTACACTACACATCTACCTCATTATGAAAGAGAAGAACTTTGATGCAGAGGATGGATAAGTGTTAGTGATTTAATGATCTGTGCAAAGGATTAGACACTTTAAGGAAAAAGTGTAATGGAGATGTTCAAGTACACAATTGTGGAAATGCAAATTCAGAAAATTAACATTATCCTAACAATTTTGTAAGAAAGTGGGAAACTAATTTAGGTCAATTAAGAAACACTGGTTACAACAAAAATAATTTACAAAGGAGAAAATGAAGTAATACACAGTCACAATTGGTAGTATCAAGAGTAGATAATGACAGTACTAATCATGCAATACACATGAATATGCCCATAGCTAATAACAGAATAAAAATGGAAACTTTCCTGTTGTCATAATGGGAAACACAGAACATCCTGGGAAAGGAGCCAGGATCCAGGACATGGCAATACAACACTAGTAACATGTCCACATATAGAACACATCAGAGCAAGTACCCATAAAATAAAAATGGCTCTGAGCACTATGGGACTTAACATCTGAGGTCATTAGTCCTCTCCTTCCCTCTTTCCTGATGAAGCAACCATTTGTTGCGAAAGCTTGAATTTGTGTGTATGTTTGTGTTTGTTTGTGTGTCTATCAACCTGCAAGCACTTTCGTTTGGTAAGTCACATCATCTTCATTTTTGGATATATTTTAACCTAAGGACGTCATGCACATCCATGCCCGAGACAGGATTCGAACCTGTGACTGTAGCGGGCACGCAGTTCCAGAATGAAGCACCTAGAACCGCACGGCCATACCAGTTGGCCCATAAAATACCTACATGTGAGTGGTTGTTAGACAAAAATGAGGAAAGTGTTGAAAACTACACAAAACTGATAGTTGGGGAACTATATGGAAAGAAAGTAGATATTTATGTAGACTCAGGTAGTGAGGTTTCCCTGATTTCACAAGAATTTCTACAGATAGTTTGGAATAAAGACCTGTGTCCTATACTATCAACTGCTGGTGTGTATATTGTAGGTATTACTCTCAATAAAGGGAAACTCCACATAATGAAATCAACAGTGTAGGGAATGACAGGTTACTACTTACCGTGAATAAGAAGCATTAAGTTGCAGACTGGCACAATTGAAAAACACTTACATAATGCTTTTAGCCACAGCCTTCATCAATAAAAGACAGACACACTCCATTAATACACACAAACAATCACACTTCATGCACACATGGCCACCAACTCCAGCATCTTAAGCCAGAATGCAACTATCACATGGGATGCAAACAGTGATATCGAGGGGGTGGAGAAGAGGAAGGGATAGTAGTATACAGGCAGAAAGAGAGAAGAGTGCTGTCTGGTGGAGTGTGCAAGGAGTACAATGCCAATAGACACAGGGTCAGGAGGTTGTGGGGCAGGGAGGTGGGGAGAGAAAGAGCAAAAAATTGATAGGAGTGGGGAAAGACTAGTGGATGCATTGGCAGTGGGTGGCAAATAAACAGGGTGGGAGCTGAGAATGTGAAGGAGGTGATGTGACAAACTGTTGGTGGAGGGTGTGGGGACAGTACGTTACTGTAGGTTGAGGCCGGGATAATTACAGGGGTGGAGAATGTGTTGTAAGGGAAACTCCCATCTGTGCAGTTCACAGATGCTTGTGGTGGAGGAAAGGATCTACATGGCGCAGGTAGTGAAGCTGCCATCCATGTTGTACCAAAGGTTGGTCTACTTTCCTCATGGCCATAGTTTGATAGTGGCTGGTCATCCTGGTAAAAAGCTGGTTGGTAGTCATATCAATATAAAAAGTTGTGCTATGATTGCAGTAGAGTTGGTAAATGACATAGCTACTTTCGCAGGTGGCCTGGCCCCTGATTGGGTAGGATAAACATGTGACAGGACTAGAACAGCAAATGCTGTGTGGGTAGATTGGGAAAGTGTTGCATCTGAGCCTTCCACAGGGATATGATCCTTATGGCAAGAAGCTGGGATTGGGAGTGGCATAGGGATGGACTACAATGTTGTGGAGGTTGGATGGGTGAAGAAACACCACTTTAGGAGGGGTGGGAAGTATCTTGGGTAGGATGTCCCTCATTTCAGGTCATGATAATAGGCAATCAGAGCCCTGTAGTAGAAGGATGGGGTTCAGCTGTTCTCAAGTCCATGGTGGTACTGGGTGATGAAGGGGACACCCCTTCGTGGCTGGTTCTTGTGGTTGGTGGGAGGATTGGGGTACAGGGGAAATGGCATGGAAGATCTGTTTGCAGACTAGGTCAGGGGGATAGTACCTGTCTGTGAACACCTTGGTGAGATCCTCAACATAGTGAGCAATAGATATTTTGTCACAGCAGATACACTGTCACCAGTTGGCCAGGCAGTATTCCCTATCCGAGGGATATTTTGGTGTGAAAGGAATGACAGCTGTCAATATGCAGGTACTGTTGGTGGTTGCTGGGTTTAATGTGGACAAGGTGCAGATGGAGCCATCAGAGAGAAGGAGGTCGACATCTATGAAGGTGACTTGATGGGTTCAGAAGGACCATGTGAAACAGATGGGAGAGAAGGTGTTGCAGTTGTGAAGTGACAAAGATAGTATGTTCTGGCCCTGAGTCCAGATCATGAAGATACCATCAGTGAACCTGAACCAGGCTAGGGGTTTGGGTGTTTTGGGAGGCTAGGAATGATATAGTGAGTTTGGAGTCTGAAGAACATTGTGAAAGGTAGTGTTCAATAGCAATAAGACCATGGGCATGAGGGATGTCAGCATATATGGGGTGGCATCTACAGTGATGAGTATGGATCCAGGAGGTAAAGGGCTGGGTATGGTGGAGAGTTGGTGAAGTTAGTGGATGGTGTCTTTCATGTGGGATTCTCGATTACGGGCAACTGGTTGGAGATGTTGATCTGTCAGGGCAGAAATTCTTCCAGTGGGGGCATTATAGCCAGCCACAGAGGGTTTCCAGGGTTGTTCAATTTGTGGATTTTTGGGAGCATATAGAAGATGGGTGTGTGGTGTCTCATAGGGGTGAGGAGGGAAACTGATTCTGGGGGGACATTCCAGCAAGGGTCTAGGGCTTTAAGCAGGTATATGAGGCTGTTTTGGTCTTCTGGGGGAGGGGGGGGGGGAGATCCCTCTGGCAGAGTTTATAGTTGGAGGAGTCAGATAATTTGCAGAGCTCTTCAGGCAGGTGGTCACTGTGATTCATAACAACAATTGTGGAACATTTGTCTGCAGGTAGGATGATTAGGTCAGAATTTGTTTTGAGGTTGAGTATGACTGTTCTTTCTTCTACTGAAAGGTAGGTGTTTTGAGGAAGGGACCTAGGGAAGGAGGGTGAGGCTAAGTTGGAGGTAAGGAATTTCTGGAAGGTGATCAGTGAGTGGTTAGGTGGGAGGGGGGAAGATTACAGTTGGATGGTGGTATGTACTGGAAGAGGCAGGGTTCAATGTTGTAATTAGGTTGCTTATGGTAGGAGGGATTGGTGCCAAAGGAGTTTTTCCATTGCAGGGATCAGGAGAAGGAGAGTAGGTCTTTGAAAAGCCCAGCAGGGTTAATTTTGGGTGTAGGGCTAAATGTAAGGCCTTTGGATAGGACTGAAAGTTCTGTGGAGCTGGTCACCTTCCAGGAACTCCTTACCTCCAACTTAGTCTCACCATCCTTCTCCAGGTCCCTTTCTCAGAACATCAACCTTTCAGTAGACAAAAGAACAGCTGTACACAACCTCAAAACAAATTTGACCTAATCATCCTACCTGCAGACAAACATTCCACCAGTGTTGCTATGAATTACACTTACTACCAGGCAGAAGGCCTCTACCAATTATCTGACAACTCCATGTATAAAGTCTGCCAGTGTGATCCCATCCCAGAGGTTCAACACAAACCCCAGTCCCTCCTTAAAGTCCTAGGCCCTTCCCAGAACATCTCTCCTCTATCCACTTTCATCCTCACCCCTATGACACCTTGCACACCCACCTCCTACATGCTCCCCAAAATCCACAAACCCAACAATCCTGGACACTCCATTATGGCTGGTTATCATGCCTCCCACTGAAAGAATTTTGGCCCTGACAGACCAACATATCCAACCAGTTGCCCATAATCTAGAATCCCATGTCAAAGACACCAACCACTATCTTCACCAACTCTCCACCATCCCCAACACTTTACCTCCGGGATCCATACTTGTCACTGTTGATGCCACCTCCCTAATATGTCAATATCCCTCATGCCCATGGTCATATGGCTATTGAACACCACCTTTATCAATGTCCTTCAGACTCCAAACTCACTACCTCATTCCTCATACACCTTACTAACTTTATTCCAACCCACAACTACTTTTCCTTTGAGGGGAATGTACCGGGTGATCAAAAAGACAGTATAATTTTGAAAACATAATAAACCATGGAATAATGTAGATAGAGAGGTAAAAATTGACACACATGCTTGGAATGACATGGGGTTGATAGGTGTGACCTGAAGCCAAACTGTTGTTCATTTAAAATTTTGTTGGTTTCAAAATACCTGTATATCTGCTTACACACACAATTTTCTACTAACTTGGATATGATTGGTACTATTGAAATGGGTCTGTAGTTATTTGGGAGGTTTCTTTCGCCTTTTTTATGCACAGGCAAAGCAACTGTGAGCTTAAGACAGTCAGGGAATATTCCTTCATCAAGTACTCTGTTTGAGAGTGAGAGAAGTGGCATTTCAATTTCTTTTGCTATACATTTAATGATGAGATTACTGAGTCCATAATAATCTTCTGTTTTGGAATTACTTAATTTGTTTATTGACTTATGAATATCATTTAATGTGATTCGGGTCCAAGTGAACTTCTCACTTCTTGTCTGTTTTGCACAAGTGAGCAATGCTTATGCATCAGAGGCAGAATTGATGGGTGGGGTGGTGACGCTATTTACAAAATATTCATTGAGAATATTGTAGTCAATAGGGATACTCCTTTCTTTATTGGGATTATTAATTTCCCTTTCAATCACAGTCCAGGCAGCTTTACATTTATTTTTAGAATTTAAAATATATTCATCATTTGCACAGCACTTAGCATTTTTTATTTCCAATCTGTAAAGATTTCTCATTTTAATGTAATTTTCCTTGTCCCTATCACTGTTATGAGATTTGTCTTTCATAATCATCAGTAGTATTCTGAGTTTGTTAAGTTGTGGGGTGTACCACTTGTTGGTATTTTGTTGCTTATGAGTAATATTACTCTGGTACCTTTTGGTTACCAAGGGGCATGTCATTTCTACTATATGCTTGATCTCTGTCATGAAAATGGAAAAACATTTATTAATCGTTTTCTTGTTATCCATTACATGAGTCCAATCCATTTCTTTTAACTGGTTTATCATTTTGTTTACATGTTCCACTACTATAATCAGGCTGACAAAAGATGCTCATGATAGTAGGAATGTGTTATAGATAGTTAGTAGATAGCAAACACAGAACTGTGCATGTTTTGTGTTGATACATGTAGAAATGAAATAGAAAGCATGCAACAGGACATCACAAAGTGCAACAGCCACTGAGTATTTCCAGCTGCTGTGAAGGGGTCACTTATGCCTGGAAATTGTGGCTTAGCAATGTTTTGGATGGTGGAGAGAAAAGGGCACTGGGAGGAACAGGAGATGAATTTCATCACTGGAAGCCTCCTATGTCTCAAGAGTTCACACCTTGTGAGGGTAAAGTAAAAGACCACATTTTTATCCCTCATACCTAACCCTCTTTAACATCTGTGACATCACATTGTTGAAGCTGTGAATTTGATAACAAGAGACCAACTGCTTTGTGTGTGGCAGGAAATGAGCCACTGTTTTGATAGTTGTTGTGTAACACATGATGCTCATATTCAATGCATAAAAATTTGAAATTTTTCTCATTCCAGGAATATTGGAATTGTTTCTCTATGTTTTGTAGTTTGGAAGCAATAAATGTTCAAAATCTGTTCCATCTTTCTGAATAGCCCTGCAATTAAGAGTCTCCATAACATTAATGGTGTAGACACTGATTGTTTCAGAAATGTGTATCAGCAGGTCCTTATGTTGCGTAGTTGAAAAAGACTAAAAAACTTTTATGATATGCTTATATTGCCGACAGTTATGATGTAACACAATTGTCAACACAGTTATTTGATCATCAGTAAAATATCAGAAGGATCTTTACACTTAAAGATTACAAATGACTCATGAATAATCTGTGACATGTCAACATTTCTTTAACAGATTTAACAAATTATACAATTTTTCCTTACCTCTGAAGACCTATGTTATGCTGTAAAAGCAGCTCCACGTCAAGATTTTCCAGTCTGTTGCCTGTAATACCAAGACGGTTGAGCTTCTGACAGTTTTGAAGTGCAGCTGCAGGTAACTGCTTTAAGTAATTATCAGACAAATCAAGCCATCGTAGTTTTGTTGTACTTTCCAGCAAATTTACATTTAGCTCAGAAGATTGTGTGTCTTTCATCAGCAACACTCGAAGTTCTGCATTGTGGCTGTAACATTAAATTTTGTTTAAAATTATCACAATATGTGAATAATTAATTAAGCTTTATTTGTACATTATATTTAGCTGTTACATTTACAGTGGCTCTGTATTACTGGACAAGTTATCTTCTACATGAAAAATTAAAACATTGTTTGCTATAAACAATTAAATCTTCACCAACTGTACTCACAAATTTTTATTTGCGCATAATTTTATATAAGTAAAATCATTAAAGATCTTCACACTACATCTACAACTACACACATACTTCACAAACCACAATACAATGTATGACTGTAGGTACCTTGTACCACTATTAGTCATTCACTTTCCTGTTACACTCGCAAATGGGGCAAGGAAAAAAACTACTATCTAAATGCATCTGTATGAGACCTAATTTCTCTTATGTTGTCTTTTTGGTCCTTACATAAAATGTACATTAGTAACAGTAGAGTCATTACTCAGTCAGCTTAAAATGCCAGTTCTTGAAATTTTCTCAATATGCTCCTTGAAAAGAATGACATCTTTCCTCCAGGGATTACTATTTGAGTTCACAAAGCATCTCCATAGCATTCACTTGTGGACTGAATCTACCAGTAGCAAATCAAAAATCTAGCAACATACTTCTAACTGCTTCCTTTAAACTGACCTCCTGGGGATACCAAACACTTGAGCAGTACTCAAGAATGGGTTGTATCAGTGTTTCTACACATGGTCTCCTTTATAGATGATCTACATTTTCTTATTTCTACACATAGTCTCCTTCATAGATGAGCTACATTTTCTTAGAATTCTCTCAATAATCTGAGTCGACCATTTGCCTTCCCTAGCACCAACCTTACATACTTGTATCACTTCATATCACTTTGAACCATTACAATATTTTGAAAAGGATAGCAGCTACTCACCATATAGCAGAGATGCTGGGTAACAGATAGGTACAAAATAAGACTGTCAGAAATCTAACTTTCCTACAGTCTTTTTGTTGTGCATGTCTGCGACTCAGCATCTCCACTATATGGTGAGTAGCTACTATTCTTTTCATGATATTGTTATATTACATCCTGGATTTTTCATTATTTCGTTTTACACACTTACACCCAGGTATGTAATTGGTATGACTGTGTCAAGTAGCATACCGCTAATACTGTATAGGAACATTATAGGATTATTTTACCTCCTCATCTGCATCAGTTTCTATTTTCCCACATTTAAAACAATCTGCCATTCATCACATCAAATAGATATCCTAAATCATCCTGCATACTATGATGTGCGGCTGTTTGCTGATGATGCTGTGGTGTACGCGAACGTGTAGTCGTTGAGTGACTGTAGGAGGATACAAGATGACTTGGACAGGATTTGTGATTGGTGTAAAGAATGGCAGTCGATTAAATATTTGGGCGTAACATTGCAGAGCGATATGAAGTGGGACAAGCATGTAATGGCAGTTGCAGGGAAGGCGGATAGTTGTCTTTGGTTCATTGGTAGAATTTTGGGAAGATGTGGTTCATCTGTAAAGGAGACCGCTTATAAAACACTAATACGACCTTTTCTTGAGTACTGCTCAAGCGTTTAGGATCCCTATCAGATAGGATTGAGGGAGGACATAGAAGCAATTCAGAGGGGGGCTGCTAGATTTGTTACTGGTAGGTTTGATCATCACGCTAGTGTTACGGAAATGCTTCAGGAACTCAGGTGGAAGTCTCTGGAGGAAAGGAGGCATTCTTTTCGTGAATCACTACTAAGGAAATTTAGAGAACCAGCATTTGAGGCTTACTGCAGTACAATTTTACTGCCTGCCACCAACTTATATTTCATGGAAAGACCACAAAGATAAGATAAGATAAGAGAGATTAGGGCTCGTACAGAGGCATATAAGTAGTCATTTTTCCCTCGTTCTGTTTGGGAGTGGAACAGGGAGAGAAGATGCTAGTTGTGGTACGAGGTACCCTCCACCATGCACTGTATGGTGGATTGCAGAGTATGTATGTAGATGTAGATGTAGATGTAGATGAGCAGTCATTGTCTAAGAACAACTGCTTCTACAGCTTAAGAAGTATTTGAGCCACTCGCATATCTGGGAACCCATTCTTTATTCTTGGACCTTTATTAACTATCTGCAGTGGGGCACTGTGTTGAATGTTTTCCAAAAATCTAGGAATGTTGAATCTGCCTGTTGCCCTGCATCCATGGTTTTCAGGATACTGGGCATGAAAAGTACTAGAATAAGTATATACAGAATTTGAAGGAAATTTGCTTAAATAATGAGATAACATGAGAGGTGGGCTTTATATATCACATTCTTGGAGACATACACACATTCTTAATTTAAGTCATAATATTATACATATTTTTGACACAATACATTTATTGATTACCATGCAAAATAAGATGGCTGACCTGATATTTTGCTAATATTTAAGTTGGCATATCCCAATGGTATTTCCTTATTAATTAAGTTTAGCAGATGATAAAGTCTAAGTGACCTAGGTGCCTGAGGGAGGACATTCTTTGAAACATCCTCTTCAGTGATGACCACTACAGAATCTCCTGTTTTCTCATTATTCATTATGTTTCTTTTCCCCCTGCAAATTTTCCTGGCATGAAGGAGAAATATATCAGTCCTTTGCCTAAATCAACATTGGTTAACAAAAGATCACAACAAAATTCTTAGCAAATTAGAGATCTATGCTGTAGCCAGTAGCATCTGTATGTTGTGGTCTTCAGTCCAGAGATTGATTTGATGCAGCTCTCCATGCTAATCCATCCTGTGCAAGCCTCTTCATCTCCGAATAACTACTGCAACCTACATCCTTCTGAATCTGCTTACTGTATTCATCTGTTGGTCTCCCTCTACAATTTTTATCCACCATGCTTCCCTCCAGTACTAAATTTGTGATCCTTTGATGTCTCAGAACATGTTCTATGATCCCTTTTTCTGTTCAAGTTGTGCCACAAATTCCCCTTCTCCCCAATTCTATTCAGTACCTCCTCATTAGTTACATGTTCTACCCATCTAATCTTCAGCATTCTTCTGTAGAACCAGATTTTGAAAGCTTCTCTTCTCTTCTTGTCTAAACTGGTTATTGTTCATGTTTCACTTCCACACATTGTTACACTCCATACAAATAATTTCAGAGAAGATTTCTTGACACATAAATCAATACTCAATATTAACAAATTTCTCATCTTCCAAAATGATTTTCTTGCAATAGACAGTCTATATTTTATATCCTCTATACTTCGACCATAATCAATTATTTTGTTCCCCAAATAGCAAAACTCATTTACTACTTATGTGTCTCATTTCCTAATCTAATACCCTCAGCATCACCGGAAGTAATTCAACTGCGTTCCATAACCCTTGTTTTGCTTTGGTTGATGATCCTCCATTCAAGACACTTTCCATTAAGTTCAGCTGCTCTTCCAGCTCCTTTGTTGTCTCTGACAGAATTACAATGTCCATGGCAAACCTCAAAGTTTTTATTTCTTCTCCATGGATATTAATTCCTACTCCAAATTTTTCTTTTGTTTCTTTTACTGCTTGCTCAATATACAGATTGAATAACATCGGAGATAGGTTACAACCCTGTCTCACTCCCTTCTCAACCACTGTTTCCCCTTCATGCCCCTTGACTCTTATAACTGCCATCTGGTTTCTGTACAAATTGTAAATAGCCTTTTGCTCCCTGTATTTTACCCCTGCTACCGTCAGAATTTCCAAGGGAGTATACCAGTCAACATTGTAAAAAGCTTTCTCTACGTCTATAAATGCTAGAAACATAGATTTGCCTTTACTTAACATATCTTCTAAGATAAGTCATAGAGTCAGTAGTGCCTCTTGTGTTCCAACTTTGCTACAGAATCCAAACTGATCTTCCCAGTGGTCGGCTTCTACCAGTTTCTCCATTCATCTATAAAGAATGTGTGTTACTATTTTGCAACTGTGACTTATTAAACTGATGGTCCAGTAATTTTCAAATACGTTGACATCTGCTTTCTTTGGGATTGGAATTATTAAATTCATCTTGAAGTCTGAGGGTATTTCACCAGTCTCATACATTTTGCTCACCAGGTGGAAGAGTTTCGTCGTGGCTGGCTCTCCCAAGGCTTTCAGTAGTTCCATTGGAATGTTGTCCACTTCCACAGTCTTGTATTGACTTAGGTCTTTCAGTGCTCTGTCAAATTCTTAACACAGTATCATTTCTCCCATTTCATCTTCATCTATATCGACTTCCATTTCCATAATATTGCCCTCAAGTACATCGCCCTTGTATAGACCCTCTATATACTCCTTCCACCTTCCTACTTTCCCTTCTTGATATTCATAAAGGTGGTTCTCTTTTCTCCAAAGGTCTCTTTAATTTTCATGTAGGCAGTATCTATCTTACCCCTAGTGACACATGCTCCTACATCCTTACATTTGTCCTCTAGCCATCACTGCTTAGCCATTTTGCACTTCCTGTTGATCTCATTTTTGAGAAGTTTGTATTCCTTTTTGCCTGCTTCATTTACTGCATTTTTGTATTTTCTCCTTTCATCAATTAAATTCAATATCTCTTCTATTATCCAAAGATTTCTACTATCCCTTGTCTTTTTGCCTACTTGGTCCTCTGCTGCCTTCACTATTTCATCTCTCAAAGCTACCCATTCTTCTTCCACTGTATTTCTTTCCCCCATTCTTGTCAATCATTCCCTAATACCCACTCTGAATCTCTCTACAACCTCTGGTTCTTTCAGTTTATCTCGGTCCCATTCCTTAAATTCCTACCTTTTTGCTGTTTCTTCACTTTTAATCTACAGTTCATAACCAATAAATTGTGGTCAGAGTCCACATCTTCCCCAGGAAATGTCATACAATTTGAAACCTAGTTCCTAAATCTCTGTCTTACCATTATATAATGTATTTGAAACCTTCCAGTATCTCTAGGACTCTTCCATGTATACAACCTTCTTTCATGATTCTTAAACCAAGTGTTATCTATGAGTAAATTTTTCTCTGTGCAAAATGCTACCATGAGGCTTCCCTTTCATTCATTACCCTCAGTCCATATTCACCTATTACTTTTCCTTCTCTTCCTTTTCCTACAATTGCATTCCAGTCCCCCATGACTACTAAATTTTCATCTCCCTTCATTATCTAAATAACTTCTTTTATCGCATCATACATTTCCTCAATCTCTTCATCATCTACTGAGCTAGCTGGCATATAAATTTGTACTACTGTGGTAGGCCTGGGCTTGGTGTCTGTCTTGGCTACAATAATACATTCACTATGCTGTTTGTTGTAGCTTATCTATGTTCCCATTTTTTTATTCATTATTAAATCGACTTCTGTATTACCGTTATTTGATTTTGTATTTATAACCCCATATTCACCTGACCAGAAGTCTTTTCTTCCTGCCACCAAACTTCACTAATTCCCACTTTATCTACTTTAACCTATCCATTCCCCTTTTTAAATTTTCTAACCTACCTGCTGAATTAAGGGATCTGACATTCCACACTGCGATCCGTAGAATGCCAGTTTTGTTTCTTCTCATAATAATGCCCCCCTGAGTAGGCCCCACCTGGAGATCCAAATGGGGGACTATTTTATCTCTGGAATATTTTACACAAGATGACATCACCATCATTTAACCATTCAGTAAAGCTGCATGCCCTTAAGAAAAATTACGTTGTAGGTTCCCCTTGCTTTCAGCCATTCGCAGTACCAGCACAGCAAGGCCATTTTGGTTGATGTTACAAGGCCAGATCAGTCAATCATCCAGACTGTTGCCCCTGCAACTACTGAAAAGGCTGCTGCCCCTCTTCAGCAACCACAGGTTTGTCTTACAGATACCCCTCGATTGTGGTTGTGCCTACGGTATGGCTATCTGTATCACTGAGGCACACAAACCTCCCCACTGATGGCAAGGTCCATGGTTTATCGAGCGGAGCTTTTGTATAAGGAACAAAAACGTGGGGGTTCCTGCATACTAATTAAAAGTTCTTTAACAGATTATTTTCAATTTCTGTTTGATGAGGATGTATTTGAAAGTTGCTATATAGAATTTGAGAGACAAAATATTCTTATAATTTCAATATACAGAATCCTAGGTAAAGAAGTGACAAAAGAAACCAAAGAGTCACTGATAGTAACTAGAAAATAGCAAAAGAAAAGAATTATAATAGCTGCTGATTTTAACATTTTACTGTCCCTGCCATTGTACACCACAATAGGGGCATACAAGCTGGACATAGGTAGCACAGCAGGATAGTGTGGAATTATGCCATGTAGGGTGCACGCGACATGTAGTATGCACAGACCCATTGACAGAGATGCTTTCCTGTGCATGATAGTAGACTGGACAGGCTAATGGTTACTCGGAGTTTGACCCTACGGATCTCACCTAATGTGTCATACCATGTGTTGTGCCAAGGGCTTAGCTGTTGGTCACCCACACCAGCCACACACTGAATTCCTCCCACGCTCATCTCTATGAGTGTTTTTACTCTCTGCTTCCCCTAGATCAACTTGCACAATGCAAGTTTGTTTCTCTCTCATGGGGTTTAGTTCCTCAGCTATCAAGCCTGTGAAGTATCTGTGCCAATGGTGTAGTGAAGTGGTGTTTTCCTATTGTTCACTAGGGCCACCATGGACCTGGCATTTCTGCGATGCTGGCAGAAACAGTTGTGCCCCGAGAAGGAGCAGCAGTAGCAGCAACAATAGGAACAGATGCAGGTACTGATAGCCCAGAATGTAGAACTGCTTTGCACCTTTGTCTTCCTGGGGTGGGGCAGGGGAGGGTGGGGAGGGCAGGCATTCACTGTTCTATTTTCTATGTCACTGACACCATCCCCAAAGGCTTTGCCAGTTTTGATAAGTCGATGGAAAGGTAGGAGAATTACCTGTGCCAGTTCCTGCTGCAATGCCAGATAAGGTGTATTTTTCATCCAACTGATAATGGTGCCTTGTTGTTGTCCAGTATCACATGTTTATACAAAGCTGTCCAAAATCTGAAACCCACAACTGAGCCCAAGAAACTTCCCCTTGATAAACTCTGTTGGTTGCTTATGCAGTATTTTGGCTATCAAACCCATGCAGTGACAGTGCAGTTGTAGTTTAAACTGCACCACAAGCTCCCTCAGCAGTTGTATGTGGCCAGGATCGCCAATTTGCAAGGCTTCTACCACAGGTGTCATTTTGAGTATCCCAAATGTGCTACCTCTTATGCAAAGTTGCTAATTTAGGACATGATTGTCAGGTTAGCTTCTGAACACAAGGTTCAGACTAAGGCACTGACCTTATCCAACACTTTTTTAGCCAATGCTGTCCAAATTGCAGAATCGCATGGGATTACAGTGGCAATGGCAATGGATGCATTATGTGGCAGGTGGCACAACTGGGCACGCATTCTAACCAGCCCCTAGTGCCCTGCAGGATATCCCAGGTGGCCATGCCTCCCACCAAGTCACCATGTCTTGCTGCCATTGATAATTCCCATGCAGTAGCATCATGCTGCTGCCTGTCCTCACCCATGCCAAGCTTAGTAGGTTCACGCCACTTCCGGTGTTGTAATGCCCACCAGCACTGTTTTTGGGTACCCAGTATCATTCTCCCTCCACTCATCTGATAAGTCAGTGGTCCTACCTCAATTGTCATTTGTTGGGTGTTCACTGCGACTGCCCAAACTTGGAGGGTATGCCAGCAGATAGGTTATCCAGCAACTGTTTGTGACAATTTCTTTGCAGGGGCAATTCTGGTTCTCCATGTGTTATAAGAATGTAGAATGGCAACTCACCTTGTTAGTAGTCAATTCACTGTCGGCATAAAATATCATTGAGCTCAATATATTTTCTGTTTTTGGCTTTTGGACATTGATGAAGTGCATTTAATTACAAGCAGCAATAAATAAACCCCTATGGTAACATAGTGGCTGAGCCTATATAGCCAGACAAAATATCATGCAAAAGCAAATCAGTATCTGCACCAGCATACACAACATGTACACTTGTAAACAATCTAAGTACAGCACAGATTGATCAGAAATACGTAAATCAATCTGGAATTTTTTTCTACCATCAAATGAATAATTTGTCACTATGTTATCTATACAGGTTGAAGTTTGTCTACTCTCTCTCATGAATTGTGTGAAGTTTAGCATGAAACCAAATGCTTGAATCAGATCAATAAATTTTGTTAATTCACTAGATTTGTTTATTATTTTATGTTTTTTGTATCTGCACAGGCCTGACAATGCTGCTTCTGTACATAGTTAACACGGATGTTACACAGGATGATGGTGGTGTGATGGTAGCTGGGGAACAGACCCTGTGAGAGAGAAATGAAGTCATGCAAGTCAATGTACGGCAGTCCAAATGCATGTACAGGCAAGCACAGGGAGAATTCAGTATGTGGTTGGTGTGTATGACTAATGACAAAGCTCTCGGCACAACACATGACACGATACATTACGAGAGGTACACAGCAGTCAAACTCCAAGTAAGCACTGGCCCAACCGGTCTACTGCTGCCTGCAGGAAAAAATGTCCACCAGTGTGTTCAACCATACCATGTGTTGTGTGCACGCTCCATGCCAGGTTTCCACACTTTTCTGCTATGCTACCCACACTGGCTCATCTGCCTCCATTGTGATGCCCACTGTTGGGAATACCAAATCCTTCACCCCTGAAAGGGCCATATAGGACTGAAAATGACCAGCATTAACTGTGACATCCAGTGCATGTATCTGGGGAAACCAAGACCAGACCAATCACCAAGGAATACAATGCCAAGATCGCTCACTCAACCGCAGGAGTGCTGAGCTATCAAAAATAGATGAACCAGCCATCAGAAAAATGTGCATCACACAGTGCTTTAGTAATGAAAATACATTCTGAGACAAAAAAAAAGTGATTCGCCATGCAGGAGTTATGGAAATCGGCCACAAATTGATATTCATACAATTAGCAATGGGAAATTCAAAACTGTAAACTTTTGCGGCCGATGGATAAATGTGTGATGCTGCAGTGCAGTTTCACCACACAGCTGGCAAGGATAGTAAACAGGAGACATGTTCATACCAGGGCATAAAGTGTTTGCGGATTTCATTCCATGTTTTCAGTTGGATAGTAACTGTGCCTCACAGACAGGTGTGTGAACAATATACACAAATGTCAGCATTTGAGAGGGGTCATGTAGTTGGGCTCGAAGAAGCCAGCTGAAGTAACTGGCGAATCACTTGACATTTGAATATTAACAATGCCACTATTGAACATTGTTGGCAGGAATGGATGAACTGTGATGAAACACAGCATCAAGAAGGTTAGCAGACGACCTGGAGAGATGACAGCATGTGAGTGCCAAGCAATGGTCTAGGAGGCACTCAGAGCCCCAGATTCATCATTATGGTCTATCTGATGTGCAACTGGTGCTTCAGTGATCACAAGACTATTAACAGGCAACTAACAGAAAGGGTTCCGAGCTCACGGTGCCCCTTGCGCTGAATACCACTGATCTTTGTACACCGACAAGCCTGTTTGCAGTGGTGTTGGGTGTGTGCAGCCTGGAATCTCATTGACTGGAATAGAATTGTCTTCAGTGATGAGTCCCACTTTAGACTGAGTCCTGATGAACAAAGGAAGACATGTCTGGAAATGCCATGGACAGCTGTGGGATGCCAACCTGATTGTCACCTGGCATATGGGCCAACAAACAGGTGTGATGGTCTTGCGTGCTAGTTTCATTTCATAGCAGAACTCCTTTGTTTGTCATCTGCAGCAACATTACAGCACAGCAGTATGTCCACTTCCTGTTTTGTTGTCCTTCTCGGCAAGCCATCCTGGGGTTACATTTCAGCAAGATAATGCCTGCCTGCATACAGCAAGACTTTCTACTACTTCACCAGCTGGGAAGAATCTGGCACGATATCCCTAAGGAAGAAGTCCAACAATTCTGTCACGCTGAATAACTACTTGCATAAGGGCCTTATGTGGGCCAATGAGTAATTGCTCGCGTAAGGGCCACTGGTGGAGCAATGCTCAATTTGAGAAGCTCTCCTCTTGAATAAAATCATCCAATTTTTCTGAAACTGTCTGAATTGTTTGTCTGTACAAGTACATCACATCTACTGATTTCCATCCCATTCAGATAATTCCTTTGTGGTGTGTCTTTTTTTTCCTTAGAGTGTATAAACTTGTTTTATCATAGGCTTCATGAAAAATACTGGGCAGTGGACCATTCTACAAAAAATTCTAAAAATTTTGTCAGATGTCTTCAAAGAATATTGCATGTTTTTAATGAAATGTTGCCCCTACAGTCTGCCACAAAAAAGCAAGCAAGCAGAAATGGATACATAACTGTTGGTATAAAGGTGTCAAGTGCCAGGATATGCATAATTAACTAAGTAATGCAAATATAGATTTTATAAACTATGTAAAAAGGTCTAAAATTGTATTTGGAAGGAAGATTCTGAATCACACAAATAAATCAAAGCCAATATGAAACAATGGAAAGTCCAGGATAGAATAATGACAATATTGTGAAAAGGATAGATTACTACTCAGCACATAGTGGAGATACAGAGTCACAGATAGGAATGACAAAAAACTGTCAAACAAGTAAGCATTCAGCCAGAAAGGCCTTCATTGGAATCAGACAACCTCCTCCCCCCCCACACACACACACACACAAATGCAAAACACAAACACACATATGACCATAGACTGGCTCCTGAGGACAGAACTGGCCTCATGGAAACAGATTCTGTCTACCTCTTGGGGATATTTCTAGAAACAAATTATCCTTGTCTTCTCCTATAAGCTAAGTGGTGAACAAGCTAAACAGTCTTGCATTCACAATGACAATGTTGTCCTACAATAGTGACATGGGCACTAGGAAAGTTGTTTAGCACAACGATTTTGAATCCACTGTGAGATATTGAATAATCATTTGAGGGAATGCAAGTACAGCAAATAGGATATTGTAACTATAAAAAATTTAACTGGTATTAGAAATATGTTCATTACTAAGCCTAGGGATTCATACTGACTGTTATTTATGGATCTAGATATTTTAAGTATTCCGTATATTTACATTTATGAGCTGTTTACCTTTATATGTACCAATCCACAATTATTTATAGAAAACCATTCTCAATATGTGTATGACACAAAAAACAAAGATAATTTCATGTTACAATCACAAATTAAAATTCATCTCCCAAATTCCTCAAAACAGGACTATGAAAATTTATAACAAATTAAAAGTTAAAAACTTTCACAATATGTAACTAGGCTTATTGAAGATAAAATTACATGCCACACTAGTGCAAACATGTTATTATTCAATCATGGAATTTTTAAATGATGATAAACATTCCTTTGTGGAGTGGTGTAACAAATTAGTAATTATGATTTTAAATTAAGATCAATTACAGATTTTTTTGACACACTGAATGTTTAAATTATTTGTATTGATGAGTCTCCTGCACATTAAATCAATGGTTTAAATGATGGGAAGACCAGATTGGAATATCAATAATATTAGGAAAACTCATGCATGTCACCACAAATCACCAGCAGCTCAGACCGGAATGTAACTATCACAATGCACGAAAGCAACAATCTGGAATGGAGTGAGGAGGGAAAGCAGGAGGGATAGCAGCTTACGACAGGAGGTGAGAGGAACCACTGCTACCTGGCAGGGCATGCAGGGATTAGATGGTGGCATGATAAGACTGCCAAGTGCAGTAGTGGAAGGCTATGGGAAAGTGAGGCAGGGGGAAGAGGGGACAGTGTGCAGAAAAGGAGAGGTGCAGGGAAGGGGAAAGTATGGGTGGATGTGTTGGCAGAGAGCCACACACAATGAGGGGACGTGTAAAAATGGAGAAGGGGGCAGAAACTGTTGGGTGGAGGCCAGTGTAGCTTCAGGAGCACAGAGTGTGTTGTAAGGATAACTCCCATCAGTGCAGCTCAGAAAAGCTGGTGGTGGAGAGGAGGATCCAGATGGAGATGGCCCAGGTTGTGAAGCAGCCATTAAAATCAAGTATGTTATGTTTGGCTGCATATTGTGCCACAGGGTGTTCCACTTTGCTCTTGGCCACAGATTGGTGGTGGCCATTAATCCAAATCCTTGATCTGGACTTAGGGCCAAGACACTTATCCTCATTCTTTCACAACCTCACCACCTTCTCTCCCATCTGCTTCACCTGCTCCTCCTCAACCCAGTGAGCCACCTGCCTGGACACTGAACTCCTCCTCTCTGATACCTCCATCCACACCTCCATCCACATTAAACCCACTAATCACCAACAGCACCTGCATTTCAACAGCTGCCATCTCTTCCACACCAAAAATCCCTCCCGTGCAGCCTGGTTACCTGGGGATGGAATATCAGCAGTGACAAGAGCTCCCTTGCCCAGTATGCTCAAGGTCTCATCAAGCCCTTCAGACAGGCACTATTAACCAGACTTAGTCCACAAACAGATTTCCCATGCTGTTTCCCCAGACATTTCTAATCCTCCCACCAACTGCAAGAACCAGCTACAAAGGAACATACACGTCATTATTACCACACTGGACTGGAACACATCCTTCATCAGGGCTTTGATTATCTATCATCATGCTCAGAAATGAGGGACATCCCATCTAAGATTCTTGCCACCCCTTTTAAAATGAGATTCCATCACCTCCCAAACTCCACAACATTCTAGTCCATCTCTATCCCACTCCCACTTCCAGCCCCTTGCATTAGGGATCATATCTCTGTGGAACAACCCGTTGCAAGTCCTGCCCTATCCACCCACCCAGCACTTCCTATGCCAGTCCTGTCACATGCTTATCCTACACCATCAGAGGCCTGGCCACCTGTGAAACTAGCCAAGACATATACCAACTCTGCTGTGAATGCTGCACAGCTTTTTATGTCAATATGATTACCAACCACCTGACCACCAGGATAAATTGCTACAACTGTGAGCAAAGTGGACCACTCTGTGGCACAACATGCACTTAAACATAAAATGGCTGCTTCACAACTTGGGCCATTTGGATCCTCCCCTCTACCTTCAGCTTTTCTGAATGGTGCAGATGGGAGTTATAATTACAATACATTCTCCAATTTGGAAATGATCTTGGCCTCAACATACAGTAAGCTACTGCCCCACACCCTTCTCCCAACAGTTTCCACCCCCTATCTCCATCATCTCCTCTCTTTTATACTTCACATGTCCCCTCAGCCTCATTGTGTGCTGCCCTCTACTAACACATCCATCCACCTTTTCCCCTTCCCTGCTACTCTCCTTTTCCACTCCCTGTCTCTGCACTGGCTCCTCCCCCCCACCTGCACCATGCTATCCCCAGTCTAAATTGCTGCTTTCATCGAACATGACATTTGCATTTTGGTCTGAGCAGCCAGAGCTAGCAGTCATGTGTGCATGAGGAGTAATTGCTTTTCTGTAAGTGAGTGTATTTTTTTCTGTTTGGCCAGAAGCTAATTATGTAACCATCTTTTTGTAATGCCAGTCTGCAACTCAATGTGTCATTTTTATGGTGAGTAGCAATTTACCATTTTTCCAACATTGTTAAATCAATTATTTATTTATGTATGTTATGAGATAATAAAATTCTGATTCTGATTCCAACATAATCAAGTAAATGTCAAGTTACTAATAACAGATAAACAACAGATAAATAATAAATCTGAGGAGGCAACAGCTCTTTTCAATGAAGCAGCTTTCTTATTAATTTAATTCATTTAATTTAGATGACACAAGTGTGAAATGCATCAAGCAGTATAGCGATGGTTTATTATCAATATAGCACACATATTAATTCTCTATGATGTCTTCTTTGTCTCATGTTGATGTACACCTTAATGAATGAAGTTGTGCTGATGTACATTTAAAAAGAATACTACTTCTACAGAAAGGAGCAATAAGACACATACATGGGATGGGACATAGAGATTCATGTCATGAAGTGTTTGTGCAGCACAAATATCTGACAATATATTCTCTGTATGTCTTCAAAATAGTTGTATTTTTTATAAGTCAACCAACAGAAGCTACCAAGGGCAGTGATGTACATGATCACAACACTAGAACAAAGTGTAACTATTTCCATAACAGAACAACATTAAAAATGACTGATAAAAGTCCATACATCAGTGGTGTGATTTGGTATAACAAGCTACCAAACTCTCTAAGAATGTCCATGGGAAATGTTTTTAAAACAAAATTAAAATCTTTTCTAATAGAAAAATGTTTATATTCTTTCAACAAATTTTAAGATAGTGATAGTAACATGAGGCATTAGCATATCAGTTGCAATATGATAAATGTAAAAAACTGACATAAGAAGCAACAACTACAGAATAGAGTGTATTTTATAAGTGTAAATATAACCATAGTATTATGCCTGACGTTTGCAAAAGCCATCATTACAATGGCTCCACGCAAAGAAAATGTAAATAAATAAATAAATAAATAAAGAAGTTGTGTCATACTGGAGAGTAGACACAATGCAATGATTCACACTGAAAGGCTTTGCAGTAAATGTATAACTTTGTTTATTAGTATTAAATAGTTAAATGCTCCAATTAGATTGTTGATGTCATCCACACAGACAGGTTCCTAATCATGATTTCAGTAACTTCAAAATCAAGCTCAAATATTAATTAGAATTTTATGTAATGTTGTCAATAATTGGCTGACTAAACTGGCAAATTAGAAATGTGCCCTGCCCAGGCAGCTACAAAACAGTAACTAGTTTTCAAGCAGTCTAGAAGTAACTTTCACACTGGTACAACGTACTTACTGGAAGTCGATGTTGTTGTTGTTGTGGTCTTCAGTCCTGAGACTGGTTTGATGCAGCTCTCCATGCTACTCTATCCTGTGCAATCTTCTTCATCTCCCAGTACCTACTGCAGCCTACAACCTTCTGAATCTGCTTAGTGTATTCACCTCTTGGTCTCCCTCTATGATTTTTACCCTCCACGCTGCCCTCCAGTACTAAATTGGTGATCCCTTGATGACTCAGAACATGTTCTACCAACTGATCCCTTCTTCTAGTCAAGTTGTGCCACAAACTCCTCTTCTCCCCAATTCTATTCAATACCTCCTCATTAGTTATGTGATCTACCCATTTAATCTTCAGCAATCTTCTGTAGCGCCACATTTTGAAAGCTTCTATTCTCTTCTTGTCTAAACTATTTATCGCCCATGTTTCATTTCCATACATGGCTACACTCCATACAAATACTTTCAGTAACGACTTCCTGACACTTAAATCAATACTCGATGTTAACAAATTTCTCTTCTTTGGAAACGCTTCCCTTGCCATTGCCAGTCTACATTTTATATCCTCTCTACTTTGACCATCATCAGTTATTCTGCTCCCCAAATAGCAAAACTCCTTTACTACTTTAAGTGTCTCATTTCCTAATCTAATTCTCTCAGCATCACCCAACTTAATTCGACTACATTCCATTATCCTCGTTTTGCTTTTGTTGATGTTCATGTTATACCCTCCTTTCAAGACACTGTCCATTCCGTTCAACTGCTCTTCCAAGTCCTTTGCTGTCTCTGACAGAATGACATCATCATCGGCAAACCTCAAAGTTTTTATTACTTCTCCATGGATTTTAATACCTACTCCGAACTTTTCTTTTGTTTCATTTACTGCTTGCTCAATCTACAGATTGAATAGCATTGGGGAGAGGATACAACCCTGTCTCACTCCCTTCCCAACAACTGCTTCCCTTTCATGTCCCTCGACTCTTATAACTGCCATCTGCTTTCTGTGCAAATTGTAAATAGCCTTTCGCTCCCTGTATTTTACCCCTGCCACCATCAGAATTTGAAAGAGAGTATTCCAGTCAACATTGTCAAAAGCTTTCTCTAAGTCTACAAATGCTAGAAATGTAGTTCGCCTTTTCTTAATCTTTCTTCTAAGATAAGTCATAAGGTCAGTATTGCCTCACATTATCCAACATTTCTATGGAATCCAAACTGATCTTCCCCGAGGTCAGCTTCTACCAGTTTTTCCATTCGTCTGTAAAGAATTCGCGTTAGTATTTTGCAGCTGTGACTTATTAAACTGATAGTTCAGTAATTTTCACATCTGTCAACACCTGTTTTCTTTGGTATTGGAATTATCATATTCTTCTTGAACTCTGAGGGAATTTCACCTGTCTCATACATCTTGCTCACCAGATGGTAGAGTTTTGTCAGGACTGGCTCTCCCAAGGCTGTCAGTAGTTCTAATGGAATGTTGTCTACTCCCGGGGCCTTGATTTTGACTTAGGTCTTTCAGTGCTCTGACAAACTCTACACGCAGTATCATATCTCCCATTTCATCTTCATCTACCTCCTATTCCATTTCCATAATATTGTCCTCAAGAACATCACCCATGTATAGACCCTCTATATACTCCTTCCACCTATTTACTTTCCCTGCTTTGCTTAGAACTGGGTTTCCATCTGAGCTCTTGATATTCATGCAAGTGGTTCTCTTTTCTCCAAAGGTCTCTTTAATTTTCCTGTAGGCAGTATCTATCTTACTCCTTGTGAGATAAGCCTCTACATCCTTACATATGTCCTCTAGCCATCCCTGCTTAGCCATTTTGCACTTCGTGTCGATCTCATTTTTGAGACGTTTGTATTCCTTTTTGCCTGCTTCACTTACTGCATTTTTGTATTTTCTCCTTTCATCAATTAAATTCAGTATCTCTTCTGTTACCCAAGGATTTCTACTAGCCCTCGTCTTTTTACCTACTTGATCCTCTGCTGCCTTCACTCTTTCATTCCTCAAAGCTATCCATTCTTCTTCTACTGTATTTCTTTCCCCCATTCCTGTCAATTGTTTCCTTATGCTCTCCCTGAAACTCTGCACAACCTCTGGTTCTTTCAGTTTATCCAGGTCCCATCTCCTTAAATTCCCACCTTTTTGCAGTTTCTTCAGTTTAATCTACAGTTCATAACCAATAGAGTGTGATCAGAGTCCACATCTGCCCCTGGAAATGTCTTACAATTTAAAATCTGGTTCCTAAATCTCTGTCTTACCATTATATAATCTATCTGAAACCTTTTAGTATCTCCAGGGTTCTTCCATGTATACAACCTTCTTTCATGATTCTTGAACCAAGTGTTAGCTATGGTTAAGTTATGCTCTGTGCAAAATTCTACCAGGCGGCTCTCTCTTTCATTTCTTAGCCCCAATCCATATTCACCTACTACATTTCCTTCTCTTCCTTTTCCTACTGTCGAATTCCAGTCACCCATGACTATTAAATTTTCATCTCCCTTCACTACCTGAATAATTTCTTTCATCTCATCATACATTTCATCAATTTCTTCATCAGCTGCAGAACTAGCTGGCATATAAACTTGTACTACTGTAGTAGGTTTGGGCTTCGTGTCTATCTTGGCCACAATAATGCGTTCACTATGCTGTTTGTAGTAGCTTACCCGCACTCCTATTTCTTTATTCATTATTAAACCTACTCCTGCATTACCCCTATTTGGTTTTGTGTTTATAGCCCTGTAGTCACCTGACCATAAGTCTTGTTCCTCCTGCCACCGAACTTCACTAATTCCCACTGTATCTAACTTTAACCTATCCATTTACCTTTTTAAATTTTCTAACCTACCTGCCCGATTAAGGGATCTGACATTCCACACTCCGACCCGTAGAACGCCAGTTTTCTTTCTCCTGATAACGACATCCTCTTGAGTAGTCCCCGCCCGGAGATCCGAATGGGGGACTATTGTACCTCTGGAATATTTTACCCAAGAGGATGCCATCATCATTTAATCATACAGTAAAATTGCATGCCCTCAGGAAAAATTACAGCTGTAGTTTCCCCTTACTTTCAGCCGTTCACAGTACCACAACAGCGAGGCCGTTTTGGTTAGTGTTACAGGGCCTGATCAGTCAATCATCCAGACTGTTGCCCCTGCAACTACTGAAAAGGCTGCTGCCCCTCTTCAGGAACCACACATTTGTCTGGCCTCTCAACAGATACCCCTCCATTGCGGTTGCACCTTCGGTACGGCTATCTGTATCGTTGAGACACGCAAGCCTCCCCACCAACGGCAAGGTCCGTGGTTCATGGGGGAAGTCGATGTAATGTGTTATTTGACTTATGTGAAAGAAATGTTCAAAATCAAAAACATTTGTGTTTCATCTCGTATGGGAATTAAAGTCATGTGGAGCTTTTTGTAAATTTGCAATGGTGCTTAATGAGTGAAGATCAAAATTGTTGGATGTAAGGTCCACTAGTTATGCAAAACACCGTTTTTTCAAAGTTCCCAAACATGTTTCAACAGCTTTGTCCATCCCATCATCAGTGGGTTTCTGTTTTATTTAATCTTTACATTCAGTCTGCATGGTTTTGCAGGACCAATTGCATATTATTTCGTACTGGTAGCTTGTCGTGTTTTTGTGTGGCAACCCCTTTTTCCTCAGCATCCTGATGAGGTGTTGTGAAGCACTCATAAATATAATATATTTTCAAAAAATTGGTCATAATGAGCATTTTACACCTCACCAAAACACACTGTGCACAAAGCACAGAGGTGCTGAAACATGTTTGAGAACTTCGAAAAAACGATGTTTTGCATAACTGGTAGACCTTACATCCAACAGTTTTAAGTGAAAGTACAAAAAATGCAAGAACTGCAAATCCAAATGATGAAGTGAAGATTTGACTCTGTAAACTTACATTCAGGTATTGTCATTATATTGGCCCTAAAGACTATTTTTTCCTTATTTTACAATAAAATAGGGTGGCTTCTTCTTATTTTGAGATTTTCACTGTAGTGGCATCTACACTTTCATCAAGATCTATACTCTGAAACCACTGTGAGGTGCATGGAACAGGATACATCCCATTGTACCAGTTATTGGGGTTTTGTCCTGTACCATTCGTGTTTGGAGCATGGGAAGAATGATTGATTGATGCCTCTGTGCATACAGTAATTATTCTAATCTTATCCTTATGATCCATATGTGTGCTATACATAGAGGTTTGTGTATATACCTAGTGTAATCATTTAAAGGTAATTCCTGAAACTTTGTTAATAGACTTTCCCAGGATAATTTATAGCTGTCTTCAAGGGTCTACCATTTCAGTTTCTTCAGTATCTTTGTGACGCTCTTTACGTGGATTAAACAAACCTGTGACCATTCATGGTGCCCTTATCTCTATGCATTCATTATCCCCTGTTAGTCCTATCTGGTACAGGTCCCACAAACTTGAGCAATATTCTAGGTGATTTGTAAGCAATCTCTTTTGTAGACTGATTGCACTTCCCCAGTAGTCTACCAATATACTGAAGTCTACCATCAGCTTTACCCACAACTGAACCTATGTGATCATTCCATTTCATATTCCTACAAAGTGTTACACCCAGGTATTTGTATGAGTTGGCTAATTCCAACAGTGACTCACTGATATTATAGCCCTAGGATACTACATTCTTTTCATTTTAAGAAGTGCACAATTTTACATTTCTGAACATTTAGAGCAAGTTGCCAATCTCTGCACCATGTTGAAATCTTATCAAGATTTGACTGAATATTTATGCAGCTTCTCTCAGATAGTACTTAATTATAGATAACTGAATCATCTACAGAAAGCCTGATTTTATTATTAATACTGTGTGCAAGGTCATTAATACACAACATAAACAGCAAGGGTCCCAACACACTTCCCTGGGGCATACCCAAAGTTACATCTACATCTGACGATGACTCTCCACCCAAGATAACATGCTACGTCCTCCCCATCAAAAAGTCTTCAGTCCAGTCAAAGATTTCACTTGATATGTAATATGATCATACTTTTGACAATAAGCATAGGTGCAGTACTGAGTCAAATGCTTTTCAGAAATTATGAAACACTGCATCTATCTGGTTGCCCTGATCCAAAGCTTTCAGGCAAGTTGGGTTTCACACACTCGATGTTTTCAAAATCCATGCTATTGGCATTGAGAAGGTCATTCTGTTCAAGATACCTCATTATGTTTGAGCTCAGAATATGTTATAAGATTCTACAACAAATCAGTGTCAAGTATATTGAACAGTGGTTTTGTGGGTCACTTCTACTACCCTCTTGAGGCTTCCCACTTGCCATTCCATCACTCATTGTCAAATGCATGCAGTCTGCAACTGGCAGAGAAAAAAGCCAAGGGGACATTGAGACAGCTTCATAAGACACAAGGTAAGCAAATCTCCTCCTGTTGAGCCAGGAAAATTGCAAGAAGTTTGATGGGCACTCTCATTAACAGTTGACTGATGTAGCCCTCCACAAGCAACAATTTGCTAAGAACAACTTGTACTGTTGACATGTCTGACACAGTAATGTGTCACAGCAGGAACATTCCACATCTCATTATAATTAGTTAAGTATTTAGGAAGGGGAGGATGCACAACAAGGCCTCCTCTTGTACAAATCATCCCTTAAACACACTGAAATTCCCTGGCAGACCTCTTTGTTTGCTGTCTGACCAGGTGGTACAAATTTCTCACAGACAATGCCTTTGCAGCCAAAATACACATCTTGACCTCTGTCTAGTAAATGCGCACTTTTCTGTATGAGGAGACCCTTTGTCCAACCACTGTAACAATTGTGTTCATCAGTTGTTACAATGGTCTTAAGGAAGTGAACATTACCATTTGCAGTAGCAAGCAGTTCCTAGCTGTTTAAACACAGATCTGCTTCCTACTGTTAATCAACAAATGCAGAATGAATTTGTGCTGACATGATGATCACAAGTTTTTCACTCAAAATTTGATGGCATGATCCTACACTGATGCTCAGTCATCTGCAGCTTCTTGAGCAGTTAATTGATGATTTCTACAGATTACACCACAATCTTTCTGTCATAATCATCATCTGTTGACGTGGAAGGTTGTCCAGACCTGGGATCCTCACTGATCTTCATTCCACCCTGTTCAAAATGCTTACACCACTTATAGTACTGTGCAACTCATACCCTCCCCATATACACACACACTGATGGCAGGGTGACAGCAGCAAAGCAGCCAGAAGCATTTGCACCATGTATGAGGATAATTTCATTGGACAGAGCATTGCAAGAAAATCATTTTCTCATTTTAAGGATGGTTGTTTTGACATTAATGACCCTCCACATTCAAGAAGACCTTTGGGGTTTGATGAAAATCATTTAAATGCATTCAACCACAACTATCCACATCAGTGTACGGTACTCAAGAACCTGCAAATGCAATGAACTATGATCATTCCATTATCATGCAACATTTGCATGCAATGGGGAAGGTTAAAAAATCAGGTGTATGTGTAATGTATGCTCTAAGCTAAAATCACAAAAAGCAACAGGTGGCCATGTGCACCTCTGCTTGCTTGTCATCATTTGGCTCATGAACAACACCTTGCAGATGCAATCTAAGAACAATGACCAGGAAGACTGCATGAAATGATGTTACTCCACAATAATGCCTGCCTGCATTCTACTAGACTGACAAAAAATGCTACATGGGAGGTGAGTTGGGAAGTAATTCTGCACACATTTTATTCACCTGATCTTGCACCCTCAGATTTTCACTTCGTTCTCTATTGAACAACCTTCCAGGAACTTCCTTTCTGGATGAAAATGGGGACCAAAAATGGCTGGATGAGTACTTTGCCACAAAACCTTGTGATTTCTACAGTCATGGAATTGAAAAGTTACCCCAGGATTGGTAGACTGTTGTAAGTAGTGGAGGAGAATATATTATTGATGGCTAAATTCTCTGTTATGTTTATCTGTTGTGTCCATTAAACTTATGGAAAAATGCTATGAGCTTATGCACCAACCTAATAATTCACAAATAATAACTTTCTTTAAGAATAAATCATATGATTTGTAAGAGCACTTCATTCGATATTAAGTATTGATTAATGAAGATTATATGAAGTATGAAAATGTTTGCTACCACAGAAATGGAGGTTAGTTAGTTCACAGCCACTATGCAATTGAGATAAATTGTAATAGATGGCTCTTGGATTATATTCAACAAACAGTTTTGTGAACACTGGAGTTACACAAAACTAGTAATTGCCAAGGTATATGGACCTTTTCATAAAAATAAAAACTTAAATTTGTTCAACGGGGTTGTTCCAATATATTTTCTCACTGTAACACATTGTCTCATAAGTAGAGATATGATAATATTACTACACTTGTAATATTAATTTAGCTAATCTGAGCAGCAATTCAATAATGAGAGATTCCTCAAGTACAAAAATTACCTCAGATCTTTATTAATTTAGCTAATTGAGCAGCAATTCAATGATGAGATATCCCACAAAAACAACAATCACCTCAGACCTTCCAACCTTCTCTTAGTCCCAATCTGCCACTGGCTGTTTATTTGAGTGAGCAGCTGGCTGGTGATCATAGCCCCTTAAAAAGCTGTGCAGAAATAGCAGCAGATTTGATGTGTGACATGACTATTTTTGTGAGTAGTCCTGGTTATAATAGTGTAGGAGAATCCTGTGATGGTTGGAAGAGAATGTGCTGGGTGGGAACTTGGGACAGGTCTTATACCTGGCTCTTCCACACAGATATGACCCATGTGACAGGACACTGCAAAAGGGCATGGCATAAGGTCAAACTTTGATGTTTCGTAGATTTGGTGGGCGACAGATTACCCACTTTGAAAGAAGTAGGATGGATATTGGGGGAGGTACTTCACTTTTTAGGGCATCATGAAAAATAGCAGATACCCTGCTCAAAAATTTGATTAAGTTGTTCCAGTCCGCATCAGTATTGGATGACAACATGAGTGCTCCACTGGATCTGGCCAGAAGAGATAGGTGCATTATTGGGAACATGTGTGAATATGGTGGGATGATCCATTTGTGGACAAGATGTGAGCAGTTGCAACTGCCTCTGAGGCACATCAAGACCTTCAGAATATTGGCATAACTGTAGATATACCACCAATGACTGGGTTGATTGTTCTGAAGACACTTTTTGCTATCAAAGGACTGGCCTAGGGTTGAAATGGAGGTACTGTTGATGTTTGCTACACTTTATATGGACAGAGGATTTTAAAAAATCATTGTTTGACACTTGAGGAGGGTGATGTGATGAAGAGGACCACTTAAAAGTATCATCAGTTGACTTAAGCCAGACATGAGGCTTAGGTTTTTAGGGTGGTTATGAAGAACTCCCATAAGTGTTGCATAAAGAGATTCACATATGAGAATGCTACAATGATCATCTGAGGAATTTATTTCCACATATTCCCTACAAAGAAAAAGTAATTGTAAGGTTATAAGAAGTTAGGTTGCAGGCAATGGATTGGAAGTGTTGGGAAACTGGGGTAGAGATACATTCTGTTGGAATACAGGCACCAGCTACTATGAGGTGTTTAGTGTGGTTATGTTTGTGGACTTTAGGAAGTACATGTGAGGTCAGAGTGTGGAAGGTGGCTGACATGAGGAAAGAGTTGGACTTGAGGGTTGGATTGTGGGATATACTTTTGGATTTGAGTGAGAACTAGAGATCTTGTTGGTCTTCTAGCATCAGATAGCTCTGGAAAATCTTACAGTATATGTGGAAGAGTCAGATATCAAAAACTTTTTTTTTTTAATAATAATATCTCATCTGTTTTTCTAAAAGAATTTCATATGATTTTTTACACGATGTGTTATAATTCAAGCTAAAATCTGTAAAATGAAATTACTTTATTTTCTTTATTACAATCGATGTGTACTAGCTCTGAATGTATTTCAATTTGCTGATGATACGAGTGTTCTAATTACAGGAAACTCAGAAGAAACTCTTGTAAAAAACATAAAAGAAACCACTGACAGGCTAACATGTTACTTTGATGACAATGACTTAAAAATAAACACTGAAAAAACTGTAGCTATGGATATACACACAGCACAAACAAAAAATCTGATATCACCCAATCTAGAGCTATACGGACAGACAATTGCCAAAACAGCCTGTACCAAATTTCTTGGACTTCATCTACAAGACAACATGAAATGGAAAGCACATATTGAGCAAATGAACAAAAAATTAAGTACTGCTTGTTTTGTGCTGCGCACATTAAAAAACTGTACCAGCTACAACACCCTTCAGTGTGTATATTATGCAGTTGTATACTCTCACCTCCGGTATGGGATTATGTTCTGGGGAAATTCTGGAGATGCCATCAAAACGTTCAAAATTCAAAAAAAAAATTATAAGAATAATGGAATGGGTAGATAATCGCAAATCATGTAGACCATTGTTTCAAAAAAGGATGATCCTGCCACTTCCTTGTGTATATATACTTGAAAATATAATGTATTTAAAGCAAAATTTACATACAAAAAGACCACTCATCACTCAAAATCACACAATACACAGCTATGATATGAGACAAAAGTTGGATGTACATGTTCAAAGTTCCAACACAAAGTTATTTCAAAACAGCCTTAGCCATCCTAGTATCAAACTGTACAATGCCTTACCAGATACCATTAAACACATACAAAACATTAGTCACTTCAAATCTTCAGTCCTGAGACTGGTTTGATGCAGCTCTCCATGCTACTCTATCCTGTGCAAGCTGCTTCATCTCCCAGTACTAACTGCAACCTACATCCTTCTGAATCTGCTTAGTGTATTCATCTCTTGGTCTCCCTCTACAATTTTTACCCTCCATGCTGCCCTCCAATGCTAAATTGGTGATCCCTTGATGCCTCAGAACAAGTCCTACCATCCGATCCCTTCTTCTTGTCAAGTTGTACCACAAACTCCTCTTCTCCACAATTCTATTCAATACCTCCTCATTAGTTATGTGATCTACCCATCTAATCTTCAGCATTCTTCTGTAGCAACACATTTCGAAAGCTTCTATTCTCTTCTTGTCCAAACTATTTATCATCCATGTTTCACTTCCATACATGGGTACACTCCACACAAATACTTTCAGAAACGACTTCCTGACACTTAAATCTATACTCGATGTTAACAAAAAATTCTCTTCTTCATAAATGCTTTCCGTAAATGATTCAGATCAAAAAATTTCAGCAGTTCAGAAAAACTGCATTCACAAAAATCTGTATTCAAACAATGGTATTGCATGATCCAACACTCCAATCAAAAGTTTTCCATCAGAAAATTTACATCCAGTGGATTTTCTGCACCACTGTGGACATAGTTTTGTGTCATGCATGAATGACAATCAAAAAATTAAATTTGATAAAAGATGTCTTGAAGGTGAAGCTCTATTATGGGTAAATTTAAATTTAAGTCAGTGGGAAACATATCAAAGTTTTGAGAAAAGTTTTTTAAATAAATTTTGGTCAGAAGCTGGACAGGGGAGAATTACCAGTGATTTTTTGAATGGTCCTAATTACAGGAATAGGGACAGTACTTTGAAAGAGCTTCGTAAGGATAAACTTAAAAAATTAACACACCTTGACAAACCATTTGATGAGATGACCATGATTATCAGAAAGGTTGTAGTGGAATTTAGTGCATGGACCTGACAATTGTTTTGAACAATTTTTGTGATATGTTGACAGGCTGGATATGGCAGTAGAAAGGAGTATGTACCGTAATAATCAGAATGATAGATATCACAATGGGAATAATTACAGAAACAGAGATAATGGTAACTTATATCAGGATCAAAGTGGCAATAGAGAGAGAAATTTTGAACACCAGGAGGATAGGAATAATGGGGATAACCATGGGCATTTTAATAGGAGAATAATCATAGAAGTAACTACTCGGGAAACGGCAGTTCACTTCAGTGAAAGTGCGAGGAAACACAACAAGCAAAGGACCCTCAAGTTACATTTGCAATTAGACAATAATAACAGTGTTAATGATATGGAACATGCATCTGAAATTGAACAGGAGTAATATCAGATTTCTCATTTATGTTTTGATCAAAAGTTTTGACTGTCTTTAATTATGGTGATGTAGGTGCTAATCACAACCCAGAATGTGAGAGTAGTGAGAATTTTGATGTAGTGTGTACTGATGATTTCTTCTCTTGGTCAGAAAACAGTGTTATTGATGTATGTAAATCAGGTGATGACTGTATTGGATCTAAACTAGGTGGTATTTTTAATGTAGATGTGAATGAGAGTTGTGAAATAACTTAGGTTGGTAAGTCTGAGACTGGTAGCTTATTGCAAGTGTTGAAAGAACATGATGATGATGATGATGATGATGAGTATCAGGTATTTGTGGAGTATGAGAGTAACGAAGCTTCAGAGTTATTTGTGAATGATGTTGACAATAAGGGTAGGGTGAGTGATGTATTTGATGATGTAAATGAGAATCACAGAGAGTTATCTGCGAGCCCAGAGAAAAAACTTTTTGAAGTTTGGTTGAGACCAGATTGATGATAACATTGGGAAATGTGCATTCTGGAATAAGTTAGCTGTGGTTAGTCATTCCAGATTGGTGGAATGAAGTGAAAGAAGATCTTATCAGGAAGAGTAAATTTTGACAGCAATGTGTTTTGTGTTCCTTCTGTAACAAGTGATGTTAGTTGTGCCATGGAATCCATTCATTGTGTTCGATCTTTACCTGACAACATTGGGAACCAGAGTAATGCTATGATACCAGTAAAGTTGATAAAGCCCTGTAAACACAGTGTGGAGGTAGCATTTGATGAAACTGAAAGTGATCTTTTACATGAAGTGTCTAACAACAGAGGAGATGAATAGGATTTTGGGTATCCTTACATTAAAATTAAGCTTGATCAGTGGGAAGGTAACTGTTTGACTGAAACAGGGAGCCAAATTTGTGGTATATCTGAACAATTTAGAGACAAGATCCAGTATAGTAAGAATTTTGTGGAAATGTCCATTGCACATGTAAAGATAAGAGGAGCTACTGGTAAGCAACGCAAGTATGTAAAAGGTCAAGTACTGTTAACTTTTAACATAGAAAACAACACCTTGGAACATGGATGCATAATGATACCTAGTATGGAAGAAAATATAAACTTTTTGCAGATTCATACAACTATATAATTGTGTGTGTTTTTTTTTTTTTTTTTTTTTTTTTTTCCCCCAGGAATTTAGTATATAAGATGTGATTTCTAAAGTTCTGTCTTACATATTGACTGAGTTTAAATCAATGATACACTATATTTATAGGTTCATACAACTATATAATGATGTTTTGTAATAGATTTGTGGTTTATAACTTTATATATATATATATATATATATATATATATATATATATATATATATATATATATATATATATATATATATATATATATAAAAAGAAAGATGATGAGACTTACCAAACAAAAGCGCTGGCAGGTCGATAGACACACAAACAAACACAAATATACACACAAAATTCAAGCTTTCGCAACAAACTGTTGCCTCATCAGGAAAGAGGGAAGGAGAGGGAAAGACGAAAGGATGTGGGTTTTAAGGGAGAGGGTAAGGAGTCATTCCAATCCCGGGAGCGGAAAGACTTACCTTAGGGGGAAAAAAGGACAGGTATACACTCGCACACACACACATATCCATCCACACATACAGACACAAGCAGACATATTTAAAGACAAAGAGTTTGTCTTTGTCTTTAAATATGTCTGCTTGTGTCTGTATGTGTGGATGGATATGTGTGTGTGTGCGAGTGTATACCTGTCCTTTTTTCCCCCTAAGGTAAGTCTTTCCGCTCCCGGGATTGGAATGACTCCTTACCCTCTCCCTTAAAACCCACATCCTTTCGTCTTTCCCTCTCCTTCCCTCTTTCCTGATGAGGCAACAGTTTGTTGCGAAAGCTTGAATTTTGTGTGTATATTTGTGTTTGTTTGTGTGTCTATCGACCTGCCAGCGCTTTTGTTTGGTAAGTCTCATCATCTTTCTTTTTAGATATATTTTTTCTACGTGGAATGTTTCCCTCTGTTATATTCATATCATTAATTTGAACCCAACAATGACGTTTGTTATTGTCACTGTTACATTTTGAAGTCTTTTCTGTCGTCTTATTTCCTCCTTCTGTTGCCCAAACTCTTTGTCTTTAAATATGTCTGCTTGTGTCTGTATGTGTGGATGGATATGTGTGTGTGTGCGAGTGTATACCTGTCCTTTTTTCCCCCTAAGGTAAGTCTTTCCGCTCCCGGGATTGGAATGACTCCTTACCCTCTCCCTTAAAACCCACATCCTTTCGTCTTTCCCTCTCCTTCCCTCTTTCCTGATGAGGCAACAGTTTGTTGCGAAAGCTTGAATTTTGTGTGTATATTTGTGTTTGTTTGTGTGTCTATCGACCTGCCAGCGCTTTTGTTTGGTAAGTCTCATCATCTTTCTTTTTAGATATATTTTTTCTACGTGGAATGTTTCCCTCTGTTATATTCATATCATTAATTTGAACCCAACAATGACGTTTGTTATTGTCACTGTTACATTTTGAAGTCTTTTCTGTCGTCTTATTTCCTCCTTCTGTTGCCCAAACTCTTTGTCTTTAAATATGTCTGCTTGTGTCTGTATGTGTGGATGGATATGTGTGTGTGTGCGAGTGTATACCTGTCCTTTTTTCCCCCTAAGGTAAGTCTTTCCGCTCCCGGGATTGGAATGACTCCTTACCCTCTCCCTTAAAACCCACATCCTTTCGTCTTTCCCTCTCCTTCCCTCTTTCCTGATGAGGCAACAGTTTGTTGCGAAAGCTTGAATTTTGTGTGTATATTTGTGTTTGTTTGTGTGTCTATCGACCTGCCAGCGCTTTTGTTTGGTAAGTCTCATCATCTTTCTTTTTAGATATATTTTTTCCACGTGGAATGTTTCCCTCTGTTATATATATATATATATATATATATATATATATATATATATATATATATATATATATATATATATATATATATATACGCCATGAGACTAAATGCGTAGATCCTTCTACAATTTTGAAATGGTACAGTGCCATTAAATGTCTAGTAGTGAGTCCTCATTTCCCGTACTGTAAAAATTAGCAATAGTCTCTTAGTATATCTGTGTGTATCACCTTATCAGTTCAATTCTTTCATTGCATTTAACTCTGTTTATTAAAGTTTCATATGTGAACACTTTTTAATCCTATCTGACACAGATCCCAGATACTTGCTTTTGCAACATAAATAGGGCGAGCATATGCCGTGTGATGTGAGGAAGGTATTGAACAGCATATTTAGTACACAAAACAATGTTTCAGGATTTGATGTGAATAAAATGTCTTCTTCTGAAGTAGAAAATGCACAAACAATCACACACTCACAGCTGACACACACCTGATCGCTGTCTCTGGACACTGTGACCATACTGAATCATAAATGAGCCTGATGAGTATAGCAATCCAATGGTAGAGGTAAGAAGGTAGCATTAGGTTGGGGCAGGTGGGGGGAGGGAACAGCAAGGGGCGGCATTGAATGGTGTAGTGATGCTTATGGGAGCATGCAGCTCCATGCTGGGCACAGGGTAGGGCACTAAGGAGGTTTGGAAGCTAGGTCCAATTACATATATTTAGTCTCCTATTGTGTGTGCATGATGAAGTTTGCTGGTGGTCACTGACCAAAACAGGCAGCAAATTAATAAACTGTTCTAATACAGCCAAGTGTCATGAGTTTCCTGAAACATACATCCATTGCTGCCAGTTGCCTGAAGAAAATATTTAAAATATATTCAGAACCACACAACATGGCTTCATATCTAGACTTTTGAGTGAAATCAGGTGAGAACATTTTAAGGAACGTCTATAACTACTCTGTGAATAGATAAGCAATGATGCTACATTACATCTGCATCTACATCTACATCTATACGGATACTCTTCAAATCACATTTAAGTGCCTGGCAGAGGGTTGACCCCAAATAATGAAAAGTGTGAAGTCATCCACATGAGTGCTAAAAGGAATTTATTAAACTTTGGTTACATGATGAATTAGTCAAATCTAAAGGCTGTAAATTCTACTAAATACCTAGGAATTACAACTATGAACAACTTAAATTGGAAGGAACACATAGAAAAGGAAAGCGTTTCTGAAGAAGAGATATTTGTTAACATCGAGAATAGATTTAAGTGTCAGGAAGTCGTTTCTGAAAGTATTTGTGTGGAGTGTAGCCATGTATGGAAGTGAAACATGGATGATAAATAGTTTGGATAAGACCAACCAACCAAAGACTGCATTTTGTTGGCAGAACACTTAGAAAATATAACAGATCTACTAATGAGACTGCCTGTACTATGCTTGTCTGTCCTCTTTTAGAATACTGCTGCGTGGTGTGAGATCCTTACCAGATAGGAATGGTGGAGTACATCGAAAAAGTTTAAAGAAGGGCAGCACGTTTTGTAACATTAGTCACTTCAAATCTTCAGTCCTGAGACTGGTTTGATGCAGCTATCTATGCTACTCTATCCTGTGCAAGCTTCTTCATCTCCCAGTACTTACTGCAACCTACATCCTTCTGAATCTGCTTAGTGTATTCATCTCTTGGTCTCCCCCTACAAATTTTACCCTCCATGCTGCCCTCCAATGCTAAATTGGTGATCCCTTGATGCCTCAGAACAAGTCCTACCATCCGATCCCTTCTTCTTGTCAAGTTGTGCCACAAACTCCTCTTCTCCACAATTCTATTCAATACCTCCTCATTAGTTATGTGATCTACCCATCTAATCTTCAGCATTCTTCTGTAGCAACACATTTCGAAAGCTTCTATTCTCTTCTTGTCCAAGACCGAGAGCAGCGGTATCTGCATAGAGTTGTCAGTGTTAACAGACAAGCAACACTGCATGAAATAACTGCAGAAATCAATTTGGGGCATACAATAAACTTATCAGTTACGACAGTGTGGCAAAATTTGGTGTTAATAGGTTATGATAGTAGACAAGTGACACGAGTGTCTTTGCTAACAGATCATCATCATCTGCACTGCCTCTCCTGGGCTTGTGACCATATTGGTTGCAACCTATGTGGCTGGCAAACTGTTACTTGGTCAGATGAGCCCCATTTTCAGTAGGTATGAGGTGATACTAGGGTTTGAATGTGGCACAAATGCCACAAAGCCATGGACCCAAGTTATCAACAAGGCATAGTGCAAGTTGGTGGTGGCTCCATAATGGTGTAGGCTGTTTTTATGTGGAATCGGCTAGGTCCTCTGATCCACATGCTACTTGGAGACCATTTGCAGCCATTCATAGCCTTCATGTTGCCAAACAATGATGGAGTTTTTATGCGCCATGTCACCAGACCACAATTGTACATGACTGATTTGAAGAACACTCTGGACAATTCGAGCGAATGATTTGGCAAATCGACATGAATCACATCAGACATTAATGGGACATAATGGAGAGGTTATTCATCCACAAAATCCTCCATCAACAACACTTTCACAATTATGGATGGCTATAGAGGCAGTATGACTCAATATTTTGGCTGGGGACTTAGAACGAGTTGTTGGATCCATGCCATGTCAAGTTGCCCCACTACGCCAGGCAAAAGCAGTCCTGACATGAAATTGTGAGGTATTCCATGACTTTTGTCATCTCAGTGTATAGTATGCCAAGAACACAACAATAAGCCTGAAACTTCCTGGCAGATTAAAACTGTGTGCCCGACCGAGACTCGAACTCGGGACCTTTGCCTTTCGCGGGCAAGTTCTGCAAGGTTCGCAGGAGAGCTTCTGTAAAGTTTGGAAGGTAGGAGACGAGATACTGGCAGAAGTAGAGCTGTGAGGACCGGGCGTGAGTCGTGCTTCGGTAGCTCAGATGGTAGAGCACTTGCCCGCGAAAGGCAAAGGTCCCGAGTTCAAGTCTCGGTCGGGCACACAGTTTTAATCTGCCAGGAAGTTTCATATCAGCGCACACTCCGCTGCAGAGTGAAAATCTCATTCTGGAACAATAAGCCTGTTTGATTTGCAGTACAACAGGTCTACATTACTCAAGTATTAAAAATATTTTCCAGTGGACATTAGATGTATTACTGTATTTACACCAACAGAATTATAAAGGCATTACTTCAATGAGTTCGATGTAATGAAAATCTGTAGCTTAAAGAACTATGGGATTCCTAGACTATGCCATAGAAAATTACAATAGAAATTAAGTATAAGTGATAATACGTTAGCCTGCAGACAGAATAATTACAGAGAAGAGGTGAACAAACACATATACAAAGGCTCCTCTGTTGGGGTGAAACTACGTTTACAATGCTTCAGAAATGCACCCTGCACTAGCCGCATACATTTGGACCCTGACTGATGCTTGAAACGAGAAAACAAATTTTTCTGCAGTACTGAAATAAACTCTCAGTTGATAGTGCACAGGTAGGATAAGCAACTTATTACATGGAGTACTGAGACAACATTATGGCAACCATCAAGGACAATTCAGACAGTAGAATTAAACTTATACAGAACATAGTAAAACATGGGACAAAATGTCTATACTAATCTGGAGGGAACAATACCAAATATATAAACAATAATTTCTTAAATGCAGTGAACATAAATCACATCAAGTTGTTCATTAGAAAAATCGAAGTAGGATACTGATAAAGCAATTTAAACATCTGTAGCTCTCAACCTGAAATTCATAATATTAAAAATTCTTTAAAAAATGAAAGTTTATCTAAATTGATGGTATTTCCCATACACACTAAGAAGTAGTGTATGCAAATGATATAATCCTTTTTTAAAAAGGTTCTCACTAACTCTGTGTATTCTTCAAGAGAATATACAACTGTTGAACCCCTTTATAAAGAAAGGATAATTACCTAAGGTGACCTTTTTATATGATTTTAAATTTATTTCTCCTTTATTAAAGTGAATTAAATGCTATTTAACATAAGAAAGAGAGACATAAACAGGAAATGTATGACTTAGTAGCTGTGTGCATCATATTGAGAGCTGTGGGGTCTAGAACTTAACTCTACAACTTTCATTTGGTCATTCCCCTTTAACCAGTTAATAGTTCAACTATAGTAAGTCATTAGCTTGAATTCAACTAGATGTGATTGTGAAAGTTCAGTAATGTCTAGGTAGTGCCCAGATAAGCATAACATATGTACTGCTATTTCATTTTCTCTTTCATTTTCCCGTTTTGTTACTAGAAATTCATGGTATGTGAATGAGTGTTATTCCAGATTGACAGTGTTTTAAGTGGCAGCAGTTTGCCCTACTAACCCTTTCTTTAACCGTAAGCACAATTACTCTCATCCCCTGTCTCTAAGAAATATTGACTCCAAGAAAGGTATTGTGAAACCACTGAAAATGATTATAAGATGATGCATAAGCTACTTTTGTTACAACAGTTGCTTCTGGTAATTAGCTGTACAACTAACTTCTTATCACAGCCTATTATATGGAGACCACGCTGCATTTGATGCAAATGTGAGAGAGATGTCTTATTTATTACAGACATGTGCAAACATCCCTCTCTCCTAGATGGCTCCAATCTCTGGACTAACAAGTTATCTTAACCTAAAGCTCAATAGTTGCATATCCTCATTTTCTGTTTGTTGTTTCCACTGTGAAATTTCAAGTATCATAACATTTTTGGCAATGAGTCCCTGGAAAAGTGGTGCAATGAGAGAAATAATGGGAGAACAGTTCAAATTTGTTGGAAGATTATTGTTAAAACAGAAATTGTAATTATACAATCATATATATTTTATGGAAACATGAGACCAGACTAAAGTTTGGGTGATGAAGAGTTGTACTGAAAGTTGGAAAATTCTTTTTTTCTGTGTATCCACAAGTATCACAAAGCATATTGCATAATATGCAACAACTGATTGTTATTACCTTAGCAAGTGTGGATTGTAACGATTCTTCAAATGGTTTCCATTCAGTATAAGCTCACGTAGTTCCAAATTCTTGTCAAATATTCCTGTTGGCAGCCTTCGGAACTTATTATCAGCTAAGTTCAATAGTCGCAGCTTGGTCAGTGGTGCAAAAATATTAGGAGGGAGAAGCTGGATTCCATTGTTATACAAGTACAAGCTTTCCAATCCACCAAGTCCTTTAAACACATCTTCTGGCAACTCTGGCATGCTCCCATGGTCTTGTATTGCCAAATGTTTCAGTTTATTAAACTGCGAAAACATGTCAGCTGACAGTTGCTGTCGCAAACCCACTTTAGTTAAGTTTAGATATTCCAGATTTGGAGTGTATCTGTAACATATCACATAAAAATATCAGCTTACAATACAGAGTGACAGTCCCCCCCCAAAAAAATAAAAATAAAAAAGGCCACATTATTTTTGACAGATTTTCAGTATGTCACTACCTTCTGGCAATCAGGCATCTAGTAAATACAGATTGTATTTGTTTGATCATGAGTATGTTTCTAGTGATGCTTAAAAATGTGATTCTTGTGTCTTCTTCAGTTTCTTTATTAAATACTGAAAGTAATTTCAACTTAAAAATAAATTGTATAATCACACAATACCTCTTTTAATTATATAATATAAATATTATGATTAAATATTATGATTAAATATTATGATTTGTTTTCATTTAAAATAAAAGTATCATGAATTATCAAAAATTATTAATAAAAATTAAACAAAGCAAACCTTAGTAACTATCCCACACTGTATTTCTGAATTTCTTAGGTTCGCACATCCCGAGGAATCTTTTTACATTAGTCAAGAAGTTACAAAGGACACCTCTAGAAAACTGCTTACTGACTCACAAAAATAAGTAATGGAAGACCACACAGGAAAATAAGATATCATCAAACAGCAACACTATTACAGAGGAAAACATTAATTATTGCCTGATTTGATAGATAACTGGCACTGCACAGTAAATGAAGATGAGAAATGACAAAGAAGGTTAATGTTATGACTGCACTTTAGAAACTTCTGTAGTGACTGTCATTCTTTGTGTTACCTATTTGAAGCAAGGAAGTCAGTAGGTTTACTAATCTTTCATAGAGAAATTTGATTATATTGCTGATTAAAGTTTTATCAATATTATAAACACATAATGCAGCACTATATCCAAAATATTATTCACATTTCAGTTTCATAGACAATTTTCACTTTCATAAATGTATCACCACACCAGATGAAATGAAATGAAATGTTGTGTAGCTAGGGCCTCCAGTCGGGTAGACCGTTCGCCTGGTGCAGGTCTTTCGATTTGACGCCTGATGATTAGGACAACACAACACCCAGTCCCTGAGCGGAGAAAATCTCCGACCCAGCCGGGAATCGAACCCGGGCCCTTTAGGATTGACAGTCTGTCACGCTGACCATTCAGCTACCGGGGGCAGACACCACACCAGATGACATTCCACAGTTTATATTTAAAGCACAAATTTTCTCACATGGCATTAACAAGTGCAGAATGTAGCTTAAAAATTATCCCATTTAACTCAGTCTACAATGAAAATCATCATCATTTAACAGTTCCAGTTTCCCAGGTACTGGTAATGAGCCTCTTCCATTTCATCCTGTCCAAATACATCTGTTCACAGAGAACATCATCCGCTGTCCATCCTCTGGTCACTAGATCAGCCTTAATCAAGTCCATCCATTGGGTTTGAGGTCTTCCACCTGTCTTTCCAAATTTATTTTGGTTGTTTAGTTGGCTCCATTCTCATCACATGCTCGTACCATCGAAGTCTAGATGTGCCAGTTCAATCCAATAGGGATGTCCTTATTCCGGTTTCTTTCCTCATCTCCTCATTCCTTAACTTTCCATCTTGGTCTTCTGGATGGTGGATCTAAGAAATTTCTTCTCTGATGCTTGAAACCTTGATGATTCTCTTTTTGTGAGGGTACATGTTTCAATACCATAGGCCAATATTGGTGTGAAATAGCTATTAAACATCATCAGTTTGGTCAGTTTTGGAATCAAGTCATCCCATAAAAGTGATCTTACTTGTTGGTAAAATCCAGATCCTTATTGCACTCTGTTGATTTCATTTCTGACCAAATTATCACTAGAGATTACACTTCCAAGGTCAGGAAAACTGTCCACACACTCTAGATGGTTGTCTCTTAGTTTTACACTTGCTGGTTGTCCATCTCTGTTGACTGCCATCACCATTGTCTTGGTCTTGCTGATGTTGAGGTTATATTTCTGGAACTGACATTTCCATTCATCGAGTCTGATCTGTACTTCCTCTTCAGTTTTGCCCCATATCATGATGTCATCTGCAATGGCAAATGTATTCAGTTCACTTGACTTCTCCTTGATGTTCTTCATTATAGTATCCATAACAGTGATGAATAGTAGTGGGGACAGTGCACTTCCTTGCTGAACTCCACTATTGGTCTCAAACCATAACGATCATCCTTCCCCAATTTGTACACAGCTAGTACAGTCTTTGTACAACATCTGAATTTTTCTTATTCGTCCTTCAGGCACATTCTTTTTCCTCGGGCATTCCCAGATCTTATCTCTTATAATACTATCATAGGCTTCTTCCATAGCCAGGAATACAATGACCAGGTTCTTGCACTTCTCCCAACACTTTTCCATCAACATGTGGGTGCCAAAAATTAGATCTATTGTTGATCTGTTACTTCTGAAGCCATATTTTTTTTCTCCTCCAGCTGTGATTCTATTATAGTTCTCAGTCTCTTTTCTATAATCTTCTCAAGTATTTTCATCCCATGAGACAATAGGGTTTTCCACAGTGAAAATAAATATCCACTCAGCTTCAAGAAAAATTGCTGAATGCTACACATACATAGTTAATACATAGTTAACAGTAGAAATGACTGCATACTTATATGTTGGAGTGTAGGTGGTGGTGGTGGTGGTGGTAATGCGTTTGTTGGTGAACATGTCACCAAGGCCTTTACTGCTCATACTAAAATTATGTGAGGTGAGTGTGAATAAAAGCACTAAAAAATAAAATTTTAACAACAGTTGAAATACACTACCAGCCATTAAAATTGCTGCACCACAAAGATGACATGCTACAGACGCGAAATTTAACTGACAGGAAGAAGATGCTGTGATATGAAAATGATTAGCTTTTCAGAGCATTCACACAAGGTTGGACCTGTGGCAACACCTACAACGTGCTGACATGAGCAAAGTTTCCAACCGATTTCTCATATACAAACAGCAGTTGATTGGCACTGCCTGGTGAAACATTGTTGTGATGCCTCGTGTAAGGAGGAGAAATGCGTACCATCACATTTCTGACTTTGATAAAGGTCAGATTGTAGCCTATCATGATTGCGGTTTATCATATCATGACATTGCTGCTCGCATTGGTCGAGATCCAATGACTGTTAGCAGAATATGGAATCGGTGGGTTCAGGAGGGTAATACGGAACGCCATGCCGGATCCCAACAGCCTCGTATCACTAGCAGTCGAGATGACAGGCATCTTATCTGCATGGCTGTAACAGATCGTGCAGCCATGTCTCGATCCCTGAGTCAACAGATGGGGACATTTGCAGGACAACAACCATCTGCATGAACAGTTTGACGATGTTTGCAGCAGCATGGACTATCAGCTCGGAGACCATGGCTGCAATTACCCTTGACACTGCATCACAGACAGGAGCACCTGCGACTGTGCACTCAATGACGAACCTGGATGCACGAATGGCTAAACGTTATTTTTTCTGATGAATCCAGGTTCTGTTTACTGCATCATGATGGTCACATCTGTGTTTGGCGACATCACAGTGAACGCACATTGGAAGCGTGTATTCGTCATCACCATACTGGCGTATTACCCAGCATGATGGTATGGGGTGCCATTGGTTGCATGTCTCGGTCACCTCTTGTTCGCATTGATGGCACTTTGAACAGTCGACGTTACATTTCAGATATGTTACGACCTGTGGCTCTACCCTTCATTCGATTCCTGCGAAACCCTGCATTTCAGCAGGATAATGCACGACCGCATGTTGCAGGTCCTGTACGCGCCTTACATGTCTCGGTCACCTCTTGTTCGCATTGATGGCACTTTGAACAGTGGACGTTACATTTCAGATATGTTACGAGCTGTGGCTCTACCCTTCATTCAATCCCTGCGAAACCCTGAATTTCAGCAGGATAATGCATGACCACACATTGCAGGTCCTGTATGGGCCTTTCTGGATACAGAAAATGTTCAGCTGCTGCCCTGGCCAGCACATTCTCCAGATCTCTCACAAATTGGAAACATCTGGTCAATGGTGGCCGAGCAACTGGCTCGTCACAATACGCCAGTCACTACTCTTGATGAACTGTGGTATCGTGTTGAAGCTGCATGGGCAGCTGTACCTGTACACACCATCAAAGCTCTGTTTGACTCAATGCCCAGGTGTATCAAGGCTGTTATTATGGCCAGAGGTGGTTGTTCTGGGTATTGATTTCTCAGGATCTATGCACCCAAATTGCGTGAAAATGTAATCATGTAATCACATGTCAGTTCTAGTATAATATATTTGTCCAGTGAATGCAATTTTAATGGCAAGTAGTGTATAAAGGTGCCCTCCCCCCCCCCCCCCCACCATCCCACACACATGCACACATACACACGGAAATCATTTGTGTTAGATCTAAAACTTATAATAAAAAGTAAAAAAAAAGAGAAACAACTAAAAATTACAACAGGTGGCTGTGGGTTGCTCATTACTGGAACAAAAATTATGTCCCATCCGCCCTGCAATACACTACAATTTCCAGTCTAAATGCTTAGGATAGAATACAGACACCACACAAAATTTTCAAAAACTTTTGCACACTTGTTTCGTCTTCAACTAAAATAGAGGGTTGATCCTCAAATAGATGCTTCTACCCTCTTATCAAAATATAAAATGCACTCAGTTGAAATATGGCATATAGTGAGTTGTACACCGGAGGTATTAGAGATGTGTGTGTGTGTGTGAAGGGGGTCAGACAATCAGTTTCACTGACTACATCTTTATTGTCCCTCACAGGAAGCCACTCTTCCTCCCACAGTTGTGTGACTCCTTGAGTCAACAGCAAAACTGCAGCATGCAGAAGGATGGCACATTTTGTCATGCCATGTACCCTATAGGCCTCCTTGGCTGCTTGGTCTGCTTGCTCGTTTCCCCAGACTAGATTTCCATGTGCCCTGGTACCCAACAGAAAGATACACATTTTCCTCCATGTTGGAGGAGGAACAGGTGCATTTTGTGTCAATTCCTGTGCTGGGTACTCTGCTGCAATGCCAACAGAGCAATAAGGAACTGGAGCAGATGAGAAATTTTTTGCTTTGAAGATGTCTCATCTACCCCAGTGCCAGTAAATATGGTATATTCATTAGGAAGGCTAATCCTGAATACACGGATGAAAAGCCATAGGAAAACTTTTGCTTCAAGCCATCAATGTACATTATTATAAAACCGCAAAGCCTGTCTAAAACATTATAAAACATAGATTTAAATGTCGAATCTGGAGTGCAATCTTTCTTAAAATTTGCCAGATATAAAGTATTTCTGAGCCTCCTCAAGAGCCAAGGTTGAGATATACTCCAATCTTCATGTAAAATTCTAAAATGACCCATGTTCATCTCTAAAAGGCATTCCTTCATGCATATCCCATTGCATTCTGTCAGTTATTAAAAAGACTGTCCATTGGTGACTGAGCAACAGTGTGGTATGCAGGCATCTGTGGCAGTGACATTGTCTAATAGGTTTATCACACCATGAGGATTTCTGGCTGACATTAAGCAGTGGCTCACTAGTGCAGAGGCTCAGTTTGAGGCTGGTTCTAAAGGCCCAGTGGCCAGCATAATTCCTTCATGGAGTATAATGTTCAAAATTTTTAAAAATGCAGACCCATAAATCATGCACTCATGATCAAATCAATCACACATGAATATTCAGTAACACTGGAGCATGCAAATTTGATTGGCTCCCCATGAATTATGGTCAATAAATTTTAAAATATTCAATGCTTTTAACAAATGGGCTTTTAGATCACTAAGGTGTGGTAACCTAGTAAGCTAAAAATCAAATGTGAGGCAGAGAAACCAAACTGTGTCTTTAAAATTGACAATAGTGTCCCTTATTCTCAACTCAGGAAAGTTAAAACAGAATGTGAATTTTTAAAGTGGACAGAAATGAGATTCTCAGCTGGAACATTAAAACCTCTCTTCTCCACTCATTCCTCTGTCCTTCCGATAGATAGCTACAGCTAATTGGTTGCAACACTGGAGGAGGAACAAAAGACAGAGAAGCTGTCCATGAAAGAAAAACACTGGACAGGATTTTTAACCCTTAGTACTACATTATTAAGAGTTATGGCAAAGAAAACCACACTTAAAACACTGCCTATGTTGCAACAGTTCTCTTGTTCAAAGCAGACAGATAGGATATCACCACCTGTGTATTTATAATTAAGTGGGGAGAGGGAGGACTATATAAGGACGAGAAGTTGTCCCCAGAAGCCCCATTTGTAGAGAAGCCCAAGAAATTATGGCTCCAAGTAGGACCACAGGCATTCTTAATGTCCAAGAATATACCTGTTAAGAGGTACCCATGCAGGAAAGCCTATTATACAGCCAACCCCAGGAGGTCCAGGTATCAAAGGTGGAGTGATACTTCCTGAACCCAAACAGAAATTGACTAAAGACCTGTCTGGATTCTAACATCCAGAAAAGGCAGTGGTTAAACATTTGACCCAAGTTCATCTCCACACAGGTAGTGTGGGTAGCACTATAACTACTTGAGCATGTACAGCTCATTTCCATGTTTTAAGAGTGGAATTAAAATGGTTTGTCTGCATGAGTCGAGAAAGAGTGCTAAAAAGGGCAAGGTGGATTACTTTGCTTTGTCCCGTGAGGTGCAGTTACATGCTGTAGTGGATCGTATCATGATCAGACGATGTGTCACGTGCTGCAGATTATGAAAAATTCCAATCCTACATGTGAAAGGGGCAGCTGTACTCTTCATCATTGGTGAAACTGAAGTCTCAACTGCCTCTCAGAGACACTCTGCAGCACCAGAAGCTTGGATTGTGATTGGCAATGGTGATAACTCTGGCAAAATATTCTGCCACTGTCTGGGCAGTGTCTCATGCTATGGTCTGGAGATTCCATTCCACATTACAGTAGCCACCTCTCACCCCTCTCACAGACTTTCCTGATGGTTTCCCATACGCTTGTACTTGTAGTGGAATAGCTATGATATCTTCTTCCTCTCTCTGATGATTTGGTGGCATTTAGCCCTCACTAACTGAAAGGCTGCAAGGTTGTCTACATGGAGACATCTGCCTGCCCCTAAAAGGAGAGTGGTACTTGTTGATCCACCAAGCAACAGGTCACATTTTTAGTTGGCCTGAGGGCTGTGAAATGAATGCTTCAGTGGTGTGGTGGATTGTTATGGTAATGTGGTATTAATGTCTCTGTCAACTGAGCCCCACTCCCATCTCTGCAGGAGGAACACTTATATTGGCTGACATGAGCTGCTGCTATAGAGGCTTCACTAGACACTGCCAAGGGGTGCTACACATGCTACCAGAGGATGGTGAATTCAGATCATCTCACTGCCTCCAATTATGATTAGTCCACGGGGCCTTTTTAAGCTGCCTCACTCAGAGCTCCATCTCAGATTGTCCTCAGATTACTTTCAGATTATCATTGAAGTACTCTCTGATCACACTGAGCATACAGGTAGCACTGCAGTGAGATTTTACAAATGTAGCACAATGCCAGCAAGACTTTACAAACCTAGTTTGATGTTTCTGCTACTATAACTGCTAGTGAATAGTGATGACCAGGAATAGTGGAGCAGAGAAACTGGAGAGAGACTACAGGATAAAAGCTATATGAGCTTTATATTGAATATATTGTAAATCAATATATTTACTTTACAATCCTTCTATAATGTTTCAAGTATTGTAGAGTGTTCATGCACCTCATTACACTGATGGACACAACAAGCATTTCTGGTACTGATTTTGTGACGCATGACTACTTTGACACATGGAAGTTTTGTTATCTCTGCATACTTAACTAATCAGAAATCAATTTCTGGTGCAGGAGTCTGCAAATACTATGATAAATGCAACAACATTTCTCTTCAGAATGGTTTAATTTTAATGCATACTCGTAATGATCAAACATGAGTCATGATTCCCACATCTTTGCAGCAAAATATTTTGAAACTATTACACAGAGGATATTGGGGAGACATCAGAACTCAACTCAACAGCTAGCACACCAGCATTGCATATGGCTCAGGCTTAACAAGCAGATGACCAACCACTGTCATGCAGGCACAGACAATCAGGCAGCGCTATACCTCAAATTTTTCAATTGGCCTCTGCCTTACGGTGCTTGGCAACATATGCACATTGATCGTGCTGGACATTTCTGAATTATTGTCAACATGCACAGTAGACATCAATTTGTAATTCCAATGAATTTGACAGCTATCGCTACTACAATAAAAGCACGCACTTCTGTCTTTTGTTTAGAACGTTTGGACAAAATATCATTTCAGACAATGGTTCACATTTTTTTCATTGGAATTTCTGCAATTTTGCCAAGAGAATGAAGTTCATCATATCCAAATGACAGCATTCTCTCCTCAGTCGAACAGTGAAGCCAAATGTTTCGTTCATGCTTTCATGGGTTAGATACTCAACCTTCATATTTTGCACTAGAGAGCAAAATGCTTTGTTGTTGTTTTTCAGCAACTGCCACACTATACCTTTTCATAATTCTTTAGCAGCAGAATCTCTAATATCCTGATTCAGATGCCAACTTCACAACAAAGTTCTTCATGAAAGACAATGTTTGTATCATGTCTTTTTACAGGCCTCACAATCGGAAATCTGCCATTGTCACTCAGATGATTGGTCAAGCTCATTACACCATTCACGTCAAATCAGGCACCCACCAATGGCACAAAAATCAACTATGTTTTTTGTGATTATTATGATACTGCCATAGAATTTCATATTTCAGAAATGCTGTTTGCATCCCAGATAGTTGTCCTGGGCAGCCCTTGCGACTGCCTGACATTCGGGCACATTTGACTCTGATATAGAGGTTGATCTCTGCCTGACCATGAATCCACTGCACAGAACATATAGTGTGAGCATTAATAAAACCAGAAAACTGCAGGTGTGCATTGCTGACTGGTAATGGAGCAAAAAATAACCTATGAACATGTGGTCGGAAAGGGACGGCATGCTGCATGCAATGACAACAAATCATCCCACTGCTAATGAGACAGATCAACCCTTTCCCAGGGATTGTCTTAGCCCACAAATGACAATTATGCAGATTGGTGATGCCAGTTCTGCTAAAGGTTGCTTTGTTGCTAAAGAGGACTGGTGGCAAAAATCCCATAATTATGATGGTCTGGTGCAAAAGCCATCAAAAAAACCCTTCTTGTAGAGGGAAATCCACTGCTGATAATCCTTGCACTCACTGCAGGTGATATGGATAGTAGCAGTTGTCATATAGGATACACATAATCATGCTTTGGCTTACACCATGTTGGCAGGCTACTTGCCTGGTGCTTGTACCACAGTTCGACTCAATATCCTGTTGAATCCGGTTCTCCAAATCTGGTTACACACAGTCCACCACCTCTCTGCAGTTCATCTGTCTGAAATGATGCATGATCACACAAACACCCAAAAAGAGCTTTAAATGTTTTATGATGTGGCTCGTGTCTGTGAGGGTACTCGTTTTGATATAGCCATGCTGTCTCTCGACCATTACCTTATGCTTCGCCTTATACAAAAAACTACCTTGTTACCAACATGAATACTGTACCATTCTGCTGATTACAGTGCTGCAGCAATCACACAGCCTGCAACACTCGCAGAACACATGAAATGTGGTCAGAGAAACTTTCATTCATCAGTACCATATAATGTAGCAATGATGCATTTGCAGATACATCTTCACAGAACCTTTTTTTCCTCCATTTCCAGTCTAGATCAGTCCCTGCAGCTTGTCAGTTTTATTAATGTTCACCCTGCATACACACACACACACACACACACACACACACACACACACACACACACACACACACACACAAGCGTGCGTGCACTTGCACATCTGTAGTGTTTGCACTACCCTTGCAAACTTGGCAGTGAATTCTTAATAATAGAGATTTGGGTCTCTTAATACTTAATAAATGGTCTTTATTATGTGACTCACTGTATGGCAAATAATTTCAAGATTATCAGGTAATATGTGTATATGATACCCACTAAGCATAATTTAGAGTTATGGTGAGACATAAACAGTAGGAAGAAAATTCTGTTTTGATAACTCACTTAAATGTTTCTGCAGTAATTCCAGAAACCTTTCGTGATATGAGAATAACTGCTGCAGATTTATTCCCAACACATGAGGGTATCTGATTCAGGTGCAACTCATTACATAATGCTGTTTCATCTTTCACAGCACATGTGCAACCAGATATTGTCTTAAATATTGAGAAGTTTTCTATTACTTCTGGAATCTGGTACCTGCAATTATGCATTTAAAAATCAAATAAATGTTTGAACACTGTACACTTGTGTGTTACAAACAAATTAACAAGGTAAATCAAAACTTAAATAAAATTAAGTAACTTCACACAAGAATGACAATAAAATTACATACCACAATAATATCAAAATAACAGGACCTAATTAAAAAATATAATAACCACAATCCCAATAACAATCAGCTTCCTCATTCATTGACAGAGTCCTTCAGTATGTATCTAATCTGATATCTCACAAACAAAAATTACTTTAAAAGCAAATAAACTGCTGCCTGATAAGTAGTTATTACTACTTTAGAACCCTATTCAGAGAAAAGACCGTAGCTGAGAGTTAGGAAACTGGAATTACAAAATATTCCCAACATGTTTATTCTGTGAGACGTCAAAAGCATTTGATTGCACAGTTCACTGTGTTTTCATAGAAAAGCTCAAATATTATGGCATCACACAACCGGCTGGTGAATGGTTTTCATCATGTCTAACCAAAAAAATGGAGAGTATTGCATTAAGAAATGCAGAGAGTGTATGCTATGAAGCAGCTTCATAGTTTGTTTTTGAAAAGATAATATATCTGATCCAATAAGTCTCTCCTGACCCAGGGTTTTGGGCAACTTTTCTAAAATCTCCCCATTTCCTGAACCTCACCAGTCCTTTTTCATCAATCCTCTTCTCTCCCCCTCAACCCTTCTGCCAGAAGAAGCAGATACTGGCTCCAAAACCTTGCAAATTTCCTTAACATTTATATGTGTGTTCCCCTGTTGCTTCTGGGTGAATAGATTTTTGTGTATCCAATTTCTCTATAGTTCATTTGCTAAACTTCGGGAAGTGATTCCTCACAAAAAAAGGGAACAAAAACATTCACAACAATACATGCCTGAAAATGGATAATGAGTCTGCAGTGAAGGAATTAATACTGATACATTATGTTACACATTACATTGTAATAATGTATAATTTAATTAATGCAATTTGCCACCACTGATGGCACTGAGGAACAGTATTATTCTCCATGTTACAGGTTGTGTGATTCCAGTTAAGTCAAGAACATCGTCATCTATGTCTACACTCCTCAACCCACCATGAAGTGCATGGCAGAGAGTACGCCCCTTTGTACCAGTTATTAGGGGTTTTTCCTGTTCCATTCATGTATGGGATGTGGGAAGAATGTCTGTTTAAATGTCTCTGTGTGTGCTGTAGTTAATCTAATCTTGTCCTCATGATCCCATGGGAGAGATATGGAGAGGGTTGCAGTATAGTCCTAGAACCATAATTTAAAACTGCTCATTGAAACATTGCAAGTAGGCTTTCCAGAATACGCTATGTGTATTGCCAAGAGGATGGTTGGTTGGTTTGGGGTAGGGGACCAAACAACATGCTCATTGGTCCCATTGGTTTAGAGAAGGATAGCAAAGGAAGTCGGCCATGCAGTTTCAAAGGAACCATCCCAGCATTTGCCTGAAGTGATTTAGGAAAATCACAGAAAACCTAAATCAGGATGGCTGGACTCAGCTTTGAAATGTCATCCTGATGAATGTGAGTCCAACATGCTAACCACTGCACCACCTCGTTCAGTGTACCTTCAAGAGTGTGTCAGTTCAGTTTCTCCAGCATCTTTGTGATACTTTCCCATGGTTCACACAAAACTGCAACCATTCATGCTGCCCTTTACTGTATATGTGCAAAATGGTGCATTATACATTCCAAGAGCAAGCTAAGATGGTTTTCATTTATGGTCAAGTCAAGAGAGGGTTTGTCATGCCACTTACCCTGGAGAATACTTTTTACCCATTTTTTGCCATGTGTGAGGGCATGAGTCCTTTCAGAGAGATGAACTACACGGACAGCTGGTGGATGTTTGTGCATCAGCTTAGGAACATAATATTGATACCAACTCCAGTACAAACACCATGCATGTGGATTGCCAGTCTGGAGTAATCCAAAGAGCAGTCTTGTGCTTCCTGTGTGAAAATGATACTGTCTTGCAATACATGTAGGGATAAATGGTGGCAAATTTTCCTCCACAAGAAAGATTCTGTCACTAGCAAATGTGACAGATAACAATCAAAATGGAATATCTGTCATAAGTTCCTTTCACTGCTGCAGTAACCTTTGGGAGGGATGTCATCTTAAACATAACCAGTCATCATCCATGTTCTACAGAAAATCCCTGGAAATGGTTAAACTGCCACATCATTAACAATTTAGAATCAGTGTTTGGAAAGGGATTATTGGTGACCATCTACCAGAACATTTGTTTCACCACAACACCTTAAAGGACATTTGTATATGGAATTCCTTCCTCTTTTCATGGAGAATGTGTCTTAGGCAAGGTAAAATGGCTGATGCATGATGGAGCACCACTCCACTTCCACATCACCATCTGTCAACACTTCAACAACACCCTCCCCAGGATGAGGAAGTCATGTGCCTGGCCACCCTGATCACTGGAATTAAACCCTTATGATTTTTATTTATAGAGGTATCTAAAAAGTGTAGTGTACATTGAACCAGTTGTGAATGTGCAAACCCTTGAACAGTGTGTCCATGTGGCCAGCATCAGCAACCACATATAACAATCAAAAGAGTGAGACAGTCCATAATGTGACATGTGAATGCTTCAGTTGCTTCCCATGTGTGCAATTTGAACATGTTTTGTACCATGGAAGAAATTAATACCATGTTATGTATTGCAGCCCAATGTGTTAACTTTGAACATTTTCTGCACCATGGAAGAATTTATTACCATGTAAAGTACCAGTACTGATAACTTTATTGCTGACCTCTTTCTGGACATACTACATTGATATGAATATCTTTATTCCATTTGCTGTCAGAAATCATCTCATGAAATTTATCCCTTTACTTAATAAATAAATACATGACAGGGTGACTCTTCTTTTACAACATTCCCAAACTTCAGATTCCATGCCCTTATTGTGTTCCAGTCAAAAAGAAACAATCTGTACAAAATTTTGCCTCAATAAAATAACTGTGATGCAGCCCCCAATGACCATGAAGTTCTGACATTTTTATCCAGAAGGCTACCTGTTTTTAGACAAAAAATTTTGTTAGTTATTTCATTTGCAATCTCTTGAAGACTCCAGTAACAGAAATTAACATGAGTTTCATTGCTTTAATTAACATTATTTTCCTTGTTTCCTGTGGTTTGTGATTTCCTACTCAATAGTTTATACGACACTACACCAAATGTTTTCAGTGTGATTTATGTTGTGTGAATTTTCATAAATATTATTAGATAAATTTATACAGTTATTATTATATGTGCACTATTATTATTATTATTTAATGAATTTTTTTATAACATCTGTATTTTTATAATGTTATAGGATTGGCTTAGGCCTATGTATTTTGCAATCAAAAATGAAGTTGTGTTCCACAGATGGTGTTCTATGGATGATTTTTCAATTACTGTTTCAAACAATTTATGCCTCTGGTGCAAGGAGCTTCTGAAATTCCTGGATTTATAAACAAGCATCAGCTTCTTCCACTAGTTCCTTATACAAACTAAAATATCTTTTTCCTGTCTCTCTTTGTAGGATATGTTTCCAAACTACCCTGAAATCAAACAGCTTTAACTTTTTTTGTACAATTTAGTTTACAACAGAGGAATGGGCAACATTTTTCTTTTAGTGTTTCAAAACGATTCCATTTTTTCCTAAAAATGTTCGAATTCCTACTAGAAGAGCTGACCATGACAGTGATAAGTTATTCATATTCTATGACAAATGGAAAAGTTTACTGAAAAATTGACTAGAACTGCAGACATAGAATATATATGTTTTGGAGCACAATGAAAAAAGAAGAATATAACAGTTTCCTAATGTTCTAACCCCAAAAAGAATAGCGGGGCTCCATCTTTTGTGCTAATCACTATGTAACAACATTTTGCCCTGCATCAGATGCAGCAAAAATGAATGATTCAACATCAAGCAATTAGATCAACATCAAGCAATGAGAGCAGTGATGCTGGTGACACCACATAAATATTATCAGCCAATGTTCAGCAAAAATCAATTGCTGCAGGAATAGTTCCAACAAGGCAAGTACTTTGTTTTATTCATCATACTTGATGTTTTTGGAAACCCTGTGCCTATGTCATCAATGATTTAACTTTCAAATTAGATACACTGGACAGAAAATAAAATGAAATGATCGTGTGGCATTGCTGGGTGGGAGGACCTGTTCGGGAAGTTTGGCCACTGGGTGCAAGTCTTATATCAGGAGACACCACATTGGGTGACTTGTGCATCAGTGATGATGTGATGATGATGAGACAACACCCATTACATGGGTGGAGAAAATCCCCAACCCAGCCAGGAATCAAACTTGGGCCCGCTGCATGGTAGGCAAGCACATTACCACTCAGTTAAGCAGGTGGACTACACTGGAAAATCAAATGTTATACAGACAACCAATTTACAAAATCAGCAACAGCAAGATAAAAAAACCATTCAAAAAGATAGAACAAAATCTTAAGACACTCCACCATTTCCAAAACTAATAGGCAATGGATTTAATGGAGGAACCAAAATTTTTGTACACCACAAAAAGATACAACAAAAATTCTCAATAACAAACTAGATAGCAAATCGGTTAATTTTTTTTCCATTGTTTCTCCTGCATATGATAACTGTAGTAATTCCCATAAATATGTGCACTACACAGTAGACCTTACTCAACATCCACAACACGATAAGAACATAATTGAAAATTCAATAGCACAGAAAAATAAATTTTATAATTGACAACTTTATGTTTCTAATGTAATCCTCAGAAAACGCAACACCTCTGACTATACACAAACTCTTTCTGGAACAATACTGCCATAAAATCTCTGTAGCACATTTTCATTACAAAAACAAATAGTGTAAGTGATGATTTGCTTGTATGTGTAAGATTCTTTGTAATGGAGGAGGCACAATATTTGTAAGTAGAAAACAAAAATACTATCTCTAACACTAGCATAAAAAAACATTCCAAGATTCATTTGTCCAATTTTCTGATGGCACTTTAACCTCAAAAAGACACATGACAAACAGGAAATCACACATGGAAACATCACATAAAATATTAATGCACACAAATACACCTGAAAATAAGAACAAATTCTTGAAATGCATTGTGCTAAGCATGAAAAAATAAGTAACTGATGCAGATTTCCATTTTTAAATCAAGGCACTTTTCACTACTTTTTACTCCCAGTCTGCCTCGAGTTGCTGTTAGGTGAAGTATCAGTGATAGAAATGGGCTTTACACAGTAATGACAAAAGATCTGTTAGTAAGTCATACTTATTTCCCAAGTATTGGAAATCTTTTTTTAGAAAAATGAGACACGCAAAAAATTTATAAGTTAACCTTTATTAATGGCAAGAAATTACTGTAATGGAAAGATCCTTCCAGTAATCACAGGTGATGAACACATTAACAAACTGGGAATAACAGTAGCACATTAAGACAAGGAGCAATTTCTGTGAGACCATATAATCACAACATTATTAGGAGGAGAGTAAACCATGTGTTTACACATAATGCAGAAGTAATCTACAACTGACAAAATTCATGACAGAAAGAGACACAGATTAGTTAAATGAGGCCTGCACAGTTCTAGGAAAAACATTTAATTGTGACATTTAGCACATCCAAGGCCATTATTGTACTTTTGAGCTAACATTTTGAAACAATTTTGATTCACTTATAGGGCAACTTCTGGCCCAGGCATGACTATTTTCAAAAGCTTAAGGGAAAACTGAACAAAACTCATAAAAAGTTTACATGGCTAACAGCAGTCAAGTGCCTCATGATGTCTGCTCTAGTGCTGGATTTCTTGAACACTACCTCTCCACAAGGAAACAACAGTGAGATTACTACTTTAACTTTTGAGTTATCTGGTGGCATTCAGAAGAATAGGATACCATTTGGAATATTAGGAATGTAAGTAATACAAGATGGGTGACCATGGCTGTTTTCAAATTCAAACTACACATCTTTCAAGGTCAATTTCAGTTATTACATAGGGAGAGAAATTCTTATAAAAAGAATACATAATTTTCTTGGTTGAATGTACACATGAGCCTTTTGTAAACGAAGCCATTTCAGCACCTTATCATTATTTCCTAGTCATGTATCACCTGAAATATTATCAGAATACTGATCTAAAAATCACTAAGGCTAATATGAAAAAAATTCCCATGATGCCTGGCAGATAGTTTCTTAAACTCTAGCTACCATCTTATTGATGTTCCACTTAAGAGATCAATCTGCACCAAAGTGATTTTCCTTCCTTTACAAACAATGTTTCTATCTTTTGTTACTATTGGTAGAAGATTTTTTTATCAGCACTAATTTTATTGACAAAGACCTGTGAAAATGCAAGGAAGACACTGAGGTGGATGTTCGGGTCAGTTACACCAAACAACACCTTATTAACAGTAGTTCATTTATTCACCTCTTTACACAAGCAAGGCTTACAAAGAACTAGCTATGGTGGAAGAAAGCAAAGATAATCCTAGCTTAGCATCCAAAGACGATGCTCGGAGTTTAGAGAAAAACTTATATCGATGCTGGTGTCGACCTCATGGCGCCACATAGGAACCCCCCCCCCCCACACACACACACACACACACTCACACACACACTACGGAGTACTCTTGAGAGGCTGGGCGGGGAGGGTGGGGGGGGGGGGGGGAGGTGACCAAGGCATCGGCAGGGGTGGTCCCCAGGAGCCAGACAACAGTCAGCTCGACAGCGTCGTCAGGTAGCTGCATCAGTAGATGACGTGAAGGAAGGCTCGGCCACTGAACCTGGAAGTCGTTGAAGCACGCCGGGCGTCGTACTGGGCGCACTGGTCGTGCAGTGACAGGTGGGCCGGCGGCTTGCAAGTGGAACGGAGCGATGACGATGATGTCTCCGGTGGGCGTGGCGAACACACAAAGCATGTCCAGGTCGACATCGGGTGAGAGGGGAATGGCGGGGGTTGTGTCATGAGCACCAGATGAAGGGAAACACACAACAAACAGTGTATCATCGCATAGTATTATAGGGATGTTGTGGATAATGTCCAGGGGAACAGGCACAAACACCTCGAGCGAGGGCACATTCAAGATGGGGGGGGGGGGGGGGGGGGGGGGGGTTGTGAGAAACCTCAACAGGGAGAGGCAGGCGATGGGTGAGAGGTCAAAGGGACCATCGTAGGGCCCAGTGGCGAGGGTGTGATCATAGGTAAGCTCGACGTGGGGAGCATGGGGTCACTCGATGGAGTGCGTGAGACCGGAGTAGGGGGCAAGGTTGGAGGAGAGCTCAACGATTGGAGCTGGAAGTCACTTGATTGAGTGTGTAAGTCCGACCTGGAGGGAGTGGTTGGAGCGTCGTGAGCCACGACAGTGAGTGGCGTGGTTGCGGCCTGAAGGAGGGTAGAAGAAGGCTAGACATGAGCAGGCTTAAGTCTGTTGATAGAGACTGTGACAGCTGAATCTTTCATCTGGATGTCATAGGTGTTGGCTGAGCACCGGAGAACTCGGTACGGGCCGGTATAAGGAGGTTGGAGGGGAGCACAGACAGTGTCATCTCGGAGCATGATGTACTCACAATTGTCCAGAGATTTCAGGACGTGAACCTTAGGGCAGGAATGGCTGGTGGCGGAGTGATGTGGAGGTTGATGAAGTGGCGTCTGACGCGGTCCATGAAGGAAGGTAAGTCAGACTGAGGGAGAGAAGCAGCAGGGCTCACGAGTTCACCAGGGAGAGCAATGTTCTGGCCGTATACGAACTCAGCTATTGTGTCTTTGAGGTCTCCCTTATAGATCGAACACAATGGGAAGAGCCTCCATCCAAAGGGAGTTGTGGCTTCGAAGAGCTGCCTTGAAAGTGCAGTGCCAGTGCTCAACTACCCCGTTACTTTGTGGGTGATATGCTGTGGTATGGATTCACCAGATGCTGCAAATGTTACAAATCCTGTTGAGCAGGGCCGACTCAAATTGTCTGCCCTGGTCAGTCGTGATGATAGCTGGACATCTGAAACGTGATACCCATGACTCGACGAAAGCTCAAGCAACAGTTTCTGCTGTAATATTGGGGAGGGGGACAGCTTCGACCCAGCAAGTTGTTCAGTCAATAGATGAGAGAACATAACGAGAGCCATTAGAAGGGGGTAGAGGGCCAGCAATGTCAATATGAATGTACTGAAAACGCCCAGGAGGCATGGAAAAGGCACCGAGGGGGGCTGAAGTGTGCTTGTGTATTTTGCATCATTGGCACGTGATGCAGGAGCATGCCCATTGCTGGCACTCCTTGTTGACATTTCTCCACATAAAGCGCTCTGCTATGAGGCTGGAGGACGCACGAACACCAGGGTGGGCTAAATTATGCAATGCATTGAAGACAGCTCGACGGAGCATGCCCGTACTGTCGTCGCACAAGATCTCACCAGAAATGCCAGGGAAGGTGGTGTGGACGAAGAGTAGTGAAGAGGTAGAGTCTGAAATCAGGTTTTGTGTGTTCTCGTCGGCGGGTTGGAGGTTAGGCAGTTCAGAGAGGTCTAACAGCGAATGGACGGTGTGACTCGTGAAAGGAAATCAGCAACTATATTGTCAGCACCCTATATGTGTCTGACATCGGTGGTGAACTGAGATATGAAGTCCATGTATCTGAAGCGGCGAGGAGGCAGGTCCGCTGGCGGGTTTGTAATGGCTGCAGCCAGGGGTTTGTGGTCCGTTAAAATATAGAAAGGGCATCCCTCTACGTCAGTCTTAAAATGCTTGATTGCTTTGTAGACTGCGAGCGACTCCCTGTCAAACGCAGAACATTTCTGTTGTGCCTTGGTGAGCTTGCGCGAGAAGGACTGCAGAGGCGAAGTCTGGCCATCGATAGTCTGGCTAAGGACAGCGCCGATGGCAGTATCGCTCACGTCTGTGGTGATGAAAAGCTGCACATTGGGATGAGGATGCGTGATGGTGCAGGCCTCGGCAAGAAGATTCTTGAGGGTGGTGAAAGATCCAGAAGTGTGGGTGCCTGCCAAGGCATTCGTCAGTGGAGCCTGAATCTCCGCAGTATCTGAAGCGGCGAGGAGGCAGGTCCGCTGGCGGGTTTGTAATGGCTGCAGCCAGGGGTTTGTGGTCCGTTAAAACATAGAAAGGGTATCCCTCTACGTCAGTCTTAAAATGCTTGATTGCTTCGTAGACTGCGAGCGACTCCCTGTCAAACGCAGAACATTTCTGTTGTGCCTTGGTAAGCTTGCGCGAGAAGGACTGCAGAGGCGATGTCTGGCCATCGATAGTCTGGCTAAGGACAGCGCCGATGGCAGTATCGCTCACGTCTGTGGTGATGAAAAGCTGCGCATTGGGATAAGGATGCGTGATGGTGCAGGCCTTGGCAAGAAGATTCTTGAGGGTGGTGAAAGATCCAGAAGTGTGGGTGCCTGCCAAGGCCTTCGTCAGTGGAGCCTGAATCTCCGCAGCCCGAGGTAGATGTCAGTGATAATAATTAACTGCCCAGAAAGTGCCAGAGCCCTTTGAATGATGCAGGTCTGGGTAGGTTTAGTATTGTTTATACTTTCTCAGGGGGTGGTGAAATGCCGTCGGCAGAGACCCGAAAACCTAGAAAAGTAACAACGGGTTGATGTAGCTGCAATTTGTCCTGGTTGGTCTCGATACCTCCTGCTGCGAGAGTGTTAATCACAGTTTGCACATGTCAAATGTTGTCCTCGATGGAGAAGCTGAACACAAGAATGTCATTGAGATATGCAAAGCAGAATTTTGTGTCGAATAGCACTTCATTAATAAAGCATTGCCAGGTCCGGGTTGCGTTTTTCAGACCAAAGGGCATGAATCGAAACTGAAATAACCCGATTGGTGTGGTGATTGCTGTCTTCTCGATGTCTTCAGGTGCCATGGGGAGCTGGTGGTAGGCCCGTTTGCAATCAATGACAGAGAACGTGGTCGCACCTGCGAGGGAACTGGTAAAGTCGGCAATTTTGGGTATGGGGTTGTGTCCATAATTGTTCGTGCATTTAGTCGACAGTAGTCACCGCACATGTGCCAGGACCCGTCTTTCTTGCGTGTCATATGAATGGGCGTAGACCAGCTACTGGTGCTTGGGACAAAGTCGACGTGGTTTGTCCGCAGCTCGCGGTCGTGCGGTAGCGTTCTCGCTTCCCTCACCTGGGTTCCCGGGTTCGATTCCTGGCGGGGTCAGGGATTTTCTCTGCCTCGTGATGACTGGGTGTTGTGTGCTGTCCTTAGGTTAGTTAGGTTTAAGTAGTTCTAAGTTCTACGGGACTGATGACCATAGATGTTAAGTCCCATAGTGCTCAGAGCCATTTGAACCATCGACGTGGTTTACTGGAGATCGGGGGTCCTGGCACGAGGTGAAGTTTGTGAACCATGCCGTTGGTGATGACGGAAATGCTGCCGGCAGCACGGGAGATGGTTTGTTTACAATGCGTGGTGGGCAGGGCGGGCGAGGCGTGCTCGTGGTGTTGAGAGCCACTCAGCAGATCCGACGGGAGCTGAGGCGGCAAAGTGTCCCAGGAGTCAACGTGACAAGATGGCCGCTGGCCTGAAGCAGTGGCACCGTGGTCGGGTGAGCTCAGTAGAGCTCGTGAGCCGTTAGTGAGTCCATTGTCCGAGGGCATGGCCTATGGCAGCATGGTCGCGGGCAAAGCGCTAGACGCAAGTGCACTGTTTCTGTTGTCAGTGGCGGTCGCACGGCGGCGTGCAGGACCCTAAGTTGTATAGTTTGAGGTGTTGTCCACAAGGGGAGAGGTAGGAGCTGTCAGTTCGGGAACATGTGACGCTCGTTGCGCATGCGCACTTGTGTCTGGCCGAGTGTCAAATGGTGCCGTGTTAGGCGGGGGTGTGTGGCCCTGTGGAAATGTCAGTACACAGTTGTGAGGGGTAGCGGGAGGTAAGTACAGAGAGTCTCAATTTCTGGGATTACACGCAGATTCGGCACACTTACTGAACTTGCTGCAGTGTCTGCAATTCCTCTGCTGCGTCGGAGAGCTGGAGATGAGTTTCATGGAGCCAGAGGGAGAGCTCAAAGTTTTCATTGCATAGGCAAGCAATGTTTTCAAGCTCGACAAGGCACTTGTGGATTGTTTCTTGTAACGTCATCGACAGAGAGAAGCAAGTATGGATGAGATGAGCCCGGACCGATGTGTCACGGGGGGGTTTGCTCAACGGAGCACAGGGGAAGTGAGTCTTGGACAGGTGATAAAAGATGGTGTTTTGCATTAGGTCCAGTGAAAGTTTGTGGTTCCTCAATATCGCACATTAAAAAAGTCCACTCGAGTTTGCAGTTTGCAGAGAGTGAGACGATGTGAGAGGTTGAACCCGAGCATTGCAGTTTAGTTGAATTCACAGCTTGCAGTAAAGTATGATGAGGGCGGATGTTCAATGACACTAAGGACTTAGGCAGCAGCGAAACATGAGTGCCTGTGTCCACTAAGAAAAACTATCCCGACAAAATGTCTTTAATATAAAGTCATCAGTAATTATCCGTTTGTTCCCAGATAAAATGGAGCACTGGGGGGTGCCTGTCATGTTGTACACAGGAGGTGGCACCCAGACCTACCACCGATTGGCGTTAAGGAAGCAGCAGGGTGGTCTGCAGCTCCGTGCAGCCACACCAAACCGTTTGTGGAAGTAACTGTATGGGTAGTGCGTTTGCATTTCCTGCGGAAAGTTCATTGCCAGAGGTGGTGGCCGAGGTTTGGTGGCCGCAGCAGGTTCAGTTGCAGGAGAGCATGTGACTGTGGGTGGAGCTGGTGACACCCAGCTGCTTGTTTACTGCTTCCCGGAGTGAGCGGAACAGTGGGTACAGTGCGGCCTCGGCTGCGTCTGGCCACAGGACAAAGAGCCGGAACCTGAGACTTTCCAGGTAGGCAGTGGCTGCCAAAATAGAGCAGTGATGCATCATGTAGTTTGTCAACAATTGTAATTCATTGCTCGACAGGTTCAGGAGACCTCTGAGCCAAAGCAAAGCAGATGTGAGGAGATAGTTTATCTGACCAGATGGTGAGGAGAGCTGTGTCAGAGAGTAGATCAGCACTGACCAGGCATGTAGCCGTCTCCACAGCTGGGAAGGTTTGTCATTGCCTTGTTGCTCAACGTGGAGCAGTTGCCGTATTGCTGCCTCAGTTGAGCATGCAAGCCGACGTAGAACTGTCTTTTCGGCTAGAGAGTATCGGGTAGCTGAGTCTGGATCATCAACCAGGTCAGCAATCAAGTCCTCCTGGTCGTGCAGGTGGGTGATAAGTCACAGAAATCTGGTTGACTCGCCGAGTTTGTAATGGTTGAACACTTCGTCTACAATTCTGAACTAGGTTGTTGCCCTGTCGGGATTAAACAGCAGCAGCATCGGTAAGCGTTGTAGAATGTTCAGAAGAACAGGTTGAGTTGAATTCATCGGGGCACTGCCTGACGCGAATTGTTGCTGTTGCAGTATTCCAGGAGAGTGTGCGTGCAGGGGATGTGGCAATGAGAGTTGGTCGGGTGGCAGCGTGAAGGTGACGTGTTGAGGTTGAGCATGATCCGACGTCGCGCGGAAGGCCAACCCGGTAGAGGCACTGTAATGTGTCGATTGCGGTTGCACAAGCTCAACACATTGCGGGTGTGTTGGGATTGATGCATCGCAGAAGACCAATGTGCATTAGGCACCGAGATGTGCCGAGAACGGTGGCGGAAGCTCGACTGTAGTCAGCGCGGGGGCGACAGGTGAGAAAAAGTTCCAAGTTTGAAAACACGTGTTAGTCAGCGGAAAGCTCAGTGTACGATCAGAGCTGGAGCCACCTGCATTTCAGGGAGGCTGCGGAGGTCGGGCTGTCCAGAAGCGCAATGCAGAAAATGAAGTCAAACGTCGGATGGAATGTGTGAATGTTCACTGTTCATAGTCACTCCACTCAAAACGGTGTGCAGATGAGGTGAATGTCGTGGCACAAAACACTGAGGCATAGCAGTGGGACGGAGGTGGAGGTCAGGCACAGCTAACAAGCTACTGTTCCTGTTGCAGGCTGAGGTATCGAAGCAGGAAGGTATGTACTGATGCTGAACCAAGGCAGGTGCGGGCATGGTCGGATGCTGAGTAGGTTGACCTGTGAACGAAGCAGTTCCAGCCACGTGTCAGGTATCCGCATGGTACTGTATGGATTTTGGCGTGGCAAATCGTTGTCCTGGTGGTGGTAGGTTGTCCAACGAAGCATTTGCAGAAATCGGCATTGGTTCTGCACTGCATGGAGATCTGTAAGAGGTAACTGCACCGTTGATGAGGGAATACACATGTGGTGGGAACAAAGGCATCAGATAGGCGGAGTCATGCACACTCCTAACATCACTTATTGTTGCAGGCTCGAAAACTTCCGGCGTAATCGGCGTAATCGTCAAGTGAGAGGCATTGTGTTGCAGTCCTGGCGGGTGTACATCGCTCGCAACACGATGCATGTCGATCACAAAATCCGGCATTAGGCATTGGGCCAAAGTCATTGTCTGAATGATGTCTTGATGTAATACATGCGAAAATAACCAACGCAGAGGCTGCGGACACAGTAAAATGGCAAAAATGGAAGACGTTACAACTTGGGGTCACCAGTAAGGTGGATGTTCGGGTCAGTTACACCAAACAACACCTTATTAACAGTAGTTCATTTATTCACCTCTTTACACAAGCAAGGCTTACAAAGAACTAGCTATGGCGGAAGAAAGCAAAGATAATCCTAGCTTAGCATCCAAAGACGATGCTCGGAGTCTAGAGAAAAACGTATATCGATGCTGGTGTCGACCCCATCGGCACCACAACACTGTTAAAAAGGTTTAAAATGTTAAAAGCAAAAAATCAAAGTAAAATTGTGTGCAGAAAGAGGAATCAAACTCATTGAAGATTAAAATAACTTTTTTACAAAAAAATGGAACTTACATAATTTGCTTTAATGAGCATTGCTGGATACTATAAAAAATATCCAACAGTTTCTGAATCCTTTCTGAGGAAAAAAACAATGTTCAGTCTCTGTTCACTCACATCACGTTCTGGTACAATAGAATTCATAAACAGATACACTTTCCTCTTTATGTACATTATCAATGAAGGCAGTTTTTTAATTTCTTTCATTTTTCAGCAAATATTTGAAAATATTTTTTTAGGATATTTTGTTCAAACTACTTTATAACAAGTGCTGCTGTGGTACTATGTATTCACATACATTTCTTAATTAGAAAAATGCAAATGATACACGAAAAGCAAAGTATACCTCTTTTCAATGGAGTTAATCAATGAATGTACTATTATCAACATTATGAAAAGGATAGTTTCTTCATCTGCTATATTCTATCCTGGATTTTCCATTGCATGTACTATTTTCCAACTCCAAGGTTTGTTGGAGTCACATAACACAAATTGCAACCAACCGCAGTAAAATAATGTCATAATAATTTGTAATAAAATAGCCCCTTGGGCATACTTTGCAACCCCTAAAGAAACTACATTTATTTTATGCTTAATTAACTGTTTAATGCTACAATGCACCTATAACAATAATTAGTTTGTTTGGGACAACTTATGTAAAATCTCAGTCTGCTGTTGTATTCTGCACTCAGTAACAAGTTTGTGAACATGTGAGGAATATTGTGCTTTCAATAATCACAAAGTAATTGATGTAAACATGCTACATCAATGAGTACAAAGTGTATTTTGAAGCTTACAAATTTATTTTCAGCAAATCGGCTAGCTATTTTTTATAAACATATTATCTGAAATTCATACACATGGAATACTTTTCATTCTTTTCTTAGACTTTAATTAACTGAAATGCAATATGTATAATTATTTTCTGAAAAACTTTTAAGTTACTTTGGAATTCTTAACAAAATTATGTCCATGTCCATACAAAATTTTAAGGCATTATTTTTGTTATTTTTCTATGAATGTGAATTAATTTTGTTACACGCAAGCCGGTGTTGGTGAGAAGGATCCATTTGGGACAGGCTGTGAAGCAGTCATTGAAATGATGGATATCTTGTATGGCAGTGCATTCAGCAATAGGATGGTCCACTTGTTTCTTGGCCACAGTTTGTCGGTCACCCTTCATGTGGACAGACAACTTGTTGGTTGTCATGCCTACATAGAATGCAGCACAGTGGTAGACCACACGACTGGTTTCACATGTAGCCCTTCATTTGGTGGGGTAGGTGATGTTAATGACCGGACTGGAGTAGGTGGTGGTGGGAGGATGTATGGGACAGGTCTTGCATCTAGGTCTATTACAGAAGTATGGGCCATGAGGTAAAGGATTGGGAGCAGGGGTTGTGTAAGGATGGATGAGTATATTGGGTAGGTTTGGTGTACGGCAGAATACTACTGTGGGAGGGGTGGGAAGGATAGTGGGCAGGACATTTCTCATTTCAGGACACAAAAATCTGGCAGAGAATATAATTCAGTTGCTCCAGTCCCTGGTGGTATTGAGTTACGAGGGGGGTGCTCCTCTGTGGCTGGACAGTGGGACTTTGGGAGGTGGTGGGAGACTGGAAAGATAAGGCACGGGAGATTTGCTTTTGTACAAGGTTGGGAGAATAATTATGGTCAGTGAAGGCTTCAGTGAGATCCTTGGTATATTTCGAGAGGGACTGCTCCTCACTGTAGATGCGATGACCACTGGTGGCTAGGCTGTACGGAAGGGACTTCTCGGTATGGAATGGGTGGCATCTGTCAAAGTGGAGGTATTGCTGATGGTTAGTAGGTTTGATATGGATGTTGGTACTGATGTAACCATCTTTGAGGTGGAGGTCAACATCTAGGAAGATGGCTTACTGGGTAGATTGGGACCAGGTGAAGCAAATGGGGCAGAAGTTGTTAAGGTTCTGGAGGAATGTGGATAGGGTGTCCTCATCTTTGATCGAGATAGCAAAGATGTCATCAATGAATCTGAACCAGGAGAGGGGTTTAGGATTCTGGGTGTTTAGGAAGGATTCCTGTAGATGGCCCATGAACAGGTTAGCATAGGATGGTGCCATGCGGGTGCCCATAGCTGTACCCTATATTTGTTTGTAGGTAATTCCTTCAAAGGAGAAGTATTTGTGGATGAGAATATAGTTGTTCATGGTGACTAGGAAGGAGGTTGTTGGTGTGGAATCCATTGGGTGTTCGGAAAGGAGTGTTCAATAGCAGTCAGCCAATGGCCATTAGGAATGTTAGTGTATGGGGATGAACTATTTTCTTTCTCATTGATATGCTCAATGTCCATCCTCTTTCTCTTCCTACCTGTGTCTCTCTTGTTGCCTTACAAACTGCACTGCACGCTCTACTTATGAGCCACACTGTATCAACTGTCTTGGCCACACACAACAGACAGCTTCAAGACTACCCTGATTTTTGGTGCAGCACAATATTGTATTTCATCCTACCAAACCCTACCCACCCCCACACTTTCTCCATTCTATCCCAGTTCACAACCACTAATTCCACCACCCAGTCACATCTGACATCCCCCTTCTTCACACTTATCCACTCTCAGACCAGCTACCCACAATAATATAATAGAGGGAAACATTCCACGTGGGAAAAATATATCTAAAAACAAGATGCTGTAACTTACCAAACGAAAGCGTTGGTTTGTTGATAGAGACAATAAAAAACACACAAACACACACACAAATTTCAAGCTTTTGCAACCCAAGGTTGCTTTATCAGGAAAGAGGGAAGGAGGGAAGGAGAGGGAAAGACGAAAGGATGTGGGTTTTAAGGGAGAGGGTAAGGAGTCATTCCAATCCCGGGAATGGAAAGACTTACCTTAGGGGGAAAAAAGGTCAGGTATACACTCACACACACACACACATATCCATCCGCACATATACAGACACAGGCAGACATATGTAAATGCAAAGAGATTGGGCAGAGATGTCAGTCGAGGCGGAAGTACAGAGGCAAAGATGTTGTTGAATGACAGGTGAGGTACGAGTGACGGCAACTTGAAATTAGCAGAGGTTGAGGCCTGGTGCGTAACAGGAAGAGAGAATATATTGAAGGGCAAGTTCCCATCTCCGGAGTTCTGATAGGTTGGTGTCAGTGGGAAGTATCCAGATAACCCAGATGGTGTAACACTGTGCCAAGATGTGCTGGCCGTGCACTAAGGCATGTTTAGCCAAGGGTGATCCTCATTACCAACAAACACTGTCTGCCTGTGTCCATCCATGCGAATGGACAGTTTGTTGCTGGTCCTTTCCACATAGAAGGCTTCACAGTATAGGCATGTCAGTCGGTAAATTACATGGGTGTTTTCACACGTGGAACTGCCTTTGATCGTGTACACCTTCCGGGTTACAGGACTGGAGTAGGTGGTGGTGGGAGGGTGCATGTGCATGGGACAGGTCTTACACCGGGGTGGGGGGGGGGGGGGGTGGGGGGGGTGTTGCAAGGGTGGAGCCAGAGGGTAGGGAAGGTGGTGTGGGGATTTCATGGGGATGAACCAAGAGGTTACAAAGGTTAGGTGGACAGTGGATAGACACTCTTGGTGGAGTGGGGAGGATTTCATGAAGGATGGATCTCATTTCAGGGCAGGATTTGAGGAAGTCGTATCCCTGCTGGAGAGCCACATTCAGAGTCTGATCCAGTCCTGGAAAGTGTCCTGTTACAAGTGGGTCACTTTTGGGGTTCTTCTGTGGGAGGTTCTGGGTTTGAGGGGATGAGGAAGTGGCTCTAGCTATTTGCTACTGTACCAGGTCAGGAGGGTAGTTGCGGGATGCAAAAGCTGTTTTTAGGTTATTGGTGTAATGGTTCAGGGATTCAGGACTGGAGCAGATTCACTTGCCATGAAGACCTAAGCTGTAGGGAAGCGACTGTTTGATATGGAATGGGTGGACTTCAATATATTCTCTCTTCCCGTTACCCACCAGGCCTCAACTTCTGCTAATTTCAAGTTGCCGCCACTCGCACCTCACCTGTCATTCAACAACATCTTTGCCTCTGTATTTCCGCCTCGACTGACATCTCTGCCCAACCTCTTTGCATTTACATATGTCTGCCTGTGTCTGTATATGTGCGGATGGATATGTGTGTGTGTGGGAGTGTATACCTGTCCTTTTTCCCCCCTAAGGCAAGTCTTTCCATTCCCAGAATTGGAATGACTCCTTACCCTCTCCCTTAAAACCCACATCGTTTCATCTTTCCCTCTCCTTCCCTCTTTCCTGATGAAGCAACCTTGGGTTGTGAAAGCTTGAAAATATATATATTAGTTATTCTTTACTTTGATCCTTGTGATTTCTCGCCAATTTTAGTGACTTTTCACCTTTCTCTATTGTCAACTCCCTCAGATTTCATCTTGTTTCCCCTTTTGCATTCATTTCATCCGTTTGTGAATTTTCACATGTATTTGGGGGCATTACTGCAAAATTTTTTGGACGTAATTCTACATTATTTATGTAATTTTTCGCATTTTACCACCACCACGGATTCTTGCTCCTTCCATCTGTGTCAGTACAGAAAAGTTTCCTTATCCCTAGCCAGATCCCAGTCCCACAAACTGTTCCTATGTTGTTGCTTGGCTCATGGAATCTCCCCTACTGCCCTTACTATCAAATTACCCATCTCTGACTGCTACCTCTCCTCCACAATGACCTTGACCTGTTCAGAATCCGCCAATCCTTAGCTCTTACCAACATAGTCCTGCAAAACCATACCAATCAAGCCCAAACCTTCTTGCAGTACCTTCTCTCCATCCACAAAATTCTGCTATGAAATCCCAAATTCCTGGAACTCATAACACACAATGAAACTCTTGCCCTGCAGGAACTTGAGCAACATCCACAATGCCACCTCAAAAAGCTCTCCATCCTGCTCACTTCCTATTCCTGCCTTGGAGTACCACTGTCCACCACCTCTACAACAACCTCAGTCACGTCTCCCCCATAGCTGACAAACCCTGTCTCGCAGACCTACTACACTTACCCCACCCTCCAAAACTCCCTCCCACTAACACACACAACCCAGGACCTAAACAGACACGCAACACAGTCATGAACCTTTCCTCCAGAAGCCTTAGCCCCACAAAAATATCAGTCCTTTCCAAAGGCCCCACGTTTTGACCCACTTCAAAATCCAATAATGCAGGACTTGTTAAAAACCTTCTCTCCTTCTTCCGGCCCCTACAGTGGAAACACTTTTTCACCATCAACCCTACCAATCAGACTCAACCAAAGACCAATATTGAACCTTGCCTAACTCAGATCACTCTCCAATCCAACCATGATCCACCCCCAATACCCCCAAACCACCCCCTGTTAACTTTCCATAATTTCTTAAACTTGAACCTTGCCTCACTATCATTCCCCAAATCCCTCAACACGCAGACTAACCTTACATCTGCAGAAAGAACCACAGTCCACCATCTAAAAACTGATCCTGACCATATCCTACCTGCAGACAAAGGCTCCACCACTGTTGCTTTGAGCTGCAAGGATTAGCTGGCGGAAGGACTCCACCATCTGTCAGATACTTCCACCTAAAGCCTTGCCACAGTGACCCCATTTCAATAATCCAGCAGGATCTCCAGTCACTACTCAAATCCTTAAGCCCATCCCAGAACCTCTCCCTGGAGTCCATCTCTCTACTCACTCCTACCACTCCTCGCACTTCTATCCTCGATATGCTTCCTGAAGCCCATAAACCTAACCACCCAGGATGCTCCATTGTGGCTACTTAGTGAGAGGATCTCTGCTCTTGTAGGCCAACACCTTCAGCCTATTACCCAGAACCTAACCTCCTATATAAAAGATACCAACCATTTCCTCCACTGACTCTCCACAGTTCCTGTCCCTTTACCACACAGTGCCCTGCTCATCACTACTGCACTACTGATGCCACCCCCTGTACACTAACATTACTAATGGCCATGGCCTGACCGCTATTGAACACTACTTTCCCCAATGGCGAATGGATTCCAAACCAACAACCTCCTTCCTAGTCACCGTGAACAACTATATTATCTCCCACAATTACTACTCGTTTGAAGGCATTACCTACAAACAAATCCAGGGTACAGCTATGAGCACCTGCATGGCACCATCCCATGCTAACCTATTCATGGGCCATCTAAAGAAATCCTTCCTAAACACCCAGAATCCTAAACCCCTCTCCTGGTTCAGATTCATTGATGACATCTTTGATATCTGGATTGAAGGTGAGGACACCCTAGCCACATTCCTCCAGAACCTGAACAACTTCTCCCACATTTGCTTCACCTGGTCCAAGTCAACCCATAAAGCCACCTTCCTAGATGTTGACCTCCACCTCATAGATGGCTACATCAGTACCACCATCCATATCAAACCTAATAACCACCAGCAATACCTCCACTTTGACAGATGCCACCCATTCCATACCAAGAAGTCCCTTCTATACAGCCTAGCCACCAGTGGTGGAGGAGGAGGAGGAGATTAGTGTTTAACGTCCCGTCGACAACGAGGTCATTAGAGACGGAGCGCAAACTCGGGTTAGGGAAGGACGGGCAAGGAAATCGGCCGTGCCCTTTGAAAGGAACCATCCCGGCATTTGCCTGAAACGATTTAGGGAAATCACGGAAAACCTAAATCAGGATGGCCGGAGACGGGATTGAACCGTCGTCCTCCCGAATGCGAGTCCAGTGTGCTAACCACTGCGCCACCTCGCTCGGTGCCACCAGTGGTCATCACATCTGCAGTGAAGAGCAGACCCTTTCGAAATATACCGAGGGTCTCAATGAAGCATTCACTGACCATAATTATCCTCCCAACCTTATACAAAAGCAAATCTCCCAAGCCTTATCTTTCCAGTCTCCCACCACCTCCCAAAGTCCCACCGTCTGGCCACAGAGGAGCATTCCTCTCGTAGCTTAGTACCACCAAGGACTGAAGCAACTGAATTACATTCTCCGCCAGGGTTTAGATTACCCCTCATTGTGCCCTGAAATGAGAAATGTCCTCCCCACTATCCTTTCCAACCCTCCCACAGTGGTATTCTGCCATACACTGAACCTACACAATATACTCGTCCATCCTTACACAACCCCTGCTCCCAATCCCTTACCTCATGGCTCATACCCATATAATAGACCTAGATGCAAGACCTGTCCCATACATCCTCCCACCACCACCTACTCCAGTCCGGTCACTAGTATCACCTATGCCATCAAAGGCAGGGCTACCTGTGAAGCTGCAACCATTGTGCTGCATTCTATTTAGGCATGACAACCAACAAGCTGTCTGTCCACATGAATGGAGACCAACAAACTGTGGCCCAGAAAGAAGTGAACCACCCTGTTGCTGATTATGATGCCAAGCATGGCATCCTTCATATCAATGACTGCTTCACAGCCTGTACCAAATGGATTCCTCCCACCAACAACAGCTTTTCTGGATTTTGTTGTGCCTATCTGCGACTCAGCATCTCCGCTATATGGCGAGTAGCAATTATTCTTCTCCTAACATTGTTACAGTCCATCCTGGATTTTCCATTGTTTAAAATTAAAATCAGTGCTCCTTACAGAACAGATTTCTTCTGTTAACAATAAAGTTGATACTGTTGGTCAAAATCTTCAGTTAGCTCCAAAGTAGACAATTTGGAAACAAATATGTTTAGTAATGCCTATAGAAGTGCAGCATGTTTGTAAATAATTGTAATAATGTTATATTGAAATTTTTCTGGGAGATATGAAATTGCATCCCATGAGTTTTATATACCAGTGCAAGGACAGCTTCCCATCTGTTACGCCAGAACTGCTTAAAATTAAATTAACAGAAAATTTTCTGGATAAAAGAGCTTTGTCCTGGTCTAATCAGCATCTTAACCCAGAAATGACTTTTGCCAATTTTTAAATATTAAACTTGAACAAATTTTGGTCAGAAGGTAAACGGACCAGAATAAGACAGAATTTCTAAGTGGTAGCTGATACCTTGCAGGCAATATGAGGATGCCTGAATTTTACAAGAGACAGCTAGGGATATTAGAGCACCTAGACAAGCCACTGGATGAGCTCATAAAAATTGAGGGAATGAAATGGTGCTTGCCTACCCATGTTCGCAAGGATCTGGTCAACAGACCAGATGCTTCAGTAGAAGACATTCTTAAATATGTTGACAAACTGGATCATGCCTGGGAAAATACTGGCAGGTCAAATCAACAACATACCAACAACGGAAATAGGCATAATAATAATAACAATAATAATAACAATAATAATAACAATAATAATAATAATAATAATAACAATAATAATAATACTAATAATAAACCCCGTGGAGGCCCGGGAAAAGAATAGGCCTCCGGTATATTCTGCCAGTCGTAAAAGGCGATGAAAAGAACAAACCCCCCTTTTAGTGTGATTAGTTGGTTCAGGACAGAACTAATGAAGCCTCGGACAAGCGCTGTCATGGTCGGGGACGACGCTTGAACCCTATGCCCGTCCACAATGGTAACGACACTGCTAGCCAACTGGAAAATGATTTAAATCCAAATAGAGGTGTTTTGCAGGATATGCTTCCTGCAACCACTCTAGAAGGAAAACAAAGACAGAGGATGAGATGGTCAGATGAAGTTAACCGACACCTCATGTTCTGTTATTACCAAGCAACAAACCTAGGAACCAACACAACTGGATACAGATCACAAGTATACACAACATTTATTACCAGATACCCAGAATTAAAATTTTTGACAGAACAACGACAAGCTGATCAGATCCATGTAATAATCAAAAATAACAGGATACCCCAGTCAGAATTAGAAAACATCAAACAGCAAGTACAA